>NC_064617.1:81704771-83204771 GCF_023898315.1 Schistocerca nitens | reverse complement strand
CACCACCTCACAAAGTCACACAGTCCGGCAACACAGGAGCATTCTCCTCGTAACTCAGTACCATCCAGGACTGGAGCAACTGAATTACATTCTCGCCAGGGTTTCGATTACCTCTCGTTGTGCCCTGAAATGAGAAATGTCCTGCCCACTATCCTTCACACCCCTCCTAGAGTGGTATTCCACCATCCACTGAACCTACACAAACCCATCCTTACACAACTCCTGCTCCCAATCCTTTGCCTCATGGCTAATACCCCTGTAATAGACCTGTCCCATACATCCTCCTATCACCACCTACTCCAGTCCGGTCACTATATCACCACCTATCCCATCAAAGGCAGGGCTACCTGTGAAACCAGCTAAGCTGCAACCACTGTGCTGCATTCTGTGTAGGCATGACAACCAACAAGCTGTCTGCCCGCATGAATGGCCACCGACAAACTGTGGCCAAAAAAACAAGTGGACCACCCTGTTTCTGAACACATTGCTAAACATGATATCCCTCATCTCAGTGACTGCTTCACAGCCTGTGTCGTACAAATCCTTCCCACCAACACCAACTTTTCTGAATTTCGCAGGTAGGAACTTTCCCTGCAATACATCCTACATTCCTGTAATGCTCCTGGCCTCAACTTTTGTTAGTCACTGTTCTCACCCATCCAGCTCCCTCCCTGTTCCCATTCCAGCACTACACAGTCGTCATTTCATCGCCACACCTTGTCTTTTAATTTCATTTTATTTATCTCCTTTCCGCTTCTTACACCCACCCCACCTTCTCTCCTGCCCTCCATCTAAACTGCAGCGCTTCACTGTCTGCCACCCCCACCGTACTATACCTCCCCCTCCCTGCCCCAGCCTCCTCCTTAGCCCCACCCAGTTGCCTCTCCCACTGCTGCTGCTTGCAGTGTGGTTTCAGTTGTCTGAGACTGAAGACGTGTGTGCAAGTTGCGTTTGCGTGAGGGTATATGCGTGTGTGTGTATGTATGCGTGTGTGTATGTATGCGTGTGTGTATGTGTGCCTATTGCTGACAGGGGCTGTAATGGTGGAAAGCTATAATTGTGTGAATAGCAACTCAGCATCTCCACTATATGGTGAGTAGCAATTTTCCTTCTCAAGTATTTTAAAATTAGTGATTTATAAAACTGAATAAAATCAAATTACAACAAAGGTTAAAATCAAAGAATTCCCTGACATTGTATGAAATTCCTGAAATTCTCTGAGAGTTCCTCGATTTTCCCACGTATAAGGCAATTGCCTGGGAATTCCAGGTTTTCCGGATATCCCAGAAGAATCACAACCCTCTCCACATAGATGCTAAATGACCATGGTAACATTTATTACTGATTATCAGTTACTGAGAGCAGTTAGCCAACTAATGGGTTTGGGGAGGGATAGGGAAGGATGCACAAGGCGAGGAGGTGGTAGCAGGGTAGTGTGAAGCAGAAGCAGCAGGTAGTGGGTGAAAAGAAAGGAAAGTGGAGGTGGTCAAGTAGTGGATATAGAGAAGGGAAGAGGGGTGGTGAGAATGAGAGATATCATTGTAAAATAATCTGTGGACCTAATATTAACTATGTGTGTTTTTGTGCTTGTAGTTGTATTAGTTGTTACTGTATGTTTACCTAAGATAATATGACTAGTATATAGGAACAAATTTCTACTCCCTTGTAACACATATTTGTTTGAAATATGTCACTGATATAATCTGTATTTAAAAATGAATTAGACTTATGACTAGTTAGCAATCCCAAATAAATGTTGAAATAAATGTTTGACTTGCTACAGTAATTAAAAAAGCCTATGGTAGACAAAACGATTTTTAGCTTCCTTGTGTATCTCAAATAACTGCAATGACAACAGAGTTAGTTTCCACTGTTTAAATGTTTTTGTTGATTACAGGTGCAACAAGTTTAATGTTAGTAATATTTTCTTACTTCATTACTGCATTCAGTAGATACGGCAGAATCAGATATATGGGGCTGGACATCAACACAGTCATCAGGGCATGACTGGTCAGCTTCTGCCAAATCACGATTGCAGTCCTCTGGTGCCACAGTTTCTCCATGGCCCTGTAAATATTAATACTATGATTGTTACGTGTGATATGTGAGACAGACAGACACAACAAATGAATATCATTACAATGAAACAACGGAAACTCCAGTTGGAGGGTCAACAATGTAAGGAAAAAATAGACTGCTACTTATTGTAAAGATAACATGTTAAATTGCAAACAGGTGCAATTAAAAGACACTTACAGATTAGCTTTCAGCCACAGCCTTCATCAGAAAAAGAGACACATATACTATTCATTTACACAGTTAAGCACACCTCACACACACACGACTGCCAACTCTGGCAGCTTGGGCCAGAATGCAACTGTGATATTGAATGAAAGGAGCAATCTGAATGGGGCAGGAAAGGGGAAGGGAGAGAATTGTATGAGAGGGGGAGAGAGGAGAACCATCTGATAGAGTGTGCAGGCTTTAGACTCCCAAGACGCGCAGCATCGTGATGCTGTGGGGCTGGAGGGTGTGGGAAAATTGGAGAAAAAAAGGAAAGCAGCAGAGAAAGATGGGCAGGTGAGGTGTCAGAGGCAGCACACAAAGAGAGCGGGAGATGAGAATAGGACAGAGGGGTTAAGAACTGCTGGGTGGAGGGTGTGGGAACAATATGTTACCATAGGTTGAGATTGGGATAATTCTGGGGGCCGAGAATGTGTTGTAAGGATAACGCCCATCTGTGCAGTTCAGAAAAGCTGGTGGTGGAGGGAAGGATCCAGATGGCTCGAATAGTGAAACAGCCATCTGGATCCTTCCCTCCACCACCAGCTTTCCTGACCTGCACAGATGGGAGCTATCCTTACAACACATTTTCTGCTCACAAATTATCCCAGCCTCAACTTACAGTAACATACTGCTCCCACACCCTCCACCCAGCAGTTTCCACCCCCTCTGTCCACCACCTCCAGCCTGTTCTCGTCTCCTATCCTTTTTGTATACTGTCCTCTGCCAACAAACCTACCCAACTTTCCCTGCTCCTCTCCTTTTTCGCTCTGTTTTTCTCCATCTCCCTGCCTCACAGCCTCCCAACGCTGTGCCTGCTGGCAATCTAGCCCCTGCACAATCTTCCAGCAGTGCTCTCTGCCCTCCTTCCACCACCCTCTCCCGATTGCTGCTTTTGTTCTACATGACAGTTACTTTCTGGTCCAAACTGTTGGAGTTGGTGGTCATATGCGCATGAGATGTGCTTTCTTGTATGAATGAATAATGTATGTTTCTTTTTCTGGTGAAAGCTGTGGCTGAAAACTAATGTGTAAGTGTCTTTCAACTGTGCCTGTCTGCAACTTAATGTGTCATCTTTACGGTAAGCAGCAATCTATCTTTTCCTTACATTTTTACCATTGCAATGAAATGTACTGCTATTTTACAGTTCACGAAGACTTAATACAAGTATTATAGTTACAGGCAACAAAATATTGTTGAGTCAGCAATACTGAATTGCATACCTTCATTTGATGCAATACGTAATACTAAAAAGGTTTCTACACTTGATAAATAAAAACAGTCAATAATAAAAATGACACTTAATGTGAAGGTTTCATTCTCCTGTGGGGAAAGCAGTTGCCTCACAATGACATTACAATAAACAGAAATTCTGTAGAATGAAAACTATGTGATTAATACTGAAAAACTTCTCTACCCATCACTGATAAACAAGTTACACTCTGATTACAATTCTTTCCTTTGCAAATATCTGTCTCTTTCCCCTCTCCCTCGTTATCTCTGCCAGCTTCAGTATAGTACTTACGATACTAATGTGGAATACACAGAACAATTCACTAGGTCAGCAATCACAACAAAACATTTAACAGATTTCTAGGTTTAAAATTTTTTTTCATGGCCCTGTATGGAAATAATCGCATTCATTTAATGGCGTCTTCTTCTGTAATGGAGGGATGCCACTGTAAACCATGTATCATACTTAGAAGCTTGATTTTAATAATGCTCACTATCTATAGAAGTAAATTTGCCACACTGATAACACTATTAAAAATAATCCTGAACTTAAAAGGAGTCTGAAAGATAAGTACCCTGTGAATGTAAGTCACCACACCTACCACTACAAGCAATGGGTGGTGACGGATGGACCACCACCTAAAGGACTGGCACCACCTAGGACTCGCACAACTTATGGCCATCACAGATTTAAAAAGCGTGCACAAAAAGCTGTATGATCCTGTGACTACAACAGCCGATGCAAATTTCATGGTAAGAGCCACAGGCAGGGAGTCCTGCGAAATGCCTCTTTTGTATCCCGAATACTACAAGAAACTGATGGATATCTTATAAGAAAAGGAGAGGATGCTTTGTATGTTTGGCAGCCAGGACAACACATCCTTAACGATAATTTTCAGAAGACCTTGGAACTTCCAGTTCTGAAACTAGTGAGCTCAAGAAGAACATTCAGGTGATGGACTTCAGTGCATGCAATGTCATGTAAATGAGATCCCGAATGGTGAGGGAGGTGACATTGCTATGTACTTGTTGCTGACACCAATGACACAAAGAGGATATTGTTTCAGGTCACCCAGGTTTCCACCATATCTGTGACAACTGAGTAACTAAGTAGTAAACACAGTCTCCTACATAGCTCCAGTGCCAAGTCCTCATCATGTAGGCAAGCACTGCCACATACCTTAGAAGTGGGCGAAGTGTGTAGGTGGACACAGCAGCAGTGCATGTCTCCTCACTAAAAGTGAGTTTTACCTATGTATGTACTCTGCAGGAGGAAGTACATGGTGAGCTTGCAGCATATGAGGTATAAAAGTGTGTTGAAGTTAAAAAGAAGGGGCAAATGCTAACACAGATTGGTGGCGGCAGTGCAGCAAAAGCCTGAACAGGCCTGAACTATGCTGTGCTGGTGAAGTCAACCAGCACAGCCTGCTATCAGGCTACTTCAGATGCTGCCAGAAGCAGTCAGGAAACTGAGTGGCGCAAGTGAAGTTATTATCACAGCCTTCTGAAATTTACAGCTTTTGAAACACACATTGACAGCTTTCACACAGTGTTGATGCTATCAATAAACCACAAGGTTCTCCTAGTAAGAGCAAAGTAATGCTCCTGTTGGTGACTGTGGCAGCCTAGCACTGCCCATCTGAATCTTCCACCTGGTGACTTCTCATGTCAGTTACCAAGCTCATGAACATGCCACAGCAAACTGTCACTGCAATAATGTCAGATATCTTTACTGCCACTGGGAAAACCATTGAAGCCCAAAATGTCTGAGTGATACTGTGGAATCATATTCAGTGTGTGGAATACCAGTGGTATTTGCATAAAAGTCAGAGAATTCTAGCAATTCCTCTTTGAGGCAGAAGTGACACAGAAGCATCACACACTAGACATAAATGTCAGCACAACAGACTATATTTGCCACTGCAATGTATCAGCAGTTAACACTTCTAATAGTGAGACCACTTTGGTCGCTGCCTGCAGGTCCCATCATGGGCTCCTGCAGCTGGTAGATTTTAGATAACTTTGTACACAACATTGTAAACTCATTGTCACAGATGACTTTAACATTACAAGGTGCCTGCACCTGCACTCCTGATTGGCATGACGCTGTTGTCATGGGACTGTAAACACATTACCTCTAAAGAGGAAAGGAAGGATGTCCTACACACATACACCGCACAACAAAGTTAAAGGATAAATTTTTCAAAAACCCCTAATTGTCTCCCATTGCAATGTATAAGTTTCAAATTTGGCTCAAAGGTGCCTACAGCTTCCCTCTGCAATGGTGCAAAAGTGTGGGACCCTGTGACATCACCCTTTGACTTGGCGAAGCTTCAAACAGTGAAGTGTCATCACATGCAAAAAAAAAGGCCATAGCTCAATAGCTCATGTGAACAGTAAAGTGGGTTGATGAAGTCATATTGGCATCAAATTTCACCACAATTCTCCCTAACACCATTGTGAATGTATCACAGGATGAGAAGGTTGTCACAGCCCCTTCTTCTGACATCTCTGTGATGATCAGAACTGTGACTCCCAGTGTTGAAATCATGCAGTTTTCTCACAGGTGGCTGAGGAAAACATCTGAGACACATTGTCACGCAGAACTGACATGAAAAGACCTCAAAGGGTGGCGTGAAGGATATCAATGAAACCATCCATTCCCTTGGAGTGTCAATTCCCACACATCTCGTGGCAGAAAATAGCAGTTCACATTGTGATGAGCAACAGGAAGATGTCCTTGACAACCTTGCAACATTAACATGTGTGAATAAAACAGTAAAGTGTGCCCTAAGACCCCCATGTTTGGCAACACCCTCAGTACTACCAACAAACATTACTGAGTGCATTACAAATGTATGTGTCAGGAACTTTGACAGTAATTCAGCCTGACTGCTGCTCTAGTGCCTGAAGGTAGGCAAATTGCACCAAAGAGGTGTCGAAGCAGCTGCCTAACCCTCATGTGCTAGAACAGCCACCAGGCTGATTTGGTGCTGAAATTTCTGAAAGTACATTTGTAATATGCTCAACAGAGTTTCATGGGTGTCATCAAGGGTGTTGCTGAACTGGAGAGGGGGGGGGGGGGTTTAGAGAGTCCCTTTGCGCTGTTTTATTCATGCACACTTTAATGTTTCTACTCACAACATAGCAGAGATGCTGAGTTGCAGGTCTCAATGTGTCTTCCCACCAATTTCAGTTGGTTTTTGTCTTTCACTATCGGCCTATTCCCTCAGATTTCATCTTGTTTCCTCCTTGCTTCATTGCAATTTTTTCAGACATAATTCTACGTTATTTATGTATTTTTACAGATGGATCCTTGCTCCTTCCATCTGCGCCAATGCAGAGTAGTTCCCTTATCCAGAGCCAGAAGCCTGTCCCACACACTGTTCCTGTGTTGTTGCTTGGCTCACGGAATCCCCCAAATGGCCTTACCATCAGATTACCCATCTCCGACTGCCGTCTTCCTTCCACAATGACCTCCATCTGTTCGGATTTACCAATTCTTAACTCTCACCAACATAGTGCTGCAAAACCAAATCAATCAGATGCAAATCACCTTGCAATACCTTCTCTTCATCTGTAAAATTCTCCTGATATGCAATCCTAAAAATGGATCTAAAAACACACAATGAAACTCTTGTCCTCCAGGAATTAGAGGAACTTGCACAATGACACCTCTCTCCACACTGTTCACTTCCTACTCTCGCCTTGGGCTACCACTATCCACCACCTCTACAACAAACTCCAAACTTTTTAAAGACCTTCCTTCTACCAGTCCCTACAGTGGAAACACTTTTTCACCACCAACGTTACCGATCAGACTCAACAAAAGACTAGTGTTGTATCCTGTCTGACTCAGTTCACTCCTCCGTCCAAACATCATACATACCACTGCCCCCCAAATCACCCTGTCAACTTTTCAGAATTTCTTAACCTCGTACCTTGCCTCACCATCATTCCCCCCCCCCCCCCCCCCCCCCCCCCATATTAATCTTACATCTGCAGAAAGAACCACACTCCACCACCTAAAAACTGATCCCAACATTATAATCTCATAGACTAACACCTTCAGCCTATTACCTGCAACCACACTCCTACATAAAAAATACCAACCATTTCCTCCAACAACTCTCCACTGTTCCTGTTCCTTTACCATATGGTGCCCTGCTTGTTACTATTGCTGCCACCTCCCTTTACACTAACATCCCTAATGCCTGTGACCTTAATGCTATTGAACACCACATTCCCCAACACCTGATGTATCCCAAACCAACAATTTCCTTCCTAGTTAGCATGACCAATTATATCCTCACTCACAATAACTTCTCCTTTGAAGGCATTACTTACAAACAAATCTGGGGTACAGAAATGGGCACCTACACGGCACCATCCTATGCCAAACTATTCATGGATCATTTAGAAGAATCCTTCCTAAACACACAGAATCTCAGACCCCTTTCCTGGTTCAGATTCACTTATGACATCTTTGTGATCTGGATCGAGGGTGAGGACACCCATTCCACATTCCTCCAGAACCTGAACACCTTCTCCCCCTTTTGCTTCACTTGGTCGAACTCATCCAACAAGCCACCTTCCTTGATGTTGACCTCCACCTCATAGATAGCTACCTTAGTACCTTTGTCCATACCTAATCTACCAATCATCAACAATATCTCCCCTTCAACAAAGCCTAGCCACCCTTGGCTGTCACATCTGTAGTGACAAGCAGTCCTTCTCAAAATATACCAAGGGTCTCACTGAAGCCTTCACAGACTGTAATTATCCTCCCAACCTACTACAAAAACAGAACTCCCATGCCTTATCTTTCCAGTCACCCACCACCACCCAAAGTCCCACCATACAACCAAAGAGGAGCATTCCCATCATGATTCTGTACCACCCAACACTGGAGCAATTGAATTACATTCTCCACCAGAGTTTTGATTACCTCCTGTTGTGCCCTGAAATAAGAAATGTCCTACCCACTATCTTTCCTACCACTCCCACAGGGGTATTCCGTTGTCCACTGGGCCTATGCAATATTCCCACCCATCCCTGCACAACCCCTGCTCCCAACTCCTTGCCTCAGGACTCATATCCCTGTAATAGACCTAGATGCAAGACCTGTCCTATACATCTTCCCACCACCACATACTCCAGCCCGGTCACAAATATCACCTATCCTATGAAAGGCAGGGTTACCTGTGAAATCAGTCATGTGATATGCAAGCTAAGCTCCAACCACTGTAGTGCATTCAACGTGGGCATAACAACAAACAAGCTGCCTGTCTGCACGAATGGGCACCGACAAACTCTGGCCCAGAAACAGTTGACCACCCTGTTGCTGAGCATGCTGCCCAACACAACGTTCTTCATTGAAATGACTACTTCACAGCCAGTGCCATCTGGATCCTTCCCATCAACACCAGCTTTTCTGCATTCAACAGGTGGGAACTCTAATTACAATACATCCTACATTCCCGTAACCCTCCTGGCCTCAACCTTCAACAGCCACTGTCCTTACCCACCTAGACCCTTCCCTATTCCCATGCCAACACTACACAGCCCTCTATCCACCAACGCCCCCTCAGTCTTTTTACTTCTCTACTTTTCTACTACCCCCCCCCCCCCAATTTCTCCATCTTACCTCCCCCAAACGCAGCTGGTTGCCCTACCCTCTATTCACCTCATCCCTGTATGCTCCCACAAGCAGCACTTTACCGTTCCCCACCCCTATCCTGATATCTCTCCCCCTTCCCCTCCGCACCTCTGGCTGCTCCTTACACCCACCACTCAGCTGCCTCTCCCATCATGTGCTGCTGCTTGCAGTCTGGCTTCAGCTGCCAGAGACTGTGATGGCTTCAGCTGCTAGAGACTGTGGTCATATGTGTGTGAGTTGCAAAGCTCTCTCTCTCTCTCTCTCTCTCTCTCTCTCTCTCTGTGTCTGTGTGTGTGTGTGTGTGTGTGTGTGTGTGTTGACTTCCATTGTTTAGCTCTGGGATACATTTAGGTGAATGGCTGGTGACTTCTACAACAAATGTAGAATATTACAAGAACTGACATATCTGCAACTCTTGCCACAGGGTACAACATTACAATAGCACTAGATGGCCACACCTGATAGCAAGCTATGATCATTCTTATAACAAGCTAATATTAGACTGTTTTTGTTAAAGATCAAAATCAAAGCAGACCATTAAGAGAAAAGGGCTGGTATACTTTATCAGGAATGTCTGAAACAATGTCAAAAGTACACAATACAATAACTTCTACAAAGGCAGTTCCCGTGCATTGCTATTGGGCAATATAGTAACAAAATCAGTTTGATCTCCATGCCTCCACCCTATAAATGATGCGTCACATGTGTATGTTGAAATACTATTTAAATTTAACTATACCATGTTCTTGTGAAATGTACTGTTGATTTGTGGATGAACGTGGAAACAAACAGAAAGAACTAGGTGAAACCTGGTGTCAGAAAACAATGTTTTTCTTTCACAAAGTAGTAATGGGACTGTCAGATGAATTGCTGTCAGCAGTATTCCATGACATCATTCCAGACCACAGTTTCTAGTTCCAAGTATTTCCATTTATGAAGCAAAAATCATCAACAACCAACAGGTACACTTGAAAATTGTTCAAAATTCAAAGTGTAACTTTATTATTATTATTATTATTATTATTATTATTTTGAGTTGTTGATAACAGAGACTATCATTTGAGAAGTGCTGGAAACTGCAGCCACAGATTTTGGCCAGTCTGGTGTGTGAAGGTATTATATTTAAACATTATTTGGCACATACCTGACTGATTGCTGAAGGAAGACTCTCTGCATTATTTTCAGTGCTGGCCGGTTCAGTTGCTTCCTGGGGAAATTAAATCAGACAAAAGGATAATAATGATATTACAGTGAGTCAATAATTATATCTGATTATTATACATTCAAAACATGTATAAAAATTAACTATTAAATCTGTTTAAAGCAGGTGTAAATATTCCTTGGAAATATCAACAAGTCTACATCAAATGAAAAATTGGAGGTTAAGTGTTCTTTCTTTCAGGGCTGTGAAAAATGGTACATGTTACATCAGTTCAGTATGACCAAGAAGAGATAAAAACATAGCTACGGGTGCATGCATACATCCAGTCTTGTGTTAGTATGAATCAATGAGATATTTATCTGGTGCATTTTATTCATTATTATTTATTATTATATTACTATTTTAATACAAGAATGTATGGTTCTCGTACAAATCATACTAAGAAAATTCAATGGTTCACAGAGTTTGGTATCAAGTTGTCTGTCAGGGCCAGTTTAAGGACGTGCGGTACACACAGCACTGATTAAAAGTGCAGAGTCTGTGTTCAGCAAAATGTACTCATTTTTAAAACTTATTATTTTATATCTGTATAAAATGTGAAGCTAATGTCAAATATAATTTATTTCATTAACTTAAACACTAACAAATGTTATACATGTACATTTTTGAACAATTATCTGACCAACATATTAAACCAAGACTTTAATATTATACATCACAGTTGACTTTTTTAGCTCCATTCACACAGCATGGAAAAACCACTCTTTAGGGAAGTAAATAGATGTCATCCCATGTTTTGTGTTGCTTCATAATAAGAAAATTGTTAACCTACATTAGTGACTCAGCAATAACATGTCAAGACTGTCAGAATGTGGATGCCAATGCTGTCTTGATTCAACACTGGTTGTTCCAAGTCAGTTCTGCTATTCAGCCTTAAGGATATTTCTAAAAACAAAAAATGTACGCACATGCAAAAGAATACACCAAATTCTGCATTTCTGAAAGTCCGTATCACATACTGAAAAAGTCTCTACATTATTACACTGTTTAGGAAAAAAAATCATTTGCTGCTTTAGTATCTAAACCTAAATGGATACTCTGCAAATACACTTAAGTGCCTGGCAAAGGGTGCACTGAACCACCTTCGCAATAATTCTCTATCATTCCACTCTCAAATGGAGTGCGGAAAAAATGAACACCTATATCTTTCCGAGCACTGATCTTCAAATTCTGTAAGTATAAAACTGAAAAGTGCAGAGCACTCTGAGGTCCCCACAACAGGTACAAATTAGAGATGGGCAAAACTGTTCTTTTCAGAGATTGGATCAGAACTGTTCACTCCCTGAAATGAATTAGCTCTTTTTCATGACTCACCACTCATTTACAATAGAAAATAAATGGAAGGCACATTGCCCTTTAAACTTGGTTTATTCCAGTACTATACCTGTATTTTGATCTTATTTGATCCTATTTTGAAGTAACACAGATAATGAGTAAGAATTTTGTATTGTTTATTGAAATTTCCACGATATGACAAAGTTTTTGATTATTGATTTATTTTGCACTATCGTGGTTTTTTGGGTGATCGGAAAATGTTGTAACTTGAGATTTACATTAACAATATATTTGGCTATAATGTATTAAAATTTCATTAACCTCACACAAATACATCGCAAGCCATATATTTTTAAAGTGAACGTTTCCTTCCGAAGACGCCTAAAATCGCAAAATCCGTACCAGAATAAGAAAAAAATATATAAATTTGACTGTAAAACGAAAGTGCTGCATATAGCCTTACGCAGAATAAAACAAGGAAAATATTGGTGTATCACATTTTGCGATACGTTTATCGGTTCGCTCATAATTAAAGCGTAAATTCGAGTGTCCATAATAAAAATCCTTTGGTAAGAGGAGTCATCAGGAACCTAATCTAATCAGTTTAAACAAATAAAAATAAAATAAAAACGATTGATGTATACATAACATAATAATGTAATATACATAGCGGTATTACTACGAAGAACAATATCCAGTGGGGACGAACTCCGATGCAGAGGCGCTGAGTCGAGCAGGTCGAGCCGCGAGCTGCATTACCGCATGAGCTGAGACCGCAGAGACCAGAGTGACACCTGAGTCGCTTTGCTCAACGCTCTGGCTAGAGTCGAGACGGTGGGGTGAGCGTTGAGCGGGCGAGTTCCGAGGGTGGGGGGAGCGGTGAACTCACCCGCTACAAGACAAATCGTCCGTTCCCTTGCGAGCAGGTTTTTGCAAGTAGTTCTTATGTTATCCGCTAGGTGGCTCTCTGTCCTGTTGCTCGCATCAACTGCCCAGAGGGCAGGACGTGCGACTGAAACGATCGCCGACAGAGTGCGATGCGAAGTTAAGCTGCGCCAGACACTGCACGCGGCAGACGACGCACAGAGACGGCACGGCATATGTGAAACACAAAATCCAATGGGGCACTGCACAATGCAGGCAGCCAAGGTAGAAGCAGGGCAGAGGCCGGCGCTGGCTGTGTTGTGTGGCGTGCAGTGTGCTCTGACCAGCAGAGGCGCTGCTGATATGCTCCGTCTCTCTCTCTCTCTCTCTCTCTCTCTCTCTCTCTCTGCCGTGGGAAACGTTTGGAGCTACCGTTCTTTTTTTCTGAATCACTGATTGTTCACTCCTTTGAAAGATTCAACTCTATGAATTAGTTCAAGAGCGGATCCCCCATCTCTAGTACAAATGGGTTATCAGGTGGGAAATGGGAATGCAAGAGGAACAGCACAAATAAAATACTGTGACTAAGCAAAATCATTAACAATAAAAAAATTCCATAATGAAATTTTCACTCTGCAGTGGAGTGTGCAGTGATATGAAACTTCCTGGCAGATTAAAACTGTGTGCCAGACCAAGAATCGAACTTGGGACCTTTGCCTTTCATGGGCGAGTGCTCCACCATATGAGCTATCCAAGCATGATTCACGACCTGTTCTCACAGCTTTACTTCCACCAGTACCTCGTTTCCTACTTTTCAAACTTCACAGAAGTTCTCCAGCAACATCGCAGAACTAGCACTCCTGGAAGAAAGGATATTGCGTAGACATGGATTAACCACAACCTGGGGGATGTTTCTAGAATGAAATTTTCACTCTGCAGCAGTGTGTGCACTGATATGAAAATTCCTGGCAGATTAAAACTGTGTGCTGGATCAGGACTGTGGCTAAGCCATGTCTCTGGAATAGCCTTTCTTCCAGGAGTGCTAGTTCTGCAAGGTTTGCAGGAGAGCTTCTGTGAAGTTCAGAAGGTATGAGATGAGGTACTGGCAGAAGTAAAGCTGTGAGGACAGGTTGTGAGTTGGGCTTGGGTAGCTCACATGGTAGAGCACTTGGCCACGAAAGGCAAAGGTCCCGAGTTCGAGTCTCAGTTCAGCACACAGTTTTAATCTACCAGGAAGTTTCAATAAAAAAATTCATTTACTGCATTGCATATACGCATACACTAGTGGAGACTGACCTTCATTGTAATGGAAAGCCAATCACTTGCCACAAGGAGATGCCTAGCCCATGTGGTCCCACAGCAGATGAACATGCAAGAATGGAATTGTGCAACAAGAAAACATGGCCAGTTACCTACGTGTCATACTTAATAGGTTCCCAATGTACACTAATGTGTCAAAAATGGAAGATCAGAGTGATACTACCTGCTGCTAAACCCAATGACAAGATTCCCACACGACCTTCGAGCTAACCTGTAAATGACACTGCTGTGTCCAAGTCTGAAGCATCTGGCAGCAATAGTCAAGGCAAATGAAACTGATCACATACTGATTTAAACATCCTGGCAGTTTGAAACTGTGTGCCAGACCAGGCTTTGAATCCAAAATGTTGCCTTTTGCAAGCAATATTCTCACCAACTGTGCTGTCCAGGTATAACTCATGACCCACCCCCAAAAGTTTCATTTCTGACAGTACAACGGAGTGGCTGGGGCTCATGCACGAGTACAAATCCTGCCTGCAAACACAAAGTTCTGGTTTAAGGTCCCAGACCAATAAACAGTTTTGATCAGTTAGGAAGTATTTGCTGCAGACTAAAAGATAAATTCTGGGCAAATATTGATTATTTATAGAGAGGACAAAATCGAGCTCTTAGACCTGGTCTGCACAGTTAATTAGGATACCTTACTACCGGGATAGGTTTAGGTGACTGGCTGGCAATTTCCACGGGAAATGTCCAGTATGACACACGTGATACATTAGTAACCTGTGTATGATGCCTCCGGGAAGCCACATACATGCTGGGGGGGGTTCCATTTTGAAGGTTTCCAATTGACTGCAGGTGGAGTACATGAAACGATTACATTTGCAGATCAGTCATACAAGTGGTTCTCAGGCACCAGGTATCAACCCATGCTGAAACACCCACATTAGCATATGATGTAGCTGTCACATGTGGCAATGCAGGCACTGACTATGACATCTAGTCGATCATACAGAATGTGAATACTGTCCTGAGATACATTATGCCACACCTGCTCAGCCCATTCATGTAGTTGAGTTGCATGTGTCACTTCTCATCCCATCATATCCCACACGTGGTCAGTTGGAGGCAAGTCTGAAGATCATGCTGGTCAGTAAAGTTGCTGCACATCTCGCAGAGCATGTTGAGTTTCACAGGTGGTGTGTGGGTGAGGACTATCCTGTTGGAATAACACATCACCTTCCTGTTGAAATAATGGCAAAGGAACACTTCTAACAACATTCTGCACGACCAAGAGCTGGTTAGTGTCTGCTCCAGAAACACCATACGTGAATGAGGGCTGTAGTTTATCACACCCCAAAGTATAAGGCCAGGGGTGGTGCCAGTGTGTCTTGGATCAATGCACTCTAAGAGGCAGCACTCATCAGGTCTGTCACATATGAGCCAATGATAATAACTTGCATGCAGGCAGAATCTACTTTCATCACTGAGGACCATGGCATGTTATTCCATTTTCCTAGTGATCCTTTGACAGCACCGGTCGAACCACGTATGTCAATGCGGTGACATGAGTGGAAGATGGGCTGGAGGTGGGTGTGCCCATAGTCCCAATGCTAATAACTGGTTTGCAACAGTTTATGTTGACATGTCTGGGTTCACAAGTCCTCTTATTTCTGCTGTGGTATCTGTATGATCTGCCACTGTTGCCCTTACATTATGACAATCCTGCTGGGTGTCTGTGCTGTGTGGACATCCAGAACCTCATCTATGGAGGTGAGAATGTTCTCATGATCATTGATACCAGCATTGTTAAACAAATGACACCGCAAATCCAATTTGTGTGGCAATTCTCCAGAAGGAGCATCCTGCCACTCGAAAGAGCACAATTTGACATCTTCCAAACTTGCTCACTTGGCTGTAGGAAGCACGAATGCATCTCCATGGCAGGGCTGCCTGCTTGCTTCACACATCTGCACCACAATGAGCCTTCTGGCTTTGAGCATACCCTATTGAAGGGTAGAGACAGATACCACACTGGTAGCTATGCCACTATGCTATCTGTTGGCAGCTGTCTTTGAAACCACTGTCGGAACATCTACTGACCCAAACAGAATATGCCGTAATCAGATCAAAATCAACATTGTCTTTCCAGATCCACTCCAATAATTCCCCCTCCCCTGGCAGTATGAAATAGCACTCCAATATTAGATTGTTATTTTGTTACAGAGGAAAACCAGAAAACACTATCTAGAGAAAACTGCTAACTAAACTTCTTCAAGAATGTTTGAAAGAACAAGGAGCGCATCAGGCTTAGCCCTATCAGAAGAATAGGAGACAAGAATTCTAGCAAAGGGATATCTCAAATCTTTCTCCTGTAGCGAAATCAATTTGAATCTGCATGCTTTCAACATTTAAATGACATCATACATGAAGAATGATCAACTATATTAAGTATTTGTGAAATGTTACACTGAATTGTTGAATAAGCTGGTAACAAACAGGTGAAACCTGATGTCAAGAAACTGCCTGCTCCTCTCACTGAGCAACAATGAAACTGGCCAACAGATTATTAACAACAGTAGTCTGTGCTAGCAGCTCCTATAACAACTTGGAAAAATTTTTAATTAATTTCAAAACTGCCACACAATATGGTGATCAGACGTTATAAGCTACGAGGTCTCCTCCCATCGTTGAACAAAATTTAAGTGGTTAAAATGTCTTCTAATGTACAACTCACACTCATATCACCGTATCACTATGATTAAGAAATCACGCACAAACCTAGATTATTATCAGATATAATGTGACAGAAGCAAAAACAAACATATTGCAGCAGTAATTAGTCCAGGATTCATATTTGCAAGCAGTTTAGCCACATGTATTATTTCCATTTATAAAGGATAAAACACTAACAACCTACAGGTTTGGCTGAGAATTGTTCAGAACCCAAAGTGTCACTTTATTTCATTAATATGATGTGCCATTCAGTGCCTCCTCCATAAAAATCTAGCCTAATATTAGTGTCAATATTATGAAAATGGAAGTTGCTACTCACCATATAGCGGAGCTGCCGAGTTACAAACAAGCTTTCAGCCAGCACAATCTTCGTCAAAAATAGATGACAGTTTGATGAAGGTCATACTGGCCGAAAGCTTATTTCTGACAGCCTTTTCATTGTGCCTATCTGTGACTCAGCATCTCCGTTATATGGTGAGTAGTAACTTTCCTTTTCATAATACTGTCACATTCCATCCTAGATTTTCCATTGATTGATTTCTATTATTAGTATTGTTATTTCATCCCATATTTTCTGTTGTTTGATACTTTTTTATTAGTTTGATATGTATGTATTAAATGACTATTATTTAAGATGTGAAGGATGCAGGGGATGAAGTTTTTGATCTGTCTGGTGTGAGGAAGTACTATATTTACACTTTTTGGCACACACCTGGTTGTTTGCTGTGGTAAAATTCTCTGCTATATTGTCAGTGGTCACAGGATCAGCTGGTTCCTTGCGAAAACAAATAACAAAATGGAAATACAATGATAATGATACTGCAGTGAGCAAATAATTAAATCAAATTATTGTAAATTCAATAACAGTATGAAGGACAACTCTTAATCCACATGTTTAAAACTAGTGAAAACATTCCTTGGAAATATAAACAACTCTGCATCAAATAAAAATGGAAAGTTTTCTTTTCTTATTTCAGAGCTTTGTAAACTGATACATCTTACAATAATTCAGTATAAGCAAGAATAGATGGAAACATAGCTGTGAATGCAAGCATCTATCCAAGAATATTTTATTACAACAGTGCAAGGTCCACATACAAATCATAATATGAAAGTACAGTGGTTCATTCTCTTCAGTCTGAAACTGTCTCCATGGCCAATACTTTCTGGAGACCTTCTGCACATTACAGACAAGGTGATCTGGTCAAGACAGATACCTGTAAATAGATAGAAAAGTTTAACCCTTTCAGACCATTTGGCTACAATTTTGTACATTAACTTTTACTGTGCCTTAGCTATAACAGAAGTATTTTTTTCCAATGGAAAGCTGAGGTACACGTTCATGAATGTTCAACCTTTTCATCATGTGCAATTGCTGCCAACTGTAGGGCAACCCTATGAAAATATCAGCAAGTCGATATAGCAGTGTGCAGCAGGTTCTGACATTACGCAGCAGCCCATGACCACCAGAATACACAGATACGGTTAGTTCACTATATTCCACTTTATAATTGAATATTGCTATTGTCATTTTGCATGGTAATTACTGAATGATCATTTTGCTATTTATTACAATAGAGAATATTCTGTAATAAGTTATTGTACACCATAATAAGAAGCTACGTCACTAAAGTATGTTTTCAAAATAGGTACATATTTTTGTATAAATCTTGCCTCTAAAATCATTAAAAAATCACCTACAAGCATTACCATGTAAATACAAATTTTCTTTCCACCAGAAAAAAATCGGGTCTGAAAGGGTTAAGGAAGAGTGCACAGTTAATGAAGTGGCAAATCACTTTTACATTAGTCACAGCTGATATAATTCATGATTGAATGAGTTCCCAAATGAGTATGTACAGCTGGTACTGAAACAAGTTAAGGGAAAATGTGAAAATTTGCATATTGGTATGAATTTTTGAACAGCACTTTGTGGATGACGGAATATCCTTAAGCAGAATCACTGTTGGTGGAAAAATGTTGCTTCTCAGGTTTGCTGCCAGATCACATTGTGTAAATTTTACAATATTTAATCGACACAATGGTTCAACATCAAGTGGCTACCAGTATGCACAATGAGGATATCTCATCTGTTTCCAGATAGATGGTGGCAGCAACCCCACAGATCCCTATCAGGAAGCAAGGAGTGGTCTTCTATATACACATACTGGGTCACCATTGCTTCTGCTGGGTGGCACTATTTCCAGGAAACAAACCCAAGCTGGTAGCAAGTTGGGTCCTCCACTACGGTGCAGCACGGCTGTCCTCAGAAATTCTTGGTTTTCTTAATATCTGGCACCAAGCACTGGATTTCTAACTGTACTTAAATGGAATCTTGAGTCTCTTCTTCTTCTTCTTGGACAGTTCTGTCTTGGAAATTTTCCCACTTCTTAATTTTGTTTCTGCATTTTGTTCTGTCTTCAATTTCTTGTTTATCTATGCCTGTTTGTTCTAGGTCTTTATGCAATTTCCTAAGCCAGTTTGGTTTGCTTTTCAGTTTTTGAATATGCTGCAAAACTTCCTTTAGTCAGTTTGCTACAACTTTTTCTTTGGATGTGCCTACATGGCATTAGTCTTTTTTTCCTAATTTTGTCTGTTTTATTAATTTTCTTTTATTGATCCCAAAATAGTGTTTCTGATTGCACATGTGTATTCAGGCCAAATTAGTGTCTAGTAATGATGAATTTTTGTGTTTCTAAAGAATGATCTTTTATTGTAAACATCTTTTGTTAAATGAAATGATAAGTGCTTCTTTTGCAATCTTGTCCTGTTGGCTTCTTTCACCCCTCCACTTTGCTCAATGACTAGTCCTTGATACTCAAATTTGTCTCCTCTCCTGTTATTTCCATACGTTGTGTTTGATTTTGATAGTGTAATCTTGTTGTTTCTCTTTACTTCCATTATTTTGAATGAGATTTCTAGTCCCACTTTTCCTGCTGTTCAACGTGTTTCTATACATCTTAGTGTTACCTTTATACTGCCTGCCAGAACTGCTAAAACATATGCATATGCTTAGCAATCAGTTTTGAGATTATCCCTTTTCATGCCAAATTGTATTACATTCTTTTATGTTGGATTCTTCCAATTTCTTCCTTCATTCTCTGGTCACTTTTTCAAGTATATACTTACATGAGATTGGAGCTAGCCACTGACCAGTCTAATTCCTGCCTTTATCTCAAATAGGTCTGAAATTTCTCCCATGATTTTAAGGTGGATTTTGTATTTGTTAATGTTTCTTTTAAATGTTACTGTGTTTTCTTATTTATTGCAAATTCTTCCAGGGTTTTGAATAAAATTGGCCTGTGTATAGAGATATACCGCTTTTTAAAATGTACAAATCCACACAATAACTTAGCTATTTCAAACCTTTCTGTAAATATTAGCTACAGATTACTGATTTATTCTGCACATGACCTATCCCTTTTCTAATTCTGCCTGATATTCTCTTGATTCTGCATCCAGTTCTTCTTCAATTCTTCGGAAAAGAGCTGCAGAATAGATTTTGTACGCTACATGGACTAAGGATGTACCCGCTGCCCCCGCTCACCCTTCCTAACGTCATTGAGATCAGTTTCATCATGTTTTTTGTGTAGTGGGTGGATTAGTGATTATTGATACTTTCCTCCTTCTTGCCTTTTCCCATCAGTTTAAATAATGCCAATTGTGTCTCTCTTCCACTACCTTTTAGAATTTCTGCTGTTACAATTACTATCATTTCCTTGTCCTTTAATTCTGAGTCCCTATTGATAAGGTAGAAACACATACAGCTTTCTTTATCACACAATCCCTTAAGTACGAAACTGAAGGCATAATCTTTGTCTTCTCGTACATCACTCCCTGCGGAAAGGCAATCTCATCTACTGCACATTTATCTGGTTGGTCTAAGTGAATATGATAAAGCTCTGGTCTTGCACTGTGCAGAATGTCTAGTCACTATAAGACATTCAACAATGACATGGGCTCTCATATACGCATCATGTCCTATAACAGATACAATCTTTGATGGGCCCAACAAGTTCCTCAGTTTTGCAATTGGACAAAATATACATTTAATGTTATGCTGCTGGTGGATTCTCCCAATTTTTGAGAAAATACCACCAATATATGATATTAAACCTTTGATAGTGGGTGCCTCCAGTTCTTCATTTTGCTGCTCAAGCTGGTTGCACCTGGTGGAATATGTGACAAATTTGTTCTTTAGAATAGCTGCTCTGTCGGAAAATTGTTTTCAGATCTTGGATACGGAAGCCCACCTAACAGACTATCAATATCGGAGACGACGTGTTCTGTGAAGGAGAGTCTGCAATACACTACAACATTGTGTAGTGTGTTGCTAAATTGTTTACTCTAAAAACAAAACCATCATGGGAGAGTGAGGGCTCCCTATGGTAACCTCATCTACTTGCTCAGAGATCTGTATACAAGGAGTGTCAGTAATGATGTAAGATGCTTAACTACAAAGTCCATGCAGATTTTTGATAGTGTCTCATTGGCACAAGCCCTTACTGGCAAGGGTGAATGTGAGCGCTTCTTGAGAAAGGTCTAGGTTTTCCTCTGAATCTAGTCCATTGGGGGTCATTATTTAAGTGGCAATATGGAGAATAATTGAATACCTTGCCATTACATTCAGTACAGGACAGATGATGACAGTGGAATTAGCCTTGTTGGAAGGCAAAATAAACATATCCTTGTCTTGTCTTAAGTCATGGAGAGCAGTACTTCATAATGACATGATGCTGAGTTTACTATTTGTGACTATTTGGAGACCGAGCCAGAAAGTGGAAGGCATTCCACCTAATTTCGTAAGCAGCATCTCTTGGGAGTCTTGATACTTCCCATTCTACTCCAGCTGCAGTGTCTTGGGTTGGAGCAGTCCTGGATGTAGGTGTCAATTTCAGATGTTTCTCTGAAACAGAGATCACTGTACCACCCAGAATCTTTCAAGCAAGAGTAAATACAATGCATCACAATGGTGTATCTTCTTACAACAATTGGAGGATCATGTGGTCATACTTTTGAGTTTGATGAAGCTTAATTTAGTGATCTGCCTTATTTGCTAGTGTCCAAGTAACACTATTTATCCAATCCCAGTATACTACTGAGATATTAGATTATATCTTCAGATGTAAAGATAGTAATCTCCTTGACAGCAAATCTGTTCCCAATGTGCATAGCATATTTTCCCTCTCATCAAGGTTGCCCACTGCCTAATTCTAGTGGTGGCCACAGAAAATATTTGATTATTGTTTTGTTACAAATCAAAACCAGAAAACGTTATTAAGAGGGAGTAAGCATACATCATCAATGACACATCACAAGTGAAACACTTAGATGCTGTCCCACTATACTAAGCTTTTGTGAAATTTAAAGTCAAATTATTGAAGAAACTGGGAAAAACATAAAAAATAAAAAGAACCAAGTGAAATCTGGTGTCAGGAAGCTGCCCGTTAATCTCACAGAGCATTAATAGAACAGACCAATGGATCACCATCAACAGTAGATTGTAGAATCAGTCCATACAATTTGGAGAGAGATTTCAAATTAAATTGAAGTCACTGCCACACAGGCTACTTATCAGAAGTTACAAGGTATTCTCCCCCTACTGAACAAATTCAGGTGGTTAAAAGGCTTCTAATATACCACTGCCACCTCCAACTGCAGATAGTAATATTTGATATAATGTGACAGATTCAGAGAAAATCATACTTCATAGGTAATTGGACCTCATTTCATATTTGCAAATATTTCATCAACATGTGTTGTTGTTGTTGTTGTTGTTGTTGTTGTTGTCTTCAGACTGGGGACCGGTTTGATGCAGCTCTGCATGGTAGTCTACTCCGTGCAAGCCTCTTCATCTCTGAATAAGTACTGCAAACATCCATTTGAATCTGCTTACTGTAGTCATCTCTTGGCTTCCCTCCACATGTTTTAACCCTCATATTTCCCTCTATTACCACACTGATTATTCCTCGATATCTCAGTATCCATCCTATCAATCGATCCCTTTTTTTAGTTAAGATGTGCAATAAATTTCTTTTTGCCCAATTTGGTTTAGAACGTCCTCATTCATTTTTCAATCTACCCATCTAAACCTCAGTATTCTTTTATAGTGCCACATTTCAAAAGCTTCTGTTCACTTCTTGCCTTAACAGCTTATTGTCCACATTTCACTTTTGTACAAGGCTACACCACAGACAAATACCTTCAGAAAAGACTACCTAACATATAAACTTACATTAGATGCTAAAAAAAATCCTCTTTTTCTAATGCTTTTCCTGCTATGCAAGACACTACCCATTCTGCTCAACTGCTGTACCAGGTCCTTCACTGTCTCTTACAGAATTACAATGACAAGAGACCTTTCTTTACCCTGAACTTTAATCGGCTTTCCAAAGTTCTCCTTGGTTTCTTTTGGTGTCTGCCAAACATACAGACAGAACAATATCAGGGAAAGTCTACAACCCTGTCTCACTCCCTTCTCAATTACTGCCTCTATGTCCTTCTACTCCTATAACTGCAGTCTGGTTGCTACACAAGTTATATCCCTGCTACTCTGTGAGATCTATTATATCTATTTTCAACAGTTTTCAGATGTGGCTGAGAAATGTTAAGAACGGAAGATTCCATAAATTTGTATTATTTTGATTGATAGATATTAAAGGATTATTATTTAAAATGTGATTTATAAATTAGATGGAGTTTTTGGTCTGTTTTGTGTGAGAAAGTATTATATTTAAACTTTGTTTTGTACATACCAGATTGTCTGCTACGCTGAAAGTCTCTGTAATATTCTCAGTGGTCACAGGTCCAGATGGCTCCTGGGAAAAACAAATCAACAAAAAGGAAATAGGATGACAATTATGTTACAGTGCACAAAATATTGGATCTGAATACTGTATATACGATACAGTTATAAAAATTAACTAATAATCTATACCTGTAACATTAAGAACTTTCCTTGGGAGTATATACAGTCTACATCAAATGTAAAAAAGACAGTTAGTTGTTCCTTCCTTGTGACACAAGTGCATGAGTGTAATACGCTGCATTACTTCAATCATTAGCATGAAGAGATAAAATGGATAACTATGAATGCAATCATCTACCCAGTGTTGTATCAGTATAACTCAATGTAATGTTTGTAATGGTGCAGCTAAACATAAAAGAATATTTTACTGCAACAATGCACAGTTCACATGGAAACCACAATAAGAAACTACAATGGTTTACTCTATTAAGTCTAAAATTGTTTCCATGGTCAGCATTTTGTGGAAACTTGTGCACAGGTGCTTTGGTTAAGACAAATAAGTATGAATAGACAGAAAAGTTTAAGTGAGGCTGTGTCATTAATGAAGTAGCATATCACTTTTACATAGTCATGTCTCAGTGGTTGCAATAATTCACAACTGAACAAATTCCCAGAAGAGTGAGTATAGCAGATGCTGAAACAAATTATAAGAAAATGTGAGATGTATGAAATAAATATTTGCATACGAAATTACAACAGCGCTTTGTGGATGAT
This sequence comes from Schistocerca nitens, assembly GCF_023898315.1. Taxonomy (NCBI): domain Eukaryota; kingdom Metazoa; phylum Arthropoda; class Insecta; order Orthoptera; family Acrididae; genus Schistocerca; species Schistocerca nitens. Next base: position 83,180,717 of record NC_064617.1, on the reverse strand, counting down.
AAAAATTCTTAAGAGGGATCACTATAAGTGATAGTACATGACTTCACCATCATCCGCATGAGAATGAAGGTAATAAGGAGTAGGCAGGGGCTGTCACTGTATTATTCATCTGAGCATGTGTAGTTTGAACAGCATAATTATTTCATCAGATGTGTTGCATTTCTGCATGTAATAATATAGTCACTTATTTATATACCACTTACAAATATGTAAGTTCCAAAATCAATGATTATTACAGTATCTCATCAAAAATGACAGGAAATAAATAAGCAAAAATGGAAATTTCAGGATAGAATAACAACCATATGGAAATGGTAGATTGCTAATCATGACACAGAGGAAAATGCTAAAATATTTAAGCTTTCACACAAAATCTTTCTTCTGAAATAGAAACACATACACATTCACACAAGCACAAGCACACATAGTCAATGTTTTTGGGCACTGGGGTCAAAGGAAGGGCAGCTTAGTGTCATCAGCAAAGTGTTCTGCTCCACTACCACTACAGAGAATGCTACTATCGAATTGCCAATAGGATCTGTCTTAATTCAGGAACAATGTTGGAAGTGATAGCCATTCTGTGTCAATTTTTGGATGTTTTTAAATCCACAGTGGAGAAAAGACAGACCATACGGCCCTTGGTAAATCATATCAGCACTGGGGATTATCCACCAAATAACCAGCATTCACATAGTATGTCCTTGGTTGAACAACAGATAACATGGAAGGAAGTGAAGAAGATGTGCAAAATTATATCACTGGATTTTCTGGGAGTCCTTTATGCTATCACTCACAAAGAAAGCAGTCTATCCATTGTCATGCACTGATGACATCCTAGACTTCTTAAAAAGGATCAAAGTATTTCTCAACTATGAACATGCAGACAGACTACTGGTAAAACAATGTTGACGAGGCTAACTGGGAAGAGGCTGCCTTCATAACTCTTGATGGCTTCTATGGGTTTAAAGTTACGCCATTTGGAGTGTGTAATGCTCCAGCCACCTTCAACAATGTGGTGGACAACCAGCTTCCACACCTTCAATGGATGACGTGTCTGTGCTATCTGGATAACGTCGTTATAGTTTTGGAGACATTTGAAGAACATCTAAGACAGCCATATTAGAGCATCCTCACCTGAATCCAAACGAAGTGCCTCTTCATTGCCAAAAAAATAAAAATCTTGGGCATATAATGTATGGCAACTGAGTCCATCCCAGTCCAGAGAAAATAACAGCAGTCAGAGATTTTCTGACTCCTCAACACATTTGCGAAGTGTGAAGTTTTCTCAAAAAGTGCTTGTACTATGGCATTTCATTTCATGAAGGACATCTGTATCAAGGTACATCCCTTGCAAGAACTATGGCAGCAAAGTTCCAAATTTTCCTGGTATGAGGAGGAAGAAAGAGTTTTCCTTATCTTAAGGAGGCACTATCATCATCTCCAGTTCTAGCATGCTAGAATGCTGAGACAGAAATTCACACCTATGATAGCAGTTTTGGGATAGGGGCAGTTCTAGTACAAATTCAGGAAGATGCTGAAAAGACAGTAGCTTATTGTTCTAGAGCACTCTCCAAGTCAAAGATGAACTGCTCTACATCATCTTGCTATTGTTTGGGCCATTTAAAGCTCCAACCATATTCATTTGGCAAACCATTCATTGTTGTGATGGACCACCATTCTCTCTGTTGTCTGACAAGCCTGAAGGATCCATTGGGTCGACTGGCAAGATGGGCACTGAGACTTCAGGAGTACATCACAGTGCTATACAAAAATGGAAGAAAGCACAAGAATGCTGAATGCTTTTCAAGGAATCTTTTCGTGGAACACAGCAGCATGGATGAAATCTGAGACATCGACACATTAACTGACACTGCTGATGAACAGAGGGAAGTTCCAGCACTGATGAAAACCAAAGAAGCATTCAAAGAGGAGGAACCAATCAAAGGAGAATTCCAGTTCATAAACAGAACATCATGTAAGAGGAGCCAAGATCCAATGGTTGTTCATCACCCCAGTTCCTCTACAGCCAGCTATCTTGAAGTATTTCCATGATGCTCCCGCGTCTGGTCACCTGGGATTCGTGGAGACTCTAGACAGTATCAGATGCAGGTATCACTCACCAGGTCTCTTCTGATCTGTTAAGACACTATGTGTAAGGAATGACAGTGATGGAAGCACATGCAATAATTATGCCTGGGGTGTGTGGTACCAATCTTGCCTGAAGCAGTGTCATTCCACTGAATTGGGATCGAACTCTTGCAGATTTTCCCAAAGTCAACAAACGGAAATCGACGGATGATAGTCTGCACTGACTACTTCATTTACTATGCTGTCACTAAAGCTGTGCCAACTGACAAAACTCCAGTAATTGCAAAATTCATTGCAGAAGATGTCATTTTGAAGCACAGACCAACCTGTGTTGTAACCTCTGATTGTGGAAAAGGTTTCTGGTCAAGACTAGCATCCAAAATTATTATACACTCTGACATTACCCACAGGATGAAAGCTACCTACCATCTGCAGATGAATGGCTGCACAGAATGCTTTAACATAAGACATTGGCAACACTGGCAAATATACTCTCTTTGTATAGTGATGTCAAACAGAGCGTTTGGCATAGAATACAGCCTGCTGTGACATTCGCAAACAACACAGCAATGCAAGACACTAAAGAGATTTCACACCGTTCTTCCTGATCCATGGTTGTGAAGCTAAAACGAGAATGGATACACTGTACCCATTTCAACCAGATGATACTCAGTATGACTGTATGAAATACCTCATCAACAGAACTGAAAAAGCAATGCAGCTGGCTTGCATATGGATCCCAGATGCCTGTGAGAAAGACTGAGAGCACTACAATGCAAAGCTTCAACCAGTGAGATATAGCCCAAGGACTTTGTATGGATTTTTACGCATGTGTGGAAAGTAGGACTACCTGAAAAGTTACTAAAGTGCTACTTTAGGCAATTATTGTATCCTTCATCACTTGTCAGATGTCACATATGAAGTTAAGAATTGAGACCCTTCATCAAGAAGATAAAAGTGCAGAGACATTGTCCATATCTGCCCTACATAGCCCTAATACAGTCCAGAGATGCAGGTCAATGGTGGGAGGTTCAACGAAACTGAAGACCTACTTGACAATCACAAATCTTCGGTGTGAGGTGCTGCCTTTGATGCTCGTCATAATGAAGAGGCTGTAACAACACAACGAGAATGCAACGCTCAGTCAATGCTGCCATACAGAGGACCACTGACAAGGTCTGAATTCAGAGTGCTGTAGGCAGCTACAATGAGAACTTCTGAAATGGCAAGTTGCTGTTTCGCCAGGAGAGGGAGCAATGCCACAAGCTGTGAAGCATGCAGCACAGCATAGTGGTTAGCACTGCTAGTTGGTGTGCTGCAGGTCACCAGTTCAAACCTGACCAGAAATTAGTTGTAATTTAGTAGTTATCATGTCTGGAAAATTCTCCAAATAGCTTATGTTTGCAATTGTTGTACTGTATATTCTGGAATATTTGTTGTTTGTATAAAGACCAGCATTCTGGAACATTCAGTTTGTATATACAGCTACACTCTCCCTTGGTAATAAACATGCTTTCAGTTCTAAATGTTGTGCTCCATTAACAACACTGCCTTCGGATTTGGATTTGATTGTGGTCTCAACATAACAGTATCAGAGTAATGAAATATTGGCTTGATAACAAACTTACAACAAAGAAGAAAAGAATGTTTACAAAGTGATTTGGAGAGGTGAGCAAATATCACACTAGCACTAACAATAGCACTTTTGTCATTCTAACCTACCTCGTCTCTCCGAACAGTGTCCACAAAACGCAAAAAGGTCAGTTCACTCTGCACAACTTCAGCAATTGCAGTGAGCAATTCTTCCCCAACATCTCGCAGTCTGGAAAGAATGAGAAAATAAGATGCCTTTCCTCCAAGAACAGTAGCACGTGTGTTACAAATTTAGGATTTTTTTTCTATATAGAGCTGAATACATGACACATACTATATCACTGCTGTTAAAATCAATCATACTTTTCATTATATGTAAATAGACTACTGAAGCCTGGCAGAGCTCTATGTCACACTAGAAAATTATATTTGATTTTGTTTCTTGAAACTGGGGGGTAGAATTCAGGGCATACTTTTGGAAATTATGTGCTGTAATTGTATCTTCATAACTGTTCAATAAGAGATACCCATAGTTTATACTATATAAACATTTCTCTCTCACTTCTTTGAAAGATGCCTTCAGCTGCCACTACCACAAGGTTTTTCTAGATTGATAAAAGCTATATAGCATTTCTTATTTTGATTTATTCTTTGTTCCAGTTCATATTCTTGCTCTCTTAACACAGTAAAACAGTAAATGTGCAATTATACACTGTGTCAAAATGAGAAGTGTCTTGATTCCAGCAGAAAATGGGTTCAACAAAGCACATATTAAACACAGAATAACAAAACGGACCACAGAGTATGCGTTAAAAATCTTCATGAGTAACTAGGACATAAATAACATAAAGGTGTACCAGTATCAATGTGATTTTATTTCTCTTCAACTTATCTGGCATCTTTTTTGATATGTGCATGTGAGTTTTCATTTCACATTTTCAAATTCTTATAACATAAATCCTCATTGTTGGTGTGGTATAATAGTGTCCTATGCATATTACAACTGACTTACTGTTGTATACAAGTTTCGTCTTACAATAGCAGTGTGTATTGATTGCATCTGTCATAAATTTCCCCTCTTTAAAAGTCCGTTAGTGAGCATAATGCAGGGGAAAAAATTTCAGGACTCAAATACCAAGTAGCTTCAGAGCAGCAGAAAATTTTATTCTAAATTTTGCTGTTGTTTTAGTGTTTTATTGGGTGTTAAACACTTCAGTTCTTGAAGCTAATTTCTATTTCGAAATTAATATTTATTTGTTTAATACTGTGTAAAACATTGCACCTGCCACAATGCTATTTTCAGACTAAGGATAGATTACTTGTTGTGCATAAGCAACTGACTGAGCTGTCAATTGGTTGGAAGCTGCTGCAGAGAATAGATAGAAAGAGATACACATGAGATAGAACAGGTACTATACTATTCTGAGAATACTGTCCCATCTCCAGGAAATATAGCATCCATTACTACACATCTAACCGACTGTGAGTGACATGTCAGTGGAAGATTTTGGGGTCCACAGTATGGGAGGTAGGGATCAAGGAGAACTTGGGGTATGTCACTCATTCTCTAGCCAACAAGTGTGAGGTGTTGTTGTCTCACCCTGAAACTGAACTTGAGCCAATGACACACATTTCATCTGTTAGGAAGCCTGCCACATCATGTGTCAGAGGGAGGCAAGCACAAAGAGAAGGGATCTGTTACTTGTCAGCAGTTCAACTGTATGGCAAGTAATGCTACCACAGAAAGGAATGGGAAAGAACACCAGGTGCACTAAGTATGTATGGCCAGAGGCCTCATCAAACATGTTGAACAGGCTGTTTCAGTATCTACTGAAGGATTAGGAAGCAGCCAGCTGCAGACTGTGGTGCATGTTGGAACAAATGATGCCTACCTTCTGGACTCTGATGTCATTCTCAGATCATTCCAGTGACTTGCAAAGAGGGTTGAGAAACCAGCCTTGCCCTTGGAATTTCAACAAAGTTCAGTATCTGCAGCATTGCCTCCAGCACAGATCACTGCCTGCTTGGTTCTGAGTCAAGTTGAAGGAATGAAAAATAATTATTAAATGTTCTGTGACAAGCTACGCTGCAATTTCCTAGATTTGTGTCATAGTGTTGTAAACGGTAAAGTCCCGTTGAATGTGTCAGGGATGGACAACACATCAGAGACTGCTACCCAGGGAAGTATGAATGGTGCAGACAAAGTATTCTTTTTGATTAGGTGACTCTCCATCCAGTCAGATAATAATAGCTGTATGAGCACCAGAGTGTTAGTATAAAATCTAGAGATATCTCCCACTCTTTACCCCAAATGCCCCCCAACCACCCGTTGAGACTATTACAATTCCAATGATTAACTGGGGAGGTATTTGCAATCATGTACCAGAAAGTGCTCCCAAAATAAATTTGAATTCACATAATTCTAGGTGCAGAGAGACAGTTGTTGTGGACTTTAGGCTGAAGACTGGTTTGATACATCCCTCTATGATAGCCTATCCCGCAAGAGCCTCTTCATATCTGGAAAACTACTGCTAGTTATGTCCATTTGAACCCGCTTCCTGTAGTCACGCTTTGGTTGCCTTCTACAATTTTTAACCACCACAGTTACTTTCATTAGCAGTCTTACAATTCATGGATAGCTCAGGATATGTATGATCAATAGATTCCACTTTTATCCAAGTTGTGCCACAAATTATGCTGGCTGCTAAAACCCAAAATTAACAGCACTGACATTTTTGGGGTGAATCTAAGTGTCTATTGATAGTATAGGCTGACAAAAAATGGAGGTGATGTAACTTTCACACTAAAAAAGAAACTCAAATTCACTGAGATAGAAGCTGAAGCTCCTTGTGAGATTGGTTGAACAAGATCAGTACCAACTTAGTAGTACTAGTAGTAGTAGTAGTAGTAGTAGTAGTAGTAGTAGTAGTAGTAGTAGCAGCACGGTCAGGTCCTGTCATGGGTTAAGCCTCTTCCACTTCTCTCTGTCCATAGCCAGTCTTTTCATTTCTGAATATTTGTCTCCTTTTGTATTGTCCAGCATTTGATATCTTCTTTGTCATCTTCCCCTTTTTCCATTCACCATTCCTTCTATTCCTTCCTTCAATAAACATTCCCTCCTCAAACAGTGTCCAATCCAGTTCCGTTTTCTCTTTCTGATAACTTTCAGCATGTTTCTTTCTTCTCCAACTCTTCTTACTATTTCTTCATTCCTTACTCAGTCTTCCCATCTCACTTTTTCCATTCTTCTCCATATCCACATCTCTAGTGCCTTCAATCTTCTTTCATCTTCCTTACTCAATGTCCAGGTCTCTGCACCATACAGTGCAATGCTCCAGATGCAACATTTGGCAAGTCTTTTCCTCAGATCTATGTTTAGTGGTCCACAAAGTAATTTGTTTCCTCTTGAATCCTTCTTTAGCCATTGCAATTCCTTTCCTAATTTCTGTTGAGCAATACATATCATCCATTATTACACTTCCCAAGTAATTGAAGTTATTCACTTGCTCTATTTCCTCTCCCCCATTTTCATACAACATTTTCTCCTCTTTCCTCCAATTACCATGCTATTTGTTTTCTTCTTGTTAATCTTCATTCCATATTCTTCGACTGTTGAGTTTAGATCATCTAACATGTGTTCCATCTCTCTTGCACTCTCTGCCATCACAACAATGTTGTCTGCAAATCTTATACACTCCATTCTCCGACCACCTATACAAGCTCCTCTCCTTCCATCAACTGAGTGGGTAAAACATTTTAATTGTGTAACTGATGTAACTGAAAATTCAGAGAAAATCTCAGCTTGCTAGTGAGTATGTTCCCCTACCATACTGTAATCATTGGAAGAGAAAGACTGAGATGTTCATTCAAAAATCAACTGCAATAGTTACACTTTTTTAAAGTGGTGGGAATGACACAACATCCTGTGAAATAATACTACAGGCCTCCTCTCAAAACTATCTAGAGCAATTAGTTTAGAAATATATTACATCTAATGGCAAAAAGTAGACTGGATTTCTTTGAGATGTTCATGTTGAAAGCAGTATCAGTGATCTTGCAACAGTTCTAGCAACAATGACCACCAAAGTAGAAAAGGCTATAAAACACATAGAAGGACTTACCTGTTTGGTAAACCAGATCAAGACACATAATATCACAGTTCAAGGAGGAGTTTGAAACATTTAGTTTGGCAAGGAGCATGTAGGGGAACTGTGGATTTAGGAGAATAGTTGAACAATCACTGGATAAATATGTAACTTAGACGCAGAATTATTAATACAGAGATACTAAATGAAACATGTTTGATTGTCAATAGGCCAACATATGAAGGCTTTAATGACTACCACAGGAAAATTTCATCAATGAACTTTTCACACAACACCAGGAAATGTGGTACATGTCAAGGCTCTTATGGATGAAATGTGAGCTTAACCTGGAGGGAAGGAAAACACAAGAAGAAATGATGAATCCTCTTTTAAATATATAGGAATGAAGCCTTTCACCGTAAATTTCATTGATGAAATCTTCACAGGTTACCAGTCGAGTTGTAACATGTTGTAAGCAGAATTCTGACAAGCTTCCTACTCATCATCTTCATGTCAAGAGTCAGGTTCATGACTAGTTTGTTCATTTATAACTGCTGCACTACAGACTTCCCTGTTGACGGCCCAGCAGGCGGACCAACTGTGTGGCTCTGGAAGAGGTGTCAGGGCCATTAGTGGAGCGTCTCCCACTGGACTTTGATATCCCACAATACTGGAGCAAAGTAGTAGCAAGAACTCTCCTGCTGAATATGAGTGAGCTGTGTAGGTGGCTTCTGAGTGACCTGAGCAACTTTTGCCACATAAGTCATATTACTGAAATACATCTGGAAGTATTTCTTTCTTTGTGATGCTCTTAGGATGAAGGGACATTGTAGAAATAACACTATGACAACACTTTGTGTTTGCGTCATGGGAAGACGGAAAGGCTTCTTCCCATAGGCAGAATACAGCAACACGAGGGATAGGAGAACTCACATCTCTCTTCCAGTTAATTCTTAAATTGTCCTCTTTCTCCCAGTCAGTTTTTGGACCAACTCTGTGCCTGTGCCACTGGCAGGGGATTATCTCACTTCTCCCTCATTATGGCCCTGGTGACTATAAAGATACGTACATATGATGACTAGAATTTGAGTGCAGATGTGCAGGAACAAATGGGTATGTATCCAAGTTGGCTGAATAGATGCAATGAACACACTTGAATTATAATGTCAACCTGTCACATCAATGTGTTTTCAATAAAATGTCACTGCAAGTCTTAGGTATTCTATTTGAAAAATTGATTATGGGTATTTCCAGGCAAGATAAGATTGTGTGTATTGCAATTTCTCTAGAGATTAAGACTAAGCATAATGCCCCATTACCTTTAAAGTGATTACGTGTATTTTGATTTGAAAGCAGAACATTTTTGTGATTGTTCCTGAAACTGCAAAATATTTGACAGGAAAGATAGATTAGGCAGAATTGGTGGTGGAGTGTTTGTGTCTGTCAGTAGTGGTTTATCTTGTAGTGAAGTCGAAGTAGATACTCCGTGCGAATTGGTATGGGTGGAGGTTATACTTAACAGCCGAACTAAGTTAATAATTGTCTCCTTCTACTGACCCCCAGACTCCGATGATATAGTTGCTGAACATTTCAGAGAAAATTTGAGTCTCGTAACAAATAAATATCCCACTCATATGGTTATAGTTGGTGGGGACTTCAACCTTCCCTTGATATGTTGCCAAAAATACTTGTTCAAAACCGGTGGTAGGCAGAAAACATCTTCCGAGATTGTCCTAAATGCTTTCTCCGAAAATTATTTCGAGCAGTTAGTCCACAAACCTACGCAAATTATAAATGGTTGCAAAAACACACTTGACCTCTTAGCCACAGACAATCCAGAGCTAATAGAGAGCATCATGACTGATACAGGGATTAATGATCACAAGGTTGTTGTAGCTAGGCTCAATACCGTTTCTTCCAAATCCACCAGAAACAAACGCAAAATAATTTTATTTAAAAAAGCAGATAAAGTGTCACTAGAAGCCTTCCTAAGAGACAATCTCCATTCCTTCCGAACTGACTATGCAAATGTAGACGAGATGTGGCTCAAATTCAAAGATATAGTAGCAACAGCAATTGAGAGATTCATACCTCATAAATTGGTAAGAGATGGAACTGATCCCCCATGGTACACAAAACAGGTCCGAACACTGTTGCAATGGAAAAAGCATGCAAAGTTCAGAAGAAAGCGAAATCCCGAAGATTGGCTAAAATTTACAGACGCGCGAAATTTGGCACGGACTTCAATGCGAGATGCCTTTAATAGGTTCCACAATGAAACATTGTCTCGAAATTTGGTAGAAAATCCGAAGAAATTCTGGTTGTATGTAAAGCACACAAGCGGTAAGACAGTCAATACCTTCGCTGCGCAGTGCCGATGGTACTGTTACCGACGACTGTGCCGCTAAAGCGGAGTTATTGAATGCAGTTTTCCAAAATTCCTTCACCAGGGAAGACGAATGGAGTATTCCAGAATTTGAAACACGAACAGCTACTAGCATGAGTTTCTTAGAAGTAGATACCTTAGGGGTTGCGAGGCAACTCAAATTGCTTGATACGGGCAAGTCTTCAGGTCCAGATTGTATACCGATTAGGTTCCTTTCAGATTACGCTGATACAATAGCTCCCCACTTAGCAATCATATACAACCGTTCGCTCACCGATAGATCTGTACCTCCAGATTGGAAAATTGCGCAGGTCGCACCAGTGTTTAAGAAGGGTAGTAGGAGTAATCCATCTAACTACAGACCTATATCATTGACGTCGGTTTGCAGTAGGGTTTTGGAGCATATACTGTATTCAAACATTATGAATCACCTCGAAGGAACGATCTATTGATACGTAATCAGCATGGTTTCAGAAAACATCGTTCTTGTGCAACGCAGCTAGCTCTTTATTCGCACGAAGTAATGGCCGCTATCGACAGGGGATCTCAAGTTGATTCCGTATTTCTAGATTTCCGGAAAGCTTTTGACACCGTTCCTCACAAGCGACTTCTAATCAAGCTGCGGGCCTATGGGGTATCGTCTCAGTTGTGCGACTGGATTCGTGATTTCCTGTCAGGAAGGTCGCAGTTCGTAGTAATAGACAGCAAATCATCGAGTGAAACTGAAGTGATATCAGGTGTTCCCCAGGGAAGTGACCTGGGACCTCTGCTGTTCCTGACCTATATAAATGACCTGGGTGACAATCTGAGCAGTTCTCTTAGGTTGTTCGCAGATGATGCTGTAATTTACCGTCTAGTAAGGTCATCCGAAGACCAGTATCAGTTGCAAAGCGATTTAGAAAAGATTGCTGTATGGTGTGGCATGTGGCAGTTGACGCTAAATAACGTAAAGTGTGAGGTGATCCACATGAGTTCCAAAAGAAATCCATTGGAATTCGATTACTCGATAAATAGTACAATTCTCAAGGCTGTCAATTCAACTAAGTACCTGGGTGTTAAAATTACGAACAACTTCAGTTGGAAAGACCACATAGATAATATTGTGGGGAAGGCAGGACACTTAGAAGATGCAACAAGTCCACTAAAGAGACAGCTTACACTACACTCGTTCATCCTCCGTTAGAATATTGCTGCGCGGTGTGGGATCCTTACCAGGTGGGATTGACGGAGGACATCGAAAGGGTGCAAAATAGGGCAAGCTCGTTTTGTATTATCATGTAATAGGGGAGAGAGAGTGGCAGATATGATACGCGAGTTGGGATGTAAGTCATTAAAGCAAAGACGTTTTTCGTCGCGGTGAGATCTATTTATGAAATTTCAGTCACCAACTTTCTCTTCCGAATGCGAAAATATTTTGTTGAGCCCAACCTACATAGGTAGGAATGATCATCAAAATAAAATAAGAGAAATCAGAGCTCGAACAGGAAGGTTTAGGTGTTCGTTTTTACCGCATGCTGTTCGGGAGTGGAATGGTAGAGAGATAGTATGATTGTGGTTCGATGAACCCTCTGCCAAGCACTTAAATGTGAATTGCAGAGTAATCATGTAGATGTAGATATATACTTAGCGACCACGTAGTTATGTTAAATTTTATTGTTTTTTCTCCCACACAGCAGAATTTTCTGAAGTGTAGAAATAACACAATAATACCACTTATTAGCTGCTTGGAATTGTTCAAATTCTGAGTTTTCACCCACAACTGGCTACACAAAAGAACAACAAACTTCACTGCCATTGGCACACATTTCCACACAACAATTTGCTTGTTCTTGTATTTTTATCGACATAATCTTCTGACTTTGATGCCCAGAATACGCATGTAGCACTATGGTTCTTTTATTGTAAACAGACATCACAGCAAGAAACACACAACTAAATACCTGTGTGATTCACAGATCTTGCTTGGCTGTTATCAGACATACTGTGCATCAGATTCTGAACAAGAGGGGGGAAGTATGCACTTTCACACATCATTCAACTTCAGCAAAACAGGCACGCGCAAAATGCACGCCTACACTGTGCTGCTGAAAGTATCAAGTGCAATCGAAGAGAACAAGTCAACTCTAGTAGAAACTGACACACTTATGAATAAGTATGGAAGAATGTTATAAAACATATAATTTTATATACTGTAGTTACCAATTTCCTTATGAACTACATCAGTATCAATCACACACATCTAAATATGCTGAGAAAATGGTTCTAAAGACTGCAGATGCAGCAAACACACTATTTGCATATGTGGGAAACAAACGAATAATGGTTGAATTTATTCTGTTGTCGTATAACTAAGTACTATAGTAATAGTGTTCAAATGCATTATGTCTTTTTACTGAGCTCTGAAAAATTATTTACGAATACGACAACTGCTGAATTCATTATGTATAATCCCTACTTAGAACAGTTTCCTGAGATAGACAAGTTGTTGATGATATAAAAAGCTATCAGTCAAATGATTGCAGGAGTCTTAGCATGTGTTGTATTTTTACAAGACTCAAATGAGGATTACTAGCTGCATCCATATATTCATGTTTACAGCACTGCATAAGCAATTTACATTTTGTAGAGCAACAACTACCTTTCACTCAGGCAAATTTAAGCTTGATGTATTGCTGGTGTGACTTGAATTTAGAGAACACTACAAAAAATTCTCCATTTTTTACTTCTATTAAAGATATGATGATAAGGTTCTATTCTGCACTACGGGAACTAACACTTACTGTGAGAGGCAGAACACACTTTCCGTGCAAGCAAATAGGTACGTTCTGAATTAAGTGAATCATTTGACATAATAAAAAAGTGATAATAATGATCTTCCTGATCACAATTTTACTCACCGACAACCTTGAAATTTGAGTAAAGCATCTTCAAGCAAAGCATCAAGTTGGCCATGGGAATCACCACCAGCAGTGGCAGCTACAACATTAGATGCAACAGAAAGTGTAGGTGGCAGATGCACTGCCAACTCTCGTACTGCTTCTAGTAGTGCAGGAGTGCATATATCATCTAGATGAGCTTTTAGAAAAGGGATAATATCAACTAGAACTGCTTGCACTTCCCAGTCCAGCTTTTGCCCATAGCCAACTTGCAACTGGAAAAAAAGGAAGACTCATCAATAACAATGGTTATATTTCTTATATTTGAAAAGGTGATATTAATAATTAAGGAAACAATTTAAAAAAAAAATAAAGAATGTACAACATACAGCACACAGATGATAATTTAATTGTGATATGGGATGGAATTTGACAGTGTGGAAAGAAAGAGAAGGAAAAATAGTGGAAGATGGGGAAAAAGGAATGCAAGAGGCAGCTGGCTGATAGAATTTTGTACAGAGTACAACTTAATCATTGTGGATACTTGATTTGTGAACAATGAAAGAAGGGTGTGTATGTGGAAGGGAATTGGAGACAGCAGCCGATTTTAGAAAAATCATGTAATAGCATAGGTAGAAGTAAAGGAAACAACTCACCTTGCGTCACTGACAGGCACACATAAAAAAAAAATAAAAAAAACTTTGTTAGTATTTAGATGACCACCTACACAGGCACAAACAAACAAGCAAATATGTGCACATACGCACGCACGCACGCACGCACCACACACACACACACACACACACACACACACACACACACACACAGTTACAACGTAGCAGCTGAATCCACATTGTGAGAACTGCAGTTTGACATGTAAACTGGGAAACTGGAGTGAAGGGTTGTGGTGTGGGAGATGGGTGAGGTAAGAAAAGTGGCAAGGTGAGGGGAGAAGGACTTGGAGAAAGGATGGAGGATGGTTTGGAGGAAGGCACCAGGTGTGAAAGATAGGAATGCAAAGAGAGGGAGGCAGCAGATGCACAGAATGGGAATGGAACAAACAGGCACCAGAGCCAGTGAGTTCGTGAAGCACAGCGGGACGATGACTTGTGGTGTGGATTGAGAGCAGGTGATAGAATAGAAGGGGATGCTGTTAGGAAGGAGTGTGAGTGCAAAGGGTTTGGGGAGACCCCCACTAACCCCCTAAACCCATTAAAGTTCCTTTCCATTCCATTCCAATATTGAATGCAGGAAGAATGGCTGCTTCAGTGGCTCTGTGGAGGCTGTAGTTAGTCTAAAGCTGCTTTCGCAGTTCCTATCGAAGCAATCCATAGGAGCTGTAGTATATTCCCAATTGGTCACTTAATACTCCTTCTTAAATCTTCGCAGGTTAGTTCACATCTATCTGCAAGCATCTCAGGTTCAAGGTTTTCACCATTTCGTGATGCGCTTCCAAGAGTCAAACAAAGCTGTAATCGTTCATTTCCCTTCTCTGTATACATTCCATATCACTTGTCAGTCCTTTGTATAAACTTCAGCATTACTTTGGTATGAGTTACACCAGTTTTCTAAAAGTGATCTACTTTGTAGATTGATTACCATTTCCCAGTATCCTACCAATGAACAAAAGTCTTTCACCTAATTTCCCTACAACTGAGCCCATGTTATCAGTTGATTTCATATCCACTGTAGATTGTTAGACAGAGCAATTTGAATGAATTTGCCAGTTTCAACTGGGCTTACTAATATTTTAGTCACAGTATACTACATTTTTGCATTTTGTGAATGGCAAAATTTTCATTTCTAAACATTTAAGTGAAATTGCCAATTTTTGTACCACTTTGAAATCTTCAACAGACCTGACTGAATATTTGCACAGATTTTTTTTCAGATAGTTCTTCATTACTGATAACTAGTTCATTTCAAAAAGTCCGAGGTTACAATCAAATTTGTGCACCAGGTCATCAACAAACTATATAAATGATAAGGATCCCAGTACACTTCCCTCGGGTACACTCAAAGTACTTTTACACCTGTTGATGAAAGAGAATGTGCTACATCCTCCCTAACAAAAAATCCTCAATTCAGTCACAGATTTTAATGATACCCATATTAGTTTTATTAATAAGTGTTGATGTGGTACTGAGTTAAATGGTTTTTAGAAGTAAAGAAATACAGCATGTACCCGACTGCCCTGATACACGAGTTTCATGATGCCATGTGAAAAGAGCGTTAGGTGATGCTTGCATGCCCATTGTTTACAGAATCCATGCCCAATGGCAAAGACAAGTTTATTCTGTTCTAAATACTTCATTTCGGAGGAAGGCAACGGCAAACCACCTCCATTAGGACCTTGCCTAGTAAGGCGGTGCGGGTCTCCCGCATCGTTCCCCTACGCTCTGTAAAGAAGCATGGGACTTCATTTCCATTTCCAAATACTTCATTATGTTTGAGTTCAGAAAGTGTTCTAATATTCTACAACAAAGTTTGTATGTAGAACATCTGCAACTGAGAGGTATGATAAATAACTTTTTTTAGAGATCTGTATCAGTTGTACTAACCATTTATTGAAACCATAACTGGCCTTCACTTAATGTCTGAGAGCAGCAGTATTTGTGTAGAGTTGTCAGTGCTAACAGACAAGCAGCACCATGTGAAAAACCATAGAAATCGGCATGGGGCATAAGATGAATGTATCTGTTAGGACACTGTTGTGAAATTTGGCTTCAGTAGTCTATGACAACATGCAATCACTGCAAGTGCCTTTGCTAACAGCATGACCATGTCGGCTGAATCCTAGACAACTAGAGAAGTGTCGTCTGGTCAGATGAGACCCAGTTTTAGTCGGTAAGAGCTGAAAGTAAGGTTCAAGTGTAGTGCAGACCCCATGAAGCCATGAACCCAGATTGTCAACAAGCCACTGTGCAAGGAATGGACTGTGTCCTCTGGTCCAACTGTACTGATTGATCATTGACTGGAAATGGTTATGTTCAGCTGCTCGGAGACCATTTGCAGTCATTCCTGGACTTCACATTCCCAAACAACAATGAAATTTTTATTACTGGAAATGTGCCATGTCACTGGGCCACAATTGTTTGCAATTGGTTTGAAAAACATTCCGGACAACTTGAGCAAATGATCTGGCCACAGAGATCACCTGACATGAATCTTATCGAACATTTATGGGACATAATTAAGAGGTCAGTTCGTGCACAAAATTCTGCACCGGCAACACTTCTCTGAGTTTGGACAACTATAGAGGAAGCACCACTCAATATTTCTGCAGGGAACGTCCAATGACTTGTTGAGTCCATACCACGTCAAGTTGCCACACTGTGCTGCACAAAAGGAGATCCAATATGATATTAGTAGGCACCCCTTAACTTTTGTCACCACATTGTAGATGTATTACACATAGAAAAGACAGAAAAAACCTATTTATGTTGGCAGTGGTATTATAGCAAGTGGTGCTATTGGATTTTACTATGTTTCAAGGAAATAGCATGCAACTAATGACTAATACCAGTTGTCTGAGCTCTGAGATTATATCAGAATTGCTCAAGTGTCTCACAGAGAAGGTTGAGAAGACCAGGGTTGTTCATAGAGTTACAACAAAACTTCTAATCTCCAGCATTCTCCTCAAAACTAATCTTGGCCCCCTTGTTCTGAGCTGAGTTAAAGGCTTCAACAAAAGACTTTAGAGATCCTAAGACACTGTTAGGGTATGTAAGTAGAATGAACAGCATCAGATGTTGAGTGATCACTGTGTATGACACAGAGGTACTCCATATTTGTGTGAGACAGTGTTATCAGCACCTGTCAAATTTTGAAAGGAGCCTCATTGTGGGTCTCCAGCTGACAAGTATCACTTGTGCGATTTGTGGGAAATTCAGGTGTGACAGTGGGCTGCATGGAAACATGATGGCAGGTGCCCCCATCATCAATGTTTAGGTGGGCCAAGTCACAAGGGAGTAGAGTGCATTGTGCACCGAGAACATTGTATCCCTTCACTTTTGCACCTCCCATCCAAGAACTAGTAATGCAAGCCCTGCAACATTCTGTGCTATCCTGCACAATTGGTCGAAGACTAGCAGCAGGTGAACTAGGGAATTACCATCCCATGTGTTGGCTGCTGTTAACACAACACAAATGGCTGTCTTTGTAGTGGTGCCATCATGAGGAAGTGTATATGCCTCCTGAATGGCACTGCACTGTGTTCAGTAATGAATTGCGGTTCTGCACTATCCTAAATAGCCATTGTTGCTGAGTACGACAGCGACATGGACAGAGGTCGCAGTTCCCAATGAATTTGTTAGGCACAACATTGTTACTCCTTGTGTCATGGTGTGGGAATCCACTGGGTATAAGGCCAGGTCATGGCTAATAGTGACTGAGGAACTCTTACAGCACAATGATACATCACAGGCATCCTGCATCGTCATATATTATCTCTCATGTGACAGTACTGTGGGGCCATTTTTCAACACAATGTATGTGAAACCAGCTTGGACATCACCTCCATTCTAGTGCCAGTATCCAGGATACCCAAGACCAGTTACAACAGTTGTGGGCTAGCTTGCCTCAGGAAAGAAAACAACAGCTTTATGACACCCTTCCAAACCAAATCAGTGCATGCATCCAGGCCAGAGGGCACACAACATCATTCTGTAAAATGGGCTCATACTGCCATGTTCTTTGCGAATCTGACTCAGCTGTGTAATAACTAAAGTAAGAGAGTTTTAAAGTGTTATACTGTTCATTTTTCACTTCTTTACAGATCAACATCCAAGAACATTGCTCCAGTTTAAATCACGCACCACTGCACATATGAATGACACGGATATTATTGTCAGTGATGTTGAGAAACAGCTGAACTCATTTAAATTTTACAGGGCCAGGACCTAGTAGAATCTGTCAGATTCAATACAGAACTTGCAGCAGAGTTAGCCACCTCTCCCAACTAATATTAATAACACATAGACCAAGTGAGATGGTGCAGTGGTTATCGCAATGGACTCACATTTGTGGAGATAACATTTCAAATCCACTTCCAGCCATTCTGATTTATGTTTCCCTCGATTTCCCAAAATCACTCCAGGCACATGCCTCGACGGTTCCTTTGAAAAGGTAGGTCCAATTTCCTTCCCCATTCTTGTAAAAGTCCAAGCTTGTGCTCTGTTTTTAATAACTTCAATATCAATAATCCTAATCTTCCTTCCTTCCTTCAAAACATGATAGGTCCCTGTGGTTCCAAAAAAACAAAGATCACACTCATCTACCATCAAGGTAGCAGAAGTGACCCACAAAACTATCATCTAACAACACTGGCATGTATCTGTTGTAGAACAATTAATTTAGAGAGATCCGCTTCAAATATACTACTTATTTATTCAAACCACGACTGGTTTTGTGATTTTAAAATCCCATCTTTGGGTGTATGGTAAGAGGTAATGCCTGAAATGTGATATTCTTACACACTATTGACTCTGTGGATCTCAGTATATTGAATTCCCGGCCAATTTCTGAAATGGAATGTCCCAGGCATCTAGCTCCAACGGCTATTTTCCATTCAAAGTCTATTAATTCCCATCGTGTGGCCATAGTCACATTGGACACTTTTTCACATGAATCACCTGAGTACAAATGACATCTCAGCCAATGTACTGCCCTTTCATGCCTTGTATGCGCAATACTATTGCCATCTGTATATCGCTATCCCAAGACTTGTGTCACCTCAGTATATCAGGAATATATGAAATCCCCAAATTCTTTTTTGGCTGGTATTTTTCTGAACTTTATTATTCGATTTATAATTTACATGCAGCTAATAACATTAGTGTAAAAATTCATGTTCACATGCTTTATGTAAAGAGGTATTCAAAATGTAGGATTCATACGAAAACCACACGCACTTTAAAATTTCAACCCATTAACAACAGTTTTAGGATTGGAATATCTTACTTGAAAGTCCTCATTTCCTTCTTTCTAACAAATACCTTGTTTTTCTGAACAATGAATAACTATGAAAATATCTTTATTCAAAACTGTCGTTATAGAAAGATCAGAGAATACTGAATCTTCATATGTAATCTTTTCAAAAATCCATTGTTATTTATTGTCTTGTAGCCTCAATTGTTCTGTATGCTTTTAAAAGGGTAACATGCTAGTTAGTTAAATATTTCAATAAGAATATTCAAGTTTAAAGAATTCTTGCTGGGCTTTGTTAAATCCTGGGAATAAAAGTACATGTTCAAATGTCACTCATAAAAACAGAACGTAGTATTTATGCCCTTTGAAGGATACACAATCCATAGCTAAAAAAAAACGAAAGAACCTCAGAGCCATATATGTAAAAAAAAATTAGCTATTATTTCTACCTTTAATTTTATCATTGAATATGTATCGAGCAATTTGTAAAACCTTTCTTACATTTGCTATCACTGATCAATGTTCACAGAATAGTCACGAAATATATGTACTATGTAATGTCCATTCACGCTTCTAAGTGTTTTCATTGATCAATGTTCACAGAGTCAGTCGTCAAAATCAGCACCCTTGTACGCTTACTGTGTATGAATTATGTATTTAAGCCACTTGTTTGATTCACACAAGCTGAAACCTATGTAGCTTACTGATCTGTTATGTTGCAAGTACGAAGTTCATTAACTAAAAATTGATCATCATCAGGTTGGACAATAAAAAAGTATATAAAATGAAATTCAAATTTGATTGTGTTATGGTAAATTATTTTAAGTTTTTTCAAAGTATCCAGCAGTTCACAACTGAACATCAAAACTGATACACCCTCTATGGCTGCTGGAACAACCTCTGCAACGTACTGAATGTGGGGCCCCCGCCCCCTCCAAGACATATACACTGTCTGAACAGGCGATCTTTCTTATCCCTTGTTGTTATTGCCCTAAGTGGTACCATTATTTACTGTACATTTTAACACAATTGCCCAATTTTCTTGTAACTCCAGCTATGGATTGATCACTTAAAAACAAAAAGTTTTTAGTTTGATTACAGCACACATACAGGGGTACATATGACGCCATTTTTTTCAAATTTACTTGAGAAGCATCATAAAATACTGTGAAAATGATACAGCAGGGAACTTCTGGCAGAACATAAATAATTTTTAGTATCGGAGGTAACTCACCAAACAGCATAAGTGTTGATTCATTGTTGACAAGCACACCAAAAGCGAATGAAAACTTTTGCACCTATACTGTGCCGGGTATATACATAATTGTGTGTCCACCTGGCACAGTGTAGCTGCACAAGTGTGTGTGTGTGTGTGTGTGTGTGTGTGTGTGAAAACAACCAACACGTTTCTGACAGCTACTATAAAGTACTTACAGTGAGGTCAAAGGCATCCTTATTGTTCCACACAGCATGTTGAGGCGCCAATGCTGCTGCTCCCTGGGATAACACAAGTGCACGCTTTTAAAACTTGTTGAAAATCAGAACCAATACAAAAAAATGGATCAACATTTCCATTCTAATAATACATGTTGTCACACAGTTCACAGATAAAGTAGAGAGCAAAAGTACCACAATGTTATTAAATTACAAAAAAGTGTTTGTACATAGAATTTTGGTAATGAATGCATCTGATTGTGGAAGCAAAATCAGAAATGGCTCTCTGTCTTTATTAGAATTACTCTAATAAAATGGTAAGGCACTACAAAAGCAGTCAAAACTATCTTGTGAATTTTGAAGCCTATGTACAACGATAACATGAAAGTTAAAAAAACAACCCATAATGAAAACAATACAGATATTACAAAGGGAATGAAGATCAATTCAGTCATGGTGTGTCATCTCACTATCTATAACACTGGTATTTAAAGGTAAAAAGATTAAATTTAAAAATTCCTCATTATACTTGAAAGCAGCAAATGTCTTTTTGTTGAATGAAAGTAGTTCATTCACAAGCTAATTTTACACCTCGTCTGACATTACCCTGAGCCTCTTGAAAATATGTTTTCTCAGGGAAGTTCACTATAACACAACTTAAAAAGAGGAATTATTATTGTTTGCTGAAAGCACTCCTAGCTTTCAGCATTACAAGTTTCATGTTCAGAGCAGAAAGTGTAACTGAATACTCCATCACATCATTGTTATGTAGGTTAAGTATGCAGTCATGTAGTACATTCATAAACATGTTAAATCATTCAAAATGTAAGTGTAAATGTGGAAGTTTTCCACAATGCAGAAGACAAATGCTATGTGGTCAAACGAAGGCAGTATGTTAAAATACTTTATTTCTCTCATTAATCCTGCCTGAGATGTTTTCTTGAAATCTAACAACTGTCTTTCTGTTACTGCTAATGAAAGACTGAAGCAAACATTGTGTCTACACAGTTCTTCAAAACGGAATTGTGACTCTGAAATGCTCTGGACAGTAACTAGAAAATATTGTGACTGAAGATGGAATATTATTAAGTAATATATTCTTAACCTAAACAGACTTCAATATTCCAGACTTCTCTTTGTCACACCCTACTCTGGTTTCAACATAATCAGTGTATGACTTGATGGATGAATTTGGCCTCTTATCCGACTTAACAATAGAGAAATGAAGAACAACAATGCTCATGCAAGTTGTTTTACACATTCAATGGAACACCGTAAATGTATTGTAGAGTACCTTTTACAGCAAAATAAAATGCTCAATTAACATCATTTTACGAAGGTACTATAGAAAACACTCAACTGTGAAATAAAATTTTCTATTATTGATAATGCATTATTATCAAAACACCCTACTATCTTGCACGAAATGGAAAAATAATATTAGCCTGTTTAACTTTCATGTTTTCTAGCGGCAGTTCTGTCACCAGTGAGTCAAGATATATATAATTGCTACAGAAGAAGATAGGGGTGAGTATATATGCTACTGAATAAGTCTACCATTCCTAGAATTTCTCAGGTGGAGAATGTAAGATAAGCAGCTCAGAGAATGTATATGAGGAGCTTATCACTAACTCTTGGGCTCAGAGAAAGGTCGAACCACTGCCAGTGAAGAACATGAGACGATTATGCTGATAGACTGCACAGACATTTGGCTGTACTTCAATGACTGCATAATGATTGGTAGCTGGACAGAGTCAGGGCAACAGTGTGACAAGAGGAGTGGGCATGGGTCCTTCCAGAAGGACTATATCACAAGGAGATCACAGGTTTTTATGTCTATCTCCTCAGATAGAGGATACAAGCAGAGTATCACCCTGAGCAGGTTACTGGAAGCTGGTTCGAGATCTCGAGTAGCCAAGCAATGTTTACCACTGGCACCATCCACAGAATAAAGAGACTTACATGTGTAGAGCCAGTCATCTGGAACAGTGAGTAGTATTCTGTGCTATTCAGCATTGATTCTGGGTTCTGTTTGTGGTGGTCAGATTGATTTCATTGTCCTTGGACATAGGTCATGGGAAGCAGTAATTTTCATAAGCAGTAATTTTCTAGACCCATGTGCATTCATCTTCTAGAAGATGGTCTGGGAAACTATTTGAAATGACAATAGGACACACTCAGGAATTGTTGAAGGGAGGCTGAATAACTGCCAGTATGTGGTAAAAATGGTAAATCCTCTTACCATAAACCTTCATGACCAAGGTACCAAATGGCGCGCACACACACACACACACACACACACACACACACACACACACACACACACACACACACACAGAGAGAGAGAGATATCACAACATCAAGAAATAATTAATACAATCAAATTTTGGGAATACATTCGTCTAGGTAAAATATTTAAGTGATTAACATTGCATGATCACAGGGCAATGTAAACATGAGATGCATTGCATTGTACAGGTGCTGGATGTCAGTTTGTGGGAAGGAGTTCCATGCCTGTTGCACTTTGTTGGCCAACACAGTGACAGTTAATGCTGTTTGTAGGCAATGCTGGAGTTGTCATCCGATGATGTCCCGTAGGTGCTTGATTGGAGGCAGATCAAGTGATCAAGGAGTCCAAGGCTACATGTCAACATTCTACAGAGCATGTTGAGTTAAAACAGTGGTACGTGGGCTAGTGTTAACTTTTGCAAAACACCCCCTGGAGTGCTGTTCAGCACAACAGATAGATTGGATTGACATACAAATTTGCAGTTAGGTTGTGTGGGTAACCATGAGAGTGTTCCTGCTGTCATACGAAACAGCATCTCAGACCACATCTCCAGGTGTAGGTTCAGTGTGTCTAGCACACAGACAGGTTGGTTGCAGCCCTCAACTGGCCTCCTTCTAACCAACACACAGCTGTCACTGACACCAAGGCAGAACCAGCTTTTATCAGAAATGATAACAGACCTCCACCATGCTTTCCAATGAGCTCTTGCTTGACACCACTGAAGTCGCAAATGCTGTTGGTTTGGGGTCAGTAGAATGCTCATTATAGGGCATCTGGCTCAGAGCTGTCCTTGAAGTAACTGATTTCTAACAGTTCACTGTGTCACTGTGGTGCCAACTGCTGCTCAAATTGCTGCTGCAGATGCAGTACGATGTGACAGAGCCATAAACCGTACCTTCCTGTGACCACGGTTACCAGTAATCAGTTCAGTGGCAGCATTCCTGCCAAGTCTTTCTGCAGTATCATGGAAGGGATGTCCAGCTTCTCCTAGCCCTATTATATGATCTCATTGAAACTTAGGGAGATGTTTGTAATGAAGCAAGCTGGGATACTTTTACTTCCTCTCTTGTTTTGGCATATGCCTCCTTAAAATTAATTTTTTCATTTCTGAGTAATCAACATAACATACTTGAGTATAATCTACATTTTCATAAAAGAGAAAGGTTGTCCCTCAGTTTTAAAGAATATAACACCAGATCTAATTTTGTGCTTAGTTTTATGTATGTAAATGATTTTATAATTTATTTTGACTATTCCTAGCTAAGACTTTTGTTATAGGGTGAAATCAGTAACTGCTTTCTAACTTAAATTCTATTGCTGACTTATAAACAAATATGAATTCTGTAATAATTGTAAACATTTGGAAGACGAAATACTACTAATCTTAAAGTAGCTATTTGGCTCTATTCGAAAACATGTTAGAAAGCCAGCCCTTCATTGATTCCAAAGTAATTAACAGTTTTGTCAAAAATAATGTTTGCGAAACAATATCTGTTAATTTCATCATTTAAATAAATAATTCAGCCTAACTCTTGTAGTAGAAGAAACGGTTAAAAAGATACAATTTTTTGACGTATTCAGTTAATTTCATGAGTTACGTTTTAATTGTAATTTCTGTAAATTACACATCAAACAATGTGTAGTTTCAGTGCCTATTATTGTAAAGATATATAAGGGCCCGATTTTTTGTCCCGGGCCAGTCAGTCCACAGCCGAGTTTCAGACAAGAAACCTGTGTTGGTTAGAACAACAACAATGCTTCAACTGTGAAATAAGTTTGTCACAATTAGGCACCGTGTAAAAACAATGACAGTGTCTGTTCAATTTATTTTAAAAGACTGTGAAATGTGTGATTAGGCTTTTACGGCTCATAGATGTTCAACAGTAAACTATTATAGCAGTATGTGGAAGTTTGCCTCCAACCTATTAATGAGGGTTATTGAAAGTTAAACGATAGTTAACTGGCCAGGTTAACTGTGTATATTGGGAGGGGGGAAAGGTTGTGACAGTGAAAGTAAACAACTGTGAAACGCTAATGTGCACCTGTCGGCCACATCATTTATAGTAGTCAATGCTGAACTTCCAAACCCCATTTTTCAGCAGTGTAGCAATGCAGTACATCGAGTGAACTCGAGCGGTTTACAGTGAATTAAATGAAGGGAGTGCAACAGCCAATCAGCGCTTCGGTTTCCTGGCCACAGAAGGACAGCAGCCAATGGGCGAGCGGGTTCTACAGAAGGAGCCACTGAGTACAGGAGCAGCCAATCAGCATCTCATTGGACACAGCTGACCAGTATAAACAAGAAACCTTGCCGAGAGAATTACAACTTGCAGCAGCTGTGCAGACGACAAATCGAGATGACAACTGCAGCTGTGTAGCAGGAGATGAGTGAATAAGAATAAGTTAATTTCATGGCAAAAGCTGTTTTATATTAAGTGATACATAATGATTGGCCTTAACAAACATGACAGTGAGATGGAGGAGAATGGACAACACGAGAGTGATGTCCTTGAAAACAAAGCTGTAGAGGTTAATTTTTAAATGAACAGAAAAACTTAATGAGGACTGGTTCTGTAGATGATAGTGGGTATAAATCAGGTATGAATGTAACTTTGGATGATGGGGATGAAAGTCCTATTGTAGATGGAATGATAAAAGTGTCATATGTATTGTATGGTGATGTGAGCGAAATGGACAAAAACAGTACTAAAGTGGATGAGATCGTTAAAGTTAAGGAGGAGGAAAGTAGTAATGAAAAACACCAAGGGCAAAAGTTTATGGCAGACGGAAAAGTGGAAGTAATGTTAAAGCAAATTATGAGTAGTTTGAGTAGTATGTGTATGAAAGAAGACATTAGTAGTATGAAAGAAGACATTAGTAGGATGGAAAAGAAAATGAATAGCATTAGAAATGACATGGTTAGCTTAAAGGATGAACTGAAGAAAAAAATTAAAAAGGAGATGAAGGTAGTCAGATCTAATCTTTCAGAATTAAATAAGAAGATTGAGGTGGTAGTTAAAGATTGTGATGAAAACGATAAAGAAAGTAGAGCAGAATACTAATGAGAAATTAACATTAATGAGCAGTAAATGTGTAGAAGAGAGAAATAAACTTTGTGATGACTATAGTAGGAGGGTGGAGGCTTCTGGGTGGGGGGCGGGGGGGGGGGGGGGGCAAAAGTATAAAGGTGAAGTCAAAGCTGCCAGGAAATTTTGTGCTGAAAATAGGGTTAAACTAGAGAACCAAATCGATCAGATTAAAAATGATTTTGAAACAGAGGTAGAAACCAAGTGTGCAGTAGTGGTAGAGGAAAAACTGCTAAAATTAAATGAAATGTAGATTCAAAATTGACTGAAATGCAGATAAACGTGGAAGAGGTACAACATCTAAAGCATAGAGAAAGTGACAGTGGATCTGATTCTGACATTAGTTGTAATAATGATAGCAACGTCAAATCCAGTAGTGATGAGGATGGGGTATTTGAATTTATTATCTGTAATGATGGCAATGTGATAAGTAAAAAGGAAGTGTGGTACCCTGTAACAACAACAAGTGTACAAGGTATACATGTTAAGTGTTTACTGAGCAGTGGTAGTGATTTGAATGGCACTTCACAGGGTTTACTGGGCAGTGGTAGTGATTTGAATGGCACTTCATAGGCATTTTTTGAATCTAGGGTATAGTGGTGATGCATGTTCCTGGAATAAAAATTATTGGTGCTACTGGTAAGCTATCAAAGAGTGTGAAACGATAACTACTATTAACTGTGAAATTGGTGGGACAGTTGTTGGAATGCAATTTCTTGGTGATTCAAAATCTCAGTATTGATGTAATATTTGGGACTAATTTCTTGTGTAAATAGCAAGTAGGGGGTTCAACATTCTGTGTTGGATTCATTATGTGACGATAATGCTTACCTCAGCTGTCTGTATCATTTTTCATGATTCCTGGGGCAGTCAAACTCTTCTCCTATCCTATCTGTAGTTTACAAGTGAATCAGAAACATTCTGTCTTCGATTTTTATGTAATTTTATACAGTAGGAATATTTTAGAAAAGATTTCTCCAGTGTTATCTATGTATATATATTATATTATGTTGTGCTAGTGATAAGTAATGGAATCATAAGAGGATGGAAGAAAGTTAATTGGTACCATGGTTAAAGAATTTTCGTCAAGAAGGTATGGTAAACTGAAAATGAAAGGGTCAGTATTATGTGGAGAAGGTCCAGATTATCTGAAAACTATAATTAACATCTGAAGTAATCATTGGTGCAGCAGCAGAGGCAATATGCAGTAAAAACCATCTTTAATAATAGATCTTAATATTAACTATGGTATAATAGAAGTGTTTGTGTTCAGACCAATCAGTAAATGGAGATAACTATCCATCTGTATCATGGTACAGCATTTTCTAACATTAAGGAATTCCAACTTCAAACATAGTTACCTGGAGTAATCTATGGAATGTATAAGCAAAAGTTGTATATATATCACCCTTCAGGCTATAATCTTAAGCAATTTGATGGAATACAGTGAAATAATAGTTTTTCTAAGTGATAATTTCATCTGATCGGTAATGAGTTAAGTTCGCCTTAGCATAAGGCTCTGTTACTGTGGAGTATTTTTCAGTAGAATCAATTTTGTATTGAATAAGCAGAGCAGGTGTTTATTTATTAGTTAATGAAGCAATGATGAAATAATAAAATAATGAATAATGCTAGGGTCTTAATGATTAGGGAGCCTGTCTCTGCAATAGTGATTTTTTTAAAATTTTTTTTTAGAATGCACTCCACTAGTTAATGAGGTAAGAAAGGTAAGTAAAATAATAGAGCTGACAGTTTAGCAAATTTGAACTAGGCAACATTGGGTACTGCGTGTATTGTGCAATTCATGACACTGCAGCTGGGAATGAGAGCTTAACAGAAAGAGCAATATTTTAGTGAGGTAGAAGTCATAAAATGCTGCACTATTGGATCTATATGTTATCTGAAAACTTCTATTTGTGCTCTGAGGTATTGTGAGCTTAAAGTGGTAATACTGGAACAAAGAACTTTAAGTTTGCTGATTAACTGATAACTGTGGTACTAGACTGATGTGAATATTCTGGCAGGCCAACTATTTGGTAACTTTTGTGATTTTGTGAGGATTTAATCTTCTGGCTGAATGAGGGTAGTGTTCAGAGTTGAATTAAGAAGTGGGCAATGATTTGGTACAGCTTCCATCCCCTTAATTTTGATTTGAGTAGTAATTAAGTTATGTGATGGTGACACTAATCTTTTTTCATAATGTAACAATTAGTAAATCTGTGCTACTGCATACAGCTTAAGACCACCAACGTTTCACAATTTTAGGGGGGGGGGGGGGGGGGGGGGGAGTCCAGGCAGCGAGTAATTCTGTCTTGTTTACAAGCCTGTCAATCTCTCAATGTTTCAACAATGCATTGAGTAGTAATGTTTATTCCTTCCATAATTAATATATTGTTTCTTGACTTGCTAGAACTTACCTCAATATTGTCATCATATTCACAAGAAAACAAATCTGAACAACCGGAAACTTCACTCTGAAAAAGACAATGTTTTCATAGTTACAATGCTGAACAACAACATACAATTAGATAATATAGTGAACACTTAAAGACAGTGAATAATAAAACCATGTATACAATTATTACCCTTACAGAATGTCTGCCTGATACATTGGCATGTAAGAGGTAATCCATAGAGCTACCAAAAAGAAATCTGAACACAAAAGGTTATGCAGAAAATTTGATATGTGGAGCATTTTAAAATTACATCTTACTCTCATGCAGAAACAGTGACATCTGAAGGAAATGTGGCAAATTTTATATATTTCTGTAGCTGACAACATGCAAAAAATTATGGAACTAATGCAAAATATGCAAATTGCAATCAAGGAACAAAATGAATGTCACATACAGACTCACAAGTAAGTGAATTAGAAACAGCTTTACACTGGAAAGATAGATGTGCTGCAGCAACAAATAGAATAGTTTGATATGTCACTTCACAGGGTTCTGATGAAAGGAGCACCCCATCTTCTTTGAGGTTACGCACACATCTCCCCCCCCCCCCCCCCCAGCAGAGTGTGTAAGATGAGTATATCAATTTACAAAAATTCATACCACTACCGTCAACTGCACTTGGCATTAATGTGTTAATGACACACATGTTCATATCAATTATTGAAATTTGTAACAAGTGGATACACGGGTCACAGTGCTACAAGTCACTTGGCATCTTAATGATGTACAACAATAACCTGTCCGCAACCATATCACCCACAACCATTCTACCACTGTTGGATGCAAAGCCACAACCAACACAGGTGCCTCTGCTCATCATGTGCCCCACAGCAAAGAGATTAATGTGGGTAGCACACTGAAACGGATACTGGTTGCCTAGGCTGTGGTATCCACTGGCACACCAATGGGAGGATAAGAATATCTTGAAAACCGCAAGACGCATTGGATATAGCTTATCAAGAGGACTCCATTCAGTTAATTACTGGAGGTACTCTCATGTCTGTAGGGAATGTTCATCTGTGTGATATGGGGCCCCTGATACATCTGCCATCATCTATCACCAACAAACAATAGGACACAAGATCTAAATCTTATTGAGCATATGTACGACATCATCATATATCAATATCAATAAGTGTGCACCTTGGACCTGGTTATACCAATGCCTGCAAGATGTTAGAGGCAGCTGACTGGTTATGAATTATACTCTCCTACACTTTTTGTATGTCTGCCTCAGTAGCTGAGTGGTCAACGCAGCTGAGCACCATGCTGAAGAACCTGGGTTCGATTCTCAGTACTGCCTGAGATTTTTTCCTTAGTGGGAGGACTGGTACGAGATGCACTCAGCCTCATGAGCCCAACTGAGGAGCAAGTCAATGGCCGAGAAACCCAACAACAGCCCAGAGAGTGGTGTGCTGATCACATGCCCTTCTATACTGCATGTACTGATGCCATTGGCAGAGGATGACAAAATAGTCATTTGGACCTGACAGGTCCATCCAGGGCCAGAATGTGGAACTTTAACTCATCTTTACACCTTTGGTATCTTGTGAAGTCCATGTGATGATGTGTTTCCACCATGTTCAGATCAATATGGTGATGTTTATGCTACTAGGTATGTGTCAACAATTCAACCACTCATGAGTACTTACACACTGTAAAATATCCTAAATTTCCCACATATACTTCTAACATCAACTGAAGTGGAATGGTAGGCATGCCTATCACTGTCTGATCTCTGTTATCAGAGTAATAAATGAATATTTTGTGATACCAGTTCATTATAGAAACAAGTGCACTAATTTCAATGTTTCATAAGCTTCCTGTTCATTGGTTGTAAGTAAATCAATAACGTCAACCATAATCATTCATATTACACATCACCTGCAAAACAGTGTAAAGACAGGATATATTTTGGGCACTAGAATTACACTAAAAGTAGAAGCTAACACGAGACAAACTTTTGAGGTTTTGAGAATGATTAAGAATATAGTCCACTGGTGCAATCACAAGAAAGAAAATCAACAGCAACTTCTAGTCAGATCTTATTCTTTCAGCAACATGTAACTCTTGGAAGCAATGGACAGATGTCACTGTAGTCTCCATGCTTTGACTGCTCAATGAAAACTTCAATAGAATGCAGTTGTAAACCAGAAGTATAACTCAATTTTTATGTTAGTTACTAAAGTCAGATGACAATTTGGTTTTTTAGTGATTTTAGTGGTTTCACAGAGGAGAAATGTAATATGTATAATAAAATAAAAACACAGAATTTAAGAAATCCTCATTGTGTTTGTATAGATGGTGCCTCTGACATTTCTTCAGCTTTTGAAGTTGATGAAGATCTCATGGTGACAAACTAAAGTTGGATCCCTCACGAGATTGAAATGTGGCTTTTTATTTTTACACCTACTGTTCATCATCCTGTGCTTTGTTCTGAGGGTTTACCCTGACACTAAGAGTATGCTATGTATTTTTAATCTGTAAAGATATTTCAGACATACAGACAGTTTCTGAAATGTCTACCTCCCCATCTAACATTTTGTGTAACATTTTTAACACTTATCACTCACCAGGCTGATATACCTTCAAACAAAACAAAAATGACAAGCTTAATGGCTTTCGCTAAACCTATTATATCATTAAAGAAATAGTTATAAACTACAAAGGTCCCCCCTCCTCTTTTAGTCAATTTACCATATATAATATATATCACAGGTAACACTTGCATGAAATCAGAAAACTAGCAAACTTGTTTGTGTTTCAGAAACTGTACCTTAATAACAACATCCCCAGTGCTCGACGCAAAACTTTCAGTAGTGGCATTTTCAGTAGTTCTTGTATCACTTTGTGGATGTGGCGTTTCAGTTGACTGGGTGCTATTCTGGAAAGAAAGAAAATTATATATTATTTTGTTCAAATGAAATGTGACTTTGTCCACAATCGTAATTCCTGTCCAGCAAACTAACTGATATTGTGATCATATCATAAGTTCAGTTTCCCAAAACAAGATTGACATTAATTACACTTATGATGATATTCACAGTACCATTCTATCACTCTTCAAATCACAACATCCTGGTCATCCCAAACATTCTTACTTAAATACTTAATTCATTTCTTGGACATTATGGGTTATACCTGTAGTCACTGAGTGAACTATTTTATCAGAGAGAGAGAGAGAGAGAGAGAGAGAGAGAAAGAGAGAGAGAGAGAGAGAGAGAGAGAGAGAGAGAATGATATTAATCAACAACCAACAAGCTTTCTCGTTTCAGTACAGGTCTACTAGGTCAAAACTGCAAACTAAGTGCAGCATGCATTTATTTCATTTTCATTTCTGCACCTTCCTCCTTCCCTCATATCTGTTATTGTTTTCTCAGTTTTTCATATTTGTTAAAGTTCTAGTTTTTATTTCAGCTTTGTATTCTGCATCTTCTTTTTCTTCATTCACTGATCCCCCACAGTCTCCATAATTTTTCTTTCCTGTATTTATATTACCACCGACATTTCTTTCAAATATATTTGTATTTCCAATAAACCTGTCTGTTGCCTCGGATTAACTGACCTTTCCTGCCTACCACACCAGAGTCCTCAAGGTTTCATATCCTGTCTATTGTCAACAATCACATGTTACATTTATAGCCTGTCTATTACCAGTAATTATGTTTTATTGCTCTCTTATTCTGTTTTGTCGGATTTTCCATGCCCTATGTCTGAGAGTGGGTTTTCTCTTTAATCCCCAAAAAATCTCATCAGGAAAATCCTTTCCAGCATGTGAGGTACATATAGCATCCACCTACCACATACTAACATTCATGTGTAAATAGCTGTAAAATCAGTGTTTCATATCTAAGTATATTATTAAAATAAATCTCAAAATAGTGTAGCTTTGTTGTATAAAAGTAACTGCAGCACCATGACAATGTGCCAAGTGACTATTAACACTGTTATGTTGCAGCCTCACTCCTGAGTTAGTCACCGAATCTAGATGGGTTGCAGTGCTTTGCATTAGTATACAAAATGATATCACTGTTGTGTCACAATGATTATGGCCATTACTCTGGCTACATATAGAATAGTTAGTTATAGCTCATGGCACATGGTTAAAGGAGTACATATGAAAAACTTCAACCATAAATAAATGTAGACATTTTTGGTAAGGAGTGTTAGACAGTACTAAAGAATACTTCAGCTTGAATTTTTCATCACAACTATCATCTTTATAACATCCCAATGATGAGCGGAGAGGTGGGGGCCCCTCAAAAATACACTACTGCTCATTACAATTAAACTGCCAGGAACGATAGCAAATAATGAAATTTTACCTATTGTGTTTATACAATACAGAGGGAAGGATACATGATTAGGTTTGTAGGTGATATGGAGGTATACAGGGAACAAAATTTAGTACACCAAGTTGCCAACTCTTAACTTGGCTGGGCACTAAGTCAAAGTGAGCTCGTATGACGTAAGAGTATGTCACTGCATGTGGCTTCAGCTCCAAGCCAGATACCATCAACCGCCATGCCAGTCTCTCAACAGTCCTTGACCAAATGTTTTCATTGCATGAGAAATCACAAGAATGTGCTGGCCAGAGCCTGAGGCCCTCTGTATAACGGGAAATTGTGAAAAAATGGGCCAATTGTTATCTTATTTTATCTCAATGAAAGATCATGCATGGCATGGACACATCGAAGATCAGGCACAGCCACTAGCCTTAACACATCGGGAATGTAGTGCCCACTGTCCAAATTACCGGCCATGCGAATCAGAACCAGAAGTGATCATGTTGCATATTCAGTGACACCTCATTCCATCACACAACCTGCGAGACAAACACAATCTGGCAACTTTCATTCTTCTTGGAGTCCCCACACATTGAATATGTCCACTGTGAGGCTATATACAGAACTGGGACTCATCTGAAAAGACAATGTGGTGCCATTCCTGTGTTATGTGTTGTTATTGGATGCACCAGTTTTGACACACCTCTCTCTGCTGCAACAATAGTCACTGTGCTGGCATCTCATGGTATTCAGACATCATTACACTGTTCATCTCGATACCTATCTTCATGTAAACAGACCCATTTCCTAATTCATGCTACATGACGTGGTTGTATGGCCAAGAGTGTGTGTGTGTGTGTGTGTGTGTGTCATTTAGATCATGCATGGCACTGAGAATGGGACTCCTGGACCGACTGATTCCAAGTTTGGATTACAAATTAATTGATCATTGCAGAAAGACCATGAGTCAACTTTTTTACAAAAGTGAGTTATATATTGGAACTGGGTGATACAGGATAGCCAGATTAATAAAGACAAGAAAGGAAGTAGTCAACTGTCAAGCTGCATCACTAATGGAAATCGAAATCTTCACTGCAGAAAGGTCATGAGTCACTGACCCATGTCCTTTTTGCAGTGACTATAATGAAGTGTATTTAGCTGAAAGCAAAAGATATTGATGGCCCCTTGCTGCTTTCATGTGTACTTTTTCTTGTTAAGGTTGACAAACTGTGACAATGCAATTAGTTGTTCACCACAGAAGGTCCAACAAATTTCACAGTAAAATTAGTAAAGTTTCTTAACACGGTAAAAAGGGAAGTAATGTCTGTGGGCTGAAGTTTGACTACACGTGGAATTTACCATTACCAACTACTCCTGCTCAGGATATCTTTTATTTGAAAAAAAGCTATAGCTCAATGATTTTGACACACATAATATGAAAAATAAAGACTCACGCTCTTATGGGTACCATGAATGCACAGTCAAGAAATGTGGAAATGAAGTTTGCTTATTTCTGTACCATCACATCCAGAAAAATATCCCAAAAGATGTGAATTAGCTTCACCTGTTCTCCAACAGGTGTGCCAGTTTGAATAAGAATAACACAATGATTCACTTTTGTTAAACATTCGTATCAGATGGAAGATTTAAGAAGATGAAAGAATACTTCCCTGTACAGGAACAAACGATAGTTCGCGAGTCATCATCACAGGACCTACACATTTTAAGAGTGTGACATAATGATCAAAGAGCTATCAGTGGAACCTGTTGATGGCATCTTTATAGAAGCATTTACAAATTGGTGGTTTGTCTATTTTTAAAAAATCTTGTCTCTTTGAATTAAATATGGGAAAATTTTCTACGGAACATAAAATTCCTTTTCCTCTTCTAAATGGGTGAGTTTTGAGTATTATACACATTATCCTGGACAAGGGAAAACAGAGCTGTTCATTCATGGTGCTCCCACAAAAACATTTCAGCCCCTTTACAGTTTCAATAAGAATCCTATACTTCCCAATGAGTTAGCACATCCTGAAAAACAGGTGCCCATCAATGTCAAAAAAATATGAGACATACTGAAAGTAAAAAGGTATATCCACCAAAGTATATGGAATTTTGTGAGCAACTGCAAGAATAGCCAACAGTACAGGAACGAACTATGATGATGTGAATGAAAATGTAAGAATAGCTGACAGCATAGGAACAAACTATGATGATGTGAATGAAATAGTAATAGTCTCATTTGAGTTTGCAGTTCACCATATTGATTAAATTTTAATAAAATCAACATGCATGTCCAAGTATAGGTTTCATTTAAGGTAATAAATAGTTGTTAACTGCAAAAAGTTATGAGTCAGAAATGTTTAAAATTTTAATTTTATGTTAAACTACATATAACAAAACAAAAATACAGAATGCTAAGCAGTCCTTAAAGACTCAAAAACCAATGACATTGTAACAGTAATAAATACACAGATGGTTTACACTGTAGGAAGTTTGTGCATTCTCCTGCAAAACTTTACTTTTGGGACTCATGAACTTTTTGAGATGACCAATCCAATTGAAGGATCCAGACCAAAGTAAGTAGCAATATTGCAGAACAATAAACCTCAGTATCTTGGGGTGCGATCCTCAGGCTATCTAATTTTGAAACATGCTGGTAGATATTTCTCCTTCTTAAGGCATAACACTATTTTTAATCAAGCTATACTCAAATATAACTCCTGAATAAAAACATCAGTGTGTGATCTTTCCCTGGTAGACATTTCTCCTTCTTAAGGCATAACACTATTTTTAATCAAGCTATACGCAAATATAACTCCTGAATAAAAACATCAGTGTGTGATCTTTCCCTGGTAGACATTTCTCCTTCTTAAGGCATAACACTTTTTTGACACAAACTGTATTTAAATGTAACTTCTGATTGAGAGAGCCTAAATACAGGATTTAGATAGCATAATTCCTTACCAGTTTATTTGGTTGTGGTGAAATTAGCATATCCAGCTCTGTAGCACACTTTGTGTACATTTAACATCTGTTGCTGATCATCTTCACGATGCTGTAATTTTTAAGGACATCTGTGTAGATAGTGGAACCATTAGTTCTGTGCCATATTGAGTTTCTGTCATTGTCTCTTAGATCAATATTATCTTTAATTGAGTACAACAAAGTAATACTGTGATAAGAAGAGGCAAAAGTAAATAATTAGCCTTTATTCCATAGTTTAACCTCCATTGGTATTCAGCATGTATGTTGCACATATTTCCCCCTCCCCCCTCCCCCCTCCCCCCTGTGTCAACCAATTCCTCCCAGGTCTCTCTGTGCACCTCATCCTCCTACCCCCACTGCATCTGTCCATTTCCTCCTCTCCACTCTCTCTGACTCTTCATTTCCTCCTCTCTTTGTCCATCCCCTCCACCTACTCTCTCTGGCTCCCTCTGGCCATGCCCACCTCCCCCCCCCCCCAATAAAAGTCCATCTCTACCTGCCCCTCTCTATGTGTCCACATCTCCACTGCCCCCTCTCTCTGTCCATTTCCTCATCTCCCCCATCTCTCTTGTCCAACTCCTCCTCTTCCCCTCTCTCTCTGCCAAACACCTCCTGCCCCCCCCTTTCTCTCTCTCTGCCCATCTCCCTCTGTCCCATCTCTCTTTCCATCACCTCCTGCACCTCTCTCTGTCCATCCCGTCCTCTATCCACCTCAATCTTCCCTCACCTGTGTCCATTATACAGCTGGCCGATACTACCACACTATGCCTGTCATGCATAGGAGCCTATACATCAGGGGTTTGAAAACGAACCCACGCATAGGCTGCCATGCAAAGCAGATAGATAAAGCAGGCCAATACTACTCAACGCAACATGCCTTTTGTGCAGGGCAACCTATATGTTGGAGGCAGGAAAATTGTTCCTTGCTCCTGACTGTAGGCTGCCTTACAAAACTGGCTGAAAGGCACAGTGATAATATTCCCACACAATGCACCTGTTGTGCAGGGTAACATATATGGCAGAGGCCGTCAAAAACAAAACACAATGCTTCTTTCCATATCTGTGCTCCTACTGGGGCTAGGATGTTATAAGATCCATAGTGCTGATACTCAAGAAGTTTGCTGTTTACGTAGCAAATTTGGTTGGAATTGATTCAGAAATTTAGGAGGAAATGCTAGACACACACACATACATACCGCTCTCTTATCTACCCATCACCTCCTTGTCTTCCTATCTGTCAATCTCATTCCCCACCCTATCTCTTCCTGTCACTCTCCTCCTTTCCTCCCTCTCTGCCTGTAAATCTCTTCCTACTGCCTCTCTTCCTACTCATCTGCTCCCACCCCCCCATCTTCCCCTAATCATTCCTTCCCCCCCCCCCTGCCCCCCCCTCACTCAATCTCCTCTATTCATTTCAACCTTTTGCCATGCATGCTCATCTGCATGAACTGTCCCTGCAAAAAGAGGTCAATAAAGCAGGCTAGTACTACTCCCACAACATATGTCTCGTGTTGCACACCCTATATGTCAAGGGCTCGCCACCCGTGATGAGTAGGTTACCTTGAAAAGCAGGCCAACACAACACACTTGATGCAATGGGCAGTCTACACATCAGGAACTGGAGAACCCTTTCTTCCCCTTGACATGTAGGCTGCACTGCAATGTAGGTTGATAATACAGGTTATTATTATTCCCTCACAACACATCTGTTGTGCAGTGCAAGTCAGTATGGCAGAAGCTTAAAAACACATGTCTGCATCTCCATAAGTATTGGTGTTAGAGCATTAGAAACCTCACTAAGTTGGTCCTCTTGGTGCAAAAAGTTCGTGTGTCAAATCTGACCCACTTCGTCCATGGGCATGGGTGGAGTTCCCACACATACTTACATATTCTCAGCTACATTCATTAAGAGAAGCTCTTACCAACACATGCATAAGCTTAATACATATACTAGCCTATTTCTGGCAGTTTTATGTGTGTACACATTCAACAGATCAATTGCACCTTCACCGGCTTCTCCTTCTTGGTCCATACCAACCTCTGCCCCCCCTCCCCCCAAACACATAGTCCATCCCCCCCTTTTCTCCCTCCTGCTGTCTGTCCCTCTCCTCCCACTCTTACTCTACCTATTTGTCCATCACCTCTTGACCCTTCTCCCTACCCATCCCCTCCCCTCATTGCTCTCTCCCTATCCATTTCTGCCTCCCTATCTCTGTGCCCCCTTCCTATCACTTCTCTTTGTCCATCCCCTCTCACTGTCCATTGTCTCCTGCTCCCATTCATCCCATCCATCCCCTCTTGCCACACTCTCTGTCTCTGTCCATCCTCTCCATCCGTCTCAATAATACCCCAGCCATGCCCATCTGAAGGTGTAGCCCCTGAAAAACAAGTCAATAAAGCAGGCCTGTATAAATCAAACACTACAGGCCAGTCACGCAGGGCAGCCTACATGCTGGGGACAAAAAAACTGTTTTTGTTAAAAATGAAACTCCTCCAGTTGTACTTAAGATTTTATATTTATTTGGCTACTAGTTTTGACGTTGCATCTACGCCATCTTCAGGCCCGTACACTTTGATGAAATCAATTGTGTGTGGCTCAGTGCTAGAAATCCGCGGTGAGACCAACATGTGCTCCACATGGATGGCAGGCTGGCAGTTATACCTGACCCCTGATACATCTAGATATGACTTTGACAGGTGACACATATGTAAGCATCTTGTCTGATCACCTGCATCCATTCATGTCCATTGTGCATTCTGATAGACTTCGGCAATTCTGGCAGCACAATGTGACACCCCACACATCCAGAATTGCTACAGAGTTGCTCCAGGAACACTCTTCTGAGTTAAAACACTTCCACTGGCCACCAAACACCTGAGACATGAACATTATTAAGCACTTTCAACATTCTGGAGGGCCCTACACGATATTAGGCAGGTGTACCGGCTTCTCTGGCTCTTCAGTGTATATGTGGCATGTAGCAGAGTGATATCACCCACCAGTTTATACATCATGGCACCTAGGAACAGTACGTCTAATATTGAATGTAACCTTACATGCCATATGTTGTGTCTGCATTTCATATCTATATCAATTTCTGACAACTACTGGTGGATTGTGGAGTTTGAGTTTGGGACACAAGGATAGTTGGAGTGGAGTACCATCACACAAGTGCATTTGTGGCACTTGCGGGGGGTGGGGGGGTGGGGGGGGGTGGCAGACAGGGAGGAGAAGAGGAGATGGGCAGAGAGGGAGGAAAATACACACACACACACACACACACACACACACACACACACACACACACACACACACACACAGATTGTATGTACATATGTAGCGCACGTCCTTGCCACATTGGTAACACCAGTTCCCGTCAGATCACCGAAGTAGCACTGGGATGAGTGACCATCCAGTCTGCCGACTGCTGTTGGCCAGCGGGCTACACTGAGCCCTTGTGAGGCAAAATGAGGAGCTACTTGTTTGAGAAGTAGCAGCTCTGGTCTCGGAAACTTGCATACGGCCAGGAGAACGGTGTGCTGACCACATGCCCCTCCGTATCCGCATCTAGTGATGCCTGTGGGATGAGGATGACATGGTGGTCGGTCGGTACCATTTGGCCTTCCATAGCCTGTTTGGATGGAGTTTAGTTTTTTATGTATGTCTGGCATTTCCTTTCATACCCCTCTATTGATTTCAACCTAATGTGGCACACAAACAACACACTGCATGGAGGTTTTAACCTACTTCCCATAGGAATGGAGATATGGCCAGAAACAATTTTTCAGCTGCTGATGTGTATGCTGCCCCGCATGAGAGGTGTGTTGTGTGGGAGTTTAATCAGCATGATTTATAGACCTGTTTTGCAGGGCAGTCTACATATCAAGGTCAACAAATGGTTTTTTGATCTTCATACATCGATATTTAAATTGGATTAAGGTGGGACACAGCTGGTATAATTTTTGTTAAAAATGAAACCCCTCCAGCTGTACTTAAATTTTATATTTATTTGGCTACTGGTTTCGACGTTGCATCTTCGCCATCTTCAGGCCCGTAAACTTTGGTTTATTGTTTGTGGCTCAGTACTAGAAATCTGCGGTGAGACCAACACGTGCTCCACATGAATGGCGGGCTGGGGGAGGAGGTAATAGCGCATTGCCTACTCTTTTCTCCATAGGGGCTTGGCATGTAGGCTGCTCTGGAGAGCAGGTCAATACTATTTTCACAAAACATACATGTCATGAGGGTAGCCCATATGGCAGGGGGTTAAAAACACCACATCTGTATCTACACGCGTATTATAGCTACAGCATTATAAGCCCTCCCTATGTTGGTCCTCTAAGGCTGTGTGTCTGGGAGGAGTTCCCAGACACACACACACACACACACACACACACACACACACACACACACACACACATATGTATTCTTAACTTTATATATATTAAGAAGACAGGTGTAGATGTGGAAGAGTAGGTTAGTTCATCTGCATTTGGTTGCCTCAAAGGTAATTTACCCAACACTGACTTTTTTGAAAACAAACAGCTCAGTAATAAATGCTTTCATCATGGGGCAAACCAGAATGGCTACTTTTAAGGAACATATGATACGTCTTGAGTAAAATATTTGCAGCATTATAATAAAGAAATAAACAACACACTAAATATATTTTTTTATCAATTATGTATAGGTAAAAATTCAAAATATATATTTAAAATACCTACCAAAGGATTATTGTTGTGAGATTGCTGGGAAAGAAAATTTTGTAACACTTGAAGAGTGCCCTGGCGCAGTGGTTCTGAATTGACTTGTTTCAAATTTTCAAACAGCTGTAAGAGGAAATGTTGTTGGTTCTCATTTGCAGCAACTAGTGCAGTAAATTCAGAGTATAAAACTTCACCAAGTGGCTGCTCCATGGATGACTTCCTAAAAGTAAAGAAAACAATATTGTACAACACAGAACGGAATAATAATTGACAATAGGTAACTTCTTCTTAAAGACTCTGAGGATTTAAATTAGCACATATGTCTTTCTCTCATTGCAAAATATGTGCAATTAAGCCATACGGGAGTCCAAACATAACTTCAGTTACTACTAGTGTGATCAAGAAGTGAAATTGTGGGTAAAGTTGGCAATACAACCAAAACCGCCCATTGCAATCACTAGTCTTTATGTCT
The DNA here is from genome assembly GCF_023898315.1 of Schistocerca nitens. Taxonomy (NCBI): domain Eukaryota; kingdom Metazoa; phylum Arthropoda; class Insecta; order Orthoptera; family Acrididae; genus Schistocerca; species Schistocerca nitens. Next base: position 83,140,042 of record NC_064617.1, on the reverse strand, counting down.
GGGGCTACATTTTGTTGCTTCACTGTGCACTATAGCAGTAATGCAGTGGTAGCTCCTGTGGTTATGGAGATATGAGTGTTTGATGTGGTCCCATCACACCATGGTGCTCGTGATACCGTCTATCTCTTTAGCATCAATGTGCAGCGTATATCAAAAGATACCCTACAACTTCAATGTGTTATAGTGTCCAAATTAATTAAAATATTCACATCATGTTTGGCTTACATGATAGAAACATTCACAATGTTTTGTTTGTGTGTGTTCCAGGTTGTTGTGAGTGAAGCATAATAACAACAGTTCAAGAAATGGCTCAGTGTTTGAAATGGTTTATTCAGACCAAATCGGACATGCAGGTTCAAAGGAACTTCCAAACTCGGTATAGGAAGCACCGACCCTCACGAACGCCAATACACTGCTGGTACAGGCATTTTATGCAGACAGAAAGCATTGATGTGACGCATAATCTTGGATGACCTGGGACAAGTTAAGCCAACACAGAACAGATATGGTTGGCTCTTCAACGTTCACTGCAGGAGGCTGTTTAAAAAGGTATCGCAGATGTTACAAATCCCTAGAGTGGCCATGCACAGAGTTCTTCAGAAACGGTTACAGATGTATCCATCCTGAGTGTAATAGCCGGATGCACTGAAACCAGGCAACAAGCCACAACATATGCAATTCACTGTGGATGTTTTTCACCATTTAGAGAAGGATGGAAATTTTATAACAACATAACATTTTCTGGTGAGAAAACGTTTCACATCTGTGGTAAAGTAAACAAACACAATGCTACTGCCAAAAGGGATGTAGATACGTTGCACTGAGTACGGATAGAACTCGAATACAGACTGGATCAATACTGAACGTGCCACCAAAGGCATTCATGTTGAGATTGAAGAAATGGCATAAAAACTTTTTAGGATAGTCTCTCATGTAAGCCAAGCATGGTATAAATATCTTAATTAGTTTGGATGCTGTAAACCATTAATGTTGAACCATTCCTTTTGAGATACCCTGTATTTTTCAAGAGAAAAAATTTGAGATTGCTGTCTAATGTTCTTGAGCTTTTATAAATACTCATGAATGTTAACAAATGTTTTCATATGTTCTAGAATACAGCTTGGAAATGGCTCATACCACACTGATCCATACTCTTGTAAAACTGCCTTCAATTGATAAGCCGTGCAGTGCAGTAAAGACAGAGGAACAATTCGTGAAAAAACTGTATCCGCTTATAGAGAGGAACTACGTAAACAAAGAATAGTTGTGTGGGTGAACAACTCTAGCATCAAAAATTGACATAGTTCAACAAACACATCAGTGAATACAGAGTACAATACAAGTGAGGAAAAAACTTTTTAGTCCATTAATACAATGATAAACCAAGATGAAAGCATAAACTTTCCAACAAAATTCCTACATTTGATCTATGTAACTGGCATGCCCTTGCCAAAAAATATTTTAAACAACTTCACAAAAGTGAAAATATTAAACAGAGAAGAAAGAGACAAGTCAGTATTCATACCACAAATTCTACTCATTTCAATTAACTTAGCATTCCGAGCTTTACAAGGCTTCAGCTTTTGGTAAGACAAGTGTGCAATATGACTATAAATAAATCTGACGGGCAAACATTCAATTGTTGTGGAGTGAATTTAAAAAAATTATGTTTCTCACATGGACAAGTATACACAGTGCAACAAATAGTAATTAAAACAACTTTTAAACACACTACAAGATAGCCATCTACAAGACTGAGGCACTAACACTCTGGGCCTCCATTACCAGCCTGCTGAATCCCCTTCTTTCCTTATCACAATCAAACATAAATGGTTCTACTGACTGATTACTTTGACCAGTGTGGACTTAAGGGGTTGATTTGTCATGATCATCATAGAAGTAGACAATCAAATTCATACTGAGAGATCGAACAATACTGTCTGGTGTGATGAAGCAATATGCAGGTAAACTTGCAGGAATAAAAACTTACTTTTATTGCTGACATTTGTTTTATGAGCATAAGGCTGTGGACCAAGACATAATTCTTTGTCTAACATTTTTGTCTTCCAATGCTAGAGACATTATCAGAGGCTTTAACAACTCAGAAATCAATTAGTCTGAAATAAGCTTTGCAAAGCAAATTGTTTACAAGTATCCATGCAACAGTTGGAATTTACATCATCGGACTACTACCTAGGAATGTGAAGTCATACTGACGAATGTTATAGAGCTTGTAGAAAGAAAGAGTTGATGCTGTTTGTTTTATTTGCCACTAACGCCCACAACTTATCTAATTTCTATCATTCTTCTTTTCTGTTAAAACTGTTTTTGTGCTTTTAAATTTCTTCAGCCTCTCTGTACACCCTAGCACAGTAATTATTAGATCTTAATAAAACCACAGAGTCAGAAAAATAAATTTGGTGGTTCCCTGGTACCACAGCACAATCTGCTACTGTGGACTTATTGCCCAAGTGACAATTTCTCTTGTGTTCCTTAAGATGCATGTTCATGCTTCTTTTTGCAGTTACTATGTACACATGACTGCACATGCAAGGGATTTTATAAACTCCTGCTGTGGCAAGCCATGGGAAAAGATCTTTTGATGTATTCAAATATTCGTGCACCTCTTGTTAGTTTAAACACTGTATCAATTCTGTGCTTTCTGAGTGACAGTTTTTACAAGTGGAAGGAAAACACTCCCTTTAGTTGGCTCTTTTTTGTTAAAAGCTCTAGATCTTTTAGGGGTAGTGCCCTATTTATCCCTCTGTCGGCACAGCTACTTCTTCTGAAGGCAGTTCTTAAATGATCAAGCTTGTCCTCCAAGTACAGAATCTTTTAGCCATGTCCACCATTGTTTTGATAACTCTTCTTTTCTGCTTGGGATGGTGACTGGAAGTTCTAGGAATGTTTCTATCCATGTGAATGGGCTTCCTGTAGACCTTATACCCTAAAGCTCCATCGACTTTCCAAAGTAGCTGTACACTAAAAAATGATAATTGACCTCCTTTCGCTTTTTCCATAGTGAACTTCATATTAGAATTTATATTATTGAGAAAATTTAGAAATTCTCCCAGTTCTTTTTCTCCATGAGGTCATATAACGAAAGTATCATTCATCAACCAAACCCACCATGAGGGTTTCTTCTTCACCATCTGATGGGCTGTTTCTTCACATTTTTCCATATAATAATTCATTACAACTGCACTGAATAGGTTATCCATAGCCTCACCATCAGTCAGTTTACGGAATTTGTCCTCTCACTGAAAGTAAGTTGATGTTAGACAATGTTTAAAGAAATCTAATATATCCTTTGCAAAAATACTTTCCAACTGTGACATGGCCTTGTTATGAGGAATCATAATACACAGAGATATAACATCAGAACTGATCACAACATCACTTGGATTCAACCTGAAAGACTAATTTTTTTGAGAAAAGGCTAGAATCTTTAATATAAGTGTCAGTTTGCCAACAAATGGCTATAGGAGAGTGGTTAAGTGTTTCAAAATCCCATAGGTTGGACAATTAGTAGCACTAACAATTGGTCTTAATGGAATACCGTATTTGTGAATTTTTGGTAAACTTTATGAACTTTGTGATAGTGCTCATGATTTTATGAGATTCTTCTTGTCAATGGGACTGAAGAGTCCTTTACTAGCTTATTAGTTCTCCTAGGAACTGAAATTGTGGAATTTCCTTTAAGTTCTCTGTACCGTCATGGTTTACTGCAGTAGTCTTCATTTTTCCTTACCACAGCAGCATCGCCTTTATCTGCCGGAAGAATTAGAATATCTTTATCAGAATTTAAACCTCAGCAAGCTTTCATCTCATTTTTCCTTAGGTTCCTGTAAGGTAGTTTGCTCCTAAGCAATATCCTACCTAATTCTATGCATAATTCATCTGCAGTTGCTTTAGGCAAAATATGGATTTCAATTTCAATATTAGCAACAGTGTCTTCCATTAGTATTCTATGGAGTGCAGCCACATAGTTTCCGCATTTGGCAGGCACATCTATTTCATTCTTAGACAGATCCCAGTCAAACCTATTAATAACAGTATGATTCCCATATGAAGGTAGGAAAGTTACTTTCTTCTTTTGCAGTCTACTGAATTTCTCCTCCTGTCTATTCATTGCTACTGCAGAATCTACTTCCATAGTTAGGTTCTTTAAACTATTGATCTTGTGAGCCCTACAGCTAAGCAAAACAAACAGATCAACTCTTACCCAGTACAAGCTCCATAACATACATTGGCATGACGTTGGGCTAGGCAATGATCTGATAATGTCACAAACTGGTTGTTCATGGATAAATGTAAACAGTTTGGCTTACTGAGTTTGTGTGAGACTGCAGCTGCTTTCTGAGTCATTAAAGCATCTGAAGATGTTCCAGCATTGGAAGATAAAACATTAGGCATAGAATAAGCCTTGGGCCATGGTCTATTGCCCATAAAACAAATATTAGCAACTATGCAAATGCCAGCCATGAAAGACTGCATACTACGATTAAACTTACTTTTGTTTATGCCGATTTTCTTGATGTCCCGTATTCCCTGATGAATTGTTGGTATGATCTTGAATAGGCCACCTTCCAGGCAAACTAACATTTCCAACATTTCCATCAAGACATTTAGTGTTCAACTTCTCTTTGCAGGGCCTGTGAAGACAGAAACTAAAGCTTCATCAATGGGATTCAAATCTCACAATATGAACAGTACTGTCACAATTGTTGACAAAATTTCGCATCTGTGCTTTTTCTGGTTTAAAAGTAAACTTAGATTCTAGGTGATGAGCAGACACATTAAAAAGAAGAGCGACACTACTCTATATAAAACAAGACAGTTGCAGAAGAAAGGACTACCACACCACCTTAGCAACATTTTGTGAACATGGTAGCTGTTTCAGAGTTTTTAATCATAGAAAGAAGAAAAGGTACTTACCTCACTATTAAGGTGGCACAGGCACAATTGTATTATGCAGAAGATCTTCTGCACCACGGCAATCCATAACATTGATTTAATTTGATACAGAACTTTTCATGCATGAAACATTGTCTATTGTGGTGCATAAGCAATGCACTTTCTAAGAATGTGGAAGATTGTAAATTCTATCACGTCTTCTGGGAAATTACTATGTGTTTTTCTTTTTGTCTCATAACACTGATTTTTATGTAGAAAATGAATACACGTACCACAATGGCCCAAAAACACACAGAAAATCAAGAAAGTCCTGTATGGGGAGGTGTCAAATAGTGAGCGAATGCTAACTGTTGTTGAGAATGATCTTTTACTTAAGACTTCTTCTGCTGAAGACACCACCGCTAAAACTGTACTTGTCTCGCTTACTCAACCAGTAAGAATTTCACAAGGGCTCTTTTACTGAGTCGAGTTAGTTTGTTGCAAGAGCATTATCATCCCCTCTAAGTAATTGTATTGCACATTCAGGTTGCAAAAAACATGAGTCTGTTGTTCACAACTGTGTAAATTATGTACCAATTCTCCCATTCATTCTACGAATAATTGCTCCAACCACTGACCTACAACAACAATTTTTACACCGAAGGTCTCTTAAATTATGTTCTGCATGGTTTCCGATATTTATTCTACAGGCATCGATCAGATACATAGATTAAATAATGTAAGGACAGAGGGAAAAATTAAAATGAGTTTTACTTGAAAGTTAGACATGTGAGGGAGTATAAATTAAGTTTCTGAAAGATGTAACTGTCATTTGACTGTACAACAGGTTTTATTTCACTATCTAGGTTTTGGCCTTAGGTCATTATCAAGTGTTATTATAAATCATTAAACTTGGAGTAGAACCCAAGTCATTGTCAAAACATATATCTTCAGTTATATAAACCAATTTTGTCGAAATAAATGTGAGAACATTAGTGCAATATGCTAATTTACTGACAATTAGCATGACTTAGTTGACATAGTTGCGAAAAAACAGAAGACCAAATCACCGATTTCAAACTTTGCTACGCTGTGGCTATGCAGCCACTGACATAAACATAAGTCATGTTTGCTACACTGTGTCCTTTTCAAAGGAATCATCCTTGTTGAACACCACTCATTCAAAATATACACCCAGTGTCTTAACTATTGCATCACTCACAATGTCTGAAGGAAACCTCAGTACATCCATGAAACTGGTTCAGAGAAGCTTCATGAGGTATTTAAAGATGCTCAGCTGAAAGTTAAAATTGCAATACCAACAGAATGGAAATTTCTTCACCAACATCTTTTTAATTAAAAGTTACTACCAACAGCCACTAGACAGTTTTGTAAAATCAGCTCCTGATACATTCCTAAATTGTTAATGATGGGGATGTACAGATTAATTAATGGGATCCAGAAAGTAGATATTTACTGAAAGTGTAGATTTTTACAGATTAAAATGCATACCTCTGTAGTAGCCCTGAATGAGTGGGCGTATAAATATTGCAAACAAATGTTCCCTAAAAGTAATCAAACTATTAGTCTTCCACTAGAAGAACAAACATTGATCACAGTACATTATATCATAAAAGTACAACTGCAAGTTTTCGAGGCGCTTCAATAGTAGTAATGAAGCAAAGAACTATTAGAATCATCTTGTACCAGGCAATGCATTCTTTACACAGGCAATAACGCTTTCCATCATATTCAATTTAAACCAGTTGCCAGGTTGATCCTACATATTTTTCCCTGAAGAGAGAAAGATGACCCCCCTGCTTACCACTTTGCACGGGGCGGGGGGGGGGGCAGTTTTTTTTGTCAGGGGTGGGGGTGGGAGAGAGAGAGAGAGAGAGAGAGAGAGAGAGAGAGAGAGAGAGAGAGAGAGATGCACAAAGACATGAAGATAACCAGCATAAATAAAACTAATTATGTCTACAGACTGAAATTTTCAGCACATCGATAAAATCAGCACCATGAATGATTAGCAGGAATGGGAAAAACTGCATGAAATGTTATTCAAATTGTTTTCAATAAATGTATTCATGGTCCTTGTACTATGTGCATATATGTAAAAAGCAGAATGGAATTCTTGTACTGTTGACAAAATTGAAAACTGAAAATTCAGTTGATTCACATTAATGTTGTTCAGTAATTTTATCAGAACATTTTCTAAATGCTCACTGACTGCACATACTGTGTGTATGTTGGGGCACAGTTACCTAGTAATCTCTTAAACTGAGAGGCTCATTAGAGAGCAGATAATTTTGCATGACAGTGCGTAAAGAATTGTGCACAGAAATCATAAAAAATCAATTGGCATAGTTTCCTCTCATGTGAGAAATGGAAAAAGAATGAATGTACATTCAAAGCAAACTTGTAAATTTCAGTCCAATTCATTATGGTTAATTAACACCATTTTTAGCAGTACACATACAGTAGATTTTATCAAATAATGAAAATCATAAACCACCATACGGTATCCACAATGTCTGCATTAGTTGTGCTTCTAAATGATAATAACTTTATGATTTTTAACTTTTGTTATACAAGAATTATTAAAAAACATAGCAGATTCACTTCCTCTTTAATATTGGGAATGTATAATTAACTGTGTACATCATTATACTACACTAATATCACAGAAGAAACTTACAGTGATGATGAACTTGCTGCTACAACAGAATGATCTGGAGAAGTGGCTGAGGATGCTACTGGCTTTTGCTGGCTCGCTTGACGACAAGAAGAATGTAAAGCATTTCGAGATCGTTCAGAGAGCACTTCATTTGTTTTTGTAGATGTTGACAAAAGATTTTGCCTAGAGTAGCTGAAGAGAAAAAAAAATTGTTAAGGCAATTAGTTACGAGGGAGCCATTAATGTTGAGAATATACTAAGCACGAGACTCTCTCAAATTCTCAAAGTAGTTTCTGACATTTTATTACCACACATTAACGTGGCATTATGAACATAACCTAGAGACTATAACATTTTGTCAGTAACTTATAACTGTATTAACAGTAACTATAACACACACTTCAAACTACAAACAACACTATTTAGTTTACACACAAATCTGACATGCAAAATGAACTCATTGCAAGTCTTTAATGATTGTGGATGTGAACAACTTATGCAGTACATCAGAAATTGGTAACCAAATATGTTAACACCTTATAACAATAATTTCAGAACACAATTAGTACAACTGATAAAATTACAAAACAAAACAGCTTGCCAATACTTAACTAGAGGAGGTAAAATTTTTAGTATTGCCAGCAGATAAATATAAAAGTACAAGACACTATCCCAGGTTTAAGAACAATTATCATCTTTGTCAGGGAGGAAAACACTATAGGTTGGGGGAAGTTAGAAAAGAGGAGCAGGTCATGCACACCTAAGATGAGGGAAAACTGGTAGGACTTCTCATTCTAGAGACTGAGTGACTTGCCCCTACTTTCTAACATATTCCACTTTTCTCCCCAAGGAGGGAATTGATATTTCCAAAATTTATGATAATACTAGAGAAGGAAAGTTGCTACTCACCATATAGCGGAGATGCTGAGTCGCGATAGGCACAACAAAAAGATTCACACAATTATGGCTTTTGGCCATTAAGGTCTTTGTCAGTAGACAGGCGCGCGCACACACACGCACACGCACGCACGCACGCACGCAAATGCAACTTGCACACACGTCTGCAGTCTCAGAGAGCTGAAACCACACTGCGAGCAGCAGCACCAGTGCATGATGGGAGTGGCGACTGGGTGGGGGTAAGGAGGAGACTGGGGGGGGGGAGGAGGAGGGATAGTATGGTGGGAGTGGTGGACAGAGAAGGGTTGCAGTTTAGACGGAGGGCAGGAGAGAAGGTGCGAAGGGGGAGGGGGTATGTAGTGGAAAGGAGAGAAATAAAAAGAAATTAAAAGACTGGGTGAGGCGGTGAAATGATGGCTGTGTAGTGCTGGAATGGGAACATCCTCCTACCACCACCTACTCCAGTCTGGTCACTAACATCGCCTATCCCATCAAAGGCAGGGCTACCTGTGAAGCCAGTCATGTGATTTACAAGCAAAGCTGCCACCACTGTACTGCATTCTATGTGGGCATGACAACCAACAAGCTGTCTGTCCGCATGAACGGCCACCAACAAACTGTGGCCAAAACACAAATGGACCACCCTGTTGCTGAACACCACCAACACCAGCTTTTCTGAAATGCGAAGGTGGAAACTTTCCCTGCAATACATCCTACATTCCCATAACCCTCCTGGCCTCAACCTTCGTTAATCACTGTCCTCACCCATCCAGCCCCCTTCCTGTTCCCATTCCAGCACTCCACAGCCGTCATTTCACCGCCACACCCAGTCTTTTAATTTCTTTTTATTTCTCTCCTTTCCGCTACTTACCCCCTCCCCCCTCCGCACCTTCTCTCCTGCCCTCTGTCTAAACTGCAACACTTCACTGTCCACCACTCCCACCATACTATCCCTCCCCCTCCCTGCCCCAGCCTCCTCCTTACCCCCCCCCCCCTCCCCCGTCGCCACTCCCATCATGCACTGGTGCTACTGCTCGCAGTGTGGTTTCAGCTCTCTGAGACTGCAGAAGTATGTGCAAGTTGCGTTTGCATAAGTGTGAGTGTGTGTGTGTCCGCTGCTCCTCCTTACCCCCCCCCCCTTCCCCCGTCGCCACTCCCATCATGCACTGGTGCTACTGCTCGCAGTGTGGTTTCAGCTCTCTGAGACTGCAGAAGTATGTGCAAGTTGCGTTTGCATAAGTGTGAGTGTGTGTGTGTCCGCTGCTGACAAAGGCCTTAATGGCTGAAAGCTATAACTGTGTCAATCTTTTTGTTGTACCTATTGCGACTCAGCATCTACGCTATATGGTGAGTAGCAACTTTCCTTCTCTAGTATTGTTACATTCCATACTAGATTCAAAATTTATGATAGTTTCTTGTGATTTTATATGCACCTATTTACAGTGTTGAGAGTTCCACCTGCTGAATTTAAGTACTGGCTCTGTCTTGTAAGTTTATAGTTTTCTCAAATGCACATAGAAAAATCTCAAATGTTATCTCTTGCAAACTTTCAAATTGGCATGAATTTATGCTGTGTGAAAACTGCTGTTTGTAAGTAATCTCTCACATTTCTGTATATGCCATTCTGACTGAGTGATTATCACTTTGACACAGCCTTCAATCAGTATTTTGCTATGAACCTGCTGCTTTTAAATGACATTGCAAAATATAGAAATGTTACTGGAAGATGACCGTCACACTATTTCAAAGGGAAAAGTATGTGTATTAAGTGAATAAGTATGTATATTAAGCGAATAAGTTTATTTTAGGATATATAACTGCAATAACTGAGAATTAAAAGAAAAAATTATATGCTTTCTCTCTCTTGAGTAGTAAAAATATTATTTTAAACTACTCTCCTTCCTAATGCACTTGCAAGTATTTCTCCCATAATCTTAGTAAATTTTGCAGCAGCCAGTTTACTAATTTTGTTTGCAGTAGGTGAAAGTCCCTCTGCAACATTATGCATAAACATGCTGCCCCTTCCTGTGTATAAAGTAGGCTGTCACTAAAAATATATCCTCTTTTTCCAGTCAATTTTTCTCTGTTATCTTCACATCCATTATCTGTCACACATTCCACACAGTCATTTCTTTACATAGGGTGAAGTTGCTAAGATAATAAGTAAGTGGAAAAATAGCTCTTTCCAGCACTTAGCAGGCTTTCAATAAAATACATAATAGTTGTAGAACTGATCTCCTATGTTAACACCAATTTTGTTATTATTGTAGTCAGTGATGATGTTAAGCTTTGTTCCAGTAACACTGATGTCAGGATTTTGTTAGGAAGGAAACAAAGCAATGTCTCACTTTATGAAGTGGGTCACACTTTTCTTCACCTCTGCTGGCACATGCAGCAATGTCTCTTAGATGAAATGCGGAAAGTATAGCACAAATTCAATCATGAATCAGCAGTTTAAGTTACTTGGAAATCCTGAATATGAAAATGGATCTGTTGTCTAATAATCACAGACTCTGGCAAAACAACGACACACATAAGCAAAGTAATGCTGAAGAATGTTTAAATTTCATGGAACACCACTGCAGGCCATTTGCACGAGATAAGACTTCTTTTTTTTAGCTTTGCTTTAGAGTCCACTGCCTCATTTGTATTTGTGGCTGATTGTCTAATTCTGTCTCGTATTGTTCACATTCCTTGGGAGAATGCATATGATCATGTAGTATACAAGGTGACTGAAAGTCTCTATCATCATCATAGTAAAGAAAGAATACTTGCATCCATTCTTGGAAGACAAATATGCAAACCAAGTGATGAACACTGTTCACAATACAAAACATGGAAATAAACTACTCGTTTTACAGACAACTGATGGGTGGATATACATGAATCCTTAGTAACATTTTCTTCTGGAAACTGCTAATCTTCTCTGTTCATATCTCCTGTGTTTTATCCTGAAACTCTGTACAGAATATCCAAGATCTTTGACTCCTTGTGCTTACTACAGGCCACTGCAATAAAAAAAAAGCTAATAAAATAATGTTGTGATTGGTTAGTGTGTGTGTTTATATAAAATAGCTTCACGATTTCCAGATTCCAGTGGGGTGTTGTTCCCAGTGTGGATACAATTCCATTTGAACCTGCCAAACAGAGAACACAGCTTGAGAAAGAACTGCAGCCAAGTGGCACCTGGACCTCAACACACCCTGTGTTGAAACTTGTGTCACAAAGTTATTTTAGTGAGGAGTATACAGTTTCTGACAAACACTGGCCACCAGCTAGGCCCCACGACGACTCCAATATACTCAGTCACCCCTCACAGTCTTAAGTCCAGCTACCTGCACAAACGGTCAACACTGTACAATAAGGAAGTTTTGGAAGAAGTGTTACCTTCCACTCAAGTTGTTTTGTAGCTGTATCTGTTCATAGTCTAGTGATAAACAATGAAAAATGTTAATACGAAGTCAAGAATTTGGGTGCAATTTTAAACCAAATTTTGTCTGTATGCTAAACGTTTCAGTCTGATGGAAATGCATTAATGATTCATTTAATTTCCGACCCATGAGTAAACGTACAACCTCCTACAAATATTTCCACGAATGGAAGTCATGGCTGTCTGACCAGCTCAGAACACTTTCTGCTTGAGAGTTTGCCTTGGCACAGCAGATGCCATCCACTAGACATTGGTCGCCTTACTGCAACAAGCATCCACCCATGTGAATGCGACACATCTCCTCACACTTTGCATCTATGATCTACAGCACGTTGATTCAGTCACTTTCACAAATATAAAATCAACTGAGTTAGCATACTGTGAAGTAGTAACAGTGGTGTGACCACTGCTCATGCAACATATAAATTGAGGAATATAAGAATATGGATTAATATAATAGAGGGAAACATTCCACGTGGGAAAAATATATCTAAAAACAAAGATGATGTAACTTACCAAACGAAAGCTTTGGCATGTTGATATCACACAAACAAACACAAACACACACACACAAAAGTCAAGCTTTCGCAACCAACGGTTGCTTTGTCAGGAAAGAGGGAAGGAGAGGGAAAGACGAAAGGATGTGGGTTTTAAGGGAGAGGGTAAGGAGTCATTCCAATCCCGGGAGCGGAAAGACTTACCTCAGGGGGAAAAAAGGAAAGGTATACACTAGCGTGCGCGCACGCACACACAAACACACAAACACACACACACACACACACACACACACACACACACACACACACACACACTCACACACTCACATCCATCTGCACATATACAGACACAAGCAGACATTTGTAAAGGCAAAGAGTTTGGGCAGAGATGTCAGTCGAGGCGGAAGTACAGAGGCAAAGATGTTGTTGAATGACAGGTGAGGTATGAGCGGCGGCAACTTGAAATTAGCGGAGGTTGAGGCCTGGTGGGTAACAGGAAGAGAGGATATACTGAAGGGCACGTTCCCATCTCCGGAGTTTTCACAGGTTGGTGTTAGTGGGAAGTATCCAGATAACCCGGACGGTGTAACACTGTGCCAAGATGTGCTGGCCGTGCACTAAGGCATGTTTAGCCACAGGGTGATCCTCATTACCAACAAACACTGTCTGCCTGTGTCCATTCATGTGAATGGACAGTTTGTTGCTGGTCATTCCCACATAGAAAGCTTCACAGTGTAGGCAGGTCAGTTGGTAAATCACGTAGGTGCTTTCACACATGGCTCTGCCTTTGATCGTGCACACCTTCCAGGTTACAGGACTGGAGTAGGTGGTCGTGGTGGTGGTGGGAGGGTGCATGGGACAGGTTTTACACCGGTGGCGGTTACAAGCCTATGAAATCCCCAAACCACCTTCCCTACCCTCTGGCTCCTACCCTTGTAACCACCCCTGGTGTAAAACCTGTCCCATGCACCCTCCCACCACCACCTACTCCAGTCCTATAAGCCGGAAGGTGTACACAATCAAAGGCAGAGCCACGTGTGAAAGCACCCATGTGATTTACCAACTGACCTGCCTACACTGTGACGCTTTCTGTGTGGGAATGACCAGCAACAAACTGTCCATTCACATGAATGTACACAGGCAGACAGTGTTTGTTGGTAATGAGGATCACCCTGTGGCTAAACATGCCTTGGTGCATGGCCAGCACATCTTGGCAAAGCGTTACACCGTCCGGGTTATCTGGATACTTCCCGCTAACACCAACCTGTGAGAACTCCGGAGATGGGAACTTGCCCTTCAGTATATCCTCACTTCCCGTTACGCATCAGGCCTCAACCTCCGCTAATTTCAAGTTGCCGCCGCTCATACCTCACCTGTCATTCAACAACATCTTTGCCTCTGTACTTCCGCCTCGACTGACATCTCTGCCCAAACTCTTTGCCTTTACAGATGTCTGCTTGTGTCTGTATCTGTGTGGATGGATATGTGTGTGTGTGTGTGTGTGTGTGCGCGCGCGCGAGTGTATACCTGTCCTTTTTTCCCTCTAAGGTAAGTCTTTCCGCTCCCGGGATTGGAATGACTCCTTACCCTCTCCCTTAAAACCCACATCCTTTTGTCTTTCCCTCTCCTTCCCTCTTTCCTGACGAAGCAACCGTTGGTTGCGAAAGCTTGACTTTTGTGTGTGTGTGTTTGTGTTTGTTTGTGTGTCTATCAACATGCCAACACTTTCGTTTGGTAAGTTACATCATCTTTGTTTTTAGAATATGTATTAAAGTATGTAAAAATTCCCCGGGGGGGCAGGTGGGAATTGGTGCATATGTTCATAGCTTTTTTTCCTGTATATTGTCACACAGGCTTTTATGAACATATTTTTTTGATTTGAAATCCTAATATTGTGCATGCAGTTGCATACAGAATTTTGCATATCTGAAGGGTATGAGCATTGTTTCAGCATTAGTAAATTATGTGTCAGTGGAAAAAGTCTTGACATTTGTGGTGTATCATTTGTTTTGAAACTAATAAGCAGTTATATGAGGCGGAGAATCATAACAACACAGTTTTATCATTTCAAGTGCCTGTGTACTCAAATGTGATGAAGTGCAACTATTTAACATTTGTATGATAATTGCATTCAATGGGCAGTGTTAAAAATTCATATGTTGGGGTACTGCAAGCTCTAATTCCAAGCAAGGAAAATCAAGAAATGATCATATACGCAGTTTTGCTTGAATGTTAACATTTGGTTCATGGAGCACTCCTACCCAATAATTTCAAACTTGGCTTCACATTGTCTTTAACTCCAAACCAGGCAGGAAATAATAAGAAACCAGAGAGTTGTACGACTCTTTTAGGTAATGTGAGAAAATATATTTTTGATGATTAATTTCTCTCTCAATATTTTCCAATTACATTCCACATACTAATAAAAAATGTTATAAAAATGTGCACTGTACTAACACAAATGAATTACACCTTATCTTATGATGGAAGTCCATGTTATTACAGCAAAAAGTACCGATAATTTTAGCCAGCCCAACGCCTCACCGGTTAGTAATACATTAACTGCCTCTGACCTTAAAATTTTCTGCATCTATGTGCAGACCCTTGTCATAGTCAAGTAGTGTTTCAGAAACGCAACAGAAGAGCATAAATCTGCTAAAGGGGGTAGATACACAGAGAACCCCCCACCTCTCCCCCCAATGTTCATTCCTTTTTTTAAGAGAAAACAAAATTCAGCTACCAATTTAAAAGCGATTAGGACAAATTACTCTTCTATCATCTGGTCCATATAGACTGATAAATGACATTTTATAAAAGGGCTTGGTATTCCCAAAGTAGACAACTGTGACAACTTCAACAAGATACTGTATAGAGGTTGCCAGAAAACTTATAAATCACGTTCAACACAAGAGAAGCTTTCAGTCAATAATTCAGGGATTTTGAAATCAGTTCAGAAGTTTACCCAACAACTAAAATCACCCTGTTATACAAAATTTTGTTACCTTGTTAAAAAAGGCATTGGGATTTTCATATCATGAAATGCTGTCATCTACTTACAGTTAACTTTTTGAAGCCTACAGCTGAAAAAACAGTAAATCATTTAATGTTACTCAGGACCACACATTTTTGGCTGTCCTGTAGTTGTACTGCAATTACTCTTCATAAAATAGTTGGATAATGTGATCTGGTATGAATTACATTATCATCATTATGAAAAACTTCAGAAATGGTTGTAGACTTTGTATGTACATTACTTCCTTCCTGTTATGAGATTTTTTGACTGGGTACACTGTTACTGCTCTGGAGAAAAATGAATATCTGAGGCAAATGCAGATATTTTGTGGTGAAAATCAATGAAAATGAGCAACAGAAAAGCAGCAAATGCAGTTGGCCTTATGTTAGCAAAAGCATATGAATTGTAATTCACCAAATGGATCAATTTATTTGTTTCGTAAGACGGTATGAATGATTTGCAAATATTCTGTGGAATATGACCTTGATGCCATACTATCCTCAGTCCTTCTTTTGAGATAGAGCTACTCCATGAAGTAAAATACATGTGAATAAGAACAAAAAATCTTCTTATTCAAATGACTAATAGTTAGTAAAAAACCGTGCAGGATGATTGCAAAGAGCTGACGATTTCATTAACTGTAACATAATGAACCTGTGTTGTGAGCATAATTTTGATTACATGCCATGTAACACTATCTTTTACACAGTGCCTTTGTTTTCATAATGTCCATCCCAAATCCCATATCATGTCAGTGGCACACTCTCCCCTATTATGGAATTTAGATTTGACTGATTTATCATTTAACCAAAGTTTAATGGATTCCTTTCATCACTCATCTGGATGACCTCACACTTTTCACTATTTAGGGTCAATTGCCAATTTTTGCACCATACAGGTTATCTAAATCATTTTGCTATTGATTTTGATCTTCTAATGACTTTACTAGATGATAAATGACAGCATCAGCAGCAAACAACCTAAGACGGCTGCTCGGATTGTCTCCTAAATCATCTATATAGATAAGAAGTAGCAGATTGTCTATTACAATACCTTAGGAAATGCCAAAAATCACATCTGTCTTACTTGACAACTTTTCTTCAGTTACTACAAACTGTGACTCCTCTGACAGGAAGTCATGAATCCAGTCACACAACTGAAACGATATTCCATAAACATACAAATTGTTTACAAGCCATGTCTGAGGTACATTATCAAAAGCCTTCTGGAAATCTAAAAATATGGAAGCAATTTCAAATCCCTAGTCAATAGCACTTAACACTTCGTGTGAGTGAAGAGTTAGTTGTGTTTCACTACAATGGTGTTTTCTAAATCCATGTCGATTATGTGTTAATAGACCGTTCTCTTCAAAGTAATTCTTAATGTTCAAACACAATATAGTTCCAAATTCCTGCTGCATATCAATGTTAATGATATGGGCCTGTAATGTAGGGAATTACTCCTACTGCCTTTTTTGGATACTGGTGTGACCTGTGCAACTCTCCAGTCAATATTAGTTAACTGTATAATTCATATTTATTTAAGGCACAATGTGTATAAGGACCTGATGATATAGCAGCCGTTGTCTTAATGTAGGCTATTGAGTAGAATCACATACTGTAATTACTTCTGTCATCCGTATGCACACCACTGTGAAAAAAGTTGTGATAGTTTGGCATAAAGTATCGACAGTAACTCGATAAGATTCCTCCCACATCGGTATTGTCTACCCGTCAGTACCATCATAGTCATATCCCCAGTTATTGTTCCAAGCTCTATATTTTTATTTTTTATCCAAGGATTTGCAAGTATATGTACACAAGAGCTATTTTAAACATATTATTAAGCCATTACTATAGTCTCAAAGCTTTCTGACTAATTTGGAGCATTTCAAACACCTCAGTGGCTGAAAAAAATGATTTTATCTACCACTTAAGTGACAGTCTTTAGGCAACACCTGTTCACCAATGTTGTTTAGTTCAAACAGAGATTTTATTCAGGTAACAGAACAGAACATTGTCTTCAGGAACATCATTTGGGAACACAGCGAGGTCACAGCCTGCCTCAAAAGAAATGAGATCATCTACAGAAATGTGTAAGCATAGGGCATACTGCTGCAACTGGCCGGTGCTGCGTGTGGGGTATAATTGTGTTAACGCTGCTAGCACATTGCCGAGCAATGTTTTCACTGGCAGAAATTATGTCTGGGATATAAAACTACTTTCAAAAAATGGTAGCGGTTTCGTGTCATGGACCAGCAGCATTTATATAGCCTCCACCAATACAAGAATTGTCTACCCATCTGTACCACTGTATTCATATCCCCTAATGCTGTTGTGGGTTGCTGTGTGTAAATGCCAATCCAAGCTCTATTTTTTATTTTTTTATTAAAAGAAAATAAAGAAAAAACACAACGAACCTTACATTTGACGAGCTTTCCACATGAATGCATTCAGTTTGTCAACACTTAATGAATTTGATAGGCCAGACAACACAGTCAAAGCAATTCAGGACTCATTTTTTACAGTGTCTGCACATGGAATGAAATTAAAATTATTGTCAATGATTCCATCATATTCAGCTGCAAGCACAGTACTACTTAGCCTAACAGTCTGTTCTAATAATTGCTTCTAGATAATTCTCCCATGAATATTCTGTTAGCCTTGAGGGCTTTTAAGTTTGAAACAAATTAAATTAAAAGCAAATTCCAACCATAATGTCCTGGATAGAATCCAATCATGCACAGCTTGGTGAACCTCTTACTGTTATTTTGGTTCCTCTTTCTTGTAACTGTACTGTAAGTTCAAGAAAATATTTCTCATGTTGTTCATATTTATTGACAAACCATCATCAGCGACTATACTGTAGTCATTAAGAGAAGACTATTTTTTGATTATTATAGATTGAATTATAGTATTCCCTATGGATGACACATCCTAAACATTACTGTCACCAGTTTGTGTTCCTTTTCACATGTTCAGATGACTTTGGCTTCTGCTGTCATGAACTTTCACCGTACTTATTTTCTATTTTTATTTCTGCACAGTGCTTTTTGGGCATTGGGCATTTTTCCTTGCTCAGTTTAGTTTCTCGTTTTGCGATTTTATGTTATTTGTAGCTTATAAAGTCCCTCTGTAGATGTCCTTGTTTAGCAATCAGTGCTGCATTTCTCTCTCTGTGTGTATGTTCCTCTATATTGGAGGTAGTGCCAATGAAAGCATTCTTAAGAAAATCTGTTTTAAGGCTACAATTATCAAAAGAGCAAAATGTGGGATAACTCATACTGTTTAGCATATACCCATTAGTGATGATAAAAAAGGCAAATTATATCAGATGTATGAGTTTTTCAGTTTGCAGTTAGTTTAAGACAGGGAAGCAGAAATAATTACATCATTTACTGAAGCAGAGAGCCAACCTAATGATTCACCCTGCTCTTAATTTATAGAATTCCGGTTGCAGTTTGTGCATCTGAATATTAATCGTAACTACACTTTAGTTCCCTAACGCTAGTTACAGAATTAGGAGTAAAACTCACTGACCTATCCTTTTGGTATTTTTTTTACTTGGTCAACTCAGAAGCTGCCTGCACCACCCCTTTGAAGCACATGCTTTCTTCCCCTCAAACAGCTAGCAGAACAGCGTGCTGACCACGTGCCCCTCTGTATCCGCATCCAGTGAAACCTACAGCCTGAGGATGACATGGCGGCTAGGTGGTTACTGTTGGGCCTTCAAGGCATGTTCAGATAGTGCTTGGTGTTCCTTGACCACAAAAACATAGTATTCTTGATACTAGTGTAATTGAAACTTGGCAACCTAACAGAATATATATATGATAACTTTGTGATGATCAAGTTATTATCTATACTGGTGTAGAATTATCCTGCTAAATTCCCTTGTCATTTCAATTAAATGTTTTGAATGATTCTCACCTAAGGTGTGACACAGAGGTAGTAAATTCAAGTTTTTGAGCTCATGAAGACTGTTCCATGCAGAAGCTATAACTAATCTCACCTTTTATGCCATTCATTAATCTCTCTTAAACATCACTGTGGCAAAGAAAGTAGGATGAAACCAGCAGTGGCTTGCTAACTCAGTGGTAATGTGGCCACTTAAGGAGTAGAGACTGCCATTTTCTTCAATTATAATCTTACCAAAGACATAGTATACTTTACCATCTTTTTTCTTGTCGTCTCACTGAGCTACAAGCATCTGGATAAAACATTAGGAAGAAAATCTTCAGATAACTTCTCCACCATAAGTCTTCTTGAAATCTCAATGCAATGGCCCATAAATATGAAAGAGAAAAACTTATGACACTGTAGAATTGCAGAGTTGTAAAAATCTGCATTATTCTACTTGAAAAATTTGTTGACTAGGATGCTTTATACCAGATTTCCAGACTTGCTTGCAGTTGTGAAATGCTAGTTGAATATAACACAGGACTGCATAGTCACAGACCATTTTGAAGTCAAATGTTTTCATGTCTTACTAATTAGTGAAGTTGGGGGCAAGCTCAATTAAAGGATTTTTTTGAATATTATGAAAAGGAAAGTTGCTACTCACCATATAGCAGAGATGCTGACTCACAGATAGGCACATTGTCACAAATAAAGCTTTTGGCCTGTAAGGGATACATCAAAAACAGATGGCAGACGCACACACACACACACACACACACACACACACACAGAGACTGCAGTCTCAGTCAACTGTAGCCACACTACAGTTGCTTGAGACTGCAGTCACATGTGTGCAAGTCCCGTGTGTGTGTGTGTGTGTGTGTGTGTGTGTGTGTGTGTGTGTGCGCACGGTTTTGATGAAGGCATTACGGACTGAATGCTTTATTTGTCACAGTTTTTTTTTTATTGTACATATTTGTGACGCACCATCTCCACTATATCGGGAGTAGTAACTTTGCTTTTCATAATACTGTTACGTTCCATCCTGGATTTTCCAATGATTGATTTTTGCCTCACAGATATATTTTGTTTTATCAAAATGGATTTTTGGCATCAGGTTATTGTGATAATTTGTAATTCATTTGCATTAGTACAGAGCACATTTTTATAACATTTTTAATTATGTTTACTGAATATAATAGGTGAAACAAGAGAAAAACTAATAATCAACAGTATATTCTCTCATTATCTACAACAGTCATACTGCATTCAGATGGTTTTTTGATTCAACACGTGTATAACTTCACTGGTTTGGAGGTAAAGATGATGTAAAGCCAAGCCTGAACCATGTGGCATAGGAGTGCTCCATGAACCCTGTCCATTGAAGGCAAATACTGCACAAATGTTAAACGGTCATATTTCATCACTTTTGCCACTTATAAGGTACACTTATGTGTATCATAACAAATCCATCTGTTTAAATGTTCTTCATACAGTCTTTCTAAGTGTGGGAAATAATTCATGTTAAAATGGTCCTCCTTGAATTGAGAAAACCATTTTCTGACATGACTTCTCCATTATCACTCACCCCATGCTTGGAATAAATGTTTTGAGCTGCCTTCAGTGGACTATTAAAACCAAAGTATGCAACATTAAATACATAACTGCAAGAACAACACTACGACTGCAATATTGGATAAATATACTCAGAGCGATGACACGAGCAACATCAAATCATACAAAACTGCTACTCACTTATGGACCAATCTACTGGGTGGTTATAATTAAACTTTTCCTATTTAAGACATTATAATACGGAAACTAATTACCGTACAAGTATCAAACTTGGTAGCATTAGTGTCCAGAGTACGGGGTGCATGATTGCCATGCATCACAGCACTACCGTCCAGTTCCAACTAAGGTCACCATATTCAGTGATTGGTCATCACGATTCACAGTCTCACACACTTGACAAATCAAAGTGCACTTGTTGGCATGTCAACACGAGATTTGGACAAAAGGAGCGAGGCTTATTGGTGAAGCTCTATTATCAAAACAACAGTAATGCTGTCGCTGTACTTTGAGAATATCAACGGCTGAAATGATTATGGAAGGGTTCTCTTTCTCTACCTGCTTTGTGGAGCATGATGATGAAGTTCGAATCAACTGGAAAATTGGGCTGGGGCTGAGCAGTTCTAAGCTGCTTCAGTCTGGAACCGCGCTGCTGCTACGCTCACAGATTCGAATCCTGCCTTGGGCATGGATGTGTGTGATGTCCTTAGGTTAGTTAGGTTTAAGTAGTTCTAAGTCTAGGGGGCTGATAACCTCAGATGTTAAGTCCCATAGTGGTTAGAGCCATTTGAACCATTTTGGAAAATTGGGTATCACTCTGGGAAGAGGCCAACAACCAGTTGCATCACAGCTGGTTGATGAAATCACTGCTGCTACGGCAGACGATGATGCACGCAATTCCCGATCGTCAGGCAGTGCGCATGCTATGTCACGACAGTTGAACATCCCATGGTCCACTGTACAGAAGGTGCTTCGAACCATTCTCAAATGATATCAATACAAGATCCATATCGTACAGTAGCTTGCATCACAGGACACACAATGACGTGTTGACTTCACTCTCCACCTTCTCGCAAGGATTGAAGTTGATGAGGGCTGGCCCTGGACCATCCTATTGACAGACAAAGCTCATTTTTCTCTGATGGGTGAGACGAACACGCAGAATTGCCGAGTGTGGGGATCTTCACCTCCAGTTACTGTGCATGAAGTTCCTCTGTATGGTGAACATGTCACCGTATGCTGTGGCTTCATGGCTACATTCATCAATGGCCCATTATTTTTTGAACAGTTCAGTACTTGAGGACCAAAGACATGAAGTATGGCTGGCCAGCATTACTGCGATATGCTTCACCAGCATGTCCTACCCGCCCTATAGGAGAGAGACGCATTGACCTCAACAGTTTTCGTGTAAGATGGGGCTCCACCACACATCGTTTGTGAAGTTCACCTGCTTCTCTGAAACACAAATGGAAACGACTGAATTATTAGCTGATCATTTCCAAATGCTTGGCCAGCATGATCAACTGATCTCACTCCCTGTGATTTCTGGTTGCAGGAATAGGTGAAGGACAGGGCTTATCAGGGGAACAATCACACATGTGCTGATCTGAAGCACATCATATCAAGAGAGGTAGCCAGTATACATAAGGACATGCTTCATTCTGCTGTGCAGAATGCAACCCTGCACTTTCACACTCTTCTGGACACTGATGGGTGCCATATTGAGCCCCTTTTATAGCAGTAATGGTACTGGTATGTAATGGTTAGATGAACTGTAACAGCACATTAAAAGTGTTTCAATTGAACTGATTCTGCATTCTTTCTCTTCCCTAATGTCCTTGAAACTAATGCTACCAAGTTTAGTCCTCGTACGGTAATTAGTTTCCATGTTATAATGTCTTAAATAGGGAAAGTTTAATTACAACCATCTGGTATTTATTATTTTTTCCAGTAAGTAAATTCTCATCATTATGGTGAATTACACACTTAAATAATTCTCAGATTCTTTGGTGCATGAGAAATGACCAAACCACTGTTGCTACTAAAAGGTATTACCTGTAGAATTTCACACTACAATAATAAATAATTTTATATCTGTTGAAGCGAGTGCAGCAGTATGGGCTGTAGATCAAAGTTACAAGGTTCAGTATGTTGTGTCATGATCACCTGGACAGATACTAACTGCAGTATGGTGGCCAGTGGCTAGCCTCTTTTAATTGAAGGCAAGCTCTTGAGCAGACAGTGTTCTGAGATGGACAGCCAGCCACAATCTCCTTTTGTGAAAATGTTTTTGGAAGGTTTTGGTTTTACTGTTGGAGCAGAAAGTGAAATAAATTATACTTGTGGGTGTATCAGCATGTTAGCATATTAACAAAATGTGGTTTAAAAAAAATCAAGGAAGGAGTGGGACTGGACTCTCGACTCGGCATTTACCCAGCACAACATTTACCACTAGATCACAAGCAAATAGACCTTGAGCAGAAGACAAAAATTCCTCCAAAACTTCCACACAGTAGTGTTATCAGTTTGTCAGATGGCTGGCCTTATGACTCTCACAAGCAGCCTCTTTATTGCTGCCTTAAGTGAGTGGCTTGGACTTAGCACCTTTCGTGCCTGGTTTGTGACTAGTTTTATGTCAAAGACTGAACCTTCATACACATCCAATAATGGACAACAAAGTACCCTTTCTCTTCATAGCTTTCTAAATTCCCACTAGAGCGAGATACCTGCCAGTAAGTG
The DNA here is from genome assembly GCF_023898315.1 of Schistocerca nitens. NCBI lineage: Eukaryota > Metazoa > Arthropoda > Insecta > Orthoptera > Acrididae > Schistocerca > Schistocerca nitens. The sequence goes on along the minus strand of NC_064617.1, from coordinate 83,116,422 downwards.
TGCCCTCTGGTAACAGTAAAAGGAACTGCTGTTATATAATGAAACAAAGTGACACTGGCAACATGCTAAATGTATCTCAGGCTACAGTTGACCTTATTGAATATGGATATTGTCATGAACACCCTGGTGCATATACACGCTTTTGGTATATGAATATCATGCTCTGACTGTCAATTTTTACTTTATTTCTGAAGAATCGTGTATAAGAGCAACAACAAAATAACTTTTAGATTAATATGTATTGTTTGGATGCTGCTGTGCCCATGCAATGAACACAGGAAATTATAAATGAAATACAGCAAACATGGTTAAAAATATCAGGCCATAGAACATGCAGATTTGGAATTACTCACCAATAACTTCCAGATTTGATAAAATCTCACTGAAAACTGATTCCAGTCTTAAGGCTAATGATACACCATTTAGCTTACCCTGGTATGACTAGAACGTAAATTTTGAAAAAGTGTGCCTGGATGTATTTTTGTGGCAATGTTTACTGTCACAAAGTAGAAAAAAATCTGGATAATTATAGCTTGTTAACAATATACCTTTCAAAGCAAATGAGGTAATCTTCAAATCATATACCTAGGATAGTACTCATTACTATTAACATGTATCAGAAGTACATTCTAAGACACAAAAAAACCACACACACCACAAAGGAATTATTCAAATGGGACAGAAATTGATAGATGTGGCGTATGCGCACAGAAAAAGATGATTACAATTTCAGAAAAATTGGATGATTTATTCAAGAGAAAGAGCCTTACAAATTGAGCAAGTCAGTAATGCATTGTTCCATCTCTGACCCTTGTGCAAGCACTTATTTGGCTTAGCACTGATTGACAGAGTCATTGGATGTCCTCCCGGAGGATATTGTGCCATGTTCTGTCAAATTGGCATGTTAGATCATTAAAATCCCAAGTTGGTTGGAGAGCCCAGCCCATAATGCTCCAAACGTTCTCAGCTGGGGACAGATATGGTGAACTTGATGGCCAAGGTACAGTTTGGCAAGTATGAAGGCAACAGTAGAAACTCTTGCCATGTGCAGAAGCGCATTATCTGATTGAAATATAACCCTAGGATGGCTTACAATGAAGGGCAATAAAACAGGGCATAGAATATCGTCAATGTACTGCTGTACTGTAAGGGGGCTGTGGATGATAACCAAAGGGGACCTGCTATGAAATGAAATGGCATTCCAGATAATCACACCTGGCTGCCGGGCTGTATGAGGGGGGACAGTCAGGTTGGTATCCCACTGCTATTTGGGGCATCCCACACACATCTTTGCTGGTCATCAGTGACCAATTCAAAGCATGACTCATCACTGAAAATTCCAGTCCAGTCAACGACATTACAGGCCCCAATGACCAGCAAATACATGTCTGGAGATGCCCCAGACATTGATGGGATACCAACCTGCCTGTCACCTGCTATAAAGCCTGACAATCAGGAGTGATGGCCTGGGGTGCCATTTCATTTCAGAACATTACCAATTTGGTTGTCATCTGTGGTACCCTTAGAGCACATTGGTACATCAACAACGTTCTACCCATATGTGTTCTTGCCCTTAATAGCAAGCCAACCTAAGCTTATATTTCTGCTAGATAATGCCAACCTGCACGCGGCGAGAGTTTCTACTGCTTGTCCTCATGCTTGACCAGCAAGATTGACAGATCTCTCCCCAACATAAAATGTATGGAGCATTATGGGAAGGACCCTCCAACCAGCTTGGGATTCTGCCAACCTAACACATCAATTGGACAGAATTTGACGTAATATCCCTAAGGACCTTAGCAATCAATATCAAGCTGAATAAATGCTTGCATAAGGGCCAGAAGTGAACCAACACATTATTGACTAGCTCAGTTTGTGAAGCTCTTTCTCTTGAGCAAATCATCATTTTTTTCTCAAATTGTAAACATTTGTTTGCCGTACATTTATGAGCATATAAGACAGACTGCACTGTACAGAAGTCTATCTCCATAGATTCAGGTATCATTATTACTCTACATAGTTTTTAATCTCCCACAAACAATCTGGAGTAGATCTGGTTTGCAGAAGAGCTTCTGTGAGGTTTTGAAGGTAGGAGACAAGGTATTGGCAGAATTGAAGCTGTGAGGACAGGTCATGAGACATGCTTGAGTAGCTCAGATGGCAGAGAACTTGCCCGCAAAAGGCAAAGGTCCGAGTTTGAGTCTCGGTCCGGCACACAGTGTTAATCTGCCAGGAAGTTTCAATCTGGAGTAGAGAATTCAAAATACCTGTACTGTTCATGTGATATTGTCCCCTGGCAAATTCTTGAGTTTCCATCCACAATAGCTACTTGAAAAGAACATTCATGAAAAATTGCACCTTTTCAATGAGCCTTACAGGGCTCAGACCCAGAGAACGTTGCATCTGTACTCTTAACAGTTCAGTAATGCCATTGTCATTGTCATTTCCACATAGTATGTCGATCACAGAACTACTTAGGACTAGACCTTATATACAGATGGCAATAAAAAACTAGAAACAGCAATAATTTGAATGTAAGATAAATATTTCACTACACAGCATTAACAAACACAGGTAACGGCACTGAGATAACTCAGACTCCCCACCCCACAGTATTGCAAGAAATTCTAAATCTAAATGACTACAGTAACACAAACACTTACTCTCTTGTAAAACTCCTACAAGGAGACAAAACTAAATTCAGAATTGAAATGAGCAAATAAAGTATGAACCAGGAAAAATACAATCAACAGAATAATTGTTTCTAATTTTATTCCCTCACATGACTACTACAGATTCAGTTTTGCTTCCTTTAGACCTCAACTTTCATATTAAATTGATTTTATCTCTCACAGAAATCCAATCTAATCTACATCTAACTACAGATGTAAATGATGAGCTTTTTGCATGTAAATCACAGTCTAAAATTATTTGTGGAAGTCTCATACACATTTTATGTGCAGATAGTAAACTGTGTACAAGACCTGATATTTCAAGACAGACTATGCCTCAATAGCTAGGGCTGTTACACAGAAACTGCATTGAGGGCTGTTTTTCCAGCTTCAGTTGACATTAATTATCAAGATCCACTAAGTACATCAGCATTCATTACTGAACAGCTGTAGCATTCAGTTCATTCTACTTTCTAGATGATATAGACTCACTAGAAAATGAATAGATCAAAGTTTCTGCTTGTATACTATCATTACTTCATTTCTGTAGTTTATATTCAAAAGGTGGAGGGAGTGACACTCAGTTCCATTATTACAAAACAAATGTATGTTGTACACCATGCCATAGATTGATCTGTAGTCAGAAGACGCAGAGAAAAGAAAAGTGGTGGGGAGTGAGGGAGGTGGGGGGAGGGGGGGGAGAGGGAGAGAAAGGTGAGGAGGTGGTAAGGAGTGCAGCAAAGTGACCTGCAGCAAAAAAAAAAAATCATATTTTGTAATGTTAAAGAAGGTGATTAGTGCAAACAAGACATTGTTCCCTGATTGGTTAAGTGTGTTTGGTACCCCTCTGAAACATACCAATGAAAATACCTGTTTCATCAACAGTCCTCAGGGTGTTTCTAGGCCTTCCACTTGTTTCAAGCTAATAAAATCAATGCTGGGCTATTCACTTTAATTGAAAACTTTGCAATCCACATCACAGAGAACTTCATGCTATTCATTACTGACTCTCCCTATGCTAGTGAGCCACTGGTCAACTGTAATGAAGCTCGTACCATTTGACCATTTTTAACGCAGTTTATGAAAAAAATGGGCACTGTGTGCAATGAGACTGCTGTTCATATAGATCCCACCAAGAAACCAACAGTGGTCCAAATACAGTAACTAAGATAATTAGTGTGGCTGATTCAAGGAAACAGTGGTCCACCACAAATGTAGGTGAGGACAACTGAAACAGATTGTGGATGCCAGTGGAGGGGCTGGATAAACAAGAAGGTAAGTGGAAGCAATAATGTATACAAGGCTGAGAGCTTGCTGGCTCTAACAAGAAGTCATGAAAAGTCATCTGAGTTACAAAAATATATCATAAGTGAAATTCCAACAATAGTGTTTGTCTACATATACATCCATACTTCATAAACCACTGCAAAATGCACAGCAGAGGTCTGCTTGAGTACCAAAGTGTGCACTGTAACTAAGCTAATACTGTCTTCTTGGTCCCTATGGGAATATAAATGGAGCTTCATTTCTCATTTAGTACTCATTCTTGAGACATTTAAATTAGGCCCATGAGAGGTGATTTGCTTCTCATTTAGTACTCATTCTTGAGACATTTAAATTAGGCCCCTGAGAGGTGATTTGTGTGTCTGCCAGTTTACTTTTTTCGATTTTTCTATGATTATCTCCTGTGATGTAAACAAACTTGTGACTATTCATTTTGCCCTTTCCTGTATATGAGAAATACTCTAGGGTGGATCACAGAAGTGCTTTGATAGCAATTCCCTTTGTGGACTGACTACAGAGTCCAAATATCCTACCAATTAACTGTGGTCTGCAGCTGTTTTACTTACAACTGAGATTACACGATAATTCCAGTCAATGTCCCCAAAAACTATTACACCCACATATTAGTCTGAGTTGGTTAATTACATTTGTGACTCACTGACACTGTAGTCACTGGATGAAACACACAATTTTACATTTCTGAACATCCAAAACAAGTTGACAATTTTATGCCAGTTTGAAAATTTATCAGGATATGACTATATACTTCTGCAGCTTTTTCTCATATATAGTACTGCCTCATTATTGATAACCACACCACCCGCAAAAAGTATGAAGTTACTGCTGATATTCTCTGCTAGGTCACTAATACAAACATGAACAGTAAGGCTTAGTACACACCCAAAGTCATTTCTACGTCTTTCAGTAACTCTACATCCAAGATAACATTTCATGCCCTCAGAAGGAAATTCCCAATCCAATCACAATATAGCAGAGATTCTCAATCACAGATAGGCACAACAAAAAGATTTTCACACTTATAGCTTTCGGCCAATGGCCTTTATCAACAATACACACACACACACATACGCACACACACACTTACGTAAACGCAACTCTCACACACGACTGCAGTCTCAGGCAACTAAAACCACCACACTTTTAAATTTGTTATATTCCATCCTGGATTTTCAGTTGTTTGATCAATCCATTCACAAATTTCAATTGATACCTCAAATGATTGTACTTATATTAATGAGCTTTGGTATTGGTGTGGTACTGAATGAAATGCTTTCTGCAAGTCAAGAAATTCTGCATCCATCTGACCATCTTGATCCATGGATTCCTGGATTTCAGGTGTGAAAAGTGATAGTTCATTTTTGTATGACTTATGTTACAGAGGAAAAAGGGTGGGAAAGCTGCCTTGAGACTGAATGTGCAAAATAAGTATTGGAACTGGCCTATTTGTACGCTTAACATAGTTTGTCGCAGTACACAGCAATTGCCCAGTTGGGGTTCACAGTCACATGGACTTTTTAAAAGGACATGATATTTGCTGTTGACTGCAGAAATTATTTATTTCACAACTGCATATGGCTCAAATGGCTCTGAGCACTATGGGACTTAACATCTGAGGTCATCAGTCCCCTAGAACTTAGAACTACTTAAACCTAACTAACCTAAGGACATCACACACATCCATGCCTGAGGCAGGATTCGAACCTGCAACCGTAGCAGTCGCGTGGTTCCGGACTGAAGCGCCTAGAACTGCTCGGCCACCACGGCTGGCTTACAACTGCAGTTTCGGCCTTTGCACAATTTTCAAATGGTACTGCAAAACATTTTGCTTCACCATATGTCAGACTTTAAAATCCTCTAACACATATACACGTCATTGTCAAAAATAAGCCTTTTCATTGTAGACATACCATAACATCAGATGAGTGCGAAGCTCTGAACATTGTGAAATGTTACTGATGTCAACATCCTTCAAATAGGTCACTACACATCAATGTTCTAACACACAGTTCCCATTTATACATGCCAGAGGATTTTAAAGTCTGACATGTGCTGAAGCAAATTTTTTGCAGTGCCACTTGAAAATGGCCCAACAGCTGAAATTGCAATTGCGAAATAAATAATTTCTACAGTCAATGGCAAAAATGGTTTCCTTTAAAAAAATTGCCCAACGTTGTTTTGGAGTGAAGTGTAGCAATTAAACTTTCAACATTTTTGATAGTTTAATGCTTTCAGAAGTAACTTTGCGTCAGTGCCACATAGATTCTAACTACCTTACCTTCATTCCAGTGCAATGAGTAGCAGGTCAACATATCTTATTGTGATGTAAACAACCTCTTACTGGCAGTTCCTCAATTCTGTGGAAGTTCCAGTTCTTTCTTTAACTTTTTCCTACCTGACCATATGTTTAAGACTCTATTAAGTACTTTTTCTATGTACAATTAGTGCTGTACTAGTACAGTCATTCTCAAAGTACTCCTTCTGCATCGAGACTATCTTTTTTTCTGTATGAAGATCTGTTAGATAATGATACTGCACAATCTGATTGCACTATTCTTTCTTTTTCTCGTCTTCAGATTCTGCCTTATTTCCAGCCTGTGCCAATGTAGAAGTGAGTCAACTGAACATAAAACTAATTTCAAAAGTAAGATAAATGGTTTGCACACTTATTCTGACAATCCTTTAAGTTTTAACAGTATCATTGTATTATAAAGTTCATAAAGCCATTAAATAGCTTCAGTGGCTTTTGTTCAACATCTATTATAACTACAATCATTCTATTCTTCGCTGGCATTTTCCTTCACCGTTTGGTTTATTGTGTAAATGCACTGTAAAATCTGAATACCATCTTGTGTAGATTTCAATATAGCTATTGCTAATGTCATATGTAAATAAAAATATGATAAATCAGCATTTAAATACGGAAAACAAACAACTGAAAAAGTGCCCTGATGTACAGAAATTAGAGTTGTATGAAACATACACCATTATACCTCCAGAATTATTAACAGGCAATCAGTACACTTTGATTGACATAGTAATCAAAATAACTGTGATTATTGTTTCATGGGCTCTGTGATATGACCAGCCTTCCACCATCACAGTTGTTACTTATGCTCTAGACCTTCACTTCATTGTCTGTTTTGCAATTATGTGTGCAACCTTGTTACACTTCCTGAGCACTGCCAAACTGGTGGGGAGGATGGTACTCGTTCAGCACACAGCACAGTATGGAAAGGAAGAAGATAGTTATTATGTGTTGCAGCTCTGTAAAAACATTTAGGCAAATGAAGAAAAGCTACATCTTTTTTTCAGAATTTTTTAAATTTATTATATAAAGAGTAACTGTGCTTTAAGAAAAAAATTACCTGAGACTTCCAGGTCTTTCCAGGTTGAAATTCCAAGTTCCCTGAACCAATTTTTGTTATATGTGAGAGTAAGTTTTACCATATTAGCTACCATGGTCCCAACTGAAAGTTTTATAGTTACCACACTACTTATTACTGATGATTCCAAGTTCATTTATTATTGAAAACAATATATGTACAAAAACTGATGATTTTGTTGTAGTTGTTAAAGAAATAATGTTCAACTGTAATACTTTTCCATTCTGCAGATAAAGTTAACTTGTTTTATTAAAAACTTCATTTATGCTGCAGAAACACATACTAGATACACACCGATGAGCCAGAACATTGTGACCACCAGTGTAATAGTGTGTTGTTCCACTTTTCAAACACAATACAACATGGATTCTGCTTGACATGGATTCTACAAGTCCTTGACAGGATTCAAGAAGTATGCGGCACCACCAGATGTCTACACAGGTCAAGCAATTCCCGCAAATTATGAGATCGTGGTTAATGGGGATGCAGCTAGCACCAGATGTGTGTCTCAATGGGTACAGATCAGGCACTGTAACACAATTCTGACATTGCAACGTGGACAGTTATCCTGCTGGAAGGTGTCCTCACCATAGAGGGAGACTTCATGCATGAAGCAATCTGCAATAATGTTCATGTTGTTCACTGCAACCATAACGCCTTTGATTACCACCACAGATCCCATGGAAACCCAACTCAATGTACCCCACAGTATAATTCTGCACTCATTAGCCTACATTTGTGATGCCGTGTATGTTTTGTGCAGCCATTCACCTGGATGACAGCGCTTAGGACCCAACTGTCAATCTGGTGTAACAAGACATGCAATTCTTTGACAGGCGACACATTTCTATTGATCTATGCTGAAAACTCAGTGATGCTGTGCCCACTGAAATCATAATAGGTGATGCCGTTGGGTCAACGCAGGAATATGTACGGGTCGTGTGATGTGGAGCTCTGCGTTCAACAATGGCCTTTGTATGGTGTGCTCTGAAATACTTGTGCCTGTAACTGTGCTGTACTCTGTCATCAGATCTGTCACAGATCACTGCATATCCTGGATTACACAGAGGGGCATCCTCTGGCCTCTCCATTTTGTGAGGAGACATGGTCTCCAATACCATATGGTCTACTCGTTATTCGTTATTTCACCATCCTTCACCCACTTTCCATAGGTGCTCATGACAGCAGTATGTCAACAGGCAATCAGCTTCATCATTTCACAGATTCTCGTTTATAGCTATAGCTACACAACAATGTGCCCTTTGTCAACACTTCTTATATCAATGGATTTCTGCATCTGCAGCCCACATCTTCACTATAATAAGTGCCCATTCATCTCTCTTCTGCTTACATTCTTTCCTTACTGTGCCACTTGCCTGCAACACCAGCACAAGGCATTTAACCTCCCGGTGAGCAAATGTCATAATGTTTGGCCCATCAGTGTAAAAAATGTATTATTTGACTATTCAGGTGGGACTACTTGTAAGTGTTTCAAAACATCTGTGTGGTCCACAGCAGTAACCAACCAGTTCCAAATATGATGTGGATTTGTCATTTGTTACAATAACAAAAAAGCAATGGTAAAGCTGTTGACAACTAATTACTGGTGGGTATCTTTGTGAATTCAACTGTAGAAAACAAAAATAAATGTTAATGCCAACAACAGACCACCTCTTATCAGAATGAAAAAATAATAATAATAATAATAAAATGCCATTCACAAATTTCAAATTGAAATACTTCCAAAGGCTGAAATCAGGGAGTAATTTCACAGAAACATGCAGCCACAATGGCAAATAAAGCCACGAGGTATACTGCTGGCCATTAAAATTGCAACACCATGATTATGATATGCAACAAATGCCAGATTGGCATGAAGTGTGCTACAGCTTGGATATGCTAATGATTAGCATTTCAGCACAACCTCACAAAGTAGCGAGGGTAAAACAACCGTCTATATACCTGTGTAAGAGCCCTACTTTCTCGTATCTTATCTTTGTGAAATTTATGTTGGCGGCAGTAGGAACCTTCTGTGGCTAGCTTCAAATGCTGGTGCTCCAAATTTTCTAAATAGACTTCCTCATAAAGAACATCGCCTTATCTCCAAGATATTCCATTTGAGTGCCGAAAGCACCTACACAACACTTGCATGTTGTCCAGACCTACCAGTAACAAAAATAGCAGCCCCCCCTCTCAAATGCTTCAATGTCTTCCTTTAATCCAACCTGGTACGGATCCCAAACACCTGATCAGTACTCAAGGTTCAGTTGCACTAGCATCCTATATGTGGTCTCCTTGGCAGATGAACCACACTTTTTTAAAATTCACCCAATAAACTAAAGTCCATCATTCACCTCTCTTACTACAATTCTTACACGCTCATCCAACTTCAGATTGCTGCCAGATACTTAAATGACACAACTGTGTCAAGTGGAACACTACTAATGCTGTATCCGAACATTATAAGTTTGTTTTCCCTACTCATCCATATTAACTTACATTTAGAGCCAGTTGCCATTCATCACACAAACTAGATACTTTGTCAAAGTCTTCTTGTATCACCTTACAGTCACTCATCTTCGACACCTTCCTGTACACCGCAGCACAATTAGCAAACAACCACAGAATGCTGCCCACCCTGCTCACCAGATTATTTATGAATATAGAAAATAACAGCGTTCCTTTCACAGTTCCCTCTGACACTCATGATGATACCCCTGTCTCTGATGAACACTTGCTGCCAAGGACAAAATACAGTATATAAGGAAATATTATCCCAGTACTGTAGAACATACACAATACTGTAGTTTACACTTATAATCATGAATTTGTTCTACCAAGAAGAGAGGGAGGAGTCAGTTAACATCACACAGTAAGTTTCTCACCTGGATATCCCATTTTACTGTTGTTGCTTTGTGAATTTATATAAAAAGAAGAAATGTCCACCAGCATATATTGGAATTTGACTGTGGCAGAATTGTGGTCAATCAAGACTCTGGTTTGTTATTCCACAACACTGCTGCTCACTCAGGTCAGGATCTCATAATTGTCATGCAAACATGGAAACGATGGGTTCAGATTGGGCATAATTAATGCCAGGCATGATCCCTGCAGCCCCATACACCTGGCATCCTAGAGTGCAGACATATTGTTGTCTTGACTGGGTAACATAATACAGCCATGTGATGCACCTTGAGCTCAGTTTTGCAGCTAGAAAAGTACCCACGGCAAGCATTACATTTCTGACTCCTATGGCTGATGACTGTGCCCTACCTTCGAGCTCCCCGTGGCACTACTGTGTTTACCCAAGTATGAGACAACCATGAAAATAAGATGACCCTTTGTTATAAGGCTTCTTGGGAAAAAATTATTTATAATATATTGTCACTAATCAAAATTACAAACTGTTTTATTGACATTAAGTATCTGCCTATAATTTTAGCATTATATCTATTTTAAACTTATTCCATTTATTGATTGTCTACATTTTGATAAAACAAGAAGAAATAAAATAAACAAAAATAAATGGTTTACATTAATTTTTATCTTCACTACCTATTTTGTTTACTAAACCTGTGGTCTTTGGTATCACTACTTTTTATCACCACCATCGTCAAAAAAGAACAGATGTGAAACTCATATCTTCATTGCTACAAATGTTTTGCTGTTTTTTCTGGGTACGTTGTAATATCTGAGGTTGTGATTACAGGGGAACTCGAGAATGCAACTGTTTTTTGCCAAATACGTATCAAATTTCACTTCTATACTGACGTGCAAATGTTACAATGTCTCTTGCTTCAAAACTTACAGTCTTCCCGCCGCCATCTCAATGGCTGCGCAGAACCAGCAGCTGACACACCCTCTTTCACTCCCTTCATACCTCACAGTGAGCACGACAACACTGTTGCACGAATACATACTTGTAAGTATGCCACCTGCCACTTGCCTCTGTCTAGACTTTTACTAGCTCCTGCAGAAATGTATATCACTGTTGTGTATTTGTCCACTTTTAAAGGCAATTCAAATGGACTCAGGCAAACTGCAGTTTAAGCATGGTAGATGTTCATAAAAAACCAAAGTACACGTGTAGGTTCCCATAGTTAGCTACATGACTCAATTTGCTGCTCACTCATTGCTCCGCATTCCACGTTCATCAGAATCCTCAGGAAAGCCAGTACTACTGCAGCCTACATCCTTCTGAATCTGCTTGGTGTATTCATTTCTTGGTGTCCCTCTATGATTTTTACCCTCCACACTGCCCTCCAGTACTAAATTGGTGATCCCTTGATGCCTCAGAACATGTCCTACCAACCGATCCCTTCTTCTAGTTAAGTTGTGCCACAAACTCCTCTTCTCCCCAATTCTATTCAATACCTCCTCTGGCACAGTGGTTAGCACACTGGACTTGCATTCGGGAGGACGACGGTTCAATCCCGTCTCCAGCCATCCTGATTTAGGTTTTCCGTGATTTCCCTAAATCGTTTCAGGCAAATGCCGGGATGGTTCCTTTGAAAGGGCACGGCTGATTTCCTTCCCAATCCTTCCCTAACCCGAGCTTGCGCTCCGTCTCTAATGACCTCGTTGTTGACGGGACGTTAAACACTAACCACCACCACCACCACCACCACCACCACCACCACCACCACCACCACCAATACCTCCTCATTATTTATGTGATCTACCCATCTAATCTTCAGCACTCTTCTGTAGCACCACATTTCGAAAGCTTCTATTCTCTTCTTGTCTAAACTATTTATCGTCCATGTTTCACTTCCGTACATGGCTACACTCCATACAAATACTTTCAGAAAAGACTTCTTGACACTTAAATCAATACTTGATGTTAATAAAATTCTCTTCATCAGAAACGCCTTCCTTGCCATTGCCAGTCTACATTTTATATCCTCTCTACTTCGACCATCATTAGTTATTTTGCTCCCCAAATAGCAAAGCTCATTTACTACTTTAAGCGTATCATTTCCTACTATAATACCCTCAGCATCACCCAATTTAATTCGACTACATTCCATTATCCTTGTTTTGCTTTTGTTAATGTTCATCTTATATCCTCCTTTCAGGACACTGTCCATCCCATTCAACTGCTCTTCCAAGTCCTTTGCTGTCTCTGACAGAATTACAATGTCATCGGCGAACCTCAAAGTTTTTATTTCTTCTCCATGGATTTTAATACCTACTCCGAACATATCTTTTGTTTCCTTTACTGCTTGCTCAATATACAGATTGAATAACATTGGGGAGAGGCTACAACCCTGTCGCACTCCCTTCCCAACCACTGCTTCCCTTTCATGTCCCTCGACTCTTATAACTGCCATCTGCTTTCTGTACAAATTGTAAATAGCCTTTCGCTCTCTGTATTTTACCCCTGCCACCTTCAGAATTTGAAAGAGAGTATTCCAGTCAACATTGTCAAAAGCTTTCTCTAAGTCTACAAATTCTAGAAACGTAGGTTTGCCCTTCCTTAATCTATCTTCTAAGATAATTCGTACGGTCAGTATTGCCTCACGTGTTCCAACATTTTTACGGAATCCAAACTGATCTTCCCCAAGGTCGGCTTCTACCAGTTTTTCCATTCGTCTGTAAAGAATTCGCATTAGTATTTTGCAGCTGTGACTTATTAAACTGATAGTTTGGTAATTTTCACATCTGTCAAAACCTGCTTTCTTTGGGATTGGAATTATTATATTCTTCTTGAAGTCTGTGGGTATTTCGCCTGTCTCATACATCTTGCTCACTAGATTGTAGAGTTTTGTCAGGACTGGCTCTCCCAAGGCTGTCAGTAGTTCTAGTGGAATGTTGTCTACTCCCGGGGCCTTGTTTCGACTTAGGTCTTTCAGTGCTCTGTCAAACTCTTCACGCAATATCATATCTCCCACTTCATCTTCATCTACCTCCTCTTCCATTTCCATAATATTGTCCTCAAGAACATCGCCCCTGTATAGACCCTCTATATACTCCTTCCATCTTTCTGCTTTCCCTTCTTTGCTTAGAACTGGGTTTCCACATTGTAATGTATCAAGGATACATTAAAATGTATCCTTGTGATAACAATTACAGACAATTTCATTGATAATTAATTTAATATGATTTATTTCATTTTTTTGACATTTAATTCCGGATTAATTTTCTTTCTTGTTCCATCTGAATGTCACCAATTTGTTCTACAGCTGATTAAAAGGTGGAACGTATTTACACAGTATTCTAAAATTTGAACAGTGACCAAATTTCTCACCTTCAATCCATCTGGTAAATAGTTACAGTACCTCATAATCAAACAAAATACTGGCTAATATACTGCCCACCACTATTCTCTGCTGTGCTGTGTCATTGTGTGATAACCTTAAATACATACTTATCACACACTTTTATTTGGCCCTTCTGTGGTCAGTGGAAGTTGGCTGACTTCATGCCACTCCAGAATATTTGTGGCCAGCATCAACCATAGCTACGCAACAGTATTGTGCCCCATAACAAAAACTAGTCATTGTGATTATGGTGTTGATCCATGTGTGCTGTTGTGCATAGTGACTGTTAATAATATTAGCAAAGATAAGTGCAAAGGCTATACCTGATCCTTCTAACAACTCACTATAATCTTCTGTGACACATTAATCCATTACGCGTTCATTTCTTTTGCACACTATAAAGTGTCTGCTCTAGGAATAGGGGGCAGAGATTGTCTCAGCAGCCAATGTGCTACAAGTTAGTCGCAAGATTCTGCTCTCAGCATCCTCCACTCAGGAGCGAAGTAAAAGTGTCAATCAGTATAACACGTTTTGAATGGCTGTAATTGTGGAAAGTGACATCAATAGACTTTTACAGCAAAGATACATGTTTCAAACCAAACGGTCTTCACACTCCAATCATTGTTAATTTAATGCCTAAACTGTAAGAAAGTTGGCAAAGTACTAATTTGCCCCGAAATGAGTGTGAAAGAACCAAAGCCTGAATATTCAAGTCCATCTATAAACTGTAAGAGTTCAAATACAAATCAGCATACAAACATATTGCTTTTGTGTTAATAACGACTCCACAGCCATGTGACAAATACTCACATGCTCATTACTTCCAGTTGCACTCTCAATCATGCAATAGGAAAGGAACCTAGACCCAGAGAACACACAGGAAATAATGGAGGTACCCGAGGCCTGTGACCATGCTGGAGGTAAACCTTTACCATTCAATGGATTGATAAATTTTACAGCTTCGAGGGAAAATAATCGAAGGAAAATATATTGTCACTTAACACTTTCACCTGAGGTATAGTATATTTGCACCTGGAGTACAGTGTATTAGAGTATTTTCACCTGGGAAAAAGCATATTTTTAAGCAGGAAATCTGGAAAAAATCTGTGAAATTTTATTTCTTGCTACATATACACCCTGGTAAGTTTTCAGAAGATTAACCTAGTATTGTTTTCCACAAGTGAGTTCAGATTTAATGAATCCACTTAACTTCAAAATACAAAACATAGTTTGACTAACAGTGATAAGATAGCCAGTTCAACGGTAAAATTGTGATATGAGCTTGTAAAAAGCAAAAGAACCAAATTTGTTAAACTAACATCTTTCGCTAAAATTGTTTGATAAAGAATAGAATTCTCAGGGAATTCTGAGAGATTGTGGGAGATGCTGGAATGTTTGTTTTTGTTACAAATCACTTTGGGATTCTATATTGAAACAATCAGTTTTGCAGTCTTGTAAGGAAATATGTAAAAGTGTGTTGAACTATTGTAAGTTTTGCTGCACAATCACACCTACCTCCAGCATGGTCACATGGGTATAGAACTTCCCGGCACTTTAGCAAACGAAACCCAGCAAAAAACAATGCATGGCAACATGTACACTGCATATTTTCATATTACGTACTCCGCCAGCTACAGCAAAGTAGCTTCTGAGGTACTGAAATCGAGATCACTTTTTTCAGACAATTATAGCTCATATCACATGATCTCGCCAGCCACTGACAGCAGATATTCAGAGCATAGGGTACATGATGTAGTCAGCCAATAGCAACAGGACTTAAGTAACGTGAAGACACAAACAGGAAAAGTTACAGTTTTAAATTAATGTGCATTGGTATAGCTACAAGAAAAGCTAAGGTTTCACATATAATATTGGTCTTTTAGCACATGTTACCCTTTAAATAACATATATCAAACACATATGTGCACATTTTAAATAATGGCACAAATGGCTGGTCTTCTGGGCTGGAAATTTTTGTCAGTGGCTGGTCCTCAAAGAGTTAAGTTTTGAATGAGAGTCAAACAATTTGTGACTTAAGAAATTCATTGCACACTCTCACATGTAACATAATTCATCTTGCGTAAAAGGGTATTTACTTTGACAGTAATACTTCTCAGACCACCATTCACAATATTTTTCTGTGACCTGTAAGAAATGTAAACAGTTGTGACATCACACTCACTGAAAGCAGTCTGTTGTTATGACGTATTGTATAGACTATATTTTGCTGTCAGCAGGTGTTGGTGTGTTGTTTAAATGGCACATTTTCTTTACATGGCACATTTTGGTGTTATTCTCTCATTTATGTTTTATTGCTGTAGTATTATTTTGCAGTAGCAGGCTAACATAAAATTCTTTGGTACGGTACCTGTTCTTATCAGCCAAAATTACAAAAATGTAACTGAAAGGTGGAACAATGAAAACTCCCTGTAATTCTGTAAAATTCTTGGGTTTTTCCCAGATGAAAAATTTCCACATTTTTCCCAAACTTCCTCCTAGTTGTCCTGGTGTATATACACCCTGCTTTGTGTATAGTTTCAACCACAAAAGAAGTTACCATCATTTATTTCTTTGGTTGTATTCCTTTCACACATCCAAGAAAAAATATAATCTTAGTTTAATTAAAATAATCAACCCAAATACATCAGTGGTTCAGATGGGGAAATATTGAAAAGAACAGAAGAACATTTGCAACTTACAGTGATTCAGTGTGGGCATCACTGTAAAGAGAAAGTATACTACTAAATTGCGTGCAAAGTAATAATATGCCTAACAAATTTAAAAAGTTGGCTTTATATTAAACACTTCATGTTTTCTAAAACCCGTCTTTAGGTATACGCAGTAGAAAAATAGTTTACATGTGGGCTAAATGTTGACAGATCTGTTGCCATGCCAAACCTTTGTGTTAACTTTGTGAACTGAGTAACAGTTCTACATAAATCTGGTGACATAACAATGTTTCCATAACTTTGCAATTAAGCATGGAAAAAAATATACAATTCTGGTACCATGGAAGTTCCCTGAAAATATCTGTTAAGTAACAGCAAGCAACATAATCAACTGTCACTTATCATATGAATGAACTGCACACCTCAGTACTAATTGTAGTGACTACACTGATATATGCCACCCAGAAAAATTCAATTTAGAAAATCTTAAAATTACACAATTGTAATAATCAGAACACAATGGATCAATAATTCAGGAAAATAAAAGTTATGTCTTTTGCAGTAATTGAAATTAACTTTCTTCTGTAAGAAGGGAGGAGTGACCATTCAAGCCAAAGATGAAGGTTTAACAGAACATGTTGAAGTACTAAAATGTTGCACCAAAGAAGGTTCTGGAATCCGAGTTGAGATTTGCAAATTTCACACACACACAGTATTCTGTAGATAACCCACTTCTTTTTCTTTTGATTTAACACAGGAGTCTCTCGCCCCACATTCTGAGTGGCATATCAACCTCTTTTTTTATCTTTTTTCATTTGTTTTATTTGAGAATAGTCAGTGAAAACTAAAGGTACCAAGGCATTCTGCATTTCATTACGTCTTCCCATCAGACAAGGGATATTTGGCATTCATTTTTAATGAGTAAATTGCCTTCAATTATTAATTTTAAACATTCATTCTGACTGAAATAAATAACCAGTTGCCCAGAAACATTAAAGGTGAGCACCTACAACTCAAGTACACTACTGGAAGTATGTAAAGGGCAGCTGAACAGAATCAATATCTTGTGTTACTTTCCCACATAGAATCAACTAGGATGAAGAGACACACATTATTACTGTAAGATCTCTATACTTTTTGCTAGTTACAGTCCTGCACATGGATTCTGCAGAACTGGGTAAATATGAGAAATTTACTTAATGTGTCTTATTCTGTAATACTGATTCATCTCAAACCAAGCTGGTACCAACTTCCACTTCAAAATTAATTTTAGGATACATCATGAAATTAGCAGTTGTACAGTACATAGATATTTATAACAGTCTAATCAAAATATGACCTCTGGTGTAATTTCTACACCTTTTAGGTCACTCGAGTCAAAATGATAGCTGGAAAGAAATAACTGTTTTGTGGAAAATCTCAGTCTATAGCACAGTAGGCTGACTCCATTCCCATGCTTTACTTTATTTTAAACAAATTACACTCAGTATAAGAATGTAATTCCAGTTTTTAACAGAGCCTACATACAACATTTTGATATCAGTGTTGTCCCATTACGAATTGCAACACAGTTTCCAATTCTCCCTCCAAGAGCAACTATGAATGTACGAGAAAACTTGTGAATGTACTGGGTGCTGTACAAATTACACATATAAATTAAGAGGATGCAACATGCAGATATTTTAAAATAGGTTCCTTGTGTGACAGATATGAAGATGACTCATTTGCTAAATGCTACTTCTCAGAAACATGACCAGGTAAAAATCTGGTACTCAATATGACATTATTTTAACACAACAATCGCCTGAAATATACATACAATTTTGTTAAGACAACTAATGCATACATCTGGATGATGATAATATATCCATCTTCAACTTAGTTTCAGTAAATTACACTTTATGGATGAACAAAATAACAAGACTGCATATTTTAAAACATTCTTTTCTTCTTAACATACTGGTAGGTACAATGGCAATAAATATTCCTGAGACATGAATATTATACAAGAATATATTGGCATATCGAAGAAGATAAACAGAAGGATCATTTACACTTCAACAATAAAACTGAAGTATACAATTTTTGCATATCAGAAAATGATCAGAAATATCAGTCGAATGGCAATTAGGTGTGCAAAAAAATATTATGACAATGGTAAATGTAAATACTTTTCAGATTTGATCATTTACCTCCGGAAATTGTCCCAGTAGTTATTGGCGCGGTTTCCTGGTGGTACTTGGTTATTCAGTGCTTGTGGTGATCGCACAACGGAAGACGGTGGAGGAGGCGGAGCTGGCACTGGTACAGGAAGAGGGAGAGTATGAACAGGAGCTGCTGAAGGAACCACCAAGTTAGGGAGTGAGTGTGCACTTGCAACGCTATCCGTAGGCAATCCAGAACTGTATGGACCACCACTATTAACAGCAGGAACAGGTTTGGCGTTCTGAATTGTGGAAGACTCATTCAGAAGCTCATTTGAAAGAGGCAGCTGTGTCTCCAATCTGGTCCCGACTCGTTCTTGTTGTAGCTGTGAAAGAAAAGGTCTTAAAGTCTGTTTTGTTGAAAACAGCATACCTGTTTTAACTTAAAATTTAGATGTACATGACTGTCAGTACATTGTCATCTTGAACTGTCGTAAGTGCAGAAGTTCATCAACCTAGTTTTTGATGAGCACAGATTTATGCCAATTGATTTTTATCTCCCCCCCCCCTCCCCCCTCCACCAGCAAGATGCAACTCTTGCTGTTTTTTCTGATCAAAAATTTGAAAACAATATAAAGTTGTGACAACACAAGTGATAGCCTCCACTTAAATAGAGTAAATAGCTACATATGTAGTCAAAGATATATTTTAAGTTGCAATGTTGTAGTGAATGCATCCTCTGTGGCTGGTGGATGCGATGTCAGACAAGGGATGCTGGAAAAGTCTTTAAGAGCAAGGAGCAGGCATTGTGGCCACGAGGGTAACACTTTTGTATAGTGAGAGACCAGCCATTTTCTTTAATAAATGTGTTCTGCACAAGTCAAACTTTTATTCATGGTATCACAACTAATATTAAAGTATTTAACATAACTGTAAGAGAACTTCACAAAGTGATGTCACAAAAATATGGTACAAATGTAGGACATAATACACTAACAGAAATTAACTGAAAAAGTGATGAAACATATAAAACTTGCATTTAAATTATTCTCAGTTATATACCTTTAATTTGTTCATAATTTATTTATAAAATTAAAAAATAAGAAGGATTTTCAAAATGGTTCAAAGGGCTCTGAGCACTATGGGACTTAACAACTGAGGTCATCAGTCCCCTAGAACTTAGAACTACTTAGACCTAACTAACCTAAGGACATCACACACATCCATGCCCGAGGCAGGATTCGAACCTGCGACCGTAGCAGTCGCGCGGTTCCGGACTGAAGCGCCTAGAACTGCTCAGCCACTGCGGCCGGTGAAGGATTTTCTTCCATCTCTAAGAGCAAACAATTAGCTTAGAATACATTACATCATAGGTGTACATGTGCCATGCTACCGTAGCACTCTGCTACAGAAGCCAAAACAAAGTGGTACAGCCCACTGATAGATTGGAGTACTGTGTGACAATTTGTTTTCTGCATTTGATGGGGAACAATGCTGCAACAATCCATGCTGAGTTGGTGAAAGAGTACAACAACAATGCACAATCATATGACACAATGTTTAGATGGTGCAGATGCTTCTAGTGTGGTCAAACAAGTCTGAATGACAAAGAACGAAACAGCAGGCCATCTCTCTGTGAAGAGTAGGGAATCAGAAGAGAAGTGCATGTGCTGGGGCTAGAAGACCTGCATATCTCAACTGATGTGATGGCAGAGAAAGTGAAGATCAGTTATGGATCAGAGTTCAACATCTTGCATGACATTTCAAACATAACAAAGATTGCTGCCCACTGGTTTCTGCAACTGCTCCCACCCTTTCAGAAAGCCTACTGAACTGCGGCAACAGTGGGTATGTTGCAGCTCTGTTACAACAAACCAGACTACTACTTTAGCCACTTAATCACCATGGGCAACTGCTGAGTGTATCACTATGACTACGATACAGAGGAGCAAAGAAAGCAGCAGAAACCCTTGGCTTAACCACCACTCTCAAAAAAGTTAAGATCCAGCCATTATCAGGCAAGGTAATGCTGAATGTTTTTTTGTGTTCCTAGGGATTGGTGCTAATAGATTAGAATAACACAGAAATTTCCTGATGAGGTTACCGGAGGCTCCGAAGAAGAAGTGTCATGGGAAGCTGCAAAGGGGTGTTTTTGCTCCGTGACAATGCTCCAGCTAATTATGCTCAAGTCAAAGTCACACCTGCTGTTTCTGCGGGCTATCATATTTTGCCTTACCCCGTTCTTCTGATATGACACCCAGTGACATCATCTTCTGTCCTTGGATGAAGAAACCACTGCATGGCAAGCAGTTCACAAATGAGGATGAGGCGATTTTGAAGGTGCAAAATGAAGGCTTGTGAAACCTGGGTCTCTGCCAAGTCATCTGTCATTGGGAAAAATGTGTTGCACCAATAGGCAGATATTCAGAGAAGGCCAACCATCATCACCACGTTTCATTGTTGCACACTGATTTTTTTGAGGTGATAATTAATGATAAGGAGAGTAGTGAATGGGGAGTGTAAGGCTATGTTTATGCTGCAACCTCACTGCTGGCATCTCACTGTTCGCTACTGGCACATCACACCTCCCTGTATGTTGAGAGCCTTGTTACATTTACATTGCAACCTTGCTGTTTGGCCAAAGAAATTACCCTGCAGCTGATCAAATAGCTAGTTGAATGCTAGCAGAGTCAAACACAGCACTGCTAGAGTTACTTTGAAGCAACCAATCATGGCTCAAAGTTCAGGGCAAGCAGTGAGGGTCATGGTGCACAAGGGAGATAACTGGTCAGTCTGAAGAGAGAAACATGCTTTATGACCATCGTTCAATTATACTGGTCAAAACGATGAGAAGCTGCTTTCAACTACATCATGTATGGATGCTGTCATTTTTAGAAAGATTTTAATGATGTGTGAAGCTGTAATGGCACCAACACTAATCAAAAATGTTTTCCGATCTGAAGATGGCGAACTGAAACTAGTAATCCATCCAAATAGCAAATCGTGCAGGAATAATTTTAAAAACTTTTGATTTTGAACTTGTAGGACTGTGCATACACAAAGGTTGCAATTATGAAACTAGAAATATGAACAATTTTCATGGAGAAGTACATACAAAGGCTCTGTACCAAAGAAACAAGCTGTATAAACCTATAACACTCTCCAGTGTATTGGCTGTAGAAACAAAGGATGTAAAAACATTAGCTATGTACTGCTGCAAAAAAAATTAGTACACCTGGAAAGATTACTTCAATTTTGATCTGATGATGGCACATGCCACCTGGGCAATATTAGATGTACTAGTAATGGTTTCAACATCATCCACCAACAGATAGCGTAGTCGCACAGTTGCCAGAGTGCCATCTGAGTCTGTCCTTTAATAAAGAAAGCTTGCAGACAGTGTTCTGCAAACACATGAAGCAAGCAGACAACCATGTCATAGAGATGCATTTGTGCTTCCTACAGCCAACTCAACTGAGCAAGTATGAAAGGGGTCAAATTGTGGTCTGCCGAGTGGTGAGATAGTCGTTTTAGAGAACTGCTACAACAGTTGGATATGCTGTGTCAGTTGTGCAACGATGCTGATATCAGTGGTCACATCAACATTCTCATACCTGTAGATGAGGTTCTGGACATCTGTGCAGCAGAGATGCCCACCAGAATCGTCATATTGTAAGGGCAGCAGTGGCAGATCGTACAGCTACCACAGCACAGATAAGAGTGCTTGTGAGCACAGATGTATCAACACGAACTGTTGCGAACCAGTTATTAGCAGTAGGACTACGAGCACGCACATCTCTAGCCGATCTTCCTCTCACACCACAGCATCGGCGTGCAGGACTTGACTGGTCCATCAGAGGATCACTTGAAAGATGGAATGGTGCGCTGTGGTCTTTGGCGATGAAAGCAGATTCTGCCTGCATTCAGGTGACGATTGTTTGTACGTATTGTCCAAGAAACGCAGCTCTACCCCCAAGCCTTATGGTCTGGGGTGTGGAGAAGACGCTAACCAGCATTTGCTACATGTAGAATGTTATTAGACCCATACTTTTACCATTCTTGCAACAGGAAGGTGATGTGTACTTCCAACAGGATAATGTTCACCGACACTGCCAGTGAAACTCATCATGCTCTGCAGGACATGCAGCAATTTCCCTGGTCAGTACGATATCTGGACTTGTCTCCGATTGAACACATGTGGAATATGATGGCACAAGAAGTGACTCAACCAACTCAGTAACCAACAGCTCTTACCGAACTATGCGAATAGGTCGAGCAGACGTGGCATAATGTATCCAAGGACAGCATTCACCATCTGTACAATGGGTGCCAGAGTCACTGGCAGCATTGCTGCCCATGGAGGCTATAACATGTACTAATATGTGTGTTTCAGCATTGGTAGATACTTGGTACCACAGACTGCTTGTGCTACTGATCTGTAAATGTAATCATTTCATGTACTCCATATGCACCGCTGCAGCAATAAATCTTGATCGAATTAGAAACCTCTGAAAAGGTGTACTGATTTTTTTTCCTGCTCTGAATTTAGGAGAGGATGGTGAATCACAGACAAGCAAATATAAAAGCTGCCATACATTTAAGCTTCTGTCCAAAAGGCATTCTTCTGAAGTAGAAGACACGCACACCTTCACCTAAGCACAACTCACAACTATCCTTCGCCTACCCATCTCCTTCCCTGCTCCCACTCCAGCACTACACAGCCTTCTATTCCACCAACATACCCACTAGCCTTATTTCTCTCCTTTTCCATTCCCCTTCCCCCTCACCTCCTGTCCACTAAGCCTCCCAATTGCACCTAACAAACCTATCCTACTCCACTATGTCCCTGTATACTCCCACAAGCAGCACAACACATTCCCCCAACCCTGCCCGGCTATTCCTTCCCCTCCCTCTCTCCACACCAGCCACTTCCTTACACCCACCACCCACCCTACACCAGATTGCTTCTCCCAGCAGGTGATGTCGCAGTCTGGCCACAGGCAGTAGTATCCTTGTGTGAGTTGTGCCTGTGTGAATGAGTGTTTGTTTTTCAACTTCAGAAGAAGGCCTTTTGTCCAAAAGCTTGAATGTATGGCAGGCTTTATGTCGGTCCTCTCTGCGACTCAATATCTCCTCTATATGGTGATAGAAATTTATCCTTTTCATAATACTGTTGTTATTCCATCCTGGACTTTTCATTGTTAGATATATTTTAGAAAGTTTTGATGATGATAATGATGATAATATCTAATAGTTTTTACAGCAAGTAATACAAAAATTATTCACATTCACACAGTCTTGTCATTTAGTTCACTTATACACATGTTTTACTATGACTTTTATATAAAGACTGATCTGATCTGGTGCGGTTTCACTGTTTTGATTGTTTCAGGCACTGGGCATTCCAAAAGCTGTTGAAGTGTGCTAATAACTGAAGAGTAAAATAATGTGTGAAGTGGCGTCACTGACAAGATACGAGATAGAATGTACGATTTACATTGTACTTGTTGTACATAATTAGGACAAAAAACTCGTTTCCAGTTATGCAATCTACATTCTGTGTCCTCCTTAGTGGCATGTCCATGCTGCTGTACAAAACGATCAAAGGATGAATAAACACTACTACTACTACTACTACTACTACTACTACTACTACTACTACCATCATCATGGCACCTATGTTTTCATGACATAGATGTTAGTCCCTCCTCAGATTTGTCTAGATTATTTCTATGCTGCAGATGATCCCTTCAATCAGTTCTTACATAGACTTACTAAAAACTACACTTATTCATTTATATGTGACCATAGATTTCATCTCTTCTCTCCAAACAAATAGTGTACTTCAATTTTGTCTGTGGTAAAGACATGCAACATTTGAATTACAACAGAGCTTCTTATAAAGAGATATATGGATATGAACTATAAATTCAGGCATTTTTTACTGTTAATATATTTATTGAACTGCAAATCTAATTACACCGAAAGAAGTAATGAAGAGCTCTTCTTAGACAGCTATGTGATTTTGTCTGTGACAGTCATCTTACATGTTTTCTCAGACTGCTACCGTACTGGTACTCACTGCATTCATACACTCATTCTGTACTCACTGCATTCATATATTATGCCTGCCATCTCATGATTCTATACATGCAACTATCAACTCATATTCCAACAAGTGAGCAAGTATAAAACTTGTGCAGTTCTTGAATATCAACGTCACTGTAAATCTTTTCTGAGGACAGCCATAGAAGTTCAATTGAATAAATGGAGAAGTATCTTTACTAGAGATTATTAAGAAAAGGAACAAAACATATATTGTTTGTTAGATGTTACTGGTAGTACTCATGAGTCTATTCAAAAGAGTCAAAACCTATGTCTGTCTCTCAAAAGCCTAAATGTGATTGCTGTGCAGCACATGTTCTGCAAGACTGGTAGTAAAACCAAATTCTTCACTTCCCCATAAACACAATGATGTTACACTAGCAATGATTACATCATCCAGTCCCCTGGCAATATTTTTCTTACTAGTTAGTCAAGTGACTTTTTTTTTAATAATGTTTAGTTTAATTCAGAGT
This sequence comes from Schistocerca nitens, assembly GCF_023898315.1. Classification (NCBI taxonomy): domain Eukaryota; kingdom Metazoa; phylum Arthropoda; class Insecta; order Orthoptera; family Acrididae; genus Schistocerca; species Schistocerca nitens. The sequence continues at coordinate 83,091,408 of NC_064617.1, read as the reverse complement.
TGTTATGCTGCAGCAACGGAAAAAATGCAGAAACACAAAACTCATCTACGACTTTCTGAAAACGAGTTTTGAGAGATAAGATACGAATAAGACTCTTAAATAAGTAATGACACCAACGAGCTAAAAAATAATGTTAATGGTATGTACAAATAAATTTTATAATAAAACTGGCAGGTGGCCAATTAACAGGTAAACAAATGACACACAGTCTCAAACCACAATATTACCAAATATTATGTGATTTGGGAACTCATAGAATACAGGCTTTGTAACACATTGGATTTCTAATACAAGTAAAGCTGAATCGTGAATAGAATGGTGGAAAGTTAAACAACAATATGTATGATAATGCCTGACAAAGAAATGAATATATGAATTGCAACAGAGCTTTTACGAAGAGTCATATGGATTTGAACTGTAAACTCAGGCATCATTTCTTGTTAATGTATTTACTGTATTGCAAATTTAATTACACCAAAAGTAGTACTGAGTAGTTCCTCTTAGGCAGCCACATTCATAAATGATCAGCAATGTGACCATCTGACAAACAGCTTGCTTGAGCTTAAAATACAGAAAACACATGTTGGCAGCACTGGCACAGATCGCACATGCTTGAATATTAAGCTCATGAAGATAAGTCAGTAATTCTATAATAATTGTCAATTAAGTTAATATTAAACCACAACAAAGTTAATTAGAGTCTGTTTTATCTACTGAAGGTTTCACTTGTTTCAAAGTATTTCTTGGAAAGAAACAAAAACATAAAACAAGAGCCGGTTTCAGTGTACTTTAGACATAGGTTTACATACATTCTTTAAGCATTAAGTCAAGAATTTAGGTTGTTTTCATCACACATATATTTAATAGTGCCGTATCTATTCAGGGAAGTGCAGGTTTTAAGTTCCATCCTTTATTTCCTTTCAAAACGCATAAAGTACATATCGCACATACACGATCTTAGGTCTAATTTTTCGGGTATACAAGTTTTGATTTTGAACATTAATTTAACTTCATTACGTTACTATATTAATAGTATACATGTATATTAGTGTTCCACATAACTTTAGTGACTTTTGTGATCTGTAGTTAATAGAATATTACTGTTATTACCTACATAAATTTTGTAAAAAATGTTGTATACAACCATGAGCGAGAAGTGTTTGAGCTGCCATAGGAAAATCAGTTCTGGGGTTCTGTGCAGCTGTGTGGCAGATGATTACACTGGGGTGAATGTAGTGGCATGGGAATCGGGGAAGTGAATGGGTCTCTTCCATGGTATTGCAGATTATGTTCAAGGGATAGGAAAATAGCAGAACAGGAAGGGAAGATTAGAGCCCTTCAGGCTAAAATGGATAGTGCTAGGGAGGAACTGATGAGGTTACGGGGGGAGGAGGGTGAAGACAGGTGGGAAGTGGTAGCAAGGAACAGGGGCCACAGAAAGAGAACAGTTTCATCATTGGCACAAACAACAGATTTGCTTCGCTACCTCAGTCAGCTAAGGAAGAGGCTCAAGTCAGCACTCAAAATAATTTCACTAGGAAACCAACTGTTGCAAAAAAAGTAGAAAGTAGGAGGAAAGTTCTGTTGTTACGTAGCAGCCATGGAAGAGGTGTGGGCCAGATCTTGCAGGAAAAATTAGGTGACAGGTACCAGGTCACAAGTATTTTCAAGCCCAGCGCATGTCTTAGCCAAGTGATAGAGAATGTAGGATCATTGTGCAAGGGTTTTACAAAGCAGGATCAAGTTGTGGCAGTTGGTAGAGCGGAAACAGTATTGATAGGGATCAGGGCTACAATATTGAGTGTGACTGGTAAAAATAGCATCTGCAACGAACCATACAAATGGCGGCTTGGTTCCTGCTTTGATGCGGTGTGACTGGCCCCAACTGAACAGTTCTGTCAGGAGGGTCAATATGGAGCTCTGCTTTGGGAGGCTACTTTGTCAGGCATAGGTTTGGTATCTGTTGATGGTATTGGTAGGTGGGACTTCTCAAGACATGGCCTGCATCTCAATAGGAAAGGGAAGGGTAAACTGGCTGGGATGATAGCAAAATCTTTAAAGGGTGGGGGAGGGGGGGGGGGGTTGCACTGAAACTCATGGGAGTACTTTTTCAGGCTAAGATCAGTGTCCAGTCATTCTACATTGATTGAAATTAGGCTTAATGAGAAGTTCAGAGAGGCAGGTGCTAGAGATGTGAAAATATCACTACATTCTCATAATAGTATAGTGAAAAATAATGTTAGTATGTCACAAGATTCACATAAAAGCACAGTGAAAAATAATGTTAATATATTGCATCAGAATATCACGGGATTAAAAAACAAAGTACATGAGCTTCTTGTTTGTTTAGAAGATTTAGAAACTGAGGGTGGAATAAATGTACTATGCCTGTCTGAACATCATATAGTCACAGCTATGGAAATGGTAAATGTAGGTGGATATAAGCTTTCAGCGCATGTAAGTAGAGACATTATAGAGCAACATATAGAAGCATGTGCATTTGAGCTTAAACTAAACAATGGCACTTTCATAATTGTAGCCGTGTATAGGTCCCCATTCGGAAATTTTTAACTATTTTTGAAATACTTGGATACTTTGTTGTGCTACCTTTCAAAGCAAATTATTGTTTGTGGGGATTTCAACATACATTTTCTGAAAGAGTCCGACAGAAAGCTTGACCTTGAAGTATTACTTGGTTCTTTCAATTTGGCATCAATTATTGATTTTCCTACTCGGGTGGTACAGGAAAGCAGCACACTGATAGATAACATTTTCATAGACCAAGATAAATTTAATCAAATAAAAACTTCTCCTGTTAAGAATGGTCTGTCTGATAATGATGCACAGCTAATTACAGAATATGATATAGCTCCATACAGTAATGAAAAACAGCCCTCCAAAATAGCATGTTCCATGAACGATTTTACAATTCCAAATTTTAGGGAAAGCTTGCAACAGTTAGACTGGGATGAGGTGTACCTTTGTGAGTACATTTGAAAACAGTGAAATATAGTTGTAAAAAACCATGTAAAAAGCCATGGCTTACTAAAGGGATAAAAATATCTTGTAAACAGAAAAGGGAAATGTACCTTATAGCTAGAAGGAGTAATGATCCCGAAACAGTGAAACATTATAAAAACTATTGCACTGTATTAAGGAAAGTTATTAAAAAGTCCAGAAGTATGTGCATTATGTCTGAGATTAGCACATCTGATAATGAAATTAAAACAATCTGGACTATTGTGAAAAGGGAAACAGGGCAATCAAGAGCACAGGAAGACCATATTTCTATTAAACACAATGAAAAGTTTGCTAACAAGAAGTCAGAATTAGAAAACATTATTAATAACCATTTTGAAGTGTTGTAGATAAAATAGGATCCAGCTATTCATTAGAAAATGCAAGGCAGTATATGGAAGAGGCAGTACCTATGCAATTTGATAAAACTGAAATTCAACTCGCCTCTCCTACTGAAATTAGGAAAATAATAAATTAACTCACAAGAAAAAGCTCACATGGAATTGATGGCATTTGAAACAGAGTACTAAAAGCTTGTTCCCAACAAATAAGTAGGATTTTCAGCCACATGTGTAGTAGCTCACTGAAACAGGGCATTTTTCCAGATAGACTGAAATACACTATTGTTAAACCATTGCACAAAAAAGGGGATGGATCTGATGCTAACAACTACCACACAATCTCACTTCTGACAGCTTTATCCAAAATTCTTGAAAAGTAACGAATTCAAGAGTAGCATCACATATTTGTAAAAATGAAGTACTAGCAAAATGTCAATTTGGTTTTCAGAAAGGCTTCACAACAGAAAATGCTATAAATGCTGTTACTGATCAAATATTAAATGCATTGAATAACCAAATATCACCCCATTGGGATATTTTGTGATCTCTCAGAGGCTTTTGATTGTGTGAATCATAAAATTCTTCTAGATAAGCTCAGGTTTTGTGGTATGAGTGGGACAGTGCACAAATGGTTAAATTCGTACTTACCTGGAAGAATGCAGAAGGTTGAAATTAACAGTACAGATAGTCTGCAAAAACCAGCAGAGTCCTTTAACTGAGGAGGTATCACGAATCGTGTCCCACAGGGTTCAGTCTTGGGTCCCTTATTGTTCTTAATATACATTAACGACCTGCCACTCTATATTCATGAAGATGCAAAGCTAGTTCTCTTTGCTGATGATACAAGTATAGTAATCACACCCAAGAAGCAAGATTCAGCTGAGGAAATTGCAAATAATGTCTTTCAGAAAATTATTAAGTGGTTCTCTGCAAATGGACTCTCACTAAATTTTGAGAAAACACAGTTTATACAATTCTGCACAGTAAATGGCATAACACCATTGATAAATATTGACTATTAATGGAAGTCTGTTGCTAAGGCAGAACACTCAAAATTTCCGGGTGTGTGCACTGATGAGAAATTGAATTGGAAGAAACACATCGATAATCTGCTGAAACGGTTAGGTTCGGCTACTTATGCTATTAGGGTTATTGAAAATTTTGATGATAAGCATGTCAGTACATCTACATCTACATCTACATGGATACTCTGCAAATCACATTTAAGTGCCTGGCAGAGGGTTCATCCAACCACCTTCACAATTCTTTATTATTCCAATCTCGTATAGCGCGCGGAAAGAATGAACACCTATATCTTTCCACACGAGCTCTGATTTCCTTTATTTTATCTAGGTGATCATTCCTCCCTAGGTAGGTCGGTGTCAACAAAATATTTTCGCATTCGGAGGAGAAAGTTGGTGATTGGAATTTGGTGAGAAAATTTCGTCGCAACAAAAAACGCCTTTCTTTTAATGATGTCCAGCCCAAATCCTGTATCATTTCTGTGACACTCTCTCCCATATTTCGTGATAATACAAAACATGCTACCTTTCTTTGGACTTTTTCGATGTACTCTATCAGTCCTACCTGATAAGGATCCCACACTGCGCAGCAGTATTCTAAAAGAGGACAGACAAGCGTAGTGTATGCAGTCTCCTTAGTAGACCTGTTACATTTTCTAAGTGCCCTGCCAATAAAACACAGTCTTTGGTTAGCCTTCCCCACAACATTTTCTGTGTGTTACTTCCAATTTAAGTTGTTCGTAATTGTAATACCTAGGTATTTAGTTGAATTTATGGCTTTTAGATTAGACTGATTTATCATGTAACTGAAGTTTAATGAGTTCCTTTTAGCACTCATGTGGATGACCTCACACTTTTCATTATTTAGGGTCAACTGCCACTTTTCGCAACATTCAGGTAGCTTTTCTAAATCATTTTGCAGTTTGTTTTGATATTCTGATGACTTTATTAGTTGATAAACGACATTGTCATCTGCAAACAACTGAAGGCGGCTGCTCAGATTGTCTCCAAAATCGTTAATATAGATAAGGAACAGCAAAGGGCCTATAACACTACCTTGGGGAATGCCAGAAATCACTTCTGTTTAACTCGATGACTTTACATCAATTACTACTATGAACTGTGACCTCTCTGACAGGAAATCACAAATCCAGTCACATAACGGTGACGATATTCTATAAGCACGCAATTTCACTATGAGCCAGTTGTGTGGTACAGTGTCAAAAGCCTTCCGGAAATTCTGAAATACGGAATCGATCTGATATACCTTGATATCCCTTGTCAATAGCACTCACCAATTCATGTGAATAAAGAGCTAGTTGTGTTTCACAGGAACGATGTTTTCTAAAGCCATGTTGACTGTGTGTCAATAGACCATTTTCTTCGTGGTAATTCATAATGTTTGAGCACAATATATGTTCTAAAACCCTACAGCATATCGGCGGTAACAATATGGGCCTGTAATTTAGTGGATTACTCCTACCACCTTTCTTGAATATTGGTGTGACCTGTGCAACCAATTAGTCTACTATGCCTATTTTCATACACTGCTTTCATGTGGCATCAAAATTTGGAACAATTCGTCATTAAGACAGAAAGTATTCATTGCACAAAAGTGTGTAATCAGAATAATAGCTGGAGCCCACCCAAGATCACCTTTTAGACATTTATTTAAGGAACATGGGATATACATATATTCACCTTCGCAATACATATATTCACTTATGAAATTTGTCATTAATAACCCAACCCAATTAAAAAATAACAGCGAAGTGCATAGCTACAACACTAAAAGAAAGGATGATATACACTATTATGGATTAAATCTCACTTTGGCACAGAAAGGGGTGAATTATGCTGCCACAAAAATCTTTGGTCATTTGCCAAATAGTATTAAAAGTCTGACAGATAGCCAACCAACATTTAAAAGCAAATTAAAAGAGTTTCTGAATGCCAACTCCTTCTACTCAATAGAAGAAGTTTTAGATATGAAGTAGGAACAGAAAAAAAATTAATTAATTAATTATTTTGTGTAAAGAAAATTTATGTTAAAGTGATATGTTCCATATCATTACAAAATGATGTCATACTCATGATCTATGGAACCAGGATTAATGTATGTATGTATGTATGTATGTATGTATGTATGTATGTCTATTATATACTTCTAAGTATATGAAAGTTTATTACTGAGAAAATTAGGAAAAATGAAAAAATATATACTGAGATTTTGTAATGTAATATTTTTTATATGAATTAAAGAATACCTAAAATGATTTTTAATACTTACTGCACTGACAGCAGCACGTAGTGATGCAATTTCCCGCTGTTGAGACCATAGCATTTGACAGCACTGATTAACAGTAGTAAGCAAAGCTTGCTGTTGTTGCACTTGACTTGCTGCCCAAAGTTGTTGGTAATAACTATTTGCATTGTACTGCTGGTGTTGTTGTTGTTGCTGTTGCTGTTCCAGCTGTGCAAAAATAGCAGATTGAATATAGATATCATTTGCGACATACACCTTTAAGCAAAATTATATTAAGCCATGATAAACAGAAGCCCTCACTGGAAAATAGCATAGAAGTACAAAAAAACAAAGAGTGCTCTCTTCTTTTTCAGGCCACTTAATCTGAAATTAGCATACTGAAGACATTGTAATTACCAGTTCCATCAAGTCTTTCTACTAACTAAATGAGATTAAAACTTCCTGTGTGATGTTAATAGAAAAGTACTATAAGTTCTGATCTTCAGCCTGTTCATGGTTCTATTACTAAATGAGCACCTCAATGGCGAATTAATACCTGCATGGATCAATGCAACATATTATTACATCATGACTCTTGCTCTTCTACCAAAAAGAAATTTATGGTTCACCTGTGCCTTTTTAATCACATGAAATTCTGCATGAAATACAATTAATTAATTTAATCAATGAGCACTAAAGTTATTATTTGGGGGAAAACTGATTAAAGAGCAGGAATCCTGCTTACAACAGAACAGTGTAAATTAATGTAAAATTATGGGCTCATTAAAAAACAGCTGTTGCGAAGTGTGTGTGTAACCTAACACCCAAAAATTGTTAACTTGTAAATATAAAACCTATCTAGTACTATATGTCATAGAAGTATGAACTGTCTCCAGACCATTTTCCTTCCTTCATGCCCAGCATACCTACATTTTACATGTCACCACACTTTTACACCAAATAGTTTTACAGCTCATTGCCACTTCATAGAACTTCACAAAGGTTCTCCTGCATACCTTGCCAGACCAGAGCTCCTGGAAGATAGAGTACTGCGGAAACATGGATTAGCCACAATCTGGGATATTGTTTCCAAAACGAATTTTCACTCTGCAGTTAAGTGTGTGTTGATTTGAACTGCTATTTAACCTGGAAGGTAGGAGATGAGGTTCTAGCGCAGTCAGTACACCACTTGCTTGTGAAAGGCAAAGGCGGGTTGGAGGCCCAGTCGGGCACACAGTTTCAATCTGCCAGGAAATTTCATATCAGCACACACTCCACTGCAAAGTCAAAATTCATTCTGGAAACAACATCCTAGACTGTGGCTAAGGCATATATCTGCAGTACCCTTTCTTCTGGGAGTGCTGGTTTGACAAGGTAAGTGGAGGAACTTCTGTGAAGTTTGGAATGTAGGAGATGAGGTGGTGCTGGTGAAAGTGAAGCTGTGAGGACAGGCTGTGACTTTTGCTTGGATAGCATACAGTTGGAATCTGCCAGGAAGTTCCAAAATAGTCCGTGTTAGTCTCCATTCATATATTTGGGAGAGAATAGCTTGAGACAACCAAAATATATAAGCAGATTGCCACATGGAGTGTAAGAACTCTACTAGAATATGGAAAATTAGGAAATTTAAAACTGGACATGGATAAAATGGATATACATATAACCGTAATTTCTAAGACAAAATGGCAGGGCTGTGTAAGTTCTGGAGACTACAAAGTTGTAGATACAGGTACAACTCAGGAGAGTCACTATAATGATGAAACGGACATTGAATATTGAAGATACATACAATTTCTAGCAAAAATAATCCTAATGAGATTAGAAATTATACTACAGTGTAATGTCATAATGCAAGTGCATATGCTAACTTACACTGAGGTGCATGAAGAAACAGAAAAGATTTACGACAAGTTGATTGATTCGACAGGCAAATAAAAAGGGTAGACAAACTCATTGTCACATGTAACTACTTTCACATCCACATACATACTCTACAAGCCATCACACATAACATGGCGTAGGGTACCTAGCACCACTACTAGTCATTTCCTTTCCAGTTCCATTTGCAAATGGAAGTGGGGGGAAAATGGCTACCCATATCAAAACGACTGTTTATGTGCTTCTATACAAGCCCTAATTTCTCTTATCTTTGTGGTCCATAGGCAAAACATATTTTGGCAGCATTAGAATCGTTAAGCTTCAAATGCCAGTTTTCAAAACTTCTCAATAGTGCTTTGCAAAAAGAACCTCTTCCCTCCCCCTGGAGTTGCACAGAGCATTTCCATAATACTCACATATTGATCAAATCTACCAATAACAACTCTAGCAGCATGCCTCTGAACTGTTTTGCTGTCTCTCCATAATCTGACCTGACAGGAATCACAAACACTTGAGTAGTACGTAAGAATGGGTCACAATGGTGTCGTACAAGTTGTCTCCTTTATGCAGGAGGCCCACTTTAACCAAATTCTTCTAACAAACCAAAGTTGACCAATGGCCTTCCCTACTACTGACCTTAAGCACTTGTTCCATTTCGTATTGCTTTGCAATGTTACGCCTAGGTATTTAATCAACATGACTGCCAAGCAGCAGACCATTAATAACATATTTGAACATTAGAGGATAGTTTTCCTTATCCATACGCATTAACTTAACATTTAGAGCAAACTGCCATTCATCACACCAAATAGAAATTCTTTTCAAGTCATCCTGTATCTGCCTACAGTAACTCGATGACAACACTTACTCGTATACTACAGTGTAATCAACAAACAGTTGCAGATTGCAGCTCATTCTGCCCATCAGATCATTTATGCATCTACAGTACAAGAACAGCCACATCACATTCCCTGGGGAATTCTTGATGATATACTACCAATACCACACTGCCACTGTCAGTGAAAGAAGAGAAGACATAAGTGAGACCATTTGGCATGTGAAAAAGAAAAAAGAGGGATGACTGATCAGCAGATTATCAATTAATATCCAAGACGAATGTATGCAGGGTAACAACAAGATAGCGAATGAATATATCAAATCAATTACTTATAGGGTGGGGCAAATAAAAGCGGCCCAGAGAACATAGTTCAAGGGTACAAAGAAACACAGCAGAGAAAAGGAAGTACAGTACTTACCAGACTATAGCAGATGTTGAAAATGACCACCATTCATCTCTTGACACTTTTGGCCCTGGTCAGCAAGTGTGTGAAGGCAGATCGAAGCTGGACTGCTGGAATTGCAATCTCATCTAAAATGTTCTGCCGCAGTTCTCGAAGACTATGAGTATTGTTGCGATACACCTTAGACTCCCAACACAAAGTAATCGCACAGCGACAGATCAGGTGACCTGAGTGGCCAGGTAGGGCTGCAACACGACTGACCTCTACTAACAACTGTGTCAGATGTGAAGATGGTGTAAATATACACCATGGTTCGGCTGGCTGTATCAGCAGTTGCTGCTTTCTGTTGGAAGTAACTCTAGGTCTCTTCCTCCTCCATTAATGCTATAGCAAATAGTTTTAAAATGTTGGCAATGTAATGCACCGAAGTCAGCGTCTGATGAAAGAAGACCCGACCAATAATGCGGCATGCAGACACTGCACACCAAGCCCCAATCTTCTGATGCAATGGTGTTTCATGGGAGTTATGCAGTTTCTCTGCTGCCGTGACAGGCATCTGGTTGATTTGGTAGGAGTCAGAAGCAGTTTGTAGTGAACTGCAGCCACATTTTCTGGTGTGCAAGAACATTTCGGAATTGTTTTTGACTTGTTCAAAATAGATCCTATCACACACCATTTTCAGGTTAAGCACTGCATGGCACTCTTTGCTGGCACTTTGACACCATTAAACTTCCCCCCCTGAGAGTAACACTGTTCGCTTTGCATTGCTCCACTCACACTGACAGCCCACATTACACTCTGAAGTGTGCGTCACAGGGTGTGGTAATATGCATACATTCACATCCAATCATTTCCACTCTTTCAGGCCACTTTTATTTACCTCATCCTGTGTTAGTGAAACAATGATTTAGCAATCAAATTAAAAACAGCAGAAGTTACACTGGACTCGACACACAGCAACATAGTTCTATCAGAGTGCAATTTTAAGTTTAAAAAGCTAAAAAGCAATCTCTATTTAAGTGGAACACAGAAGAGCTAAATGAGGAAGAAGTTATTTTCCTGTTCAAAGCCCAAACAAATACAATGAAAAATAAAGCTCCAGAGAATATTCATTATAAATGGGAAATAAAAACTGAAGTGTATACAGTACTTAAAAAAGTATTGGCAAGGAGAAAAATCAGCAGCAACCAACTGATAACTACAAACATCGTAGAAAAAATAGAATAATGAAGACAGTTCAAGGAAATGATCCACATGGAGCAAATTGATTCTGGGAAGAACTGGGGGTTCTTAACTGTAAGATTCCCGGAAAGTATATGGTCATCCTGTGCTAGGATTGTGATGTGGGAGTCAGTAAGGAGAGAGAATTTCAAAACACTGTGGGCAGTATCCTGTTCACTGTGGAATAAATTGAAATGAGGAGAGCCTCATAGAACTTTGCAAGGATATAATGTAATCCTTGCCTTCAAAAACCTGCCCATGAAACAAAAAACCCAACCCAAACCTTGCTTAATTCTATGTACTGGCCACCATCAGCCTGGTCAGTTTTAAATCTTTTTCTATTTAAAACTTTTGCTGTCAGTACTCGTGCTCTAATTTCTGGTGGCATACATGCAAGGTAGGGTCACCACCTCAGCGAAAATGCTGTTTGTTCTGGTAAAGAATGTGGACAGACAAAGTTTTCCTGGACAGCATCTGGGCAACCAATGAGGTGATCATGGGAGGAATAAAGTGCTGACTGCAGGATGTGACCAGAAGCAACGGTCAAGAGACATTAGTTCTCTCTGGCTGCGGATCTCAGCTTGGCAGGACATCTTGTCCTCTCCTCTCTCTCCTAATGGTCTTTGGACTCTGTTCCTTTGCTGACTGACATCTACCATGACAATTCTAACTGGCTGGTGGCCTGTTCAACTCCAGGGGAGACCCAAATCTACTCCATACTCATATCTTGTCTATTAAACTTTCTGACTCATTTCCAACTCCTTCGGATACCTACTGCTCTGATATCAATCCTAGATACCACTCATCACCTGTAGAAAACTGAACATCTGTACAGGAACTGGCAATTCCTGCACAATAATATGAGACATGTCATAACGATGTCTTCCTTGAGCTGCAGTCTTCAATTTTCTATTCAATGGGGGCAAAAATTTTTCTAAGTTTAATTAATAAAACTTATATCTTAATGCCCATGATTATACACTTGGCCATTTTCAATTTACAACCCTCGGTACATCCTTTCTGAGGCTATTTCCTTGTTGAAAGCTGGTTGTTGATTCACTGTTGGCTTGCTAGGCCTATCACAGCTTCACCGGTGCCCTGTTATCCACCTAACAGAGTGGAGGAGACTGTGGAAGTATGAGTTGCGTGGAAGTGGGAAATGAAAGGACACATTGGTTCCAGCAAACAAGTCATGTGAAACAGGACAGTGCATTCACTCCTCTTCTTCATTGTGGTCTTGTGTGAGATAATGATTAAGGTGGCAGAGAAAACTGGAGAAGACCAAATGAAAACAGTGGTATTCACAGGTGTCTTGATGATCTGGGGAAATAGGAAGGATTAGATTCAGGAACAGCTGGGTGCTTGGGAGACAGTATGGAATGAAATTTTATGTACACAACTGTGAGATCCTTGTTAGAAATAGAAAGCAAGCTAACCCAACTAGTGGAATAAAGATTCGAGGTGAACAGCTGAAGAAAGTGGGAAGTGTCAAGCATTTGGGAAGTGCGACAGAGGAAAAGAAAAAAAAAAAAAGTAAAGTATAGAACTTACTACATCTCAATACTGACCTATGCATCTGAAATGTGGGAAATGAAGAAAAAAGATGTAAGCACATTAAAGGCACACAAAATAAAGTTCCTAAGAAGTAGGATAGGAGTAACAAGGAGAGATAGGGTAAGGAAAGAAAGGTTCAAGGGAAATAGTGAGAAAGGAACCCTTGCAAAGCAGGCTAGAAACATCAAGGCTAAGATTGTATGGGCTCTTAAAGGGAACGGAAAACAAGAGGATTCCCAAGAAGACACATGAAATGAAGATGCAAAGAGAAAGACCAAGGGCTAGATGTCTGAAAGATGTGGAGGAGTGTGTTGAAAAAAAGAGGCTAGGACCAGACCAGAGTGAAAACAGAAACATTGTGGGGAAAACAGGACTAGATGGTGAGGCTTATGTTCCAAACAGACTCAGCCTAGGTCTGGAAACTGTTCATGATGATGGTGGTGGTGGTGGTGGTGGTGGTGGCTAAACCTACCAAGAACCACAATATGGCATATACTGAGGGTTTAAGTTTCCTTGTCCAGACTGTCTCATTGCATTTGTGCCTTGAAAATGAGGGTGTGTTCACCTGTTGAAATATGGGTGGTTGTTTAAGATGACATCAGGCTGCATTTCTATAAGTTGGCCGGTTTTGGCTGAACATTTTATACACCAGGAGAAATTCAAAGTTTCATAATTTACTTACTGACAACATATTTTTGAGAAATCTCAAATTTATTTGGCATTAGATGTATCAATACATACCTCTGTCAACTAATAAGAATTTTTCATCTTTGATTAAACGTAATATTTAAATATTCACCTTCATACACTCTCTTTATAGTTAAGGCTGCCTTGAAATAAGCACAAGCTGCAGGACTAGTTTTCCACTCACCAAAAGAGCATGTTGCCATGGATTGTAATTGCTGTGGTTGGTAGAATTGGCTTCTCCATCATGATTTGTTCCAAAATTTGCTGTGCTACCAGTGTCCTCAGGAACATTACAGTGCTGTGATGAAGGAGTCCAAACTGCTCTTGGTGCAGCATTATTGCTTCCTAAATATGTTTCAAGCTTTTTACTATACAGGACCATAAAGAGTTCAAATGTTGTCTTAAACAGTTAATTTAGGGCTCAGAAATATAACAAGGAAATAATAAACTCATCAACAAAGGATAGTGCATGCTTTTATCATTCAATCAAAGCCATAAGAAATATATTATGTAATATTTAGAATTACTTCAAGCAAAATACAACAATGCGTGTCACAATGTGAGACAGTAAGAGAAAGAGAGAGAAAGAGAGGGAGACAGAGGGGAGGGGGATGAATAAATACACTGAAAGGCTGGGAAAACTGGACGGAGTCGATTAGTCAAACCTACAGCATTTTGCAATTCCAACAAAAAAATATTGGCGCCACTAATGTTCATTATGTGCAACTGTTTCAGAGTCACGATCAGCCCCATCTTAATGCGGCTGTTACGCATGTTAACATGGGGCTGGAGGGGGCACTGATGGCAGAGGGCGTGGGTCACATTTCAGTGGTGCCAGTCGAGTCTATCAGTAGATCAGGTTTCACTAGGCACGGCCTGCAACTCAATAGATATGAGGAGGGGAGGCTGGCAAAGATTATAGGTGACAGTGTAGTGGGTGGTGGTGGGTGCACTCATGGAAAAATTCCTGTAGCAGTTGGTGTTAGAGCTGCACCTTTTTTAGATTGAAGTCAGCTGATATAAAGGAAATCCCTCTAACTAAAGGCTCACCTACAGAGGATGTCATGTTTCCAAGTAGAGAAGGAATTAGTATATTTCATCAGAATATAAGATGTATTAGTGATAAAGTTAGTGAACTGCTTATAGACGTTGACTGTGAAATTATTGGTATGTCGGACCACCACTTAAATAATATGACAATTCAGAGACTTTCCTTACCAGGAGACAGATTAGCTGGCTGTTTTTCAAGGAGTTCCTTGCGGGGTGTGGGAGTGGCTATGTATGTAAAATACAGTATTCCATTTGAGTCCATAGACTTATCACAACACTGCACAGAACAGATATTTGAATGTTGTGCAGCGACAGTTGAATTTAGTGAAACTAAACTTCTAATTGTTGTTGTTTATAAGTCCCCTAACTCTGACTTCAGAGCATTTCTACTCAAGCTAGAGAGGGTTTTTTATTCACTTTTCAGGAAGTACCAGAAATTAATTATATGTTGTGACTTCAATATAAATTTTGTATTTGATGGTGCAAGAAAAAGGATGTTGGTAGATATCCTAAATTCATATGATCTGATGCAGACTGTGTTTCTTTCAACTAGGGTGCAGGGGAACAGTAGCTCAGCCATAGACAATACTTTTATTCATTCTTCATTACTAGACGGGCATTCTGTTAGTAAAAGGGTGAATGGCCTTTCAGACCATGAGGCACAAATTTTAACACTAAAATTCTTTTGTACTCAAACAAATGTCACATATAATTACAAACTATCTAGGAAAGTTAATCCAACAGCAATACAGTTTTTTAAATCTCACCAAGGAACAAGAGTGGCAGGATACTTATGGTGCCGATAACATAGATGACAAATATAAAGCTTTCCTTAACACATTTCTCAAGCTCTTTGAGAGTTTGCTAAACAGGGTACTAGCAGTAATAGGCAGCCCAGGTTGCTGACTAGTGGGATAACAATATCATGTTGAACAAAGTGGGAATTATATCAAAATGTTAGAAGTAGTCACAATCGAGTTACAGTAGCCCATTACAAACAGTATTGTAAGGTGCTTAAAATGTTATTCACAGGATAAAATTAAAACTATATGGTCAGTTGTGAAGGACATGTCTGGTCAGCAACACAAGGTCGACAATATAGTCAGTTCATAGTAAAAATATTTCTGTTACTGATAAATCAGATATATGTACAGTATTTAACAATCATTTTCTGAGCATTGCTGGTGAATTAAATAAAAATTTGGTTTCTACAGGGAACCGTATAATTTTCTTGGCAAATGCCTTTCCGAGACTGATGTCTGATATACTCCTCTGTGATACAGACAAGGGGAAAATTGAATCAATAATTAAATCAATGAAGACTAAGGAGTCTCATGGATATGATAGAGTGTCCAGCAGAATATTAAAGTACTGTGCTGCACACGTTAGCCCTGTATTTAGCCATATTTGTAATTTTTTCTTTAGGAATAGTCAGTTTCCTGAACAACTAAAGTACTCAGTAGTAAAGATGCTTTATAAAAAGGGGAAAAAGGGTAATGTAGACAATTTTAGACCTATTTCTATGCCATTAGTGTTTGGTAAAGTTATTGAAATGGCTGTGCATGTAAGGATAAATGATCATTTTATATCACATGATTTGCTATCAAATGTACAGTTCGGCTTTAGAAGTTGTTTAACAATTGAAAATACTATATTCTCTTTTCTTTGTGAGGTACTGGATGGGTTAAACAAAATGTTTCGAATGCTAGGTATATTTTTTGATTTGACTAAGGCGTTTGATTGTGTTGATCACAAAATATTGCCCCAGAAGTTGGACCATTACGGAATACGGGGAGTAGTTCAAAATTGGTTCACCTTTTACTTTAGCAACAGACAGCAAAATTTCATTATTCACAATGTTGAGAATGGCTGTGATGTGGGGTCTGACTGGTGTACAGTTAAGTGGGGGTGCCCCAGGGATCAGTGTTGGGGCCACTCCTGTTCCTTATTTATATAAATGATATGCCCTCTAGTAGTACGGCTAACTAAAATATTTCTGTTTGCGGATGACACTAGTTTGGCAGTAAAGGACGTTGTGTGCAACATTGGCCAGGTTTCTAATAGTGCAGTTCATGACCTAAGTTCATGGCTTGTAGAAAATAAACTAATGCTAAATCATAGTAAGACTCTGTTTTTACAGTTTCCAAAACACAATCCAACAAAAACTGACATTTTAATTTCTCAGAATGGGATATGACTAGTGAACTGAACAGTTCAAATTTCTAGGTGTTCAGATTGATAGTAAACTGTCGTGGAAAGCCCACGTTCAGGATCTTGTTCTAACATTCAATGCTGCTATTTTTACTGTTAGAATGGAATCTGAAGAGTAATCTTTCGACACGAAAATTAGTCTAGTTTGCTTATATTCATTCGCTTATGTCATATGGTATTATATTTTGCGGTAATTCTTCCCATTCTAAAATGACATTTTTGGATCAGAAACGGGCGGTTTGGCCAATCAGTGGTGTAAGTTCAGCAACCTCTTGTCGACTCCTGTTCACAAGTCTTGGTATTTTGACATTGGCCTCTCAATATTTCCTTACTGTCGTTTCTTGTTAACAATACTAGCTTATTCCCAAGAATAAGCAGCTTTCACTCAGTTAATACTTGGCAGAAATCAAACCTGCATTTGGATCGGACTTCCTTAACTCTTGTGCAGAAAGGTGTGCAGTATACTGCTGCATCCATTTTCAATAAGCTACCACTTGCACTCAAAAATCTTAGCAGTAATCCACACGCTTTCAAATCGAAACTGAAGAGTTTACTCATGGGTCACTCCTTCTATTCTGTCGAGGAGTTTCTTGAAAAATTAGGGGTTCATAAACATTTTATTTTTATCTGTTACTACTTTTATGTTGTAATTTCATGTACTGACATGTTCCATGATCTTGGAGATTTGATTCTCAATTTGGTCCTACGGAACTTGATGTGCAAATAAAAAAAATAATAAATTTAGTTTAGCTTACAGAGGTTGAACAAAAATATAGAAACACCACAAGAATTGCATGCTTAAACATAAATGCAGGCTCTAGCCATGTCTGCATGTTGCACTGTCGTATTTGACCAAGAACGGCACCTGCACAATGTCCGCAATATATTGCAAGTGTGGTCAGAACACTGTGTCGTTGTGAGTGCACTATGTGGAGTTAAGTGAATTTGAACATAGTCAAAATACTGGTGTTTGTATAGTAGGTGCTTCCATAATTAAGGTAGCCAAAGTGTTTGGTGTTTCAAGGTGCTCTGTATCAAAGATTTATACTACATACAGCAAAAGCGGTTAATATCATCCACTAAGTCATAATGCAGACAAAAGAGTGTGTTGAGTGATTGTGACAATAAATAAGAATGACAGTTCCAAACTTCACTGTAGAACTGAATGTCGCACCCATGGACCCCTGAGCACCAAATCTGGATGAAAGGAGCTCCATAAATAGGGAATTGCACAGTGAGCTCGAAGTCCAAAACTGCTCAACACTGATTCAAATGTCTGTAGCAGGACAACATAGTGCCGAAGCTGTAAAACTTGAGACTATGGAGCAACGGAAGAAAGCCACTTGAGCATATGAGTCTGGTTGGGCACTATTTTCAATGTGTGGCTAAATTTACATCCCAAGAGTGAAACATGATTGAGGTTCGGCGATGATTTGGGCAGCCATGTCGTAGTATTCCATTGGCCCCACAGGTAATCTGCTACATTGCATTATGGCCAAGAACTATGTGACCATTTTAGCTGATCAGTATGGTACAATGTTTGTTCCTCAATGGTGAGGCTGTGTTCTAAGATGAGAGGGCCCCTTTTCACACAGCTCTCATTGTCCAGGACTGGTTTTGAGTACCAGGATGAAGTATCACATCTCCCTTGGCCAACAGTCACCAGATTTCAATATAATTGAGCCTTCGTGGTCTACTTTTGAGAGATGGGGGCATGATCGCTATCCACCTCAATCATGGTTACCTCAACTTGCCACTATTTTGTGGGACAAATGGTACATGATTCCCTTGAAAATACAGGATCTGTATTTATCCATTCCAAGAAGACTGGAAACTGTTTTGAATGGCAAAGGACTTGCTGCACCAAATTGGGCATGGTAATGGGTTATGTTTTTTGTGTTTCCATGTTTTCATTCACCAGCTGTAGTTAGCTAATGTACATCAGCAAATTTTCTAATTTATTTCAGAAATGGCAGTACATAAAATATGAACATCAATTATCTGTCTTCAGTACTTTGCAGTACTTTTATTTCAGTGTTCTGCCCATTAGGCAGATCTCTCTATAACATAGGCTCTCCATCAGTTTCTGACTTCTGTTCTTCTTTTAGTCATTACATAGCTGTTTTGCACTTTCGCCTCATCTATCAACCTCTATCTTTTCCTTCCTCTTTTCTTTTTCTTTTCACCATTTGTTCCAAGGTGTCTTCAGTAAGCACTGACTACTACTTAGGCAATGTCCTAACCACATCTTCTCTCTTTAAAATTGCCTGTAATATTTGTCTTTTCTCACTGACCAGTCTTAATACTTCTTCATTCTTAATTCTTTCTGTCCAATTTATCTTCTCCATCCTCATCAACATCCACATCTCAAAGGCTGTGATGTCTGCAGTACAAGCAACACAAAATTGAACATTTCAATTACTTGCCTTTGACTGTATCCTGCAGATTGTGACTCATATCCCCTTCATATGTATATAACTTCAATTATGCCTGCAATCAATCCTGTGCTCCATGGGTCATTCATTTCCTTCTGCAAAAGCACAACCAAGACCAGTCTCTTACAACAAGTCACTACATCTATATCTACACAAATACTCTGCAAGCCACAATACGGTGCTTGGTGGAGGGTGTCCTGTACCCACTATTTGTCATTTCCTTTTCCGTTTCACTCGCAAACAGTGTGAGGGAAAAACTGATGTCTATATGCTCTGTATGAGCCCTAATTTCTCATACCTAATCTTCATGGCCCTTACGCGCAATGTATGTTGGCGGCAGTAGCATCGTCCGGCAGTCAGCTTCAAATGCCAGTTCCTCTTGCTACCAAACTGGAGGTGGGACCACGTGCTGAAGTACATGTAACACATACCACCTGTACTGCAATTACTGTGCAGCACTCAAAGAGCGTATGGCAAGTCCAGCCACTTAAATGACAAACTATCAAACTGTGACACTGAAAAATTGGCTGCTTCATTGCTGAACATGTTACAGATCACAAAACCAATGGCTTCAACAGCTCTGGCATCAATACCTTTGCCTCAATATGAGCTCCTCTGGAAAGGTAGGATCTGTCCCTTAAGCACATCCTTCATTCACAATCCTTTGGCTTTAACTCAATTAGTCCCACCAAAAACTGTGCAGTTTAGACTTCATCCTTTCCTCTCCTTCTATTGTCTACCTCTTTTGTTCACCATTATAACACTGCTTCCTTCTCTCTCTATCTCTCTCTCTCTCTTTTTCTGTTTTGTTACCATAATTAATTGCATTTTGACCCTTCTAATAGTTCCCTAGCACCTCCTTGCCTTGTAATAATAAAACACAGCCATTTCATTCAAATGATCTCCCAAATCCTTTGCTGTCTCTGATACAATTCCAACGTTATCAGTAAATCATCAAGTTTTTGCACAGTTGAGGTATATCAACTGTTTTGCAGTTTTCTTCTAGTAGGAGAATGTATATCAAGAATCAACACTTGCAATTTTAGACTTAACAACTTTATGCTGTACGATAGTTAACTGAGCCTTCAGTTCCAAAAGTATATTTATACTGTGAGCATCTCTCTTGCCATATCCAGTTGAACTTTGACAAGTTACTGTCAAAGTTCTCCTTTAATGTCATTTAGTTCTTGTAACTAGTCTGGTTTCTGTAGAAGTTGTATATAACCTTACTCATTGTATTTTCTGTCTGATAACTTTAAAATTTCAAAGAATGTGTCTTAGTCAGCATCAGTTATATACTTCTCTTTGGAAATTATGAATACCTCTGTATATATGAAAATCTCTGTACATAAAAGGCAATGTCCTGACTGACTGACTCATATTGCCCAACCCAGACCGTTACGGACAGAACCTTGAAATTGGGAGAAGATGTGGATCTTATACTGTTAGCATGAAATTACAGTGAAATCCAGACCTTTGTAGCTGCTTACAGGCATTGATAAATATCAATGGGGACAGTTGAAAATGTGTGCCCCAACCGGGATTCGAACCCAGGATCTCCTGCTAAAATGGCAGATGCTCTATCCGATTGAGCCAGAGAGGACACAGAGGATAGTGTGACTACAGGGACTTCTCTCTGGCACGCTCCCCGTGAGACCCACATTTCCAACTTATTGTCCAAACACTACATTTGTAGTGCCCCTGCCCACTATAATCATTACTCGTGGCAGGGGCACTACAAATGTAGTGTATGGACAATAAGTTGGAAATGAGGGTCTCATGGGGAGCAAGCCAGAGACAAGTCATCCTGCAGTCGCACTATCCTTTATGTCCTCGAAGGCTCAGTCAGATATAGCTTCTGCCATATAAGCAGGAGATCCTGGGTTTGAGTCCCGGTTGGGTCACACATTTTCAACTGTCCCCGTTGATATTTATCAATGCCTGTAAGCAGCTACAAAGGTCTGGATTTCATTGTATTTCATTCTTCAAGAGCTGCAAGATCACCAATTGTATACGTTCTTTCGAACACCGTATTCATACACTGTCAGCATATTATAAGAAGGGATTGTCCGAAATACCACTCCTAAGGGGGTGAAATAGTGGATGAAAGGCTTTTTGAAAGTATGTCACTATTAAAATAATTTTGAAGCTAGACCTACGGAAACTGGTATTTGGTTTCTTGGTCAGAAATATGTATTCCAGCATTTTTTTAAATTTAACCTTACGCAGGTGAAAACTTTTCTTTGAAAATATATCATTATTAAAGAACTAGTAAAGCATTTTTAAAGCTACATCTATGGACATCAGTATCTCACTTCTCAATTACAAATAAAAAGTAAGTCTTTCAGTGCTTCTATAAACTTAATCCCTAATGGGGTGAAATAGGGGGTGAGATTTTTTACAAAAGTATTTTATTATGAAAGCATTTTTAGAGCTAAATCTATGAAACTTTAGATTTGCTTTCTCAGTCAGAAACAAAAAAGATTTAACCCCCATAGGGGTGAAACACAGGATGAAAGCTTTTATGGAAATATTTCATTGTGCAAGCAGTTTTGCAGCTAAATCTTTGAAAATTTGTATTTGGCATCTCTGTTAGATATAAACCATATGCATGTCACTGTTTTTGGAAATTCAGTACCTAATGGCGTGAAATGTTTTATGAAACTATTTCATTGTGAAAGCATTTTCAAAGCTAACTCTTTGAAAAATTGGTGTTTGCTTATTGGTTAGAGGTGAAAAAATACGTGTTTCACTGTTATTGGAAATTCAACCCCTAAGGTGTGAAATACCACCAGCCTGATTCACTGACTCATCATCGCCTAGCCCAAGCTGCTAAGGATTGAAACTTGAAATTTGGAGAAGATGTGGATCTTATACTGTAGGCATCATTTAAGAAGGGATTGTCTGAAATTCTATTCCTAAGAGAGTGAAATGGGGGATGAAAGGTTTTATGAAAGTATGTCACTATTAATGAAATTTTAAAGCTATATCTACAAAAATTGGTATTTGGTTTCTCAGTCAAAAATAAAGAAATAAGTATAATTGACTGGATTTTAGAAAAGCTGCGTAGTCGCAAACAGACCGGTACTAGTGGCTTTTGGTGCATTTATTCCAAATTATATGTTCCAGGCTCTGCCCATCATCAGATTTCCATTTCACAGCAAAAATAACTTTGAGAGTTTGTTCATTGCTCATACATGCATGCACCAAAAGGTGTGACAATATAATTTAAACTTCTAAAATGGGAAAGTTGGTTGTGAGAAGTTTTTCTTAGTCCTTCTACCAAGCAATACTCCCATTTTACAAGTTTAAATTGTATGTCACACTTTTTGGTGTGTTAATGTAAGAGTAATGAACAAACAGTCAAAGTCATTTTTGCTATGAAATGGAAATCTGATGATGGGCAGAGGCCAAACATGTCATTTGGAATAAGCACACCAAGAAACTAGTAACTGTCTGTTTTGTGACTACTCAGCTTTCCTAAAATCCAGTCAACTACATTAATAATAATGGTCGCGTACCTCTATTGGCAGTTTCAGGCCAACATACATAAATGAAATGTGTTTCAGCATTTTTCAAAATTTAATCATATGGGGATGAAATATTGGGTGAAAACTATTTTTGAAAATGTCATTATTAAAGTACTACTAAAGTATTTTTTAATCTACATCTATGAACACTGGTTTTTGACTTCACGATTACAAATAATAAAATACATATTTCAGTGTTTCTGGAAACTGAACTCCTATGGAGGTGAAATAAGGGACGAGATTTATTTATAAAAATATTTTATTATGAAAGTATTTTTAAAGCTAAATCTATGAAAGTTTAAATGTGGCTTCTCATTTAGAAATAAGAGAACTCATGTTTAAATGTTTTTGGAATTTGATTCTCTATGAGGAGTGAAACGGGGGATGAAAGTTTTTGTGGAAATATTTCATTGTGCAAGCATTTTTGAAGCTAAATCTATGGGCATTTGTACTTGGCTTCTCTCAACAATGGAAAATCCAGGCTGGAATGTAACAATATTATGAAAAGGTTAGTTGCTACTCATCATATAGAGAAAATGGTGAGTCGCAGATAGGCACAACAAAAAACCTGTCAGAAAATGAGCTTTTGACCAACAAGGTCTTTGTTGGAGATAAAACAAACAAACAAACAAACAAACAAACAAACACACGCACGCACGCACGCACACACACGCGTGCGCACATATGCACATGCACGCATGCATGCACGCGCACGCGCGCGCGCGCGCACACACACACACACACACACACACACACACACACACACACACACACACACACACACAACTGCAGTCTCTGGCTGCTGAGGCCACAACAGCCAGAGATTGAGGTCATGTGTGTGTGTGTTGCATAAAACATACACATGTCACTGTTTTTGGAAATTCAACCCCAATGGGTTCAAATAGGGTCAAACTGCTTCACTGACTCATCATTGTCCAACCCAAACTGCTAAGGATAGAAACTTGACGTTTGGAGAGGGTGTGGATCTTTTACTGTAGTGTCTTATAATAAGGGATTGTCTGAAATTCTACTACTAATGGGGTGAAATAGGGGATGAAAGGTTTTTGAAAGTATGTCGCTACTAAGGGAATGTTGAAGCAAGAATTACGAAAACTGGCATTTGGTTTCTCAGTCAGAAAACTGGCATTTGGTTTCTCAGTCAGAAAATAAAAAAATTGTGTTTCACTATTTTTGGAAATACAACCACTAAGGAGGTAAAATAGTGGGTGGGAGTTATTTTGAAGATAAATGATTACTAAAGAACTACAGAAAGGATTTTTAAGGTTACACCTGTGACAACTGGAATTTGACTTCTTGGTTAGCAATACAAAATATGTGTTTCAGTGTTTCCAGAAATTCAACACCTAAGGGAGTGCAATAGAGGATGAAAATCTTTAAGAAAGTATTTTGTTACATTAAAAAATTTTAAAGCTAAATTTATGACACTTTTCAATTAGATGCAAAGAACTATTTGTTAGGCGATAAAAGGTGCTACGGGAATACCTCCACAAGAAAGTAAAAGGCATGAGTAACAAAAACCTTGGACTATAGCTACCAGAATCGATTTTTGGTCATAAGTACATTTAGAAAAGACCATGCTTATATGGCCTCAAGTAGTGTGAAAAGCTTAGAAGTTATTGCAAATTATGAACAACATAAAAATCCTATTAAATAAAACAAAAAAATCTCTGCAGGCCATACAGTCTACATGAGCGAATCAGCAGGCACTAAGATAGTCTTTAGTATCCAGGACTAGAATTTAAATAATGTAATTATACAGAAGGCATATGTGAGAGAAATCTCCAAATATAATATGGTTATTTAGCACTGAATATAATGGTAACTCACTGGATCTCAAAGCAGTTAAAGGAAAATCTTTGCAAAGAATGTGTTACAAACAACTGATAGACTTCAGACATGGTACAAAGTTTTTGGGAAACAGGTAGCTAGTTTACATTACTCCCACTTTGGAACGAGTACAGAGTATGCCACAAGAACAGCCATGTATATGTGAAGTCAGTGGCTTGCTGAACTTAGGGAACAACAACATAGCACAGTAACTTGCAATAAAATGATTAAAAAGGACAATAGGAACCTCTATTATATGACACTTGGCAGTCACTCACTAAGAATAACAGTGTCAGTGCAGATGTATCAATGGCAATCTTGTAAAGAGACTTGTTTGTTTTTCTGCTCATTATTGTTGCTGCTGTGGTTTCTGCCCACCATTCTTGCCAACTGCAGAGAGATTATGAATACAGACAAAGGTGTACTGATTAGTAACAAGTCTTCTGTAACAAACTGTTCTTCAGTGAGCTGTACTTTTATGAAGACTTTTTCCTCAATGTTTTCATGCTGCACGGCACCCACTCTCACTAGTTTTTGAGTGTTGTGGCATGAGAGGGACTAAAAAATAATGTGTTAATTAATGTTAACACTAATCAAGCATACATATCTTGTAAACTGACTCATTCCATGTCATGACCTATGAAACATGTAAATAACTAACACAAAGCCAACACCAATTTCACGTTTAAGGGTCTCACAGTTACCATTTGTGGAAATAATACAACACAATGTAGCAAACTTTCACATCTCAATATCACACTGATAGTACAGAGATCTTCATACTTAATTTGGATAGGCTGGTACCTAAATCAATTCTTCTTGTCTGAGACAGGAGAAGATACAATAACACACCAGCCAAACTGTGATGCACTGTACGAAACCCAGTATTCTTACACGTGGAAGCTTCATTACCTAATAATTATCATAGTGTATCATTCTTCTGTGGTGACAACAATAAAACTACTTTATAGTGCGAGTGATTTGTTTGCTACATGTGTCTGTTTTTTAGATTGTTCCTATGGTACACTATTTCTGGTTGCTGCAGCTTTTATAAACACAAACAGCAGATCAAGAATTTAACATGAACAGAGATGGAGCACAATCTTAGACGAGATGAGAAAGAACTGCTGCATATCAACAGGGAAGGATGCAGAAGCATTCCGTGCATACAGTTGGGTGAGAGGTGGGAGGTTAGAGGTAGGGGTGCATTGGCGTGAAGGGGGAGTTGGGGGAGAGCTGGGGGTGGGTGTGAGGTGTGGGGGTGGAGGGATTGGGGATAGGGATAGGGAAAGGGATAGGGGTGGGGGTAGGTGCAGGAGCATGGGGAGGAGGAGGGGGAGGAGTGGGAGGGGAGTATTTCCAGTCTTATTCAACTTGGAGGCCTCCTTCAGGTCAGGCGTCATGTGGTTGGAATTCCTGCAGAGGGAAAAGAATGCGATGGTTGGGGTGGCAAGGCAATTGATAGTCAGTAGAAACCTAGCTGAGTAACAGGTGGTGATGGCAAAATCACAAGGAACCCCAGTTTAGGCCAGAAGACAGTCTGCTGTCTACTGGGCACAATGGTGAACTGAGTGTGGCAGTTACAATGCTAGTGGTGCCACTGAATCCTATACTGGATTCCATGGTTCAATCATGATAAAACTATAGTCCTGCAGAAATGCAACAGAGTGGAGTGATCTGTACCACAAGAAATTGGAGTGCATTCAATTTCAGCATGCAACTTAATTTGAAATGGCATATGTGGGACAGCCACGTCAATTTATTATCAAAGAATATGCCCAGAAAGCGGAAATATACACTACTTTGAGACACTGGATTCCTAGGAAAAGTTCTAGATCTGGGTAGGTCATGGGAGGATGACAAAAGTGGGTGATCCATTTTTTGCGGAAGAAAAATGAGAGCCATGGGTGTGCATGAAAGACAAGGATTCTTGGAGCTGACATTTGGTCATCACCAAGGACTGAGAGCTGTACCAAATGCAAAAGTCATTTACATAGAGGGCAGGAGTGACTGTTGGTCCCACATATTATGTAAGTCCAGAAATAGCTATAAGGAAAAGGGTGACTCTGAGCACATAACACTGCATTTGGGCGGAGCTGAGATGTATTCTAACTATGAATGATTGTTGTAACAGGAAATAGTTGATAAATACCAGCCAAGTGTCACAAATGCCCCGGCCATGGATTGTGGACAAGATAACACAGTACCATGTGATATAGGTCAAAGATGTAGAGGTCTTTAGTACAGGCTAGCAGTATTATCATTTCTAATCTGACCAGGTGCTCTGCTGCAAACTGGTCTTTCCAGAAAGCACACTGGTAGGTACATAAAAGACAACAACAACCTGAGGACCCAGTGCAGTCAACATACCACCATCCTCTCGAGTAATTTACATAGC
The DNA here is from genome assembly GCF_023898315.1 of Schistocerca nitens. Lineage (NCBI taxonomy): Eukaryota > Metazoa > Arthropoda > Insecta > Orthoptera > Acrididae > Schistocerca > Schistocerca nitens. The sequence goes on along the minus strand of NC_064617.1, from coordinate 83,064,729 downwards.
ACATAAGTAAGGCTGGTTAGGTGGCAGCTATCAATGGAAGAAGGGTCCTTTCCTGGCTTCAGGATCAGGCTAATGATACTATTCCCCCACTGTGAGAAAATGGCACTCTGAACCAGATACAATGTTAGAAACACTGAGATAATTTTTCTGATCTGCGCTCAGGGGACAAAAAGTATAGGGGAAGACAGATTAGAATATATTCAACAAAGAATCAAGGATGATGATTTTAAGTGATATTCTGAGATAATGAGGTTGGCACAGGGGAGAAGCTCATGGTGAGATGCATCAAATGAGTCAGAAGACTGATGGCAAATGAAATGGTGAAACCATTTATTTGGCAAATCACAGAATATGCTGCAGTAGGCAGGTTGCTGCAAAATAAATAAAGAAATAAATAAAATTTAAAAAAACACTAACTTTTTTATTTTCTCAACTCAGTAAACAAATAAAGTGTCTACCTTCTTATATCTACATCACAGCTACTTTCACATCATAGCAACATTGCTTTCTGATGATTACAGTAAGTCTTATTCAGTTATACAGTACAACCCAGCATAATACCCAAAAGGATTACATTCAAATTTATTATTTCTGCCCCAAAACGCTATTTTACACTTTCCTATAATATCAAAAATAGGAATGAAAAAGGGAAATACATATACTTACCAGAAGAGATTTTCCTCCAGATATTCTGTGAACTTGGACGAGCAGCAGATCCAGGCATGCTTGAATCCAAAGACATATCTACAGCATCCCTAGAAAGATACAAAATAGCAGTTACTTAATTTAGAACTTTTATATATAAGATTTGCAAATAAATTTTGTGATGTGAAGTGTGTCACGCAGCCACTTGTTACATGTTGTTGTGATCTTCAGACCAAAACGGCTTTGATACAGCTCTCCATGGTATTCAGTCCTATGCAAGTCTCTTCATCCATTCATAACTACTGCAACATACATCCACTTGAATCTTTTTACTGTAGTCCAAACCTTGGTTCTCTCTTTTCAGTTATTACCCAACATACTTTCCTCCACCATCAAAGTAATTGTTTCTTTATACCTAAAGTATGTGCCCTGTCAAACTACTTTTTCTACTCAAGATGTGCCATAAATTACTTTCTCCCCAGTTCAATTCAGTGACTCTTCAATAATCATCCAGTCTACCCATCTAATCTGCAGCATTCTTTTGTAGCACCATATTCAAAACAGCGCAATTTTCTTTTTATCTGTACAGCTTACTGTCCATGGTTTCCTTCCATACAATGCTACACCCCAGACAAATACTTTCAGAAATTCTTTTCTTGCTATTGCTGGTCAATATTTTATACACTTTCCACTTCAGCCAAAGTTAGTTATTTTGATACCCAAACAGACAAATTCTTCCATTCTTTTTGGTGTGTCATTCCCTAACCTAGATTTCTCCATATCACCTGATTTAGTTTTTATATTCTCCATTACCTTGTGTTACTTGTGTCACTGTTCATTTTATAACATCTTTTCAACCCATTCTGTTTAATTGATCTTCCAAGTCCTTTACTGTCTGACAGAACTGTAATGCCACTGGAAAACCTCAGAATTTTTATGTATTCACCCTGGACTTCATTTCCTTTCCCAAACTGGTTTCCTTTACTGCTTGTCCTTAACGAAAGATTGAATAACATTGGTGAAAGGCTATGACCCTGTCTCATAATTGCACTTTGTTTTCCATACGGTGTTTGTTCCTTTTATTTTATCCCTTCTGTTCCGGCATAACATCAAGCGCCGGCATGTCGGCCTGGAACATTACAGCAGAGAGGGCTGTGAGATGAAGTCAGTCAATAGTATGTGCGACACCACAACAGGAGCGGCCCCTATACAAAGAGAACATAAGCGCCACTCCGCCTAACCGCAGCCGCACTAGAAGACCAACTATCATCCAAATGCTTTAGCCGGCACTAACGAACTGTTGTGTTTCGCTTGCACTGAAATTGTATATACCAAAGGACATTGATTATTTTTATGTCGTCAATTGCTTGCAACACCTGTTTGTGAAAACGCAAAGTTAAGATTGTCAATTTAACTTGCTGTAATAAACTCCATTAATAAGATTTGCTTGAAATGTTGTCTATCTGAGAAAACAGCTTCCTAGGCAGCCTATATTAGACGAGTGGGCAGGATACGACATTTGGCGACGAGTTATAAGAAGAACCCAGTGCCTGGTGGCCATTGAATTTTCTTTTGTATTTTGCTGATGCCTTAATTCTCTCTTGTCTTTACTTTTCATGGGTGTTTACTTTCTTTAACAGTCTCTTATCAGGTTTTTGCTAAGCAGTGTTTTCAGGTGGGCGATGCAGAAATTTTCTTTGCTTTTGTAGTTTTTTCTTTGCTTGTCTTGTCTGTTTCTTGCATTTGTCTCTTCCAACATGCCCATCCCACCTATCCCACCCCTGCTCAGGCGCCGCAGTTGCCAGCGTTAGATGCAACACATCTAATGCAGATGTTTCAGTTCCAGACTCAAATATCTACACTGCTCAACGCGGTGGAGCAGCTACTGGCCAACGTTGCGTGCCTGATGGAACAAGCAAAACCTACATCAGCTATACCAACTTTTCACCAATTTCATGAACAAGAAGAGGAATGGCTCGAGTGGTTGCAATAGTTTGAAGCTCGTAACATACTAGGTACTGTGAAACTTCCCTATCTCTTGTCCAAGGTAGGCAGTGCAGTGTTCAAACTTATCCAGAAGTTGCATCTTAATGCTACTCCAAGTGAACTTTCATATAATCAGGTTGTAGATTCATTAACTATCTATTATGACAAACAAATAAATGTGGTAGCAGCTAGGTATCGATTCTTTAATTGCAAAAAGCGGTCACAGCAAACTTATCGTGAGTGGGTAACAGATTTGCACGGTATGACGAGGAAATGCAAATTCAAACGTTCTTCAGATTTTATGTTGCGTGATGTGATCACGTACCACGTACCTCATGTCAAACTTAGAGAACAGATTTTGAAACAGTCCAATCCATCATCTCAGCAGGTAGTGTAAATACTGGATCAGTACAATTCAGGTGCCCTGTCAGCTGATAAATTTGAGCAGCCAGCACTTTGTTGACCTGAGTCCCTTGTTTGCAACCAGCCCATTCGGTAGTTGCAACACGCGCTTGCCAAGCCGAGTAAACAATGCTCCACTTCGCATAAGCAGCTCGCTACACAGGCGAACAGAATTAAGTCTTGCCCTCAGTGCTATTCAAGGCACAAACGCCAAAACTGCCCCTTCCAACAAGCTCAGTGTTACACTTGTGGCAAGAAAGGATATGTACAATCTGTATGTCTGCAATGGAACAAACTAAGAATTCAGCCCACTCACAAAAATCTAATCACAAGGCCAACGTCATTAATGCAGTATATTCAAAGTCTGCAACAGGAATTTGTGAAACTGGCATGCAAACAATTTCTCCAGTGACACACCATTCCATGAAACTTTTTGTTCATTTGCTTCTTTGTGGGGAAACGTGTGAAATTTCAGTTGGACATGAGTGCCTCTGTCACACTACTTAATCGTCACACATAAGGACATTTAGGCTACCCATGTCTGACTAAAACTAGACAAACGCATGGCTTATAATGGACAAGACATTCCCGTTCTCGGAAAATGTTCTTAAAGAATTGCCAAGATAGCGGAGCTATTGCGCCCATACAAGCTAGTCAATGGGCCAGCCCAATGATTTTGCTCCCCAAAACTTCAGGTCACATTCGCCTGTGTTGACTTTAAGTGTACAGTCAACCCACAAACTGTGGCTGACATTTATCCACTGACACACCCAGAGGATCTCATCAACAGATTAGGCACTGGTCGCTACTTTTAAAAACATTGCTTAGCGCGATGTGTATCTTCAAATACCGCTTGGTGAAGAATCTCAAAAAGTGTGTGTAGTAAATACTCATTTGAGCTTGTTAAATATTTGCATTTGCCTTTTGGCAGTGCCTCTGAACCCGCCATTTTCCAATGGTATTTGGAACAGCTGACTGCTCAAGTGCCAAACTGTTCAAACTATTTGGACAATATTTTCATAGCAGGTCGTACACCTGAAGATCATATTACAAATCTGATTGCTTTGTTTTGTGTGTAATCTGATGCAGGACTACAGTGAAGACTGGACAAATGTGATTTTTTTAAACCTGAGTTGCAGTATCTTGCTCATGTCACAAACAGTCAAGTTGTACATCCTCTTCAGTCGCATTTGTTAGCCATACGAGATATGCCAGTTCCTCGCAATATCACAGAAATGCTGTCAGTCTTAGGGAAAATGGACTATTATATTTGGTTCATGCCGAATGCTCCACAAATCACATCGCTTACGTCACAAGAATGTCCCCTTTGTTTGGACAGGTGAGTGGCAAGTAGCTTCTCAAAAACTTAAAGATGCGTTGCACAGTGATCAATGCTTAGTTCACTCTGACCCTCACAGATCAGTTGTACTGCAAATTGTGCTTCCTCTTACAGAATCGGTGCAGTGCTTCTGCCCACAATTGGCAATAAAGACAGGCCTATTGCGTCACATCAAAAGTGTTGTCCAAAGCTCAGTGCAACTATTCACAAACTTAGAAAGAGGCTTTGGCTATTGTGTATGGTGTCATTAAATTCCACCACTCTTTGTATGGCAGAAAATTCTACTTAGTAACAGATCACAAGCCTTTGCAGTCCTTGTTTCAACCGATGAAACCAGTTCCTACATGAACTGCCCAAAAATTGCAAAGATGGGCTTTGTTGTTGACTCAATACCAGTACGAGATTGTGTATCACCTGACAGCTCGACAGGGTAACACAGACGCACTTTCACATCTTTCAATTGGTCCTGATACAGACTTCTGTTGCATCCTGTTGTCACATCGATGCTCAGGATTCTGAATTGATTCAATCTTTTCCGCTGAAGGAAAATTGCACAGGCCACAGAAGCTGATAAAGATTTGAGCATTTTGCTAACGTACATTTGCACATCTTGGCCTTGTTCCTTGCACAGCATAAAGAACTCTGTAGTGCGCCGATACTTTGCATGTTGACACAGCCTTGTTATACAGAAAGGAGTGATTCTTATTCAAAATGACAGTGGCAGTCACGTGTGTTGATTCCTAAAGCTTTGCAAAAAGAAGTGTGGCAGTTACTTCACCAAGGACACTGGGGGACTGTTCGTACGAAACAGTTAGCATGTCGACACTGTACTTGGCAGGGTATGGGCACCTAAATGGAAGAGATGATGTCGCAGTGTCACACATGTAGGGAAAATCAGTCTAATCTGCCACAAAAATTCTCTGCCTGGCCTAAGTCGCAACCACCATGGCAACGTGTGCACGTGGACTTTGCAGGACCTTTTTGGATCACTCATTAGTTGATTGTAGCTACTCATATAGCAAGTTTCCTTTTGCTGTGCCAATGAACTCGACAACGTCACTTAGTGCAATTCAGGTGTTGTCCTCTAGTTTTTACCTTGAAGGTTTACCTGAAATCATAGAGTCAGACAACGGCTCTCAGTTCATGTCAAATGAATTCGAAACATCCTGTGAACGAAGTGGCGTACAGCATCTAACTAGTGCACTGTTCCATCCACAGTGAAACGGTGAAGCAGAACGTTTTGTCAGAACCTTCAAGCAGCAGATGGCCAAACTTTACTCTGCACACACCAGGGATCAAGCATTGCAACTGTTTCTTATCTCCTATCATTCTCACCCACGAGATGGACCATCCCCGGCAGAACTGCTTCACAGCCGCCGCCACTGGACACTGCTCCACATTCTTCAGCATCTGGCACCGAAGAAAGGACAAAAGTATTGCTTAGCTCTGCATGATATTGTCTTTTACAGGGTTTTTAGTGGCAGCAGACAGTGGGCATGAAGTGAGATCATTCACTGACTTGCTGCTTGCATTTATCTCGTTATAGGTACAGACGGCTTCCAGTGTTGACATCACTATCAACTTCACCACTGTGCACACTGATCCTTCTGTGTCTCTTCCCCCATATTCATGAATCCAGAGGACAGTGCGGCCACAGCAGTCACCAGAAGGTGCCATCACGATGCCGTGGGACGGCCCCATGGTGACGGAGCTGGACCCACCCACACCGCAGCTGCCAATGCTTTCCACATCTGGTTATTGGCCTCTGGAGGTGGATGCGTACCCTTCTGGTCATTTTCCGGAGGATGTTTCTGCCAGAGTGAAGGCTGGATGGTGGAGTATGATTGGAAGCTTGACAACCCCTGCAGCCACAGCTTCCGGTCCAACGCAGCACCCACCCTTTGGCCTCCCTCGCCGTCCTCGCATTCTCTACATGATGACAGTCCATCGCTTTGGGGGAAGGGATGTTCTTGCAGTATCACATCCTCCAGCTTATCTCGAAGTACTCTCCCCTTCATTTCCATCGTATTGTATTGGAGTATCTTTCTTTGCACAGCCTTCCTATATATTCATTTTACTTTTCAGCCTTCCCATCTTTGTTTAGTACTGGCTTGCCATCTAAGGCCTTGCTTCTTCAAAGGTTTCTTTAATTTGCCTACATGCAGTGACTACCATTCCCATAGTTACATATGCTTCTACAGAATCCCATTTCTCTCCTATCTATTTTGTAATTCCCATCAATCTTGTTTCTTGTAGTCTATATTCCCTTTTGTTGCTGTGGTGGTCCAGGATGTAGAGCAGTAAATTCCAGTACTGGAGGTCCTGGGTTCAATCTTGGGCAGGAGGGGGGAGTTTTCCTAATTCTAGTACCTCTAGGGTGGTCCCAAGTCCATTCAGCCTTCTATCAAATTGAGTACTGGGAATCTTTCATGGGGTTAAAAGGCAGCGGGGAGCAATGAGATGACTATGACCTTCCTCTTCCTCCTCTTCTTCCTGTTCGTGCTGCAGTAGATTAAATGCTGCATTCTGCATGTAGTCAGGGCAAAAGCCTGTTCACATGTTGTGAACCACAGAATTTATCTTTTCATATTCCCTTTTACCCGCTTCATTTTTATATATTCTCCTGTTGTCAACTAAATTCAATATCTCACACTTTATCCAAGGATTAAAGAAAAATGGTAAACATCACTCATGGCTGACTGCTACCTACAAGACAGTATGAAGTGTGATCTATGATGTGGGGCATGTGATCAGCATGTTGCTAATCCCTCCAGTATTTACTGACAGCAGATGAATTCTGATGATGCTGCTGCTTCTTTATTCAAGCTAACTCCTCATTTCGTCTCACAAGGGTTGGGTGGACCTTGTACCAGACCTCTCTACCTCATAAAAAAACCTGATGAGGCAGCAGGTATGAAACATGGGCCCTTCCATACCAAAGGAAGCAATGCCAACCATTTAGCTACAGAAGTGGTAATCCAAGAATTAAAATATGCAATTACAATGCACAACAATGTATTAAAAAACTGATCAGATACTAATAATAAGCACACTTAACAAAAAATTATTCACCCCAGGTGACTCCTTGCTAATATACCACACCCACAAACCACCATCTCTAACATTGATAATGGCCTTAATTTAGCAAGGAAGAGACTTTACAAGTTTCTTCAGGTATTCCATGTATGGCTGAAGGCACCCATTGATGATTAGATCGATTGCTGCATTTCATTTCTCCGACTGTTCCGAATAGGCCTGGACATTTTCACAGGGATTAAGATTGGGTGATTTAACAGGCCAGTCGAGGTGCACTAAGAGGGCTGGATGTTTGACAAACTACAATCATACGTATGCATCCCTGTGGACATCGTTGTTACCGTCTTGGAAAACAGGAGCATCCCCGAAGATGCAGACACTTTCAAAACATCACAGTACCACCTCCGGCATGAACTACATCCTCCACACACAGTGAGTTAAAACTCTCACTGGGTCTTTGGTGCACTTGACACTTTGCGTCATTTACAAAGAACTGACTTGTTGATCCATATTGCATATCTCCAGTCAGCTACTGTCCAATCTGTGTAGTTTTTGGCCCACGACACGCAACTTTATGTGGTGCTGTGAGCAATGGCCTTCTGCTAGGTACCCAGACCCCAATGCCTATTGCATGCAACTACCTCCATAATGTTCACTTGGCAAATGGCTGAGATTGACCTTCAAGGGTGGCAGCAATTCCAGTCAGAGTTGTAACCATTTGTCAGTGACAAGACAGGGCACTCACCTCCAGGCCTGTTAGTTAGAATGTTTTTACAATTACTCGGCTGTGAGTGGTACACCATTCCTTGTAGAAGTATTAGATAGTCCATACTGACACGCCAAAAAATTGGGCAACTTCCTTCATGGTTTGGCCAAAGCCAAGTCTACATATATTAGCTCCATTTTGTCGTTTCGTCACACCTCCATATCAACCCATCTTACTGCTGATTCCACTGATTCCATACACTCGACTGGCGTGTACATATAATTTCACTGTCAGGACTTACATCAGTGGTGGGGAAGATTTTGTGACCACCTCGTAGCAGTTCAGCATCATATCCATGATACTAAGGTTTGCTGACTCAGTTTTTCTGGTGGACTGAGGAGCATAGTTGAATGTGCAAGAACGGCATCTAAAGTTAGTGCAAGGGGGCACAGCAGCATCTCCATAGTTCAGAGTGTCAGTGGGTGTCTTTAATGTGTGTAGCAATGAAGAATGAAACTGTGTTTTACATTACAAGTTAGATGAAACAAATTCTGTGTAAATCAAGTAACATTATACAACAGGGACCTACCGAATGAGGCTGTGCGGCTGTTAAGATGCTAACCTCATATTCGGGAGGATGGAGTTGTTCTGTCTAGCCATCCTGACTTGGGTTTTCTGTGGTCTCTCAAGGTCACTAAGGCAAGTGCCAGAATGGTTCCTCAATCAAGGCCACCCCCAACCACCTGTTCTATGCTCACAGACTACCTGTCCCATCCTCATTCAGCATGTTATGTATGCTGTGTTTTGTATATTTTGATCTATTGAATTGCACTGTATTACTTTGACAAATCTAATATCACTGTAAGATCATCCTTGGATGAATAAAGATAAATAAATAAATAAATAAAAATCCGCAGTGCTCCAAAGCATGCTCTTTTAACCCTTTCACTGTTGTGGGTGTGTATACACATCCTGCTACACTGTTTCCCTGGTGCTGTGGATGTGTACAGGTGCACTGGTTGGGTTTTTCTGCAGTGCTTTGGATGTCTGTATGTGTCTTGAGCCATCTACCTCTCACCCCTGTGGATAAGTTACTGCCATAGCTCAGTGATTTAAAAAGTTTTGAGTATTTATCATACAACATATGTGCCCCATTATGTTATCATTTGCCAAAAACCTCATTTTGATATCTTGAATCATTTATGAGATGTGATAATTGTTATGACCACGATTCGCAATGCACAAGGACGTGAACGGGCATGTTGTGCACAACTGCCAATTAGATATAAAACCCAATAACTCAAGAATGAAATTAAATACTGTCCTGCTCTCAATTTTAAATAAAATTTCCATATTTTATCTACATTTCATTCACTGCAATGTAAAGGGTGGGTCGAAAAGGACTTTAAAACTTTGGAGTGATATAGAAATTTATTGAGATAACTATAGAATTGGTAGATGTGTCATTTTGTAGCAAACAACTTGAAGTTTCACATTCTGGTTTGATGTGACTACCATTTATGATGTGGCAAAAATGCCACCAGTAATCAATTTCTTCTCACACTCTTTGCAGCAAATCATGTGTAACTTTTGCAACGGCAGTATATATTCGAATTTTCAGGAGATCTAAATTGTTTGGTTTCACGGACAATCCACTGACCTGGAAAGGGATTATCAAAGAAACTTCAAATTTCCGTGAGGAAATCAGGTGGTGCACTGTCTTGCTGATAGTAAACCATCTCATCTCGGTTATCCATCAATCTGTGGAATTAAAAAGTTTTCAAGCATATCCACATACACAATACCAGTGAAAGTAGCCGTTTTAACTGTGCACTACACTAGCACTCCTAGTGGCAGAATGGAGTACTGATGCACTATGTAAATCAAACTTGATATTGTTTGCTTCAAAATGACACATCTACCAATTTCATAAGTTACCTCAATAAATTTCCATTGGAACTACTGACGGCCTTGGGAGAGCCAGTCCTGACAAAGCTCTACCATCTGGTGAGCAAGATGTATGAAACAGGCAAAGTACCCTCAGACTTCTAGAAGAATATAATAATTCCAATCCCAAAGAAAGCAGGTGTTGACAGATGTGAAAATTACCAAACTATCAGTTTAATAAGTCACAGCTGCAAAATACTAACGCGAATTCTTTACAGAAGAATGGAAAAACTAGTAGAAGACGACCTCGGGGAAGATCAGTTTGGATTCCGTAGAAATGTTGGAACACGTGAGGCAATACTGACCCTACGACTCATCTTAGAAGCTAGATTAAGGAAGGGCAAACCTACGTTTCTAGCATTTGTAGACTTAGAGAAAGCTTTTGACAATGTTGACTGGAATACTCTCTTTCAAATTCTGAAGGTGGCAGGGGTAAAATACAGGGAGTGAAAGACTATTTACAATTTGTACAGAAACCAGATGGCAGTTATAAGAATCGAGGGGCATGAAAGGGAAGCAGTGGTTGGGAAGGGAGTGAGACAGGGCTGTAGCCTATCCCCGATGTTATTCAATCTGTATATTGAGCAAGCAGTGAAGGAAACAAAAGAAAAATTCGGAGTAGGTATTAAAATCCATGGAGAAGAAATAAAAACTTTGAGGTTCGCCGATGACATTGTAATTGTATCAGAGACAGCAAAGGACTTGGAAGAGCAGTTGAACGGAATGGATAGTGTCTTGACAGGAGTATATAAGATGAACATCAACAAAAGCAAAATGAGGATAATGGAATGTAGTCGAATTAAGTCAGGTGATGCTGAGGGAATTAGATTAGGAAATGAGACACTTAAAGTAGTAAAGGAGTTTTGCTATTTGGGGAGCAAAATAACTGATGATGGTCGAAGTAGAGAGGATATAAAATGTAGACTTGCAATGGCAAGGAAAGAGTTTCTGAAGAAGAGAAATTTGTTAACATCGAGTATAGATTTAAGTGTCAGGAAGTCGTTTCTGAAAGTATTTGTATGGAGTGTAGCCATGTATGGAGGTGAAACATGGACGATAAATAGTTTGGACAAGAAGAGAATAGAAGCTTTTGAAATGTGGTGCTACAGAAGAATGCTGAAGATTAGATGGGTAGATCACATAACTAATGAGGAGGTATTAAATAGGATTGGGGAGAAGAGAAGTTTGTGGCACAACTTGACTAGAAGAAGGGATCGGTTGGTAGGACATGTTCTGAGGCATCAAGGGATCACCAATTTAGTATTGGAGGGCAGCGTGGAGGGTAAAAATCATAGAGGTAGACCAAGAGATGAATACACTAAGCAGATTCAGAAGGATGTAGGTTGCGGTAGGTACTGGGAGATAAAGAGGCTTGTACAGGATAGAGTAGCATGGAAAGCTGCATCAAACCAGTCTCAGGACTGAAGACCACAACAACAACAACAATAAATTTCTAATCATTCCAAAATTGTAAAGACCTTTTTGGCTCAACCTATACAAGCTAAAATCAACCATACATAAAGTTTACACAATACATTTTTACCTCTGCAAATCTTTAAAAACTTTGTGCAGTGATTTACTGAATTTGATGGAGCACAGTAACTATGGAATATAATGAAAAGAAATTCAGTCCTTCATCATGTGAAGATATCTCCCTGTAAGATGGGCAAAGATCAAATTTTTCCCAGCATTTGGCGAGCAGTACAGCCATAATACAAGCCGCCCTCAGCACACAATGCAGAGAGCACATCTGTAGCAGCAAAAGGATTAAGAGGATGAATAATACATTGTCTGGTAAATTTTTGTGTGCACTACATACCTGTTTGAAGAAGATGTGTTATGCTCTAATATATCTTTGCGATTACTGCCACTGCAACTGAGTCTTGCATTACGGTGGGAAGAAACTGAGGGGATGTCATTGTTTTCTTCACACAGGTTATCATCACTGCAAGTGAATAAAAATATGCAACAAGAATACAGGTAAAGTGAAATAAAAATGCAAAAGATTTAATAACAATTCAAGAACAACACACACACACACACACACACACACACACACACACACACACACACACACACACTACGAAATACGGGGAGGTTATTAAAAATTAAAGAACAATATCTGAAACAGTAGGATCCCAGGTGGGAAACCAATAATTTCATAACGCCACAAAAGCTTGAAAGATCACAGTAGATCAGACTACAAGGTTTCTAAAATGTTGTGCACATCAAGTAAACAATTATTTCTTATTGAACTGCAGTTAAAATAAATGTATCTCCTGTGAGCAAATTGTGATGTCAACCTAAATCAGAATAAGAAAGCAGCTAATTGTTTACAGGTACCATACTGACAGCCAATCAGAGAATGAGCCATTTGCTTGTTCGCTGTAATCAAAACACTCAGATCTTTTAGGTGTTGGTTACCACATTTATCTTTGGACAATAATTGCAGCTGATAATGTAGTTGTAATTCAGTATCGTTCTATGCTTTGTTTCTCAAGAATGGCACATTTATTTTATGCAACATAATGACTGAAACTAGCAGCGAAATTGCACAGAGATGTGACGAGACTTTTACAATCTAGTAAAGAAAACTCAATGCTGCCATGCATTGACTGAGAGCATTTGAAATGTATCTCACAGAAACTCTTACAACTGCTGCTGTCACAGTCGTACTCTACAGATGGGTTATTGCAAACGGACAATATAATTTCCTATAAAGATCAACTGTCTTATCACATTATATTTTTACAGGCAGACTGACAGAAGAAATGCCAGCTGTTACACATCAATCATATGAGTTGAATTACAGCTATGTTTATTGTTCCAGGCTTCTACTGAGTAAAGAGGTTTCGCTGATATGCAAGTGTGCTAGCTAAGTTTCAATATAAGTACTCAGATATGGCAGATATAAAAAAGACAGTGTAAATGCCACAAGTATTTGGATTAATCTGTGGCTAAAAGCTTGGTTATGACAAGACAAAGTCTCACTTTTGGAAATGGGGTTCAGTTGTAGACAGCAAGATATACAGGAAACCAATCATTCTGACTGACAAAAGGACCTTAAAAACTGCTCTGCCCTTTTTGATTTTCTTCTTTCTTGTATGATTTGAAGGTCAGTGCCCTACAACAATTTCATAAAGCAGTATACTGTATTAACCCGACTGTAAGACATGGTTTTCTGCTAAATTCATCATTCAAAAAATACAGGGTCATCTTATATTTGCAGATTAAACTATTGGTGCTAAGGTGTTTTGTGGAGAATACATGTGTAGTCTCACATTTATAGCTTTGGCTACAGAGGTCATGTGCAGATTTATTTTGAAGAATTCAGATGGGTAGGGCTCGGCAACGATACTCGCATTCCAACAGGTTCGAGATTTCCTAATATGCCAAACAGCTTGTTACAGTATTGAAATTGTTAGAACAAACATGCAACACTGACTCGTGTAGCACTAGTACAAGAGACACATGAGAAACTATGGACTAGCCACTACAACAGCCTACTGCTCTGATTAAAATTTGGTAATTTTGTGAAACACAGGCAAAAATAGCATTAAATTCTATCATCTAACAGACTTTTGTTGTACTTGAACAGGTTTGCAATAAACATTCTTGTACATTAATGGATACCACGTACAAACATTAATGTCACTTTTTAAGTAAAGGTAACACTCAAAAATGGAAGTGTTGTCCCTGATAAAACATTAGTTGATTCAGAACCCAGACCACTATTTTATTTGGTTATGAGAGACTGTAACGAATTACTAAGTGGGCTGCAAACAAGAAATTTCAGTCACTGTTCACCTATTAGAATACCCAGTAAAACATTACCATCTTTTAATCAGATTTAGAACATGAGTGTCAGACATACCGTTGAAACAATAAGGAAAGTTAATACAGAATGAAATGTCTAACAAAGAAATAAATCATATTAAACTGAATGTAATTGTTACTGCAATAATAAATTAAACAGCAGCAAGATCCATTATGGAAAAACTACCAACCGACATCACTAGATCGCGAAAGCTCACGAATGGGGCTGAATCATAACTGTACTCCTTTATTTATGTATTAGTTGGTGTTGTTATATATGACCTGCACATCAGAAGACATTGCAGTCTGTTTTTCATAGTGACTCAAGCTCAGCTCTACGGAAGGTTTGGAAGGGGACAAAGTACACCAGCATGGCTGAGAGCTAGGTTGATCAGGCGGAGGGGAACGGTATGCGAGCAGCAAATTTCATTGTGTTGCCAACTATGGAAATCTATACCATGTATTTTGGCATTTTATGAACATCTACCACATTTAAACTGCAGTTTGCCTGAATTCACTTGTAGTCGGAATCGAACTGCCTTTAAAATTGGAAGAATACGCAACAACAGTATTTCTTTCTGCAAGAGTCAGTAAAAATGTAGATAGGGCTGTACTTATGTGTTTTTCACTGTAATGTTGTCTATGCTCACCTTGACGTACAACAGGAATGAAAGGATGTGTGTCAGCTGGTTCTACACAGCCAATGACAGAACAGCGGGCAGGTGATATGCTTGGAAGCAAGAGATATTGGAACATTCTCACATCAGTACAGGAGCAAACTCCAATATGTATTCAGAAAAAAACGGCTGTGTTCTCAGATCCCACTGTAGCCACAACCTTGAAACTGCAACACATTCGGAAGAAACAGCCGAATAGTTGTGACAACAAAGATACAAATTTCACAGCTGTGCTGTTAGGAGGATGGTGGTGGTGATTAAAAATAGTGATACCACAGACTACAGGGCTAGTAAGCAAAAGAGGCAGAAAAGAAAACAGTTTAGAATAGGGATAATGTTAGCTTTTTGGCAAACACTGTACATCAATAAAACAGTTTGTGATTTTGATTAATCAGAATATGTTAAAAATAAATTTTTCTCGAGGAGTCTTTTAAGGAAAGGAGTGGCTGTCTTATATTCAGGGTTATCTTATACTCAGGTAAATATAGTAATACCATTCTCAAAAACATTCGTGAAAATCAACTTCAAAGATCTCTGAGCACTGTTAAGTATAGATTCTTACATTTCGTTTCCATGTGTATTCCAGGTATCTCTTTCTCTCATGTTTTGATGAGCTTAACTAGTACTAGACTGAGAATGAATTGAGATAATCATTACCTTGCCTGACCCCCATTTTAATTAGAAATGATTCTAAATTTGGGTCACAAATTTTACTTTGCAGATTGTGTTAGTTTACGTCACTTTTATTTTGGGAATCTGTAATACTTTCTCATCTGCACTCCACTTGCAGTTGTCTATATTTAAATGAGTACTGTCTTTGCATGCTACAACACCCTTACTAAGATTCATGGTATTGTGCAGCTCTGATACAACAGGATATTCTTCAAGAGACTTAATTGTATGCAGATGGCAGCCAGTCAGAAGCGGATGCTTTTGCTGACCATGTCCCTTGTCTGAAGCATTTCCTCTATTATGGAATGTCCTTCTATACTTCTGTGACTTCAATTATGGAATATTTATCTATACTTCTGTGACTTTTTCTTAAGGTTTCCATTTTGTCTCCACACAACAAATAACACATTCTTCAAGCAGTTTCTGGTTTTACTGCTTATTCTATTTTTCATCATATTTTTTGATCTGGATCTATTCCAGTGGTTGCCAGCCCGAAATCTTTAATAACTACATAAACCTTGAGAGCCCAAACCCTCTTTAATCTGGTTTCCTAATGATTAGTTGCCAACTTTTTCACTTGCTTTCCACAACATCTGGTTCGGTAAGCTACACCTCCCTTAACTGTTATTTCATGAATTATTATTGTCTGTGCCTGATTGCAAATACGAGCCAAACCACCTACATTTTTGTTAATTTAACTCTGGTATCAATGTGTAATAATAAGATGAATGAGGTCATTTATCATATGTTCCAGAAATAGAAACAGAATTAATGTGTAAGGATAATGAGCGGTCGAACATAAATAACCATTGGAATATTTTTTAGTTCAATTTTGCTCTCCACATTCTCCAATGGCCTACGTATTATATTTTACAGTATTTTAGCATCACTATGACTGTGATTTTCCACTGCATGGCAACAGCTGCACACAAGATTGCACAGAGTCAAAATGGCAGTAATTTTAGACTAAATATCAATGCAAAGCTGAAAGGCACTGTATAAACACAAATATTTTTTTTCACACAAAATTACAGTACATATACTTTGCACATTAATATTTCTATTTACCTAGAGAATCCTGCTCTGCCATCATCCAGGTCCTCCAGAGTAATCTGTGTGGAGTTCCCCCATGTCGCATTACTTGTGCCAGTATCACCAGTGCCACAACCTTTAAGAACACAAAAGATTCACTGGTTGATATTCATCTTTTTAGAGAGTATTTATGATGAGATACAGAATCTATCCAGCTTCCGAGTCAGAACTTCCCTGATGTATTAAAACTGTGTAATGTACTGTGATTCATGCTGGGACCCTTTCCTTTTGTTTACAATTTTATTACCAATTTAACTGTCTGCTCTGCATTACAACTAACTTATGGCTACATTCTGAATGACTGAAGCTTTCTTTATGCTCAATCATATAAAATATGCTTGGATAGTTAAACTAATATTGGCATTTATTGGAAAATATGAGGATATGGATTAGAATCCCTATGTGGCATAAAGTTTTAATCTATAAGGAAGATTTATTTCAGTATATACTCAAGTACTGTAAAGTTTCATTCTGTTTCCCCAAATACACAGAGAGTTGAACAATAGCTATTTTACATGGAAATTTGGTAATTCATTGTAAAACAAGGATGACTATTAAAACACAATGAAGGGAAGAGCAAGTTTTGGTTCATCTGCTACACAGAATCCATCATTTTTCAAAAAAGACGTACACTGCTTATGGGCAGCACAGAAAGGAAAAAGACAGAATGTTTATTTTTTATATTGTACTTCATCAAAAGACATGATCATTTAAGGAAAATATACTATTTGTTGAACTTTTATTGATCATTTATCTTCCTATTTCTGAATCGGGATAAGTCAGAAGATTTTTGAGCCACTTGCATACTGAGTACAACCACCACAAGCTTTGCTCATCTCTAACAGTAAAATAGTGAATTCTGTGTAGTGTGGTTGATTTTTTCATTTTGAAAAATGTGAAGAAGCAACTCCTCACCCATCACAGGAGCCATCTGTGATTTATCAGAGAAGGAAGTTACCACTATATAGTAATGTGTGTGTGTTACCTACGATTACACAGATGATCAACACAAAATGCAAAGTATTAGATTGGTGCATAAGTTCATAGGGCTTTTGTTTTGCTTATTGGTATTCCAGTTGCTGAGGGTTTGTTTATTGATTGTCTTTTTTTTTATTTGTAGTTCACTATTTTTATCTGAGTTTCCATATTATCGTTCTGTCTTATGGATTTATTCATTAAAGACATAAAGTCTGTAAATGAGTCTGGAATCATTTTTTGGCATTTTATTTTTACAAGTGCGTCTTGTTCACACAGGTTTCTTACACTTTATTACTGGTTTTGGCTACTGCCATCTTCTGGTAATTAAAATATTCTGATGTAAATCATCGTTAAGTTAAACATGTGAGTTCATGGAACTTGTGTGATCAAGACAGGCTTGTAAAAATAAACCGTCATATGGAGATGGAGCTGTGGACACTAGAAAATGGAGTGCCAAGCAGAGAAATAAGAACATTTCCGACATTTTTCTGTTTCAATTCAATAGAGGAGTCACAGCAGCAGAGACAGCCACAAACGTTTGTGCCATGTATGGGGATGATGCCACTGGACAGAGCACAGCAAAAGGATGGTGTTTTCATTTTAAAGAGGATCACTTTGACATTAGTAACTCTCCACATTCTGGAAGACATTCGGGGTTTGATGAAGATCGTTTAACCGCATTCATTCACAATGATCCATGTTAATGTATTCGAGAACTGGCAAATGTGATGAACTGTGATCATCTCGTGATCGTACGACATTTTTATGCCATGGGGACGGTAAAAAAATATGATGTACAAGGATCACATACTCTATGCCAAATGACGAGCCAAATGACAAAAACCAGTGGGTGGCCAGATGTGCATCTCCACGTGCTCATCTTCGACTGGCTCGTCAACAACACCGATCATTTCTATCCACTGACCATTCCTATCTGGTACTGTAATGGTGATGAGCAATGAAATCTTTATGCTAACATAAAGAAAAGAAAGGAATGGTTGAGCCCAAACAAAGCAGCAATTCCTGTATAAAGACCTGTGGGCATCCACATCCCTCTATGCATTTGGTGGAACAGCGAGAGTGTGGTGTACTACGAACTGCTTCCCCAAGATGCAACCATCACTGCTAACATTTATTGTCAACAACTGAGAAATTGATGCTACTCCACAATAACGTCCACCTGCATTCTGCTAGACTGACAAAAAACAGTATACAGGAGTTGGGTCGGGAACTTGTTCCGCATCCACCTCATTCACCTGATCTTGTGACCTCAGATTTTCATCTTTCTGCTCTCCATTGAATAACCTTTAAGGAACTTCCTGTCCAGATGAAAATGCACTCTGAACACGACTCAACGAGTTATTAATCTCAAAATCACATGATTTCTACGGTCTTGGAACTGAAAATTTATCTCAGTCTTGACAGACTGTTGTACACAGCGAAGGAGACTCTGTTATTGATTATTTGAGTGGGTGTTACGTGTATCTGTTGTGTTTATTTAACTTATGGAAAAACACTATGAACTTATGTACCAAGCTAATACAGATATCCATAAAAATAATTAATTTTTTAAATATAAGTTAAGTGGATAGATAAAAAATCTACACATGAAGCACCGGCAGGAGTACACACATATAAAAGGTATTACAGTGTGCTGGCTTTTGGAGCAAGTGGCTCCTTCTTTTGGCAGAAGGACTGAAGGGGAAGGAAGAGCAGTGAAGGAAAAGGACCAATGATATTTTAAAAAAAAAAGGGGTAGAGTTCAGAAAAGTCACCAAAACCATGGGTCAGGGTAGACTTACCAGATGGGATGAGAAGGAAAGACTGTTGGGGATTGCACCAGATGAGACCTAAAAACCTGAGAGCTTAAAAGTGGAAGACAGGATAATAGGCAAGACAGGGATTAGTGCTAAAACATTGTGCACGAGTTAATAAGAGCAAAAAGCTACATATATTGTATGTGATAAGAGGTGGGAGGGAGACGGTGAAAAAGGCAGATTAGAAAATGAAAGATGTAGAAGACTAAAAGGGAGTGAAGAAAGAAATAGTCACTGTGAAGAAATTCTGAGACCAAAGAAATTAATGTAAATTAAGGCCAGCACTAAGGACATGTTTTAGCACCAGTCCCCACCTGCAGAGTTCTGAGAAACTCCGCTAGTGGGAACTAGCACTAATATACATATATGACAGTGTGCACAAAATAGCTTGGCTCAAACGAAGGGGTCGTCAGAAGGAAGTGCTAACCCTCAGTATAACCTTCGAGTCCCAACAACATTAAAAAAATACAATTTTTCACAAATTAATCTTTATTACCAAAGAACGCAACAAACACAAGAAGAAATTGGCAAAAAGTTAACAATCAATTTTTTAAAGAGGTGATTTCACATTGTAATCATTGAGACATACTGTTTTCAACCACCATTATTTCATGAGATAGATATGAAGCAATTTCACATCCTCCTAGACACAACCATACGTCTAGAAACTTCCATGAAACTCATAATGATTAAACCAAATTATAGTCCTAAGTTAGAGCAAAAATGGACCCAAACTTTAATCAACTTATACTAAAAGTACATGCTGCTCCAGGCGTTTTGTTTCAAGACCACTCATAAAAGCAGATTTCAAATACCACTCATAAAAGCACTAGTACAAACTCAAATTTACATTACAGTGCATTTAGATGTTCTTACTTTCACTGTCAATGATCTTCTTATAATGATCACTATAAAACACATCACAATCTTCTACAGTCACATAGCACACTCTCCACGCAGACTGCTGCTTTGAATGCTGTGACTGACTGTTACAATGCACTATACTGACAAGATTAACTCAGTGTACCACTAGATGTGTCTGTCTTGCGAAAGTATTAGCAGTTTTACGCAAAAGGCACTGGTAATTTAAAAAAATTGATAAAATAGTAGTTTCAGGCAGAAACTACTGATACTCAAAGGGTTAGTAAGGGTTAGTTTCATCACATTTTGGTGTTTATGAATGTACAACATTCTGGTGGCAAATTTTTCCTTATGTAGTGCTAAAACACAGCTGTCTACTATATAATTTGTTTTGTCATATTTTATTTATGTCATTTACAAATTTAACCAAAAATATAAAAGCAGCAACTTAAAATCTACATTTATGGGTTAGCATTTTCTTCTGCCAACTAATTCATATTTGCACAAACAGTGTAGCTGGGAAGGGAAAAGAGAAAGAGGAAGATTAGAGTTTAACATCCTGTCTACAATGCGGTCATTAGAGATTGAGCACAAGCTCAGATTGGAATATAATGGGGGAGGGGGGAATTGGCTGTGCCATTTTCAAAGACAACATCCTGGCACTTGCCTAGAGCAATTTAGGGACATCAGATTTGAACTGTCATCCTCCTAAACATCCTCTCCACTCGCTCAGTGGAGGGGAAGCAGATGCTGGCAATGGTGGGGGCTCTGGCTCGAACAACCACCACGTGGTAATGGAGGTGCAGTTCAACAGCTGAGGCCCATAGAGAAACACATATCAAGTGTACCTTATTATAAGCTACAGCAAACTATCATACTGGGCGGTTATAATTCAACTGACAGTGTTCCGAGTGCCACAGTGTCGGCTGTATACATCACAGGGCCCTTAAACATTGTATGTTCATTAAACAGTGTGCTTGTGGGGTATATGGTGCTGTAAGCAGTCAGAATGTGATATGGGTGCACAAAAGCAGCTGAATAGTCAAACACAAAATAATGGTGGTTCTGGCATGAATATAGGATGTGGTCACAGGTTACATGTGTTCAGTACGGTCTCCCTACTCAACAACATGCTGCATCCATAACACGGCACGGTCGACAGTTACTTCCAGCATATCCAGTGTAATCAGGGCGATATGTCGCCATATGCTTTCCTTCAGATCATGAAGAGTCCAGATATACTCCTGATAGACACAGCTTTCAGATATCCCCACAACCATAAGTCACAAAAAGTTAGATTGGGGGATCTGGAAGGCTTCACATCTTGAAGTTGCCTAGAAAAGATGTGGTCATTACTGAAGGTTTCTCAAAGGATATCTTCACCTGGGAAGTAACATGTGGTGTCATCCTGTCTTGCATGAAAATAGTGGTGTGGACACACTTGTGGTCATACTAAGCTGAAACCATGTGTTGCACATCTAGGCCCTTATAATGTGCAGATGTGACCATACACATAAAAGGCCTGCAAGGTGTTGTCTCCATCAATAAAAACAGAACGAGAATGGAGGAGCTTGTGAAACCATACCACACAGTCATATAAGTTGAGTGCAGTGGATATTTCTGGACAACATGTGGTGGAGTAGAGCTCACAGAACCGTGCAGAGTAATATGTGCCAATATTAATTCAGTGACATTGCAGATAGCCAAGCGTGTCTGGTTATGAAGAACTTCCTCCACACCTATGGTGTGTGAAGATGCATTGTCACATGCAGTGAAAAGATAGCAACGAGAATAAGAATGCTCAAAGTGCCCTCGTCAACAGGTGACAGGCAACTAGGTGGACTTTTTTGTACTATTGCCACCTTATCTTGTGCAAGCTCTACCAGCAATGTGTGAGGAGGATAGATCCTGTTTCCTCTGTAGTGTTCCTTTCCCTGTGGCAGGCAGTGTGCTGAGTAGATGTGAATTCCTTTCTACATCTGCATCCAGACTCTGTGAACCACTGTGAAGTGGATGCCAGAGGGTAAATCCCACTGTACCACTTATAAGGGCTTTTTCCCATTCCATTCACATATGGAGCGCAGGAAGAATGACTGTTCAAATACCTCTCTGTGTGCTGTAATTAATCTAATCTTGTGCTCACAATTCCTATGCGAGTGATCCTTAGGAGGTTTTACTATATTCGTACAGCCATAATTTAAAGCCATTTCTTGAAACTTTTTAGTAGTTTTCTTGCGATAGTTTCTGTCTATCTTCAAGAGTCTGCAACTTCACTTCTTTCAACATCTCTGTGACATTCTCCTTTGGGTCAAACAATCCCGAGAGCATTTGTGCTGCCCTTCTCTGTATCCATTCAATTTGTCAAATATTTTATATCAATTGCACTATTCTAATTATTAAACTTAAGTTAAACACATGCCCTCTTTCATACTTTGTGAATCTCAAAAATATGATCTGATGGAACTGTAGGTATTGTTCGGTATGCAGAGAAAAGAAAACTATTTGAACACATATTCAGTTTCTCCAACTAAGGTATAGAATAAGTGCATTACACAGTCTCAAGACATTTCCAGCATACAGTAAAAAATTCAACAGATTCCCAGTTTTGGGACTGAACTTGGGAGGAAGGCGCAATTTTTCCAACTATTCTGTAAAATACGAAAAGAACTATATGCCCTAGGAAAGTGTGATAGGACCACTATAATTCTCTATATACATAAATTATTTGGCAGACAGGGTGGGCAGCAATCTGCGGTCATTAGCTGATGATCCCATGGTGCACGGTAAGGTGTCAAAGTTGAGTGACTGTAGGGTGATACAAGATGACTTGGACAAATTTTCCAGTTGGTGTAATGAATGGCAGCTAGCCTTAAATGTGAAAAGTATATAAGTCAATGCAGATGAGTAGGAAGATCAAACCTGTAATGTATGGATACAGCATTACTAACATCTTGCCTGACACAGTCAAGTCGTTTAAATATCTGGGTATTATGTAGAAAAGCGATATGAGGTAGAACGAGCTTGTGAGGATTGTGGTAGGAAAGGCAAATGGTCATCAACTTCAGTTTATTGGGAGAATTCTGTGAAAGTGTGGTTCATCTGTAAAGGAGACTGCATATAGGACGTCAATGCGACCTATTGTTGAGTATTGCCCGAGTGTTTGGGATCTGTGCCAGATCACATTAAAGGGAGACACTGAAATAATTCAGAGGCGGGCTGTTAGGTTTGTTACTGATACGCCTGAATAACAAACAAGTGTTATGGAAGTGCTTCAGGAACTCAAATGGGAATCCTTGGAGAGAAAGCAATGTTCGTTTTGAGGAACACTATTGAGAAACTTTAGAGAACCGGCATTTGAAGCTGACTGCAGAAGGATTCTGTTGCCTGCAACATACATTGTGCATATGGATCATGAAGGTAAGATATGAGAAATGACAAGTAGTGGTAAAGGGTACCTTCCCCCATGCACTGTATGGTGGCTTGCGGAGTATCAATGTAGATGTAGATGCAGATGTAAATGATACATATTCCATTTGATTTTTTATTCTGAGATAGTTTAATTCTGTTCTGACCCACATCATGGCCAACTGTCTTAACATCCATAGCTGAAATATAAGCAAGAACAAAACACTAAATTTTTAAAAAAAGTAACATAACTGTAAACCATGACTGCTGCAAAAGAAATGGATCTAATTACTAAATACTGAAGAAAACTGAGAGAAATGGGACATTGTGATGCACATGTTGCATGGAACACTAGCCAACAATGTAAATATGCCTACCTGGTTCACTCTGATTCACAGATGATGACTGGCACTGATCCTTTTGCATCAACTGCTCCAATTCACGCCGTCTTGCTTGTAATCGTTGTGCATCAGCCTGTAAATATATCAACTTTAGAATTATATGTGTGAAAAAGGAGTAAAATGACTGGTTTTAGAGAGCAAGGATATTTCAGGCAACTCATTAGACATCAAGTAAAAGAAAATAGTAACATCTCTGCTAAACCACCAGATAGACACTTCAAATATCTGTCCCTCAAAACTCCAAAAACTTGACTGATTACAACACTAACGATACAATTACATCTGATAGGATGCCCTCAAAAATAAATAAATAAATAATGCTTAAGTGTCAGAAAGAACCAGTTCCAACCTGTCCATGTCACACCAAAGGTAGACTTTACCTATTAGCATTGACATAAATACATATAGTGTATGAATATCATGGAAGTAGGAAGTAGAGGTGGCATATTCATATGACAATGATTAAATATTTTTTTTATTATACACAGTAGTTCAGAACCTCATTAACAACCCTGAAGAGCAACATATCACACAAAAAGTATAAATTCTGTTAAAGAACATATTCTTTTTAGCGTGACTTTTACAAATGTTACATCCACACTTATACTTTGCAAACCACTATGAAGTATGTGGCAGAGATTTTTCACATTGTACATTTATTAGGTATTCTTCCTGTTGCATTTGTTTATGGAGCATAGAAAGAACGACTGCTTCGAAATCTTGGTGTGCACTGTCATTCATCTACTCTTGCCTTTTCAGTCGCTATGTGAGCTTGAAAACCAGAATCATACTTAACAACAATTTGGCAATGCTGTGTTGTGGACATGACAAATGTCTCTCAGTCATACAAGTGACTCATAAATGAAGTATTAAAATGTTTATGTTCCTAAGGAAAAAAGTATCCTGTGTGTACGAGTTAGCCGGCCGAAGTGGCCGTGCGGTTAAAGGCGCTGCAGTCTGGAACCGCAGGGCCGCTACGGTCGCAGGTTCGAATCCTGCCTCGGGCATGGATGTTTGTGATGTCCTTAGGTTAGTTAGGTTTAACTAGTTCTAAGTTCTAGGGGACTAATGACCTCAGCAGTTGAGTCCCATAGTGCTCAGAGCCATTTGAACCATTTGTACGAGTTAGTATGACTTATCATCCCTCTAAAAAGTTTGTTAGTGAGTTCCTGACTAACATAGAATATCATTTCACTATTGGGTAAGTGAGCTGACAGAGGTTAGGTTTCAACTCTGAAGTAAAAATGTACACTCCTGTAACTGCGGCAAGACTTGCTGTGGCCATGGGAGTGTGTGTTTGGTTGGGCGTCTGTGTACTTGTGTGTGTGTGTGTGTGTGTGTGTGTGTGTGTGTGTGTGTGTGTGTGTGAGAGAGAGAGAGAGAGAGAGAGAGAGAGAGAGAGAGAGAGAGAGAGAGAGAGAATTTGCGTACATCATCATCATCATCATCATCATCATCATCATGTGTTCTGCCAAAAGGCAGGTTTTCACATCGTAGTTCTCCAGGCTGTCCAGTCTTCCGCCATCCTCTTCAGGTCTGCGTAATTTCCTCTTCCCTTTATGTCGTCTATCATCTTGTATCTCCTTCTTCCTCTCAGTCTTCTCCCACAAACCAATCCTTACAAAGCATCTGCTAGCAAGCACTCCCTTCTCAATTAATGTCCCAACCAGTTCTTTTTCCTTTCTCTTATAACCTTCAGCAGACATCATCTCTCACCAACCCTTTCCAACACTCTTTCATTAGTCACTCTTTCCATCCACCTTATTCTCTCCATTCTCCTCCACATCCACATCTCAAATGCTTCTAACCTTTTTTCATCCTCTGGTCTCAGCGTCCATCTTTCTGTCCCATATAGTGCCATCCTCCAAACAAAAAATTTGCCAGGCCTTTTCCTTAGACCTTTACCTAATTTGCTACATAAGTCTCCTCTTTCTGTTGAATGCCTTCTCCGCTATGGCAATTCGAGTTTTCACCTGCTGGTGACATCTCAAGTCTTCAGGTATTGTGTTTCCAAGATATTTAAATGCACTTACTTGGCTAATGGTAGATTGTCCTATTTAAATATTGGACAGTCTGTGTCATGTACTGATGACCATACTCTTTGTTTTGCTGTGTTTATTTGCATCCCATATTCCACACAAGCTTCATTCAGATCTTTCAGCATGTCACTGTCCGCTCACTTTCTGCCACTAATACTATGTCATCAGCAACTCTTATACTTTCTATTCTCTTTCCACCAATACATATTCCTCTTTTCCCATCTAAGCCTTTTGCAATAATCTCTTCAAGGTGTGCGTTAAACAACAGTGGGGAAAGGCAACAACCTTGTCTAACACCTCATCCAATGCTGCTTCCTCCTGATATTTCATTTCCAATCCTTATCCTTATTTTCTGCTGTAAATGTAGATTCTGTATCAGTTGTCTCTTTTTTCAATCTATTCCTTTCCTCCTCAAAATATACATCAGCTTGTTCCAATGAACTCTGTCAAAAGCCTTTTCTAAATCTATAAAACAGCAAAGATTTCTCTACCTTTTTCCATACATCTTTCCCCTAAAGTTCTTAACAGGCCAATAGCATCTCTTGTTCATTTTCCTCTTCTAAATCCGAACTGCTCCCCTGCAATCTCTCTATTCAGTTTGCCATCTAGCCTTCTACTCAACACTCTCAGCAAGACTTCAGCTGCACGAGATATTAGACTGATGGTCCTATGCTCTTCACATTTTTTAGTGGTTCTCTTTTTCTCTATGGGCATAATAAATGTTGCAAGGATGTCCTCTGGCCATTCCCCTTTGTCATATGCCTCATTACAAAGGTAGATTTTTTTTTTTTTTTTTTTTTTTTTTTTTTTTTTTGCCAGGCTCTTCAACAGGTCTGCTGGAATATCATCAATTCCACATAGCTTCCTATTCTTCATCTCCCTCAGCGCCTTTTCTACTTCTGCTTCCAAGATGGTGATTCCCTTGCCATCTTCTGGCACATATTGCTCCTCTTCAACATTAATTTCGCTTTGTATTTCATCCCCATTATACAGACATTCATTCAATATATTCTTGCCATCTGTTCAAAACCTCCTGTGGTTCTTCTGCTAGAGTACCATCTGCTCTTTCTATTTCCATGTTATTCCTCTTTCTTTTACTTTCAAAAACTATCTCACTGGTCAGTCTATAAATCATTTCATACTTTCCCTCTTTCTCCATTTTCTGTATTTCATCGCATTTCTGTTTCATCCAGTTTCCCTTGCTTCTTCAGTTTCTCTTCTTAATTCATTATTCAGTTTCCTTTACCCATGACTGAGCCTACATGAGTGTTCCACTTCATAGGCCTACAATGTGTTACACCAATGTATTTGAATAAATTTCAACTGTGACTCACATCTGATGATATATTGATAGGATATTATGTTTTATCATTTTGTGAAGTGGAAAATTTTCCTTTTCTGAACATTTAAGGCAAGGCGGCAATCACTGCACCACTTTGAAGTCTTATCAAGGTCTAACTGAATATTTGAACAGCACTGTTCAGACTGTACTTCATTGTAAATAACTGCATCATCTGCAAAAAGTCTGAGGTTACTATAAAGATTGTCAGCAAGATCATTAACATACAACATGAACTGTAAGGTACCCAACACACTTCCCTGGGATAAACTTGAAGTTACTTCTACATCTCTCAATGACTCTCCAGTCAACATAACATACTGTATTCTCCTTACCAAGAAATCCTCAATTCAGTCATGCACTTTGTCTGACCCCATATGACTGTACTTTTGATGATAAACATGCAGGTATGGTATTGAGTCAAAAGCTTCTCGGAAATCAAGAAGCACTGCATGTACTTGACAGCCTTGTGGAGGTCATTCTGTTCTCATTCTATTCAACAGGCCCCACTATGTTTGAGCTCAGAATATATTCTAAGATTCTACAAGAAAAGGATACCAAAGATACTGGATGGCAGTTTAGTGGATCACTCTGCTACCCTTCTTGCAGACAGGTGTGACCTGTGTTTTCTTCCTGCTTCTGGGCACAGTTTCTTGTTCAAGGGATCTACAACAGATTATAGTTAACAGAGGGGTTAACTCAAGTGTGGGCTGGCTATAGAATCTGGTAGGAATTCCATTGGGAATTTGAGCTTTGTTCAGTTTTTAATGATTTCAGCTGTTTCCCAGTGCCACTGACACTAATATCTATTTTGTTCATCTTTTAAGTTGGGGCAATACTTCTGGGTTCTCCTTTGTAAACGAACTTTTGAAAAGTGAGTTAAGCATTTCTGCCTTTGCTTTGCTATTCTCAATTTCAGTCCAGACTATACATGAGTGTCTGGACACTAACTCTTGTGCAAGTAACACCCTTTACATAGGACTAGAATTTCTTTTGGTTTTGTGAATGAGTATTTGACAATATTCTGCTACAGTAGTCACTGAAGGTTTCACACACTGCTCTCTTGATTGCCAAACATGTTTCACTCAGCACCTCTCTATCTATAGCTCTATGCTTTGTTTTATATCTACTAAGCAGTTGTCCTTTGTTCCTTCAGAAATTTCTTTATAGTTGATATATACCATGGAGGATCTTTCCAATTATGAGCTGTCCTACTGGGTACACATCTACTCATTGCATGGTGAATGGAGACAATTGACTGCTTGCTCTATCATTACTTTTTGTACATTTTTATGGGTAAGTATTGATGCACAATACCACTGTTATATGCAGGTCTAGCAGAAGTTCAGATTCATCCCCTGTTACAGGATTATGATTTAAGTGAAGTTTCATCCGTATTTACTGTACTCTGTCGATCTTTTTGTTGGCGACTACTAGTTTCTATACAGAGAGAACTGTGAAAAAGAGCATTAAGGATCTTCTTAAATTTAGGATGTTTCCAGCAGAATCTCTTTTGGCTTGCCCACACAGAAAGAAGAGGGCAAGAGAGTGTGAGGCACTGTTAGAAGATGAGTCAAGCATCTTGAAATGTATATACCTCAACCAAAACCAGGTATGGACAAGCAATATGATGGGTATGATCACCGGACCACAGTGGATAGCATTTTGTCATCACAAGCATGTCAATATGAGCAGTGTAATAGCAAATCTAAAACAAAGTGCACAAAATGCAACCAGTACCTGTCTTCACAAAAGTGAAGCAGTATGCACCATGTCTTTGTATGACAAAAGTTATAAATTTTATACATTTTTAATGCCATTAAAATGAGTTTGAAATTGTGTAACATTTTACTAACATTTCTATCAACCAAAAGTAAAATCATAACATGTTTCATTCATAACAGTTCCTCATAATATCAAATACGTTGCAGAAGTCAGAGGACAATTAAGCTGAAATAAAACTTGATCCACATGATACTGATCATCGTTTTACAATAAAATTTTTAATGAAAGAAGTTTTATACCATTTTTTCATCATGCAATATGCCAAAATATTCGAAGAATTCGACTTAATTCATTATTTTGAACAACAAAAACCCAGAATAGAATAATGACAATATTATGAAAAATGTCAGATTGCTACTCACCATATAGTGGAGATGCTGAGTCACAGACATGCACAACAACAAGACTGTTCAACAAGTGAGCATTTGACCAAAAGGCCTTCTTCTAAAGTACATGCACACATGCACGCACGCACATTCACACAAGCACAACCCACACACATATGACCACTGAAGATGGACTGCAAGTAGCCGGGGTTGCGAGGGAGGGGTGGGGGAGGGAGGGGGGAGCTGAAAGGGAGAGAAGTAAAAAGATTGTGAGCATGTTGGTGGAGTAGAGGGCTTTGAAGTGCTGGAGTGGAAGCAGGAAAGGGGGATGAAGGACAATTACTAAGAAAGGTTGTGGCCAGGAAGCTTAAGGGAAAACAGGATATATTGCAGGAAGAGTTCCCACCTAGCAATTCAGAAGAGCTGGCATTGGTAGGAAGGATCCCGATGCCACAGGCTGTGAAGCAGTCATTAAGATTAAGAATGTTGTATTGGGTAGTGTGGTCAGCAACTGGGCGGTCCAGCTGTATCTTGGCTACAGTTTGTCACCATTCATGCATACAGACAGCTTGTTGGTAGTCATGCCCATGAAGAACGCAGCACATTGGTTGCAGCTTAGCTTATAGATCATGTGACTGGTGTCACAGGCAGCCCTGCCTTTGATGGGATAGGTGATACTAGTGATAGGACTGGAGTAGGTGGTGGTGGGAGGGTGTATGGGACAGGTCTTGCATCTAGGTCTATTACAGGGGTATGAGCCATGAGGCAAGGCCTGGGAGCAGGAGTTGTGTAAGGATGGATGAGGATATTGAATAGGTTTGGTGGGATCGGAATACCACTGTGGGAGTTATGGGAAGGATGCTGGGTAGGATATTCGTCACTTCAGGGCAAGACGAGAGAGAGTCGAAACCCTGCCACAAAATGTGGTTCAGTTGCTCCACTCCAAGGTGGTACCAAGTCATGAAGGGAATGCTCCTCTGTTGCCAGATGGTGGGCCTTTGGGAAGTGGAGAGTGAATGGAGATAAGGCATAGGATATCTATTTCTGTACATGGTTGGGAGGGTAATTATGGTCTGTGAAGGCCTCAGTGAGATCCTTGGTATATTTCGAGAGGGACTACTCTTCACTATAGATACGGCAACAACAGGTGGCTAGGCTTCTTGGTGTGGAATGAGTGGAAGCTGTCGAAGAGGAGGCATTGTTAGTGGTTGTAGGTTTAATATGGACGGAGGTAGCCATCTTTGAGGTGGGGGGTCAATATCAAGGAAAATGGCTTGTTGGGTTGAGGAGGACCAGGTGAAGTGAATGGGGGAGAAGGTGTTGAGGTTCTGGAGGAATATCGACAGGGTTTCCTCACTCTCGATCTAGATCACAAAGACGTCATCTGTGAATCTGTGCCAGGTGAGGGGGTTTGGGATATAGGGTGGGTTAGAAAGGATTCCTCTAAATGGCCCACGAAGAGGTTGGCATAGGATGGTGCTATGCAGGTGCCCTCTGCCGTACCCTGACAGCTTGTAGGCAATGTCTTCAAAGGAGAAGTAATTGTAGGTCAGGAAATTGTTGGTCATGGTGACCAGGAAGAGGTTTGTGGGTTTTCAATCCATCAGGGGCTGCGAAAGATGGTGTTTAGTCATGTCAAGGCCATGAGCATTAGGGATGTTAGTGTACAGAGAGGTGGCATCAAAAGTGATCAGCAAGGTACCATGTGGTAAAGGAAAAAGAACTGTAGACAGTTGGTGGATTGTAGGTTGCAGGTAATGAGCTGTAGATGTTGGTCTATGAAAGCAGAAATTCTCTGAGTGGAGGCACAGTAACCAGCCACTAAGGGGCATCCTGGGTGGTTGGGTTTATGGACTTTAGGAAGCATGTAGAAGGTAGGAGTGCAGGGAGTGGTACAGATGAGGAGGGAGATAGACTCCAGCAAGAGATTCTGGCATCACACTTGGATGGAGGAGTAAACTGAGTTTGGCAGGGTTCAACGATGGTCTTTGGTTGAGTATGGTTGGTAGGGTTGGTGGCAAAAAAGTGTTTCCACTGTAGGGACAGGGAAAAGGAGACACAGTCTTTAACAAGTTTTTCTGGGGAAAAAAAAATTCATGATGGAAAGGACTATAAAACATTTTACACGAAATGTCCATAACATACTTCTATTCCTGTGAACATTGTAATAGGTGCCAAATTAAAAATGTGAAGTTGTCCTCCACCCAAAGGTTGGTTTAAACATGGCAGCATTTTGCCAGCATGGTGTTATTGGAGGTCGTACACCCTTACCTTCCCTCGATCCTTGAACTAACTTACTCAGCCAGTTATAGGGGGACCTATGGTTTAATGTGGGCTATGAACCATGACGCAATGTGGCATTTTACACATACATATTATTGTCAGAGGTGAAAGAGGAAATGGTAACCACATAGATAAGTATTCTAGTAGAACCAACAGAGGATACTGAATGTGTGTAAGGGCAGTACTAGTGGTCACAGATCTGCTGGAAAACTTGAGTTGGCAGATTCTTTTAGGTAGAAGTAAATTATCACATGAAAGCGTAGTTACAAAATTCAACAACCTATATCAAGTGAAGCATCTAGACTTATTCCTCATCTCCCTTATTTATTGCTCCCATATGGAGCGTGAAGACAAAGTTTGACTAATTACAGATCACACAGAGGCATTTAAGCAGTCATTCTTCCAGTGCTCTATATATGTTTGTAGAACAAACCCTAATGTGTGTTACCATGCGAAGAACCATCTGCCCCACACTTCAGTGGTTTGCAAAGTATGTATGTAGATGCAAATATAGACATCAAATCATAGTCATACAGTACCTGTGTGTTAGTTCGTTTTTCTTTCAGAGGAGGCCTTTCAAATGAATGCCTTTCCTGTTCTGCCTGTGAAGTCACCTCTGCTGGACTGGAACATAAAAATGCAAAATTTTTAAATTTGTAATGTTTGTGTTTTCTTTATTCAGCAATAATTGCAAATTCAGCTGCTCCATTAACAGAATCATCTGCATTCACTGAACACCAATCATCAACTGATAATATGTCAGTATTTCTGAGAAGGGTGGAGCAAGATAAGAGCCTCTATATCGCCAAAGAAAAAATAATTATATTATTTAGTGATTTTAATATAAACTTTGCAGTTGAGTCACAGGAATCAACTGACATAAATAATTTATTGAGTACATTTTCTATGGCAAACATGATCAAGGTATCCACAAGACTAACACCCACTTCCTGCAGTTCAACTCATGTCATATTTGTTGATCTTATTTCTACCCTAGTACTCAGTTTACAAAATTTATCCAACTAGCTTTCTGACCATAACGGCCTCTTACTTAAAGTAAAACTGGCACATATGGCTGCCACAGACCCTCAGTACCAAAGAGCACATAAAAAAATAGTATCTTAGATTCCAACAATTTCATTTTAATTAAGTAACTGCAAGGGATATGGAAAAATTTTATCATGAGGGTGACACTAAAAGGAAAGTTCATGTTATTTTAAAGCACCACTTTTCTACTTGTAAGGTATATAGGAAATTCTTTATGAATCACTGGATGCATGGAGTGGATCACTAAGGGATTATCACCTCCTAGGCAACCAAGAAAGAACTTTGCATAGAAAGTACAATAAATAGTGACCTGAATTTTCAAAGATACTTTTAAAAGAATAAAAAGCTCCTCAACGCAGTCACATCAAATGCAAAAAATATCTCAAACCATCAGCATACTATCAACTTAATGCAACTAAATGTCTTTTGGAAAGTTGCCAGTGGTACCACAGAAACCAAAGCCAAACAGGACTCACCTGAATACCTTACGTTAAATGATAAAAAAGCTTCAGATGCAAAGCAGAAAGAAATTCATTTAACTACATTTACCAAAGATTGCTGATAATGCACTGTGAAGAATCACTGTAGCAGCAGAATCATATAAAACTTCATTCCCAACATCAGATAGGTCTACTCTTCCTGCTCTGGTAACTGAACAATAGGTATTAAAATTGTAAGAGACTCCAAATCATCTGACTCATGAAACTTCCTGGCGGATTAAAACTGTGTGCCGGACCGAGACTCGAACTCGGGACCTTTGCCTTTCACGGGCAAGTGCTCTACCAACTGAGCTACCCAAGCACGACTCACGCCCCGTCCTCACAGCTTTACTTCTGCCAGTACCTCGTCTCCTACCTTCCAAACTTTACAGAAGCTCTCCTGCGAACCTTGCAGAACTAGCACTCCTGAAAGAAAGGATATTGCGGAGACGAGGTACTGGCAGAAGCAAAGCTGTGAGGACGGGGCGTGAGTCGTGCTTGGATAGCTCAGTTGGTAGAGCTCTTGCCCGCGAAAGGCAAAGGTCCCGAGTTCGAGTCTCGGTCCTGCACACAGTTTTAATCTGCCAGGAAGTTTCATATCAGCGCACACTACGCTGTAGAGTGAAAATTTCATTCTAGAAAGATCCTTTCTTTCAGGAGTGCTAGTTCTGCAAGGTTCGCAGGAGAGCTTCTGTAAAGTTTGGAAGGTAGGAGACGAGGTACTGGCAGAAGTAAAGCTGTGAGGACGGGGCGTGAGTCGTGCTTGGGTAGCTCAGTTGGTAGAGCACTTGCCCGCGAAAGGCAAAGGTCCTGAGTTCGAGTCTCGGTCCTGCACACAGATTTAATTTGCCAGGAAGTTTCATCAGCACACACTCCGCTGTAGAGTGAAAATTTCATTCATCTGACTCATGTGGAACTGATGGTATCCAACACTATGAAAAATCCTTCTGTGGGACTGTCACATCCTCACACACAGTGAGTTTCCCAAAAGCATTAAAGACCTCTAACGTAACTGCAGTCTTCAAAAATGAGAGAAGTCAAAATGTAAACAATTGTTGTCCTATTTCCATACTCTCAGCTATATTTAAGATATAGCTAAATCTAAGATAACCGAGAAAGTTATCTACAGTCATTTATTGATAAAATGGAATCACTGACCCTTTAATTATGCACTCTTAATAAATTCCATGAGCAGAGTCTTAAATCCATCAACCAGAAGGGATTTTACTCTGGATTTTTCACTGACTTAAGTAAGGCTTTTGGACTCGATAAACACTCATTGTTGCTTTGGAAGCTAGAATCTTGTAGCATCAGAGGCACTGGAAATCAGTGGCTTCAATCACACCTCATCAACCAAAAGTAAATGGCTGAAATCACAAGCCCATAATCTGAAAAAAGTTACTCGGACAAAGCCCTCAGAAACTGTGGAGACATATGGGGCTCAGTGAAAGGGGCCCTTGCGTGCCTCAACAATACAGATAGCCGTACCGTAGGTGCAACCACAACGGAGGGGTATCTGTTGAGAGGCCAGGCAAACATGTGGTTCCTGAAGATCATTTTTCCCGAGAGCATGCAGCTTTCCTGTATGGTTAAATGATGATGGCGTCCACTTTGGTAAAATATTCCGGAGGTAAAATAGTCCTCCATTCGGATCTCCGGGCGGGGACTACTCAGGAGGACGTCGTTATCAGGAGAAAGAAACTGTCATTCTGCGGAGCGGAGTGTGGAATGTCAGATCCCTTAATCGGGCAGGTAGGTTAGAAAATTTACAAAGGGAAATGGGTAGGTTAAAGTTAGATATAGTGGGAATTAGTGAAGTTTGCTGGCAGGAGGAACAAGACTTCTGGTCAGGTGAATACAGGGTTATAAATACAAAATCAAATGGGGGTAATGCAGGAGTAGGCTTAATAATGAATAAAAAAAATAGGAATGCAGGTAACCTACTACAAACAGCATAGTGAATGCATTATTGTGGCCAAGATAGATACGAAGCCCGTATCTACCACAGTAGTACAAGTTTATATGCGGACTACAGCTCCGCAGATGCAAAGAGATAGATGAAATGTATGATGAAATAAAAGAAATTATTCAGATAGTGAAGGGAGACAGAAATTTTATAGTCATGGGTGACTGTAATTCGATAGTAGGAAAGGGAAGAGAAGGAAACATAGTAGGTGAATATGGAATGGGGGTAAGGAATGAAAGAGCAATCCACCTGGTAGAATTTTGCACAAAGCATAACTTAATCATAGCTAACACTTGGTTCAAGAATAATGAAAGAAGGTTGTATATGTGGAAGAAGCCTGGAGAGACTGACAGGTTTCAGATAGATTATATAATGGTAAGGCAGAGATTTAGGAACCAGGTTTTAAATTGTAAGACATTTCCAGAGGCAGATGTGGACTCTGACCACAAATATATTGGTTATGAACTGTAGATTAAAACTAAAGAAACTGCAAAAAGGTGGGAATTTAAGATGGGACCTGGATAAATTGACAGAACCAGAGGTTGTACAGAGTTTCAGGAAGAGCATTAGGGAAAGATTGGGGGAAAGAAATACAGTAGAAGAAGAATGGATAGCTTTGAAAGATGAAGTAGTGAAGGCAGCAGAGGATCAAGTAGGTAAAAAGACGAGGGTTAGTAGAAATCCTTGGGTAACAGAAGAGATACTGATGTTAATTGATGAAAGGTGATGTTAATTGATGAAAGGAGAAATCTAAAAAAGGCAGTAAATGAAGCAGGCAAAAAGGAATATAAACATCTCAAAAATGAGGTTGACAGGAAGTGCAAAATGGCTAAGCAGGGATGGCTACAGGACAAATGTAAGGATGTAGATGCTTATCTCACTAGGGGTAAAATAGATACTGCCTACAGGAAAATTAGAGAGATCTTCGGAGAAAAGAGAACCACTTGCATGAATATCAAGAGCTCAGATGGAAACCCAGTTCTAAGCAAAGAAGGGAAAGCGGAAAGGTGGAAGCAGTATATAGAGGGTCTATACAAGGGCGATGTTCTTGAGGACAGTATTATGGAAATGGAAGGGGATGTAGATGAAGATGAAATGGGAGATATGATACTGCGTGAAGAGTTCGACAGAGCACTGAAAGACCTGAGCCGAAACAAGGCCCCGGGAGTAGACAACATTCCATTAGAACTACTGATAGCCTTGGGAGAGCCAGTCCTGACAAAACTTTAACATCTGGTGAGCAAGATGTATGAGACAGGCGAAATTCTCTCAGACTTCAAGAAGAATATAATAATTCGAATCCCAAAGAAAGCAGGTGTTGCCAGATGTGAAAATTACCGAACTATCAGTTTAGTAAGCCACGGCTGCAAAATACTAACATGAATTCCTTACAGACAAATGGAAAAACTGGTAGAAGCCGACCTTGGGGAAGACCAGTTTGGATTTCGTAGAAATGTTGGAACACACGAGGCAATACTGACCCTACAACTTATCTTAGAAAATAGATTAAAGAAAGGCAAACCTACGTTTCTAGCATTTGTAGACTTAGAGAAAGCTTTTGACAATGTTGACTGGAATACTCTCTTTCAAATTCTGAAGGTGGCAGGGGTAAAATACAGAGAGCGAAAGGCTATTTACAATTTGTACAGAAAGCAGATGGCAGTTATAAGAGTCGAGGGACATGAAAGGGAAGCAGTGGTTGGGAAGGGAATGAGACAGGGTTGTAGCCTCTCCCCGATGCTATTCAATCTGTATATTGAGCAAGCAGTAAAGGAAACAAAAGATATGTTCGGAGTAGGAATTAAAATCCATGGAGAAGAAATTAAAACTTTGAGGTTCGCTAACTTTGAGGTTCGCTGATGACATTGTAATTCTGTCAGACAGCAAAGGACCTGGAAGAGCAGCTTAACGCAATGGACAGTGTCTTGAAAGGAGGATATAAGATCAACAAAAGCAAAACGAGGATAATGGAATGTAGTCGAATTAAATCGGGTGATGCTGAGGGTATTATAGTAGGAAATGATACGCTTAAAGTAGTAAATGAGTTTTGCTATTTGGGAAGCAAAATAACTAATGATGGTCGAAGTAGAAAGGATATAAAATGTAGACTGGCAATGGCAAGGAAGGCGTTTATGAAGAAGAGAAATTTGTTAACATCGAGTAGAGATTTAAGTGTCAAGAAGTCTTTTCTGAAAGTATTTGTATGGAGTGTAGCCATGTATGGAAGTGAAATGTGGACGATAAATAGTTTAGACAAGAAGAGAATAGAAGCTTTCGAAATGTGGTGCTACAGAAGGATGTTGAAGATTAGATGGGTAGATCACATAACTAATGAGGTGGTACTGAATAGAATTGGGGAGAAGAGAAATTTGTGGCACAACTTGACTAGAAGAAGGGATTGATTGGTAGGACATATTCTGAGGCATCAGGGGATCACCAATTTAGTATTGGAGGGCAGTGCGTAGGGTAAAAATTGTAGAGGGAGACCAAGAGATGAATACACTAAACAGATTCAGAAGGATGTAGGTTGCAGTATGTACTGGGAGATGAAGAAGCTTGCACAGGATAGAATAGCATGGAGGGCTGCATCAAACCAGTCTCTGGACTGAAGACCACAACAACAACAACAACAACAACTTCTGTATTATTCACAGATGTCAAAAATTTGCTCCTCCAATTCGACTCAGCTGTGCAATTAAAATATAAGCCGAAGAGTACAACGGAAAGTTCCTGCCCTGACTGTACAAGAATAAATCATTGGTGAACACAAGCAAGACAGCTAATATGCTGCTCTGTCTATCCAGAAGCCCTCTGCCTATATTAAACCCTCAAAAATTGATGTCAAAGAAATTGAATAAGTACCAGGAACAACATTTTTGGGGATATGAACTGACAGAACACTTCAACGGGACCAACACAGAGAGAAATTGCTAAAAAAAATCCAGGTAGTTTCTGCTATGCATTTAGAATCTGCAGCCAATAAAGTGATATACATACGAGTATGCTAGAAAAATCCAGGTAGTCTCTGCTGTGCATTTAGAATCTTCAGCCAATCATGTGATACACTCTAAAAATTATGTACCATGAATTTACACATTCAGTAATAGCATACGGCATCCCATTTGGGAGCTGCTTACAGAAAAATTTCGTTACACGAAAAGGGCTGATGAAAAAATTATTGAAAGATCACCAAAGCAATCCACAGCAAACATTAATCTGATGGGCAAAACATTGAGGAGAAATTATGATGGGATTGGAAACATAGGCAACCTACTCTTCAAACTACCCCTAACATTTAGAAATAAAACAAATACTTTTAATAATCTGGTATGAGAAAGGTAAATTTTAGTGAGGGAGGTTATTGTGTTAAATATGACAACAGTCTGTCTACCAAAACTCTTGACACTGAAATCATCCAACTCTTATATGTAACATCCACAGTTTTCTACTTCCTTGTCCCTTTTTTTTTTTTTTTTAATTTTGGGTGTAATATTTAAAATTAGATATACTTCAGTGTTCTTAGTGCTTTTTTACCACATGGCTGCTGCTGATTTCGGCAATATGTGGCTGTTGGCATCTCAACGCCTTTACTGTTCACGAGTAGTGACCTTTACTTCTAAATTATTTACATTCTGACAGAACTCTTCATTCCATATTTAAAACTAATACCAGTCAATTGCCAGAACTGTAATGTTCCCAGTAACACTGATTAGAACAACATGTGCATATGAGTACATGGCACACTTTACAGTTGCTGAATCGTAAATACTGATGTATCTGAAAAAATAATGTCCATTTCATATCTTATTATTGGACAATATTGCACTGTCATGACTGTATCAGAAAAAAATATTCTAAAAGTTTCAAGAATGAGATAGCTAACATTAGTACAGTAGCATGCTTCAGAGGCCAACAAGTTATTGTTGATGGTCTCACCTGTCATGGGGAGCTGCTTCTTTGCTCCCATCATCACTAGCTGTCTCTTGTGCCAGCTGGTCAAGGTAATGTTGAGGCACAGACTGTCCACTGCTCTGGAAATCAACTACTGTTGCAAGAAGCTGTTGCAAATGTTGCAGCCGTGCCCTTGCCTCTTGTAGTTTGCTGTACAAGCAGAAAGAAAAACTGCATTACTATTTTATTCGAAGACATAATTTTTATTAATGTATTCATTCTGTATATAGGGAAGAGAAGGTAATGCAAGCGATTTTAAAGTTGAGTTTGGAAATAAGAGTGAAACATATTATGTAAACCAACAAATAAAAAAATACAATCATACAGCAATAAATGAAGTATCACACATCAATTTTGTTTTTCTATCATCTACATTTCTGTCTGTTAAAAAAAAGAAAGACAGCATTTCAGCAAACAATTACCACTGCTAGCTCAGAGTCCTGTCAAAACTAAACTTAGATTGACTCCTTTTTTGTGAAATGCCAGCACCACAGTCACAGAGACAAATTAAATCTGTGAAAAACCTAAGAAAGCAAGCATCTTAATGAAAACTGAACAGAGGAAAACCTTGGGTTGCAGAAGAAAATTTTATACAGTGGGAAGAAAGAATAACTTTTCTTGTTGGCTGTGTGCCATATTTGCACTTATATAGGCCATGTATGAATACAGGCCGCACCTAAACTTTTGACATGAGATTATAGTAAGAAGTAAATCTCAGATACTAACCACATAACTAAATTTACAAGAAAATACAATTACGCATATCTCTCTGTCCCCTTCTTCAACTCCTGCATAACTATGAAGGGAATTGTCCGATCTGACATGTCAAAACCTGCCATCAAATTCTTTATACAGTAAGGAAATGCAGAAAGAATACAATTACAAAGTTTTAGCTGCTAAGACACACTACAAGTATTTTTTAAAAAAATGTTAAAAATTGTCAAATTTGTAGCTCACTAGGTGGCTGGAGAATTGTACACCCCTATCATGGCTGTAGCAGACAGAACATGTGCAACAGCGCACGTGCACAGCCTTTGCTGACAGTGCACTGGTGAATAGATAACAGAGCACAACACAATCATAATTTGAACAAAGCGAATTTCAGTTTCCGTCGATAGCTTCTCTGACAGGATTGTTCACAGTTACTATTTGCTGAAATTTGCAACCTGTTTAATATCCATAATAATTTAGCAGTTCCCTTTGCTGTATCACCAACTGTTAGCAATGGAGATAAAACCAAATTAATTTTCCTTTGTTTTTCTACAAGGTCTGTTCAAAAAATTCTGGAACAATCGTAATTTCGCGCCAATGGCATGTTGGATTGAAATGCGGTCGGCATCCCAGCACACACGTGTATTTAATGTGTAACTGCTAGAAGTTTCATTTTTGTATGTCTGTTAAGTTATTGTTCAGTTCTGTATTGAGTAGGACTCTAAGTCACACAGTTTGCAGACTTCAAGATGGCAGAATTAGAGAACTGATGTCTGCATTAAATTTAGTGTGAAACTCAAGAAAACCTTTATACAGACACACCAAATAATGCAGGAAGCCTATGGTGATGAGTACTTAAGCCATACTCAGTGTTATGAATGGTTCACGTGGTTTAAGAATGGCTCGATGGAAGTTAAAGATGACTCTCGTTCAGGACACCCTTTGATGTCTACCGACAATGCTCATGTCAGGAATGTCAACGAAACTGTATGTACCAATCGAAGAATGACTGACCGAGAGATTGCAGAAGAATGTAGCATTTTAGTCTGATCATGTCACGAAATCCTGACACAGCATCTTGGAATAAATCGTGTTGCTGCCAGCTCGTCCCACATCTCATTAGTCGAGACCAGAAAGACCTTCGTCTCACAATCTGTTACTAGCTTTTGGACCACACAGATGAGAATGAGATATTTCTTAAGAGAATCATAACTGATGATGACACATGGGTCTATGGTTATGATGTTGAGACCATGGATCAATCTTCACAATGGGACAGGAAAGGTCCTCCAAGACCAAAAAAAAGCTCATCAAGTCACGTCAAATGACAAAGACACACTGATAGTTTTCTTTGACTTTGAAGGATTAGTTCACCATGAGTTCATGCCACAGGGACAAACTGTTAATGAAGTGGGAC
Organism: Schistocerca nitens; assembly: GCF_023898315.1. Lineage (NCBI taxonomy): Eukaryota > Metazoa > Arthropoda > Insecta > Orthoptera > Acrididae > Schistocerca > Schistocerca nitens. Next base: position 83,023,606 of record NC_064617.1, on the reverse strand, counting down.
GTGTTGCAATGCCTGTAAGAAAATATGAGAAGGAATTGGCCTGAAGTGTGACAAAAGAATTCATGGCTCCTGCATCACGATAAAGCACTCGCACATTCATCCCTGTTGGTGCATGACTATTACACAAAAAACGAGATCACTATGCTGCCTCATCATCCGTACTCTCCAGACCTGGCCCTATGGACTTCTTTTTATTTCCAAAGTTGAAAATCCCGTGGAATGGATGAAGAATTGCAATAAAAGACGAGATAAAATAAAATTTGTAAGTGGTGCTTCATACAATCTAGCAAGAGGTATACTAGGACTGCTTCCAGAAGTCAAAATGGCATTGGGAGTGATGTATAAATTGTAGAGGAGAGTATTTTGAAAGAGACCATGCACAATAAGTAAACAATAAGCACAGAAAAAATTTTTGGACAAAGTTCCAGAATTTTCTGAACATACCTCATTTTTGCTCAAAGCATCTGTCTTTGTGCAGGTTCCAGAGTTTCACAGTAATGTGGTGTCCAAGTAATGTTTTCAACCGCACAAAGATGAGTATGAAGAATATGGTATGCAACCAAAATCACATATTTCTCCTGAAGACCTACAAATGTGTTATTTATTAGTTAATTTCTTGGACATTCATTTGAATGATGTCGACACTTCATCAGAAATTGTGGAAACATCAGAAGAATCAGGAAATTGATGATTCTATGAATTGTGGTACCTATGACAATTGTCGTCTTAATGAAAATCAGGAACAAAGATACAGTACCTTCCTAGCCCAAAGAAAACACATACAGTGATAGCTTTGAATGACAAAGAAAAGGAAGGAAAATGCTTAAGTTAAGCAATGTGCAAAGCCTGTTTCGTGTTGTAAAATCTGCACAACAGTACCAAGCAAGATCTATGAGTCTGGACACTCTGACTTGCACATGAGGTGAACATTACTGATGTCCACGCTTCTTTGATCTGGTTAAACAGATTCAGGACATTATAGCAAATAGGAAGTAGCAAAATTACAAGGTTTACTTCAACCAAATATGTAGAGGACATATCATTGATCAGAAATATGAGTACTATAGAGAAATTTGCAGCTGATATGAAGACAAAGCTTCTCATTACCTCCTAAAATTCTGTGTATAAAGCCAATCACTCAGGTTTTTGCACTGATAAGTATCAGTGAATTACTGTTTCCACAGCATTATATCTATTTTCTTCCCCCATGAACCATGGACCTTGCCGTTGGTGGGGAAGCTTGCGTGCCTCAGCGATACAGATGACCGTACCGTAGGTGCAACCACAGCGGAGGGGTATCTGTTGAGAGGCCAGACAAACATGTGGTTCCTGAAGAGGGGCAGCAGCCTTTTCAGTAGTTGCAGGGGCAACAGTCTGGATGTTTGACTGATCTGGCCTTGTAACATTAACCAAAACGGCCTTGCTGTGCTGGTACTGCGAACGGCTGAAAGCAAGGGGAAACTACAGCCGTAATTTTTCCCGAGGACATGCAGCTTTACTGTATGATTAAATGATGATGGCGTCCTCTTGGGTAAAATATTCCGGAGGTAAAATAGTCCCCCATTCGGATCTCCGGGCGGGGACTACTCAAGAGGATGTCGTTATCAGGAGAAAGAAAACTGGCGTTCTACGGATCGGAGCGTGGAATGTCAGATCCCTTAATCGGGCAGGTAGGTTAGAAAATTTAAAAAGGGAAATGGATAGGTTAAAGTTAGATATAGTGGGAATTAGTGAAGTTCGGTGGCAGGAGGAACAAGACTTTTGGTCAGGTAATTACAGGGTTATAAATACAAAATCAAATAGGGGTAACGCAGGAGTAGGTTTAATAATGAATAAAAAAGTAGGAGTGCGGGTTAGCTACTACAAACAGCATAGTGAACGCATTATTGTGGCCAAGATAGACACAAAGCCCATGCCTACTACAGTAGTACAAGTTTATATGCCAACTAGCTCTGCAGATGATGAAGAAATTGATGAAATGTATGACGAGATAAAAGAAATTATTCAGGTAGTGAAGGGAGACGAAAATTTAATAGTCATGGGTGACTGGAATTCGTCAGTAGGAAAAGGGAGAGAAGGAAACATAGTAGGTGAATATGGATTGGGGGGAAGAAATGAAAGAGGAAGCCGCCTTGTAGAATTTTGCACAGAGCATAACTTAATCATAGCTAACACTTGGTTCAAGAATCATAAAAGAAGGTTGTATACATGGAAGAATCCTGGAGATACTAATAGGTATCAGATAGATTATATAATGGTAAGACAGAGATTTAGGAACCAGGTTTTAAATTGTAAGACATTTCCAGGGGCAGATGTGGATTCTGACCACAATCTATTGGTTATGAACTGCAGATTGAAACTGAAGAAACTGCAAAAAGGTGGGAATTTAAGGAGATGGGACCTGGATAAACTGAAAGAACCAGAGGTTGTAGAGAGTTTCAGGGAGGGCATAAGGGAACAATTGACAGGAATGGGGGAAAGAAATACAGTAGAAGAAGAATGGGTAGCTCTGAGGGATGAAGTAGTGAAGGCAGCAGAGGATCAAGTAGGTAAAAAGACGAGGGCTAATAGAAATCCTTGGGTAACAGAAGAAATATTGAATTTAATTGATGAAAGGAGGAAATATAAAAATGCAGTAAATGAAGCAGGGAAAAGGGAATACAAACGTCTCAAAAATGAGATCGACAGAAAGTGCAAAATGGCTAAGCAGGTATGGCTAGAGGACAAATGTAAGGATGTAGAGGCTTGTCTCACTAGGGGTAAGATAGATACTGCCTACAGGAAAATTAAAGAGACCTTTGGAGAGAAGAGAACCACTTGTATGAATATCAAGAGCTCAGATGGCAACCCAGTTCTAAGCAAAGAAGGCAAGGCAGAAAGGTGGAAGGAGTATATAGAGGGTTTATACAAGGGCGATGTACTTGAGGACAGTATTATGGAAATGGAAGAGGATGTAGATGAAGAAGAAATGGGAGATAAGATACTGCGTGAAGAGTTTGACAGAGCACTGAAAGACCTGAGTCGAAACAAGGCCCCGGGAGTAGACAACATTCCATTAGAACTACTGATGGCCTTGGGAGAGCCAGTCATGACAAAACTCTACCATCTGGTGAGCAAGATGTATGAGACAGGCGAAATACCCACAGACTTCAAGAAGAATATAATAATTCCAATCCCAAAGAAAGCAGGTGTTGACAGATGTGAAAATTACCGAACTATCAGTTTAATAAGTCACAGCTGCAAAATACTAACGCGAATTCTTTACAGACGAATGGAAAAACTAGTAGAAGCGGACCTCGGGGAAGATCAGTTTGGATTCCGTAGAAATGTTGGAACACGTGAGGCAATACTAACCTTACGACTTATCTTAGAAGAAAGATTAAGAAAAGGCAAACCTACGTTTCTAGCATTTGTAGACTTAGAGAAAGCTTTTGACAACGTTAACTGGAATACTCTCTTTCAAATTCTAAAGGTGGCAGGGGTAAAATACAGGGAGCGAAAGGCTATTTACAATTTGTACAGAAACCAGATGGCAGTTATAAGAGTCGAGGGACATGAAAGGGAAGCAGCGGTTGGGAAGGGAGTAAGACAGGGTTGTAGCCTCTCCCCGATGTTATTCAATCTGTATATTGAGCAAGCAGTAAAGGAAACAAAAGAAAAATTCGGAGTAGGTACTAAAATTCATGGAGAAGAAGTAAAAACTTTGAGGTTCGCCGATGACATTGTAATTCTGTCAGAGACAGCAAAGGACTTGGAAGAGCAGTTGAACGGAATGGACAGTGTCTTGAAAGAAGGATATAAGATGAACATCAACAAAAGCAAAACGAGGATAATGGAATGTAGTCGAATTAAATCGGGTGATGCTGAGGGGATTAGATTAGGAAATGAGACACTTAAAGTAGTAAAGGAGTTTTGCTATTTAGGGAGTAAAATAACTGATGATGGTCAAAGTAGAGAGGATATAAAATGTAGACTGGCAATGGCAAGGAAATCGTTTCTGAAGAAGAGAAATTTGTTAACATCGAATACAGATTTAAGTGTCAGGAAGTCGTTTCTGAAAGTATTTGTATGGAGTGTAGCCATGTATGGAAGTGAAACATGGACGATAACCAGTTTGGACAAGAAGAGAATAGAAGCTTTCGAAATGTGGTGCTACAGAAGAATGCTGAAGATAAGGTGGGTAGATCACATAACTAATGAGGAGGTATTGAATAGGATTGGGGAGAAGAGAAGTTTGTGGCACAACTTGACTAGAAGAAGGGATCGGTTGGTAGGACATGTTTTGAGGCATCAAGGGATCACAAATTTAGCATTGGAGGGCAGCGTGGAGGGTAAAAATCGTAGAGGGAGACCAAGAGATGAATACACTAAGCAGATTCAGAAGGATGTAGGTTGCAGTAGGTACTGGGAGATGAAGAAGCTTGCACAGGATAGAGTAGCATGGAGAGCTGCATCAAACCAGTCTCAGGACTGAAGACCACAACAACAACAATATATCTATTTTCAGGAACCTCATAGCAAACTAGAATCAAAATTTAAAAAAAAGAAAAAAAAAAGAAAAAAAAGACTGTTTAGTTGCAAAAATCTTGTAATAAATGTTGCAAAATCTGGAAAAATGGGAGAGAATAATTTTCAATATTACATCTGAAACGTCTTCTTACCAGTTGCAGAAAATAACTCACTGCTTTTGCTGGGCTCTTGGCCTGGACATAATGACACCTCTGGCTGTAGGATGCTGATGAAAAGGCTGTTAATATAATTCAGATTCCACATGGAACTACTAGTGTAATACAGCATCTTGATAAAGAAATTTTTGTGCGAATCTAAAGCATGTTTAGTAAATTGTCAGATAATGTAATTACTGATATCTCTTTGTCATTTCTGGTTTATTAATGGCGCAGTAATGTTAAACTTCAGTCATTTCTGCACTGTCAGTTTGCAACACCATGTTTTATAAATTTTATCAGGTATGCCTGATATGCAGCACAATATCCAGAACAATGGCCACAGCCATTTACTACTCCATCCTAATTCTGTCTAAATAAAACTAACAATTACTGTGAAGTGCTTGACTGCATTAATTTGTATTTTATCAGGTATGTCTGGTGTAATGAAAATGTGTATTTTGTCATCCAATAGACATTTTGCATTTTGTGGTAACTACATTGAATAAACAAGGAACTGTTTCATTGTTAGTAAATGGTGCCATTAATCAAAAATTATTATAAGGGCTACAATGCGGAAATTGTTATAAAATATTTCATCCACCAAAGTATAGTTCTGACTGATGGAAGTTGTCTGTAACGTATCATCATACACTGCCTAGATTTGCTTTCCTCTGCTAGTCACTTGTGTAATAATTACATCTGCAACAGTTTAGATGTCAATATGAACTGCCAGTTATTCAAACTATTAATGATTTGAAACATTTTTGGTATGGTTTACATGCTTAAAATTCATGTGTGTTCACTTTCGACTTTCCGCTATGTGGCACTATATTCTCCTGTCTACTCATTCATCGACTCGCACACTGGGCAGCAAGGGCATTACAAACCACTTTTTATAAGTGGTTCTTCATGCAGCAAAAATGAGTAGCTTTTAACATTTTTCTTTTCCTTAGCAGTCAAAATGTTGATAGCATATTTCTTTTGGCGTATTTTCCTGGGGGAAAAATTTCAGGGCAGGTTTTGACATGCCACATTGGATAATTTCCTTGTAACAGTGATACAACACACACACACACACACACACACACACACACACACATAGGGGCACAGTATTTTGTGAATATCAAGGTCCACTGTGTGTATTGTAGCTATCAGACTATAGCATCCTGAGATGACAGTGACCTGGTGTGTGTGTGTGTGTGTGTGTGTGTGTGTGTGTGTGTGTGTGTGTACAAACTTAGTCCAATAGCTTAATTTACATTTGAATGAACTTTCAATGTGCCTGTTTGGCATTCAATGCCTCCTCTATGTGGTGAGTAGCACTTTATCCTATTTCATTAAATCAGAGAGAGAGAGAGAGAGAGAGAGAGAGACTGACTTTGTGACTAAAGGTAAACACATTAAATTTTACACAGAAGAATATATTTTTAAGTGACTGTATGATTTGTGATATCTATCCACAGTTTTATAAAAATGAGTTATTGTCTCAATTGTCAAACATGGTAATGCTTCTAAGTTTTCTTCAAAAGTCTTCTAAATTAGCAATGAAATGTAAAATGAAGCTTACATGTGTAATTTTTAACATGGACTGTTCTAATCTGTAGCTAACAGCAGGCAGCAATTATAAACAAAGAGCAAACATAATTAGTATTTATTTTAACTGAAACTTACATTGCTTTATTGTGGATGTCACGTGCTCTCTCCCGTTCACCTTCACTGCTGATGTTATCAGGTTTGTTACGAACACAAAGATTTACTGCAAGTTCATTCTCCTGCTCTGCTTCATTCTGCTCAGGATTGTCTCTGTCCTAAAAAATGCAAATGCAGTAAGTATCATTTGTATATTATTATAGTTCTGTTTCAAACATCAAGTGCTTACTGCATAGCAAGATTACCATCAAAACACAGATCCAGGACACAATGAATTTTATCAGCAAGTTATTCAGAACCTACTTTCCTGCTCTTGCATTATCTGAGTCTCTGAAATTGTCACCTAGAACTCAATGGAATTTCTTGCAGTTGTTACTACGTTTGAGCAGTCCGTCTATGTAGTGATAGTGGTAATAAGGTTGTGTATATTGGCTAGATCCTTCACCAGATGTTCCTGGAATGTATCTTCAATGATTAATTTCCTGTAAACTGGAGTCTTTCCTTATCCCACTGATTGTTTTACACTGTCCCAGACTGTTCTGAATTTAAGACTGTGTGTTGTTTTTGCTGTTTTCTTCAGTGTGCAGACCAGTTTAATGCAGTTATCCATGGTAGTTTCTTCATAACTATTGCACCCTACATCCACCTGAATCTGCTTAGTGTATTCAGTCTTGGCCTGTCTCTACAATTTTCACTCCCCACACTTCCCTCCATTGGTAAATTTACAATTTTTTAATGTTTCAGGATATGTTTCTCAATTAGTCCCTTATTTTAGTCTAGATGTACCATAATTTTTTTCCCATACTCTGATTCAGTAGCTCCATTACCTGATCTCCCAGTCTGTCTTCAGCATTCTTCTGGAACACTACATTTCTGTTCTCTTCTCATACAAATTTCTCCATTCTTAATTACTGACTGACTTTTAAGCTGCTAGGTGGACTTGTTACTGGGTGTAAAGCACCTCAATTGAAATGTTCTCCCATTATACAACTTATCTTTATTATGTTCATAATATTATTGTTTTGTGAGTCCAAGCAGAAAAATGCAGTATGACTATGAAGTCTTTTGTTATGGATACCTTGGGAAAAAGATTCTTGTTCAACTTGTCATGTCAGGTTTGGGTAAAATTCCAAGGTTTTGCTGACTCCCTCCATCATCATTGTCATCAGGGGCTACTTGAAAGCAGTGAAACTTGGATTTTTTCCTGGACATGGCTATGATTTTGGGCTTTGAGCTGAGTATCTTGTATTTGCTAGTATTGTACAAATAAACTGTGTTATACTGGTATTTACAACACAAATAAATTCCACCAGCAAACAGAAAGAGTACCTATCTGAAACTAACATATTTCACCCCCCTCCCCTCCCACTCACCCACCCACCCACCCACCCACCCACACACACACACACACACACACACACACACACACACACACACACACACAAAGAAAATATTATGGCTCATATTAACAGTTACTGCACTAAGGTGATGGCTTGTTTGTGGGTTAAGAGAAGTCACAGTGATTTACTTGTTCAAATCATGAAATGTGCTAAGAGGTAATGTTATACAGCTATTCAAATTGCCAAGTTCATCAAGCACAGTAGGATTTTCAATAAAACTGATAGCAACAAGAGAAGCAAGATTATTTGCTCTGAAACATATGCTTATAAGAAACTGAATTAGAGATAGCTGTCATGTTGGAAAGGGAACGCTCTTATCATCAAAGCAAACAAAACAGTTTGGAGTGTCACATTACTGATCTCCTGTGACAAGTGTATTGGCAGTTGACACAAGAATGGGCAAGACAAGCAATATCAGCACATCAGTTTGTGGCCACACTGTGGGAGAAATTCCATCTACAACATTATGCAGGCACAGAGCTATTTACTTGTCATTGTGCCAAGCATTTACTGCAAGTTTATAACACTTGGAAGACAAACCACAGTGCAAAAAACCTTTGCCAATTAAATGATGGACAACAACAATGTTTGAGCAGATGTACTATCCAGAACCATCTTCTCACTATGGAGTACAGAAGTCACTGTCCCACATGTGTGCCTCTGTTCATAGAGTCACCTGGCATAGAGATCACCATGAGCACAAGGACAATACCAAATACTGAAAAAATGCTGCATGGCTACATGAGTTGTAGTACACATTGGTAGGTGTCAATGACAGGATACAAATATGTCAAAATACACAATTTGGCAATGCATCCCACTTGGCAATGCGGCACTGATCTGTCATGCGGTGTAGGTAAGTTTCTCATGTGTGCAATGTTTATGTAGAATGAATTAGGGCTCTTGATACATCCGCCATTTTCTCTCTGTTGAACAAACCTACTATCTGATCATACACATGATCAAGCATACCCATTTATTCACCCACATCACCCAGATAATACAACATTTGTTTCTGTGATACCTGTAGCAGACATTATAAACAACATGAACTTGGTTAAATAAAGTGCTGCAGCTTGGTTTGATACATATGATTTACTATTTAAATGACAAAAAGCCATGACTACATTGTTCAGGCTATCAACACTTAACAACAAAATTACATGGAATTCTTATGATATTATCTACTGAGGACTTTGGTGGCCTCTGCAACTTGAGGATACAAAAGTACAGCATATTTTGCATTTTTTAAAATTTGTGTTAAGGTAAAGATTAGCACTTAGGGAAAACCGCAAAAACATAAATGATTTTCTTATAAATCAGATGAATGCAATCAAAGTGAAGGCAAGAACACACCGAAGGCCTTTGTTAGATAAATCTGAGATCTTAATAGTAATTAACATATTCTTACTATGTCAAAGATGTATTTGCTTAACTACTGAACATATCTGTAATAGATCAATGACACAAGTACAATACCAGAACCTGTACATCTCCAGTCTTACCAAAAAACAGATTGGCAGAAACTAAAAACAGCCATGATTATATAGTAATCAAAGTGTGTAACAAAATCTCAAATTCACCCAATGTATGCCTGTCAAATTGTTTAAGGAAAAACTTCATAGTTTCTTATGAGCAAATCCAGTGTATTCATTGGAATAATTCCTTCATAAGTCTAATACAAGTACAACTTTGTAATAATACATTTATGGAAAATATTATATTGAGAAACATTGTTATTAATGAAGTCTACTGCTTGTCTTTCTGCCAAATGACTAACAAATAATTAAAATCTAAATCTGACATGAGAATAGAGATGAGAGAGAAATCCAAAATAAATTTTCTATACAAGAAGATACACGGAGAAGAAAAAATGTTAGTTCGAGACAACAGCAACAACAACCAACAGTGAATAATAAAATAAATAACCTGAACACGTTAAACAATATAGGCAGAAACAGACTACTATTTACAGTGAAGAAGACATGTCAAGTTGCAGATAGGCACAATTACAAGACACTCACATATAGCTTTCAACCACAGCCTTCGTCAGTCAAAGACGCACAAGCACACATGACCACCCACTCCAGCATCTCGGGCCAGAATGCTGACAATGTTGCATTCCCCCAACATGTTGGAGTTGGCAATTGTGTGCCTGAGGCATGCATGCTTGCTTGCTTGCGCATGCGCGCGTGTGTGTGTGTGTGTGTGTGTGTGTGTGTGTGTGTGTTTGTTTTACTGACAAAGCCTGTGGCCAAAACCTATATGTGAGTGTTTTTTAATTGTGCCTGTCTCCAACTTGGTCTGCCTTCTTTATGGTACATGGGGTCTGTCTTTTACTACATTGTTGATGTTACTACCTGGAGTTCCCATTGCTTGAACATGTTAAAGTGAGAGAAATTGAAAGGAAACAAAGCATGACAGAGAAGCCTTATAAAATGAGAAATGAGGGACAATTGAGATGTAAATCTTTAATTGAAATGTATCCAGTGTGGGCAGGAAGAAGCAAGTGACTATTGTAAATATGAAACAACTTTAATAAAAATTAATATATTTGTTTAAAAGGAATTGTGATTCTTTCTGTGCAATTATACAAATTGATCTTCAGGGTTAGATGTCTGTCGCTGAATGATAAATGCTGAGGTGGCTTCTTTACATGAAGCGTGGCATTCAGCGATACTGGAACAGAAATGGTGGTGGACTGTGCATGAGCCTCTTTTTACTTTGTTTCCATGGACATCAGAAGCTGCCACACAAAGCTAATGGATATAGGATCTGTGATGGACATTGCTAGAAGTGGTTATCCTAGGATGTCAATGTCTGAGGAAAATGACCAATTTGTGCAGGAAGTGTTCATCCGCCCCCCCCCCCCGCCCCCCCAAAAAACAATCACCACGCTGTTGCGACCATCACATGGAGTATGATGAAATCATGGTATGCTCGTTCAGAGACTTCTCCCTGTAGTTATTGTCAAACATAATCTGGAGTGATGAAGCTGTGTTTCATATGGCAGAATATAAACAGTCACAATTCCCATTACTGGGCACAAGATTCTCCACATGCCACCAATGAGAAAATGCAACATCAGGTAAGGTAATGAATAGTGTCGTGCAGTATGACATCAACACAACTTAGCAATCCATTCCTTCTTGGGAACACAATGAAACTCAGACCAGTAGCTAGCCACACTATAAAATAGATTTTGCCAAATGTGTAATGTATGAGAATATTACTGACCTCATCTTTATATAACATGGTGCACCAGTGCATTTTGCAATTAACGTACACGAACGGCTCGACAATCATTGTGTGAGATGTTGGTTGGGCTCTGTGGTCCTCAAGAGTGCCCAATGCAAAGACCTGGCCACACACTGTGCACATCTACTTGTTGGGATGGATTAAGAAGGGAGTTTGTCAGACCAAATCATGTATGTTAGATGATTTGGAAGCTGACATCTAGCATGTTCTCAACTATGTACCACAAGAGTTCCATTTGAAGTCAGTTGAGAATGCACCCAAGTGCAACTAGAAAAATGGCATCCATGCAGAATTTCTATTGAAAAAAACTGCTACTATACCTGTCATAAAACACTTTGTTTCAATAAAACAGACCAATTATTTTACGAAATATTAGCTATTTCCTATAGGCACTAACTTCCCACTGATTCTGTAATTCCAAGATTATAAAATGTATGCTCTAACAGAACTCATTTAAGTAAAATGTATTAGTTTGTGGATTACACTCTGTTTTAATTGTAAAGTAGAAACCAATGTACAAAAGAATAGCCATATCCAACTTTGTCTTTTGATTTATTTTAAAGGTAAGTTTTATTTTTTTTCTGACATTTATTATTAATTGTAAACTAGCTGACAAACACAGCATTGCCTAGATATTCATTTTGCCAATTTTCTATTTAAAAAAAAAAAACTGTGTTTGTTGTGTAATATCAGAGAAATTTCATTTCCATGTATGTGTGAAAACACCTTTAAAATTATGAAACAGTCATACAAAGAAATATATCAACCTACAAATGTATAATAAGGTATCCAAATTAAGAAACATAAGAGGGCTATACAGAAAGCAACTGGCATTTTGGTCTATCACAGCAATGGGCAGGGCTACACTCACCATCTTGGTGCCACAACATTCCTACACTCAGTATGCATCCAGTGGTGGTAGCATGTGATTTGTGTCTCTGTTACTTTTCTTTCCGCGACATGTTAAAATGTTTGTTGCAACAGAAAATCCTGTCACTTGTGACGTGCAGTCTATGATTAGGATTTTGTTGGCAAAAACTGCAAACCAATTGAAACTTATTACAACCTTTGTAATGTGTACAGAAAAGGAATAATGAGTGAAGCCGAGTGTGGCAACAGTGCACTGATTTTAAAAACAGCTGTACCAGGACCGCAGTGGTAGGTCTAGCCTTGTGACTGATGAACTGCTGATGAAAATCAATGACAACATTTGTGTAATTGTTCATTTCATGATTACAGAACTTTTTCAGCATTTTACCCAAATTTTACAGAGTTTGGTGCACGAAGGTGGGGCAGAGAAGCTTGGCCAAAACAAATTTTTGGCTATGTGGTTTCCCAAAATCCTAATGGAAAACCACAAAAAAACAGACCAGTTGCAGCACTGATCTTCATCAAAGATTACGAGAAAAATGGTATTGTGAAACAAAGAGGCAGTTAATGAAACGAAGATATGCAAATTCTCCCAAGGAATCGAGGAAATGTTTGCAAATGCTGTCAGCAAGATACATCATGGCAACTGTGTTTCTGGACTCTGAGAGAGTGATTCTCATCGATTTCCTTGAACATGGCACAATAATTAACTCAGAGAGGTATTGTCAAACACTGACAATGTTAAAGTGGGTAATAAAGAACAAACATTGGCGAAAATTTAGTGCAATTTTCTTTTTCACAACAATGCACGTCAACACATGGCCAATCGCCCCAAGAGCTCATACAGGGTTTTGGATGGGAGTTGTCTGTTCGTCCACCATACAGCCCAGATTTGGCGCCGACAGACTACCATCTCTTCCCAGTAATGAAGACATGGCTCGTTACACAACACCTTGATACTGACGCCAAACTGTATGCTGGTATAAACCAGTAGTTGCAATCGTAGGTGGCAGATTTCTGCAGAAACAGTATTGACAAACTTGTGCCACGATATGATAAGTGTGTCTCAATCAGAATGGCAATTATTTAGAGAAACAGCTTATGAGTTTATCTTTAATACACATATAATAAAATTTGGTTTTTCCATATTGTTAACTTTTTATTTAAAAACATCTGTTACTTTCTAGAGAGCCCTTGTAGTATGTAAAATACAAACTCTCTGTACAGTTTGTTTAACTCAGAACTTGATTATAAATAATATTTTCCATTACATATCTAGGAGCTACAATGAATAACTTCTTGGGTGAGTCCATTCTTGAGAAAGTAATATAACACTGTCCATGAGAAAAACATGGAGATGTCAAATCCAATCTCCATGATTTAATAGTTTGCCCCAGTGATTTGTTAATTTTTATGGCAAATGAAAGTCTCTCTGGAAATTGCAGTCTCTTGAGTTGAAAGTGATGCAGCTGTTTCGCATGTCTACAATGCAATTTTGTTAGCGTCCCTCTGGCAAAGCCTATTCACAACTCAACAGATGGCTCCTGTTTCTGCCTACAGTGGTTTTTGCTTCACAGCTGAAAGCTGTCAGAGCTGTTGCCAGGTGTCAGGGACTTCTTTAAGTTGACCATCTGTATGAGTGTCATAGAAGTAAAGAATAAATGTATTAAAACTTCATGCACAATGCGGCATTTTTTTCACAGGTCTCAGTGTTTATGACAACATATCTCTTGAATTATACATTGTACAATGATATACACTCCTAGAAATGGAAAAAAGAACACATTGACACCGGTGTGTCAGACCCACCATACTTGCTCCGAACACTGCGAGAGGGCTGTACAAGCAATGATCACACGCACGGCACAGCGGACACACCAGGAACCTCGGTGTTGGCCGTCGAATGGCGCTAGCTGCGCAGCATTTGTGCACCGCCGCCGTCAGTGTCAGCCAATTTGCCGTGGCATACGGAGCTCCAACGCAGTCTTTAACACTGGTAGCATGCCGCGACAGCGTGGACGTGAACCGTATGTGCAGTTGACGGACTTTGAGCGAGGGCGTATAGTGGGCATGCAGGAGGCCGGGTGGACGTACCGCCGAATTGCTCAACACGTGGGGCGTGAGGTCTCCACAGTACATCGATGTTGTCGCCAGTGGTCGGCGGAAGGTGCACGTGCCCGTCGACCTGGGACCGGACCGCAGTGACGCACGGATGCACGCCAAGACCGTAGGATCCTACGCAGTGCCGTAGGGGACCGCACCGCCACTTCCCAGCAAATTAGGGACACTGTTGATCCTGGGGTATCGGCGAGGACCATTCGCAACCGTCTCCATGAAGCTGGGCTACGGTCCCGCACACCGTTAGGCCGTCTTCCGCTCACGCCCCAACATCGTGCAGCCCGCCTCCAGTGGTGTCGCGACAGGTGTGAATGGAGGGACGAATGGAGACGTGTCGTCTTCAGCGATGAGAGTCGCTTCTGCCTTGGTGCCAATGATGGTCGTATGCGTGTTTGGCGCCGTGCAGGTGAGCGCCACAATCAGGACTGCATACGACCGAGGCACACAGGGCCAACACCCGGCATCATGGTGTGGGGAGCGATCTCCTACACTGGTCGTACACCACTGGTGATCGTCAAGGGGACACTGAATAGTGCACGGTACATCCAAACCGTCATCGAACCCATCATTCTACCATTCCTAGACCGGCAAGGGAACTTGCTGTTCCAACAGGACAATGCACGTCCGCATGTATCCCGTGCCACCCAACGTGCTCTAGAAGGTGTAAGGCAACTACCCTGGCCAGCAAGATCTCCGGATCTGTCCCCCATTGAGCATGTTTGGGACTGGATGAAGCGTCGTCTCACGCGGTCTGCACGTCCAGCACGAACGCTGGTCCAACTGAGGCGCCAGGTGGAAATGGCATGGCAAGCCGTTCGACAGGACTACATCCAGCATCTCTACAATCGTCTCCATGGGAGAATAGCAGCCTGCATTGCTGCAAAAGGTGGATATACACTGTACTAGTGCCGACATTGTGCATGCTCTGTTGCCTGTGTCTATGTGCCTGTGGTTCTGTCAGTGTGATCATGTGATGTATCTGACCCCAGGAATGTGTCAATAAAGTTTCCCCCTCCTGGGACAATGAATTCACGGCGTTCTTATTTCAATTTCCAGGAGTGTATTTCTGTAGGTACATTCAGCAGCATATGTGGATACTGTCTGCAAAATATGTTGCAAATAGAGTCAGTAGCAAAGACGTAAACGTAATAAATTCAAATGTCATAAATGGTGCAACAGTTTTTCATGCATCTCAGTGTTGATGACGTCATATATCCTGATCTGTGTGTTACACAATGATATAATTTAGTAAGTAGAGTCAGCATTATTTGAGGAGACTTCTGCAAAATGTGTTGCAAATAGAGTTAATAGCGAAGAAATAATAAATTTAAATGTCATGCACATATGGCAATTTTTCATGCATCTCATCATAAGATTTAATACGGACAATTAAATAATATTTAACACACCAATATCAAGAGTAATTAAATCATTTATGGAAGGCGAGTGCAATAACAATGGTAACAAATTCAAACAGTTCAGTTGAGGTAATCATTTATGAGTCACAACAATTTTTTTCAGGAAAAATGATATTTACAAATAGACTATTCCCTTAGAAATGATAGGACAAAGTCTTAATTTACAGATGTGCAAATCTTCAGAGGACTTATCACTGGCTCATATAGCTAAATATTGACTGTAGCCTCTGACTTCTGGAAGGGCACACTGTATGAACCATACAAATTGCATTTGTTAAAAGAAAGAAGCATAAATAAGAACACTGAATCTAAGAATATCTATTACAAACAATTTGGAGACAGAATGACTCAATGTTCACCACTACAGAGAAAAAGCAACACCGGAAATCCTGAATAAAAAGAATTAAAAGAGACCAGTGGAAAAATGCTCCTGTTGGAGCACAAAAAGGGTGCATATGCTCCTGTTTAAGACACTGACTGAAAAGTAGGGTACCAGCTGCCTCATCCTACCTTATGCAGCACTTTTAAAAATCTTCCCAAAAATGTTGGCATGCAAACATATTCATGTTCTTTTTGACACGCAACTCAACTCTCACTCCCACAAGCGCTCCTAATTGTAACTTGGCCACACCAACTAGTCCATTGCTGTAAGTTGTTCATACCTACCCTCTTCCACTTGCCAATTCTCACTCACTCATTTGGCCCAATTCATTGCCTTTGTGCCTCTCTAACTGTCGATGTCACCTGTCTCACAGCCACAGTCTCCTTCATTCTGGAACCACATGCTACTGTCTCCTCTCACCGTGACTGTCACTGTCTTCCTCCTGCTACCTCTTACTATTACTATTTAGTTCATTCCTTGCCACTGCTACCGTCTCTTCTCACTGTCACTATCTCTCTCTTCCTTGTTGTCACTGTCAGACTCTATCTCTCATTATAACTGGCTGTCACCAATTTCCACTTGCTCCTGATCTTTATTCCCTTCACTCTTTTCCTAGCACTGTTCTGTCACTTTCAACTATGTTCCACTCCACTGAATCCCTCTTTTTCTCTCACACTGCCATGGTCTCATTTGCTATTTCTATATCACACCCACAGTCTATTATGTTCCAGTATTAATTACTTTTCCATGTCTTCCCCAGTGATACTGTCAACTCCTCTCTCAGTGTAAAGAGGGATGAATACGTTCACAAGTCAACATTTTTAAAGGTGCTGAGGAAGGTGGAATAAGGCAGCTGGTACTCTACTTTTAAGTCAGAGTCTTTTAAATAGGAGCACATTCGCCCATTTTGTGCTCCAATAGGAGCACTTGGCTGCTCGTTTTCTTCTTTTCACTAATGTGAAATGAACTTAATGGATTAGTAAAATTTTGATAGTTTACTTATGTGAAATTGAAATAACACTAAACTAATTTTACACCTCAGATTGGATTTTATGTGCACAAATATTTTGTATTTGCTTCAATACTACAGTATGTGGTTCCAGAATACTTTTGATGACAAACACACATTACTGTGTATTTCTCTGTGCTATATCACTTTATAAACTAAGTTTTTGCCTCACACTGGATTTCACATGCATATTTTACATGCACAGGTAGGGTAACTTTGAATCGTTGTATGTCAGGAATAGATAAAGACATCAATAAAATTTTCAAGGATGTTCAAGATTGTGATCTTAGGAATATATTGTAAAAATTTCAGCCACTTGTTTTGCATAGCCATCTTGGTATCCACAGCTCAGTTTTGCTACCCAAAAACCATGTTTTTGGGGTGTTTCTCAATAACAGATAAAGATTTTTGAAACAGGAGGATAGCATTTCCAGATAAATACCTACAAAATATACCATTAAAATTTGAGACATTTGCTGCATTTAGTTATTTAGATATCCACTGCTGACTGAGAAAAAAATGGTGAAAACCACTTTTTTTTCTCAGGAATCACCTATGAACTAAATGGTGCCTCGATAAGCCACTTAAAGCACACTGTAGACATTTGCCTAAGTTGGAGGAAGTGTTTAATATTCAAACTTTGACCCAGTAGAATAGGATGGTTACAGTAAGATGATCCTTCTGTTTGGTATACGAGGTGTGGCTAGAAAAAAACCGGACTAGTACTGGTGAAACAATAAAACGAATGCAATAAGGCTGAAAGTCGCGTGGCCTGTCACGTGACTCTCGCTCCGCCTACTGCTCGAGTTTCATCTGCCTCCTGCACTCAGTCTGCCCGTGGCGTCTGTTTTAAGTAGTTGACGTTTTGTCTGTGCGTCGGAAAATGTTGAGTGTACAGAAAGAACAGCGTGTTAACATCAAATTTTGTTTCAAACTAGGAAAATCCGCAAGTGAAACGTTTGTAATGTTACAACAAGTGTACGGCGATGATTGTTTATCGCGAACACAAGTGTTTGAGTGGTTTAAACGATTTAAAGATGGCCGCGAAGACACCAGTGATGACACTCGCACTTGCAGACCATTGTCAGCAAAAACTGATGCAAACATTGAAAAAATCGGTAAACTTGTTCGACAAGATCGCCGTTTAACAATCAGACAGACGCCATGGGCAGACTGAGTGCAGGAGGCAGATGAAACTCGAGCAGTACGCGGAGCGAGAGTCACGTGACAGGTCACGCGACTTTCAGCCTTATTGCATTCGTTTTATTGTTTCACCAGTACTAATCCGGGTTTTTTCTAGCCACACCTCGTACACAGGGTCCCCAGCCAAAGGGCTATCCAAAATACTTGACCCTATATTTTTATCACCAACAGAACCTGAGGTCCAAGCCCTAGTAAAATCCCATTTTTATGTGCAGCATTTTGGAACATATCATTAGTACAAGCAGTAGCATGCGTACCAGTCTAAGGATCTGTAAGAAGGAAATTGAAGAAACAGTGAATAAAAGGTGCGTAAATACTCCATCTTCAACAAATTTTTGAAGACAGTGGAGGAAGCTGAAATGAAAAAGAAAATAATGCTAAAAAAAATAAATATGCACTACAAGAACGTGGAAACCTATTCAATTCATGGCAGCCAATATCTTGAGTAAAAATTTTTTGACACATGAACAATAGGAATAAAGTAAGAATAGATGTGTTCCACAAATATCCATGAATCAATCACTGCAGCAGAAAGACAGAAAAACCTGTCAGCAGAAGGAGGAACTGACTTCATTATAATGAATGAGCTTCAATGATCCTTGCAAAAAATTAAAAACAAAAAACTACTAAAATAAGTAAAATAAATTATTAAAATATGCAGGCATGATGCTACACTGGAGGCTGCTAGAAATAATCAATGCCTGTTACTGAACAAGTGAAATGCCAGACACATGGAAAAATCAGAAGTTTGTTCAAGACTGATTACACAACAGACTCTACAACTTATTGTGGTATAAATTTTATTAGTTCAGTGAGCAGGTTATATGCAAGGTTAAATATAGTGGTAAAACATTTGCTCACTTGGGGTACCACCCTTGTAATCAATTAGTCGAGAATATAAACATATTGTCTACAACCTAAGCATCACACCTACTTTTGTTGTTGAAACAGGTTTCAACCTAAGACAAGAAATTTGTATGTTACTTATGCGACTTACAGAAGTCCTCTGCATGTTTCAACTGAGAATTAATTTAAAACTACATTAGCTTTGAAAGTAGAATAAATGCTGGCTGGTAAAAATATTTTTTCTTTCACTAATAAATATGACTCTAAACACAATTTCAGAAATTCCCAATGAAGATGAACAGATCCGATTCAGAAAGGAAAGATCAATACAATTTATTTATATTATTTCATTTCAGGTATGCTTGTTTATATTCTATATTTCATAAAACACGAATAAAAAACTTATTATTTTATATAAAGTAAATGATATACATAGGATGTGCACTATTATTACATTATTTCCACCAATTTTAATGTTTCAGTAACTTCTTACCCCACCAGATGAGTCAAGATTAATAGTGGCAACAACATTCTGAAGATGAGCCAGCTGGCTTTTAAGCGATGAGAACTCAGCCATTCTGTTTTGGACCTGCTCCACAACCACATCCACATCACCATCACTACCTTCTGCTACACTGCCTGTCTCACCAGCCTCATCTGGAAACAAAGACCAACAATGTGTCGCTCAAGATCATTCAAAACATTCAACAAGAAGTTACCAACTATAGTAATGTGATCTACGTATACAACCAACTGATTTTCAGTTTGATCACACAGGCTACATTAACCTAAGAATACTCATATGCACCTCACAGTATTGTACATTTACATATTTTGTGAGAAGAAATACATTTCATTTTTTACATGTTCCACACTTGTGGAATAGGTTGTGTGTGTGTGTGTGTGTGTGTGTGTGTGTGTGTGTGTGCGCGCGCGCGCACGTGCGTGCGTGCGTAAAGTTTGGTCATTTGTTTATTTGGCACTATAAGTGTTGAATGAAACCTAGCCAGGTCTCTTACATCCATTCTAAGACCAACAAAATGACACATCACAAAGGAATTATCTGGATGGGACAGAAATCATTAGATGTAATGTACACATACAGACAAATGATTACAACTGCGGAAAAAATTGGATTACTTACTCGAGAGAAAGAGCTTTACAAATTGAGCAAGTCCATAATGCACTGGTCCACATCTCACCCTTATGCAAGCAGTTATTTGGCTTGGCACTGATTGAGTTGTTGGATGTCCTTCTGAGGAATATCGTGCCAAATTCTGTCCAATAGATATGTTGGATCATCAAAATCCCAAGATGGTTGGAGGGCCCTGCCCACAATGCTCAAAACTTTCTCAGTTTGAGAGAGGTCTGGCGACCTTGCTGGACAAGGTAGTGTTTGGAAAGCGTAAAGACAAGAGGTAGAAACTCTCGAAGTGAGGGGTGGGCATTACCTAGCTGAAATGTACACCCAGGATAGCTTGCTATGATGGGCAAGAAAATGGGGCATATAATATCACTGATGTACTGCTGTGCTGCATGAGTGCTGCAGATGACAACAAGAAATGGCACCCCAGAGCATCACTCCTGGTTGTTGGGCCATACGGGGAGCAACAGTCAAGTTAGTATCCCATTGTCATCCGGGGCATCTCTGGTCTGGAATCTCACTGACTGGAATTGATCTGTCTTCAGTGATGAGTCCCATTTCACACTGAGCCCCAATAACCAGCAAAGACACATCTGGAGATGTCCAGGACAGCAAAGGGATACCAACCTGACTATCGCCCGTCATATTGCCCAACCACCTGCAGTGATGGTCTGGAGTGTCATTTCTCTTCATAGCAAGACCTCTATGGTTGTCATCCATGGCACCCTTACAGCACAGCAGTACATTGATGATATTCTACAAGCTGTTTTGTTGCCCAAGATGGCAAGCCAGTCTGGGCATTGAGAGAACGAGACATTATTGAGAGCTTCAAATACAGCATTAGGCAACAGAAGATGAATGGGTAACTTTGAGAGATGAAATAGCAAAGACAACAGAAAATCAAATATGCAAATAGACAACACCCAGTAGGCATCCTTGGATAACACAAGAGAAATTGAATTTAACTAACAATAGGAGAAAATATTAAAATGTAGCGAATGAAGCAGGAAAAAGGAAATAAAACATCCAAATAAATGAGTTTGATATGAGGTGTAAAACGGGAAAGAGAAATGCAATACTAGTGGCCAGAGCTTTTTTTCCTCATCGTGACACCCTCCTAATAGCTACAATTTCACGAGGCACTCTGTCATTAATATTAATGAAAGGGATTTTGTTGTAACAAATGATATTTTAAAGAAATATTAATATTTTTGTTCCATTTCTAAGTACAGTGTAATTATACATTAAACATCTTTCCACAAATCCAAAACTTTTCAATACAACTATGAATTCAATGACAACTCATGAGCTTGACGAGCATTACAAATCTGTCTTATGTTATCTGGTATCTAGGGCAAATTCACACACATTTCCTCATCCAACTTTCTCAAAGTTCAATATTTATTTGGTTTTATATGTCATAATACAAAACGCACTTTCAAATGAATACATTGTAGAAAACTGCAGCAAAGTGATGAGTGCTCTTTTACTTAGGCAGAAGAATAAAACTCCAGAAGCTGCATAAATCTGATTCTTGGTACTTAAGATTAAAGTGTTATAGTTCTTCAGGCCTGCCAGTTGCTCCTCCTCAACAAGTTGAAGTTAACAAGTATCGGAAAGTGTGAAAGGATTTCTTGTCCAGTCATCCTGGTTTATATCTAATGTTGGAAAACATGCATACAACCTCTCTTTAAATTGCACTTAATGAACACAAATCATTAGATGCATTTTGTTAATAACTGCACATTTAGATGTCAAGATGCATTTTGTTACTAATTGCACATTTAGATGTCAATGGGAACATTTTGAAATTGCTTTTCTTTTGTTTTTCTCAACAGTTCCTCAACTTTTGTCTCTTAGGGTTGCAATTTTGTATGTAGTGGTCAGGAGATCTGAACCCTTAACTTGTAGACCAGCATTTGTCTTGTTGAGGGAACAGTTTTGTGCTCCAGAGCTTGTCTTTCAAGGCATCCACAAACTCTATTTTGTTTTCTTGCTCAAAGAGCAGCATTACATCCAATTCCTTAAAATACACATGACTAAATATTCTCCCTCCAGACAGCCAGTGGACTTATTTATGAAAGAGGAGGTTACAATGCAGTGTTCCTAGCTCATAACATTTCTGAGTGAAAAGTCTTGATTTGAGATGTCTGCTCATAACTTAACATTTCAACAGTATTATCCAAAACTGATTTCAGATGCTTTCCAATGAGTTTTGCTATGGACACATACCTATACATAAAGCAGTATGTAATAATAAAAGTTTTCATTTAATTGTTTTGCCAGTGTAATGAATCCTTTTACAGAACCTGGCACTGACAGGGCACCATCTGTGCAAATGCTGACACAATTCTTCCACAACAAACTTCATTGTCTCCATGTATCCAGGGGCAGTGGCAATGGGGAGGGTGGGGGCCTATAGCAACCCCCCCCCCCCTAATGGAGTATCATTATCATTACACTGGATAAAATGATTTCAGAATCAGCAACTATATAACTCCAACAGATTCAATCGTCTTTTATAATTATGTAGCAATATACGTTGCAATGTATTTCCAACACATTTTAACAAAAGAATAAGAGTGGCAAATAGCTTACTATCTAAACCATAAATACCATTTAACTTAAAATGGGTGTCTCATTATTTATTAATATACATTTCTTACCCTGAACTCCAAAACAGTTACCAAAAACTACATTCAGCAAAACCAAATTTTACCAGTTTGTCAGTGGAGGACCCCAACTCTTCTTTTGTTAAGCAATATTCCATTTTCCCAACCCCCCCCCCCTTCACCGACTTCTAGGATTGCCCCTGGATGTATCCATTCATTATTTCAAAAATGTCTTTGCCCTTGGTAGTTAAGGGCATTTCCTTGCAATAGAGATACTGTTTAACTATTTTTCTTTCATTAATGAAGCAAATAAAAAATGATCTAGGCCAGTTACCTCAGTAGATTCATCTGACTGAACCAATTTGAGTTTTAACAGTATGTTCAATGTTTTAAGACATGCCCTGAATATATTACCAGTGAACAGAATTTTTTTTTTTACATCAGGTTCATACGCAGTGCCAAACACTGTTTTCACTATAGCACACCAAGCTGGTTTGATGGTTCTCTCTGCAAATACATGAGGTGATGCATCTTTTGTAATACTCTCAGCTACAAGACAATTGGCTTCTTGAGTTTTATCAGATGTCCCAAATGTCTTATTAAATAAAGAACTCTGCTGAGTCTTTTGTTTTAAAATTTATTTCAAATAGTCAAAAGTTTTTCCTTGTAAATGTTTTGTGTTTTGTTGAAATACATTGCGGCAGTTTATTCACTAGCATGCTTCCACTGGAAAGTTTCTCTCCACATATCGTACACTTCGGTGTAGGACATCCTTCATCTCCACACCACATGAACCCCATTCTTAAGTATTCTTAACTAAACAGCCTCGCATTTGCGTTCTTGCTGCTGCATGATGGCACAGAGCAGAGATTTGAGATGCACTATTTGACTGTTCTGTTGCTCTGCATCCAATGTTTCATTAACTGCCAAAGGTCTCCTTCCAACATTTCTGATGACTTCCATAAATTATATCACTTTGAAAAAAAGTAAAATAACAACACACCACAAACAAAACAAAGAAACAGGCTGAAGGATAAGTGTGCAATCTCCCATTATTGCTGCTCAAAAAGCTTGTTAACGTGTGGACCGATAATGTTTGCCAATGTACAGCAGATGAAGATGACATCTAGTGCCACAATTAGAAGTTACATGCACAAAATAGTGGAATTCAACACACGATCACTCGATGACATACTCTATGGTTACACACAATGAAGAGAAGATTGTTTTGTATTATTTCATGATAAGTTTTTAATTTGTTCTACATTCTGAATTTATTAGCCTCACAACAGCCCAGGGTGCTGGGACAGCTCTGCTGTAAACTCATGCCTAACTATGGGAAAAATAGATACCACTACAGAAAAGTAAAGAACCCTCACAAAAAAAATGAAGTACCTGGATGAATCTTTGGTCAAGACGTCCACGATTGTAGAAGTGTGTGATTCAAACTTGAAAAAAAGTTACAGTTATACAGCTAAAAATGGATTTTGTAAAAATTGTAACATTGAAACAACAGCACTAAATGAATAAATTTCAAGCTTAAAATTCTTACTCAATGCTTTAAAGAGATATAACTTCATTCAAGAAAGAAAATCAGGATGTGCAACCGAAGCCAACACAGTGAAGTTACACAAGTCAAAAGTAACAAATTGTCAGAGTGGATAAAAGTGTCACTTAAAGGCAGTTCTTCAACTGCACAAATAACAAACTCTTCAAAAACTGATACATTTTCTGATAAAAACAAATATGATGTTTTGCAAACAAGTGACTGTGATAACGACTCTCCAAATAATCGTAAGCTTGTAAAAATCAGTGGGTTGAAAATGAATGGTGTTTTTGTAGCTAATGCTAATAACAAACACAGATCATCAAGGAAAAACAGTCGTGCACTTTTAGTAACAGAGTGTTATGGCAGAAATCTATCCAGCACACTCCAAGAGAAAGATCACAACATAGTGGTGACTAGTATAGTGAAACCTGGAGCGGGAATTAAAAACATAGACTCTAATTCAGGGGTGAAACTAATGCAGGAAAATGACAATATCATCTGTATAATGGGATCAAATGATGCAAAAAATGAAGCAGAGGTTTGCCTGAAAATGCTCCAGTATTTTCTAGAAGCTAACAAATGCAGAAACACATTAGTTGAAAAACTACTTCATAGGCATGATCTAATTTACAGTTCTTACGTAAACAAAGACATTCAGAAAACAAACTTCACAATAAGGAAACTGTGTTCACAATATGCCAAGTGCAACATACTGGATATAAGCAAGCTGCATTGAAATCTGCATGCGAAGCATGGAACGCATTTAAACGATGAAGGGAAAAGGTTTGTTTGTGATCATGTCAGTGAAACAATTATAGAAAGACTTTTAAGCAATAGAACAATCTAGCAGACCTACTGACAACAGCGAAGAAAGTAAAATGAGCACAACACAACTGGGGATCCTAATTTAAACTGAAGGTATGTGATGCTATAAATATGACTCTCAACAACCAAGTCGTGAATACTCCCAATCTAAATATTTATCACCATAATGTGCAATCAATGCCTAATACCATAAATGAAATTAACATACTGTTAATTGAACAACTAAAGGATATCTCAGCATTATGTATTCCTGAAGATTGGCTTAACCCAGAATTAGTTTAGAATATGAAAATAAATAAAGTCATTTTGTCCTCATACTGCTACAGAAAAACAGCAAGCAGGGTGTGGTGTAAATTTACACAAAGGAAAATAGAGATTTCAATACCCTACCTGATTTAACTAGAACAAATGTAAAAAGGATTATGAAATTGGAGTCACTGCTAAATAAAGTAAAAACTGGATTGTGAGTCGATGGTCTATGGGAACTTCAATACTGATTTCCTCAAAAACAGTAGATACAGAGGCCCTTTCGAACCTTGCAACAGCCTATAATTTTACAGCTG
The DNA here is from genome assembly GCF_023898315.1 of Schistocerca nitens. NCBI lineage: Eukaryota > Metazoa > Arthropoda > Insecta > Orthoptera > Acrididae > Schistocerca > Schistocerca nitens. The sequence continues at coordinate 82,998,092 of NC_064617.1, read as the reverse complement.
AAGTAAAGGTTGTTACCTGAGTAAAAGAACTTGTGAAACAGTTATTGATAAATTTCTAATCATGAAAAGTTTGCACAACACTTCACTAACAATTTTCACTGCACGTTTCAGTACAAGGTACTGGCAGAATTGAAACTGTGAGGATGGATTGTGAGTCATGCTTGGATAGCACAGATGGTAGAGCATTTTCCCACGAAAGGCAAAGGTCCCGAGTTCGAGTCTCGGTCCGGCACACACTTTTAATATGCCAGGAAGTTTCATATTGCCGCAAATCTCATTCTGCGTAATGATGCATACATTTATAATTCAGTAAATAAAGGGAGGCTATGTGGAGTGTTACAAAAAAGAATCTGGTGAACACAGGCCACCCTGCAAAAATACAACACTATTACAAAAGAATAAAAAACAGCAACAAACTTCTTAATAGTAGCTAACACCTTCAATAATTTTTTCGCAGGTGTTGGTGATAATATAACATAATCAGACTTACATAAGGACACCCAAACCAATGAATACAAAAGCAGGCAGGCAGTGCTTGTAGAGGGTCAAAACTCATCAGTTCAGTCTCACAAGATGAAGTAGCTAATGCAAGAAAAGGACTACAAAATTCCATCTCTGCAGGCGTTGATGGTGTCCCTGCAACAATCTTAAGGACGAGTGCATCAAACCTAACTGAAATATTTCCACACGTATGTGAGTGCTCATTTCAAGCAGGCACTTTCCCTGATTTATTGACAACATCTAAAGTCATTCAAGTCCAGAAAAAAGGTGAGAAAGGTAATGTAAATAACTGGAGACCCTTCACAATTTTCTCCTGCATTTCAAAAGTATTAGGAGAAGTTATATATGACGACCTTATGAAATATGTGAATAAAAACAATATCCTATGCAATGAACAAAATGGATTCAGAAATAAGAGGTCAACGACAACTGCTATTTATGAGTGCATCAATTCCATATTAAGCCTGATGCACAAGAAACAGGAATCAATACTGACGTGTCAAGTCTTTTGCATGGCGGACCATAAGATTCTGCAGTCAAAGCTTGAAAAATACAGTATTCAAGTTCTGTCCGACAATTGGATCAGTTCCTTCCAGTGCAATCGTAAGCAGGCAGTGTGCATGAAGTACACAAATATCCACCTAATAACAGTATCTGAACACTTATCAGACAATAAACAATTTAAATATGGTGTACCCCAAGGATCAGTAATGGGACGCCTTCTGTTAAAAATTATCTCAAATGTGGATGCACATAAAACAATCACATTTAGATGACCCAAAAATTCTACTAAAAGGAGAAAGCAAAGAACAATATAGCAATGAGTAAACACTGCCCGAAACAACTTAGCAGCTGGGCATAGAAAAATGGGCTTATAATACATAGTAAAAAAAAAAAAAACAAAAAAAAACATGCACTAAAATTCCACAATGCTCCAAACAAGAGCATGTTTATCCTATTGGTCTCTATCAATGACGAACTAGTTAGTAACAGTACTGAAATGAAATTCCTAGGCTTGGGCTGCTGAGAAATGTAAAATGGAATAAGCATTTTGAATATCTTAATGCAGAACTTAGTACGACATGTTACCTTCTTTGCACACTAAAATCATGCTGCAATAAGAAAAGAGTAATGAATGAATATCATGCCTACTTCTGTTCTCTCCTTAAATATGGAACCACTTTCTGCGAAAACTCTAAAACAACTAACAGTACTTTCAAACTGCAAAAAAGGGCCATTAGAATCTTATTTGGATGCAAACCTAGAGACTCTTGAAATGTTGCTTTTTGAATAATTAATAAAATATCCCCCAAACATTTAATTAATGCTAAAATCCATTAAGAGCAAATTTTCTCTGTGTAAATAAATCTGTAAATTAAGAAGAAAAGGTCATAGTTTAATATAAAAAATATATTTTTAATGTTCATATAAAGAATGTTCCAGAGAAATGTTTATACATCAAAACTTCATAAAAGATGCTCTGTAAAGCAAGTTGAAGGCAGTCGCCGTAATTTGTTTTGACTGTATAAAAGCAAGAGTTGCGCTCCTGTTCTCTCTCTCTCTCTCTCTTTCATTTGTTATTGATTGCTACCTCATAAAACATAAGTGTTGCTCTCGTATCTGTAACTTTTGGGTGAAAAATTATGTTAATTTAATGGTAACAGCCATGTTTGAATCACGAAACCTACTTTCCTCTTCCATTAAAGCTACATCTCTCAATTTATTATGTGGCATTTTAGAACTTTTCAGGCCGCAGTGAAGGAGAGTTGCTGACGAACTGTTTGGTGCCCACAGCCCAATGTTACTAGTGTTCAAAAAACATTTACTTTATCAAACTTTTGTGTCAGCATCCCTGAGATCTCTTTTATCGAACTTTTCTAACAGTATCCAGGCAATATAATTATACTAACTGCATAATTTTGAGATCAGTCACTGGCCTCTGAACAACGTCACCAGTCAACATTGTCATCAGGCTGATGGTAATCTTATTCTGAATGGCGGAATGCAAATCAATTAATAAGTAAGTAAAAATTTTCTATGGACCATTTCAGAAGCTCTGCCACCAGCAGGCACGGTTAAAAGTTTTATAATATTACTTACTAATTGTTTAACAACTTGTAATGTCTTTTGGGGAGTTAGATTAATTTCAATCAGGAATATTTGAAGAAGATATCAACCACAGCTAATATTAAACTCAATATTTCAAATTAACTTCCCCACCTCCAAAAAATGTAATATAATATTTTAATATTAGTAATATTGCAAACCTCTATTTAAGATATATGGTACTCCTCCATTACCATGTGTATAGATTATGGAAAACTTTAAATTTTTCAAAATAAATGTAACAGGTAAGGACTGTAGACTGCAAAAAAACAGTGATGTACATGATCACTTTACCAGACATCACAAAAAAATTAAATATACCCAAATCAGCACATCTTTGTGTCAAAAAGGTACTTTCCACAAGGGAGTTAAACTTTAAAACAAACTTCCTGAAAATGTACCATTTATGTAAAAGGTATTACTAAGGTCAAAACCTTTGAAAAATCTCTAAAGTCATATTTACAGCATTTACTGTTTTTACTCCATTTAATTTATGAAGTGTGTTATATAAATACTTAATGTATAAAGTGTTTTATTGAAAGTTTAAATAAGTATGCCTAGAAATCACTTTCAGAAATGTATGAAGAACTTGGTTTGTCCAATGTCTTATGCAAAAGATTCTTTTGTAGAACACAGAACCAAAATATATAATACAATATTAAGGGCATAGACGGCAAGCCTGTACTACGCAAAGAAGGGAAAGCTGAAAGGAGGGAGGAATATACAGAGGATCTATACTAATGAAACAGACTTGAAGACAATATTATAGAAAAGTAAGAGGATGTACATAAAGGTGAGATGGGAATTGTAATACTGCTAGGAGAATTGGATAAAACATTGAAAGACTCAGTTCAAAACAAGGCTCCTGGAGTAGACAACACTCTCTTGGAATTACTGAGATCCTTGGGGCAGCCAGCTATGACAACACTATTCGACCTGGTATGCAATATTTATGAGACATGCAAGATACCCTCAGACATTAGGACCAATGTAACCCCTATTCCAAGTAAATCAAATGCTGAATGGTGTAATTATTATACAACTATCAGGTTAATAAGTCACAGTTTCAAAATACTGAGACAAATTATTTACGGAAGAATGAAAAAATTCACAGAAGTCGAAGTAAGAGTACAGTTAGAAAGGAAGGAAGGCAGATTGGGTTTAACATCCATCGACATCAAGGTCATTAGAGACAGCACAAGCTCGGATGGTGTTAAGAACAGGGAAAGAAATTGGCTATTCCCTTTCAAAGGATAGCCGGATGTGGGTTTGAATCATTGTCATCCCGGATGCGAGTCCAATGTGCTAACCACTGTGTCGCCTCACTCAGTAGATCACTTAGGGTTCTGGAAAAACTGAGGAACAAGAGATGCAATACTGGCCCTATGACTTATCTTAGATTTAATACATTTGTATCTGTAAATTAAGAAGAAAAGGTCATAGTTTAATATAAAAAATATATTTTTAATGTCCATATAAAGGATGTTCCAGAGAAATGTTTATATATCAAAACTTCATAAAAGATGCTCTGTAAAGCAAGTTGAAGGCAGTCGCCGTAATTTGTTTTGACTGTATAAAAGCAAGAGTTGCGCTCCTGTTCTCTCTCACTCTTTCTCCCCCCCCCCCCCCTCTCTCTCTCTCTCTCTCTCTTTCATTTGTTATTGATTGCTACCTCATAAAACATAAGTGTTGCTCTCGTATCTGTAACTTTTGGTTAAAAAAGGGAAAGCTTTTGACAATGTTGACTAGCATAAACTCTATGAAATTCTGAAGGTATCAGGAATAAAATACAGAGAGTGAAAAGATATCTACAAACAAGAGCCCAAGCGCAGAAAAGGGATGCCCTGAGAAGGAAGTAAGACAGTGTTCAAACTCTCCCCAATGTTATATGTACAATGAATAAGCAGTAAAGGAAAGCAAGGAGAAATTTGAAAAGGAGATTAAAAGTTTACAAAGAAGAAATAAAAAATGAGGTTTGCCAATGACACTGAAATTCTGTCAGAGATGGCAAAGGATTTGGAAGATCAGTTGAATGGAATGGATAAAGCCTTCAAAAGAGGTTATAAGATGAGCAACAACAAACATAACATGGACAATATATACACTCCTGGAAATTGAAATAAGAACACCGTGAATTCATTGTCCCAGGAAGGGGAAACTTTATTGACACATTCCTGGGGTCAGATACATCACATGATCACACTGACAGAACCACAGGCACATAGACACAGGCAACAGAGCATGCACAATGTCGGCACTAGTACAGTGTATATCCACCTTTCGCAGCAATGCAGGCTGATATTCTCCCATGGAGACGATCGTAGAGATTCTGGATGTAGTCCTGTCGAACGGCTTGCCATGCCATTTCCACCTGGCGCCTCAGTTGGACCAGCGTTCGTGCCGGACGTGCAGACCGCGTGAGACGACGCTTCATCCAGTCCCAAACATGCTCAATGGGGGACAGATCCGGAGATCTTGCTGGCCAGGGTAGTTGACTTACACCTTCTAGAGCACGTTGGGTGGCACGGGATACATGCGGACGTGCATTGTCCTGTTGGAACAGCAAGTTCCCTTGCCGGTCTAGGAATGGTAGAACGATGGGTTCGATGACGGTTTGGATGTACCGTGCACTATTCAGTGTCCCCTCGACGATCACCAGTGGTGTACGGCCAGTGTAGGAGATCGCTCCCCACACCATGATGCCGGGTGTTGGCCCTGTGTGCCTCGGTCGTATGCAGTCCTGATTGTGGCGCTCACCTGCACGGCGCCAAACACGCATACGACCATCATTGGCACCAAGGCAGAGGCGACTCTCATCGCTGAAGATGACACGTCTCCATTCGTCCCTCCATTCACGCCTGTCGCGACACCACTGGAGGCGGGCTGCACGATGTTGGGGCGTGAGCGGTAGACGGCCTAACGGTGTGCGGGACCGTAGCCCAGCTTCATGGAGACGGTTGCGAATGGTCCTCGCCGATACCCCAGGAGCAACAGTGTCCCTAATTTGCTGGGAAGTGGCGGTGCGGTCCCCTACGGCACTGCGTAGGATCCTACGGTCTTGGCGTGCATCCGTGCGTCGCTGCGGTCCGGTCCCAGGTCGACGGGCACGTGCACCTTCCGCCGACCACTAGCGACAACATCGATGTACTGTGGAGACCTCACGCCCCACGTGTTGAGCAATTCGGCGGTACGTCCACCCGGCCTCCCGCATGCCCACTATACGCCCTCGCTCAAAGTCCGTCAACTGCACATACGGTTCACGTCCACGCTGTCGCGGCATGCTACCAGTGTTAAAGACTGCGATGGAGCTCCGTATGCCACGGCAAACTGGCTGACACTGACGGCGGCGGTGCACAAATGCTGCGCAGCTAGCGCCATTCGACGGCCAACACCGCGGTTCCTGGTGTGTCCGCTGTGCCGTGCGTGTGATCATTGCTTGTACAGCCCTCTCGCAGTGTCCGGAGCAAGTATGGTGGGTCTGACACACCGGTGTCAATGTGTCCTTTTTTCCATTTCCAGGAGTGTATTATAGGGGCTAGTCAGGAATCAGTTCAAATATTTGTGAGATATGAAAACTAGTTTCCAATGAAGACTGGTTCTCTGCCTTCTGCAAATAATTATATGCATACAAGATGTATTTAGATGACTCAGTTGGCAAAGCACTGTTTGTGAAAGGCGAAAGTCAGATTTGCAACCCCCGTGCAAGTGCAAATTTTTAACTTTTGACAAATGGTCATTACCATTAATGCTGGAAAAAGTACAAATTTCAGATTTGTGGTATAGTAAAAGTACACACTTAAAATGATGTTAACAGAAGTCAGCACCTCTGCTTGTTTTTGTTAACAGAAGTCAGTTTTATTTCAAATAGGGACCAAAGCTTAAAATGGCCAAAACAGAGATAATCAACAAGAAACTCTTTATTCCTTAAATGAGAAAAAAAAGAAAAAAGATTCTAATGTAGATAACCAACCTCAGCTCACCAGCAGCAAAAAAACTGCTGAAAGTATTTTCACTTGCAGCAAAGAAACTGCCGATAGTATTTTCACTTGCAGAGCAGAATGATTCACATAAAACATAGGAACTGTCAACCAACACATGCGTTACATTTTGGATGCAAAGTCATTGTTTCAATTAATGATCTTATGTGCAATGAGAACCAAAATAACATCAGATGAAATGAACTAGTTGTTGATATTCCTACCTGGAGTTTGCACTGTTTGAAATGAACTAGTTGTTTGACACATTTGCTCTCTCCAGGCATACAGAGAACAGACTGAGAAAAATTTCCTTATTATATGATTTGTTGAAGATACTGCCTAGGTAGTTAATCAGTGCAGGCAATGACAAACAATGAAAAGCAAAGGATGCAGGCAATGATGTTTTCTGGATCCTATTTGTTTAGCAATCAACAAGAGTTGAAGTATTTCATCTAATACAACTTCTGGTTCTTTGAACTGATAATAAGGACACTTCTTACCGTTAGCATCTGAATTGTTTAGAGCTGAGAACTGTGCCAACAGCTGATCCATGTGTCGTTTCTTCACTTGCAGTTCTGTCAATTTGTCTTGTAAAACTGTGTGCTCAGAAAGTAATGCTTCGTCCCGTTCACCCAACAGCTCTACTATCTACAACAATAAAGAGCAAAATATATTAACATCAACACTAAAATCATAAAATAAGAAAGTTACATGGATTTTTTTAAATTTTGTCTACCAGTCTATCAACAAATATTTGTATGACAAATAAGGAGACAATTTTATCAAAATAATCTTAATATACTGATGAAGTCAAGAAAGAAAGAAAAAATACCTGATTTCTGTTGTCATAAAATTCATGCAAGACTGATATTCGATGTTGAAGATTCTGCACATCTCTGAGGACATCCGAGCTACTTTGTGGCTGATCACCTGTGCCAATTCCCGATTCTATTGAAGATACAGTATTCTGAAATAATAAGATATAGTACAGGTAAACAAACCAGTAGTTATATTGTATTCTATTAATATGGACAGTCAAATGGACAGGGAAAAATTCTGTCACTCGATAGTGTAGTGAACAGCGTCATAAAAGTATGAATTTCCTACATTCTCTTAATTGTGGTTAAAGAAGACAGAGAAGTGCATGCTCTTTCACAGTTCCAAAAACATCTTGAGCGTGCCAGTCAGTTCCCTTATTCGCCATTAGTTGTTCGTATTTATCTCCACAGCATTTCAAGAGGTGTTCAGCTATTCTCCCTCACACTGTAACTACACTATAAGCATTTCCTGTCATTAAATTGAACTACCTTATATTTCTCTTTCCATAGTTCATTTATCACTACTACAATAATTACCACACTAGAACAATTCCTTTAAACATGCACTGATCAAATGAGAGGCCTCTACCATGTAAGTTGACAAAGGGGTGCACATAAATAAATGAGGAAAAATGCATCATGGGCACAAAATTTTTGAATTTGCATCTCATAACTTATCATGATATATCACTTAACAGTAAAATAGCATAGGATGTCCTTTACATATTCATAAAATATTTATTTTCAACTTCATCATCTATTTGTCTCTGTTGCTGCAACTATAAAAAATCTCATAACACTGTTCTTACTTGTGCTGCCTTTGCTTGTTGTAACTGTTCTTTTGCTTTCTGCTGCAGTGCCACCAGGGCTGCCTGATGTTCTTGTAGTGCCTGCAACTGTGTAAAATAGCAATACTTAATTATTTATGTGTATAGCAAATATTCTTAAAGTTGCACTTAAAGAAGACAAAAATTTATCTTAATGTACACTTTCCGAATGTAATAACACAAACACAAGATACAAACTACCAAGCTTTTTAGGAAATCATTAAAGTATCAGCAGAAATTTTTCACTTCATATTAAGTTTTTTTTTTTTCAAAAAAAAAAAAAAGTGTGAGAGAGAAAAGAAATAAAGAAGAGTAATTAATTTCACACACACAACTCAGATGACTTACTCTTTCATATTTTGCAGCAAATTTTAATACGTATGTTAAAACAAACATCTTATCTTTGTTCTAGTCATTAAAATTAGTGCTATAGCATGAATACTGAACCATCATTCTAAGCTGATTGCAGAATGATTCTACTGCCACCAACATACATTTTGTGTACAGACATTTTCTGTACAGACCATGAAGGTGAGACATGACAAGGGAAATCAGGGCTCGTACGGAAGCATAAGGACAGTCATTTTTCCCTTGCTCCATTTTAGAGTGGAACAGGAAAGGAAATGACTAGTGGTACAAGGTAACTTCAGCCATGCAACACACAATAGCTTGCAGAGCATGTATGTGGACATAGAAAAACACACACTGATGAGCCGAACATTATGACCAGTGCCTGCTGCAAGACCGAGTGCCACCTGGCGGCACAGCGGGTGTGTTTGTGTACATGCAGGCTACATACAGGCTACAAACTGGGAAATTCACTGACATAAGATAAAGTGCAGATTGTTATGGCACAAAGGCCGGAAATGACCATCTCAGAAACTGAGAAACTGGTTGGCTGTTCGTGTGCTACTGTCATGAACATTTATGGAAAGTGATTAAAGTGTGGTGCTACAGCTACAAAAAACAGGACTTATGGAATGCTTTATAGAGCCAACGTAAGATTCAACGAAGTACCAGTTGCACATAGTACTGAACATATTGGATGGACAACAGTTATGCAGGTTATGGAATAGGCCAAACACTCATTTGAGATTGCTTACATAATACTGATTCTTTGGCAGCTCACAAGAACACACCAGGGGGCTGACCCAGATGGCTTTATAAGCAGGCCTGTGAACTGTATGGACACACAATCTCTGAAATCGGGCGCATTATGAGTGAAGGTAAATCAGGTGGTAAAACCACGAGTAAGTGATATGGTGTCAGGCATCCATACTTCATTACATAATGTTAAGGTCAGAGGCTTACCCATTCGATATAGCAAGATAGGTGCCAATCTGTGGCAGATATGATGACAGTGCAGACACAACTGTTTTAGTGCCCACTGTTCAGTACACACTGTTGAAAATGGAACTCTGCAGCAGACAGTCCCTCTGCATTCCCACATGGATCCAACATCATCAACTATTAGGGCAGCAGAAACATGCTCATTGCGATCGAACTGCAGATCAATGGAATCAAGTCCTCGATCAAATGAATCATGTTACTTGTTACACCAGGCAATGGTCGTGTCTGGCTATGGCCTTCATCCAATCTAACTGCTGCTCAAAACATGCACCATGCTGTGGATGCAAGCCAGTTGGGCCGGTCTTACGCTATGGGAGACATTCATCTAGGCTTCCATGAGACCTGTGCTAGTAATTGAAGGCAACTAACAGCTATGGACTATGTGAACATCATCATTGTGAACCACCCGTATTCCTTCAAGCTTGATGTCTTCAATGACGGCAGCAACACCTTCCTGCACGATAACTGTCTTTTGTCACAAGAATGAATTGACCTCCAGTGTTTTGAGGAGCATGATAGTAACTTCACAATGTCACTATCACCAAATTTGCCCAATCTAAATCCAATGGAACACATCTGAAGTGCTATCCGGTACCAGCTCCATGCCCACAAATCACCAGACCATAATGCACGGGAACAGCATTATCTGTGCGTAAATGTCTGGTACCACGTATCTTCAAAAACCTACCAATGAATTGTCAAATCCATGCCACACAGAATCACTGCTGTACTGCATTCCAATGGTGGACCAACACGCTATATTTTGGTTCATTGGTGTACAGTTAAATAACAATATGAAGTCGAAATTTCTCATAATTAGAAATAAGGAGTGACCTGTAGCTACTTTGAAGAAAATTTAACAGCCAAGATTGCATTCAGTACTATTTATTCCTGATGACTGGTTGCAACAGATCTTCTGATCTTCAAAAAACTGTTGTCTAATGAACAGGATGTATAAGAATATATTTTTTAGAGATCAGAAGATGACAGTCTTAACTGCCGAAACTGTTCCTCCGAAATAAATAGTAGTGATCTTGGGTATTAAATTTTCTTCAAACAATGTGAAGAGCGTTTCCTTGTCAAATCTTGATTCATCACTATTTTAAAGACACAATAAACATGTCATAGGTTTGTACCCACATAAGAACAGGCACTGCATCTCTTTAACACAACAACCAGTAATTTGGAATAAAACAACACACTTAATTTTTCTGCCACAAAATGTAAAAATAAGGTTTGGTAATTTTATACAACGTATAATTTCTTTTGTATGTAATTATCTTCTGGTTTTCATTCTTTAAAAAAATAGAAAAAGAAGAGGATGGGGAGAGAAAAAGTTTTCTACGATACACAGGGCCTTTCATTTAGGAATACATTGCAGGACACTGCTGTAGACTGGTTTGATGCTGCTTTCCGCACTAGTTCATCTCTGTCTAACTACTGCATATAACACAAGATCCCAGAACATTATTACATTTTGTACAAAAATGTAAGAATAGAGAATTTGAAAGTATTATTATCAAGTGCATCTTCTGTCTCCCAAGTAGCTCATGCTAATGAGACATTTCCCCCTCAAACTGCAGCAGACCTCCCAGTGTCTAATTTTCTAATCTTAAACCCTAAGACATGACTACATTTTATCAATCTTGTTTTACTTTAAGCTATCTTTACAAGATGGAAAACTCTAATAAAAATTTTGAAAACACAGGAGGGAGGGGGATGGTACTATAATTAGAGGTCACCTGTTACATCCACTTTTATAAATGGTTATTGATATTGCATATTTCAGCCTATCAAGAAATAGACTTTGGCTCACCAACTGATCACATAGGTTACTCTACTATCAAATCAGCACAAAATTTCAGTACTTTTGTTGAAACACCATCACAGCCAGAAGAATTGCTGCTTTTAAGTGAGCTAATTACTTTTGTGATCTCTCTGACAGCTATATTGCCAAAATTGAAGTCTACCAGTGAAGTATGCAACACCTGACTAAGTAAATGTAACTGGTCCCCCCCCCCCCCTTTTTTCAGCTACTTGTAGGAATAATTTGTTGGATTTGGTGGGCAATGATTTGAACCTAACATGAGCTGTCTCACTGATAATGCCATACAGCTCTTAAAATATAATTTACCTTACAGAGATTATTCATTTCATACCTAGTAATGCTCAAAGTTTAGTTCACTTTGTACATGAAAATTTTAACTTTTATTTGCATAACAAGGTCCGTTTTCTGATGGTATGGTGGAGAATTCTGTTGTACTGCTCGTAAGGTACGTTTAGATCTTGATTAGATGTAGTCCTCCACATTAACGCTCAAGTGGTCACCTGTTGTCCCACAGACACCAGACACACTTTATTTACACATTATTGTTCATCAGATACAGTGGCACTCTTGTGATGCCATTTACCTTCCAGTTAACTAAATCCAAACATATTTTGCTCATTAACAATGCATCAGCTGCAATACAGTGTTGGAGGGAAAAGGTTGTTACCAAAGCTGGAGTCTACGACGCCACATGATCTTTGCCGATACTAAGGGTAAATATTTTGTTTTTTATTTAATCTAACAGTTTTTAATATTTGTTTTTAATACCATAACTTATCTTCAGATCCAATATGAGCTCACAGAAGCCTTATAATGTGGAAAACGCAATGTGACAGTGAAACTGTACTCTTGCTGTTGTTCAAGGAAAATGATCACTCAGATGATGATTTTGGTAATTATAGTGATGTGGAAGAAGACAATGTGGAAATAAGAGAAGAAAATACTGACACTGAGCAGGGTGCAGACTTCAGTGATAGTGAAGTCATACTCATGCTGACGAATGTTTTCTAGGAAGGACAAATTCTACAAAAAGGTCAAAAATGTGTCCACCATAAAATGTTTGCATTCGACAACAAAACATTGTCAGTCAATTACCAGGAGTGAAAGGAGCCACAAAGAATGGAAGAAAACCAATGGAATATTGGGAATGTTTTTATGAGAAAGAACTGCACTCTAGCATTGTTGAGTGTTGTTCCTAAAGTACAGGAACATTATTCCAGAGAAAGGGATGCTAATCTGATAGACACAACTGAAATAATAGATCTATTAGGAATACTGTATTCATGTGCGGCAAGAAAAGACAACCATATAATCACACAATACATATAGGCATCCAAATAAAATGGGAACTGAGTTATGTTGTCTGACAATGAGTGAAAGGTGATTTAGGTTCCTCTTATACTGTTCGAGGTTCGGCAACGGGGATACTAGAGAGGAAAGAAAGCTGATAATTAGCCGTAATTTTTCCCGAGAGCATGCAGATTTACTGTATGATTAAATGATGATGGCATCCTATTGGGTAAAATATCCAGGAGGTAAAATAGTCCCCCATCTGGATACCCGGGCGGGGACTACTCAAGAGGACGTCGTTATCAGGAGAAAAAAAAACTGGCGTTCTATGGATCAGAGTGTGGAATGTCAAATCCCTTAATCAGGCAGGTAGGTTAGAAAATTTAAAATGGGAAATGGGTAGGTTAAAGTTAGATATAATGGGAATTAGTGAAGTTCAGTGGCAGGAGGAACATGACTTTTGGTCAGGTGAATACAGGGTTGTAAATACAAAATCAAATAGGGGTAATGCAGGAGTAGGTTTAATAATGAATAAAAAAAATAGGAATGCGGGTAAGCTACTACAAACAGCATAGTGAACGTATTTCTTACCAAGATAGACACGAAGACCACACCTACTACAGTAGTACAAGTTTATATGCCAACTAGCTCTGCAGATGACGAAGAAATTGATGAAATGTATGATGAGATAAAAGAAATTATTCAGGTAGTGAAGGGAGAATGGAATTCGATAGTAAGAAAAGGGAGAGAAGGGAGCATAGTAAGTGAATATGGATTGGGGGTAAGAAATGAAAGAGGAAGCAGTCTGGTAGAATTTTGCACAGAGCATAACTTAATCATAGCTAACACTTGGTTCAAGAATAATGAAAGAAGGTTGTACACATGGAAGAAGCCTGGAGATACTAGAAGGTATCAGACAGATTATATAATGGTAAGACAGAGATTTAGGAACCAGGTTTTAAATTGTAAGACATTTCCCGGGGCAGATGTGGACTCTGACCACAATCTATTGGTTATGAACTGTAGATTAAAACTGAAGAAACTGCAAAAAGGTGAGAATTTAAGGAGATGGGACCTGGGTAAACTGACTAAACCAGAGGTTTACAGAGTTTCAGGGAGAGCATAAGGGAACAATTGACAGGAATGCGGGAAAGAAATACAGTAGAAGAAGAATGGGTACCTTTGAGAGATGAAGTAGTGAAGCTAAAAGCTTTCAAGGACAAATGTTTCATCCCTAGCAAACCAAGTAAGTACAAGACAAAAATATTTGCTTTGGTGGATGCTAGGATGCAATACACCACCAAGATGGAAATATATGGGGGTAAATAGCCTGCAGAGGCATTTGCAGTTAGCAACAAAGTGACAGATGATGTGAATTGTGTCACTTCTGAGCTCTCAGGATCTGGTTTTAATATAACCATAGACATTTCCTTAGAGTTAGCTGATTACTTGCTTCAGAAGAATTTTACTCTGATTGGAACTATGAGTAAAAATAAACCTGAAATCCCTCTCGCACAGAGTTTACGCAAACAAAGAACTGGGAGGTACGCACTGCACACTGTTTGTCTTTCAGAAAAACTCAACTCTATAATGTCACACATTGACAGGAAAAACAATGTGGTTCTGATACTTTCCACAATGCATCATCAAAATGCAATTGATGTCTTATCTGGTGACAAGAACAAGCTATAAATAATAACCTTTTATAATGCAACTAAATCAGGAGTCGATACTATTGAACAGCTGTGTAGTACATAAAACATATCCAGAAAGATCAACCGATAGCCTATGGTGATTTTTTACAGTATGAGGAACATTGCAGCTATAAATGCACACTTAACACACTGTGCAAATAATACTGATTCTAGTGTTAGGTGTAATGAGTTTCTGAAACTTCTAGCACATAATCTAGCTGACGATTACCTGTGTAGACGTTCTCAGCATTCACTATTGCCAAGAGATCTCAGATGAGATAGTCAATGTCTTTTTCTAGATAAAGGGGCAGTCCAATCCACAGAAGAGGAACAAGACTCAAAACAACAGAGGTGCTGTTAATTTGGTCATTCAAAAACCTATACACCAAGTACAGATCATGCAGCTGTAAGAAATTTCTCTGTTTAGGACATGTGCAGCAACTATGTGCTGACTGCTGACTGAATGTGATGTTTCTGTTCTAAACTGTATATTGTGTTTAAAAAAAAGGTAGGAATGCTTCCATGTAAGGACTGTAATACAGTTTTCTGAAAAGTGTGTGGTAATGGTTTTTCACTTTTGTGACAAATGAGATTAAAAATTTCACAACATAACAACCAACAGTTTTGTTGGCTGCATTTATAATTAAAAACCAGAAAAATAAAATATATTCCATCGGTCAGAATTTATACACCTCATTTCACTTAATTAGTACTTTTAACTCATAAATTTTTACAGATTGAACTAATTATACCTTGTTAAAGGAAGAATGCTGTTGGCGTCTGTGAGATGCCAAGTGACCTACAATGAAACAATATCCCACATGGGCACTCGAGGTTAAATAAAACTCCTTAACACATTAACTATCAGTTCTGAAAATTCAAATCTGATATGAGTGTTATTCACAATAAAGACACATTGAAGCTACAACTCTGTTATTGTGATTTTAGTCCAAAGAATGGCCGAATGTAACTCTCCACATTAGTCTATCTGCTTAAATATTTCAATCTATTCCTACCTGAATCTGACTTAAAAATCAATTGAATTTAGTTTCTTTCCCTTCTTTCAAATCACAATTAAGAGATATGTATTTGTCTTAGCTTCTCATCCAGAGTAAGAAGACATACTTAAATATATTTCCAAATTTGTGCTTCACACTCATATCAATTTGGGCAATTTGAAATATAGACAAAAGTTGTAAAGGTCAATATTAAACCTGCACATGGAGACGGATGCACATGATCAAAAAAATTTCTTTTCTGAGAAGAAAGATAGTAACTGGTGACACAATATGAAGATGTATATTTACTGGTGGAACTTCCACCTCTCAATGAGTTCTCACTGTTATAAGGTATCTCATCTGTTGGTTAAAAACACACTGGGAGTTAGTGTATCTGCAGCAGTACTCTGATATCTGGCAACCTGTGTAGACACCGTGCCGCAATAATAAAAAAATGTAATGACATAAGCTTTGCTTTTTGCTTTTTTTAATTTTTTTACATGTGCTTTTTCAGACAAGTTTAGGGACTCATTGGCAATGATAATGGTTTTCTAACATAATCCTCTTCTTACGCAACACACTATTTCAAATTCAGAAAACATGAATTCGGTGAGGTGTTTGGAATTCAGAATACATTTACTTGAGATGGGTTCAAATGACCTAAAACGTTGTGGACACACTCAGCTATTGTTTCCATTATTTTTGCACATTTTCTAATTGTCACATCCTTCTAGTTGCAGTTTACCAGACGTCTCTCCTCTCCTTGCAGCTCAGAGCTTCTTTCCCTCTATTTGCAGGCGATTGATGCCACTGGAAATGAGACATTTTTGCTGCACTCTGAGCTCTATGAAGATCTTTAAATTTTTGTTGGTCTTCTCCTTTAGCACAAAACTATGTTCTGCTGTTGGGTTTCTGCCACTGTACATTCCCAACACACTACTACTGGAGAACGGCTATTGAGGGTCACAAAATAAAAACTGTTTGACAGGTAGCATATGAGGTGTGTGAGAAAAGTAATGAGACTGAATATACTGCAAACAATCTGGCAATGCTGTGTCGTTCTGCTCGTGTAGTCTGGTGTGATCGATGCTCAGTCAGAGTTTCAGCTCTGTACAGCTGTTACGTGCTTTCTTAGACTGCCATCAGTATAGTAGTTTTTGTTGTGTATTACAAAAATGGAACAGCGGAATTTAAAGCAACACTATCCAATCAAGTTGTATGTTAAATATGAGGAATCTTTCAATGTGACTGTTGAAGTTGAAAGTTGAAGTTGAAGTTGAAAGAGGCCTATGGGAAATATTACTTTTCAACAGCACAAGTTTTTCACTGGCACAAATCATTTATGGAAGACCAAAAATACATCAAAGGTAAACCTCGCTCAAGGAGACCTCAAGATTCAAAAACTGACCAAAATGACGAATGTGTGCATGTTCTTATGATATCAGTCCAACATTTAAAAATAAGGCTGATGGGTAACCTGTTAAACTTAAACACTTTCCCCGTACATCAAATTTTGTGTGAAGATTTGCACTTGCAAAAGGTATGTGCCAAAATGGTGCTGAAAAACCTCACAACTGAGCAGAAGTACAATCGAAGGAACATGTCTGCTGATCTTCTTGAGAGGACTGCCAAAGACCACGAACGGTCGTCATGTGATCACAGGTGACGAGTCCAGACCTTTGAGTAAGATCCACGGACAAAGCAGCAATGTGAGGAGTGACACACTGAGACATCTTCTCAACCAAAGAAAGCTCGAATGGGCAAATCAGAACAAAACAATGTTGTCCTGCTTTTATGAAAATAGGGATATTGTGAATAATGAATTTGTTCCAAGGACAAACTGTGACCCAAGAGTTTTACAAAGATGTCCTTGAGAGGATCAGGAAAAAAGGGTGAACTGACTGAGATCTGACATTGTGGACAACTGCATTATACAACAACCCTCCGCCGTTCACCTGATCTGAGTCCTCATAACTTTTTTATTTTAATGAAACTGAAAAATGTTGTAAAAGGATGTCATTTTGAGACTTGGAGAGCATTAAAAATAATGTGACCAACATGTTAAAGACTCTAGCAATGGAGCCTTTCGGCATTGCTATCAAGACTGGGAACAAATCTTTATTTAAAAAAGAGATATGTCAAAAAGCCGTGCAAATTGAGAAGTTATTTTATTTCATTTTCACCACCAGTTTCTGCAATTCAATGTGCCATGTTCACACCCCATTTGCAACTCTAAAAAATTATCAATATTGGCACACTGGGGCCATCTGTTTCTGGATGTCGTGAATTCTCTTGACTGCAATGGTCAAGTCTTTGACGGAAGCACTTGAGAATTCAGGACTCCAGAAACAGATGACCCCAACAGTGCCAATATCAATAATTTTTGAGAGGCACATATGGGGCCTGAAGATGGCATACTGAATTGCTGAAACTGAAATAAAATAACTTTTCAATTTGCACGGCTGTTTGATGTATTTCTTTGTTGAATATTTGACCAGCCGCCGTACCATGTCCACAACGGATCAACAGAAACTAGGAACAACTTTGTTGACATATAGCTGCTGAAGAGAACTACTCTGAAAGGGACAATACTGTTGTTTGAAAAAAAAAAAAATAAAAACTTTAGTCTCATTACTTTTCTAACACACCTCATGTAGGCCACGTATCTGATGGTCTGTTTTATGAGAGCTGCCTTTTTAATTATTTACAAAAACAATGAACTACAAACTTTTTTGGTACAAAGTATCTTATTGTTACTCAATATATTCACCTTTAAAATTTATATGCTTCTGTATGCATTCAAACCAACCATGGAAACAATTTTTTCCCAATCTGATGCAGGTACCTCAAAAATGCAGATTCAGCAGCATCTTGAGGTGATAGTGTGACCTATTCTTGAATAATGCTCTAGTGTCTGGTATTCACACCAGGTCAGACTGGAAGTACACATCAAAGCAATTCAGAGGCAAGCTGCTAGATTTGTTATCGGTAGGTTCGATCTACATGCGTGTGTTACGGATATTCTTCAAGAGCTCAAGTGGGAATCCCTGGAGGGAAGAAGACATTCATTTTGAAAAACACTACTGAGAAAGTTTAGAGGACCGGCATTTGAAGTTAACTGCAGAGCGATCCTATTGCCGCCAACGTATATTTTGTGTAGGAACCACAAATATAAGATACAAGAAATTAGGGTTCATATGGAGACATATAGACAGGCATTTGTCCTTGCACTATCTGCGAGTGGAACAGGAAAGGAAACTAGTTGTGGTACAGGATACCCTCCGTCACGCACTGTATGGTGGCTTGCGAAGTATGTATGTAAGTAGATCTAGATGTAGATGTAGTCCTTGTTGACTGCTGTGTTACTGTCACTCTACTATGAGAAATCCAGGATGGAATAATGAAAATATTATAAAAAGGGTAGTTGCTACTCACCCAGCAGCTGAAATGCTGAGTCACAGATAAGCACAACAGAAAGACTGTCAAACAAAGTTTTGGCCACACAGATCTTCATTAGAATTAGACAAAAAAAAAAAAAAAAACACACACACACACAATCAGAGTCCCTGTGTGTGTACGTTGTCTAACTCTGACTGAGGCCTGTTTGGCTGAAAGCTTTGTTTGACAGACTTTTTGTTGTGTCTATCTGCAACTCAGCATTTCCACAGTCTGGTGAGTAGCAACAATCCTTCTCACAACATTGTCACTCTGCTTTGTGCTATTTTCTTGCTTGCTGATATATGTAAATAATTGTTGCACTTAGGATTTTTATTACATGTGTCGATATATAAGATGATATTAGTTTTGATTACTAAAATATTTCAGCAACCTTGTTGAATTTTTTGACCATTTCCGTGCACTAATTGATAGAAGCCTATTTTTGGACTTTCCTTAAACTACGCAGAAGCGATTGCAGATCTTTTGTGCAAAATCGAATGTAATGCAATCTTCAGTATGCCTAAGGCCACCTCTACCTCATGGCTAATCACCTGCTCTTTTTTAGCAACATGCGATTCTGGTCGACCTTCATGAAAACACTGACGGACATTAACAAAATGCCTCAGATTAATTGTAAAAGGTATTTTCTGACAGCGACTGCATACCAAAAGTTGAACACACTGTTATGAGGCACAGTTGTCAAGTTACACTTCTACAAAAATAATATCATCAAGCAACAAAAAGCGCCATTTGAAATTTTTATTTTTTATAGCACTATTTCTTTAAATGCACAATGTAAACAAAGTGTTCAGACAATATCTGAGCTGCCATTATCCCAACAACAAATGACATATTTTAGAACAACAGTAAGTTCATATTTCAACTGTGCCATCTATAGGTCATTTGTAAAATAAAGCAACATTCACACTGAACAATTCTCAATCTTTCACATTTTATTTTTCTATTAGCTTAACTTCAGATGTTTCAGTCCCAGCAATAAAGTAATAGTTCTCATAATGACTTGTGTAAACTTCCATTTTTTTTACTTAACTGTTTATAATACCTCTTGGTAAAGCAATGCACACCCTTGGTTGGAATAGCGACAATGAAAGGAAAGACAGATTGCTACTCACGGTAAAACTGACACATTGAGTTGCAGACAAGCACAATGTAAGGGTCTTTTCTTGTGCATATCTACAACTCGATGCGTCACATTTACAGTGAGTCACAATCTATTTTTCCTTACAATGTCAAATACCTCTTGACAATATTTGCAGTCCAGTTTTGAACTGTGTAGTTATACGGCATATGCCACATTTTTTAAAGGTTTTTCATTAAAATTAGTTTCATTAACTCTAGAAAATTAAACAATGTTATCTCAGAAACAAATGTCAGCTGGAGAGGGAAAAAAGGAAAAAATGTGCAAGACTTAAGTATACTGCATAAGAAGGGAAGAAAGATTACGATTTAATGTCTGATCAATGAGGAAATTGGAAGATGATACAGAAGGCTTACAAAAAATCAAGCTTGCCTTTGAACATGAAGTGCACTTAATGTACTGGCAGAAGTCGATATATACACATTATGGAGTAAAATATATTCTCAGATTGTCTTACCTTTCTCTGAGACTCCTCTACCATAAGCTTTAACTCATTGTGTTTTGCTGTGGCAGCAGCTCTTACCAATGATGTGCTCTGGAATACAAGAAAATGATATGTGTTACAAAAAGTAAATTGATTCTTCAGTCTTTCTCAGTGGATATGTTAACTATATTGCTCTTGGGTCTGGCACTCTGCACTTGCCACCATTAGATGGGAGTCGGTGATTTTTAAAAGGTGGTTAAGTCAATTTTTTCACTTTTTGAGATGACTGCACTTTTAACTATTGATAGGGGTTTACACAGGTCTGAGTGTCAAGACATGCCTCAGTCATACATTGTTTTACATTTTACAATTAGTCACTTTTATTGAGTATGTGTCAAAAGGTACCTAAGTCACTGGTTCTCACATCTTTTTAACACTCAACTGATGGTAGCACTACAAATTATTTTCTGCAGTTGAATATCTTCGCCTCTTTTCTTTGTTTGTTGTTCTGCATATACTGTGTTGATTGTTAAATAGTGGAGATAACATTATTGTAGTGCTACTAACAGTAATTATTACAATATGAGTGAAAGCAGTAATTTAAATGACATCCATTAAAAACATGAACGAGGAAGGCTCATCCAGAAGCCTACAAAAGGAATGTTGTTAAGAAGCTGAAATTACAACGTAAAGAATACACTGGACACAGAGGACAGCAGCTCTGATCAAGATCAATCAGTTCGCCTTGCAGGTAAGAAGTAATTACTGTAAAATGTACTGTTGCAGTTTACAGAAACTTACTGGTATGGATATTAAAGATACAGCTAGATGATTTATCCCAATGAATACAATGGTTTGTACATTTGCCCCCCTACCAGCAAATGTTTGTACCAACATGCTTTTTATCTAAGAGAAGAAGAAAAAAACTTAACATTAGTAATGGGAACAAACAGAATTATTGGTCATTTCAATCTTATTAATTACCTAGACCTAAATCTCTTTTTATTTAGTGTTAGGTGCAAGAAAAACTGTTTCACCAAGTTTGTTGACACAGAAAAAGCCTTGATACACAGTTCTTTATATGCTGATTTGCAATCTAAAGATGAGCAAGATTTGCATTTACAGAGGATGCTAGAGGTGACTAATGTTAAGCAACACCATCCAAGGAGTGATGACACTTCTTTGTGGATGCACTAGTATAAATGCCATGTGATTCTCCATGAAACTAAGGTTGGGAGCCTTTTTTTAGGCTATATGATGTGATGGAGAAGTAAATTAGGCGTATTAAACAGTTACTTCTGGAAGGAAAATCGCCACACGACAAATTT
Source organism: Schistocerca nitens (assembly GCF_023898315.1). Classification (NCBI taxonomy): domain Eukaryota; kingdom Metazoa; phylum Arthropoda; class Insecta; order Orthoptera; family Acrididae; genus Schistocerca; species Schistocerca nitens. The sequence continues at coordinate 82,976,354 of NC_064617.1, read as the reverse complement.
AGCAGATATCCCTGTGCAAGAAAAATTGGTCCTAACGAAATTTTGATGTTACATGAACATACAAGGTCATTCCCTGCGTACAAAACGCACTATGCATCTGATACAAACTTTACGTATTTGTCATCTGAAGTGCCCTTCAAGAAAATGTGTGATTTGTATAAGGTGAAATAATCTGGCACAATTATCAAGTATGCATTTTTAACACATATTTCAAAGAAAATTTTAACATAAAGTTTGGAAAACCACAAACTGACACCTGTCGCTTTTGTGTGGAGAAAAAGGTGCAAACATAGTCCTCATTTACATGACACCGCAAAAAGAGTCACAACTGTAGAATTAATGGTGCACATGAGGTGAGCTAGAAAGAGTAAAGAAAATGGAAACATTTCAGGCCTTGTATTTGACTATATGCAAAATGTAAGTTAACCGAACATCCCTGTTCAAGAAATTTATTACTTGAGGCAGCTCGCACTGAACATTTTTTGTATTTTCAACATGAATACAGATTTAGCCCATTACTACATCTACCATAAAGGACAGGCCCACAAAGGACATGATGAAGTCGCTTTGTTCCTGTTGGACTACGTTAAACAGCATGTGCTCGTGACACTTACTGAGCTACACCTATTTTTGGATAATTGTCCAGGGCAATAACCGATACGTGCAGGTTTAAAAGGATTAAACAGTTTTTCCTTTTACATAGACACTCCATGTGACTGCCAAGTTCAGCATGATAAACATTCCATTAGGAAAGAAGACAGTATCTACACTCGACGTGAAGTTTGCGAGTTTATAGCTAATGCAGAGAAAAAACATGCAGGGACAATTAGGCGGCTCGAAACACACATGATCATTGGGCATTCTAATTGGTCGCCCTACTTATTATAAAAAGTCAACAGCCTCTCTTGAAACCAGATACCTTCCAAGAAATGAAAGGGTGCAGTTCCATATTTCCAAATATCATTATTTTGTGAAGAAGCTTATCCAGAAGGAAAAACACCTATCAAAAAAAGCAAAATTAAAAATTGTGTCATATATTGTAGAAGAACACAAAAGCTATTACGATTTGCTTTTATAGTGGCCAGTAGCTGATGTCTCTGTAATGTGATGATATTCTTTGGCTATTACAGAATTGTGTTCATAATATGAGCTAACAGATATAACTGTTTATTTAATAAAGACCTACATTATTTTCAAGTAAAACTACACATTAAATTTTACGGAGTATTAAAATGGATCTTAGTCAGCAAGGTAAAATATTTTTTTCTGGTTTCCCATTAGGTATAATCCGTCAAAAATGTATCTAATTGTAGATCTATGTATATATTCTAGTATGCAATTCTACCAGTGCACCATTTAACAGCACAAAAGAGAAAACAAGTTTTCTTTGTTTTTCTTGAAACTATAAAAAAAACTCTTAAGTACCTTTTAAAAATCAGTCATTCATATGGAGAAAAACAAGAATTTCTGATGATAGTTACACCACAACATAGTGGAGGATCCACCTAGCTACCAATTTTGGTTGGCTTCCAGTCACAGCAATACTCTGCACCGGTAATGGCAACCTGGCACAAACTTAGGAGCCCACTGCTCGGCTCCCAGTTCGAGGCACTGAACACACTATCATCAACCCTCTACAAGTAACTCCATCGCACATGCATGACTTTCAACAATGTCTCTATAACAGACTTTTATAGTGTGGATACCAGCAGTTGCTACTTGCCTCCAATAACTAACAGCCACCACCTAATGATGTTGCCAGTTGCCTCGAGGAAATATTGTGGGATTTCCAAAATTTGATCTGCAGTTGACCCAAAAGGCAGATAGTACACTTGTAAATTCTTTAAATAAATAATAATTCTGCTGGACTATATGCTTTGTAACTGGAGGGGGTGGAAACTGTTGGGTGGAGGGTGTGGGGACAGTATGTTACCTTAGGTTGAGGCCGCGTTAATTACAGGAACAGAGAATGTATTGTAAGAATAACTCCCATTTGTGCAGTTCAGAAAAGATGCTGGTGGAGGAAAGGATCTAGATGGCTCAGGTAATGAAGTAGCCATTGAAATCAAGTATGGTGTGTTCAACTATATGTTGTGCCATAGGGTGGTCTACTTTCCTCTTGGCCACAGTTTGGTGGTGGCTATTCATCCTGGTGGACAGCTGGTTGGTAATCATACCAATAAAGAAAGCTGTGCAATGATTCCAGCAGAGTTGGTAAATGACATGGCTGCTTTTCACAGGTGGCCTGACCCATGATGGGTTAGGATAAACCTGTGACAGGATTCAAATAGGAAGTATTGGGTGGGTGGATTGAGCAGGTCTTGTACCTGGGTCTTCCACAAGGATATGGTCCTTGTGGCCAGAAGGGTTGAGATTCAGATTGGCATAGGAATGGAATAGGATGTTGTGAAGGTTGAGTGGATGACAGAATGCCACTTTAGGAGGAGTGAGAAGTATCAAGGGTAGATGTCCCTCATTTCAGGGCATGATGATAGGTAATCAAAGCCCTGGCAAAGGATATGGTTCAGTTGTTTCAGTCCAGCATGGTACTGGGTTATGAAAGGGACACTCCTTTTGGTTAATTCCCAAGAATGGGAGTTACACTTTGTTATAACGTCAAGTTTAACACATATATTTCAGAGCGACACAACACATATAAGTCACAGAGTAAGTTAACAAGCAAGACATGTGTCCACGTTAGCATTCGAATGAGCACTGAGTCCCAGTCTAGCGGCCGCTGCTCGGCTGGCCGCTTAGGTGGCGCAGCTGCTGCATGCCTGGCAGACAGCGCCGCACGTAGAGGACACGCGTAATTGCGCGGCGGCGCTTTGAATGATCGGCGAGTCACAACACTTTTCCCCCCTTTGAAATTGTTGCACTGGTCTTGATGGAGATGGCTAATGTCCATAGGCGTTGTTTGACTCGCTGTAAAGTCTCGAGGAGGAGGCTTCCGTACGGACGGAAGTGTCCCCGATGATAACGGGTCGAGATGACAGGAGACGTAGGGGTCGAATCTGCTGGGGCCCCATGCACCAATCTGCCCGTTGCGGCAAGTCCATTGATATAACAGGAGACATGGGCGATGTGTCAGCGTCCGTTGGAGGAGGCGGCGAGTAGATTTGCTCTGACAGAGGATGGTCATCCGGTTCCTGCATGGGCACGTCTCCTGGTGGCGTCCGTTCTTGTGCTGGCATCGCGATGACGGTGAGAGGGTTGCGTTGTGAGTATTGAGAGATGCCAAGATCCCGAGCATCAGGTAGAGCCAAATGTGGTGTAGCGGCATTTGGAACAGGCGTTGCTGGCACACGAGGCCGAAGCTGGTCCGAATGACGCATTGCAACACCCGTGTCCGTCTGGATTTCATACAGGCGTCTGCCACGGTGTCTTAAGATGCGGCCCGGGCTCCATTTTGGCCACCTGCCATATACCCGTACCCAGACGAGGTCGTTGGCAGTGAACCGGCCAAGTGAAGGCACCCGCAGCCGTGAGGTGGAAGGCCGCAGAAGATGAAGTACCGTGCGGGGCTGTCGGCCATGTAAGAGCTCAGCCGGGCTGTGGTCACCCATGGGGGTGAAACGGTAAGACACCAGAAACTGGAGAAGTGCATCATCAGCAGCAGAAGAAGTCAGAAGTTTCCGCATCTGAGCCTTAAATGTGCGGACCAGTCGTTCAGCCTCACCGTTGGATTGTGGATCGAACGGCGGGGCCGTGACATGCATAACGCCGTGACGAGCACAAAAATCCGCAAATTCGGAAGAGGCAAATTGCAGACCATTATCAGTAGCAAGAGTAGAGGGGAGGCCTTCCAAAGAAAAAATGCGGGCGAGAGCACTGGTGGTTGCCGCGGTGGTAGGCGACGTGCAACGGACAATGAAAGGAAAGTTAGAGTAGGCGCCAATTACGAGGAGCCAATAAGTACCTAAAAAGGGTCCCGCAAAGTCAGCATGAATGCGCTCCCAGGGCTTCTCAGGCAAAGGCCATGGTTACAAAGATGACTTCGGGGCAGCGGCCTGTGACGCACAAGGGCCGCAGGCAGCGACCATGTGTGCTATTTCAGAGTCGATGCCAGGCCAGTACACATGACGGCGCGCCAGAGGTTTTGTGCGAGACACATCCCAGTGCCCTTGGTGAAGGAGGCGCAAGACCGAAGCAAGCAAAGATGCAGGTACCACAACACGCAGCGAAGCATTGTCAGTGGAGAGGAGGATAACACCATCCCTAGCCGTGAGACGGTAGCGCAAAGCGTAGTAGTTCCGTAACGGATCAGAAGTCTTAACGGACGGGCGATCTGGCCAACCCTTCTGAATACAGCGTAAAACCTGGGAGGGGGTAGGGTCAGAACCCGTAGCAGCCGCCAGCCTGTCCCCAGTGATGGGGAACCCGTCCACAACCCGCTGCTCGGCAACATCCAGGTGGAAACACAAAAGTTTGTCCCTATCAAATGCCTGATCAGGACCCATGGGAAGGCGAGACAGAGCATCAGCATTTGCATGTTGAGCCGTTGGCCGGAAATGAATCTCATAATTGAAACGAGACAAGTAAAGAGCCCAACGCTGGAGGCGGTGTACAGCCTTGTCGGAAAGTGACGTTGATGGATGAAACAAGGAAACAAGTGGTTTGTGATCCGTAACAAGATGAAATTTTGAGCCATAGAGAAAAACACCAAACTTATGAAGAGCATAAATAATGGCCAAAGCTTCTTTCTCAATTTGAGAATACTTTTGTTGGGCATCCGTGAGCGTTTTGGAGGCATAAGCAACGGGTTGTTCCGAACCATCAGAAAAACGGTGAGCAAGGACTGCACCGACCCCGTATTGAGAGGCGTCTGTGGCAAGAACAAGATGTTGGCCAGGTCGATAAGTAGCCAGGCACGGGGCCTGTTTCAGCATAGTCTTCAATTTCTGGAAAGTCGCTTCGCATGACGCGGACCAGTGAAAAGGCACGTTTTTATGCAATAGGCGATGCAACGGCTGAGCCACCGAAGCTGCAGACGGTAAAAACTTGTGATAGTATGTTATTTTCCCCAAGAAGGCCTGCAGTTCCTTAACAGATGTAGGGCGAGGAAGGGCATCGATCGCAGCGACAGTTTGCTGAAGCGGACGAATATCATCCCGAGGGAGTTGAAACCCCAAGTATGTGATAGATGCCTGAAAAAATTGTGATTTCTGAAGATTACACTTAAGACCGGCATTCTGTAAGACATGAAAAAGTGTGTGGAGATTTTGAAGATGTTCTTCAGTGGTGGAGCCAGTGACAACAATGTCGTCCATGTAATTGATACACCCAGGGACAGGGAGCAATAATTGTTCCAAGAATCGCTGAAAGAGAGCAGGGGCGCTAGCAACCCCGAATGGCAAGCGTTGGTATTGATAGAGGCCGAAAGGCGTGTTAAGGACCAGAAACTGCCGGGAAGCAGCGTCGAGAGGAAGTTGATGATAAGCTTCTGACAGGTCAATTTTAGAAAAATACTGGCCTCCAGCAAGTTTAGTGAACGAGAGGAAGTTGATGATAAGCTTCTGACAGGTCAATTTTAGAAAAATACTGGCCTCCAGCAAGTTTAGTGAACAATTCTTCAGGACGGGGCATAGGGTAAGTGTCGATGAGGCATTGAGCATTTACAGTGGCTTTGAAATCGCCACAGAGACAAATATCACCATTTGGCTTAGCAACGACAACGACAGGAGAGGACCACTCACTGGAAGTGACAGGAAGCAAGGCCCCTGAAGTAGTGAGACAATCCAACTCCCGTTTTACCCGATCACGAAGGGCCACAGGAATGGGTTGAGCCCGAAAAAACTTAGGCCGAGCAGTGGGTTTGCGCGTTATATGAACTTCAAAGTCGTTTGCATGGCCTAACCCAGGAGAAAAAAAGGGACGAAAATGTCGTCGACAAGGAATCCAGTTGAGCTTAAGGAATAGCATCAGAGACAATATTGACAGAGTCATCTATGGAGAACCCAAAAACGCGAAAGGCATCGAAACCAAAAAGATTTCCTGCGTTGCTCTGGTCGACCGCAAATATGGGAACAGTGCGAACGACGGATTTGTAAGATACCTCAGCTTTAAACTGTCCCAAGAGAGAAATCTTCTGTTTATTGTACGTCCGTAATTGCCGAGTGACAGGTGACAGGAGTGGAGAACCCAACTGAAGATACGTCTGAGAATTAATTATAGTGGCAGCAGAACCGGTATCCACTTGCATGCGAACATCTCGAACAAGGATTTGGACAGTGAAGAATAACTTCCCTGAAAGGGAAGAAGTGCAAGTGACAGACAACACAGAATCAGAATCAGTGTCATGTTCATGAATATCATGTATGCGGTCAGATTTGCAAACGGAAGACACATGACCTTTCTTTTTACAATTGCGACACACAGCCCAACGTTGGGGACAATCCTCGCGTGAATGTTTCGTAAAACACCGTGGTCATGAAGGAAGTTGCCGGGGGTTTTGCTGCAGTTTCTTAGTGGGTTGTTTACGGTTAGGCCGAGGCTGCGCGTGGGGGCGCACTGCGGCCACATCGGCCGGCGGGGACACGCCGCACGCGTCGTCAACAGCGCACAGGGGTTGTATTTCCCCGACATCACCCCACGCCTCTATTTGCGCCCCTGCGGCGCGAGAAATTTCAAAAGACTGTGCAATGGAGAGAATTTCATCTAGAGTCGGATTCGCCAACTGAAGGGCACGTTGTCGAACTTCATTGTCGGGTGCCAACCGGATAATAGCATCCCATACCATGGAATAGGCATACGATTCTTTGTGAACGTCAGTAACAAATTGACACTTTCGACTGAGGCCATGAAGTTCAGCAGCCCAAGTGCGATAGGATTGATTCGGTTGTTTTTGACAACGATAAAAGGCAACACGAGAGGCTACCACATGCGTTTGCTTTTGAAAATAGACAGACAGAAGTGAGCACATTTCAGCAAAGGACAAAGACGCAGGATCCTTCAAAGGAGCCAATTGCGACAACAACCGATACATTTGAGGTGAAATCCAGGAAAGGAACAGAGACTTACATGGTTGTTCGTCCGTGACATGAAATGCCAAGAAGTGCTGTCGAAGACTTTTTCATAATCAGACCAGTCTTCTGCCGTCTCGTCGTAAGGAGGAAAAGGAGGTATAGCCAACGACGAGAAATGCCCCGCATTTGACGCCGCAACGAAATTGCAAATCGCCGCTGTTAGAAGCGTTTGCTGTCCAAGGAGATTTGCAATAGTTGCTCGACAGTAGCCATGGAACCCTGTGGGTCAACGGTGTAAAGGAAAAATCCACTACCTCGTCACCAATTGTTATAACGTCAAGTTTAACACATATATTTCATAACGACACAACACATATAAGTCACAGAGTAAGTTGACAAGCAAGACATGTGTACACGTTAGCATTTGAATGAGCACTGAGTCCCAGTCTAGCGGCTGCTGCTTGGCTGGCCGCTTAGGTGGCGCAGCTGCTGCATGGCTGGCAGACAGCGCCGCACGTAGAGGACACGCGTAATTGCGCGGCGGCGCTTTGAATGATCGGCGAGTCACAACACACTTGCAACACATTCTTCGCTCCTGTAATTATCCCAGCCTCAATCTACGGTGACATACTCTCCCCACACCTTCCAGCCAACAGTTTCCATCCCCTCTCTCCTGTCATCTCCTCCCCACTTTCATCTCCCACCCTGCATACTTGCCACCCTCTGCCAATACACCTGCCCATCTTTCCCCGCTTCTCTCCTTTTCCACAACTCCCTGTCCCACAACCTCTTGATGATGCATTTGTTGGCATTCTAGTCCCTGCACATTCCACTAGACAGCATTCATCTTTCCCCTCACTTGTACACCACCATCCCTTCCGCACCCCCTCCAGATTGCTGCTTGCATCCCACGTGGTAGTTGCACTTCGGCCCAAGATGCTGAAGTTGGTGGTCATGTGTGCATAAGATGTGCTTGCTTGAGAGTATGAATGGTGTGTGTTTCTGTGGCCGAAAGTTTTATGGAAGTGTCTTAAATGCATCTGTCTGGAACTTAACATGTCTTCTTTATGGCACGTAGCAATCTGTCTTTTCCCACATTGTTGTTATGGTATAACTAGGTATTCATCTAGCACAATGTAACCACAAGTGTGTGTGTGTGTGTGTGTGTGTGTGTGTGTAGTGGATGAGGGTGAGGAGAGGGAGGGGGGGGGGACACTCTAGCTCGAAAAGGATATGCTGCTAAAGCTCTCAGTTTCGTTCACATGTCTTTTGACAATTTCTTGCTGTACTATTTAGTTTGTTGTTACCATTACTTTGTAATTATTTACATTCCATCAGGATTTTCTTTTACTACTAAATGAGCCCTCTTTACTCATTGCAGCTTGCAAAAAATTTGAGCTTTATTTTCTACTATCCTCCAGTTAATTTCAGAGAGAGAGGAAGGGGGGGGGGGAGGTGTGGGAAGGAGGCAGGGAGGGAAGGAGAGGGAGGATATGGGGTATTATTTCTGAGGACTCTCGACACAGATATATTTGTTTCCCAGTTCTACACATTTCTCGCATCATTTCACAAATATCTAAATAATTTACAGCTACATCTATTCTCAACAGTAGGAACAGAAGAACAAAAGCTGCTGACATAAATATGATTAAAAATGGCCATTATGCCCCTTAAAACATGAAAGCATATTCTGGTAAAGAAAAAAAGATAAGAACCAATACCAAATTATGAGGTTTTTGGAACAGTAGTTTCTGTAACAAGTTAAGAAAATGACGAGGTGGTGAAAGAAAGAGAAAATAAATAAAGGCAAGCCTGAAGCTGCAAGAAGACAGCTGATTCTAGATCTCACATTAAAATACACTATACTTGGAAGATACCGAGAGTAAAACCATCAAGAAAATGAATTATGAAGTTCTGAAAGAGGAGTTGTATTAGTAAGTTTAGAATAAGTTGAAGTGGTTAGAGGAGAGAGGTAAATCAAAACAGGAAAGAGGGCATAAGAAGACAGCTAACTTTCATTCCTACATTAAAACACTACATGCATACAAAAGACTGTCACTAACATCATTAGCAAAGGAGTAGAGTAGAAAGTACGTATATGTTGAAAAAGAAATTAGTAACAAGCATTTATTCAGACAGTTAAAGTAAAGATATGACAGGAAGAGAAAGAAAAAGGATACAGAAAATGAGAAAAAATGCTGGATAAAACACAAAACAAATGACTGAAAAATTCTAAACTGAGAACTGATAGAAAGGAAGAAATTAAGTATAATAGATACATTAGGATTTAATAGCCAGCAATGAACTGTGGTCTTGCTGAAGGAACCATCCTGACAACAGGTGAAAACCTTTAGGAAAGCTACATAAAACATTAATCACGAAGCCAGTACGCTATGAGAGAATGAAGACTTCCAAAAACCCTTCTCTGTAATGAAAGAAAATATGGCTATGTAAGTGTAAATCTTCTGCAAGCACTTCCACTGAAACTGTTTCGAAATACAGATGTTCATATTTAACCTCTGCAAATGAATACAGTCAGTAACTATAAGTAAATGTGCAATATTCAAATTAACCTTAAGTTTTTTTCATGCAATATGAACTCTCCAGAGTAGCTACAGGATGTGGAGAGCACATGATAGAAGTGATGAAACTCCATTATTATAAAACGTTACTATCAAAATCATGTTTAAACTTGTAAATAAAATTATGCATTAGATCCACAATTATCCTGAAAAAGTAAGACTGGAACTTACCCGTCTCTCACGTTCTTCTGAATGACTATAACTTCGAGTGGATGAGGCGCAACTACCAGTCTCTGAACTGTTCTGTTAAAACATATATCATGTAAATGTACTGCAGATTTATTATTAATCTATTCCAAATTCTCTTCTCAATTTGAAAAATGCAGGCACATATTCTGATACCTTAAGTCACACAAATATGTTCCAAATGTATTCAAACAAGACCAGTTAATTAAAAAAAAGAAAAAATTTTTTTGTAAAAAATTGACCATTCAAACCAGTCAATTTTTAACAAATCATAATGTACTGATTAACTCTACAAACAATGGCAAGGGAGAGAGCTAGGGAATGGTGGTGGTTGTTAGTGTTTTACGTCCCGTCGACAACGAGGTCATTAGAGACGGAGCGCAAGCTCGGGTTAGGGAAGGATTGGGAAGGAAATCGGCCGTGCCCTTTCAAAGGAACCATCCCGGCATTTGCCTGAAACGATTTAGGGAAATCACGGAAAACCTAAATCAGGATGGCCGGAGACGGGATTGAACCGTCGTCCTCCCGAATGCGAGTCCAGTGTGCTAACCACTGCGCCACCTCGCTCGGTAGCTAGGGAATTCAAAGGTGATGAATCAAGTTACAAAGATAAGCCACATGACAAACTTAAAAAGACCTTCAACATTGTAAGTGTACTGCAGATCTTCCAGATGTATACATACGTATGGATACTGCATTTCATTGTTAACAATAGGAAAAAAAGAGCATATTCTAAAATTCCACTGTTAACACAATCATTAAGTCACTTGGAAAGAATTTTCATCAGCTTCCATTCAGAAATCTGCTGCATTCATGACTGTTATATTAACTTGTAAATTATAGATTGCAGCGATCAGCTGTTCTTTTTAAATTTTATTGTGCATATCTAGATTCACTGAGTATTCAATGATCTGTGGATGAAGCATGACCAACAGGCATTACATGCATTGAGCAAAAATAATAGTGCATTGAGAATGGCTAGCTTCCAGCCGAAATCTAGATCTGCATAATAAAATTTAAAAAGGACGACTGATCACTGCAATCTATAATTTACAAGAAAAGAATCTTATGAATAATTATAAATGTAAGCTTTGGTGGAAGAAAATATGATTAAAATAAATTTATAGGATGCATCTAAAATTACAATTACAGATTAGACAATTCTGTAATGACCGTCAATGCTGATTAACTGACCTGGCGCTCGCAGTGTGAAAGACGACGTTCCGCACGTTCGAGCTTGTCAGCCAACGACTGGAGTTTGCTCTCACTGTCACGCAAATCTTCCACCATTCCTGACAACTTCTGACGTTGTGCTTCTTGGCGCTATGGAAAAAGAAATTAAATTTGCACAAAAGTAAAAATTATAGAATGTGTGTGTGTGTGTGTGTGTGTGTGCGCGCGCGCGCGCGCGCATTGAAACATACAGTATGTTAATCTTGTTTATATTTGAAGAATAGTCAAGTTCACAAAACAAGCTGCTAACAAAGTTCTATTTCTATGGATTAGTTATCTGAAGTCCATAACCAAAGTTTGCAACAAAATGCTAACACCATGCATTAGAAAAACACATCTCTCCAAAAATAAGAGTCTACCCCTCATCCTGGGGTCCAAGGAACCTACTCTCACTGGTAACCTTCCCCAACATATTTCTCTCTCCTTCTTGAAGAAAGAACTAACAGTTTCAAAGTATAGAATAGTAGCTGTCAACACTACTAAATATTTCGTCTCCTGATGGCCACCTAGCTATTTTGTCTCATAATTTTTCTCAATTGATTTTCCTTTTCACACAAAAATAGTGCAGCCCTGTTTAAGTATTAGAAAAAAATGTAAAAATAAAATTGTAAACAAAATCTGTTTATTTCCATCACATAACTTTTTATATTTTTATTAATGTGACTGATGAACAAACGATTACCTTTCTCAAATTTTTAAACAGCTGGTCACATATGTGGTAAATGAGATACTGAAGATGAACATCTGAAATATACATACAGAGTGTTGTTGTTGTTGTTATTTTCACTCTGATGCCTGGTTTGACACAGCTCTCCAAGCTAGTCATCCTGTGCAAGTCTTGTCATCTCTGCATTACCACTGTAACATACATCTATTTGAACCTGCTTACTGTATCCAACCCTTGAACTCCCTCCACAATTTTACCCCTACCCCACACTTACTTCCATTACCAAAGCGAGAATTCCTTGACGCCTGACGATGTGCCCCATCAAACAATCCTTTTTTTCAGTTAAGTTGTGGCATAAATTTCCTTTTTCTCCAATTTGTTTCAGCACCTCCTCATTTGTTATTCGATCTACTCATCTAATCTTCAGCATTCTTTGAAAGCATCCCATTTCAGAAGCTCTTTATCATCCATGTTTCACTTCCAAACAAATCTACATTCCTGACAAATACCTTCAGAAAAAACTTCCTAACACTTACATTAATATTAGATGTTAACAAATTCCTCTTTTTCAGAAATGCTTTTCCTTGCTACTGCCAGTCTGCATTTATAGCCTCTCAACTAAATGACCAACATCAGCTATTTTGCTGGCCAAATAGCAAAAAGCATGTACTAGTTTTAGATTCTCATTTCCTGTTCTAACACCCTCTGTATTGCCTTCTTTCATACGACTATATTCCATTACCAATGTTTTACTTTTGTTGATGTTCATCTTATGATGTTCTTCTTATAACATCTTTTTCAAGACACTACCTATTCTGTTCAACTGCTCTTCCAAGTTCCTTGCTGCGTCTGATAAAATTACAATGTCATTAGCACACCTCAGGCCACAATCTTTTCTCACTCCCACCTCAACAACTGCTTTCCTTTCATGTCCTTCGACTCTTATAACTGCAGTCTGGTTTCTATACAAACTGTAAATAATGTTTCACTTTGTGTATATTATCCCTGCTACCTGCAAATTTTCAAAGAGTGCAGCCCAGTCAGCACTGTGAAAAGCTTTCTCTAAATATACAAATGCAATAAATGTAGATTTGATTTTCTTCAACATATCTTCTAGGATAGTTCACAAGGTCAGTATTGCCTTGCACATTCCTACATAACTCAAACTAATTTTCCTAAATAATTCAGATATGGCAAAAATAAATAAATAAATAAAATAAAATAAAAAATTCTAATGAGTTGTCCTAGTCAGAAGGACAACGTACATTATACTGAACATGATATTTCCACACAAAAAGTTGGACGTTAGCCAGCCAAAATTGAATGAAGTTTCAATAACACTCTTAGATGTAGAAAATACAAAGCTGTTAGTAACAGTAACATCCATCTCTTCATGGCAGAATTTATACATTTTTACAGCAGTGAGAGGAATATGAATGCCTAGCAGATAATTGTATAAACATTTATGTACATCCACCTATTCTGTTCTTCAATGAATGATCAGTGCAGTTTTGTCCATGTAACTCGATGACATGAAATACCAATAACTGTTTTCCTTAGGTGCATTAATCATATTGGCTGCTAAGACACTGCTCACCTTTCTGTCAATGGATGCAAATATGATATTTACCCTTTTCAAAAGTGTGTTTAAGACTAGCTTTTTGTTTAATTCTGAGATATGAGTCTGCAAATACTATATATACTTACCGGGTCACCTGAGGCTTTCAAGGCGTCCATCAATGTGGTTGTTTGTTTAATGTAGTCTCGAATCTGATTCAGACGACTAACAACTTGGGCACGATCAGGCTGCAAAAACAATTATTTTCTTTCCATACTTTTGACAAAGAGCAACGCCAAATGATGTGTAGACAGTCAAACACACATTACAGCATTCATGTAAAGAATGTGAATTCATTGTGAATCACTTTGCTTAGGAGCTGTAAAAATCACGAGCCAAAAAAATTAACATTTCTCCAATATTAGAGAAGGAAAGTTGCTACTCACCATATAGTGGATATGCTGAGTCGCGACAGGCACAACAAAAAGATTGACACAATTATAGCTTTCGGCCATTGAGGCCTTTGTCAGCAACAGACATACATTCACACACGCACGCGCGCGCGCGCGCACACACACACACACACACACACACACACACACACACACGCAACTTGCTCACGCGTCTGCATTCTCAGATAACTGAAACCACACTGCAAGCAGCAGCACCAGTGCATGATGGGAGTGGCGACTGGGTGGGAGTAACGAGGAGGCTGGGGCGGGGATGGGGTGGGATACTATGGTGGGGGTGGCGGACATTGAAGTGCTGCAGTTTAGACAGAGGGCAGGAGAGAAGGTGGGGAGGGGGTTGGGGGTAAGAAGCGGAAAGGAGAGGAATAAAGAGACAGGGTGTGCCGGTGAAATGACAGCTGTGTAGTGCTGGAATGGGAACAGGGAGGGGCTGGATGGGTGAGGACACTGACTAACGAAGATTGAGACCAAGAGGGTTACGGGAACATAGGATGCATTGCAGGGAGAGTTTCCCCCTCCCTGTTCCCATTCCAGCACTAAACAGCTATAATTTCACTGCCACAGAAGGTTGAGACCAAGAGGGTTACGGGAACATAGGATGCATTGCAGGGAGAGTTTCCCCCCTCCCTGTTCTCATTCCAGCACTAAACAGCCATAATTTCACTGCCACACCCAGTCTTTTAATTTCTTTTTATTTCTCTCCTTTCTGCTACTTCCTCCCCCCCCCCTTTCCCCTCTTCACCTTCTCTCCTATCCTCCGTCTAAACTGCAGCACTTCAATGTCCGCCACTCCCACCATACTATCCCTCCCCATCCCCGCCCCAGCCTCCTCCTTACCCCCACCCAATCGCCACTCCCATCATGCACTGGTGCTGCTGCTTGCAGTGTGGTTTCAGTTATCTGAGACTGGAGACGTGTGTGCAAGTTGTGTGTGTGTGTGTGTGTGTGTGTGTGTGTGTGTGTGTGTGTGTGTGTGTGTGCGCATGGGAGCGCGCGCGCACGCGTGTATGAATGTATGTCTATTTATTGCTGACAAAGGCCTTAATGGCCAAAAGCTATAATTGTGTCAATCTTTTTGTTGTGCCTATCGCGACTCAGCGTCTCCACTATATGGTGAGTAGCACCTTTCCTTCTCTAATATTGTTACATTCCATCCTGGATTTTCCATTGTTCGATTTTAACATTTCTCCAATGTCTTCCTCACTAATTGCAGAAAGAAAAATAATTTTCACTGTCCCCTGAGAAGTTCTTACTGCTATATCTTAAAATCTACAAATTCAGTGATCAGTATAAATTTCAAGTATTAAAATTTAAGAATAAGTAGGACACTTCCACTTACTAGGTTCACAAAGCTGTTTAAAAATTATTGAACACAAGCAAAGGAAGCAGGTTTATAGCTGAAGACTATTCTCAAATTACATTCATTACAATAAGAAAGGAGACGAGTAAAAAAAAAAAAAAAAAAAAATGAAAAAGTGAAAATGAGTAATATATGCTGGACTGCAATAGGAAGTTTATGGAATGTAGAAGATCTTTGACATTGTAACAGAATTTTCACAAAGTTGATAAAGCAGTGACTATTGTCAACACAAAACAATCTTGAACAGAAAATAGATGCAATAATAATACTCATGAAGGAGTTTATACAGACAGTTATAAAGATAGGGATCTAAGGCAAAGTAAAAGTCAATTGAAGCAGTCAATTATAAGAAAATTACACAGGCTAAGCAAGCTGGAAAATTAAATTTGCAGAAGTATGTAGATGATGACAATGCAATATTTTTGGAGGAAAAAAAAAAAAAAGAGAGACCGAAGAAATAATGACAACAAAGTGAGACTGAATTCACATCATAACATAAAGTGTGGTACAATATTGTGATGATAACACTATATCATAAGGAGCTGTTCCTCATAATATTTTGCAGCTATAAGCACATCATGAAGAACATGTTTATACTGCAACTGTACTGATATTGACTAAATTGTTTAAGAATTCCTAATTTCAATTTATTACCTTTGATATATTACTCTTACTGTCCGTATCTTGAACCATATTGCGAGCTGCTGTTGCTTCGTGGCCATTCATGGTTGGTGGGAGAAAATTGTGGACACTCCAATTTCCCTTCAACACAAAGACTTTGTGTGTTATTTGTACACTGAATCATCAGCAGATTATAATAAGATGTACATAATTATCGTATCTCCCTCACCTGTAATTCTTCAGCGTGCAGGAGATGATGTGTCCCAATACTAGTACAGTCAACAGGACCTAATTAAAATTATATTAATATGTAAGCCTTCTTCACAAAATTCTACACAGAAAAGATAAAATAATGATAAATTATTATTTTATGTTTCTCAATCACTAAAGCTGCAATCTTTCGAGTTTACATATTTTCGCTGAGCCTTTGTTTTTAAAGACATATCTCTATACTTTCAAATTAATGTCTTCACTGGATAGTGTTCCATTCGTATGTTATGCCAAGAAATGTGATAGAAAATGTTTCTTTACCTGAAGCTATAAAGGTTATTTTAATCATTCTGAGAGGGATGTTCAATAAGCAATGCAAAACTTTTTTTTCTGAATGCAAGTTGCTTTTATTCAGGGTTCCAGTACACCATATTATTCCCCACTATTCTGATTACAAAACACTATTTTTCAATGTGTTGGCCTCATGCCAGCTTACATGGTATCACTCTACTGGTTGACATTGGAGCCAACGTCTTGCTGCACCAATAACCCCCCTCCCCCCATCATCCATGTACTGCTTCCCTTAGAGTGCATCCTTCATTAAGCTAAACAGATGGAATTCAGAAGGAGTGAGATTCAGACTGTAGGGTGGATAAGGACAAATTGTCAAATAAAGTTTTGTGAGCTGCTCTCAGGTACACACACTTTTGTGACGCCTTACACTGTCATGGAGAAGGAAAAATTCATTTGCATTTTTGTGATGATGAACATGCTGAAGTTGTTTCTTCAATTTCCTGAGGTTAGCACAATACACTTCGGAGTTAATTGTTGCACCACAAGTAAGAACATCAAACAGAATAACCCCTTCAGAGTCCCATGTGATCATCGCCATGACTTAACTGGCTGAGGGTGCAGCTTTGAAATTTTTCTTCAGTGGAGAGGTGGTGTCGTGTCACGTCATGGACTGCCATTTTGTTTCCAGTCCAAATAATGAACCTCTGTTTCATTGCCTGTGACGATATTTGGCAAAAAGTTGTTACAATCTGCCTCATAAAGTGCATGCAATTCCACACAGATTATCCGTCTTTGCTCTTTATGGTCTTCTGTCAGACATTGAGCAACCAAGCGTGCAGACACCTTTGAGTACCCCAAATGATGGATGAGTGTGTCAGCACTACCAACAGACACATCCAGTTGTGCAGCAAGGTGTAATATTGCGATTCATCAATCAACTTGAATAAGAGTGTCCGCACATTCCAATGATGCACGAGTCACAACTGTGTGCGGCCAGCTGCCACATGGAAGACCAGACAGCTTGCGATGGTGTCAGATGCCTTGCTCAATGACTCACCATGCTTTTGTTCACTGCCAGGTCTCCACGGGAATTCTGCAAGTGCCTTCGAATATCTCCGATGGTTTGGTTTTCCATCAAAAGAAACTAAATGACAGCTCTCTGCTTGGAACACACCTCTATTACAGATGCCATTTTGAAGGCTACGTATGAGATGTGTTCAAAAAGTAAGGTGACTCTATATTTTTATGAACAAATATTTATTTATTCATCGATATTCATGTTGTCCCCTTCAAAGTAATCCCCGTCAAATACAATATACTTGTGCCAACGCTTCTTCCAATTCTCGAAACACTTCTCATAGGCACTTTTTCGTACAGCCTTCAGTATTTCCAGTGATGCAGTTTTTATTTCCTCAATCGTTGAAAATCTTCATCCTTTTATAGGTCTCTTCAGTGTTGGCAACAGGAAAAAGTCACAGGGGGCTAAATCCGGAGAATATGGTGGCTGAGGCATGATTGTTGTGCTGTTTTTGGCCCAAAAAATCTCTCACAAGCAACGATGAGTGAGCAAGTGCACTGTTGTGATGCAAAAGCCATGAGTTGTTTTTCCACAATTCCGGACAGTTTTTGCATATTGCTTCTCGCAAGCAGTGCATAACATCAAGGTAATACTCCTTATTTACCGTACGACATTGAGACTTTGACATTTGATCAAATTTAGCATGCTCTTTTCGGTCTTGGTTCTCCGTGATGCTTTCATTGAGACGATTGGGCTTTGGTTTCAACCTCATAACCGTAAACCTATGTTTCGTCCCCAGTTATGGCCCTTTTGAGCAAATCAGGATCATCATCGACGTCATTCAAGAGCTCCTGAGCAACGCTCATGCAACGGTTCTTCTGATCAAAATTGAGAAGTTTTGGAACCAACTTCACTAACATATGTCTCATGTCCAAAACGCCCAAAAAATTGCACGGTACGAGTTGATCAATTTGCCAACATCCTCAGCATCTTCTCTTACAGTAATCTGATGATTTTCCAAAACCATTTTCTTCACAGCTTCGAAGTTATCATCTGTTGTTGATGTGTTGGGATGTCCAGAGCGAGGTTTGTAATTGGCATCTTCTTGGCCATTTTGGAAGAGCTTGTACCACTTATTAACTTTTTTTTTTACTTAGAGCAGATTCACTATATGCCACTGTCAACATTTCAAGTGTTTTAGAGCACTTGATTCCATTTTTCACACAAAATTTAATGCAAATTCTTTGCTCCATTTTTTATGATCGGAAATCACCGAGTACACTAAAACACATCTTTCTATCTGTCAGAAACAAATCAAGTATACTGCACACTTGAAACTTTGAACATATGTTTGGGACATGTGTACCAACATAACAAAAAAAAAAAAAATTGCTAATCGAACGTATGTTGCCCACTCAATTTGAAAAGTCACCTTACTTTTTGAACAGCCCTCGTACAGCGCTGCCACCTACTGGAACTTCTTGAAACTACAGGTGCTGGAGTGGCAATACTCCATGATGTTCCACAACAAATTCCCCATTTTTTTCAACTGGATTTAGCCAAGGAAAAAAAATGTGTTGCATTACTTATTGAACACCCCTCTAAATATGGTTGCTGTTTGTGATGAGTCTCTGGGCAATTTGTTTTTAGTTCACAGTTTACTTTCGCATTATTGGTGAAAGGAAGAGTGGATTGTCCACAGTCAAGTTTACTCGTCATTTCTCCTGGAGTCTCACAAAGGAATAGTCCAATCCATCATGTTGAAACCAGTCTCGAAATGTTTTACATTGAAAGAATACACCAAAAAGATGGCACTGTCAGAATTTTAGCTGCTGACACAGATGGCAAATATTTTAAAAAGTCCTGTTTAACTTATTCATTTCTGCCAGCTGCAGATGTGCTTTTATCAGCATTGTACAGCCTCCCTGCCTAGTGGCGAATGAGCGGAACCAGCTTTGATGAGAGTGTGCACCCTATGGTGCGGGACAAGAGGGAATTTCAGTAACTTAAGTCACACAATAAACATCACATATCATTAGTTTTTTGGATCATTATGGCTCATACTGACAGCTAAGCTGTTGCAGATGTAATTGTTCCACAGGTAACCAGCAGTAAACAAAACCCATGGCATGTTTTGATATCATGTTACATATGTCTTCCATTATTTCAATCAGGAATTAAATTTGTTGAAACAGAAAAGTACATACATGCACATCTTGCTGCAACAAGTCTTGTAGCAAAGTTCTTACAATAATTTTGAATTTTATACATTTTACTCACAATGAAACAGTTTCTTTTATATAGCTTATTGTCTGCACAAAAATGCAAAGTGTCTATTGAGTGAGGAAAGTAAATATTTTTCCTCACACCAGGCACACTCCAGAATCAAAAAGTTTATATATTTAGGCACTTCATTGTAATTACTTATTTTGTTTCGACAAAATCTGAACAGAGTAAGAAACAGCCCCAGCTGCTGTTCTGTGAACAAAGCATAGATGGTCAAGTTTACAAAATGTAGCAATGCAAACTGAGAATGCACAAATGACCAAAGTTTAAGAATACTTTTCCATTGATAAGCCTTAAATGATGATGAGCTATCGGAAATTATACTGTTTGGCAATTTTCTAATCAACTTGATGTTCTGGGGGGAATCCATATTATATAGACAGTCTCTTTGTTGTCGACCTGAAAGATAGTTGGGTCATTATGTCTAAGCCAACAAAAGCAACAAATCATTTTTTGCAGCTGGTAAGAAGACATTTCGAATTAAACACTGAAAAATACTATTACTGACAATAACACTATAGCAAGTAAACTATTGTTGGTTTTTTAACTATCCAAACTTTTTGTGAGATTCCTAAATACTGATATAATGATGGGGATATAGCAATTCACTCATACTTATCACTGGTGTTTTTGTATACAATCATTGATTGCACAATTACCTGCCTATTTTTTCACTGCAAAACAACAAAGGGTAGTTGCTTTATAAGATCTGACTGATAAGCAGTTGTGTGGATAAAAGCACACTTCCTCTTCACTTCAGCTACAAATACCATACGAGACCTTGAGGCTGTTTAACCAGTTCGAGGAAACCTGGATATCATATAAGTCTATTTAACTAGCAATTCAGAGAGCCCAGTCTCGAAAGTATGCATCAAATGGTCCACTGTGTTTCACACAAACAGTTCTAAATCTTTCAAACAGTGTTCTCGCACCCTTTTCGGAGTTTCATTTTGGTGCACATCAGTTTCGCATGTAATTCTTTCCTCCATTTGTGCAATTCACAATTACATTTTACAGAACAAACTTAAGTACGTTTCCCCCCTCCATCATTTGACATAAAATTCCTATCACCATTTGAATTAGTGTCATATAAAAGTGGCAAATCACACATGTGTAGGTCTTAAGACGACTTACATAATGTTGCGTACATACCACATTCCTCATATTTCATCTTTGTGAGATTGGGAACATTAAATTGATTCCACATTACAGTGATAAACTGGTACCTGCACAATGACAGATTCTATTAGAGAAAACACAATGAATATTTAATTCAGTTTTATTCCCATTGTTAACAACTACTAATACCATAAAAACAACTGATACCTATTGTTGTTTACATCTAAGTCAACATCCATACCCCAAAGTCACTGTGTACTGCATGGCAGAGGTTTCTTCCTGTTCCATTCACTAATGGAGCATGGGAAGACTGACTGCTTAAATTTCTCTGTGAGTGCTGTAGTTAGGGTTGACTGTTTAAATTCTTCTGTGTGTGCTGTAATTAGTTTAATCTTGTCTTCGAAGTCCCTGTGGAACTGTATAGAGGATACATTGCAAATTCAAGAGACAACTAACTGTCAATCTTTATGATCTGGTTGTATAATATTATCTGTTTATTGAATTGCTGTCAGCCAAAACTGTGCAATGCAATGTCTGCTCCGGCCACACTAGGGGTATATGTTTCTCCCGCCACCTGGTGAAAAATGATATTGGAAATTTTCAACAGTTTAAAAACTTGCAATGAAGCTAAGCAGATAAAATATTAACAGGGCATTTATATGGTTGTATTCTAACTATGGGAAAAATTTTGTGGCTGGTTTTAATATGCTGAATTGCACCATTCCCGTCAGACTTACTTTTGGTTCGACACGCAGTTTGGAAAGTTCAAAAAGGTGAACTGAGCTCACTGTGTTCTGTTTTCATTGGAAGTTTTTGATATACTAGGATTCAAATATCTTTTGAAATGATTTTAAGACCACATATGAATTTAGAATAACAGGAATACTGTTTGTGTGAATATAGATTTTCCCAGCATATACTACTGATGAAAAGCTTCACCAGAAGACGATGAGTACAGCACTTGTGAAAATGTCATGGTACCTTAAACCTGTAACCCAACTGGAAACCCGAGAGCTTTTCATCATAAATATTGTTATTTTTGTCTTGTAAAGCAGGAAAAAGGCAATGAAACATATTTTATTCCCAATAAAAGTAAAAAATTATTGACTTTGCCCAGTTACACTAAATGAAAACATTTTAGACATTCAACTTTCAGTGATTAATAAACATTCTTTTTTGAACTCTTATCGGATATTCATCCTGGTGGCACAGTCCAGATGGTGCAATATTTCAGCAAGCTAGCATGATGCTATTTTCAGCTGTTAGTGAAGATTGACTATCTTCCACTTTGTGCTGTCTTCATATTCCCTCCCCTCCTGCAGTCTGTTACAGGCTGGCAGGACCCAGGCTTGGCTCCAAAGGCAAGGTGATGAGAAAGTGGTTGATAAAAGCATGAGCTATGGTCCTTGGTCACTGTGCTGACACTATCAGGCCCAGGACAGTGCTGCTGCAGAGGAGGGAACACAACTAGCTATATTCTTAAATGTTGATCTCTACTCTTACATGAGGCCATAAAAAACTTTTTGCATATCAAACCCAATAAAGCCATCAACAGTCTCTCCTTTTTTGACAACTGCCATCTGCTCCACATTAAGAAGTCCCTGTCCTATGACAATGGTAATCATTTACACTGCGTCTGCACAGTATCCTGTCAAGCTAGTCTTGAAACAAACTTCTCATGCTACCTTTTCCTGTGACACCAATAAACACATGGCCGCTGTAAACTATTCAATGATGAGTACTACTTTATCACTTAATATTGCCAAGGCCTTGTAATGCTCAAATACATGCTTTACCAGGGATTAAACAACCTCTCACCATGCATCAAGAATAGGGACACTCTACCCAAAATTCCATCACTCACCTATTCTAAATAACAGCCTAGTTCACCCCAATGCTCTGCTGCACATTCTGCAACATGAGTCAATCCTCAGTGAACTACCTAATGTGAAAGACCTCTCCTATACAACCATCCAATATCTACTATCGCAGTCCTACAACAAATACGGCAACATGTGAAAGCAGCTATGATTCGTATGAGCTATGCAGTTACTGTGCTGTATTCTGTGTGGGGATGACAACTAATCAGCTGTCTATCCACATGTGTGGCCATCACAATATTGCCACTGATGACAAAGTAAGCCACCAAGTTCCTGACCATAATGCATGTAACACCAATAATTTCAATACCTGCTTCAATACCCTTGAATTTTTTATAACCCCCCCCCTTCTCTCCCAGAGCCAGTTTCTCACTATCTGGTCAAATCATGCAACGTCCTGGTTTGTGGGGCATTCAGATGTGACAGTGGCTTAACGTTTGACTGCATGGGAAAGAGAGGGCAGAAATACTCTTCGTCAAAGTTCTGGTCAATCACGTCTGACCACCACAATGTGCACCAGGCACAGTGCATCCCCTTCACATCTGTGCCATTTGATAGCAAGTAATGTGTCAGCCTTTTGGATGGGGACTAGCAGCAGCCAATTAGGGAATTATCACCCCAAGTATAGGCTGCCACTAACACAACAAAAACAGATGCATTTGGAATGATCAAATGGTTCAAATGGCTCTAAGGGACTTAACATCTGAGGTCATCAGTCCCCTAGACTTAGAACTACCTAAACCTAACTAACCTAAGGACATCACACACATCCCTGCCAGAGACAGGATTCGAACCTGCTACTGTAGCAGCAGCGCAGTTCCGGACTGAAGCGCCTAGAACCGCTCGGCCACAGCGGCCAGCCATTTGGAATGATGATACAATCGGGAAGCTGTTAATGAATGGCATCAAATTGTGTTTAGTGATAAATAATGTGTCTGCACTACCTCAGATTATCATCATCGACCTAGTGTGGGGGCCTATTCTTTCAATGTTTTGGTGGGCCACAGCAGTATTACCCCTGGTGTCACGGTGTGGGGAGCCATCGGATAGGACTTCAGGTCAGTATTGGTAGTGACTGAAGGAACTCTGAGGGCACAACAATATCTCATGGACATCCTACATCCTCATGAGTTACCCCTTATGCGACAGTATCCTGGTTCCTTTTTTGAACAGGACAACACTCATCCACACATCGCGTATCTCTACGATTACATATACTACCAACAGCAGAGTAACCTGCGAAACAACATGTCATACATCAGCTATTATGTAAACACTGTCCGGCCTGCCACGTCGGCTTGACTACCACCAAATTATCAACTGGGATGAATGGGGACAGGCAGAGGGCAAATACCGGCAACTCACAATATCCTGTTGCATAGCATGCTCTACAACATGACATTTGACCTTGGTGCCTGTTTCACCACTCGAGCCATCTGGATTCTTCCCCAGACACCAGTTTCTCAGAACTCCGCAGTTGGGAACTAGCACTACAACATGTCCTTGATTTTCGCCACCCAACTAGCCTTAATTTACGTTAATTTCTTCTGTCTCAGCATTTCTGCACTGTAACTACTCCTTGCTTCACTCCGTTTTAGTTTTCTATACCTTTTATTGTCTTTCCCGTCTATTTTTCACCACCCCCTCCCATCTCTGTTATGTACAATGCACTTAGATTTCCACTCTTATTAACTCACGCACGATTTTTAGTAGTAATCTCTGTCTTGCATATTATCCTATCCTCCACCTTTAAGCTACCAGGTTTTCAAATCTCGTCCGATGCAGTCACCAACAATCAGTCTTTCCTTCTCATCCTGTATGGTAAGTCTCCACTGACCTGCACGTGTGTGTGACTTTCCTGAAATCTACCCCTTTTCCTAGACCTTTACAGTCATTTTCCTTCACTCTTCTTTCTTCCCCTTCGACTCTTCCACCTGAAGGAGAAGCCACTGGCTCCGAAAGCTTGCAAATTACAACAGTCTTTTAAGTGTGTGTTCTGCCACTGCTTGGTGAGTAGATTTTTATCTATCCAATTAAATTATTTTGTCAATAATTGATTGTTTTCATTGTTCTATGAAGTGTCTGTGTGATGTGGAAAACTCCCATGGCCAGCAAGATCCCCGGATCTGTCCCCGATAGAACATGTGTGGGTGTCTGCTCTGTTCCAAAGCCAGTATCCAGGATATAAAGGATCAGTTACAATAGTTGAGGCCTGGCTTGCCTCACGAGAGGATACAATAGCTTCATGGTACACTTCCCAACCAAATCAGTGCACACATCCATGCCACACTGTCATATTCTTTATAAATTTGACTTGATTTTGTAATCACTGAAATAACATCACATACCATGTCGGTCCAAGAAGTTGCATAGAATTATCTCCTGTCCTTCTGGGTGCTTCACATTTTTTCTTATGCCATGTACATTGATGGGGACTTTCCCTCCATTATATCTCCCATTCACACAATCCCCAAGACAAATTTTCCCGGATCTTTCACCTAAACTTCATTATTCCTCTCTTATCATTTTTGAACTTGCTCCTCCCCTATCTGTTCCTAGTTTTGTGAATATCACCTTTTTTCAGCCCTCACTTTAGAACTACCACTGAGTGAAAACTGCCTCCTCATTCATTGTGCATCCCCTTACTTTCCCACCCCGTTCTCGGCCTGTGCATTTTAACTCTTCTCTGTTTCTATATGTCTTTCTTCTCTATACCCACCTGTCTGTCAGCTATTCTAAACCAGCAGCTGTGACTGGAAGTAGTTGGATATCTGTGGTTGTATTTGAGAGAGTGTGTACTTTAATGATGATAAGAGTGGTAGCTGGAAGGCTAATAACTTCTCTGGACTGTTACAAGGATTTACATTCTACTTATCAATCAGATACATGTGATCTTTCATCTTTTTTTTTCTTTGTTTCCACCCTAAAACTTCCATTACTGTACTGTCATAATGATAAGAGATATTTACAAGTGTTACAGGAACCACTTGAAGAGAGTATTTATATGACCATTTCTATCTTTCTAAGCAAAAGAAATGGAGTGAGGGCACAAAGTGAGTGAGTGAGTGAGTGAGTGTGTGTGCGTGCGTGTGTGTATTTAAATACTAATACAAGTAATTTGTACAAATGATCTGCACATTGCTACAGCCCATATTCATGGAGAAAATATTTTATTTTTGTACACTACTCGCATTTTCTACAGCATTATGAAATACTTCAAATGGAAAAATAACTGTTTTGTTAATGATTTTTCTGGAATAACTTGTAGATTATGAGGTATCAAGCCTTACCTGGATCTAAACTCTCAGTTCGAGTATTGCTGGCTTTTCGTGTATGCCTTTGACTGTGCTGCGATATGCCGCCTGTATATCTGCTATCTTGTGATACCTAAAATCAAGAGTGACACCATCTTGCATCAAGCTTTACATGCATATTTGACATACACACAGTTATTCATACATAACATTTTCTTCCTTTTTATTGAAAATGTAAGTATTTAGCAAACACGACAAAACTCCAAAATGATTTGTATGGTACAATGACAATGCTAACTAGATGAATGGTCACTGCGTGTGTGTGCGTGTGTGTGTGTGTGTGTGTGTGTGTGTGTGTGTGTGTGTGTGAGGTGGGGAGAAGGAGAACTATTATGAATATGAAGACACCAATAATGAATGTGAACCACATAAAAATAAAAGGTTGTAGATTCCGAGTGCCTAGGAAAGATTCCACTACAAACTTCATCAATAGGTTGGCTTATAGAGGGCCATGCAAGTGACCACAGCTATGCAAATCTTCTCATCGAAGTAGAAGTATTTATGAGTGAGAATACTGTTAGTCATCTGTGTAAGGAGTGAGGTGGTAGGTTTAAAGTCATTAGGATATTGCAAGAGGTAGCATTTCATGTCAGCAAGATCATAACAGTAGATGATGTAGCCGTATTGGGAGGTGGTGTCAACAGTGATGAGCTGGAAGCCGGATGTCAATAGAGTACAAATGGTGGGGTGATAGTGAAAGTACTTGATATAGTAAGTTGGGCTATAAACACTGGGTAGGAGATGATGACTGATCAGGGAAAGGAGAGGGAGAGAGGGAAGGAGATTGCGGAAGAAGGTGCTTTTAGGTGAGATATTCTGAGGTGTGTCTCAGGATCTTAACAGAGAATGAATGGCTGAGATGGGTTCATTGCATTTAGAATGAATAAATCCCATGTTCACCCAGAAAATTTACAGAGAGACAATAAGCAAACAGTTTGGTAATGTGACATTTAGGAACAATGTGTGAATTGTGAGGACAGGAAAGAATGTTGTTCTGAGTGAGATACTTTCAAGTAATACACATTTCATCAATGTTAACACTGCAAAGTTATTCAATGCATATATTTACACATAGATGCAATCATCAATGCAGACAAATGAGAGGGTTTTTGGCATGAAATGAAAAAGCCTTAAATTAAAGAGAAGGTGAGTTGTTTCATCGTGCAACACATATGCCGAAATATAGAGTGCTACAAAAAAATGGAGTGGGGCAGGGGGAGCAATTATTCTGCACACATACATATATAGTTCACAATTCCTGATGTGACACAATAGTCTTCTGAGATCATCAGTCATGAGAGTTCATGGATTTACTCATCTAACTCCAGTGGTAGACACTGCAAGAGAGACATTATACCTCACAGGCATATTTACTGTTAAAATTCTGAGAATGCACTGTCCCATATATGTTTCATGAAATAACAATGACAGTAAAATCTGGGAAATTCAGTTCATGAAGAGGCTTACTGATGGTAGTTCTTCCCATGCTCATCCACAAATGGAAGAAAAGAGTCCCATATATGTTTCATGAAATAACAATGACAGTAAAATCTGGGAAATTCAGTTCATGAAGAGGCTTACTGATGGTAGTTCTTCCCATGCTCATCCACAAATGGAAGAAAAGAATGGGAAAAGAATAGTGGTGCACAAAGTATCCATTGTCATAAAGAGTTAGGTGGCAAGCAGACATATGTAGATGTCAATATCCAACTGTGATGTCTACAATTAATTACAATATAATGGTAAGTACCCAAACATTCTCGAATGCCCCATTTCACATTGCACAATGTAAGACACATATATATTATGAATCAGGATGTCAAGCTAAAATAATCAATGTGTCAATTTTCCATGCCAGGTATTAGATTTTTCAAGTTCATTTCTCCCAGTAATTCCTATAGTAAAAATCTCACAGCAACTAAATGAGAAATCTACGGTTACAGAAACAATATGTCATACTACCATTTGTTTGCACTTATTAATTTTAGTTTAGTATTTTACTTGTGGTCTGGAATAAATTTATCAAAATATTCTGATACTCAACTACTCATTATGGCAAATGTTTTACCACAATGATGGTGATACTGAATAAAACAGAGAGACTTTTAGGATTCTGGCAGCTTTTCCAAGCTCTGGTTTAGAGCTGAAATTGTATTTTTTAAGTTGTCATCTGGCAAAATCTGTTATAATAAACAGAAACTGAACTGTGATTGTTTATTCTCAAGTCAAGTCACTTTTCAGCAAAAAGCTTTGTAGCAAAAAGAACTTCTCATTGTAGCCATTTTTCTCTTCATAAAGAGTGGTAAAGACTTGAACCTTATGGTTTATTGTCATACTTGCTCACAGTCATCAAGTTGCTTACTGATCACATCTGTTTAAAACTACAACAACCAATGACAAGTTCTCACTGCATACCTTCATTCAATTCTGGAAACAAACTGAAATGCCTTTTCTCTTGCTACAATATACAGTTGTAAGATGATGGTTTGATATGGTAAATTTCCACAAAAGAATGGAACATTCTTGTTACATCTTTATGATTGGTAAGCTTGATCATTCTAAGATTTGTACAAAGAATTTCAACAATGTCCAGTGTACAGTTAACTGTTGACGACCATCTGAATTGGTCAGGAGTCGACTACGATTGAAAATGGAGAAAAAAGTTTCATGCTGTTATTAAACATTTGAAAGGTTGGGGTGCCACATAAATTAAAACAGAATTGGATGGTGTTCATGTGGACTCAGCACCATCACTGAAGACCATTTACTTTTGGATTAATGAATTTAAACATTGTCAGACAAGCACCAAACATAAAGTGCACTCCGGCCATCCAGTTGTGGGAATGCCGAGACTGTAGGCACCTCAACTATGTGAGTGCATATTATCCTGCATGGACAACTGGCTATGAAGAAGCTGTGTGTGAGATGGGTGCTGCGATTGCTCACAGTCAACCACAAGCACATCCAGCACAACATTTAAACACAATGTCTGATGATATTTAATGGCACCCGCAAGATCTTTTGTACAAATTTGTGACTGCTGATGAGACCTGGATCCATTATTACACACTAGAGTCAAAACAGCAGTCAAAACAATGGACAAAGGCTGGTGAAAGTGCATCAAAGAAGGCAAAGAGTGTGTTGCTGGTTGGTAAGGTAATGGCCACTGTTTTTGGGATCCTCAAGGAATAATCTTCATAGATTACCAGGACAAAAGGCAAATCACAACTGGATCCACCGTATTATGCCCCATTGTTGGATTGTCTGAAAGTTGCACTGGCTGCAAAAAAGTCTTAGGTTGACACCAAAAAAAGTGCTTTTTCACCAGGATAATGCATCATCCCACACATCAGCGATAAAAATGGTGAAAGCGCATGAACCACATTTTGAATTGGTTCCTCATTCACTTAGTCCCAAGTGACTTCTTCTGTTCACAAACTTGAAACTTGGGCTTGATGGGAAGAAATTTTCATCAAATGAGGAAGCGATAGTTGCAGTCAATGAGTAAGAGTTTGACAGAACTTATTTTCCAATGGGACGAAAAGGCTGAAGGATTGCTGAACACAGAGCAGATCCTTCAAAGTAGACTATGTCGAGAAGTAAGATGAGTTGCTTATGAAACGAACATTTTTTCTTGCTTTTTTACCAGACTTATGAAACCACCCTCATAAACTGGCTGTAGATAATAATCACAGCAACAAACGTGTTGTAGATTATATTTCCAGGGAGAATACTGAGTCAAAGTAGAAACAACTTCAACACTGTCAGCAAGATTCGAAAGTAACTACACACACGCATTTCCAGCAACAGAGGTAATTAATAGCTAACAAACAATTTGCCTATTTTCTTCTTTAGCTGCAACCATAATTCTGGGAAAGTGAACCTAAATGTACAAACAAATATGTCTTCAAATGTCACCAAATATAGACAAATGACTCATAAGCAGCCAGGAAGTGCTGTAACACAGTTGTGAAATGACTGCAACACAGAGTAGGTTGCTGACTTGCAAAGAATATGAATAACCAATATACATTTTACATGCGTATAAAAAAAAGAGTAAATCAAACTGAAAATTTGTTTTCATTATTACAGTCTTGTGTGGCTTCGATAAGTACTAAACATTTAATACTCATTTCTGGCGAAGAAAGGCTTCCAATAGAAATGCCTAAAAGCAGTACCACATCAGATTTCACACAAAACTGCAGATTCTTCCATGTGTTCCCCTGTCCCAGATCTTCCTCCTTCATTACACTAACAGGTTGAAGATGATAATTCACACAGAAAGACTAAAGCACACCAGCTTCAATACAAACATATCCAGCAGAACATTCTGTTGCTAAACGAAGTGCTGCTTCTCATTTGTTTTCTTTTTACAATATTATTCTGAATTATTAGTTGTTTCTTACTTTAAAATGTTAAACAGCTAAGAGTTCATTAGTGCTTGTGTTTTAGCAATCACCATCTGACATACAAATTAGTGTTCCTCACATTTCCACACCAAAGGTTTTCAGTATGTTAAATCTCTTTTACTTCAAAGACAGTGATTTAAAAAAAAAAAGCTTCAGTAATAATCTTGTTTTATATTCTGCCTTATGTATAAATGTTCTATAACTCTCACTCCCAGTAAAAGGTATGAGACATAAAAAAAGAGGTGTACATATATATAATTTTGCACCTGATAGTGCTTGTTCATTTGCCATACAGTTAAAGACTGCTGTTCCATTTCTTAGTGACGCACTACCTATGAATATCGACGTAGCTACAATGTTTGTACAATATTCAATAGAAAGACAAATGATGATGATTAAGTTACAACATTATCCATTGCAAGATTAATACAATTTATAATGCAATAGCTCTTCAAGAATACATCTATCAGATACACATTAACTACTTTTATAAAAAGAATTACTACTAATCAATACAAATTTAAAAAAAGCAGATATTTACCAGTATGTATAAATATAATTATATACTTGGTCCTGTTTTAGCTGTCTGAAGAACCTACACACGGGTGTCAGGAAATGAGTACATGTGGCACGTTCTCTGTCAGCACATGGCACCAGCGCACTGCCAAGATCTGGCACCTATCCCCTCCAAGAGATAATTATAGAATGAGAGCTTTCTTGGGCTACTTTTAGCTCACAGACCACCTGTATATCATGATGGTCTGCAACCAGCAAATTTAACAGGCTCTGCAATCAACTGCCTGGCTAAATGCAGATGTTGATTGCTATTGGAATTTAATTACTTCCCTAGGCTCTTTATACCCCTTTATTGAAAAAAGTGGTTGCTTACAAAAAGAAACCACACACTCTTTAAAAAACAAAAGATTTTATAAATATCCAAACAATGACAGATGTTCAGCTGGGGAAAAGGGCATGGGGCAATATGAAAAAGTGCAGTCATTACATCAGTTATCCATAGCCAGCTTTTAAAATAATTAAAAGGAAATGCTAATTTGCAAAATTTTGCTTATTATACAGTGTTTCTCTCACAGAAAATGCTGTTAGTTTGGACATACTTCATACATAATGATGTGTTGGTGAATGTGCCAACACCTTGTAGATAGAGGAGGCCGAAATGCACGCTATCTAACGCAGATGGGCGTGAATTCTGGAACAGGATAAGTAGTGAATTCTAATAAGAAAAGTATGCAGCTCCTCGAATACTTAACTTTTATTTATCCTTGTTGTGAATACAGCATTCTTGATGAGACATTTCATACGATAACTATCAAACTATGTAAGCCTTGCTAAGTCGTAGACATGAACTTAGCTGAAGGCTATTCTGTCTCTCGGCAAATGAGAGCAAAGGCTTCGTCCGTATAGTTGCTAGCAACGTCGTCGTACAACTGGGCCGAGTTCTAGTCAGTCTCTCGAGACCTGCCGTGTGGTGGCGCTCGGTCTACGATCACACAGTGGCGACACGCGGGTCCGACATGTACTCATGGACCCGGCCGATTTAAGCTACCACCTAGCAAGTGTGGTGTCTGGCGGTGACACCACACATAGAAATATAATATGTTTCAAAAATAACAGCTACTCACAGACTGTATATATTTTGAAATGTCATATTTTTATAAGTAGCAACCTGAACATAAGAAAAATTCAAAAATTCCAAATAACAATGAATGACAAATAAAAGAATCAAAAGGGGGCAATTAAGAGGAAAATAAGCAGAAATAAAGTGAAAAAAGGAGATAGCATACTATTAATAGGAAATAAAATGGGTCTACAGGCAAAGCTACAACAATATTGAACAATTTGTGCAGAAGTGGGTGGCAAACAGGAAAAAGTAAAAGGGTAAGTCCTTAAATTACAATATCACATAATTTTGATGTATATGCTTGTGCTTACTTTCTGCCCACCCAATCTGAATTATATTGAATTAGGAGGTATTCTTTTATGAGATATTTTGGGTTTCAATACGCTGGAACTACATTTAATTTTATTTCTTAATATTTAACACTACAGAACTTTCTAGACTGGCACAGCCATAATATAATATCTTCACCATGTGCAGATTAATTCTTATTCCTTTGTGACCCTTCTGCAAGCATAATCTGTGATTTGTTCAGTGTGCCAAGAGTTAACTGTCTCTACAGATATACTTGCACAAATAAATTCAATTGATTAATAAAATTCACAGCTCATTCAAGTCTTTCACCCATTTAGCTATTAGAAATTTCTAGTACTCAGTCTACATAACTTCTGTGGTAAATAGATAAATACATAATGTAGCTGCCGAGTGAGTGGAACACAAGTAACCATAAGTTTTACTGATAGATTTTAGACTATTGTCCTCACAATGGGTGTGACAGGATGTTCTGAACAGTCCCTGCCAAATCCTAAATGCTTTGCTGTTAACAGATGGCAGATTGTGGGAAAACTGATCCTGGCGATGAAAGCTGATTGGGACACATTGCAATTTTGGTTGGAACAGGGGTTGGGGACATGGAAGAGGCATGGTATAGACAAATGAACAGTAGGTGTACGGTTAAGGTTAAGGTTAAGGCTGTGCTCATACAGTACCTGGAGGAGGCAAGGATAATACCTATGCAAGGACACAAGTGAAATGACACCCACCTATTAGAAGAAATGCTACGAAGATAGAATACGGGTGGAAGGTGGAGACCTCAGAGTTAAAGAAAGACATACGGATGAGCTAGTGGTGCAGCAGGAAGTGTGGGCAGGAAGATGCGACAGGGTGGGTACAGGAGTGGGGGCAAGGTATGTGAAGAGCATGAACTACTGCAAACTTAGGCACAGGGGATTGGTAGAACGTAGGATATGTTGGAAGAAGTGTTCCCAATGGCACAATAATGAAAAAGGGAAAGGATTCAGATGGGTTATGAAGCAGTTAACATCAACAAAATCTAAAACAACGCTGTTTAGTCCCAGCTGGTCTTTGGTGACCATGCAAATGTGTGGATAGTTTAAGGAGATATTACATAGAATGCTGTGAATCACCTGAAGTATAGTTCGTAGATGACGTAACTACTCTCACAGTGTGAATTAATTATCCAGTTTAGATTTGTATGGCACTTATTTAGTACATAGTCATTAATATAGTAACATTAATTGTGTGTGGAAGAGCCTAAATAGGTGTGGTTCTGTTTAATTAAATACAGTCATGTCACAGTATAATTTCTGGTAGACGTATAAATTGTGCATACTTGTGACATGCACTTCCATTTGTAATATTTCTAAGATATATGCTTCACTATGTCACGGGTTTCATAACAATCAATTGATATTGTATTTTCCACAGTTATCAAAATAATATATCATAAAAATACAGTAAGAAGCTAAGTAAAAATTAAAGTAGCTATCAATCTGAAGATTGTTTTGAACACCTCACTGCTTCACTACGAATGGTCTTGTTCGAGATGGTATGCTGTTGTCTGTCTCCAACCTTTGATCTGTCTTACCCTTGCGGTTATAGGGGGCCAACAATTAACATGGATTCCGAAGCATGGTGCAACTCGGGATTTTTCACAACAAAAAACATTGCATGAGATGAAATAAGTGACAGAAAAAAATTGTACGACTGACTGGCGATTGAAACCGAGACTTTTAGATTCATAACCTGACACTTTACCACTGACACACTGAACCTCATACTGTAAAAAGCTATAAGACAAGTTTTATAATTACAATCTACTCAACCACATTTATAAGAAGAAACATGCTCAGAAAGTCAAAACAATTGCAAATATAAAGCTAGATCAATCTTTAAACATTAATTTGTAATATTTTTATTCTTTTTTTAGCTCCAACATGGCTGAGGCATGAGGCAGTACAAACAAGTTGTTCATAGCAAGTATTAGACATATTTTGTGGTCACAAAGATAACAGAACAATTTGCTGTGAAAATGACGCAAAGGAAGTTACATTTTATTTGATCAATCCACAACCAAGAACGATCACTGCTTAAAATTTTCAAATAATGAATCCTAGAGGAAACTACAATGGATCATGAACAGTGAAATTCAATCTCTACAGAAACAGAAGACAAGTATTTCTAAATATTATTGTGCTGCCAACTCTCTATTGTATTTATTACATAACATGCATCAAATTCATTGCAGCTTGGGATAATACAATATATTTAATATTACAGTGTCTGACAACTGGATAATCTGCAGAGAGATGGTTCATAGAACAGTATATTAGAATCAAGAACTACAAAGATATGACATTCACTGAGTAGTCAGTACAAAACCAGTTTGGAAGGTGTGAGAAAATACCAAAAGGGATGTTCCTTTGTGCCTGGTCGGTAGGTGTATGTCGCAATAAGTTGTTGCAGATCTCTTTCTATACGAGTGTTCATCTGAAAAGGGCTCAGCCAGTCCTTTGGCAAAGGCATTGTTTACTACTGTAGATTTTTTAACTGTCAATAAAAATGGCTGACAATACATTTTTATAGATGATCCGTTGAGTTGCAGACAGCAAAATGAAAAGACTGTTACACATTACAGCTTTCAGCCAAATCCTTCTCCAGCAAAAGAAAACACACACACATTCACCGAAGCAAGCAAACACACTTTATACACATGTGATTGCTACCACTGGCATGACCCTGGCAGTAGTAATGATTATGTGTGTATTAGGTGTGCTTGCTTGTGTAAAAGTGTGTGTGCTTTCTTTGCTGAAGGAGGCTCTGGCCAAAAGGTATAACAATAACAAACAGTCTTTTCATTGTGCATGTCTGCAACTCAACAGGTCATGTTTACAGTAAGTAACAGTCTCTCCTTTTCCTAATATTGTTGATATTCCTGCCCGGAAATTTCCATTGTTTTTAATAAGCTTTTACACTACTGCAAGTTTCATCTCACTTGGTTTAGTGGACACAATGCATGAGTTCACTCAGTTCCTTCCGAACAGTAGCCTTGTTACCTTTCCATGCAGAAGGAAGAGAAACATTTTTATGTAATTATTTTAAAGTGGTTCTGAAGGCAAATCACTGTTTTGGGAATTTGCTGCAGGCACGGACAACACAGTTTGTACACTTCACCTGCAGCAATTTCTCTCCAAATCTGTGACTTCCGGCACGAGTGAACATTTCCTGGAGATGATTGTTGGTCAAGGTGTCACTAAAATGATTTGGAAAACAAGTCAGTAGAATTACCACAGTGCCAATAAAATTCAGATCATTTCAGATGCACTTTGTGCATTTCAGTGGAGCAATTTTCATATTACAATGATACAACAGCCTGTGGGTAGCACAAACTACAAACATAATAAGAAGATCAGCTTATTACATTTTCATAGCAAGACCTTCAGAAACTCAGTCCTGGATAGTCATAACTTATATTTTGTAACAGATGAGAAAATAAGAAGGAATGGGGTAGAGAGGCAGACTGTACTAAGAACAACAGAATTGTACCAGGGAAATGTAAGTTGTGTTAAAGGGGAAAAAAGAGAGAAAAGGATGACAAGCAGAGAAACTGCCGGAAACAAGGATGTTCGCTATCTCCATTACTTTTCATTGTGGTGACTGATGTGATAAAGACGAAAGTAGCAAGACAGGAGACAGGAAGACAGCAACGTTGTCTTCTGATAACCTGGTGTTGCGGGGGAACATCAGAGTGGGGAAAAAAGAAGCAATTGGATGTTTGGGCACAAATTGAGCAAGATTGTGGCCTAAATTGTATTGCAATGAGTTGTGAACTGGTGGTCACAACAAGTAAAAAAGGGTAGACCTATGGTAAACATGTCACTGGGTGGGGAGCAGCTGAAAATGGTGGAAAATTTCAAGTAGCAGGGGAGTAGATCACAGGACAATGGAAGCTATGACAAACAGGTACATGAATAAGAAAGATAAACTGATTGCTTAATGAGAAATGTGAGAGGAATTATGTGAAACAGACACATCCCCCCGGAAACTAAGAATGGGATATATTATATACCAGTTCTGTTATACACAGCAGAAACTTGGGTCACAAAGGAAAGAGAAAAATGTAAAATGCGATCAAGTGAAATAAAGTTTTTGAGAAGGTAGATTAGATTAGATTAGTTTTCGTTCCATAGATCCGTGCTGAGGAGATCCTCGTGGATGTGGAACATGTCAATTTTCTTTTCTTTTATTTTTTTTATTTAAAAGCTGAAATAACAATACTAATAGTATGAATATATACAAGACATCATTTGTTTCTATTAAAAAATTCGTCAATGGAGTAGAAGGAGTTGGCCACTAGTAAGTCTTTCAGGCTCCTTTTAAACTGATCTTTATTTGTAACTAAATTTTTTATGTTTACTGGCAAATTATTGAAGATGAGTGTTCCTGAGTAGTGGACCCCTTTTTGAACTAAAGTAAGTGCTTTTAAGTACTTGTGCAGATCATTTTTGTTCCTGGTATTGTATGTATGAACTGAGCTGTTTGTTGGAAAAAGAGATATATTATTTAGGACAAATTTCATTAATGAGTAAATATACTGAGAGGCAGTAGTTAGTATACCCAGTTCTTTGAAGAGGTTTCTACAGGATGTCCGTGAATTTACTCCACAAATAATACATATTACACGCTTTTGGTCTCTGAAAACTTTTGTTTGACTTGAAGAGTTACCCCAAAATATTATACCATATGACATTATGGAATGAAAGTAGGCAAAGTATGCAAGCTTTTTCATTTTTATGTCGCCTATGTCTGCTAACACTCGAATTGCAAATACAGATTTGTTAAGGCGTTTCTGCAGTTCTGTGCTCTTCCCAACTGAATTTATTATCAAGTTGTAATCCCAGGAATTTAAGACTGTCGACCTGCTATCTGCTCTTCTTCGTATTTTATGCATATGCTGGGTGGAAACCTCTTACAGGTTCTGAATTGCATATAGTGAGTCTTTTCGAAGTTTAATGTCAGTGAGTTGGCTTTAAACCATTTATTAATATCCATGAAAATATCATTAACAGATCTTTCTAGAACTACACTTGACATACTATTTATTGCAATACTTGTGTCATCTGCAAACAAAACGAACTCTGCTTCTGGCAGTGTAACTGATGAAAGATCATTAATGTACACAAGAAAAAGCAATGGCTCTAAGATGGATCCTTGTGGGACACCACATGTAATTTCTTCCCAGGTGGATAAGTGTAACAAAAATGAAGAAGAGGAGAAAGAAAAGTTTTAGAGAGATGAGGAATCCCTACAGGAAAAAACTTCTGAAGAGAATGGATGAGGATGCCAAGGAAAATGCACGAGATGCGAATGATGCATAAGAGACTGAAGGGAAGGTGAAGGGAGAAGTGGTGAAATGGAATGGAAGAAAACATTGAGAACAGAGGAGAAGACTGAGCCACAGTAGCGACAGTGAAGTGGTGGGAAGAACGGGGGGAGGGTGGGAGGACGAGGAGGTATCAGTGGTGTGATAGAGATCAGTGAAGTAAGTGATAATCTATATATAAAATGTGCTAAAACATGACATCTTTATGCTGAGATGTTGAAAATCTCAAAAAGAAAGTAAATTAATGGATGTACAATTTGGAGTAGAAAACAGTTTGTATTCATAGCCATAGTAAAGCTATGCCAATATAGATAGCAAAATGAGATAGAATTTTGGGCAGTGTTGAGAGATCTTTATCCCACAGAGAAATAGCATCCATGAACAGGCTGTTGGTACCCTCCACAGCTATCTATGGGCTGCCTTCTGCCAAAATGCTTGGTGTGATGCCAGCTGTCTGCAAAGGCTCTCAGACCTTTTCAGCCAGCAAAAAATCGCCACTTGCATGTGTGTGCTTACACATAAAAATAAGGGTTTACTGAAGAGGGTAATCATATTATAGAATATCTCAAACTGTTCTCACTCTCTTGTCAAGCAGGCACTATTCAAGCATTTGCCTGAAGTGATTTACGAAACAAGAGAAAGGTGACAGGGTGGTTGGCTAGGGATTTGAACCCACTCCTCCAAAATAACAATACCACATAGACACAATAAACTCTGTACTGCATGTGCAGATTCTCATTTCTCAAACCGTTAATTAATTTCGTATTTATCTCTCATACAAAGGACAACATTTTTAGGCATTTTATAGCAGTAGTGCACTTTACAGGGCAACATTGACACAAGTGCTCATAGGAGATGGTTTCTACTGTTGGCAACTTGACGTCAGCTGCAGGGGCCAAGGAGGGGAGTGGGGGAGGGTGGGGGGGACTGTAGTGGGATCATTTTGCTCTTTCCAGCAATAGGCCAATACAATACATCACAACTCACAAGCATTCATGCAGTTTTTGCTGTGGACTGTCCCACAATAACTGTAGCATCACCTAATACTGGTGCTAATGGAGGAAGTGATCTATGTGTTGTCGAATTTAAATCCTGCTTCAAGATTTGCCATACATGCACACTTCACAGCCAAATGCCAAGGGTAAATTCCTAACCAAAACATTCAGCATCAACATTTGCAACAAACACTTCACAAATAAACACCTAACCAAAACAGCAATCTCTGCATTATACAACATGGTTGCAATGCTTCAGAGATGTTAAAGTTCATCAAAGGAAAAATGACAAGATATCAAAAATTGCTTTAGTTTCAGTCTCTTAGCCAGACAGAAGCTCAGCTAAAACTTACAAGGTTATTAGGTACATTGCTTCTGTGTTCCTGCCTTCGCAAAGCAGATGTATCTCTCCGTGTAGACCCTTTATGTGTACTAGTCTTCGGGACAGTACCAGTGTACCTGCCATCAGGTGACATGGTTCTGGGAAACTGAAACATATAAAGGTATTCTTTCATTACTGTATAACATAAGTTAATCAGTGCAGAGTGAATAGAGTCTGAAGATTAGAACACTACTCAACCTGAGTGAATATCCAGTGCCATAAGTACATGGTTTCAATTTGGTTGAAAAAGCAAGTTAGTTACTTCAGTTATTTGAATGTTTCATGGCTCATAATTGTGACCTCTCAATATAATGTGGAATGATTCAGATTTAAAATTACAGTACATCTTCTAAGTAAAAAATATGGCAACATGTGGGAACATTTGAAAATTTCATAACAAATTTAAATTTGGGTTTTAACACACACATCCTTTTACGCATCACCAACACAGAGAATTTTTCCTGGGTGACTAAAACAAGCCACAGTTACAATATCTCTTTAAGAACGGCGAGATAAAAGATGAGACAGTTATCACACACTTTTCTTATTAACATCTTTTACCACTATATTTGTAAATGTCACATACCAGGGCCCAAGGAGACAGTTTTGTTACAGAAAGATGAACTGTACTTGTCAAATTACTTAATAAATTAATAAGTTTTTAAATCTGAATATCAATTTTACATGCTTCCCCTGAGCTAAAGCTTTTGGGTTATCTGTGGACTAGTTTAGTTTATGCATTATTAATTTTGTTGAGTGACTACTTTTTTAGGAGATAATAAAAAATGGTTCAAATGGCTCTGAGCACTATGGGACTTAACATCTATGGTCATCAGTCCCCTAGAACTTAGAACTACTGAAACCTAACTAACCTAACGACAGCACACAACACCCAGCCATCACGAGGCAGAGAAAATCCCTGACCCCGCCGGGAATCGAACCCGGGAACCCGGGCGTGGGAAGCGAGAACGCTACCGCACGACCACGAGATGCGGGCTAGGAGATAATAATTTTCATTACTATGATAGTCAAGATTTCATTTGTGTTAGTACGAGATTAGTGTCCTCCCTTTAACTGTATTACTTGTCATGTTGGCTCCAAAAAAAAATACTGGCTTCACTTGTCACATATACATTGCTTACACTGAGCTTATTTACAGAACCTGTTGAGTTTCCTCCAGTTCCCTTTGATAAAGGCATCTGGAGTCATCTATGTGCTCTCCTTCACTGTGTCTACCTGGAGCCTTTCACAAGGACTGCTGGATAGGCACAGTCTTTGGCTGGTGTTAGAGGTAGCTATGAAACCTATAGTTAACTTTACAATGGAAAAAATGTCCTTTAACTATAATTGATGAGTGAAAATTTGCACAAACATTGAACTTGTGCTTCAAGGAAGTGCCATAGCGAAAGTCTCAAGCTAGCTACAAACAAAAGACAAGGTAACCAATCCAATATAACATTCTGTCGATCAGTAGGCCTAACTCCTCTTCTAAAACAGCCTGCACTACTGGTTAGCAATAACTTGATACTACTCACCAAGTAGTGAAGGCATGAGCAGAGGCAGACAGAAATACGTTATGGTTTGGCCAGGAATCAACATCATGACCTTTTGGGTTCCAGGCATGCAATTTACCCCTCCTGATGGCTAAGAACTTGACTGTAAATATAAAATTACTGGTTCTCATGCTACCTCCAATTATAATACGCTTTTTGTTGATGTTTTTTGTTCCTACCTTTATGTATACTATTCTATGTATTTTGTTCTAAACTGGATTATAAGACTTTTCCATCTCTAATGACCTCTATGTCAATGGGACATTAAACTCTTAACCTTCTTTCCTTTCTTCCCTCCCTCCAAGACATTTAACTTTGTGTTGAACATTACCTCATTCAGCTATTTTACACCCGTATCTCTATCGCTCTTATTATTCTAACATCATATTTCTATGACCAGTACTCTGCTATTGTGAGGATTGAATGCTCTCTATGGCTAGCAACAATAGTGCACCACAACAAGGCACACCTGGTCATTACAGCACTTTAATTAATGGTATTACAAAAATTGGTCTGAATTATACTTAACAACAATGACACTAAAAGTTAGGGTGATCAATTCAAACATCGCAGGGAAGTAAGAAAATAAGTGACAGTGGAGAAATTACAAATGGAGTCCTTACAGGGTTCAATTTTTTATCCATTCCTATTCTTTGTATATGTGAATGACCTGTCACATACCATGTAACCAGACTTCTTACACAGTGCCGGCTAGGGGCATATGGACACACACACATTTTTGTGTGTATGTGTGTTCGAAAGATAACATTGAAAGCTACCAAGTGCCTATTGAAAGCTCAATGTTTCTGCTTTTCAGTGAGTGGTCTTATTTAATCCCAAGACCTTTACAGAATATGTGGAATCTTCACCAGTCATCATATTGTTGGCACCTCTCCAAGATAGATGATGATTGGGGAGGGGGGGGGGCACAATTTTATATCTACTGCGGGATAAAGAAGCCCACTAGACTCTTGAATGCACTGCAGTCAACAGCACTGCCCCCCAGTATTCTTCAAAGTTTATATACATGTACATAATATGCACAAAAATACTTGGAGCTTTGTCTATTGTGTAATAAAACTTCCCTGAATTTACTTTGCAATTTCAGGTGATTATAATGGGAAGTGTATTAATTATAGTGTGAACCGAGACGTTGGTCTAAACTAGAAACCACTCTGCTATCGCAACTTCCATTTGCCAACTCACAACCAAATAATTTAGCACCTTCAAAGATAGTCTAGACCTAGGATTATTCAACTGTCAGTCTGTTGCTACAAACAATATTTCGAGGAGGACACACAATCATA
The DNA here is from genome assembly GCF_023898315.1 of Schistocerca nitens. NCBI lineage: Eukaryota > Metazoa > Arthropoda > Insecta > Orthoptera > Acrididae > Schistocerca > Schistocerca nitens. Next base: position 82,934,626 of record NC_064617.1, on the reverse strand, counting down.
TGCTGAAAGATCTAGAAATTTTTTGATTTAACTGGTTAATATGATACAGTGTTCAAAAGAACCTAATTCCATAATATGATACACAAGAATACTGAGCACAACTCCCATCGACATTTTCCTTACTGTCATGTGGGTACACCAAGTAGATATGTTAGCCAACTCAGTAAACAAACCATAACTAGGCTATGCCTATTGATTGAAGAGCAGAACTTCCACATAAATAAAAATATTCTAGGAGAGCAAATTGTCAGTTATGTTAAAATAAATAACTTCCTCTTATGAAAGTGAAACACTACATGTACTAGGATCAGATACACAAATTTTCTTATGAAACAAAAAGTTGTCCAAAGAGAAAGCATCAACCAGACAAGCAGTCTGTGTATACTTGTAAATCAGCTTTTCACATGGGCACTGGGATAAACCCTTTGTGAATGCCCCATTTATGTGTAACTGGTGGTCACAGGCAGAAAACCATGCAGACAGACCCATGATACACAAATAACAGAAATAACCAGTAGCATAACAACAACAACATACAACAAATTATGGTTGAAGTCAGTCAGGCACAACTTCAAGAACAAATATTTAAAAAAAGTAAAAAAGACAGTTCAATGTGTGTAACAACACAAGAGGGAGTATTATGTGGCTACTCAAAATGTATGAAATTCTTTTCAGTGTGTGAGAGATGTCATTGTGGATGAGTGACAATTTACCACTTTATTTAGTGAATCAATAGCAACCAGTGCTATGTTTAGGAGCATTTGAACCCCTGGAGGACAAGGGAAGTCACAGGCATTGACACAGATTTAAGTGATGCACTGATCAACAAAGTATGTGTTTTATACATTATGTCATAGGATAAAGCGGAAAGGATCTGGAGATCAAGCTCTGTCTGTCAATAGCAACAATCTGGGTTCACCTTTTATACCTGGTACTTGGCAGCTTGGATATGTTGGACGCAGAGCATTTGACTAAGAATGATTGAAGATACATCAAATAAACATTTGTTGCAATGTAGTACTAACACATATGCAATATATCATAGTGAGAAAAGTCAATTAACATATGTCAAGTTGCAACATTGTTTACATTCAGGTTACTATAGCTTCAGACAAGCAATGAACTATGTGGTCTTCTTGTACATACACCTGTCAACAGCAATTAGTGTGCAATTCAAATCATTTTGTGGTGACATCAAAGTACTTAGTGTATTTATTTTTTATACATGGCGTGAAAGATTTCACACATACAATTATTTGTCCATGGATCCTATTTCAGTTCACAACAAAGCAATATATATAATTATTCAGTCTCTCTACTTTTTTTCTTTTCACAATACTGAAATTCCAGTAAGGTCTGATCTGCATGCAACATGAGAACAGTAACAGTGGTTTGTAAGGAAGTTTAACAGTCATTATATTCCATGACATTACTTTTACTTTCAATATCCCATCGTTGTAATACCAAAGTAAGGTAAAACCATCCTCAACCCAAGAGTTGGTTTGAACACCACAACAGTGTTTTACTATGCATGATTCTATTGTAAGAGGTGTGCCCTTACCTACATTCTCTCTTAGCACTGACTAACGCTGCCAGTTACAGGAAATGAACTGTAAATAGCATTATTCAAATGCTCAAATAATTGACATGAAAAAGTGATCGTCAGAAAAATATTAGAAGACCGACTAATGACTGAAACTCAAACCTTTAAATCTGATGTGTGGAAGTAACGCAGTTCCTGCGTGTTTGTTGTTTAAAAACAGGATACGTCCAAGAGCGTTGTACCTGGTAACAGGCTAACCGTAAATCGTAACGTGTTTCTGAACCATTTACTATATACCATAATCTCAAATATAATACTTTTCAGAGTACGATGACAGTTTCGTCGATGAAGCCAATAATTACTTCGTACAAACCTAATAGTGAGAGACGGCAATTCTCTCTATACTTTGCAACTGAACTAATTACGAAGACGCACTAATCATTTACTGCGCTAAAGCAATAGAACGGAATAAAAAAACGATTTTGCCATGGGAGTTGCCTTCAGCTTTGTCGCATTGGTGTTACACACAGTAGTCAAAACAGTCATAAGCGAATGCTTATGGTAAGAACGGTCATTAATTACTATTTACATGATGTTCTTGCAGCTGGAAAGTAACGTCTTCCAATTGGGCATATATAAACTTCCTGAACTACATTTTATCGTTTGGCCTACTTTTTACGCGTGACATTGTATATCTTACTTCAAATCAGCTCAAAACATCCAGCGGCTTCTCCGCTACAAACAAACAATTGACTTGACTATATACTCTGCTTTGCATTTATCCCTACACATAGGTGTAATGTGAGACTTTGCTACTCTTTGACTAAACAGACACAACAAAGATGGTACTTTTTAAAACTGAATCATTCATCTTCGGGAATTATCCACATAATCTTCAACTCACGCACAAAATCCATCACTGATAGGAACACAATGCGATAAATAACTTAAAAACACTTCTATCACTTGAATAAATACTTTAATACTTGCGTAGCCTTCCGCGACCCGAGTCAGTTAACATTGTAGTGACCTATTTCTGACAATCGATTCCTAAAAATGTACAGTGCTTCATAAACATTCCGTGAAGTGTTAATTTATGTGCAGTGATATAGTTATTCTTTGACTTAACTATGGTTAGTTATTCCGTGCTGTTCATGTCTACACAATTCATTCATGTGTGTAGTGTTAAGTTATTGCTAAATGTATGTGGGAATAAAGGAATTACTTTCTCCAACACCCACATTTGGTGACGCCCGACGAACTACGTTAACATCCGCGTCGGCTTCAGCGTTTAACGAAGTTCCGCGACGTTCACGTTTGTATTTGTGGTCACATGTTAAATTACTGAGAAAATTGCAGAGTGATTATGGCACCGAATTTCCATTCAGGTGCATTGGGATCCTTTGCCTGTTTGAACATCCTGATTTACATTTTATTTGGGTTCCCTAAATTCCTTTAGGCAAATACTTTTGTTGGTTCCACTGAATAGGCCATGGCAGATTACCTGCCATGTCCAATCTGAGTTTCTGCTCAGTCTCTTGACATGTTAACTATTTATTCATTCTCTTTATAATGCTGCAATGTTTTAAGTGTTCCATCTCATTGTGAAAAAGTCAGAATAAAATTGATCATTTCACATGTACATACATTTGTGTTGGTTACCATTTTTTATTTTAACTTATCTTCCTTTTGTTCCCTGTACTCTTAAGTAATTTGTTAAAAACCCATGAGGTCAAAGACGAGCACTTACTACCATTTTAGGAAAAATTTTATGTACAAATAAGGTAATCTCTCATGTGGCATGGTAACGTCTTTGTTGAGGTGATATTACTGCCTCATGAACATAGGTGTCTTACATAGAACATACAGAAAGTAAACAGCTGTGCAGTAATCTTGTAAGAATATATTTTAATTTTGGGGCAGGATAGGAAACTCATCTCAAGTGATACATGTATCATCTCCTACCTTCTCAAGAAATGTCAAAATTTGTGGCACTACTGTGAGCACAAACACTTGCTGTCTCATACATAGTATGGAAAGCTATGAAGTGTAGTAGTGTGTATGCAACATGTTAATACTTTCTAGGGATTTTAAACTTACTGAAATGCCTTGAGTATTGGCAGTGATCTAAAAATGGAACATAGTTGAGTATCTTCTCCAAGTATACCCCATCACTAATGCTTGGTAGCATCATGATGAAAAAGTGCCAGTGCTGTATCAGGTCAACTTGAATACAAAGAAACTTATGTAATTTGGTGAGACTTAGCTTTGTGGCATTAGCGAGAGAAAAATGAGTTTTCTCAATTTGTACACATCCATTGCAAATAGGCTTTTTTTCATTTAATTAGTTTTTGGCCATTGACTTTCAAACATTTTATACATAGTTTGGAGCATATCACTTTTATGCGGGAACAGTGTACACTTCAAACATAGGTATTGCAATTGAAGCATTTCACGGAGGTATATTTGGCATGATTACAATATGCTTACAACAATAATCACGTCAGATACATATTTACTTACATTTGGGCCTATTAGCACTTGTGCATACTACATGAACGTTTTTGAATAAAATATGCTTTTTTGTTTTCAAAGAGCTCAAGTCAGTTCATTTTCTATTATGTTAAGCAACACTGAAAAACTGTTAGGTGCACTCATTGCTACGTTGAGGTTGTTATATGCAAGACTTAGCCCTTCATTTTGAGTGCTCATCTTGTCTTGTTCATGAATTAGTCTTACCTATTCAGACAGTTAACTGTCATGATATTAAACTGCAAAAACGTCAAAGCAGGCAGCTGGCATTGACAGATGAAGTGTTTCGAAAGGATTCGTGTTATTGCCTCGTGTGAGACAGAAAAAAAGCAAAATGTGGAATCCACAGGTAAAGCATTCCCCAGGAAAGGAAATTTTGTATTTCCTATAGATGAATATCTTAACAGGGACTGGTAGAGTAACTTAAGTAAAAAGTATTATTTCAGTTTTGACAGCACTTTACTGTAACAGACAAGATCAAAAACTAATCAATCATTCAGCACTGGAATTCTGTATACAATAATGCCAAACATGACAGATACACAACAAACTGAAGGCTTGGACATGTGCATTAGTCATTCTCCCACCACAAAATCAAAACCCTCACTGTAGATTAGATTAACTTGTTTTTGTCCCAGAGACCCTAAAATGAGATGATTCTCATGGATGTGCAACATGTCAAAGTATAACATAAAGCATTTGAATATAATACTTACCACCATCATCATCTGTCACGAGATTGTCAAAATATGTGAATATATTGCAGTAAACTGGAGCTGCTAATATGTACAGTATTAATATACTGCCAGAACAAAACATAGTTATGCACTTTTAATAAATTTATCACACACAGAATACCTGATCTTGACTGTTGTGACCAAGTGCTGTCAAAACTGAAATATGCTGGTAGCAGAATTTTTACTTAAGCTGGTCTAACAGTCCCTGTTAAGATATTCATCTATATAAAGTAGAAGTTGCCTATCAAAAAGTCTTTCAAACTCTCAGTAAACCGTGATTTATCTGAAAGTTTTTAATGGTTGCTGGCAGTTTATTGAAAATGTGTGTTCTTGAATGTTGAACCCCTTTCTGGTCCAAGGTAAGTGATTTTAGATCTTTATGTAGATAGCTGTTCTTATTCCTAGTATTGATACTATGTATTGTGCTATTGGTTGGAAATACTTGCAACAAATTTCATTAAAGAATAAATATACTATAAAGCAGTGGTTAGAATATGAAGTTCCTTGAACAGGTTTCTACATGGTGTTCTTGAATTTATACCACAAACGATTTTTATTAGGCCTACATCCTTTTACATGCTAAATACTTTTGCTCCGTTGATGAGTTACCCCAGAATATGATCCCTTATGACATAACAGAATAAAAGTATGTAAACTTTTTTTACATTTGTGTCTCCTACATCTGACACCATTCTCACTGCAAATACAGATTTGTTTAGGAGCTTTAGCAATTCTGTGGTAAGCCCTCCAACTGAATTTATTATCGAGTTATAATCCCAGAAATTTAACACTGTCAATCTTTTCGATCTGCATGTCTTTATATGTTATGGAATTACAGAACCTTACGTCACGGGTCAAAGCAGACGGGTGGAATCGGACGCTTCCATTCATCCTATGTTATACACATGCTGCAGCTGGAGAAATCGAGCAGTTTTCCAACTAGCGTACTCACACTTTCAACCATATGACTATCTTGTAGAGGAGTAAACGAATCTTTCACATTACGTATATTTTTGTTTTATTACAAGGCAGTACACTTATTCTATTAAGTAAACAACACAAGAAATTAAGCTTCGAATTTAACCTAAAGTATTCAGTTTACATATTTCTTCAAACTTAAAAACGCACTTTTGTTAACATTTTACTTAAACAGCGCTGTGGCGAAGTTCTGCGTACTTTCTGTTGCAGCTGCGAGGATAATATTTCTAATAGCGACCGATAACCTACATACATATAATCTGAAACACTAATAATCGTTCGAACATCAACTAAAATGTACCCGGAGTTAATAAGCTGAGGTTATGACACGATTCATACGACATTCCTGCTATTTCACACTACTCGCAGTTATACTGATAACTAAACTGATGGATTCCAACTATGTCGTTATTTAACTGTGGGAGTTATCGGTATTCGCTAGCGAAAAATAACTTGGCAGTTATTAATAACCGTTAACGATAACGGTTATCAAAGAATAACTGGAACTGTGATAACGGTTACTCCAGAATAACCGTTTGGCCCACCTCTAGTAGTGACCTATTTCTGACAATCGATTCCTAAAAATGTACAGTGCTTCATAAACATTCCGTGAAGTGTTAATTTATGTGCAGTGATATAGTTATTCTTTGACTTAACTATGGTTAGTTATTCCGTGCTGTTCATGTCTACACAATTCATTCATGTGTGTAGTGTTAAGTTATTGCTAAATGTATGTGGGAATAAAGGAATTACTTTCTCCAACACCCACATTTGGTGACGCCCGACGAACTACGTTAACATCCGCGTCGGCTTCAGCGTTTAACGAAGTTCCGCGACGTTCACGTTTGTAACTTCCGCGCCAGCCGCGTCGCGCTCGTTTCAGCACGATAATGACCGATTGGCCAGTCTCAATTCAACCTGAAGCCAGCAGTGCAATTAACAGGGTGACGATAAAACCTCCACCATTCTGGTTACATAATCCTCTATTGTGGTTTGCCCAGTTAGAGAGCCAGTTCGTCCTCGCACAAATATCGGCGGACGAAACTAAGAACAGCTATGTGGTTGCAGCACTTACAGAAGATCTAGAAGCAGAAGTACAAGATATCATAGCCGCACCACCGGATATCGATCGTTATGCATCCATTAAAAACGCATTAATAACGCGTTTGTCACAATCAGAGGCAAAACGACTAGAGAAGCTACTGCGCACTGAAGAACTCGGAGATCGCACTCCATCACAACTCTTACGACGTTTGCGCACACTGGCAAGTAACACTGTAACTGATGATGTGCTACGAAATATATGGTTGTCTCGGTTGCCGCCAGATACTCAAACAATTCTCACGGAATGTGCAGGCGATTTAAACACACTGGCACAAACGGCCGACAGATTAATTGAAATGTATCCCACATCAAGTGTCTCAACATTAACGCCACAACAAGAAAATTCGCCCACAGTGACGCTAGTCTCCCTACAATCACAACTGGCAGAGTTGACCGCACAGGCTGCATTACAAACAACGCACAAACGCCAACGGCCACGCCGCCGACGGTCACGAAGTCGCAATCGATCACCATCACTACAGAACTTATGCTGGTACCACAAGACATTTGGTAATGATGCACGCCACCTTGCAAGTGGAAACACGAAGCAGACACCGTAGCAGCGATAACTTCCAGTGCAAACACGCGCCGACTTTTTGTGACAGACCGCGAAACAAAACTATAGTTTCTCGTCGATACAGGCGCAGAAGTGTCCGTATATCCAGCAAACCGCCTTTCACGCCGGAGCTGCGACGACTGTTATCTATACGCCGCCAATGACTCCAAAATTAGAACATACGGTCGAGTAACATTATTCCTTAACTTGGGGCTACGCCGTGTGTTTGAATGGCAATTTACAGTGGCAGATATATCACAGCCTATTATCGGAGCAGATTTTTTGTTCTTCTACGACTTACTGCCAGATCTGCGACGCCAGCGACTGATAGATTTGACTACTAGTCTGCATACAACAGGAAAAGTCCGTTGTATCACACCTCTAGAGGTACGCACAGTCACAGGCGACACACCATATATACGATTACTGAAAGGATACCCCGAGATCACACAGCAATCGCCTACTCTCCCACCAGTCAAGCATACAACCGTCCACCACATTTTGACCACGCCAGGGCCGCCAATTCACGCTCGGCCTAGACGTTTAACAGCCGAAAAGCTAAAAGTGGTAAAGCAGGAATTTCGCAGCATGCTGTCACAAGGTATCTGCAGAGTTTCTAGTAGCAGTTGGGCATCCCCATTTCACATCGTGCCTGAAAAGAAGAATGGATGGCGCCCCTGCGGTGACTATCGTCAACTCAATGCAAGGACCATTCCAGACCGGTACCCAGTTCCACATATAGAAGACTTTTCTGCGAATGTTCACGGTAAGACTATATTTTCTACCATTGATCTAGTTCGAGCTTACTATCAGATCCCTATAGCTGCAGAAGACATTCCTACAACAGCGGTGACAACACCATTCGGTCTATTTGAATTCACCTGAATGCCATTCGGACTATGTAATGCCGCCCAGACCTTCCAACGTTTTATGGATGAGGTTACAAGAGATTTAGATTTTTGTTACGTGTATATAGATGATTTATTGGTGATGTCTGCATCGGAAGAGGAGCACTTACAGCATTTGGCACAAGTGTTTGGCCGCCTACGCACACATCGACTAGTAATTTATCCTGCCAAGTGTGTTTTTGGTGAGAAAGAGGTCCACTTTCTAGAATATTTGGTGAATGCACAGGGTATTCGACCGCCACACAGTAAAGTAGAGGCCATAAACAAATACCCCCGCCCTGTCACAGTCAGAGAATTACGAAGATTCATTGGAGTAGTGAATTTCTACCAACGCTTCATTCGCAATCATGCACTGATAACTGCACCATTGAATGAACTACTTAAAGGCGCACCTAAACCTAACCACAGTGTTCATTGGACTATCGAGGCGGACACCGCGTTTCACGCTATAAAAAAAGCTATAGCAGAGGCCGCACAATTAGCACACCCGGTCGCGCATGCTCCACTCGCTCTCATGGTTGATGCTTCGTCCACTGCCATTGGTGCCGTACTTCAGCAACAAATTGATCAGTTATGGCAGCCCATTGCATTTTATAGTCATAAGTTGTCACCATCTCAGCAACGTTGGGCAACATATGACCGTGAGCTGTACGCTGCTTATGTGGCAGTAAAAAAATTCAGAAACGCATTAGAAGGGCGACAGTTCACGATTTACACAGATCATAAACCGCTTACCTATGCCTTTAAGGTAAAGCCAGAGAAAGTATCGCCCAGGCAGCTGCGACACTTAGCTTATATCAACCAGTTCACGACCAGCATTGTGTATGTGGAAGGGAAGCTAAATGTTCCAGCTGATGCACTTTCTCGCATAGAAGCAGTGTCTACAGTAGCAGATGACATCGCACAGGTGGAAGCAGTGACAAAGGCCATTGATTACGACGCCCTCGCGCATGCGCAACAGTCGATAGTGAGTTGCGTGATCTATTGCAACAAGAGAAAGGATTGAAGCTACAGCTCGTGACGTTTCCTGAAGCAAGCATTGAGTTGTACTGTGACGTAGCAAGAGGAAAGATACGTCCATTTGTGCCACAGCAATTCAGAACACAGGCAATTGCATCAATGCGCAATCTGTCACACCCAGGAGTAAGAGCCACACTCAGATTGGTCAAACAAAAATTTGTATGGCCATGTATGCATATAGACTGTAAAACATTTGTGAAGCAATGCTTGACGTGCCAGAGGAATAAAATCACACAGCACGTCAGGGCACCATTATGCACATTTCTTCCACCAAATCAGTGTTTTGACCATGTGCATGTTGACATCATCGGCTCACTCTCGACATCGGAAGGCTACAGTTATTGCCTCACGGTGATTGACAGATTTACTAGGTGGCCTGAGGCAATTCCAATGAAGGACATCACTGCAGAAACTATAGCTCAAACATTTTTTCGTGGTTAGATTGCCCGTTTTGGAGTTCCACTGAGAATTACAACTGATCAAGGATGACAATTTGAAGCCTACGTTTTCAAAGCATTGGCTACGTTATTAGGTATGAAACGCATACGCACCACGGTATACCACCCCGCATCAAATGGCATGGTTGAGCGTCTTCATCGACAGTTAAAGGCAGCAGTGAGATGTAATGCAACACCGAATTGGACAGAGACACTACCTATCGTACTTTTGGGTCTACGGACGTCATTCAAAAGTGATCTGAAAGCAACAGTAGCAGAACTGGTGTATGGACAAACGTTACGCCTACCTGGAGAATTTCTACACAGCATGGCAGATGATACAAGCACAGCCTCAGAATTCACCACAAGATTAAGAGAGCATATACGCCAATTGAGACCAACAATGCCCAGAAACCAGCTTGGAAGACACTCGTTCGTTTTTGCAGAGCTAGACAAGTGCACGCATGTATTCTTACGCAATGATACTGTGCGTGAACCACTGCAGCCACCATATGACGGACCATATCTGGTAGTCAGTAGGGATACCAATACTTTCCGTATAATGATTAACAGTACACCCACCACAGTTGCAGTGGACCATATGAAGCCTGCATTTCTGGACGCAACAGACACCACAACTACCACTGAACACAAACCAGAGAAGACAGGAGAAGCTACAAGATGTGTTCCTATACCCCATGAACACCACAACACTCAGCTAACACCAGTCACTGCAACACCAAGACCGACGTCGAGTACTACTACACCACTCCCTGACACAACCACTGACACACGTGACGCACCGCCCGGTTTCAAGAAAGAAGTAGTTACAAGAGCTGGACAGCGTGTGAAATTCAATCTGCGGTATCATTAGCATTAAAGGGGGAGTCATGTAGTGACCTATTTCTGACAATCGATCCCTACAAATGTACAGTGCTTCATAAACATTCCGTGAAGTGTTAATTTATGTGCAGTGATATAGTTATTCTTTGACTTAGCTTTTGTTAGTTATTCCGTGCTGTTCATGTCTACACAATTCATTCATGTGTGTAGTGTTAAGTTATTGCTAAATGTATGTGGGAATAAAGGAATTGCTTTCTCCAACACCCACAACATGAAAGTTTTCTGTGCTGTACTGTACCTTTATTGATTCTCTGAGTCTTTCAGTGTACATAAGTGTACAACATGATATTGAACAAGCCAAGCAAATGATGAAAAACATGTATACATACAACATTGTTACACATGGTGTACATCACATAGAAGATACATTACAGCTGTATTCTTATTCATTACTTCAATATACAGGTACCGATTCATACTGCACGAAGCTGTTACTCATGACACCAAAGTTTCGGCCGTGGTTACAATTGCCTTCTTCTGGGCATATCTGTGTGACACTGGAAGACTCAGAACAAAGTCACAGTAACCATGGCCGAAACGTTGGTTTCATATTAACTTAAATACTTCCTAAAAGCAATACAAGGTAAGGGAAATTTTGCCTTCTACTATAAATTGATATCAATGATAATATATTGAGAATTCATTTGTCTTTAACAAGATTTTTACATTTGTACGTGAGACAATAAGGGCTGTGACGAATGATTGTAGCAGATGCGTTCACTCTTGATACTGTCTAGAGCAATCAAGGAGAAGATGGTTAACATTGTGCACGCCACACTCACAGAGGGAAGAAAGAGCCATATGGGTTCGAACGAAGTGTGTATCTACTCGTCCATGATTAAATGTGACACAAGCCATAATGAGCATAAAGTCTCTAGTACCTATATTTCTACTTTTCACATCACGATTTCCTGAAACCGATTGTATAATTCTGGAATAGATTTCCTCCTTACTTTCATATGAGAGTCTTAGTCACATGCTCCACTGATTCCCTATTTATATTTCGAATACATAAAGGAAGTAGCTATGTGGCATTTGAGTGTACCCCTCTGTTCCTGTGTACACTGCTCATTGCCCATTATTCTGCTTTGTGCTTTGATCCAGATAAAGGCAGTGATTTTATTTTGATACCGTAGTTCCTGTATTTCCTCGCGGATATGGTGCATGTTAAAATTATTTGTTTTGATTATATTGTGGTATTTTATCACCTTCAGGTCGATTAAGAATCTGTTCTTAGAGCCCTCTGGAGAAACTGAGGGTGTCCAAGATGACACTAAATTCCATACTGAGGATTGTTGACTCATGGTAATTTAAATTTGATACGGTGGAATAGAATGCAAACAGTAGCTTAAATTTGATATGATTTATCGGACCGTTAACTAGTTTTCAAACTGCTGCAGTCTCATCAGATAGAGCTGTTATAGAGACATTATACTCTGTATCATTTGCAGTAAATTGAGAAACCAAGACCACCAAAATATTGTGTATATGAGTGTGTAGGCTGGCAAAATGTACAATGTTCGAAGCAATTTGTCACGTATATCATGAGGCAGTCCAATCACCACGACACTAGAGCCTTGCTCAGTAGTCATCAAACTGCAGCCTGTGGGCAGTATGCACCACGACTCAAGTATTCATGTGGCCTGTCATTCTCATCTGTATTTTATAATAAAAAACATCTAAAAACTCACAGCCACATCCAAAAATATCAACTAACTTCTTAAGAGTGTAGTTTTTCTTCTCAGTATCAAATAAAATTACTTTACAGAAACAGTCATATTTTAAGATGTGCTTAATTTTAGTTAACATTGGTGTATTCAACCAACAGCAAAGTAAAGTTTGCCACTTACCTCCGGGGCAGTGGGGTAAGAAGGTTCAATTCAATTCAATTCAATTTTTATTATCACAATCAAAAGTTGTGACATAGGTGACTTGTCAGTTTTACACACTATATAATAATACTAAAAATAGACAATAAACTAATAATATATATGCTGTAACATCTTCAAAGAGGTATTTTAATTACAATTATAATGCATTGTTGTCATTCATAACATCTTCTACACTATAGTAACATTTATCTTCCAAATATTTTTCCAGGTCTCTTTTGGTACCTTTTACATTTGGGTCATCCATATCTTTCCATATTTTATTTACAAATTTCGTGCCCATATAGTATTGGTTTTTTTCGTATGATTTTAAATGGTGGGTAGGTAACATGTAACTCGTTCTATATCTAGTATCATATTGATGCAAGAAGAAGTTGCCCTCAGAAAGTTGTGGGTTTCTTTTCGTGAAAGTGAGAGTTTCATAGATGTATATGCTTGGAATGCTCATTAGATCTAGTTTTAAAAATAAAGGTTTACAATGTTGCTTTGGTTTTGCTCCCACCATTGCTCGGATGATTCTTTTTTGTAGTCTAAAAGCTCTAAGTAAATTTGTTTTTTCAGACCCCCAGAAAATTATACTATACCTAATGACTGAAACAAAATATGCATTATATATAGCTTTTCTTACAGCTAAATCAGTAATACTATACAATATATTCATAATATATACAAGGCTATTCAGTCGACCCAGTACGTTGTCCACATGGTGACTCCATAACAGGTTTTTATTGACTAATACGCCAAGGAATTTGACACAGTCTGCAGTCTCTAATTTTTTGTCCATATACCTTATTTCACTTATAGACTGAGCAGATTGTTTTGTGGTGAAATGAACAATTTCAGTTTTTGTAAAATTTAATGTCAAGTTATTGTTTTTGACCCATGCCTCCATGTCCCCAAGTGTTTGTTCAATATGACGAATTAGGTCTTCCTCATTTTAACAACAGACTACAGCTGTTGAGTCATCTGCATAGAGGATAGTATCAGACTGGACCTGACATGGCATATCATTAATGTAATACAGAAAAAGTAGTGGCCCTAATATTGAACCTTGTGGAACATCTAATTGAGTGTGTTTCCAGCCAGAGAGAAATTTCTTGCCATTGATATTAATGAGTACTCTTTGTTTTCTGTTTGCCAAGTATGATGACATCCAGCTAAGATATTTGCCTTGAAAACCATAGCGTGCCAATTTTTGGAGAAGCAGGTCATGATTTACTGTGTCGAAGGCTTTGGACAGGTCACAAAAGATGCCTGACACTGTGGTTGGCCACTGTGGTTACGAGAATGTGAGAGTGGGAATGTTGCATTGTTCTGACAACTCATGTGTGCGGAACTTGTAGCAATCACCTGCTGGGGTATAAATTTTTGCACAGTAGTGATATGGATTCATGAATGCACATTACATAAGCTCTCATCTTCAAATGTGGTACTTTAAAGCAATTAAGGCTATTGTAATACAACACGATGACTAGAAGAAAACTGGTATTTAAATCATTTAGTAAACTTTTGTGATTGTGTCTCATATTCAGTAGTGCATTTAAATTTAAGTACAAATACTATTATTAATCAAAGTCCTTTGCACACATAGTGAAACCAACAACACTTCTCCACTCTAGTATAGTATCACAACTGTCAGATCATAGAGGTTGCAGCAATCTGAAACAGACCACAGTCAACATGACGTGTTCCAGTTAATGCCGACTTATGACGATCAGTAGTTGGGGGCCAGTGGCCAACTTATTGTGCTCTTACCATAGCTAGACTGTTGGGACTCATAACATAGTAATTTAATAGGCTACCAATTAACAATAAGACTTGTACGTTTTCAGCCACACATTGTCACTGTTGGCTTCTGTGCAAAAAAGTTTGATGTCCACTTTTCTAGCTACACATTGTGCAGAATAGAATGTCCCTATAACACCTCCATGTGATGATGAGCCTGCAGTGGCTTGTAAATTAATTAATGGTTCAATAAATAATATCAAAATAAAAAAGTGACTAGTTGCGTGTTATGAAATGATCATCATGATAAAATAAGAGAAATCAAACTCCCACAGAAAAATTTAAGTGCTCGTTTTTCCTACATGCCATTTGAGAGTGGAACGGAAGAAAGACAGCTTGAAGGTGGTTCATTGAACCCTCTGCCAGTCACTTTATTGTGAATAGCAGAGTAATCACGTAGATGTAGGTGTAGATACTTACACAAAACCCGCCAATTTATATCACAATTGCAGTTTGGCAACCATTATGCATGTAATAAGTTTAAATTTAAGTCGCTTCTTTGTGGTGTTGTCCAGAAAGGCAGTATCTGTTCCATTGGACATTTTCAGTATGTTAGTGTAGATTACCCTTGCTGCCATGCATTTGGCTATTGGATCCTTTAGAGCCATTTTATTAATGCCATAGTTAGAGAAATGAATTGTGTTAAGAAATTGAGTTTAACAATTGCGTTTACAAGCGAAGAGCTGAAGCTCTGAGAGTTGAAGCGAAGTAAGATCTGCGATGTGCGGGATGAATTTCGCAGTAAAGAACGGCTAGAGGAGGAAGGTTCATGTTGCTCCAGAATGTAGCTATGAAGCAATGACCTGTGAGTTCCTTGATGTACTATAATAGTTTATCTTGTGAGAGTTAGTAGCGTTTCAAGAGCGGTTTAGAGCTGATGTATTTCCACCACAAAGACAGATGTGTTTCGTGTATCCAGAATGAGATTTTCACTCTGCAGTGGAATGTGTGCTGATATGAAACTTCCTGGCAGATAAAGTTTGGAAGGTAGGAGACAAGATACTGGCAGAAGTAGAGCTGTGAGACCGGGCGTGAGTCGTGATTCGGTAGCTCAGATGGTAGAGCACTTGCCCGTGAAAGGCAAAGGTCCCGAGTTCGAGCCTCGGTCGGGCACACAGTTTTAATCTGCCAGGAAGTTTCGTGTTTCGTGTAGTTTGTCCCGGAAGGCATTTCTTGTGACTTACTCAATAGCCTCCAAAAAGATTCTGAACTTCGTCAAGTATCCTAAAGAAGAGTGTGATGCTGATCCACAACAGACATACCTGTAATCCATAGGTTTTCTCATCATTGTACAACATGGAGTGAAGCCAGTTTCACACACTCAATTAACGTGGCGCTGTAGCTTGTGGCTTCCTGTAGTTGCATTGTGAGCTACACACAGGACCCCACAAATTCTTTGTAGTTGTACAGCTTTAATTATGACTGCTTCAGGCAGCGTTGGCTTCGGTCACACAGCTTGAGGCTGTTGCCAATGGGCATCACTGGGGGGGGGGGGCCGGATGGGGGTTTGTCAGGGACGGCCAGCTCGTCCCACGCATCCCCCAATCGGACTACGACTGTGGTTGCCCGGGATACTGCCCGCATTGAGGCTGATCCCTCACCTGTGGTAGAGTGGGAGGTCGTCTCAAGGTGTGGCAGGGGGCGAAAGACATTCCAGAGGGCTGAACGGAAGGCCTCTCCAGTTTGTCTGACGAACCGGTTTCAGGCTCTGTCTCAGGCTGATATTGATCTTCGGCCTGACATGGCTGCTTGTCCTGTTCCAGAGGTTGTCCCTCAGTCTGCAAGATCCGGGCGGTCACAGAGGGTGGGCTTACTGGTAGTTGGGAGCTCCAACATCAGGCGCGTAATGGGGCCCCTTAGGGAAATGGCAGCAAGAGAGGGGAAAAAGCCAATGTGCACTCCGTGTGCATACCGGGAGGAGTCATTCAAGATTTGGAAAGGGTCCTTCCGGATGCCATGAAGGGTACAGTGTGCACCCATCTGCAGGTGGTCGCTCATGTCGGCACCAATGATGTGTGTCGCTATGGATCGGAGGAAATCCTCTATGGCTTCCGGCGGCTATCTGATTTGGTGAAGACTGCCAGCCTCGCTAGCGGGATGAAAGCAGAGCTCACCATCTGCAGCATTGTCGACACGACTGACTGCGGACCTTTGGTACAGAGCCGAGTGGAGTGTCTGAATCAGAGGCTGAGACGGTTCTGCGACCATGTGGGCTGCAGATTCCTCGACTTGCGCCATAGGGTGGTGGGGTTTCGGGTTCCGCTGGATAGGTCAGGAGTCCACTACACGCAACAAGCGGCTACACGGGTAGCAGGGGTTGTGTGTTGCGATTTACATAGTAGCACCAACCATACCAATGTGCTAAAATTTTTCATTGTAGCCTGCTCATCTCAACTTATTTGAATTTTGTGCCCCAGATTTCTAATCATAATCATCTGTACTGGTAAACTAAAAGAAAATAGGGCCTACCGCTCCAACGCACTTCTAAATGAGTCTTTCTTTTTAGTATTAGTTTCTTGTGTAAGAGAAATACAGCTTATTAAGAGATATTTTTCACTGATTTGAAGCTGTTTCTCATGTAGGTAATTGTCCTTCCATAATGTTTTGCGGTCATACTCACACTGGTGTAACAAACGATCACTTTTTTATTTGAGAAATACGATTCCCCTATACACATATGACGATACTGTTAATATTTTATACCTTACATGCCTTAATGAGGTGTATAATTTTTCTTGTACTCATAGCTAACTCTGCCTTTTTGACATATTAAGAGGTTTTAAGCTGATGTGTATAGAGAAGTTGTGTATAACTTCCCCAGCCTCCATCTACTATTTCTTTTGTCACTTCCTATTATAAATTTTGTCAACATACTTGCAATGCTATGGTGGTATACCGTACTAGCAAGGTAGGGAGCTTGTCTACATTTGCACTCCATTTTCGACAGATTGAAACCATTTTAATAGCTTACTGTAGGAAGATGTTGACATACTAGTAGTTTGATAGGTTTTCGTTATTTCTTTTTGTGGTAGACTGAGACGTTTTTCATACTGTAACTAGATTATAGGTCTATTTGTTACTTAGTTTTCTTCCTTCAATAAATATAACACACCAACAGAAGTCAGTAGACAGGGTAGAGCATACTAAATTTTTGGGTGTGCATATAGATGAGAATCTTAATTGAAAATTCATATTTTGGATCTTCTAAAGCGACTAGGTTCAGCAACTTTTGCGATCAGAATAATTGCCAATTTTAAGGATATAGAACTTAGTAAGCTAACATACTTTGCATACTTTCACTCTCTGATGTCATATGGAATAATATTTTGGGGTAACTCAACATTTAGACAAAAAGTATTCACTGCTCAAAAGAAAGCGGTTAGAGTGATGTGTGGAGTTCATAGTAGCACATCTTGTAGGCATCTTTTTAAAAGATTGGGAATTCTTACAACAGCCTCACAATACATCTACTCACCAATGAAATTTGTTCTCAACAACATGGACCTGTTTAAAAACAACAGTGACATTCACGATTATAATATCAGAAAAAAGAAAGACTTACACTATCCTTTGCTCACCCTATCTTTGGCTGCTATAAAAATTTTCGACAAATTACCAGATGAAATAAGGTGTCTGACAGACAGCAGTAATAGATTCAAAAAAGAACTGAAATCATATTTCCTTGACAACTCCTTCTATACCACAGATGAATTTTGAATAGGAATAAATAAATCTATAAATATAATATATGCATTTTGTACCATTTAAGGGAATGGGGTAAATAATAGAAATATTAATCTTTAACTCTCTCTCTCGCTCTCTCTCTCTCTCTCTCTCTCTCTCTCTCTCTCTATATATATATATATATATATATATATATATATATATATATATATATATATATAATATATATATATATATATAGAGAGAGAGAGAGAGAGAGAGAGTTAAAGATTAATATTTCTATTATTTACCCCATTCCCTTAAATTTTTAATATATATATATGTGCATTTCTTGTGCACTTAACACATTCCACATCATAACGGCTACCATACCATGCGACTGATCAATGTGAAAACACAACCAACTAACTAACTAACTGTGACTTGATTTGTCCTTACATGGATTCCAGTATCACCTTACATTTCTTTACAACATAATCTGTGACATTTCTCTTATTATACATACAATGTAACTTAATTATCCTTCCTGCCCTATCCTGTTTTCACTATTGCTGTCTTCTGCAGTTGAATTACAACACTTGTATGGCAGTGGGCAGAGGCAGGATAAAAATTTTCAGATAACATAGGCACACAATATTTTGCTATATCTGTTATGCAATACATATGAACAACAAGATACACTGGACAAGTAAATTTCATTTAACTCCAGTCCATGACTAGTGATGACATGTATGCTGAATGAAGTCAGACGTCACTGAAGACGTAACGTAGTTTCCACAATGAGCACAAAAGAACACTGTTCACAACACACAATATGGTGTGGAAGATACAGCAAAGACAATCAGCAAAAAAATATACTCCACCTTATGAGAGGAACACATCAGTCACTAACGGCTAGAAGAGTGAGACTGATTCTCAGGCACACTCCTAGCAGGAAATACCTGGTATGGCCCATAGAGTATTTACTACAGTTACGCTTATGTTGATAGTATGAGTCAGATGAGCTGACCAGATGAACTGCTGGTCAATATGGAGCCGTAACTTTTTCATTACATCTTTCATGCTGGACTTGTATGGATCAAGTCTCTGGGTATTCTGCATGTTCTTCTGATTTAGAATGTATATATCCACATTGATGACTTATGTGAATATATTTCTAGACTGTTCCATAAAATTTCGGGCGTGGTGCCGCATAAATGTCAATTCTTCTTCTAATATTTCGGCCGTACACCGTCCAGCGATGTGAATGACGCTTCAGCTCTTGCTCTGTCCTTTGAAACCCGCGGACAGCACCACTGGACATGTGGCCACAGGTACACAATGCGCCAGCGACGTTGATCGATGGCAAAGAGGTATGACATACGCATTAAATTAGGTCTGTAGCTGCGTGGTCGATCCACATGGTGATGTCGATGTATCACTGCAAGCTGCACTGCCGCGATGTCTTTGTGTGTTTCACCTAGATATATTTTTTATTCAATAAAGAATTTTATGAACAGAGTGACAGTTTCGCCATGGGTAGTCCCTCGTCGCCCTTGGTGGGTAACTTTTTTATGGAGTACTTCGAGGAGAAGGCGCTTGAATCTGCTAGCTTGAAGCCGACAGTGTTTTGGAGGTATGCTAATACCACATTTTCAATGTGGCCCCATGGTGAAGACAAGTTAAAAGAATTTTTAAATCATCCGAATTCCATCCAAAGACAAATTCAGTTCACAATGGAAATCATACAAGATGGATGCCTTCCATTTTTGGATGTTTTGGTATGACACAAAGATGATGGCACTTTGGGACATGCAGTATATCGAAAACCGATCCATACGAATTTGAATTTACATGCAAATAGTTGCCATCATCCTTCGCAGACGATGAGTGTACTCAGAACTCTGGTACACAGAGCACCCGTTATTGCTGATGAGAGCAGTCTGGAGGACTGCGTCTACACTTGAGAAGAGTTTTTGAAGCCAATGGGTACTCTCCACAGCAGATAAGTAAGGCACTGCAAATGAAACCAACAGTAGTATAAGGAATGCAGAAGAAGACATGGAAGGTGTTTTTCTGCCATACGTGGGAAGTCTATCGTCGAAAATGGTACCGATCATCAGTAAACATAAAGTCAAACAGATGACCGTGTGGGCTGCAGATTCCTCGACTTCCGCCATAGGATGGTGGGGTTTCGGGTTCCGCTGGACAGGCGAGGAGTCCACTACACACAGGAGGCGGTTACACGGGTAGCAGGGGTTGTGTGGCGTGGACTGGGCGGTTTTTTAGGTTAGATGGCCTCGGGTAAGTATAGAAAGGGCAACAGCCTGAAAGGGTGCGGGTCAAAGTCAGGACATGCGGGGACCAAGCAGCAATCGGTATTGTAATTGTCAACTGTCGAAGCTGCATTGGTAAAGTACCGGAACTTCAAGCGCTGATAGAAAGCACCGAAGCTGAAATCGTTATAGGTACAGAAAGCTGGCTGAAGCCAGAGATAAATTCTGCCGAAATTTTTACAAAGGTACAGACGGTGTTTAGAAAGGATAGATTGCATGCAACCGGTGGTGGAGTGTTCGTTGCTGTTAGTAGTAGTTTATCCTGTAGTGAAGTAGAAGTGGATAGTTTCTGTGAATTATTATGGGTGAAGGTTACACTCAACAACCGAGCTAGGTTAATAATTGGCTCCTTTTACCGACCTCCCGACTCAGCAGCATTAGTGGCAGAACAACTGAGAGAAAATTTGGAATACATTTCACATAAATTTTCTCAGCATGTTATAGTCTTAGGTGGAGATTTCAATTTACCAGATATAGACTGGGACACTAAGATGTTTAGGACGGGTGGTAGGGACAGAGCATCGAGTGATATTATACTGAGTGCACTATCCTAAAATAACCTCGAGCAATTAAACAGAGAACCGACTCGTGGAGATAACATCTTGGACCTACTGATAACAAACAGACCCGAACTTTCCGACTCTGTATGTGCAGAACAGGGAATCAGTGATCATAAGGCCGTTGCAGCATCCCTGAATATGGAAGTTAATAGGAATATAAAAAAAGGGAGGAAGGTTTATCTGTTTAGCAAGAGTAATAGAAGGCAGATTTCAGACTACCTAACAGATCAAAACGAAAATTTCTGTTCCGACACTGACAATGTTGAGTGTTTATGGAAAAAGTTCAAGGCAATCGTAAATTGCGTTTTAGACAGGTACGTGCCGAATAAAACTGTGAGGGACGGGAAAAACCCACTGTGGTACAACAACAAAGTTAGGAAACTACTGCGAAAGCAAAGAGAGCTTCACTCCAAGTTTAAACGCAGCCAAAACCTCTCAGACAAACAGAAGCTAAACGATGTCAAAGTTAGCCTAAGGAGGGCTATGCGTGAAGGGTTCAGTGAATTCGAAAGTAAAATTCTATGTACCAACTTGACAGAAGATCCTAGGAAGTTATTGTCTTACGTTAAATCAGTAAGTGGCTCGAAACAGCATATCCAGACACTCTGGGATGACGACGGCATTGAAACAGAGAATGACACGCGTAAAGCTGAAATACTAAACACCTTTTTCCAAAGCTGTTTCACAGAGGAAGACCGCGCTGCAGTTCCTTATCTAAATCCTCGCATAAACGAAAAAATGGCTGACATCGAAATAAGTGTCCAAGGAATAGAAAAGCAACTGAAATCACTCAACAGAGGAAAGTCCACTGGACCTGACGGGATACCAATTCGAATCTACACAGAGTACGCGAAAGAACTTGCCCCCCTTCTAACAGCTGTGTACCGCATGTCTCTAGAGGAACGGAGGGTTCCAAATGATTGGAAAAGAGCACAGGTAGTCCCAGTCTTCAAGAAGGGTCGTCGAGCAGATGCGATATCTCTGACATCGATCTGTTGTACAATTTTAGGGCATGTATTTTGCTCGCATATCATGTCATTTCTGGAAACCCAGAATCTACTCTGTAGCAATGAACATGGATTCCAGAAACTGCGATCGTGTGAGACCCAACTCGCTTTCTTTGTTCATGAGACCCAGAAATTATTAGATACAGTCTCCCAGGTGGATGCCATTTTCCTTGACTTCCAGAAGGGGTTCGATACAGTTCCGCACTGTCGCCTGATAAACAAAGTGTGGCTGGATTGAAGAGTTTTTAGCAAACAGAACACAGCATGTTGTTCTCAATGGAGAGACGTCTACAGACGTTAAAGTAACCTCTGGCTTGCCACAGGGGAGTGTTATGGGACCATTGCTTTTCACAACGTATATAAATGACCTAGGAGATAGTGTTGGAAGTTCCATGCGGCTTTTCACGGATGATGCTGTAGTATACAGAGAAGTTGCAGCATTAGAAAATTGCAGTGAAATGCAGGAAGATCTGCAGCGGATAGGCACTTGGTGTAGGGAGTGGCAACTGACCTTTAACATAGACAAATGTAATGTATTGCGAATACATAAAAAGAAGGATCCTTTATTGTATGATTATATGATAGCAGAACAAACACTGGTAGCAGTTACTTCTGTAAAATATCTGGGAGTATGCGTGCAGAACGATTTGAAGTGGAATGATCATATAAAATTAATTAGAAGAAGAAATGAAATTTATGCGGTAGCATGGTCCCGAATTTCTATGTATGGACAACACCTGCCCAAACAAGACCGCTGAGGGATCAGACACACTGGAAAGTAAAGGTATTGAACATGTGGAATGGCCTGTGTAGTTCCTGGACCTAAATCCTATATAGCATTCATGGGATGTTATTGGATGATGGGTTTCTCAACAAACACCCACTCTCCAGACTATGAAAGAACTGAAAACCTCTTTGATAAGGAGGAATGAGTCAATATCCCCCAAGGATCCCTCAACAGTTTGGTAGCCAGCATGAATAACATATGCAAAATGTGTACTAGTGCCCCATGTGAGCCTGTTCCTTACAAAGAGTCTGATATTGACCATTATGTTGGGAGTATGAGCTGTATCAATCACGAAAGATATTTATGTCTAAGTGCCTAGGCTTCCGCAGCCAGAGTCAGTTGACATAAAAGTTTTCTGTGTGTGGTACCACGTCATAATGTATAAAACTACTGCTGCTGGAGAAAAACCAACGTTTTGACCACAGTTGCAGTGGCCTTCTGCAGGGTCCACTGGTGCATTCTAGCTATGCAGTGTCACTTGTATTATGTCACTGTGTATTTTGTATGTTATCCTGCTTTCCCAATTGGTGAAATTTGCACCATTTTCCGTTATAAATATACCACTCCACATCTGTTACATATGTACTGTGTTTCTTGTCGTCCAGCATTGGTTTGGATTATTCCTGTCGAACAATAGCTCTGTTCCTTATCAAATGCCAAGCAGCGTACATACATTGTTAGCTTATTGTAATAGCTGGATGTCCTCTTAGACAACACTGTGCAGGGCTACTACGAATATATTGAACAGTAGGGGAGAAATAACTTAGGCTTGTAGTAGTTTTATACTTGTTTCTTTTCGACCTATATATTTTTCCTTACATAGGATGGTGAGTTTCCTGCTGGAGATGTCTATGTACACCACCAGAAGGTATTTATCGACGGTAAGAGTGAACCATATGTCTGTGACTAGCTGCTTCAATGTCTTGTGTGTTCTTTGTCGTTTCATGAAGCCCGTTGACCTTTACATATGTCTTTTTGGCTTTCAGACAACAATTATAATTTATATTTCGACACGTATTTATGGTGTACCCACTTGTTTACTTTATCCTTTCATGGATAAATTTTGTATCATCACATAATGAAATTTATTTGGGCCAGGTGCTGTGCTGTTTTCATGCTGCCTTGATCTTTTCTAGAAGACCGAAAATTAATTCAATTGATTTTGTGGTTGCTCATCACCGTTGCTGATTATAGAGTCCACAGCATCACATATGAGTCTCTGATGGATGTATACCAATAGAATATGCGGTGGGAGATAGTAAAGAGTCTAGCTTCAACGAATTTTCTTTATGTTGTTTGGTCTTTGACGTTTTTGTGGACAAGAATTAAATAATTACCACCAATTCTTAGTCTTATCGTTTTGATGAAGGTAATTAACCCTGTTTTGCATATTCAGAAACCTGAGAAAACTTCTTTTATTAATGGATGATCCTATCATGTATCTACTATACTTCCATTCCTTAAGTTTTGCCTCACATTCACTCTCTCACTAAACTAGGAATGAACAGATATGAGGGGTAGCCCCAAGTGAACCATAGGTTATCCACTTTGTCTCCTTCACTTGTACTTTAGCTACATGTGCAGTTCTCATCAGATACATGAACAATATGCTACCAAGTTATAGACATGAGCTAATGCTGAAGCCCTCAATGGGTTCACTCCACAACCCCACGTCGTTCCAGCCAGTTTCGACAGGATAGCATTGCGGGACTTTAGCTTCTGTTTTGAATTTTCTAAATGAGTACTATATGTTAAAGAGCGATGTAATTCCAGTCCCAAGTATTTAGCGTTATTCTTATGCCTGTTGCACTGTTCATACATAGGGAGCTGTAGTTTTTTGTTTGTACCTCTATTGTTAAGGTGCATTACGATGCTGGTCATTGGGCCGTTGAGATTTGAATGTAAATGCCTCTATAAGTGGCATCTGTTCAGTACTTTGAGGTCTGAATTCAGTATTTTTATGTGGTAATTACATTTTTACTGTGATATGCAGTGGTTTGTTCGACTGGATATACAATTTTACATGATTTATTGGCTGGCATGCCATCAATATATACATTGAAAAGGATAGGTGCTAGTGTAGAACCCCATGGCAGGCCTTTATTCAGAACCATGCTCTTCCTCTTCATGCTATATAGTGAAATGTTGATTTTCCTGTTTGTTAACATGTTTTTAAATAAAGTGTAAGTCTGTTTGACATCCTATGATTTACACAAAGCTGGGTATACTCTTCTATAACTTTAACAATAATTCTGAAGGATCAGTCATTGTGGGACTGGTCTCATATCAAATGATGGACATTAATATCAACAACAATAATTTTTGTTTCTTCCAGTGATATCAAATGATAGGTATCAAAATCCCCAATAATAATTTAGGTTGTTCCCCTGAGTTAAATAATTTTAGTTGCTTACTAGTGGTGTTGCAGTTTGGTGACCTAAAATCAGAAAGGAGACTAACTTGCCTATCCCACACCGAAGATACAGAAAAAGTTGAGAAAAATTGGTTACATTGTACCTGAGCAAAAACGCTTGGTGGAAGACCAAGCTTCGAATAACCAGGTAACAGAATATTTCAGATGAGATAGAGAAACGTAATGACACTAAACTTGAAAGACAATCTACTGCAACCAAGTTAATAACGTCCAGTTGTCCAGAAGAGGAAAATATAGACACTGTAGAAATACTCAATGGAAAATAGCCGTTTCTGAAAAAGTACAGAATGAGTTCATCTCTAAATGGTGTAACAATAAAAAGGAACAAATCCATATCCAATGTGTAGGTACATGCTGAAGACCCTTCCCAGATATCGTAAAGTTGAAATTCATTAAAAACAAAAAATAAACAGAGATCGACCATAAGCATTGGCAAAGACATTAATTATGAATGCGTGGTAAGTCACAGACAAATTAAAAGAAATCATAACTCATTTTTCATTGTACATGATTTTGTTTCTCACTCTCTCATATGTAGAAGGATGGTTAAGACGTATAGCGTAAAGTATTATGAGTGTCATGTATTATATGCGTGTATAAATAATAGAGGACTTAACAACAGTATTAAGTATTTTTATTGAAGGGAAGTGGAACCAAGTTAGGAGGGTTTTCTTAATTTTTGAACACTCACTGGTGTTCTGGAAGTCAGCTGCCTGCTTCTACAATAGAAATGTAAGAGAGGAAGTCCGATTAGCCTAAATTTGTACAAGCAGAACATTTCTAATAATGCTATAGTATCGTCGCTTTAAATTTTTCTTTACATTCATATATGTATATTTTTTTTATTATTATAACACAACTGGCGACCGTGGCAGGACTTAAGGGCACCGATTGTAAGTAGGATTGTTAACTACTGTTATAGTAAGAAATTTCTATGACATTGTTATTGGTCAAAAAAACTAATTGTATTTTCTGTTTACATGAATCAAGATGGGGAGCAAGTAAAGCAAAAAGGCAATAACTGTGGAGAAAATTTTGGAAAGGATAAGAATTGGACACAGGTTATGTAAAATTTTCCATGGTAAGCTGTTTTGTTTGGTGCAGCAAAGCAAAGGTAGGACAGCTACAGAAGTTGCTTGCATGGTTACGCTTGGTAGCGCCTGTTTTGATACAGATAGAAACCTTTTCCTCATTATTCCCTTGTTTGAATGTATTGTGGAAAACCTACAAGAATTTTTCAATGTGATACACATGATCAGTAAAACAAAGAATTGCGACCATTAACTTGCATATTGTAACAGATGCAAAACAGGCTTTGACATCACATAATTGTCGAGAGTAATAATTAGTATATGAAATTTTAACATTTTTGTGAAATTTTTATTTTTGCATATTCATATAAGACGCCAGAAAAATATATGTCCATTGTTGTTAGCATTGGCGGAAACACAATCAGCCAAGATGGTGTAGAATTGTGAGATCGAACAATTGAAGTTCAGGATCCATGCATGCCTACTGCAGAAGGTGTAAGTAGGTCAGAGATGAGTATCGCAGGTGTGACAAATGAAGGCGACGCTCCACAGCAGAATAACCTTGACGACACAATGTTCACAATTGACAAGACAATGTCTCGCGTCTCCCAGACTGATATACCACACACGACTGAAACACATATAAATCTTGACAACACGTTACAAACACCACTTGTTCTCAACAAAAACACTAACTGGGAAATTACAGCTGATAGCTACAACTATAGATTAGATTAGATTAGATTTACTTTCATTCCAATTGATCTGTAGTAAGGAGGTCCTCCAGGATGTGGAACATGTCAGAAAAACAACAATACATGACAAATATTTACAACTAAAACAAATAAGCTAATGTACTATTCCACAGGTCCCAAGTGGAATGATCGTCATTTTTTAATGAACACTAAGAGTCAGTTTACAAATACTAATGCACTGAATTTAAAATAAAAAAGTTTTTTATTTATTTATAAGGTAATAAACATGTAATACAACTACTGTAATACTTATTTACAATGAACACATTACTGCACTGAAATGGTGCAGAAGTTAGATTATACTTACACACAAATTTTCAATGAACACATTACTGCACTGAAACTGTGCAGAAGTTATGTTGTACTTATATACTAATCAGTTGGTTTTACTAAGAAGTTCATCAATGGAGTAGAAGGAGTTGGCCACCAATAAATCCTTTAGGCTTTTCTTAAACTGAATTTCATTGGTTGTTAAGCTCTTTATGGCTGCTGGCAAGTTATTGAAAATGTGTGTTCCTGAATAATGCACACCTTTTTGTACGAGACTAAATGACTTTAAATCCTTGTGAAGACTATTCTTACTTCTAGTATTGATTCCATGAATTGAGCTGTTGGTTTGAAAAAGTGATATATTTTTAATGACAAATTTCATTAAGGAATAAATATATTGGGAACCAGTAGTTAGTATCCCTAGTTCCCTAAACAGGCTTCTGCAGGATGTTCTTGAGTTCACACCACATATAACTCTTACTGCACATTTTTGTGCCTGGAAAATTTTAGCTTGCCTTGATGAATTACCCCAAAAAATAATCCCATATGACATTATGGAATTAAAGTAAGCATAGTATGCCAGCTTTTTCATTTTTATATCCCCTATGTCTGACAAAATTCGCATTGCAAACAGAGATTTGTTAAGACGCTTCAGCAGTTCTGTGGTGTGCTCCTCCCAGTTGAATTTATTATCAAGCTGTAATCCCAAGAATTTAACACTGTCCACTTCTTCTATCTTCTTGTCATCGTATGTTAGACATATACTCTTGGGAAACCCCTTACAAGTTCTGAACTGCATGTAGTGTGTTTTTTCAAAGTTTAGTGACAAAGAATTGGCTGGGAACCAGTGATTAATGTCGACAAATATTTTATTGGCTGATCTTTCTAAGACTACACTTGATTTGCTATTTATTGCAATGTTTGCATCATCGGCAAACAAAACAAACTTGGCATCTGGTAATGTTACTGATGAAAGGTCATTGATATACACAAGAAAAAGTAAGGGCCCCAAAATGGAACATTGTGGGACCCCACATGTAATTAGTTCCCAGTTGGATGATGCCTGATAGCTTGATACATGTCTCTTTCCTAATAACACCCTTTGTTTCCTGCCAGAGATATAAGATTTGAACCATTTTACAGCATTTCCTGTTACACTATAATATTCTAGTTTACTTAAAAGGATATTGTGATTTACACAGTCAAACGCCTTTGACAGATCACAAAATATACCAGTTGCCTGCAATTTTTTGTCTAAGAATTAAGCACATTTTCACTGTAAGTGTAGATAGCCTTCTCAATATCAGAACCTTTTAGAAATCCAAACTGTGACTTTGACAATATGTTATTTGAGATAAGATGGTTATAAAGATGACTGTACATTACTTTTTCGAAAATTTTTGAGAATGCTGGCAACAGTGAAATTGGACGGAAATTTGATGGTATTTCTTTATCTCCCTTCTTAAACAGTGGCTTAACTTCAGCATATTTCAGCCATTCAGGAAATATTCCACTGATAAACGACTGCTTACACAGATAGCTTAATATGTTACTTAGCTCAGAATCACATTCTTTAATTAACTTTGTTGATATTTCATCATACCCACTAGATGTTTTTGATTTTAAAGATTTTATGATTGACATTATTTCTGTTGGGGTAGTGAGGGTCAAATTCATATTATGGAAGTTACTTGAAATGTCTGGTCTAAGGTAATCCATAGCAGCATCTACCGAACCTGACAACCCCATCTTTTCAGTAACAGTTATAAAATGTTTGTTAAAAAGTTCTGCAACACTATACACATCTGTCACCAATGTATCATTTACTCTTAATGCTATTTGTTCCTCTTCATGTCTGGTTCTACCAGTCTCCTGCTTCACTATATCCCATATTGTCTTTATTTTTTGTTCCCTTTCATGTCTGGTTCTACCAGACTCCTCCTTCACTATATCCCATATTGTCTTTATTTTGTTATCTGATCTGACTATCTTTTCCTTGTAATATATTTGCTTTGACATCCATATTACAGTCTTTAATATTTTGCAGTATTTCTTATTATGTGCTATAGCATCAACATTGGAAATGTTTCGGATTGACAGATACAGTTTTCTTTTTGTTTTACAAGATACCCCTGTTCCTCAACTAATCCATGGCTTCTTTGTAGACTTTGCTCTAACCTTGGTAAGTTTTGGGGGAAAGCAGTGTTCGAATAAGGTAAGCACTTTATTAGCAAAAATGTTATATTTTTCATTCATGCCATGAGCACTGTAAACATCAGTCCAGTGAATGTCTCTGAGGAGTGTTCTAAAATAATCAATTTTTGGCTTACTGATTACGCTCTTGAGCTCAGATTTAACAGATTTTATATCCTGTTCAGTATTAACATTTAACAGAAGGAACTGCATGTCATGGTCTGAGAGGCCATTGACTATTGGTTTTGTAATATAATTTTGTTCATTGGACTTTTCTATAAAGATATTATCAATGGCTGTTTGTGAGCAAGTGGCTATCCTAGTGGGGAACTTTACAGTGGGAATTAAGTTGAATGATAGTGTTACTAACTCAAATAAGTTCTTATTGGGAGAGTCTTTAAGGAAATCTACATTGAAATCACCAGCAACCACAATTTTTTTGTTTTTGGTTGTTAAATGGGCCAGTACAGTTTCAAGGTGGTTTACAAACAAATTAAAGTTACCTGCAGGTGCTCGATATACACTTAATATTATGAAGGATTATTTGTGAAATTCTAATTCTGTTGCACATGCTTCCATATGCTGTTCTAGGCAAAATTTATGAATGTCTATGTTCTTAAATTTATGACAGTTCCTGATGAATGTGGCAACTCCTCCTTTCTCCATTTCTGATCTACAAAAGTGAGATGCTAACCTAAACCCTGTAACACTTAAAAGTTCTATACCAGTGGTCACATGATGTTTAGAGAGGCAGATTATGTCAGCTGGGTTTGAAGACTCTAATTCATCTACGCAGATAGTTAATTCATTAATTTTATTTCTCAGTCCTCGAATATTTTGATAGTACAACTGATGCTCTGCTATGGCAGTTATTATCTAACATAAACACGAAAATAGATAGTATCAACACCAATTTCAGTGATATGAAACAAGATATGAACATGGTGCACAAGATCTAAATACAATGAAACAGAACAAAAACAAGTATTCAAGGATTTGCAAGACGCGGTCTCACAGAAGTTCGATGACTTAGCCAAAATTTTAGCACTGAAATCGATGAAAAATTGAATGATATGAAGGAACAAGTAAGGGATGAAGTACGTTCTGAAGTTAACGGTAGCATTACGGAGCTAAAACAGAAAGTAGATTCTTTTAGCGACCATAATGATCTAGTAGAGCAACAGATAAAAAAAATTACAGACGCAAACACAAATACTGAAGCCACACAAAGCAAGTAAAAAAAGGTAACCCTTGCCGTTAACAAACTAAATAAAGACTATGAAGGTGCACCACTGACTGTAGAAGAGCTTACTTTAAGGGTAGCAACACTAGAAGTTGACTCAGCCTGTGCTAAGAAGGAGAGAGAGAAACTCAATAAAATCTGAGCGATATCATTAGTCAAGCAGAAGCAGAAGAAGTTAGTAACCGATTGTAAGTTATACACAGATGTAATAGAAAAGGTTATTCAGAAAAAAGAAAATGAAATGGTGAACAAGATAAACATTAACCTACAAGCTGCAGAAAATAGGATTCGCAATCTTTTAGAAGAAAATATTACCGGATCTCGAAATATGCACATAAGTAATATACAGGTTGCAGGGAACAAACCACAACCTGCCGGTATTTATCCACAAATTGTCAGGAGTCCCACAGCAGGTACCAGTGACAGTTGTAAAAATCAAAATGTAAACATACCTGCAACTCCAATACCTGAGGAATTACCAACTAGAATTACAGGTAACTACAATAACCTCGTAAATACGACCGAAAATGCCACGTGTCTATCAACTATTTTTGCAGACGAAGGTTTGCTGAGACATCGACAGTTTCCTACTTTCTCTACCGAATGTAAAAGAATGAATCCAGTAGTATTTATCAGTGCTTTTCGTCATATATTTCCACGCAACTGGATTGAAGGACAGAAAATCAGATTTGTCGTGGGTTATACGAAAGGTGACTTTTTTTTATGGACAACTGAAGTGGCCGAACGTTGCAGCACTTATATCCAACCCAAACGAGCTTTCCTAGACAAGTGCTGGTCTGAGGCAGTGCAAGAAACACTCAGATGCGAGGTTTTCAACCCTGCACAATTCAATGGCAAATACATTGGTCTACGTGGATACTTTGAAAAATACCTGAACAAGACGGGCAACTGGACGAACCCAATATCACAGGTAGACGTGTTACAAATTTTGAAAAGTTCTTTACCATCTCACATTAGAGAAAAATTAGTCACAACGCCAGAGCATGATGTTGAATATTTTCTATCAGTGCTTGATTCTATCGACTAAATCTATGAGGAAAGACCTGTATCCAATAGAGCAACAGAAAATCAGGCACAACAGCAACATAGTTATGCAAATCAGTCAGTAAAACGTGATCTAAAAGCACAGCAAAAATGGTAGTCACAACAGCAAAGTCACATACCAAGAGGTAACGAGTACGATAACGGGAACGGAAGAAACAAACGATTGAAAAGAAAATTTCAAAACGACAGGAGTAATTTCAACGCACGAGCGAATTACAATCCACCATCACAAGGCCCTATGCCGAACATGAACAGAAATAGTCAGCCACAGCAGTGGCCGACGCGTGGAACATTGCCATGCCTTAAACTGTACCGCAGCTAACCTTTGGACAGCAAAATAACGACACAGGAGCCAACGACACAAATTGGAGAAATACCCACACAGTGCAACCAACTGAAATTACTCCAGGTAATGAATTAAGTCACACTACGCCGTCGGAGAATAGCAACTGGTTGTAGTTGAGCCCCATGGTATTGACCTATCAGGGGTTGGAATCATGCTTGTTTCAGATGCGAGAAGAAGGTAAAGAAGTACCCAAGGTCGTCAGTTTAGCTAGTCACACATTATCAGAAGCAGAAAGATCTTAATCTGTGTCAGAAGTGGCAAGTTTAGCTGTAATATGGGCATTTAAAGAGTTTGAATATTTTTTGTGGGGCTAGAATACCAAAGTTTACTGTGACCATCAATCACTGTCACTGTCATTGCTCTATTGCATCGCAGATTAGCTAGGTGGTGTCTGTATTTACAAGAATTCAGTTTTGAGATCATTAAAGGAAGTCAGGATGTAATTTCAGATTCCTTGTCTAGGTTACCACAAGGTTTAGAGGAATTTAGTGAATTAACAGAGCAAGATGCAGAAATCAAAACGTTATTAATACAAGTACAACGCAATAGTCTTGTTAGCATAAGTTTTGTAAGCAAATGAGAATTATACAACAGCAAGATCACAGATGGAGTAAAGTCATGCAAAACCTTAAGCAAGATAAAGGTGAGAAGGTAAGTAAATGACATTAGGAGGTCAAGGGCATTTTGTTTCATACGAAATGTGAAAAATCTTATAAATGGTGTGTGTGCGCAATCCTGAAGATTATATTGATGCATTTATAAGACACACACATGAAGTATGGAGACATTATAGAGTAGGCAAATGTACTGAAAAAATTGCAACACTTTGTTATTTTCCATATTTCAAAAGGCGAGTCCTACAGGTATTAAGAAAGTATGCAATATGACAAAAATCAAAACAGTCCAATGTGTCAAACTATACTGAACCACACCGAATACTCACAAAAACCCCTCTAGATATAGTATCGCTGGACATAGCTGGTCCATACCCAAGAAGTAAAGGAGGGGTAAAATACATAGTAGCACTATACGATACTTTCTCGAAACATATAAAAATGTATGCCATTAAAAATGCAACAGCCACAAATATCAGGAAAAGAATTGAGGGAGAATATTTGAGAAGAGTAGGTAAACCAAAGGTACTACTAACTGATAATGCTTCATATTTCCTTGGGCAAAAGTGGAAACAATTTATGACCTAACAGTGCATAAAACATGTATTAGTAAGTTTTTTTCACCCAGAAGCAAGCCCAGTAGAACGAGTCTTTAAAGAATATAACAGGTTTATGAGGATATACACCCCTCACAAACACACCCGATGTGTGGAATACATAACTCCTTTCATGCAAGTTGTCAACAGCCTTCCACATTCATTCATCTAACAAATTGATGATCTGGACAAAACAAACGAATGAATGGGAGTCGCCCATAACATATGTACCCACTACAGAAAAGGCACAGAAGAAGAGAATTACGTCGAGAGTAGCAGGTACCTCGGGTAAACAATTTAATTATAAGGATATTTATACAAAGTTCAAAGGCAATCGAGAAATGTAATATGCATCATTGTAGTGTATCTCCGTGACAATTATCAGTACCTATTCACTGCAGAGTACACATAAACATCTAAGCATGAGATTTTGCAAAACCAATTAATTTTTATCATGTCACATGAAAGCTTGAATAACGACATTTCCAGGTATTTGAGAAAGATAAGTCTATGATGGTTGAAACGTCTTCATATTTCAGAGTAAGCTACATGTGAATTGAAGTAAAAAGCACTAGCACATGAAGAAACAACATGATAGTACGTGAATGATTAGTCAGTGCACATTATTCCCATGAAATAAAAGTTCCTTGGCATCTAGTCCATGATTGTACGAGCAACATATCCACATAAATCCTTGAACCAGTAGATGAGTATTTCCTGCCTCCCTCAAAAATAAAGGAGGTGGCGCCAAGTGTAGTTAGGCCAGCAATGTGTAATGTTTTAGTCCTATTTCCAATGTTTTTCTTCCTCCTCTACCTAAGGAAGAAATAAGCCCCCATGAGCGATAAAAGCCTATTATAAAATGAAGTATAAATGTATCATATGCTTGTATTGTATCATAATAATGTATTATGTAGTTTGTTTGTATATGGGAGGTGAACGAAGGTAAGTTAAAACTAAACAACAAACTGTAGTAACAGAACCCAGTTAATGAAAAATTTATGACGTTTTAAAACTTAAGAAATTTGTGTTCATAGTATAAGCAATGGGTGCAATGTCAGCCATAGGTATAAGCTCATGTTATGTATAATGTTGTAACTCAATACTTATATGAATTTTCATTGGAAACCAACTCTATGTGAAGGAATGAACTTGAAAAACAAGCATTGATACAATGTTTTGAATGGCTATATGTGTCTTTCAACAAGTAGACAGTCAAGTGTGGTGACATTAACATACGTGTGCAACGAAATAATTTCTGAGTATCGTGGCTCACAACACTTGATACAATAATAAGTGAACTATAGTTGTTCGAGCCAGTACTTACCTCATCAACGGATGTTGTTGGTCAGGGTTCTCTCCTTTGGAAATGCGGGTACGACAGGTTATAATGACGCCTGGGCCGTAGAAATGGAAATCTTCTGCAAAGCGTCAGATTTTGAACAATAAACACACACCCAGTGCACCCAGAATGCAGACAAGCGCCACAGCAATTCTTTAATATGTGGTACTCAGGTCAAAGTTGACACTCAGTGTGAAATCAACAAGAAGAAAACGAATGCACGCATGTGTGACAGTAGCAGCTAACATCTTGACCATTAGCGACTAGGGCTCAGTCGCCAAACCTGCCAGTACACAAGTGCGAAAGCCAGCAGTGAGGCTGAAGTAAATTGAACATTGTTGTCAGCGTGCTAAATTCAAATTTGTAATGGACTAACAGATTATGTAAATAATCTTTTAATATCTTGTAGTACTCTAATATACATAGGATAAGCTGACATATTCATTCCCTTAAATAAAAGAGAAGCCTACAAATAAAGGGCATCGACCCCTATCGGCGCATTTAAATATAAGTTACGCACATACATAAACACTGTACATCTCCATACCACATCAACATACAGTATTTGGACAGTTGTGTAGGTACATGGTGAAACCTGCTCAGAATAGTACAGTTAAAATTTATGAAAAACAAAAAAATGAAAAAGCGATTGACCATAAGCATTGGCAAATATATTAATTACGAATGTGCGGTAAGGCACAGACAAGTGAAAAAATCATCATTCATTTTTCTTTGTATATGATTTTGTTTTTCACTCTCTCATATGTAGAAGGATGGTGAAGTTGTATAGCTTAAAGTATGAAGTATTAAGAGTGTTATATATTATAGGTGTGTATAAATAATAGAGGACTTAACACCAGTATTAAGGATTTTTTATTGAATTTCAAATGTTCAAATGTGTGTGAAATCTTATGGGACTTATCTGCTAAGGTCATCAGTTCCTAAGCTTACACACTACTTAACCTAAATTATCCTAAGGACAATCACACACACCCATGCCCGAGGGAGGACTCGAACCTCCGCCGGGACTAGCCGCACAGTCCGTTACTGCAGCGCTTTAGACCGCTTGGCTAATCCCGAGTGGCTTTTATAGAAGTGAAGTGGATCCAAGTAAGGAGGATTTTCTTCATATTTTGACACACACTGGTGTCCTTGAAGTCGGCTGCCTGCTTCTACAATTGAAATGTAAGAGAGGAAGTCCAATTAGCCTAATTTGTATGAGCAGTACATTTGTAACAACGCAATAATATTGATGTTTTAAACTTTTCTTTCCATTCATATATGTATATTTTTTATTATTATAACTCACCAATTCAGAATGAGGCTGCATGAACATTTGCATGATGTAGAAGTGTGCATTGCTGAAACAGTGGCAAAACGATGTAGTGGCGTAAAGTTTAGCCACAACGATTTCATGAACAACATGAACAAAGAAATCAATGAACTAAAAAATAATATGAAATAGTTGGAATAAGGCACATCTATTTTTGATGAGGACAACACATCCAATGTTGTCAGTAACTACAATAGTCACATTAAAGTAAAACTGGAGCTATCAACAAACCAACCAATGTTGTGAATGCCCAAGTATTACTCACTGTCAGGACAATACCCTGTTTTCCTGCCTACTTTATGGAAACAACAAGTTGCAACAGAGGTACTTTATTATCTTTACACTGGGCGAAGAGAAAATCCATCCTCTGGTACTTATAAAAGCTTTTAGAGGTGTCATTCTGAATAACTGGAACTAAATCCACAAGATTAAATTTGCACTAGGGCATATGCGGGCTACTCAACACTATAGACCACTGAAGCATCAGAAAAATATTCAGCATATGACAACACTGAAAAATCTTACCTAGACAAGTACTGGTTGAAGTTTCTTCAGGAAAGGCTAAGGAAAGAAGTGTTCAACTTTGCAGCATACAATGTGAAGCAAGGCACATTGTATGCTCCTCATAAAAATATCTAATGAGACTAAATACTGGGACCAGAAAATGGAATCTACTGATGTACTATATATACTAAAGGAAAAGCACCCACTGCATATCAGGGAAAAGCTAATTATAGGTTCTGAAAATGATGTGGATGCATTTTTGTCCACTGTGGACATGTTGAACTTCCTTGAAAAATATAGGAAAGTGCCCATATGACTCATGATAAAAATTGTTGACAAAAACTAAGACAAAACAGTCAGTATTCTCATTACAGTTCACGAGACTGGCAGTAGTTACTAAGGCAACAGAATATATATGGTGAATAGCAGATGAATAATAACGAAAACTAAGATCAAAGTTGTCCACAGAAAATAAAGTGACATGTGATCGGCAGTACCTGTCCAAATTGAAGAAATAGGAACACTAGCTGTTTAGTCGGCCATGCAATTGATAGTAGTTTCTTCCAACTGGTCCAGACAAATTATTGAGCAGAAGAAGAACCTGACTTTATCCATCAGTGCATGCACAATTATAGGTAACCGTAGCCACATGTAATAAAGCTCTAGAGTTACAGAATTGGATAACAGTGGAACTGGCCTGTATGTCACACCTTCCCAGTAGTTGACGACCTGGTTGCTGATTGCTTTCCAGGCGTCGACTTCCTTCTGGAAACTGACAGCATAAAAGCCTTTGCTGAAGTAATATTGGTTTCACATCCTGGAGGTTGTATCATGAAAGTACCATCGCAAACTTCAGCTGAAGACTGCAGCCATTTCTGTGAGCAGGTGAAAGTACATATAGTGTGGATCAAACCTGTAGCCACATGTCTTAGCTCCTTGGATACTTGCAGTGGCAATGATTTAACAAAGTAAATGAGTAAGGTCAGATTTTAGACCAAAAACTTTCTTCCAAGCTGCAGTGACAAGTGTGTGTGTATGTGTGTGTGTGTGTGTGTGTGTGTGTGTGTGTGTTGTTAGGTGGGTGGGTGTGCATGTGATTTGTTGCGTAGTATAGCACACGTTAATTTTCCAAGTTTTTGTTAATAGTAAGAGCTTTTTACACATGCTAATCCAAAGTGATTTTAGTAATAATTACAAGGATCCACACCAGTTACATAGTTGGGCAATCCATGGGTATTCTATACTGTAGAATAAAGTTTTTAGGGCATAATAGTCATATCCATTTGTATTTGTTATGAGCATGCAATGCTGATCAACTGAGGTTATGGATTTTTTGACACTGATTACTGTCCTGTATGGATTGAACGTGATTGTGCCGTGAAACTTTTTAGGTTATTTCAAGAGCAAACTCACTGCAGAGTTTGACTGTGACTGATTGGCAACTATACCAACACAAAGAGAAGTGATTGTCCAGGCCCAGTTTGCAAACATATGACAAAGTAATTGATGTATGTCTTCCTAATGAAAATAAGTATTTTGTATGACATGAGGCGCGATTATCAATCGACAGTTGGTATGGGTAAGTATTACGTGTTTAATTCCTATTAGTTCACTTTTGTTTGGTTACTGTACTCCTCAGGCAGGTAAACATGTAATTTAATATTATTTACTCAATGGACTAATCATTAGCAATAACAAACTACGTCAGGGGTTGCAGTGTATACGATACCTGGTCGACTTCGTGTCTCCTGTCATGAAAGCATCCATTTATTTATAGTAGTGATAGTATAAGTGTTTAGAGTTTATCTAGGAATGAACGATCTGCTTTGCCGTGCGAGGTTAATGAACTAAAGACTCTCACTGGAAGTTCAAGCTTATGGTACACTTACAAACACTCACTAATGCGACACAATGGCTTTTGTCACATGGATTATAGGCACACATATGTTTGCACTGTGGCACAGATATAGTTAGAGCTAAACAATGTGTTTAAAGATATTGTGTTGCGACTGTTAGGATCAGGTAGCAAAGTTACTTTCGCAAAATCGCTGTTACACTAGGCATAGAAGTGGCTGCAAGAAAATGTACACTAAATGAATACTGAATGTTGAAGACAAGTTGAGATTACTTGTAACAATTATGTTGAACTGGTTGTCGTTCTGAAGAAAGTCAAATTCTCAACACCATTAATAAACGTTATCTGAAAAACTGAAACATAAACCAAGGAAATAAAAACAAAAATAGAAAATACATACATGCATACATACATACATTAATCCTTGTTCCATATATCATGAATAAGACATTTCGTAATGATGTGGAATGTGTCACTTTAACGTAAGTTTTCTTTACACAAAATAATTAATTTTTTTACAGTTACTACTTCATATCAAAGAATTCATCTTTTGAGTAGAAACAGTTGTCGTTCAGAAATTCTTTTAATTTGCTTTTACATGTTGGTTGGCTGTCTGTCAGACTTTTAATACTATTAGGCAAATGACCAAAAAAATTTATGGCAGCATAGTTCACCCCTTTCTGTGGCACAGTGAGATTTAATCCATAATAGTGAAGATCATCCTTTCTTCTAGTGTTGTAGCTATGCACTTCACTGTTATTTTGGGATGGGTTGTTAATGAAAAATTTCATAAGTGAATATATGTATTGTGAAGGGACTGCGAATATCCTGAGTTCCTTAAATAAATGTCTGCAAGGTGATCTTGGGTGGGCTCCAGCTATTACTGAGAGCAGTGATTGTAAATAGGCCTATTAGGCTAATTTACCAATATGCTTAGCACCAAAATTTGCAATAACCCTGATAGCATAAGTAGCCAATCCTAACCGTTTCGTAGGTGATCGATGTGTTTCTTCCAATTTAATTTCTCATCAATGCACACACCCAGAAAATTTGAGTATTCTACCTTATCAACAGACTTCTGTTCATAGTTATATTTAACAATGGTGTTATGGCATTTCCTGTACATAATTTTATAAAATGTGTTTTCTCAAAATTTAGTGAGAGTCCATTAGCAGAGAACCACTTAATAGTTTTTAAAAGACATTATTTGTAATTTCCTCAGCTGATTTTTGCTTCTTGGGTGGGATTACTATACATGTATCACCAGCAAAAGAAGTAACTTTGCATCTTCATTAATATAGAGTGTGTAACCTCCCCCTCACTTATCGACCTTAATGACAGTGAAAAATTAAACCGCACGTACCTAATGGAAATTTGGGAAACGCAATCGTCACCGAGGTTAATTTGTCGGTAAAGAGGGAGGAAAGGGTTACATCTAAATGAAAGGAAAAATGCTAATGAAACTGGTGGAAATTAATTTTGAAATAGGGGTAAAGTTAATAAAGAAAGTAAATGTGCGGCCGTTACGTTAACAATCAACTAGTGGTAATTAGATATTTGAGATTTGGGGAAAATTACGGTCGCCAGTCCTAAGGACAATTACTATAGTAACTGAAAAAGAAAGATTATTACACATATAATTAGCACTAGAAGCGTGGCAACTGAAGGTTGACAAGTGTAGTGTGAAAACTGAAAGTTTGTCAGAAGTAATAAATTTCGCTGCACTCTGACTTAATTTAGCAAAAGAATTAATAAAACAGGAAAATCGAAAGTTAATTTAGTGACTGAAGTTAATAGTGAACTTTGTTTCTGAAGCATATCGAAATTCAGTAAAATACAGTTAGTCTTGGGCTACCTCAACAATCATTTCAAAAGCTACTTGAATCTACGTAATTTAGAAATAAGAGATTTAACTTCGAACTTGAGATAAATGATTCTGGACAATTAACAATAGTAAAATTTAGTACGTACCAAGCTGAGCTGCAGTCACAGGTAAGCTAAAATACGGTAACAAAACTCACACTCTTAATTTGTGCCTGTGTAATCTAGCTATTGTAGCCAGCTATGAATACTTAAAGTGAACTTTGAGATTAAAGCAGTGAAATGGAATTATGCTGGCGTTTGAATTTCAACGACACTCGGGTTCATTTCGGAAAAGGAAGGGACCCTGCTTGGCAATGCAATTGGGACAATGAGCAACAAAGGTTCATGCTAAGTTGCTGTAATTTTGCGAGGCAAATGGAACAATTTGAAAAGCTGAGGTCTGCCATACAGTTCTGAAACTTTACGTGGTTTTAGTCTTCCTTGTTGGTTGATTGAAGGTTTGAAGCCGTCGATCGAGGAGGTGGCGACAGTCACTCATTGTCGGCCGTCGCTGTTGCAGAAGCTGGATGTTGGCGCGCCTTCTTCTCGACACGGTCACCATGCGGAACGGGCTCTTGATGTGCGCCAGCTAATGCTTCCCGTCCGCGACACTATGTCAGAAACTATAATCGCGAGTCGAGTGCAATTACATGCTGCCAAACCCCGAAAGCGCGGCAACTCGCGGGAGCGTCACACAACACACCTGCTCCACTCGCTACTCCAGCCAGACTCCGACTGCTCTGCCCGCGCTCCACGCGGCAGAGTTAACACTACCAAAGATCCTACACACTTTGATTCTTCACACGACCTATCGATGTAATCGTTCGATAGCAGTTTTCCCTAGGCAAGACCCAGCGTAAAAATACAAATAATATTTACGAAACAAACCAATTATACATCGACATAAATGCATAAATATATATATACAAATAGTAAAACAATTACAATATACGAAGACACAGAAATGTTATATATTCAGGTAACAAACATAAGGAAAAAAAATTTGCAGTGCAATAGATGGAAATAGGAGGATATGCATTTCCGGCGTTACACATGCCCCACATTCTCTGAGGATGTTCGTGTAACCTAAACAGACTCAGAAAATGTCCCAAAAAAAGAAATAGCGGAAATGCATATGCTCAAAACATCAACAAAATTTAGCATTCGTCTAATTAACCATAAATCAATTTTTTGACGATAATAATTGAGTGGAGACACTCCTAATCTTATTCCACTCTGTCATCTTGATCAAAATAAAGCAGGTTGACAACATATTAAAATTCATAGAAAACATAGAAAATGGTTTAGCTATTCTAAAAATCTAAATTCCTAGCAGTATCAAGAAATGGAATACTATTTACAAAATTAATCAGATTACATGGTCATAGAAAACAGGTATATCAAAATACGCAAATCAATAATTAATTACATAGAATACGTATTTTATATAAACTTTTCATAATTAATATTCTCGTCATGAGTGTGCACTTAACGCTAAACAAGAAAATAATATACAGCAGATCGACAAAAACATAAATATTGACAACAGAATTCTTTCATATCAGCTGTCCGGGAAGAAAAACAACTCCGCCTTCGGTACTCGTAAGTACAAAGAATGCCGACAGCGGCACAAGAGCCGACAGCGGCACAAGAGCCGACAGCGGTTCCGCTCCGCCAGTATTGTTGCGCCCGCCTGTGCGGCACGCTTGATCTCTCTCGCCCTTGTAACGGCATTTCCAGAACGTCCGTTTCACTGAATTCTTTCGGTAAAACTCACTCCCGAGTAATCTCAACGAGTCCATAAACACTATCACAGTGGATAACTCAACACTGTCCATCATCACACGCATGTACTGGCCTGAAACTTAAAACAACGTCTAAGTACATCGGCAATGACTAGTAAATCACATATTTATGACATCTTACAGCTATTTACAAAATCATATATACATTCCTTAATCTACTGTGACTCAGCTGAAAACTTAAACTAGCAGCTTGGATTTTTCAGTTGATTAGATCATGATTAAATTGATTAAAATTAAATTGATTAATCAAAATTAATTACTTATTAATTACAACTTCTTTAATTACCTTGGTCAGTCAAAAGCATGGCAATCTAGCAAATCGTTAAATCTTACACTCTATTTTACATACTGTACAAATTACCCATTCTGTGGTATTAATCAATCCTAGGTTGGTACAATTTCAGGTCTACAATGTTCCATATACCTAATAGTTTTCCAGAGCTTGGATACTCTAAGCGATAAGCATTTGTGTGAGGTATACCAATGACTTTATATGGTCCATTATAAACAAACTTAAATTTAGAGATTTCATGGTCTATCTCGCTCGATTTCTCATGAGCTTTTACAAGTACTAAGTCTCCGATTGCAAACTTAGCAAAACGCGCTTTAGCGTCATGACGACGTATGCGAGCATCGGCTTTTAGCTTCATTACTTCTCGCAAACGATCTTTTTTCACACCAATACTAATGTCAATCCGTGGAGGGAATTTGATTATCTCTTCCACTAAACTTTTACTTCTGTCACCCAACAGGATTTCCTCTGGAGAAAATCCCGTAGATTCATGTCTCAAGCTGTTCATAATTCTCTCAAATACTGCTACATATTTGTCCCATGCCCGATGGTTGTGATGGCAATAGGTACGGCAAAGTCGGCCTAGCTCGCGCATATACCTCTCAGCGGGATTCCCAGCCGGACAATAAGCTGAAATATGGATCACCTCGACCCCATTACTTTCCATGCCTTCATTCCACAACTTAGAAGTAAATTGTGCCCCATTGTCTGATAGAATCGCCTTGGGCTTACCAATATGAACAAAATAATCGTTCACAAGCTTGCTATAGACCGCTTTGGCTGTAGCTTTCCTAATCGGGTATAGTTTGATGAACTTGGAAAAAGCTTCTAGCACTACTAAAATGTAGGCCAAGTTTCCTGATGACTTGGGCAAAGGTCCGTACAAGTCCACGCACAGTAATTCAAAGGTGTCGTTAGGCCTTATACTTTGCATAGGACCACGACTCGTACAGTTGGTAACTTTCACCTTCTGACATAAATCGCAAGTTTTCACTCTGTCAGTATGCGTTTTAACATGTTGTTAAAATGCGCTACTTCACTCAGCTTTTCCGTACATTTCTTTGGTCCACAGAGACCATACGCCAAATGGTAGTAGTCAATTATTTCCGTGACGTATTTGGTGGGCCAGCATACCCGCCAAATATTACTATCTTCACTCTTACGTATGTACAAGATATGATCGTATATCTAGTAATACTTCCTTAATTTCTCTCCTTCTGGACTCCTTTCGTCATATCGGGTTTTCACCATATTTAAACAACCATCCTCGTTCTGATGACGACGTAGATTCTTACAGACGTTCATTATTAATTTACGTCCCTCAACTTCTTTAAAATAGTATAATTTGACCACTCCATCTGACTCCTCTTTCAATACATCTTGATTAAACTCGGGCAACCGCGACAGCGCATCCGCAACGCAATTGTCGGTCCTTTTTACGTAACAGATGTCATAGTTAAATTGCTGTAAATACAGCGACCACCTAGTCAGTCTTTCGTGAAGTAGTTTACAATCCTTCAGATAAGTGAGCGCCTTATGGTCCGTATGAATAATCACCTTACGGTCCCATAGGTAACCCTTGAACTTTTTGAACCCCCACACGATAGCGAGACACTCTTTCTCAGAAATCGTGTAGTTTCGCTCACTTTTTGATAAAGTTCGACTCGC
Source organism: Schistocerca nitens (assembly GCF_023898315.1). Classification (NCBI taxonomy): domain Eukaryota; kingdom Metazoa; phylum Arthropoda; class Insecta; order Orthoptera; family Acrididae; genus Schistocerca; species Schistocerca nitens. The sequence goes on along the minus strand of NC_064617.1, from coordinate 82,890,672 downwards.
GAACGCTATCGTCCGGTGTTCCTTATCCTCTCCTTTACCAACTTCTTGGAACAGTTCTACCGCCACCCCGTAATTCGACGAATCCGTTCCCAGATGGAAGGGTAGCGATAAATCAGGATGAAATAGTATGTTAGATCTTAACAACTCGTCTTTTAATCTCTCGAAAGCGGCCTGACACCCGTCAGTCCACAAAAACGGAACGTTTTTGCGTAAGAGGTTATTCAAATTTTCATCATTAAACACTTGTCCTTTTACAAATTTACGGTAAAATCCTGTTAGCCCTAGAAAACTTTTTAACTGTTTCCTAGACTTGGGTGGAGGACAATTCCTTATTGCCTCTAGTTTCTCTGGGTCCTTTGTAATACCAGCAGTGGTAATTACATGCCCTAAAAATTTCAGTTCCTGCTTCACAAATTCGCATTTCTTTAGCTTTAGAGTCATTCCGCCACGGCGCAATGCTCTAAAAACTTCATCTAACAGGTCACAATGGTCATGCCAAGTGGCATTGGCCAACAATAGGTCGTCAACATATACAGTTAATCTTGAACTCAAAGCCGGTCCTAGCACTTTATCTAGGGCCCTGATGAATACGGACACAGATATATTAAGTCCAAACGGCAGTACTCTATACTGATAACACCTGCCCGCAAACAAGAAGGCAGTGTATGGCCTAGATTCTTCTTCGAGTTCTATTTGCCAGTAACTAACCGTCAGATCGAGGCTAGTCATGAACTTAACGTCATGAAAACGTTGCAAAATCTCCTCCATACTATCTGGTCTGTCTGTTTCACGTTGAACGACCCTATTCAAAGTGCGTGTGTCAATCACAATACGCACACTACCATCCCGTTTTGCTACAATTACCAAACCGTTATTGTATGGACTTGTACTTCTTTCAATCACTCCCCATTCGATCATCTTATCTATCTCCCGTTGCACTGCTTCCTTTTTGGACAGCGGTATAGCATACGGTCTCACGAAGAATGGTTCATGCGGAATTACATGCAACTTGCATTTATATCCATCCACAAGTCCCGGTTTGTCTGAAAACACACTCTTATTCCTCATTATTACTTTATACAGGCCTCGTCTTTGTTCGTGTGTTACGTTTGACACACCGTCTACAATACTTTCCAATTCACTTTCTACACTATTGTCAATGCAGAGATTCCTCACATTACAGTAGTTCAAATTAATACCTACATCAATACCATCCGGCCAGTTAACAATGTGTATAGGCTGGTATTGCCTATGCACAACGTCTCCTGCCTCGTCAAAACTAACTACTATTGTTTTATCTCGTGACGTACATGTCAAAGTTTTGCTTTCGCAATTAATCACTGCACGGTACTTTAATAGCCAATCTAACCCAATAATTACTTCCGTAGTTAAGTCTGGCACGACGACAAACTCTTGTTCAAATCGTGCCCCACATATCTGCATAAGTTGACAAAAATCTGTTTTGTGGCCGGTTTACTGGCGTTCCCAGTAGCACCGATAATTTTCACTCCTGTTACTGGCATAACTACGATGCCAGGTCTGTCTTTCAGTAACTCAAATATTTTCCCAGATACAGCACTCAATTCTGCACCGGTGTCAATCAACACGTTTAGTTGTAGGTCGTGCATATTAACAGACACTACTATCTGTCTACACTTGTCCTCGACTGTTTCTTTATTTTCCCACAGTAAATCCTCGTCTATATCCAGGTCATTCCAGAAAAAACCATCCGGCTTTGATCCTAAAACCGGCTTATCTGGCGGCTTTTTCAGCCTCTGTTCACATACAGTTTTAATTTCAACACGTTTGTCCTGAGGCTTAGTCTGTAGCTTCGCCTCCAATACCGAAACCTTTTCCTGTAACTCGTCAACTAGTGAGTGTTGCTTTGCTATCAATTCACTAATTGTCACCTTCGTTGATTCCTCTTTGGCCAGATTGATCTCATCTGCCAATCTACCTGGAGGAATGTGCCCAGTAGTTTCTGCAATTACTTCCGCTAGATCTGCACAACCCACACTGCTATCGTCTGACCGTATAATGTCAGCTCTAACCTCATACACGCTGTAATCTATGTGCTTTTCTACCAATCGTGTCCGGTTATCACTAAAATTTTCGCAATCTTTCTCCTTAATACTTTCGCAATGTTTAAACTGGAGGTTTGCGTCGGATGGGTCGGCTACTTCTACCACTATAACTTTCGGTAAAGTCTGCCGGTTAGGGCCAGAACTTTCCATTACTACTTCAACATCCAACTCCTGCGGGACGAAACACGACGAATCTTGCTCGTGCTCCCCATTAACATCAACTATTTCTGGTAAAGTCTGCCGGTTAGGGCCAGAACTTTCTATCACTTCACAAACACTATCTTCCTGCGGGACGAGACGCGGCAAATCCTGCCCGCGCTCCCCATAAACGCTTCCCCATACAGACCCCTATAATCTCTTAGTTCGTCGTATAAGCGACCGAACTGCCTTAACCAGACCTCATCCCTCTCTGCATCCCCTCGCTCGATGACGGACGTTTTATCCGACATCTGATCTTCTCTCAACACTTGCGAATCATTCTTAAACTCAATCTCCAGTTCCGCTGTGGGTATTACAGCTGCCACTTTATAATCGATTTCCGGAACAATACTTAAATTGTTCTCACTGACAGTGAATGTATTTTCTACTGCCGTGTCTACAGCTGATCTACTACTAGTGGGCGCACTCCTTTCTCCTAACACTGGCACACTCTCCCGCCGTTGATTATTCCATACGGAATTCTCATAACGACTACACCTCGGTTTTCTACTGTTATTGGGCAGCCAAAATTTCTCCACGCCCGGTCGGCCCCTCACCGGCGCGGCTAATGGTTTCCCTGTCTCGTCCCAGCAGACACGCTCCCCGGATGCTGCTGAGGCGGCTGATCACACACTCTGGCGTTATTACTATTCTGCGAAGCCAGTATCACGCTAGTATGATACTGGTTTCCGTCATTCCTGTAATTATTTGCATTGTATCGATTGTCATTACGGCCCGAACCACTATTGTTATTGCCGCCAAGATTGCGGTATGCATTATTCCCATAGTTATGATTGTTGTGGTACCCGTTGTTGTTACCATGGCCTCTACCACTGTCGTGATTATTGCGCCAATTGTCCTCGTCCTCCACTCTTTCCACGAAATCATTTACTGTCCTGTAATTGCTTCCTACGTAGCGTTTTGTATCGTCTGGAAGCTTTTTGTAGAGTTCCCAGACTATTTCGGATTCCGTGCGGCGATCATGCAAATATTCCAACTTGCTAATCCAGCCCTCACAAAACTCCTTCATCGAACCGCGCGAATTCGCATCGAAAGGCCTCGATACGACAAATTCGCGCCAGACACTTTGTTGTTTTTGCTCTGACCAGTATTCAGCCAGAAACAAATTTTTAAATTCGTCAAAAGTCAGGTTCGTAATGTTGAGGTTTAAGCCCCAACGCTTGGCATCACCAGCCAACACATCAATAATCGCATTAATTTTTCTTTCATTAGTCCATGATCTGGGCAAAACTCTTTCACAATTCTTAATGAAATCCGTCGCGTGTATACCGCCTTTTTTCAAGGGGTCGAACCGCTCCTCTTTCGTCAACAATTCCGAACTATGTGCATAGATTGGCACATAGCTCTGTTTTTCGTCAAGTTTCTTTTCTAATTCCGACACTCTCGTAATTACTTGGCAAGTGGCTGTCGCAAGCGTTTCTACTTCGCTTTTTTTTTTCTTCGCAGGTATTAGCCTGCTTCGTCACTTTGGTATCTACTTCGGATACTAAAGCCTTTAAAGTTTCCACCTTCTTTTGATCCTCTTTTTTCACTAATTGAATTTGTTCCGTCACCTTATTCTCGATGATCAGAGCAACTGATTCTCCTACACTTTTCTCGATTCTGCTAATTTCGGAATAAAAACAAGTATTTATGCTCGCAATTTCCGCCTGAACGCCTATCATTTCCTGTTTAAGATTACCGATTTCGGTATTAATCACAACAATATCTTCTTTGATTTTATCAACTTTTGTGTTAACAACTCCAACATTGTTGTTAACAACATTAATAGCTTCGTAGTGACTGTCTAGCTTTCGTTCAATTTTTTCAGACTGAGCTTCTTGCTTGGCCGATTGACTCTTGATTTCGTTAATCAAAACATTCAATAAATCAGTTAAATTCGCGGAAACTACCGGTTTTACTTCCGTAGCGGCTTCCTCTTTAATTGTCCCCCCGTACTCGTCATCAAGGGATTCACATTTGATTTTCACTTTCGACTCCGAAACATTTTCTAAAGTGTGGAATTCTATTTCTGCTCTTTGTTGCGTTTCGGCGGTCGCGTCTTTCATGCTAGCCGCCTGTCGCTGAACAATGGGTACCGCGGTGCGCGTTTCCCACTGTTCGACCGATTGTTCCTTATCCAAGCCTACCAAATTTTGGTAATTGTTGCCTTACTCATTTTAATAATTTTCAATATAAATGCCAAATCTCAAATCTAATTAGGATTCCTCACACTAATATTCTCGCTGACGTATCGACCGTTTGGTAACCAGTACTTTGTTACGAGATTTGCACAATGCAAAATTCGTGTCCAGAACAACCTCAAATCCGAAGATTGTCCTGTCACGGTCGCCACATGTAACCTCCCCCTCACTTATCGACCTTAATGACAGTGAAAAATTAAACCGCATGTACCTAATGGAAATTTGGGAAACGCAATCGTCACCGAGGTTAATTTGTCGGTAAAGAGGGAGGAAAGGGTTACATCTAAATGAAAGGAAAAATGCTAATGAAACTGGTGGAAATTAATTTTGAAATAGGGGTAAAGTTAATAAAGAAAGTAAATGTGCGGCCGTTACGTTAACAATCAACTAGTGGTAATTAGATATTTGAGATTTGGGGGAAATTACGGTCGCCAGTCCTAAGGACAATTGCTATAGTAACTGAAAAAGAAAGATTATTACACATATAATTAGCACTAGAAGCGTGGCAACTGAAGGTTGACAAGTGTAGTGTGAAAACTGAAAGTTTGTCAGAAGTAATAAATTTCGCTGCACTCTGACTTAATTTAGCAAAAGAATTAATAAAACAGGAAAATCGAAAGTTAATTTAGTGACTGAAGTTAATAGTGAACTTTGTTTCTGAAGCATATCGAAATTCAGTAAAATACAGTTAGTCTTGGGCTACCTCAACAATCATTTCAAAAGCTACTTGAATCTACGTAATTTAGAAATAAGAGATTTAACTTCGAACTTGAGATAAATGATTCTGGACAATTAACAATAGTAAAATTTAGTACGTACCAAGCTGAGCTGCAGTCACAGGTAAGCTAAAATACGGTAACAAAACTCACACTCTTAATTTGTGCCTGAGTAATCTAGCTATTGTAGCCAGCTATGAACACTTAAAGTGAACTTTGAGATTAAAGCAGTGAAATGGAATTATGCTGGCGTTTGAATTTCAACGACACTCGGGTTCATTTCGGAAAAGGAAGGGACCCTGCTTGGCAATGCAATTGGGACAATGAGCAACAAAGGTTCATGCTAAGTTGCTGTAATTTTGCGAGGCAAATGGAACAATTTGAAAAGCTGAGGTCTGCCATACAGTTCTGAAACTTTACGTGGTTTTAGTCTTCCTTGTTGGTTGATTGAAGGTTTGAAGCCGTCGATCGAGGAGGTGGCGACAGTCACTCATTGTCGGCCGTCGCTGTTGCAGAAGCTGGATGTTGGCACGCCTTCTTCTCGACACGGTCACCATGCGGAACGGGCTCTTGATGTGCGCCAGCTAATGCTTCCCGTCCGCGACACCATGTCAGAAACTATCATCGCGAGTCGAGCGCAATTACATGCTGCCAAACCCCGAAAGCGCGGCAACTCGCGGGAGCGTCACACAACACACCTGCTCCACTCGCTACTCCAGCCAGATTCCGACTGCTCTGCCCGCGCTCCACGCGGCAGAGTTAACACTACCAAAGATCCTACACACTTTGATTCTTCACACGACCTATCGATGTAATCGTTCGATAGCAGTTTTCCCTAGGCAAGACCCAGCGTAAAAATACAAATAATATTTACGAAACAAACCAATTATACATCGACATAAATGCATAAATATATATATATACAAATAGTAAAACAATTACAATATACGAAGACACAGAAATGTTATATATTCAGGTAACAAAAATAAGGAAAAAAATTTGCAGTGCAATAGATGGAAATAGGAGGATATGCATTTCCGGCGTTACAAGTGGCAAGACTTAATATATATTGAGAACAATCAGGGCCCAAGACTGAACCCTGTGGGACACCATTCTCGATACCTCCCTAGTTAGAGGACTCTGCTGGTTTTTTCAGACTATCTGTACTGTTAATTTCAACCTTCTGCAGTTTTCTAGTTAAGTATGCGTTAAACGATTTGTGCACTGTCCCACTCATAACACAATACTTAAGCTTATCTAGAAGAATTTCATGATTCACACAATCAGAAGCCTTTGAGAGATCACAAAATATCCCAATGGGTGATGTTCAGTTATTCAATGAATTTAATATTTGATCAGTGAGAGCACATATAGCATTTTCTGTTGAGAAGCCTTTCTGAAAACCAAACTTGACATTTTGTTAATACTTCATTTTTACAAATACCTGATGCTACTCTTGAATACATTAGTTTTTCAAGAATTTTGGATAAAGCTGTCAGAATATGCATCTATTTAGAAACATTTCCGTCCTTCTTAGCATCTAGCAGTACCAACTGCACCTACGGGTTAATTATTTGTTTTTTATTTTTATTACTTTACTCACTGCCAGGGTCACATCTTGCAATACATGTCCTTTTATGGAAAATATATGGCAATTTATGTGGAAAAAAAAACATCCTGTTGTAGAGGTCAGTGAGTCAGGATATTATTTGTATTGAATTAAACTAATGTTTGCGATGACATTAAATAAAACATTTGTCCCCAGAATCATATCTATTTTGGCACGCTTGCAGAGGTCGAGATTAGCAATTGTCAACCAAAATGATTATTCTAGCTCATTTGTCTATGATTGCAGCACACTGGTGACATTGTCCATTATCGCACAAGTGCTTACAATGCGAGAATATTAATTGTATGAGAGATATCAACATTACAAGTGTATGAGACGGAAACAGTCATGCTTTTGTTTATGCAGTTCACAGGAAATGACGTTTTACTGAGTTTCAAATTCAGTTTCTTGGCCATGCCACGCTTTTGTATACAAGATAGCTATCTCACACTACCTACTGACATTGTACAAGTTGCTGTTTACCCTTTCTGTCTATAGTGTTGACAACAACTGTTGCCAACAAGGTATTACAACTATCATCTGGTTTTCCATTACTTGTCTGGTGGGTCAAGGAACAGCTTCTGGAGCCACCAGTTTGACTACATCTTGCATCAACTCACTTGTGGAGCAATATGTTGTGCTTCACATCACGTACCTTACAGGTAGGAGCCTTGACCTTACTTGTAATGTGATCTGGCAGATTCACACAAAGCCCATCTTCGTTTTTGTAATACATGCCTATCGATTGTCGTTATAGAGAGCTTGAAACCTCATGCATTTAGTGACAGCATGAGGTATGTTACAAAATTTGTTTCTCCCTATACTGTAAGTGTCACCTGATGTGCCTCACATGTCTCATTTGATTTATGTTATTAAAATTAGTTGCAAATCCTTTGAGGTGTTGTCCCTGAATCTGATCAGCTCAAGTGCCTGACATTTTGTCTCTAGAAAGGTGAGCAGTCGATTTAAAGTAGCGAATGGACTCAGGCGTTTATATCTCCCTAGCCTAGCTGTGGCTCACAAAATAGCTTCTGATAGAATCACTGCGTGAACTAAGAAGTCAGGTTAAGAGCCTCTAAGGCTTTCAAATGACTGCGTAAATAATTAATTAGGTGACTGTAATTACTGGCTACATTAGTGCTGACTGTAGGAGGCAAGGCTAACGACGGCTTTGTATGCATGTCCGTAAATAATTTGGGTTTTCACATCTCTCCATGATAAGCCTCCAAGCAACATTGTCTTTCGTACCAAGTCAAGTGGAAGTTTCTGATGTGACATATATCTTTAAGGATATCCTTTATTTCAACTCATAAAGTAGAACTGAAATAATTAAATTGTCAATTGGTTATGCTTCATAATTAAACTGAAAAGGCATTTCTGTTTGATGCTTCTTAAGGTAGTTGCCTTCAAAGGCTGACCAAGAGATGACACTGCCTGAAGTATTTGATGATTCCCTAGACTGAGAGCCGGCTGGGGTGGCCGAGTGGTTCTAGGCGCTACAGTCTGGAACCGCGCGACCGCTACGGTCACAGGTTCGAATCCTGCCTCGGGCATGGATGTGTGTGATGTCCTTAGGTTAGTTAGGTTTAAGTACTTCTAAGTTCTAGGCGACTGATGAGCTCAGACGTTTAGTCCAATAGTGCTCAGAGCCATCTGAACCTAGACTGTGGTAGGTGACCACACCTCATCTTTAAACTGTTGACAGTAAAGTGAATGAAGTCCCATGAATCCCCAAATTATGTACTGTCTTTGCTATGATCTGCAACTTAATCTTCAATTTCTAGCTGCACTTATATGAACTCAAAATGAACTTGAATCTCCATCAGTTTACATAATTTTGCTTCCAGCATTTCAGTACTGACTACCTGCAGCTGCCATCCACCATGCTGTGGTAAGACAAAAGCTTCGAAGGTGTGTAGATGGTTAAGGATTATTTAACAATTTCAGGTTATAAATCTTATGTCAAGGATTGCAACATTAACTTAAATAGAGAACTGCATGAGGGGCAGTCAAATAAAAACGAGATACATGGGCTAAAATAAGTAAACTGTTTATTTTTTCAAAAGTAATCGCTATAATTAATAGTTCATTTATCTCTCTGTGATACAAGACGGTCAATGCCCTTATGGAAAAATGTTTTTTGTTGTCTACAGAACCATGATGGTGCAGGCACACACCTCTTTGTCGGCAGCAAATCTATAGCCACAAATGTTTTTCTTAACGGCAAAAAAAATATGGAAATTACATGGTGAGAGATCAGGATTGTATGCGTGATGCTTTTCAGCAAAACTCTGCTGAATAGCTGAAGCAACAGGTGTGATAGCTCCGGGAAAGCCATGATGACCTTTATCTTTGACTACAGGGACCCACTGTACATCGGCTCTCTGAAACACAACACCACAGTGGTACGTGGACACTTTGCAAAAACAGAAGCGCGCTATGAAGCACAAACGTCCAGGAATGTTGACGGACGTCATCACTCTGTTCCAGGATAATGCTCTCTCAGATGTTGCCATGGTGGTTTCGACTTCACTGCAGAAGATTCGCTCTTACACATCATCCACACAGTCTCGAATCTTCCCCATACAGCTATCATATTTTTGAAGCCCTGAAGACAGATATTTGTGGTCGTCAATTTGCTTCAGACGAAGAGGTGCACGCCTGGGTATAATCATGTTTCTGCAAGCGACCGCAAACATTCTTCTATGAAGGCAATGATCATCTTGTCTTATAGTGGGATAAATGGATAAACAGTTATAGCGATTACTTTTGAAATAATAAACAGTTAGTTTAATTACATTTTTACCATCTGTCTCCTTTTCATTTGACTGTCCCTTATAGATCAGCAGGATATCGCAGTAGAGGCCACACAGAATACTGTGGTCGGTAGACGCACAAACGGCAGGGAATTCTTGGGGATCGCGGTAGTGGTGCGCTGTAGGGGAAGTGCCGTTCTAAACTGAAGCCTACGTTCAATGTTGTTTCCGCCCCCACACTTGCATGGTGACCATCCAAAAAGATCTCCCACCTCTGATTTGGTTAGCATCTGAAAAGCATTCAGCCGAATATCCAGTGATTTATTTTCACCTGTATTGTTAACCATTTGTAACTTTCAGAGAAGCGTCACGAGTAGCGAATTTCGAGTAAAACTTACACATTTCTTCTGTTGTCATGTTAAAACTTGCTGCTTTTGCCGAAACACAGCGGAGTTTACACAGTCTCACCTCACTAACATGTTGTGCAGACGCAGTTGCGAGAGAATTCTGAAACAGTGGTCAATTAAGTTTATTAAGTGAAGAACTCAGGAAAAGCGAGGTCAGTATCTCATGAAAAAGCACATCTTTGGCTCAAAATAAATGTGTGATGTGTTCCAAAACCCATAGCATTTCTTGTTTCTCCAGCTATCGATGGCCCTTCAAAATTACATTCTTTCATCGAAAAAGTCTCTAGTTAGTGGAATAACAAGGCAGATGATGTAGTTTTGCATAATAACTGCAGTTCAAAATAATCTCCTCTTTGCATGCTATCATTTGCCAAAGTCTCATTCCGGTATGTAAAGCAGTTTAAAGCAGTTTATTAAATACGAAGAAAGTTGTGGATATTTCATTTTAGCTTTAGCGCTGGCGTGGTGCGATCGCAAATAAGTGTCTCGTTTTCATTTGACTGTCCCTTATAGATCAGCAGTTTGGTTTCCAGAAAGGTTTCTCAACAGAAAATGCCATATATGCTTTCACCAGTCAAATTTTGAATGATCTGAATAACCGAACACCACCCATTGGGATTTTTTGTGATCTCTCAAAGGCTTTTGATTGTGTAAATCATGAAATTCTGCTAGACAAGCTCAAGTATTGTGGCATGAGTGGGACAGTGCACAAATGGTTTAATTCGTACCTAACTGGAAGAGTGCAGAAAGTTGAAATAAGTAGTTCTCGTAACATGCAAAGATCAGCACATTCCTCAAACTGGGGAACTATCAAGAATGGGGTTCCACAAGGGTCAGTCTTGTGTCCTTTGTTGTTCTTATTATATATTTATGACTTGCCATTCTATATTCATGAAGAGGCAAAGTTAGTTCTCTTTGCTGATGATACAAGTATAGTAATCACACCTGACAAACAAGGATTAACTGATGAAATTGTCAATACTGTCTTTCAGAAAATTACTAAGTGGTTCCTTGTAAACGGACTCTCACTGAATTTTGATAAGACACAGTACATACAGTTCCGTACAGTGAATGGTATGATGCCACTAATTAATATAGACCTTAATCAAAAGCATATAGCTAAGGTAGAATATTGCAAATTTTTAGGTGTGTCCATTGATGAGAGATTAAATTGGAAGAAACACATTGATGATCTGCTGAAACGTTTGAGTTCAGCTACTTATGCAATAAGGGTCATTGCAAATTTTGGTGATAAACATCTTAGTAAATTAGCTTACTACGCCTATTTTCACTCATTGCTTTCATATGGCATCATATTTTGGGGTAATTCATCACTGAGGAATAAAGTATTTATTGCACAAAAGCGTGTAATCAGAATAATAGCTGGAGTCCACCCAAGATCGTCCTGCAGACATTTATTTAAGGATCTAGGGATATTCACAGTAGCTTCTCAGTATATATACTCTCTTATGAAATTTGTTATTAACAACCAAACCCAATTCAAAAGTAATAGCAGTGTGCATAACTGCAATACTAGGAGAAAGGATGATCTTCACTATTCAAGATTAAATCTAACTTTGGCACAGAAAGGGGTGAATTATACTGACACTGAAGTCTTTGGTCACTTACCAAATAGTATCAAAAGTCTGACAGATAAACAACAAGTATTTAAGAAGAAATTAAAAGAATTTCTGAATGACAACTCCTTCTACTCCATAGAGGAATTTTTAGATATAAATTAAGAAAAAAAACAAAAAAATATAAAAAAAATAAAAAAATAAAAATAAAGAAAAACAAAAAGACACAATAAAATAAAGTTGTTATATTAACTTAAGTATGTTGTTAAATTAACCTAATTATGTCATGTACTGGAAAATTCGACTCGTTCCACATCATTACGAAATATTGTATTCATGATCCATGGAACTAGTATTAATCTAATCTAATCTAATCTAATCTAGTGTGCTACGTTAGATCAGTTTTCACGAGACTGGTGACAGATACATACCTCCATCCAAGTCTAAAGAAAATTTCAATATGTTAGCTAAATTTGTTATGCAGCTATATATTATGTAATATGTACCAAATGCAATATCATAGCGACCCCTATTTTTCACTGAAGACTTTTTCGTATTTCATGCGGTGTCTTACTTCCACGTAAATATCACAGTAATTATGACCATCAATAAAATGATAGGCACATCGTCATGAACCTGACATGTAAAGCTACAAATGAAGCAAAAACGATTTTTTTTCTGAAGAGTTTCTGTAAAATAATTTGGGAAAGATTATAGGGTGTGTGCCTTAATCCCGTCATCACCGACCGGCCAAAAGGTGGCAAATACTGTCGGCCTCCCCTTCCAGACCAATGAATGAACTTGTCAACCGCTTTGGACGAATATTGGTCACTGCACGTTGGTCACATTATCATGCATGGACTGTGCTTCGTTAGAAGAGGCATATATAACCAAAATAATTGCTTCCTTCACATACAGATTGTCCGAAAAGACTTTCCCTGATTACATAAATTGATAACTCAGGCTAGAAGTAAGATACAAATATGAAACTTGTGTCGAATTGTTTACAACTATCAAAGTTTTTTTCGCAGTACGTAAGTAGCGGATGAGGTGCATTGCCCAAGAAGCCACGTTAACCAATCAGGAGAAGGCACTGTGTGTCATGTGGTACCATGAGACACAATCACCAATCACAGTCCGGAGACACTTCCAGACAACATTTGGAAGGAATTCACCTGATGTCAAGAGCATTAAAGCCTGGTATGAGAAGTTCAACAACACAGGATCGGTTGCTGACCTTCCGAGGTCTGGTCGACCAAGAACCTCAGCAAACAGGGTGGAAGCTGTAAGGCAGTCTTTTCTGCGAAGTCCGAAGAATTCGGTGTGCAGGGCTTCACGTGAATTACAGATGCCAAAAAGCTCTCTCCATGACATTTTACACAAACGTTTATTGTTTCGTGCATACAAAGTGCAAATCCTTCAGGCCTTGTTGTCCAATGACAGTACATGTAGATATGACTTTGCGGTCGAAATGCTATCACGTATTGAGGACGATGATGGTTATCTCAGACGAATTGCCTTTTCCGACAAAGCGACCTTTTTTTGTCAGTGGAGTAGTGAATCGCCATAATGTGCGCATTTGGGGTTCACAACCCCCTAGCGAGGTCATGGAGTGCACCAGAGGCAGTCCAAAGGTGAATGTTTGGTGCGCGCTATTGCACGATCGAATTATAGGGGCCATTCTTCTTCACTGAGGCTATCATCACATCTGCAGTGTATCTGGACGTGTTGCAACTGTATCCTGTTCCTCAGCTGCTTCAGTATCACCCCGATGTCTTGTTTCAGCAAGACAGTGCACCGCCTCATTGGGGTTTGGACATCCATGCCTATCTCAATACAACATTTCCTGGGTGATGGATTGGTCATGATGGTCCAACAGTTTGGCCTCTACGCTCTCCTGACATAACCCCATTAGACTTCTTTTAATGGGGTTATGTAAAGGACGAGGTCTACCGAACACATGTAACAGATCTTGAAACCCTGCGGCAATGGATAACCAGTCGTTGAATCGATCCCTCCAGTGATGTGGGCTATGTGTGGACGGAAGCTGAATATCGCCTAGATGTGTTACGTGCTACCAAGGGTGCTCATTTGGGAGTTTACTGATGTGTGAAAAAAACTTTCATAGTTTGTAAACAATTAGACACCAGTTTCATATTTGTATCCTACTTCTAGCCTGAATTATCAATTTATATAATCAGGGAAAGACTTTTCGAACACCTTGTACATTACAAATTTTACAATTTCTCTTGTGGTTTTGTTTCCGCAAATGGTAACAAAAAATTTTGTACTCCAGAAACATTTCTTGTACTTTCTATCACTACTGCATGTATTCTGCAGGAAACTGACAAGCATTTGCAACTCGATATCCTAAATCTCTCTCCTTATCTGTGGTGCCAAAACAGACCCTTGTAACACCCATAGGCACAGATAGTTTTCTGGAAAACTCGATACTTAAGCCCTGTTGAAAGAAATATACTGTCCCATTTGCAGTATGTCTCCATGAAACTGATTGGCAACATAAACGCTAGTAGTCAATGCAACAGTTTGGATACCAAATATGTAACAATTTATTTTGTTGTAGATTGTGGTGTCCCCCCTCCCCCATGAACCATGGACCTTGCCGTTTGTGGGGAGGCTTGCTTGCCTCAACGATACAGATAGCTGCACTGTAGGTGTAACCACAATGGAGGGGTATCTGCTGAGAGGCCAGACAAATGTGTGGTTCCTGAAGAGGGGCAGCAGCCTTTTCAGTAGTTGCAGGGGCAATAGTCTGGATGATTGACTGATCTGGCCGTGTAACGCTAACCAAAACGGCCTTGCTGTTGTGGTACTGTCAATGGCTGAAAGCAAGGGGAAACTACAGCCGTAATTTTTCCCGAGGGCATGAACCTTTACTGTATGATTAAATGATGATGGCATCCTCTTGGGTAACATATTCCGGAGATAAAATAGTCCCCCATTCGGATCTCCGGGCGGGGACTACTCAAGAGGACGTCGTTATCAGGAGAAAGAAAACTGGCGTTCTAGGGATCGGAGCGTGGAATGTCAGATCCCTTAATCGGGCAGGTAGGTTAGAAAATTTAAAAAGGGAAATGCCTAGGTTAAAGTTGTGGTACTGTCAATGGCTGAAAGCAAGGGGAAACTACAGCCGTAATTTTTCCCGAGGGCATGAACCTTTACTGTATGATTAAATGATGATGGCATCCTCTTGGGTAACATATTCCAGAGGTAAAATAGTCCCCCATTCGGATCTCCGGGCGGGGACTACTCAAGAGGACGTCGTTATCAGGAGAAAGAAAACTGGCGTTCTAGGGATCGGAGCGTGGAATGTCAGATCCCTTAATCGGGCAGGTAGGTTAGAAAATTTAAAAAGGGAAATGCCTAGGTTAAAGTTAGATATGGTGAGAATTAGTGAAGTTCGGTGGCAGGAGGAACAGGCCTTTGGGCCAGGTGAATACAGGGTTATAAATACAAAATCAAATAGGGGTAATGCAAGAGTAGGTTTAATAATGAATAAAAAAATAGGAGTGCGAGTAAGGTACTACAAACAGCATAGTGAACGCATTATTGTGGCCAAGACAGACACGAAGCCCATGCCTACTACAGTAGTACAAGTTTATAAGCCAACTTGCTCTGCAGATGATGAAGAAACTGATGAGATGTATGATGAGATAAAGACATTATTCAGGTAGTGAAGGGAGACGAAAATTTAATAGTCATGGGTGACTGGAATTCGACAGTAGGAAAACGAAGAGAAGGAAACGTAGTAGGTGAATATGGATTAGGGCTAAGAAATGGAAGAGGGGTAGAATTTTGCACAAAGCATAACTTAATCATAGCTAACACTTGGTTCAAGAATCATGAAAGAAGGTTGTATACATGGAAGAACCCTGGAGATACTAGAAGGTATCAGATAGATTCTATAATGGTAAGACAGAGATTTAGCAACCAGGTTTTAAATTGTATGACATTTCCAGGAGCAGATGTGTCTCTGACCACAATCTATTGGTTATGAACTGTAGATTAAAACTGAAGAAACTGTAAAAAGGTGGGAATTTAAGGAGATGGGACCTGGATAAACTGAAAGAACCAGAGGATGTACAGAGTTTCAGGGAGGGCATAAGGGAACAATTGACAGGAATGGGGGAAAGAAATACAGTAGAAGAGGAATGGGTAGCTTTGAGGGATGAAATAGTGAAGGCAGCAGAGGATCAAGTAGGTAAAAAGACGAGGGCTAGTAGAAATCCTTGGGTAACAGAAGAGATACTGAATTTAATTGATGAAAGGAGATAATATAAAAATGCAGTAAATGAAGCAGGCAAAAAGGAATACAAAGGTCTCAAAAATGAGATCCACAGGAAGTGCAAAATGGCAAACCAGGGATGGCTAGAGGACAAATGTAAGGATGTAGAGGCTTATCTCACGAGGGGTAAGATAGATACTGCCTACAGGAAAATTAAAGAGACCTTTGGAGAAAAGAGAACCACTTGCATGAATATCAAGAGCTCAGATGAAAACCCAGTTCTAAACAGGTAAGGGAAAGCGGAAAGGTGGAAGGAGTAGATAGAGGGACAATATTATGGAAATGGAAGAGGATGTAGATGAAGATGAAATGGGAGATATGATACTGCGTGAAGAGTTTGACAGAGCACTGAAAGACCTACGTCGAAATAAGGCCCCAGGAGTAGACAACATTCCATTGGAACTACTGACAGCCTTGGGAGAGCCAGTCCTGAAAAAACTCTACCATCTGGTGAGCAAGATGTATTAGACAGGCGAAATTCCCTCAGACTTCAAGAAGAATATAATAATTCCAATCCCAAAGAAAGCAGGTGTTGACAGATGTGAAAATTACCGAACTATCAGTTTAATAAGTCACA
Source organism: Schistocerca nitens (assembly GCF_023898315.1). Taxonomy (NCBI): domain Eukaryota; kingdom Metazoa; phylum Arthropoda; class Insecta; order Orthoptera; family Acrididae; genus Schistocerca; species Schistocerca nitens. The sequence continues at coordinate 82,874,238 of NC_064617.1, read as the reverse complement.
GCTGCAAAATACTAACACGAATTCTTTACAGACGAATGGAAAAACTGGTAGAAGCGGACCTCGGGGAAGATCAGTTTGGATTCCGTAGAAATGTTGGAACATGTGAGGCAATACTGACTCTATGACGTATCTTAGAAGAAAGATTAAGGAAAGGCAAACCTATGTATCTAGCATTTGTAGACTTAGAGAAAGCTTTTGACAATGCTGATTGGAATACACTCTTTCAAATTCTTAAGGTGGCAGGGGTAAAATACAGGGAGCGAAAAGCTATTTACAATTTGTACAGAAACCAGATGGCAGTTATACGAGTCGAGGAACATGAAAGGGAAGCAGTGGCTGGGAAGGGAGTGAGACAGGGTTGTAGCCTCTCCCCGATGTTGTTCAATCTGTATATTGAGCAAGCAGTAAAGGAAACAAAAGGAAAGTTCAGAGTAGGCATTAAAATCCATGGAGAAGAAATAACAACTTTGAGGTTCGCCGATGACATTGTAATTCTGTCAGAGACAGCAAAGGACTTGGAAGAGTAGTTGAACGGAATGGACAGTGTCTTGAAAGGAGGGTATAAGATGAACATCAACAAAAGCAAAACGAGGATAATGGAATGTAGTCGAATTAAGTTGGCTAGTAATGTCACATCCAAACCACAATCAAGTCTATATCTGAAAGCAGAGTTGTCAATGAGGGACAACACTTAGAACTGACATGGAGAGCATGTTTATGAGTGACGCCAATATATAGCCAGAAGACACCTGTATCCTTACACAGAGAGAATTGCTGTTTATACAAACATCGAATATTCTAGAATGCTGGTATTTATACAGACACTGAATACTGCAGAATGTACAAACATTACAGATACAAGATATACTAATTAAACACAAGATATACTAAATAACTAACACCTGCTGATAGTCAGCTCGCTAACATGCGATGCTAACCATGGCACCACACTGTGATCGCCATAACTCGCGGCACTGCCCCCTCATCTGGAGAAAAAGTGACTTGCTGTTTCAGAAATTCTCACTGGAGCCGACTACAGCACCCTAGATACAGATCTTGTCAACAGTCCACTGTATGATGACACTGGCAAATCCTCGCCTTCCAGTCACGAGTATCAGGGCAAAGCTGGCGTGGCCCACCTGTGCATTGATGCCAAATCTATTCAAGATGGCGGATCCAAGAAGGCGGCAGTAGATGTGGCAATGTTACAATGACATCATGGTGAGGAGTTCAAATTTTCGGGGAAAAATAGGTCAATTGGGCTACCTCCACTAACCTAACTGCCCGCATCTCGTGGTCGTGCGGTAGCGTTCTCGCTTCCCACGTCCGGGTTCCCGGGTTCGATTCCCGGCGGGGTCAGGGATTTTCTCTGCCTCGTGATGGCTGGGTGTTGTGTGATGTTCTTAGGTTAGTTAGGTTTAAGTAGTTCTAAGTTCTAGGGGACTGATGACCATAGATGTTAAGTCCCATAGTGCTCAGAGCCATTTGAACCATTTTTGAACTAACCTAAGTCAATCTGTCCCTCACCCCCTCGTCTCCCCACCCCTCCCCCATCTGGAAATTGGCAGCAAAAGGACTCAATCTGTGCTGGGCTGACAGATAGGATGGGCATAAGTCTTTATTTCGTATGCGCTGTTTATTTAAACAATTTGGGTCATCATGGACAGTATTTCCCTCCAGTGTGTTCGCCAGGAGTCCAACTGACCTAGCTCACAACACCACCACCAGAGGACGCAGTTGGCCCTCCCCCTCTTCCCTTCCATGATGTAATCCAAGATGGAGGTCAGGGGAAATATGGTGGGAAAATTTTTCCATCAGTGTCTAGCTGCTAGACTGGGACGACAGACATAATTGTTTAATGTCTGCACTATGTGTTCAATGGAGAAGCACTTCCCACTTATAGGTAAAAAGGGGCTCGCTACAGTTTCAGCTACCTGCTTTCAACTACATTTCAAGGTCATCCAACCAACCGCTCCCCACATACGAAATACATGCGCATAAACCTTCTATATAGGAAATGCTTTGGATTTTTGGTAGATTAGCGAATAAGACAGCTAAATATTCTCATACAAAATGCTTATTAACTTTTGCATATACGTTTACACACAGAAAACAGCTCTTTCCGTTTTTTGTTAGATGTAGTTCATAATGTCCTATCACAGCATCCTCATCTCATGAGGATGGACGGTGACCAACTAATAAAAAGAATATGGAGTTTCATCTAATCTAAGAAAACAAGGCCTAGATGATTTGAAGAATGTGAAAAAGATTTTAGGCAGATTGGTATTTCAGAGAGAAAAATTCCTGACAGGAACAAATTTAGAAGGTTGGTGAACAACTACCAAGGTTTTAAAATGGCATCAGTGTCCAAAAGACAGAGAGGACCATTATCAGAAGAGCATAAACAGGCACTCCTTGGTGGGCTCAGAAGATACTGGCAGGAAGTCAAAGCTGGAACAAGAACAAGACCTAGACAGTAAAATGAAATTGGTTGTTACCATACAGTCCATAGAGGCACGACTCGATAACAAATAAGAAAGCCCAATTTAATTTTTAACTTATAACTTAAAATCCACATCTGAATCATCTATTTCTTTCTCCAGCTAATAATTTGACAAATACAGGGAAGGTAAATTCTTGAATTCTGATACATACCTTGTTTCCTTCCTGTAGAATACTTGTTTTATGGCTTAGTTCAGTTCCTTCCTGCAGTTCTTGTAGACGAGAGAATTTGGGAATTTTAATATTTCCTCTTAACTCCTCCATGACACTGTATTAAAGCTTTCCAAATCTTCTTGTGTGTATGTCAGCAACTCTTCTGCTCCACACTCTTGCAGGATTTCTGTATAGAGCTTTAAATTTACAACTTTTGCAAATGAGTGTCCATTAAATGTAGTTATTCCATCAGCTTTAAACTTGGCAAATTGCTGTTCAGTTGCTAGGTGGACAACACCCAGCTTGCCACACTTACGTTAGATGGAATATAACAATCGTTTTTAAGTCGATCCAAATGGGAATAGAGCTTATTACACACATTTTTCGTGTAACCCTTAACATAGTAAGCATTCTCGACTCCATTGATTTCAGCCAGTACTCATAAGTGACCAGTTCCCATTGCTGTTTACTGTAAATACCAATATTTTATATTCTCCCTTCATAGCCAGATTTCTCCAAACAGTATGTTTAAATCCTTATGTAAACCTGGCCTACACATCCGCAATAGCTTCTTCCTTTTCCAATTGCAGCTTATATTCTTCTGTTATGGCAGTCATCTTCTCCATATACTCCAGTTTCCATTTCTTTACTTCGAGGTCCTCCATTTCCAGTTTTCCTTTCCATACACTTAATACATTAACTGCACTTAAAAGAGTAATTTCTTTAATGGGGAATAGTTTAAGTCTGTTTGATACACTGGTTCTTTTTCTTAGGACTTGTGGTATAACATTATTTATAGTAACCAGTTCCAATTCGGTGATATCTACACTCCTGGAAATGGAAAAAAGAACACATTGACACCGGTGTGTCAGACCCACCATACTTGCTCCGGACACTGCGAGAGGGCTGTACAAGCAATGATCACACGCACGGCACAGCGGACACACCAGGAACCGCGGTGTTGGCCGTCGAATGGCGCTAGCTGCGCAGCATTTGTGCACCGCCGCCGTCAGTGTCAGCCAGTTTGCCGTGGCATACGGAGCTCCATCGCAGTCTTTAACACTGGTAGCATGCCGCGACAGCGTGGACGTAAACCGTATGTGCAGTTGACGGACTTTGAGCGAGGGCGTATAGTGGGCATGCGGGAGGCCGGGTGGACGTACCGCCGAATTGCTCAACACGCGGGGCGTGAGGTCTCCACAGTACATCGATGTTGTCGCCAGTGGTCGGCGGTAGGTGCACGTGCCCGTCGACCTGGGACCGGACCGCAGCGACGCACGGATGCACGCCAAGACCGTAGGATCCTACGCAGTGCCGTAGGGGACCGCACCGCCACTTCCCAGCAAATTAGGGACACTGTTGCTCCTGGGGTATCGGCGAGGACCATTCGCAACCGTCTCCATGAAGCTGGGCTACGGTCCCGCACACCGTTAGGCCGTCTTCCGCTCACGCCCCAACATCGTGCAGCCCGCCTCCAGTGGTGTCGCGACAGGCGTGAATGGAGGGGCGAATGGAGACGTGTCGTCTTCAGCGATGAGAGTCGCTTCTGCCTTGGTGCCAATGATGGTCGTATGCGTGTTTGGCGCCGTGCAGGTGAGCGCCACAATCAGGACTGCATACGACCGAGGCCCACAGGGCCAACACCCGGCATCATGGTGTGGGGAGCGATCTCCTACACTGGCCGTATACCACTGGTGATCGTCGAGGGGACACTGAATAGTGCACGGTACATCCAAACCGTCATCGAACCCATCGTTCTACCATTCCTAGACCGGCAAGGGAACTTGCTGTTCCAACAGGACAATGCACGTCCGCATGTATCCCGTGCCACCCAACGTGCTCTAGAAGGTGTAAGTCAACTACCCTGGCCAGCAAGATCTCCGGATCTGTCCCCCATTGAGCATGTTTGGGACTGGATGAAGCGTTGTCTCACGCGGTCTGCACGACCAGCACGAACGCTGGTCCAACTGAGGCGCCAGGTGGAAATGGCATGGCAAGCCGTTCCACAGGACTACATCCAGCATCTCTACGATCGTCTCCATGGGAGAATAGCAGCCTGCATTGCTGCGAAAGGTGGATATACACTGTAGTAGTGCCGACATTGTGCATGCTCTGTTGCCTGTGTCTACGTGCCTGTGGTTCTGTCAGTGTCATCATGTGATGTATCTGACCCCAGGAATGTGTCAATAAAGTTTCCCCTTCCTGGGACAATGAATTCACGGTGTTCTTATTTCAATTTCGAGGAGTGTATATCAGACAGTATTGTGAAGAACAATACTCTACACTGAGAAAAATAAGTTTCTCCTTCTTCAAGATGACATTTCTGTGCAATACTTTGTAGGAGTCAGAGTTTAGAGTCTCCGCGTAATTTACAGGTAGATAATTAAAACTGTATGCAGACAGAGAACAACTTATAAGCTTTTCTCAGTCTTGGCTAAGCAGCATGACATTACCAGGTTGGAGGCTACAATATACAACTACAGAATGGATCGTGTATTCGACACTGTCGAAGAGTATTTACGTGTGTTACGCACCAAAAAACAGTATTTATTCTGTGCACTTGCCTCCATGTGACATCAGTTAACTTACAATGTACACTACAATTGTTGTGTTGTGTTTAATAACGTTCTACAGTTTGTCTACGGGGATAATAGAAAAACACGAAAATTGACTAATATGCTAGTAAGTCTGCCAGATTCTCAAAACCCCCTTTTCATACCTATATAATGCAAATTGTTTAGATGCCTATCTTAACGATTTAATTCATATTTCCTGTGGCTCATCTTCTGAAGCAACATTTATGACATCTTCAAGGTGTGATATTCTGCACCAGATTTAATATCTTCTGAAGCAGTTCGCGAAGTGTACCACAAGAAAAGTGCATCAGGCAGGCTGGGGCAGTTTAGAGTCCATGGTGGAGTTAAATATATCATGCTAGTTCCTATGTGATCTACAAAGCAAACTACAGCTCTGTCTCTCTCTCTTTCTCGCTCTCTCTCTCCCTCTCTCTTTGTATACAACGATCTTTTTTTAAAGGATATTTCGAGTCAGACTGCTACCAGTTTTGTGACATCATAAATTTGTGTGTGTGAAATATCTAGCGTGTTCGCCTTATTGCCATACATCTCAATCATGTGACCAGAAATTAATTATCTATTAACTTCAGCAGTATTTCTGGATCGATTCCCTCTTAGGTACGTGCTTTGGAAGGAAGTTATCTCATATATGTTGGTATCCGACAGGTTGGTTCATGCATACAGACCACTGGAGATGTCTGTGAATTCAGACAGGAAATGTGCTTAAGATTAGCGCATGGTCGAGCACGCCGCTACTTCTCCGGGCCCTACTGCCAACGTGGGCCCTGGAGTGTGTGGCTGGGGAAGGGGTAGCGAGACGTGATTAGAGGTTTGATATATGTTGAAGTGACCTGTGACAGTGTAATTTCGTGTTTCCTTCAGCAATTGCTTAAATATTCCACAAACAGCTACCGATTTCCAGACAAATTCTCTAAATAATCTATATTCTATACACCCCTTTGTTAATTTTTTAATTAAACAATATTTCACACATTGTCTAAATTGTTTAAACAATATTCCATACAATGGAATCGAGCAATCATTATTTTCAGAAAGGGGAGGGGGAAAGGAAAACTGAGAGATATCGATTTAAATAAATAATTAATTAGTCAGTCAAATATTAGAGAGTCGTGAGCACTATTCAATAACATGAAGCAGCCCCTGAATACCGAAGGTGACACAATTGAGCTGTTTTCGTCAATTTTTTTAATAAATTTAATTTATTAGTCAATTTATTTGATATCAGAAGTGGTGTCAGGTCTTCGAGAGGGTGGGAGGGGAGGGGTGACATGGAAAACTACATAACCAAACAATAAATTAAGGACCTGTCAGTCAAAAGGATGAATTATCCCCAGTGGGTCATAATCCTCTTAGCAGAACAATAGGTGAAGGACGTCTCAATCAAAGGAGAACAATAGGTTTGCCCCTGAATGTATATTTACCCCTAACGTAGGTAACCAGCAATGTGTTGTTGCCCCACTACTATCATGTTGCTATATCCTCTTCACTAAGATGAGCATCAATAGTAACCTCTCCCTCGAAACTTTGCAACTGTCGATTCGGTTTTCGGTTTGCACTTCTAGATTATAATACGGCTTCATATGCAGGACATGGGCAATGTCTCGATGCTTTTATCTTCTTGATGGTGGATCATAAACCTCAACTTCATATGTAATGTACGACAAGCGATGAAGGAAAAGATATGACGAAAAGCAGAGCTTTAGTGAGTTTGAGATAGTTCTACTTCCCACACAGACGTAAATATCCATATCACATCTCCTGGGCTGTGTCTCTCTGTTCAGTGCTTGGTACTTAAGTGTTCTCAGTCCTTCTCCTGGGCCTCCAGGGTCCATACATGAGCCAAATGTCTTGCTTCTTCAGTACTGCTGGTGAGGTACTTCACATATTCATCCTGAGTATCGCCAAAATGAAATGGGAACTGTGGATTTATTGTTGCTTCGGCCTCATGCTCGTGGAACAGAAAGAATGGTGTGAATTCTGTACTATCTTGCTTCGCTGTGTAGTTTGTAAATGTCATGGGGACTAGTACTGTATGCCCATCTCTCTGTCCGACATCAGCATCAAGAGCAAATCTATTACCATCTCAAATAAGCATTCAGTGAGGCCATTCGTCTGTGAATGGTAGGTAGTTGTCATCCTACGAGTGATATCATAACGTGAAATTATCTAGGGTACTAATGTCAAGTATAGAACTTTTCCATGATTGGAGATCATCACACAGAATGCTCCACTTATCAAAATGGTATCTCATACAAAGAATTATAAAATTTTCAGAGCTTCATCAGTAGGCACAGCCTTGGTGTCAGCATAATGGTTGAGGTAGTCAGGGCAGACTATTATCCATCGATTATTGTTTGTCACCTGGGGGGACCTCCCCGAAGAGGTCGATTGCAGTTCATGGCAATGGCTCTGCTGCGGGCAGGATTGGTACCAGATGCCCTGGAAGTAAGCGTGACAAGGGCTTCCATTGTGACATTCCTTAGAGTACTCATATAGTGTCTAGCGGATTGGTAAAGGCTTGTTCAGTAATACCTGAGTCTGATTATGTGTAGAGTCTTCACAAATCCTAGGTGACCATATGTTTGTGTCTTGTAGAGAACTACAGTATAGCTGACCACAGATGAGCCGGATTGATGAGTAACTTTTTCTGCCCCATTGGATTATAGTTCCTCTTACACAAAGCTCTATAATTAGTTGCAATTCTGCTTTGGTCAGCTCTCTTTCTTCGAGGATTCTATGGTTTTCACAAGATCTTCCCTCTGTTCAGCAACAGTGTGCTTTAATGCAGCGATGACTGAGATTTCATCCATCTTGCTGTGCTCCCCCAAAGGATTTCTTGAAAAGCAGTCAGTTTTCGTGTGTTTGCATCCCCTTTTGTGCACCACTGTGATGTCATACTCCTGAAGCCCCAGTTCCCATCTCACCAGTCGGCCTGACGGATTCTTCTGGTCATCAGCCAACAGAGAGAACTGTGGCCTGTCACAACAGTGAGTGCTTTGTCAAATAAACATTGCTGGAACTTGTTGATAGCCCAAACAACTGCAAGACACCCTTTCTCAGTTGTAGATTAGTTCATGCTAGACTTGGACAGTACTCTGGAAGCATAAGGCATCACCATTACAGCACCTTCCTGAATTTGGACTAGGACTGATCCTATTCCATAACCTTTTGCGTCAGTGTGAAGTTCTGTCTTGGCATTCTTGTAATACTATTCTAGAACTGTAGAAGATGTTAGTGCATCCTTGAGGATAACGAAATATCTGTCTTGTAACTCGCTCCAGTAATATTTGATGTCTCTTTGCACGAGTTCATGCAAGGTATATGCCTTGGTAGAGAAGTCCTTTCTGAATCACTGATAGTATTAGCTGTTTCCGTGAAAACTACTCTCATCACAAATTTTTTCGGGATCTGGACGGATTTTCTCGTCATTCACTATGTGTCCCAATATTTGTATTTCTTGGACACTTTTTAGGTTTCAGTTAGGAACCTGCAGTCAAACAAATTTCAAAATGTTTGTCAGCTGGCTTAGATGTTCCTAAAATCTCTTTAAAAAACGGAAATGTCATCCATACTACAAAGACACATCATCCATATAAGGTGTAGAAGCAGGTTGTCCATCATATGTTTGAAGGTGGTTGGAGCATTACACAGTCCAGATGACATAACATTAAACTCATAGAGGCTGTAAGGAGTTGTGAGGCAATCTACTCCTGGTCCATATCATCAACGTCGATTTGCCAGTAGCCTGTCTGAATGTTTGTAGTTTAGAAATATTTTGTTCCTTTCAAGCAGCCTAGGGTGTCATAATGTGCGGGAATGGACAGATATCTTACTTTTTGATTTTGTTCAATCATTAGTAGTTGATGTAGAAACGGCATGTGTCGTCCTTATTCTTCACAAGGACACTCTGAATGTTCAGTGATGTCATCTTACATCTTCTGCACTTCCTCCAGGCTTGAAACTTACGGCAGATTAAAACAATTTGCCAGACTGAGACTCTAACTCTGGATCATTGCCTTTTGCATGCAACTGCTCTACTAACTAAGATATCCAACCCCAACCCACGACTCGTGATCAAAGCTTTATTTCCATCAGTACCTTCCGTCCTACCCTCCAACTTCCGGCATAAGTAAAGCTGTGGTGACAGGTAGTAAGTCTTGTGCAGATAGCTTAGATGGTAGAGCTTCTGCCCGTGAAAGGCAAGGATCCCGAATTGTAATCTCACTCTGGCATGCAGTTTTAATCTGTGAGATGTTGCATATCAGTGCATACACCACTGCTGAGTGAACATTCCATTCCTCTGGATTTATCCATCGTTCAGCCAGCGGCACCTTATACGAATACTGGCTGACTGGTGGATGATCCCCAGTGTTGATGTGGTGTTTTACCATGTGCCACTTGGTCTGTCTTTTTTCCACTCCTGATTCGAAAGTACCCGAAAATTGATGCAGTATAGCTGTCACTCGCCGACATTGTTCCTTGGTTAGGCCAGATCCCATTGGCAATTCGACAACAGCTTTCTCCCCTGCGTTGTCTATTGTGGTAGAGGGGCACACTTCTTCGTGAATGACATTAAGCTACCCTTCTTGGACATGTTCAGGCAGTGATGTGTTGGGCTGCTCATGACCATTAGTGATCCACAGTTCCCCTTGACCACCTATGGTGCTGATGATTTTAGCTAGCATGTAGATTTCTTTTGTGCGCCTTAATAGCTTTTTCGCAATCGACGGAAGCTTCACAGTTTAACTAAGCACCTCCATTGAGGACTGGAACATGCAATATTGATGACAACAGGATAGTGACATCTTCAATGCAAGTCAACTGCTGAGAGAGATCTTTGCTCCTTTTGCTTATTGGAATGGCTTTCTAAGTCTGGAGCTCTGATCTTACACTGTATATAGCTGCTTGTGATGCCTGGAGGGAGTCCCATCTGAAATAACATTATGACTATTTTGCGCTAAAACTACAATTTCGAAAGGCTGTGTTTTGTCGATGATAGTTATACTTTCGCTACATGTTGTGTCTGCTGGATTACTTACCTTTTGCGATCCTCAGCGCTATCGTTTCCGTATCATAGAACATATTCTTCTTTAGCTGAACATGATAGGCTTTCGATACTACAGAAAAAGAAATCCCTGAACCGGCTAGCACCCAAACAGGTTCGTGGTCAATGATATTCCTGACGTCTTTGTGGCTGTCATCCATCAAAGATTTTCACCCTTGGCGGCCTCACCTCCTTAGATGGTCGCCTCACTTATGTTTCCTGAATTTGGTTGCTAGGCGAGCGGCTGGTGCCTCCGCTCAGCGATGTGGAACCGCTATAGCATGTTGGGGAGCAACCTCGTCTATGGTACGGCGATGGCCTTAGTCCCACAGGTCGAATATAATCGTCTGCAGTCGACTGGCGTGAACACAGCTGTTGTGTTGGTTGACGTCATGCAGTGTAATAGACGTCGAACACTCGTCTTCTCTCTCTGCGGTAGCATACAATGCTACAAAGGTGTGGTCAGTGGAAAAAAACAGCTTGTTCTCTGTCCTCCAAATGTCTGTTTTTCTGCTGTGCATTATAATTTGTGGGAGGGTTAATTGTATTTGCATTGGTCGAATTCTGGGTTGTTGTTTGACTCTAGCGGCATTGGTTTGAGCTGACTTGATTCATTCTTCATGGCGCTTTCGACTTGTGACGGAGGTGGGTGTCAATGATCGATACACATCTTCTTGAACATTTTCTATCACCTCCTGAAACATCGGGTCGACTTGTATGGCGGCTGTCACTTGTGTTCTTAGTCCAACATTTCTAGCTGCCATACGTTGCTGTATCTCTTCTCTTGCTATCTGGCATATGAGGGAGGCGAGCACATGGTGGTCTTCCACTACTGCCAAAAGGACAACATTTGGCAACCATCATACTTCTTTTTCCGACTCTCTTTGTGTGGTGACCCAGAGAACGCCAAACAACGATGCTGTCCACTATGCCACATTATGAATGCCATAGTTAGTGGAAATATACTCTGTGCAAAAGTGTTAATAGGTCACTTTTTTGAAACTTTGTCACTTTCCACCATTGTGAAGCAGAAGTTTGAAATTGTCCCAAAGGAATCTATATTCTTCCTCTGTAATGGTTCCAAAGCATGACATCCTGCAATGTCACCGTTTGGCTAGGTACCGCTTCAGTAAGTGTGACAACGGCAAATGTGAAAAAAGACCAGAGCTCGAAGTTCAAGAGACGTGTAAGCTGGGTCAGTGATGTCACATTGGCACCAAATTTCACCAAAATTGTGCCCAGCGCAGCTATGGACGTGTAACACGACGGGAAGGTAGTCGCCCCCAGCCTCCCTTATCTAGATCTCAACCTTTCTCTTGATGCCTCTGCCATGGAGGTCAGAACCACAACGCCCAGCATTGAAAATCACAGGGTTTTCTTTAGGGTGACTGAGGAACACATTTCAGACACGGTGTGGCTCACAGACAAGTAAAGGCCTCAGGTGGTGACTTCAAAGGCATCAATGCAACAACTTCTTCCTTTCAGGCATTCATTTAAACACATTTAGCGGCCAAAAAACAGTTTGCAGTGCAATGTGCAACAGAACGACGTTCTTGATAGTCTTTGACACTGCTGCCTCTCCCTGGACGATTCAGCACTACTCTAAGGACATCATGCAGTTGCAATCCAACTGTACGTGATCTGACCGCTTTGGAATGTAGCACAAGCACAACGTTTGTTATGGTATGCAGGATGGAGTCACTAGGGATGGTTCAAAACCATTCAACAAATCCGAACACGATCCATAGCATCAGTTGATGTTTATGCTTTTCCAGCCCTCCTGTGTCGTGATAGTGGGGGAGGTGGCGGCAATCAACCAAAAATTGAGAGTTTTAGAAAACTGCTCAAAGATATGAATTGGAAGGATGTTAATAGTGCTCATGACATGAATGAAAAATATAACACATTCATGAACAATGTCAGTACGATGTTTGAAAACTATTTTCCTCTAAAAGTTACTCAAATTAAACAGAAGTCTATAATAAAACCATGGATTACACAAGGAATAAAGATTTCCTGTAAGACATAAAAGAAAATGTATCTGTCAACCAAGAATAGTTCCAATGCTGATAATTTAGCTAAATACAAGGAATATTGTAAAATATTTAAAAAAGTAATTCAGACATCTAAACAAATGCACTACGAGAAGAAGATAGCAATGTCAGGGAACAAAAGAAAAACAATATGGGATATAGTGAGGGAGGAGACTGGTAGAACCAGAAATGAACAGGAGCAAATAGCACTAAGGGTAGATGACACATTAGTAACTGATGGGCATAGTGTGGCAAATCTATTTAACAAGTACTTTATATCCGTTACTGATAGAATGGGACTTTCAGGATCAGTAAATAATGCCCTTGAATATCTGAAACTAGCCTTCACAAATAGCTTCAACTACATGAATATATCACTCACTTCACCAAAAGAAATAACGTCCATAATAAAATCTTGAAAAACAAAGCATTCTAGTGGGTACGATGAAATATCAACAAAGTTAATTAAGGCATGTTCTTGTGAGTTTAGAACAATCCTAAGTTACTTGTGTAACCAGTCAATTACAACTGGGACATTTCCTGACTGGCTAAAATATGCAGATGTTAAGCCTCTATTCAAGAAAGGGGATAAAGAGATACCGTCAAACTACAGACCGATTTCACTTTTGCCAGCATTCTCAAAAATTTTAGAAAAAGTAATGTACAGGCCGCTTCTCAACCATCTGACCACAAATAACATATTATCAAGAAAACAGTTTGGATTTCTGAAGGGTTCTGATACCGAGAAGGCTATTTACACCTTCAGTGAAAATGTACATAAATAATTAAATAACAAATTACAAGCAGCAGGTATTTTCTGTGATTTGTCAAAGGCATTTGATTGTGTGAACCACAACATCCTTTTAAATAAATTAGAATTCTATGGTGTCATGGGCAGTGCTTCAAAATGGTTCAAGTCATACCTCGATTACAGGAAACAAAGGGTGTCAGTGCAAGGGACTAGTGAATTAAGTCATCAGTCATCATTAGAATGGGAAGAAATTACATGTGGTGTCCCACAAGGATCCATCTTAGGGCCATTGCATTTTCTTGTGTACGTTAATGATCTCTCATCAGTTCGTTTTTTTTTTTTGCAGATGGCACAAGTATTGCAACAAATAGTATGTCGAGTGTAGTTCTAGAAAGATCTGCTAATGATATTTTCATGGATATTAATAAATGGTTTAAAGCCAACTCACTGACATTAAACTTCGAAAAGACTCACTATATGCAATTCAGAACCTGTAAGAGGTTTCCACCCAGCATATGCATAAAGCATGAAGAAGAGCAGATAGGAGACGTTGACAGTCTTAAATTCCTGGGATTACAACTTGATAATAAATTCAGTTGGGAGGAGCACACCACAGAACTGCAGAAACGCCTTAACAAATCTGTATTTGCAATTCGAGTGTTAGCAGACGTAGGCGACATAAAAATGAAAAAGCTTGCATACTTTGCCTATTTTCATTCCATAATGTCATATGGTATAATATTTTGGGGTAACTCTTCAAGTCAACCAAAAGTTTTCAGAGTCCAAAAGCGTGTAATACATATTATTTGTGGAGTAAATTCACGGACGTCCTGTAGAAACCTCTTCAAAAAACTGGGTATACTAACTACTGGCTCTCAGTATATTTCCTCCTTAGTGAAATTTGTGCTAAATAATATATCTCTTTTTCCAACAAACAGCTCAGTTCATACATACAATACCAGGAACAAAAATGATCTGCACAAGTACTTAAAAGCACTTACTTTAGTTCAAAAAGGGGTCCACTACACAGGAACACTTATCTTCAATAATTTGCCAGCACACATAAAAAATTTAGTTACCAATAAAGATCAGTTTAAAAGGAGTCTGAAAGACTTACTAGTGGCCAACTCCTACTCCATTGACGAATTTTTTAATAGAAACAAATGATGTATTGTATATACTCATAACATTAGTATTGTTATTTCAGCTTAAGAAATCATGTATTGCATATACTCATACTACTAGTATTGTTATTTCAGCTTAAAAAAATTGACATGTTCCACATCCACGAGGATCTCCTCAGCATGTATCTATGGAACGAAAAACTAATCTAATCTGATCTAATCTAATCAACATTGAGATGTAAAAACGGCGAACGACCTCTCTAAATCTCCCAGTTCACCAACACCATTGGTGCCACATGTGCAGCTTTGTTGAGCACTTTAAAAATATTCCTGGGCAGAGATAACCCTTGACCAATTAGTAGTTGCCTGTGAGCAAACAATCCCTTGACACCGTTCTGCTGAGTTGCATTATGCTGCTGTTCTACTAACCTGCAAGCAAGTGGAGTCTGAGAAGTGTCAAAGGGGTTTCCCGTACACTAGGGATGTCTTAGAGAGCCTCTTCGCCATTTTATTTATGCTTGTGTCAATGTCGTACCCCCCACCCCCTCCCCATGACCATGCCATAGGAGGGCATGAAATAGGAGGCCTGAAAAAGCATAAATAATCTTTGGCACTTTGGAACGTGTTCAAATTTCGTTCAGTGGTTTTGAACAGTCCCTAGTGATTACACTTTGTACAACTTAGCAAAACTGGCTGTTATGCTACGATTCAAAGGGTATCAGATCATGTTCAATGGGACAGCAGCCCAACGACGTCCTTATACAAAGGAGTGTCAGTTGTGTCAAGAATGTCGTTCTGTTGCATATTGCAGTGAAAACTTACGTTTTCGACCGCGAAAAATCTGTAAATGGACGTTTCAAAGTCAAGGTAGCTTTATTGTAGCGCTTAAAACCATCTCCTGAGGACATTTTGTGTTGATTCTGAGCGGCAGTGGGCCTGAAATGTTTTCCTCAGCCACCCTAAAGAAAAGCGCCTGATTTCAACGCTGGGCATCACGGTTCTGCCCTCCATTGCAGTGGCATCAAGAGAAGGGGTCAGATGTGAGTAAGGCGGGATTTGATCACCTTCCACAGTAGTGCTGGGCGCAACTGTGGTGAAATTTGGTGCCAATGTGACAGATTAAACACTTCACATGAACTTTTGAGCTCTGACCTTTTTTTCACATGTGCCGACGCCTTGCTGTTTGAAGCACAGCTGAGCCCCACAGTAACGTCGCAGGGGCCACGATTTTGCACTGTTACAGAGGAAGGTTGTAGGCACCGTTGAGTCGAAAAGGCGCAATGGTGGAAAATGGCAAGATTACAAAGAAGTGACCCTTTAATTCTTTTGGGCAATTTTAGTACCTAATTTATTGATTTCTTCTGCATCTGATGGCGTTCTTTTGCATGACAAGAGAATATATGAGTAAAACGAAAGTGAAATGAACCAAAATCAATTTTCTTGCCACCCTTTCAATGTCTGAAACACAGGAAATTTCTGAAATGATACAGCAGAATATCACTGTTTTTTGCTCGAGAAATGTATAACATGCAAAGTAATATGTGTGCAAAATTGGAAAGTACGAGGGGTGCCCAGAAAGTAATGATCCGAATTTTTTTCTCAGCCAAAAACTATGCTACGAATGCGAAGTGACCGCACCAAGTTTCTGTCACTTCTGACAGATAGCATAGCTGCACGACAGTTTCAAAATGGCGTCTGTAGGTGATGTACGTAACACCCTCTGATTACCGTCCTATTTGCAATCTTCCTGCACTGTCCAAGGCCTTAGAATATGTAGACCATGACTGGTTAACAACCTATTGTAAATAATTAAATAAATAAATAAATATATATATGTATCTAAATATGATTATTTATATTATTTTAGTTTTCTTATAATTTTCGCTGAACTGAATTGAGATGGATGGCAATATTTAAAAATCAGTGAATATATTTAAACCATGATAAGGTGGCATTGGACATATGCTTTGAGAATTTCATCGCCGTAAGAAGGAGGTTCGTGGGCCACATTATTTCTGAGCTAAAATGAGATAAATACTGAAAATACAGTTTACATATAATGTTGAAATTTTAGGATCATGGATTAAACAAATAATGAAATCACAATAGCGTTAATAATTATTAAAATTACTGAAGTGCACTATGCTACTTAAATTAGGAATACAATATTAATCACTAGTGATATGTTGATTATCCGCACGTCGGTATCTCGTCCGTGTTCAGTGTAAATTTCCTTATACAGGGTCCGGCATAAAAAACTCCCCGATTACAAAGTAACATGCAGCGGACAGTAGAAGGAGCAGAGTGGTGGAGGGCGCGTCGTTAAGTAGCTGCCTACGTGCCGCTTTCAGTGTACGCCATGGCGTGGTCTGGTGAACATCGTGCCTTCGTAGTGGAAAATTTTATTCAAAATGGCGAATCGCCTATTAATACTCAACGTGCTTTTCGCATTCGCTTTGCGCTCGGACGACGGGACCCTGTTCCCGATAAGAAAACAATTTATTCTTGGGTTGCTAACTTTCGTGAGACAGGTTCCGCATTAAAAAGGAAACCGCCTGGACGACCACGGACTGCAACAGGCCCCGGAAATGTTGATGCAGTTAGAGCTTCAGTTCAACAATCTCCTCGACGATCCGCTAAAAAGCATGCGGCAGCATTACGGGTATCTGATCGAAGTGTGAGAAGAATCTTGCATCGAGATCTTAAAATGCATCCTTACAAAATTGTAACTACGCAGGAACTGAGTGAACGAGACTGTGGTGTCCGTGTAAGTTTGTGCCAAGACCTTCTTCGGAACATTCGTCCCAACGATATTGTGATTTTTTCTGATGAAGCACACTTTCACCTTCCCGGAACAGTGAACAGCCAAAAGTGCAGGTACTGGTGTGAACACAATCCCCAAGAACTTCATCAACGACCACTTCATAGCCCTAAAGTAACAGTATGGTGTGCTGTTTACAATTCCGGAGTGATCGGTCCTTACTTTTTCGAAGAAAATGACAGGAATTTAACCGTCAACAGTGAACGCTATTGTGCCATGCTCCGCGACTTTCTCCAACCGCAACTAAGGGAGCTTTTTGGTGAAATAGAGAACGTGTGGTTCCAGCAAGATGGTGCTACAGCCCACACAGCGCGGCAGTCACTGGCATTGGTGAAGGAAATGTTTCCTGGACATGTGATCTCGTTGCGTGGAGACACTGGCTGGCCCCCACGATCGCCGGACTTAACGCCCTGTGATTTCTTTCTTTGGGGCTATTTAAAAGCAAAAGTTTATGAACAACGTCCACAATCTTTACGAGCCCTGAAAGAAGCAATTACACAAGAGGTTGAAGCTATTCCACCTGAAATGACTCAAAGAGTAATGAATAACTTCAGGGAAAGACTCAATCAGTGTGTCGACAGTGCAGGAAGCCATTTAAGGGATGTTTTATTTAAAAAGTAAGACCATAAGAGTATTTTCTAAAATGGCATAATATGTACTTTTATTTAGTATAAATAAAATTGTTCTACCTTATTTGGTTTTGTTTTTATTAGCTTTCCTTAAATGGGAGGTTTTTCTGCCGGACCTTGTACAATTACTAGTATGAGCGAGTATGCGCCCTGCAGTATGCAGTGACTTTTTATAAAATTAAAGAGTTTAAATTAGAGCAGCCAGTCTAACGCACGAGGCTCTCCCTCGACTCTATTCCAGAACAGATAACAGATGAAGTAATTAACAAAAGAGTAGACACCCTTTCTGTGTCTCACCAGTGATCACATGCGACCGCGCACAAGATAACTTGCATTGACGTTCATGCTTTATTAAACAGGGTTCTCTGATTAAAAAAAAAGATTTTCATGCTATGGCTAAAAATGTGTCTTTAAACCACCCCCAAAGTTGTGAGGCAAAAGATCACATCTTTAGACAAGCAACTTTCCCAAGTGGGATGACAAAAATAAAAAAAAAATAAATACTCATACAATTCCTTAAACATAACAACACATACAGATACATTATGATATCATTTATTTACATTTTGACAAATCAAGCTCTTAGCTGGCCTTTAAGTTGCCTGTTTATGTCCCTTTGTTGACCATAGTCTGTTATAGTAGTCTGCATGCATGCACTTCACTGTAGGTTGCTGCCACGCCGCGATCGTTGCTAGATACTCTGTCTCGCATAGTTGCCGGTGTCAGTCTCTGTTGCCGCGCGTACATTCTCGGATGTATCTCGTTGTCATAACGTTCATATGACTGCATACCAAAGTTCCTTGCAGGTAACTACAATGAACATTGAAAACCAATGGAAAATATTTTCTTTTCAAAGTGATGAAGTACTTACCTACAAGGAACTTTGGTATGCAGTCATATGAACGTTATCACGACGAGATACATCCGAGAATGTACGCACGGCAACAGAGACTGAAACCGGCAACCATGCGGTTTACATATAATGTTGAAATTTTAGAATCATGGATTAAACAAATAATGAAATCACAATAGCGTTAATCATTACTATAATTACTGAAGTGCACTATGCTACTTACATTGGGAATACAATACTAATCACTAGTGATACGCTGATTATCCGCACGTCGGTATCTTGTCCATGCGCAATGGAAATTTCCTTATATAATTACTAGTATGCGCGAGTATGCGCCCTGCAGTACGCAGTGACTTCTTATAAAATTAAAGAGTTTAAATTAGAGTAGCCAGTCTAACGTGCGAGGCTCTCCCTCGACTCTATTCCAGAACAGATAACAGAAGAAGTAATTAACAAAAGACTAGACATCCTTTCT
The DNA here is from genome assembly GCF_023898315.1 of Schistocerca nitens. NCBI lineage: Eukaryota > Metazoa > Arthropoda > Insecta > Orthoptera > Acrididae > Schistocerca > Schistocerca nitens. The sequence continues at coordinate 82,855,256 of NC_064617.1, read as the reverse complement.
GTGTCTCACTGGCGATCACATGCGACTGCGCACAATATAACTGGCATTGGTTTTCATGCTTTATTAAACAGGGTTCTCTGATTTAAAAAATACACTCCTGGAAATTGAAATAAGAACACCGTGAATTCATTGTCCCAGGAAGGGGAAACTTTATTGACACATTCCTGGGGTCAGATACATCACATGATCACACCGACAGAACCACAGGCACATAGACACAGGCAACAGAGCATGCACAATGTCGGCACTAGTACAGTGTATATCCACCTTTCGCAGCAATGCAGGCTGCTATTCTCCCATGGAGACGATCGTAGAGATGCTGGATGTAGTCCTGTGGAACGGCTTGCCATGCCATTTCCACCTGGCGCCTCAGTTGGACCAGCGTTCGTGCTGGACGTGCAGACCGCGTGAGACGACGCTTCATCCAGTCCCAAACATGCTCAATGGGGGACAGATCCGGAGATCTTGCTGGCCAGGGTAGTTGACTTACACCTTCTAGAGCACGTTGGGTGGCACGGGATACATGCGGACGTGCATTGTCCTGTTGGAACAGCAAGTTCCCTTGCCGGTCTAGGAATGGTAGAACGATGGGTTCGATGACGGTTTGGATGTACCGTGCACTATTCAGTGTCCCCTCGACGATCACCAGTGGTGTACGGCCAGTGTAGGAGATCGCTCCCCACACCATGATGCCGGGTGTTGGCCCTGTGTGCCTCGGTCGTATGCAGTCCTGATTGTGGCGCTCACCTGCACGGCGCCAAACACGCATACGACCATCATTGGCACCAAGGCAGAAGCGACTCTCATCGCTGAAGACGACACGTCTCCATTCGTCCCTCCATTCACGCCTGTCGCGACACCACTGGAGGCGGGCTGCACGATGTTGGGGCGTGAGCGGAAGACGGCGTAACGGTGTGCGGGACCGTAGCCCAGCTTCATGGAGACGGTTGCGAATGGTTCTCGCCATTACCCCAGGAGCAACAGTGTCCCTAATTTGCTGGGAAGTGGCGGTGCGGTCCCCTACGGCACTGCGTAGGATCCTACGGTCTTGGCGTGCATCCGTGCGTCGCTGCAGTCCGGTCCCAGGTCGACGGGCACGTGCACCTTCCGCCGACCACTGGCGACAACATCGATGTACTGTGGAGACCTCACGCCCCACGTGTTGAGCAATTCGGCGGTACGTCCACCCGGCCTCCCGCATGCCCACTATACGCCCTCGCTCAAAGTCCGTCAACTGCACATACGGTTCACGTCCACGCTGTCGCGGCATGCTACCAGTGTTAAAGACTGCGATGGAGCTCCGTATGCCACGGCAAACTGGCTGACACTGACGGCGGCGGTGCACAAATGCTGCGCAGCTAGCGCCATTCGACGGCCAACACCGCGGTTCCTGGTGTGTCCGCTGTGCCGTGCGTGTGATCATTGCTTGTACAGCCCTCTCGCAGTGTCCGGAGCAAGTATGGTGGGTCTGACACACCGGTGTCAATGTGTTCTTTTTTCCATTTCCAGGAGTGTAGATTTACCTGCTATGGCTGAAAATGTGCCTTTAAGCTATTTAACTACAAACAACCCTCTAGACGAATATCAGTCAGGTTTCAGTAAACATCGCAGTGTAACATCTGTCTTAATAAAGGTAACAAATGACCTCAGGCTTGCTGTGGGTCGATAAGAGGCGAATGTCATGTGCTTTTTAGATTTCAGGAAACCCTTTAGCACTGTCAACTTCAACATTTTACTTTCCAAACTTAACACCCTAAATTTCTCTCCTAGTGCAGTACAATGGTTTCACTCACGCCTGATGTCTCATCAGCAATTCATTGTGTCCAGCACCACAAAATCACAAGAAGGCAGGTAGTATCAGGCGTCCCTCAAGGCTTGGTATTAATTTCTATACTCTTTTCATTCTATGTCAGTGCTGCGGTATCAATTTTGTCCTATTGCAAATATTACATGTGTACTGATGACTTCCAATTGTCTCTAAATGCAAAACCAGTAACTCTGAAGACAGCCATCAAGAATTTCAGCATTGGCCTGTATGTGGGCACAGAATATAGGATTAAAAATTAACACTCCAAAACCCAAGTGGTACTAGTTGGTCATCTAGGCTCATTAGCCTGAAATGTTGGGAATTCCTACCATCTTTAATCCTAAATGGAACAAATATCAATTTCTCACCCTTAGCAAAGAGTCTAGGAGTAATAACTGATGAAAATCGGAACTGGACTGGATATGTAACTGCAATGCGCAAGAAGGCATCAGTGTCTTTTGATGCTCTACAAAAATATAGAAAGGGCTTCACTATTGACCTGAAAAAGAAACTTGTACAAACACTTATACTTCCAATTATTGATTACAACGATATTATCCTGCAAGGACATTCTCAGGATATATCGTGGCATCTGTATTTGGTGATGAACGCCTGGTTTCGATATATCCGTGTCGTTCGACTCTTTGATCATATTTCAGAATCATATGCACAATGACCGTGGGTGCGTGCAAAGAAACATAGAGATTTCCATGCACTCCATCTCCTTTACTGTCTTATCAACATTAACTGTATCTCATATCTCTCCCTGATCTTTATGTTCTTGTCCGAACAACATGGAAGAAACACTCATTCCCATCATAATAAAATCCTTAGATACTTAATGTTCCACTTCACCACTAATCAATCACTTTCTCGAAGTCCTTTTCAGTAGCAGGAAACTGACTCATGAATAATCTCTCTCATTGTATTAGATAACTAAATAACATCTGCAGTTTCAAAAAACAGTTAATGACGTATCTACTGAAGCAATAATAGAAACTATTATTGTCCCCGTATGCACTCATTCCACCTTTACATCCTTCTTTCCAACCAGACCTTCCTCATTTCCCAATGTTCTTAGATGGTGTGGACTCTTTAAATTTCCCTTCCACAAAACTCGCTATATGAAAGACAACATTATTTATACATTCCTTTGAACCATTACATTATGTAGCTTTTCAGTCTCTCGATTAACATGATCACTAAGAGAATTTTTATCAAAGAATTTCAGCTTAGCTTCCTACCACAAACATTTAACTTTTTGTTCAGATGTGTGTTTCAACCTGTCGACATGCCGCTTAAGAAACTCATATTGAACACAAAAACATCAGCTTTATATGTGTTACTGAATGCCAGGACTGACTCTCAGACATGCAGTGATTTCGACCAGTGCAGTGGAGAACTCCCCAAATGAAATCTATCACTTGTAAGCACATATTTCAAATGACGGAATCCTGTAAATGGACACATTGAAATATTCTGTTTAGTTCAGAGAGGTCATAAAGATTGGTGGGCACTTTAATATTTTCTATGCTCCGCTTAATTATACAAAACAACAATTATCTGTTATAATAATGAATATTCTCTCCATTAGAAAGTTGATGTGAGATTTTTCATCCACCTCCATGAGACCTAGTGAGATTTTGCGACCCTTCCCCCCACTTTTAGAGATCATGCATTTAATTGATATCCCCTAAGCATCACAGAATGAGTATTTTGATAATACGTATCCCTGGCAATATGGGGTGAATTTGATTCCTTATTAAGCGAGCTTCATACTGATTTGAGCAAAGACAGCTTATCCAGTTGTTCATTTTGCTGAAGTACGTAACTTACAGATATTTCTGGTGTCATCGTAACTGTTTTACCGGAGACTGATATGAGGGCACGGAATTCGTAGATATGTGGTCGTGTATCTTCTTACAGTTTACGTCTTCTTGCCCACTGCCCTCTGTGTTCTGATTGCTGCGGTCTTTCGTGGTTGTAATGCTAGATCCTTTCTTCTTCGGAAATTGTTATTCTCGACACTTTGTTTACATTTTCTTGTGTCAGCGTCAAAACCGTGAATAATGCAATAGCTTCAAGTGTACTGCTCGCTGGTCGAAGCGTTTTGAAGTCCACAATATTAAAAAAGGAAGACCAATAAGCTTTATGAAAAGCATTAAAATTACATGAAATTAAAGGGGAGCGCTATGAAGCTAGTTGATTAAACATTCCTCACTTTTGTAAAATCTTTCAAATAAGAACTTTGAACGCGGTATGCTAAAGTAAAGCCCGGTCCACACGCAACGATCTGTTTGCGCAGACATTGGCCCAGATGTCTGTACATGCAAAAGATAGCTGTAAATGTGGTGTGTTCACACGACACAAACCCCAATCTACCACTCGCCCGCCATCTATCAGTGTAGAAAAGAAATATCAGTGGCAAGTGACTACGCTCCCCGTAAACGTCAAAAACTTAATTCAGTTATTTTGAAATATAGAAATGGAGGAAGTTCTGTTGTGGTCTGTGTTCGCAACTTGTGTTGCAAAAAACATTCAGACCAACCGCAGGAAACAGAGAAGGCGTTCAAAATGGTGTATACAGTGGCTGCTAAAGCAAAAGCAGTTTTCTCAGGTACATTTACTGCGAGAGTTTCAGGGCGAACCTCTTTTGTTTTACATAACCTCGTGTTCCATTTCCTGGCACATTGACACTCCAGTTTCATCTTCAGTTGTACTCCTGCTTGGTCTTGGCGTTTCTTGATCACTAAGAAAGCCAAGCAGACCAAAATACCATAACGTTGGCTGGTATACTTGATCTACTCTTACACCAGATCTTCTAGATTTCTGAACTTTGGATAACTCTTTTCGGTAAACAGTTCGCTGACAGACTGAATTTACTTGACTTGCCTTCATGAACTCATCCTTCAGGACAGCGTAAATAGCTTCACATGTGTTGGGTATTGTTTTACTCAAAGCGTTTCGATATTGCAGTTGAAAATTCCAAATCCTTCTAGCTCCTTCCTGTTGCTGGGAATCTTAATGTTACGCCAGCCGTTTATGAGGAGAAATTGCCCTTCTCATACAAGTATTTTTTTTCTCATAATATGAGGGGTTACAAGCTTTAAGAGATAATTATAAGTTTCGACATCCATCTGCAAATAATTTCGCCAGTTCGCAACGAATTTTTTTTTTTTTTTTATTACCGTTTCTCCCATTTGCCGAGGCGTCAACTGCCCGCAATTTTCCAATTAGAGCATTCTATTCTGCTGTCTTTTTGTCTCGGGTCACTATATTCTTTACTTTTAATCTTCCACAAACATGGATGGTTTCTATATATTTCAATGAATTCACTTACAAGCTCTCGAGAACACTGACGAGTATCAGTCATTTTAATGCCCTATGCGCACAAATACAAACACTAGACTGAGCAAACAGCTGTTTCGCGCTAGATTTGCGGCGATCTCCTTTCCACACGCTCCAACTTGTCTGCTCAGATGTGGTTTGAACCCACAGATTTGAGTGGTTTCGCTCAAACCTCCAACTCCAACCTCCAGGTTTGCACACACCTCAGGTTGGTGCAAATCTTCTGTCCACACGCAATGATCTGTCTGCGCAGATGTGATTTGCGCAGACAGATCGTTGCGTGTGGACGGGCCTTAAGGTGGAGGCGCGTAAGTCAAAAAAGTGCAGACGAGCAAATGGAGAAATTGTCCTCTTTTAAGCCAAAAGTGCTTGGTGCCATTGTAATCAGTGTTATACTGTCGGAACTTATTTGGTACAGTTACAAGAAGTATTATAAGCCAAGGAAACCCACTAGAAAGAATTACCCGGTAGTGAATGAGGTTATATTTTTTACTGATAAAGGTGTGAATTGTCGACAACACATTTATCGCTGTGGTAGTTGTGGAAATGAAGACTGTTCAGACTACAAATTGAGGTATGTCAATTAAATTATTTTAATTTAAAATAAAGCAGTTGTACATGCAAAGTTTATCCTGTTGTATATTCTTGTTTACATTCTGTAGGTCTGCGTAGCTCCGTTGTATTCGGCTACAGACACACAACCATTGTGAACTGCATGGCAGAGGGCATTTCTCGTTGTACAAGTTTTAGAGCGTTTTCAAATTTGATTCACGTCCGGAGCACTGGAAGAATGCTTGCTATCAACCACCTGCCCACGGTGAATTAATCTAATTTTTCATTCCGGACCGTATGGGAGCTATATTTTATTTATTATGTAGATATAGAACAAGTCAGAATAGAATGCGGAAATAAACATTACAAATTTTTCACGTAAGGAAAATACAGAAATTAACCATGAGTTCACATTCAGTCTGAGTAACGTTTACTATTCTTATTACTGATACCCCCGATATGATTCCCACAGACAGTACACATATCCGAACCCATTTATATACAAAAAGACAATAAAGACATGGTTACACATTCATTCTTACTAACGTACATAGGGTGTTGTTTATTTCTAGATTCATTACTTAGTTCTAGCAACTTTCTAAGAAAGCTCTCACAGGACAGTGTGTGTCTGTCTTCAAGAGTCTGCCAGTTCAGTTCCTTGTGACTCTTTCCTGTGGTTCACACAAACCTGTAACCATTTGTGCTGCCCCTCTTTGTATACATCAAAAAACCTCTGTTAGAGACATTTGTTGTGGGCTCCACAAACTTGAGCAATATTCTAAGATGGGAAGTAGAAGAGATCTGTAAGCAGTCAGCTTTATAAACTGACTGTATTATTCCAGTATCCTCCCAGTAGCCCGAAATCTTCCTCATGTCTACAACTGAGCTTATGTTATTATTTATTTTGAGTTCATTAGACGTGTGTACAGATCACTGGTTAAACGAATTACTGTTTAGTACACCAAGTACACTAAACTTACGATAGTTTAACATATGTGCCATGCTACATTATTTCACTTTGGGTTATTCTATCTCAAATCAATATGGGGTTTAAACCTCATTATCTTAGAGTTTCTTGAAATTTGATTCAAATTTATTATTGGTATAGACTTTGAAAAATACGAAATTTTACTGAGATATGTCAAATCGTCACAGAGCTGCAAAGTCATAAATGGACCTAAATACAGGCAATGTCAGTTTTTAGAATTGCTGTACAAGATTTCCTAATTGTGCTACAAATCTGGGATGAATACCATTTAACAGCATTTTTCACTCCCTTTCCTAGGCTGTACGATAATATATAAATTAATAAAAGAAAATGGTTTTCAAAACAAAATTTAAAACTTTTAATTCATTTAAAAAAAAAGTATGTATTTTAAAATTTCCCAATTTATTCCTTGAGTAGCTTGTACTGTTGTAAATTACAGGCCAAAATGTAAATTGCGATGATAATTTCTTCATTAGTAAAAAACAATGAAGACTGAAGCTTTATTTCCAATAATTCAACTGTGTGCTTAAATTAATTGTTACACCAATACTCATCTACATCTACAGCCTGCAAATCAGCGGGGTGTAACACTTTTTAGGGATATGAAATGGAACTCTCACATAGGCTCAGTTGTGGAAGAAGCAAGTGGTAGACTTCGGTTCTTTGGTAGAGTACTGGGGAAGTGTGATCTGTCTACAAAGGAGATTGCTGACAAATCATTCATGTGAACCGCCCTAGAATATTGCTCAAGTGTGAGGGACTTATACCAAACTGGACTAACAAGGGATATAGAACATATACAGAGAAGGGCAGCCTGAATGGTCACAGGTTTGCTTGATCTGTAGGAGAGGGTCACAGAGATACTGAAGGGACTGAACTGGAAGACTCTTGAAGGTAGAGGTAAACTATCCCATAAAAGTCTTAACGAATTTTCAAGGACCGACTTTAAATTATGACTCCAGGAATATACTGCAATCCCCCTACGTATTGCTCACATGGGATCATGAAGATAAGTTTACAATAATTACTGCTCACACAGAGGCATATAAACAATCATTCATCCCACATTGCATACATGAATAGAATGGGAAGAAACCCTAATAACTGATACAATGGGACATACTCTCTGCAACATTACAGAAACGTCCAAATCCAGTCGTCTGCTTTGACACACAAAGTCATCAATATAGCTTGAAATGGCTACTTCCAGCATATAAGGAATGACGGCAATGATGTCACTATAGACATATGCCAACAAACACAAACAAAAATAAAAATGAGACAATAACACCTTACTCAAAGAATATAAGGGAATTAACAGGACAACTGTGGAAAATTGGGGGTTTAGGGCGGGGACAAGCCAAATATACAACAATAAAAGAAAACACCACACAACCCCAAAACAAATAATATAAAAGAGAATTTAAATTAGAGCATTCCGCTACATCAACAAAACCACAGTAATTGGACATTTCCCTTGACCCATGTAGCTCAACCATAATTATCAATTCCAAAAAACCAACACCTACAACTCCGAATAGTGGAACCAAAACCCCCCACAACTCAAAAACCCAAATACCTTATATTCACTATATTAATTAAAAAAAGACCGAATATTTGCAGAAACTGTATGACAGACATCATATCATCACCCATCTCAGAATGTAGTGATACACTCATAAACTTCTCTGTCATATCCATACCTAATGTAAAAACAATAAAAAAAAGTTGACTTCTTTCCGCACAACAAACACCAGACTAATCGGACCTAGCAAAAGTGCCAAACACATAAACAAAGAAGAACCTTAATCACTTACTGAGAACACTTCCACAACCCACGTTACCACACCAACTACCTAATCTCAGAATCATGTTTGCACCAAGACAGTCAAAGCTCAAATGAATGCAATACACAAGATAAACTCAGCATGTCCACATCCACTACCAGAGGGCACCATAAAATACAACAATACGACATCTACAAAAACAACCAACTCATAAGCTCTGCACCGTAATGACATCACACACCACACCATTATGTCATGGGTGAAAGTAGACGGGTTGAGTCGGACGCTTCTGTTGGCTGATTCCAACAGTGGCTCATTGATGTTGTAGTCATAGCCTATTACATTTTTTCATTTTGTGAAGTCCACAGTTTTACATATCTGAACATTTAAAGCAAGTTGACAATCTTTTCACCACTTTGAAATCATATCAAGATCCAACTGAATATTTATGCAGCTTCTTTCATATAGTGCTTCTTTATAGATAACTGCATCATCTTCAAAAGTCCTGATGTTACTGTTGATATTGTCTGCAAGGTCATTAATGTACAACATAAACAGCAAGGGTCCCAACACATTTCCCTGGTGCACACTTGAAATCTTATAATATGACAGCAACAGTAACAGAAGACACTAGATGTTTAAATAACTATTTACCGAGCACCTGCAGGAAATTATAATCTATTCTTAGATCATCTAGAAGCTCTTTTGGGTTATTTAACAGGAAGAAACAAAGAAATTTTGATTGCTGGTGACTTTAATACAGATTTTCTAATGCAACCTTCCAGTAAACATTCACTGCAGTTAGTAATGTTGTTTTTCAATCTAACTCACATTGTAAACTTTCCAACTAGGATCACTAAATCCTCAAGGACAGCCATTGATAACATTTTTATAGACAAATCAAAGGAACAAAATCATTTCATAAAACCTGTTATAAATGGACTATCAGATCATGACATGCAGCTCCTTGTTTTATATGTAAATTCTAAGCAGATTATCAAGAATGCTAAATCTGAGTACAGGAGAGTAGTCAATCAACCAAAAATTGAGTGTTTTAGAAAACTGCTCAAAGATATGAACTGGAAAGATGTTTATAGTGCTCATGACATGAATGAAAAATATAACACATTCATGAACAATAACAGTACCATGTTTGAAAACTGTTTTCCTCTAAAAGTTACTCAAATTAAACAGAAGTCTATAATAAAACCATGGATTACACAAGGAATAAAGGTTTCCTGCAAGACAAAAAGGAAAATGTATCTGTCGACCAAGAATAGCTCCAATGCTGATGATTTAGCTAAATACAAGGAATACTGTAAAACATTAAAAAAAGTAATTCAGACGTCTAAACAAATCCACTACGAGAAGAAGATAGCAATGTCAGGGAACAAAATAAAAACAATATGGGATATCGTGAAAGAGCAGACTGGTAGAACCAGAAAGGAACAGGAGCAAATAGCACTAAGGGTAGATGACACATTAGTAACTGATGGGCATAGTGTGGCAAATCTATTTAACAAGTACTTTATATCCGTTACTGATAGAATGGGACTTTCAGGATCAGTAAATAATGCCCTTGAATATCTGAAACTAGCCTTCACAAATAGCTTCAACTACATGAATATATCACTCACTTCACCAAAAGAAATAACGTCCATAATAAAATCTTGAAAAACAAAGCATTCTAGTGGGTACGATGAAATATCAACAAAGTTTAATTAAGGCATGTTCTTGTGAGTTTAGTACAATTCTAAGTTACTTGTGTAACGAGTCAATTATAACTGGGACATTTCCTGACTGGCTAGAATATGCAGATGTTAAACCTCTATTCAAGCAAGGGGATAAAGAGATACCATCAAACTACAGACCGACTTCACTTTTGCCAGCATTCTCAAAAATTTTAGAAAAAGTAATGTACAGGCAGCTTCTCAACCATCTGACCACAAATAACATATTATCAAGAAAACAGTTTGGATTTCTGAAGGGTTCTGATATCGAGAAGGCTATTTACACCAACAGTGAAAATGTACTAAATTCATTAAATAACAAATTACAAGCAGCAGGTATTTTCTGTGATTTGTCAAAGGCATTTGATTGTGTGAACCACAACATCCTTTTCAGTAAATTAGAATTCTATGGTGTCACGGGCAGTGCTGCAAAATGGTTCAAGTCATACCTCACTAACAGGAAACAAAGGGTGTCAGTGCAAGGGACTAGTGAATTAAGTCATCAGTCATCATCAGAATGGGAAGAAATTACATGTGGTGTCCCACAGGGATCCATCTTAGGGCCATTGCTTTTTCTTGTGTACGTTAATGATCTCTCATCAGTTACACTGTCAGAAGCAGAGTTCGTTTTGTTTGCAGATGACACAAGTATTGCAATAAATAGTATGTCAAATGTACTTCTAGAAAGATCTGCTAATGATATTTTCATGGATATTAATAAATGGTTTAAAGCCAACTCACTGATATTAAACTTCGAAAAGACTCACTATATGCAATTCAGAACCTGTAAGAGGATTCCACCCAGCATATGCATAAAATACGAAGAAGAGCAGATAGAAGAGGTTGACAGTCTTAAATTCCTGGGATTACAACTTGATAATAAATTCAGTTGGGAAGAGCACACCACAGAACTGCGGAAATGCCTTAGCAAATCTGTATTTGCAATTCGAGTGTTAGCAGACATAGGCGACATAAAAATGAAAAAGCTTGCATACTTTGCCTATTTTCATTCCATAATGTCATATGGTGTAATATTTTGGGGTAACTCTTCAAGTCAAACAAAAGTTTTCAGAGACCAAAAGCGTGTAATATGTATTATTTGTGGAGTAAATTCACGGACGTCCTGTAGAAACCTCTTCAAAGAACTGGGTATACTAACTACTGCCTCTCAGTATATTTACTCATTAATGAAATTTGTCCTAAATAATATATCTCTTTTTCCAACAAACAGCTCAGTTCATACATACAATACCAGGAACAAAAATGATCTGCACAAGGACTTAAAAGCACTTACTTTAGTTCAAAAAGGGGTCCACTACTCAGGAACACTCATCTTCAATAATTTGCCAGTAAACATAAAAAATTTAGTTAAAAATAAAGATCAGTTTAAAAGGAGCCTGAAAGACTTACTAGTGGCCAACTCCTTCTACTCCATTGACGAATTTTTTAATAGAAACAAATGATGTATTGTATATATTCATACTATTAGTATTGTTATTTCAGCTTAAAAAAAAGAAAAGAAAATTGACATGTTCCACATCCACAAGGATCTCCTCAGCACAGATCTATGGAACGAAAACTAATCTATTCTAATCTAAATGGGTCTGAAACAATAATTGATCAAGTATTTGTCAATAATAATAAGTGTGAGCATATTACTGAAGCAATAGAGATGGGGTTCTCGGATCATAAGGCAGTCACATTAACGTTATATAATATATCTATTAAGGATCCAGTGGTATATGAAAAATACAGAGAGAAAAGATTTGTAAATGAAGACAGCATTAGGGTTTTTAATCACATGTTAAAAAGTATAACTTGGGACACAGAATCAACTTGTAATGTAGATAAAAAATGTGAGTCATTCCTAGTAAATTATTGGCATTGTTATGATATCACATTTCCTATTAAACAAGTCAAAATTAAAACCAAAACAAAGACATGGGTAACACAGGGAATAAAAAAATCTGCAGACACACTGTGAAAGTTCCCTTGAGTTTGGCGTCTGAACAGCCTTTTCCAGATGCCAGCATCTGGTTGCCGTCTTTTTTGATTTACGAAAAGCTTATGACACGACCTGGTGACATCATATCCTTGCCACATTATATGAGTGGGGTCACTGGGGCCCTCTTCTGATTTTTATACAAAATTTCCTGTTGCTCCGTACTTTCCATGTCCAAGTTGGTGCCACCCATAGTTCCTCCCATGTCCAGGAAAATGGGGTCCCGTAGGGCTGTGTATTGAGTGTCCCTCTAATTTTACTGGCCATTAATGGTCTAGCAGCAGCTTTAGGGCCGTCTGTCTCACCTTCTATGTATGCAGACGACTTCTGCATTTCGTACTGCTCCCCCAGTACTGGTGTTGCTGAGTGGCCCCTACAGGGAGCAATCCACAAGGCGCAGTCATGGGCTCTAGCCCACGGCTTCCAGTTTTCAGCTGCGAAATCGTGTGTCATGCACTTCTGTCGGTGTTGTACCGTTCATCCGGAACCAGACTGATCCACTCACTGTAGTGGCGACATATCGATTCTTTGGACTGGCTGTAGACTCCTGATTGCCTTGGCTTCCTCACCTTCGTCAGCTTAAGTGGAAGTGCAGGCAGCACCACAGTGTCCTGCACTGCCTGAGCAACACCAACTGGGGTGCAGATCGCTCTATGCTGCTGCATCTCTACAGAGCCCTTGTTCAGCCCCTCCTTGACTATGGGAGTCAGGTTTATGGTTCAGCAGTGCCCTCAGCGTTGCATTTACTTGACCCAGTGCACCAATGTGGTGTTCAATTAGCAACGGGAGCTTTTAGGATGATTCTGGTGACCAGCATTCTGGTGGAGGTCAGAGTTCCTCCATTAAAGGTTAGGCGTGCACAACTGCTCACCAGTTACATTGCACACATTCGTAGTTCTCCTGAGCATCCGAATTACCATCTCCTTTTCCCAACCACTGCGGTTCATCTCCCACATCGGTGGCTCAGGTCAGGGCTTATGATTGCGGTTCGCATCTGATCCCTTCTGTCCGAACTGGAGTCCTTCCCTTTACCACCTCTACTCTAGGTCCATTCACGTACACCTCCATGGTGTAAACCTAGGCCGAAGCTTTGCCTGGACCTTTCTCATGGCCGTAAGGACGCAGTTAACCCCGCTGCTCTCCACTTGACATGTTCTGGGGCTCTGAAGTGGTTTACACGGATGGGTCGATGGCTGATGGTCATGTTGGCTTCGCCTACGTCCACAGAGGCCATATTGAACAGCATTCCTTGCCCAGTGGCTGCAGTGTATTCACTGCAGAGCTGGTGGCCATATCTCGTGCACTTTAGTACAGCCATTCATGCTCTGGTGAGTCATTTCTTCTCTGTACTGACTCCCTGAGCAGCTTACAAGCTATTGACCAGTGCTACCCTCGCCATCCTCTGGTAGCGACCATCCAGGAGTCCATCTATCCTCTGGAACGGTCCAGTCATTCAGTGGTGTTTGTCTGTGCCCCAGGTCACATTGGAATCCCAGGAAATGAACTTGCTGACAGGCTGACCAAACAGGCTACACGGAAACTGCTTCTGGAGATCGGCATCCCCATCACTGACCTGCATTCAATATTACACCACCTGGTTATTCGGCTTTGGGAGATGGAATGGCATAGTCTCAGTATGCACAACAAACTGCGAGCCATTAAGGAGACTACAAATGTGTGAAAGTCTTCCATGCGGGCCTCTCGCTGGGACTCCGTGGTTCTCTGCCAGCTCCACATTGGCCACATTTGGGTGACACACAGCTACCCCCTATGCCATGGTGACTCACCTCAGTGCCGGTGCGGCTCGCAGTTGACAGTGGCCCATATACTGTTATGCTGTCCTGCGTTGCCTGCCCTGTGACATCATCTTCGGTTGCCGGATTCGTTATCATTGATTTTAGCAGACAACAACTCCTTGGCTGATTTGGTTTTACGTTTTATACGTGAGGGTGGGTTTTATCATTTGATCCAAGTTTTAGCACATGTCCATTGTCCCTCTGTGTCCTCCACCCAAGTGCTTTTAGGATGGAGGTTTTAATGTGTTGTATGTGTTGTTGCAGAGTGGCTGGCTTCTCCTTTTTCGTCTTGTGGTCAGCCAGCCATGGTAATCTGTTTTAATCTCTTCTCCCTGTTTCTTGCGTCTCTCTGTGGTTTTCTTGTCCTCTTTCGTCCATTGTAGCGTTTGTTATCCTTCTGTCGTTCCTGTGGTTTTCCTTTCTCCTCGTTTTGTGTTGTTTCATTCTCACTCTTGTGGCTTTGTTTTAATCGGAACAAGGGACCGATGACCTAGCAGTTTGGTCCCCCCCCCCCCCCCCCCTCTTAAATCAACCAACTAGTGGTTGTGATTTTCGATTTGGAGAAGGCCTACGACACCTGCTGGAGAACTGGTATCCTCTGTACTCTCTACACATGGGGCTTCCATGGCAGCCTGTGCCATTTCCGTCAGGACTTTTAAAAATACTGAGTTTTCAAGGTGCTTGTGGGTTCTGCTTTGTTGGACACCTTTATCCAGGAAAATGGTGTGCCTCAGGGTTCCATCATGAGCGCCGTCCTCTTCGCTATCGCCATTAACCGCCCCCCCCCCCCTTGTCTTCATCGATGTTTTGATGATCTTTGCTCCCGGAGGATCAACAATGGCTTTCGTTTTTCCACTGACAAAACTATCTGTATGAATTTCTGGTGGTGCACTTTGTTTCTCCCACCATCTTTACATCTTGAGCCTGTTGCTCTTCCATTTGTTGAAAGTATGAAATTCCTGGGGCCAATGCTCAGTAGGAAACTCTCTTGGTCCACCCAAGTGTCTTACCTGGCAGCCCTCCATGTGCATTCCCTCACTCTCCTACGTGTCCTCAGTGGTACTTCCTGGGGTGCAGATCGAACCACCCTCCTCCATTTGTACCGGTCGCTTGTCCGTTCGAAACTAGACTATGGGTGCTTTGTTTGTGCATCTGTACGTCCGTTCCTCTTACACCGTCTCAACACTATCCGCCATTGTGGCACCCATTTGGCTACTACCGCCTTTTACACTAGCCCAGTTTCAGAGTCTGTGTGATAAACCTGCTGAACTATCACTGTCCTACTGCCGTGTCTTTCTCCTTAGCATGTATGCATGCCGTTTGTCTGCTACGCGTGGCCACCCATCTTATGCCTCCTTCTTCGATGACTCGTTTGATCGCTATTATGGGGAATGTCCTTCTTCTCTGTTACCTCCTGGAGTCCGCTTTCGGCACTTGCTTTGGTGGTTTAACTTCACACTACCTGCAACTTGCCCGGTGGGTGTGGACCCTTCACCACCTTGACTTCATGCGGCGGTCTGTATTGACCTTGGCCTTCATTTGCCTCCTAAGGACACTACTCCAGCCTCGCTCTATTGCCTTCAGTTTCACGACCTTCGCATGAAACTTCGTGGTAGTACCTTTCTGTATACTGATGGCTCTTGGCCTGACCATGGTGTTGGGTGTGCCTTCATCATTGGTGCTGACGTTTTTAGATATTGGCTTCTGGAACACTGCTCTGTATTTACAACCGAGCTCTTTGCCCTGTATCAGGCCATGGAGTACATCTTGCAACACGGGCTTTTCAATTGTGACCTCTACTCAGAATCTCTCAGTGCCATTCAAAGTCACTGTGCGCTGTATACTGGCCATCCCTTAGTGCGCCATGTCCATCAAAAAGTCACTTGCTCACTCTTGTTGGGGCCACTGTGATGTTTATATGGGTTCCTCGTCATGTCAGTCCGTCAGGAAACGAGGCTACTGATACTGCTGCGAAGGCTGAGGTACAAGGACTGCAATCCTTGTACCTCAGCCCACTAGTTCCTATATACCCTCCAATGATTTCTGTGTTGCCGTCTCTCAGGAGGTGATGTCACTTTGGCATTGTCATTGGTCCTCCCTTCAAAGGAATAAACTCCAGATTATTAAGCCTCTCCGAGCAGCTTGGATGACCTTCTCTCGGCCCTCCTGCCAGGAGGAGGTCATTTTTAACTACGTTGGGTATTGGGCACTGTGTTTTAGCCATCATGATTTGTTAAGTGTACACATTGCCCCCAAGTTTTAACAGTCCGCCATTTCCTGATGTAATGCCCATTTTTTAACCGTTTTTGTTCCCACTTGAGTTTGCTGTCTGAGCTATCGGCCATTTTAGCAAGCAACGCGCGAGATGTCGACCGGGTTTTACTTTTTATCCATCGTCGCAATATGGCAAAGCCCATTTAATTTTTAGTTCTGGACATCTGTTTCCGTATGGTGTCTGTTATAGCCCTTTCTCCACATCCCTGTTTTTAGCTGTCTTCTCTTACGTCAATTGGGATTGACGTATAGTCATTTTTTAACTCCTCTGTCTCACTTGTTCCATAATTTCGCCTTGGGCGTGTATGACCCCAGTTGTTTTTGAGCCCTAAAACAAAACAACTTTTGTCTGTCAAGCAAACTGTTGATTGGATATACACTCCTGGAAATGGAAAAAAGAACACATTGACACCGGTGTGTCAGACCCACCATACTTGCTCCGGACACTGCGAGAGGGCTGTACAAGCAATGATCACACGCACGGCACAGCGGACACACCAGGAACCGCGGTGTTGGCCGTCGAATGGCGCTAGCTGCGCAGCATTTGTGCACCGCCGCCGTCAGTGTCAGCCAGTTTGCCGTGGCATACGGAGCTCCATCGCAGTCTTTAACACTGGTAGCATGCCGCGACAGCGTGGATGTGAACCGTATGTGCAGTTGACGGACTTTGAGCGAGGGCGTATAGTGGGCATGCGGGAGGCCGGGTGGACGTACCGCCGAATTGCTCAACACGTGGGGCGTGAGGTCTCCACAGTACATCGATGTTGTCGCCAGTGGTCGGCGGAAGGTGCACGTGCCCGTCGACCTGGGACCGGACCGCAGCGACGCACGGATGCACGCCAAGACCGTAGGATCCTACGCAGTGCCGTAGGGGACCGCACCGCCACTTCCCAGCAAATTAGGGACACTGTTGCTCCTGGGGTATCGGCGAGGACCATTCGCAACCGTCTCCATGAAGCTGGGCTACGGTCCCGCACACCGTTAGGCCGTCTTCCGCTCACGCCCCAACATCGTGCAGCCCGCCTCCAGTGGTGTCGCGATAGGCGTGAATGGAGGGACGAATGGAGACGTGTCGTCTTCAGCGATGAGAGTCACTTCTGCCTTGGTGCCAATGATGGTCATATGCGTGTTTGGCGCCGTGCAGGTGAGCGCCACAATCAGGACTGCATACGACCGAGGCACACAGGGCCAACACCCGGCATCATGGTGTGGGGAGCGATCTCCTACACTGGCCGTACACCACTGGTGATCGTCGAGGGGACACTGAATAGTGCACGGTACATCCAAACCGTCATCGAACCCATCGTTCTACCATTCCTAGACCGGCAAGGGAACTTGCTGTTCCAACAGGACAATGCACGTCCGCATGTATCCCGTGCCACCCAACGTGCTCTAGAAGATGTAAGGCAACTACCCTGGCCAGCAAGATCTCCAGATCTGTCCCCCATTGAGCATGTTTGGGACTGGATGAAGCGTCGTCTCACGCGGTCTGCACGTCCAGCACGAACGCTGGTCCAACTGAGGCGCCAGGTGGAAATGGCATGGCAAGCCGTTCCACAGGACTACATCCAGCATCTCTACGATCGTCTCCATGGGAGAATAGCAGCCTGCATTGCTGCGAAAGGTGGATATACACTGTACTAGTGCCGACATTGTGCATGCTCTGTTGCCTGTGTCTATGTGCCTGTGGTTCTGTCAGTGTGATCATGTGATGTATCTGACCCCAGGAATGTGTCAATAAACTTTCCCCTTC
The DNA here is from genome assembly GCF_023898315.1 of Schistocerca nitens. Classification (NCBI taxonomy): domain Eukaryota; kingdom Metazoa; phylum Arthropoda; class Insecta; order Orthoptera; family Acrididae; genus Schistocerca; species Schistocerca nitens. Next base: position 82,837,219 of record NC_064617.1, on the reverse strand, counting down.
CTGGGACAATGAATTCACGGTGTTCTTATTTCAATTTCCAGGAGTGTATTTTACAGAAAAATGAAGAACTTGATGAAGTGAAAATAACTTTTCTTCATCCAGCTGTGCCATTTATATTCTGATATTCTCTGGGTATCAGTAATGGATTTTCTTGTGTATGTAAATCCCTTGACTTCTGCTGGAAGAGCTTATTCTTTACTTGAAAGTGGTATGTACCAAATGAATGAAGCTTTTTCAAATTGAAAATGATAAACAGATCCTGTCAATAGTTAGTTTTACTGTGGACTATTTACTTTAATCTTTTATTACAATAGTGTTCATGATTATTTTCACAAAAATGTCAATATTAGTAATGTTGCAATAATTAACGTGAGAACACAGCTGAATTATTGGAAATAGATCTTCAGTCTTCTTTTTTTTTTAGTAGTGAAGAAATTATCATCCCATAATTATATTTTCGCCTGTGATTTACAGCAACACTAACAATTCATGGAAATTTTAAAATATGTACTTTTTAAAAAAAATTAAATTGAAATTTTAAATTTTGTTTTGAAAAGAATTTTCTTACATTATCTTATGTCTTGTTGTATACCATAAGAAAGAGAATGAAAACTGTCATTAAATGGTATTGTCACCGCTACGAAATCATATCAAAATCAGACCAAACATTTGTGCAGCTTTTTCAGACAGTAGCCTGCTTCATTACAGATAACTGCTTTGTCTGTGAAAAGTCTGAGGTTGCTGTTAGCATTGTGTGCAATTTCATTTACCATAGATTACTAAACTCCCATAAATTTATGATTTCAGTATGGTTAAAGAATAGGAAATTTTGTACTTAACTTGGTATTCAACAAACCGTTGGAGATGTAATTGTAATTAAATAATGCATAACCTATAAATTTTGACTTCCATTGAATAAAATGTGGGGTAGTACACTTTATGATAGTTTAATAGCAATGTAACATTTTCCCCCCTTAGTGTCCTGGAGTGAAAACACAACATGAACAAACAACATACGACCCATTTATCCTTATATACTAACGAATCAAGAAAACAGTAACATGAATGACTTTTGAGTCATTGATTATGATTTAAATGTTTGTTATTTTTAAGATAAGCTGTGGAGTTACTAATGAATAATGACCAATGCCAATTGTGTAACCTGTGTGTGTGTGTGTGTGTGTGTGTGTGAGATACGAGAATTTTTTCATCTAAAATTACCCACTTTGTTCTACCTAATAAATACAGAATAAGTTATAATATTTGTAATAAGTGTAGTCAGACATGTATGCTTATAGCTTATAAGAACTCCAGTATTTACATAACTTCACATTTTCATTGGGATGTGGGTAATGATGGTTTAACAAAACCATGAAGAATATTATATTGTTAGTGCTCTCTTGTTTGCGCAACAGTTCAGAAGCATACTTAGTCACAGAAGCATTAGAAAATCACTAAGAAGCCAATACCTACTTGAATCATATAACATATTTTTTTGATGTAGGTCACATTCACATAATCAATGACATATGTATTTGCTATAAGATGTTTAAAGTTTGTAATTGGTACAAGTTTCCTTGCAGGAGGTTGATAAAATTCTTGCAAAGTGCAAAAAGAACATTAGACATATGCATATATATGATCACCATCCAAGATATTGCCGATGCTGTGAAGACTGTGCATTCTCGAGGAGTCAGAGTTCGTGTCATTGCTGAAACTGGAATGGCAGACAATAAAGGCTCCAAAATTCCATATTGGAGAAAAGTTGGTAATGTCATGCTTGTAGTTTACTGTATGTCGATAACTGATTTGTACAGTTGATGATATACGTGTTTCACATTATGGTATATTTTAGGTGGGGGGAAAAATTGCATTCTTATATTGCATTTTAGTGTGCTTTTGAAATTTCTCTTTTTGCTGTTGTGTGTTTCATATGAATGCCTTGTTTACTTAGTGGATGCCTTTTAATCAGTAATAATGTATAATTTTTGGAAGTAATAAATGAAGGCACCAGATGTATCATTTAAACTAAGACATTAAAATATCTTAACTTTATGCTTCCCACAACAAAACAGTGCAGACCAAATTCACGTGAATGACAGTGGCCTACAAAATGACACGATCTACTTTCTTATAGGTGGTGCTTTTGTTCTTTTTGGGCGATTCTTAATGAACCTCAGCCATAACAGTTAGCACTTGGCTAAAATTTACAGCTGTATCGGAGCATATTTCACTTGTAATACCAGTGTGCTGTGTCTCTTACCCACTCGCAGAGAGTTAAACGATCAAGTCCTCTTAGACCTCATTCAAGAATTTGCCCACCATTTATTGCAGTTGAAGTACCAGTGCTTAGAATGCATGCTTTCTGGTTCCTCCAACACTTGCATCCCAGATTATGTTTTTACTACATCCATATTCTGCAAGCCATTAAGAAGTGCATGGCAGAGTGTACTTTCCATTGTGCCAGTTATTAGAGCTTTTTCCCTTTCCATTCACATATGGAGTGTGGGAAGAATTATTGCTTAAATGCCTCTGTGCATACTGTAATTAGTCTAATCTTGTGTTTGTGATCCCTAAGGGTGTGATTATTGGGGCTTCTTAGATTTATCACTTACAATTGGTTCTTGTAACTTGCTCATGAGATAGTTTACTTCTATTGTCAAACATTTGCCAGTTCAGTTCTTTCAGCATCCCTGTGATATTCTCACATGGGTCAGACAAACTAGTGATCATTTGTACTGTCTTTTTTATATTTAAATTCAAAATTCCCTGATAGCTGTACTTGGTTTGATTCTTATACACTGTAGCACTATTCTAGGATGGGCCACATGAATGTTTTGGAAACAATCTCCTTTGTGGACTGATTGCATTTCCTTAGTATTTTTAAGTCTGTCACCTCTTTATGTCTAAATCTGTTTAACTCCCCATCCTGGATACCATGCTTTGTCCTTCCTGCCAAAAAATCCTCAGGCTGCTGATAAACTTTGCTTGATAATTCCATACACATGTACTAGTGTATGTTTGATACTAAATCAAATGATTTTTGGAACTTGAGAAATACTGCGCCTGTCTCACTGCGTTGATCTACGACTTTCAGAATGTAAGGAGGAAAAAAGTATAATTTGGGTTTTGAATGATTGATTTTTTTTGAAATCCTTGCTGGTTGAGATAGATGTGGTCATTCTGTTCAAGATAGGTCATTACTTTTGAGATCAGAATGTGTTCTAAGATTCTACAACAAATGAATGTCAAGGATATTTGACAGCAGTTTTTACAGTAGTTTTTCCTGCTGCCCTTCGTGTGTTACCTGTATTTTCTTCCAGTCACAGATTTTTGTGGGAGGAATTTATAGTATATTATAGTTAAGAGGAGCTAATTCGGCCACAAATTTGGTGTAGAATTGTGACAGGGAATCTGTTGGGCCATGAGGCTTTGTTCAGTTTTCACAGTTTCACTGTTTCTCAATGCTGCTGACACTAATATTTGTTTCAGTCATCTTTGCAATGGAAAAAGAATTAAAGTGGGGTAATACTTTTGGTTTTTCTTTGTAAAGAACCATGAATGAAGTTAATCATTTCTGTCTTTGCTTTGCTACCCTCAATTGCAGTTTGTCACATTCATAAGTGTTTGGACACTAACTTTGGTACCACTAGTAACCTTTAGCTACGAATTTATTTGCTGCAGTAGTCAGTGAAGGCTCAACACATTGTCCCCTTGACAGCGGAGTGTTTCATTTAGCGTCACACTGTCTAATGTCATAGAGTACGTACATCTATAAAGTGAGCACAGTTTGTTTTTCTGCATGTTATCGTTGCTACGGATGTAAAGAGACCAATTACTTTTCATAATGTGTACAACAGATATATAACTGTAAATGTCATACTGATATGAGTCACTTAATATGCTGAAAAATATTGAGGCACAGCATTATAAAGCGTGCGACCGTGCGATCAGTAGCACGCTTTTGCGGTGTGGTCGCAAAGCACAGACACTAAGCTTAATACAGTGAACAGAGACGTCAATGAACGAACGGACAGATCATAACTTTGCGAAAATAAATAAAGTAAAATTTTCACTGGATGGAAGACTTGAACCAAGGACCTCTCGTTCCACAGCTGCTCACGCTAACCATGGGACCACGGCGCTCCTTGGCTCACACTGTCCTTGATGTTGCCTACCTTACACATGGACTACTCAGTTTGTATATTTTGCTTATTTTTTCATAGTTCCACACAACTTCTTCCTGTTTTCTCGATTGATCTGTGTTCAGTTTTTCAAGGCCTATCCACTGTGCCAACTTATAACTAAATCTGAGGGGGGTGCGATGGGGAGGTTCCCTTGTAAGCATCGACAGCTGGACACCTTGTCTGGTGTAGCACTAGTAATTTGTATAAACAAACCTTCCTTGTGAATCAGTTTGTCTATTTGGGAAAACTGTACCAAAATCCATAGAGTAGTTCCAGAGATTAGCCTTCACATACAGACAGACAAGTGTAGTGGTGTATTTCAATTTATATTTGTATAGATATTCATCTTGGATACTGGGTCTTGCTCAAAGAATCTTGCATGCAGCTTCATTTCTGTTTCAGTGAATTTGAGTTTCTTGTCTACTGCTACAAACCTCTATTTCCGTAAGCCTATAATTACAATAAACTTAAATTTTCCCCAAAAATCACACTATTGATTTAGAGTTTTCACATGCTTTCTGTTAAGATTCTATTAGAAGACCTGGCATTATAAAAATGTGAAAAATTCCACATTTAAGAACTGAAGTGAGGTTATTCTTTATCATAGACCTCACAGTACGCACTCTTGCCCTTGCAGATAAAGCTTTATAGAAAGTGGAAAATGACTTATGTTCTGGTGACCACTTATCTCGCTAGCTTAAACCACCTAGCAGTAAGAGCAGATTTTCAATGAAAGCTCTAGTAATGGATGCCCAGTACAGCTGGTTATGTGCTTTACAGACAGTGGCTGTGGTAGAAGACTGCCACAGTGTCCAGGAGCGGGTGAGTCCAATATCATCCCCAAAGCTGCTGCTGCACCCATTCCAAAATCTGCCTCATTTTCAAAATCATGCTATTCCATAAGCGTACAGTGATTGTTAATTGCCATTAACACTCTGGAGACTGGCCACTTAAAAGAAAGTTGAGCCTAGGAAACCAGCTATTTGTGCTGTTATTTGAAGCATTACTGGCAAATATTGATGGATGTATCTTTAAGAGTAATACATACTAAAAAGGGACCAAGCTTAAAGATTTATTTTTCATATTTACTTTAGCTCTTTGATGCAGTACACATTTTAAAATAATGACAGAAAATATAATTACTCCGCCAAGAAAAATGTGTGAGGTGAGTTATTGAGTAATTTCTTCCTCTCGAGCTTCCAAAATTTCTTGCTCACTGAAGAGACGTGACATACTTGCAGCAGAATTATAGAAAACTGTGAAATTGAATGAGAACATGCATGAAATTGCCAGTGCAATCATTTGTATCAGCCATTCACAATGGCAGCTGTTATGTTTGCTAATGTTTCTTTCAAAATAATTTTAAAAATTGACAACAGAAGGCAGCACCCGTCAAGGGGCAGGTAGGGAGACATCGCATATTGTTTTCCTGCGAAATGAGTCCAGTTTTCATCAGTAGGTGGCTTATGCTTTGAGAAAATCGTGGCCTGACTTATACTTGGGTGCTGTCTTTTTAACCCAAAGTTGTGGCTCAAGCTATGCTTGGGATTGGTCTCCAAAATGTTAAGGAACTGCCCAGTTGCTGCGAAGATTCAGAAGCAGACTGCCCACAGACTGTCTAGATGGTTTTCAAATAGCAAGGATAAAGCTAGGAAGATTTTCAATGAGCGTAAAAGATGTCATGAGGTGGGTTTTTGTGACATAAAACATACCACTCCTTCAACAAATATATGGGAGTCAGTGAGAAGGATTTCTCGTTGAGTCTGTATATTTCCATTCACTGCTGTATTAAATGATGACATCCCAGTTTTCACTCCATAAGATGCAATCCAGGCAGTGATAAAACACTACTTTAAAATCACCTGTTCAGCCATCAGAAACCCCACATTCAGTCACATGCAGAGAGAAAGTGGCTAAGTGCTATGCTGAGCAACACAGAGATGTATAATTGTCATTCACAGTGGGAGAAGATGGAGTTGGTTCTGTCATTCAATATATCTCACTCAGGCAGCTAAGTTTCAGAGTAGTTGTCTGCATTACCTTATTTTGTGATCAAAAGAAACTTTCCTTGCTGCCTGCATGGAATTCAGACTGATGGCCACTTTGCTAATGTGTTGCAGCTATTGCAACATTGCCCTGTTTGGCATGGAAAAGACTCTTAACTCAGCTATAACCATTGTGTTGTGTGGGTTCTGTCATTCAGAATACTGTTTAGCTATCCATTGTATGGATTCAGAAGATAGCACTCCACCCTGTATAATTTCACCCTCCTCAATTAGCAGTACAAGAAACATCCCTGTACAAACAGTGCCTTGTGGGTCTTTCTTTGATACTGAGAAAACCTGCAATAGCACATGGATGCACAATATTGTCAAACAACTTTATGAATGAGGAGAATGAGAACTCCTTCCCCTTCTCATGTGTTGTTATTGAGTAAACAAAATTTTCATTATATAGTTGGAGGCTTACTATCAGATTCTCCCGTCATGAAAATACACTTTTTGCCATCACCATCAATGGCATAATGTCTACAGTAGTGAGTCTAGTCAGGTGCTCCTTATTAATTCATGATTTTCAAATTTCTGTTCCTTCTCGAGTCATTATTTGATGGATGATGATTAAGAGGTTGGATCAATGGACACAAAAAAGGTTGAAATTTTCATTAGGGGAAAAAATCCATAGATTTCAAATATTCCCTGGTCATGAATGGTACTGTTTTAAATTTTAACTGCTCAGTCAGATTTATGGGACTAATTATAATGATAAAGGCAGATGTTGGATAGCACTTAACATGCTGATGCCTTAGTGAGTGAACCTATTGAAATGAGAGATTCCTGTAGTTTTAAAACCTGGCACTTGTTCGATCTAGACTTGATTGCTGTTGAACTACATAGATTAACAGGTCTGTCTTATCTAAAGGCACTGTAAATTTGTCCGCAATGCGAGTGGTTGGCTGGCTATAAGTACTTAACAAATCACCTTGACACTCACCCTATGCACCGAATCGGATGAGTCACTGCTCTCAGTGAGGTGACATTGTCTCATGTTGAGTCATGTGAGTCGTGCTCTGAAGGTATTGTCATGCTGCATTAAAAAAAAAAAATCAAGCAGCATACAACATATTCATTTGATATCCAAGCAGCACAATGCCTTGTCAGATTAGAAGTCACAATCATTAACATCAGAAATAACAATTGAAACAGGTTGCACCATGGAATATTGAAAAAACTGATCTGAATTTTAGAAAAAGAACTCACAATGGTTCCCATACTGGCGGGGGGGGGGGGGGGGGACAGGGGAGGGGGGGGCGAGTTCGGGGGGGAGGACAGCCCTCCAACCCCCCCCCCTCTCTCTCTCTCTCTCTCTCTCTCTCTCTCTCTCTCTCTCTCTCTCTCTTCCCAGCCCTCATGGAAAGGCAAAAATGTACTTTAGTGACCTGTTCGTTTAAGAATATGATTTAAGTCAGTGCTACGGAGGTCTTTAACAGTGCGGGAACTTTACCTTTTTTATGGCTACTTAAAGTCACCATAGATCCTCCACAATATGAAAAATTCTCCATACGCCACAGGTCTAACCCCCCTCCCCCTGCAGACTACTGTAAGGACATCATTGAGAAAACATGAAACAGTTCTCTTCTCAAAACATTCACAACTGTGTTTTAAATTAGCATAAAAATTATCCAGATTCTCTGTTGTTCTTACACAAAAGTTATTAAAGGTCCCTTACCATAATAAGTGTAGTGTATACGACTTGGAACTTTACACTTTCCAAAAGGTATTTGAGAGGATAAGAAATGGCTCTGACAGGAAATGGCTCTGACAGGAAATGGCTCTGACAGGAAATTTTAAAACTGCTCATACTTCCTGTGTGCCCTCTAGTCAATAGTGTAAATGTATCAGACAGAAAAAATTATTCACAACATCAAAGACACTTACCTGAAAATTTACAACTAAGAGAAATACCACAGAATGTAGGAATTGGGGGCAATAATATACTTGATGCAGCAGCCAAACAAAACTGTAGCAATAGCGCAGTGCAAAACCATCCTGTCTTCGTCTAAATTTTGAGTCAATGGGAAGAGCAGTAGTTGCAAGTAATGAACAAGAAGCTGTAACCAGTGAATACCAATTCTTAACCATGATGTATGTCCGCCCAGTAATGGAGATGGAAGGAAGTGATGCTCACCAGATTTAGTATAGGCCATTGACCTATGATCCACATATATCTTCCAGGACAAGATGATCAGCCAGTGTTTAGATTAGATTAGATTAGATTAGATTAATACTTGTTCCATAGATCATGAATACGACACTTCGTAATGATGTGGAACGTGTCGGTTAATAAAAGATGTCTGTACAAGAATCATAAAAGAAGGTTGTATACCTGGAAGAATCCTGGAGATACTAAAAGGTATCAGATAGATTATATAATGGTAAGACAGAGATTTAGGAACCAGGTTTTAAATTGTAAGACATTTCCAGGGGCAGATGTGGATTCTGACCACAATCTATTGGTTATGAACTGCAGATTGAAACTGAAGAAACTGCAAAAAGGTGGGAATTTAAGGAGATGGGACCTGGATAAACTGAAAGAACCAGAGGTTGTAGAGAGTTTCAGGGAGAGCATAAGGGAACAATTGACAGGAATGGGGGAAAGAAATACAGTAGAAGAAGAATGGGTAGCTCTGAGGGATGAAGTAGTGAAGGCAGCAGAGGATCAAGTAGGTAAAAAGACGAGGGCTAATAGAAATCCTTGGGTAACAGAAGAAATATTGAATTTAATTGATGAAAGGAGAAAATATAAAAATGCAGTAAATGAAGCAGGCAAAAAGGAATACATACGTCTCAAAAATGAGATCGACAGGAAGTGCAAAATGGCTAAGCAGGGATGGCTAGAGGACAAATGTAAGGATGTAGAGGCTTGTCTCACTAGGGGTAAGATAGATACTGCCTACAGGAAAATTAAAGAGACCTTTGGAGAGAAGAGAACCACTTGTATGAATATCAAGAGCTCAGATGGCAACCCAGTTCTAAGCAAAGAAGGGAAGGCAGAAAGGTGGAAGGAGTATATAGAGGGTTTATACAAGGGCGATGCACTTGAGGACAATATTATGGAAATGGAAGAGGATGTAGATCAAGATGAAATGGGAGATAAGATACTGCGTGAAGAGTTTGACAGAGCACTGAAAGACCTGAGTCGAAACAAGGCCCCGGGAGTAGACAACATTCCATTAGAACTACTGATGGCCTTGGGAGAGCCAGTCATGACAAAACTCTACCATCTGGTGAGCAAGATGTATGAGACAGGCGAAATACCCACAGACTTCAAGAAGAATATAATAATTCCAATCCCAAAGAAAGCAGGTGTTGACAGATGTGAAAATTACCAAACTATCAGTTTAATAAGTCACAGCTGCAAAATACTAACGCGAATTATTTACAGACGAATGGAAAAACTGGTAGAAGCGGACCTCGGGGAAGATCAGTTTGGATTCCGTAGAAATGTTGGAACACGTGAGGCAATACTAACCTTACGACTTATCTTAGAAGAAAGATTAAGGAAAGGCAAACCTACGTTTCTAGCATTTGTGGACGTAGAGAAAGCTTTTGACAACGTTAACTGGAATACTCTCTTTCAAATTCTGAAGGTGGCAGGGGTAAAATACAGGGAGCGAAAGGCTATTTACAATTTGTACAGAAACCAGATGGCAGTTATAAGAGTCGAGGGGCATGAAAGGGAAGCAGTGGTTGGGAAAGGAGTGAGATGTTGTAGCCTCTCCCCGGTGTTATTCAATCTGTATATTGAGCAAGCAGTAAAGGAAACAAAAGAAAAATTCGGAGTAGGTATTAAAATTCATGGAGAAGAAGTAAAAACTTTGAGGTTCGCCGATGACATTGTAATTCTGTCAGAGACAGCAAAGGACTTGGAAGAGAAGTTGAATGGAATGGACAGTGTCTTGAAAGGAGGATATAAGATGAACATCAACAAAAGCAAAACGAGGATAATGGAATGTAGTCAAATTAAATCGGGTGTTGCTGAGGGGATTAGATTAGGACATGAGACACTTAAAGTAGTAAAGGAGTTTTGCTATTTAGGGAGTAAAATAACTGATGATGGTCGAAGTAGAGAGGATATAAAATGTAGACTGGCAATGGCAAGGAAATCGTTTCTGAAGAAGAGAAATTTGTTAACATCGAGTATAGATTTAAGTGTCAGGAAGTCGTTTCTGAAAGTATTTGTGTGGAGTGTAGCCATGTATGGAAGTGAAACATGGACGATAAATAGTTTGGACAAGAAGAGAATAGAAGCTTTCGAAATGTGGTGCTACAGAAGAATGCTGAAGGTAAGGTGGGTAGATCACGTAACTAATGAGGAGGTATTGAATAGGATTGGGGAGAAGAGAAGTTTGTGGCACAACTTGACTAGAAGAAGGGATCGGTTGGTAGGACATGTTTTGAGGCATCAAGGGATCACAAATTTAGCATTGGAGGGCAGCGTGGAGGGTAAAAATCGTAGAGGGAGACCAAGAGATCAGTACACTAAGCAGATTCAGAAGGATGTAGGTTGCAGTAGGTACTGGGAGATGAAGAGGCTTGCACAGGATAGAGTGGCATGGAGAGCTGCATCAAACCAGTCTCAGGACTGAAGACCACAACAACAACACAAGATATTACGTTACACAAAATATTGCATGACACTAATGTTTAAGTGCTTACAATTTAACCCTACTGTATATCTTATTTTAACTATATATGTGTTACTTTCTGAAAGGAGGGCAGTCATTGGAACTCGCTGATGTGCGTCAATCTAATCTGCTAACAACATGAGTGTTGCGGGAGTTTTAAAATTTGGAGTCAAACATGTTTTAAAGTCATTTTAATATGTAACAGAGCATTTGTCTCATCCAAATTTTGTAAGGTGATCAGCCAGTCACGTTAATTTGTGGTGCTATTGTATCTTACATCCTTTCTTAAGTTAATTGTCATGTACTGTGAATTTTGTTCATATCGGCACACACAGTTCTGCAGAGATAAAAATTCACAATGGGAATTTTGTTTGTTACTTATTAACATATGTTTTAGCAATCAGGCAGACATATTTTACACCAAGATTTTATGCAATAGATATTAATTTGATTTTTTTGTAATCAGCCACATGTGTGATATGGTTTTAAGGATTTCAGTGGTGTATTTACTCTTTTCATTAAGGTGTAAGGAGGAAGTATTGCCTTTTCATCCCTCCTAAACACACTCAGTTTTGTTATTTTTCCTTCTCATAGTGTCATACTCTACTTAATTGTCCTTTATCATTCATAACACCACTCTTCTCAGTAGTAAACCACATAATTATGGGCTTATATCGTGGATGTCAGTGTGTAGTAAAATTATGGAACATGTTCTATGCTCACCCATTATGATGATCTTGTTAATGTGTCAGGATTGGCGAGGAGGGGAAAGCAGTGGGCACCAGTTGAGGTGAAAAATCAGATATATTTTAAATGCATGGATGTTTAATGACGTAAAAAGGAAAGGCAGGCCTAGAGAAGCTGCCAAAACTGAATTGGCTGCTGCCCAGAAGAGGAGAGGAGAGCATCTGGTCAGGTCGGAAGCCGCCAGTGGAAGAGAGCAGATGGCGTGTCCATTCCCGCCGGCTGGCCATAGTTCCACCCCCACATGACCGCCTCCAACCTTCCCTATTGCACAGCCAAATTGTAGACGTGCAGTTTGGTAGCATTACCTCGTCAGCCACACATGAGGTTAGCTGCTGATGGTTCAACACATGAGTTTCAAAGTGGTTCTGTCCGGTTTTGTGCAACATGACTGATATGCTGCAACTAACCGCCAGGCAGGAGGCACTGGCGAACATCAAGTGAAAAATGAAAATCAGACTTTATACTATTAAATCCATTCAGTAACGGCCCGCACTGTACGTTCTGGAGAACAGAAACCCCTCTATAAAAACCAACATGGATTCTGTAGAGAGAACTTAAGATACTCGGCTCATTCTGTTCATCCATAAAATACAGAGTGCTGTAGACAGAGATGTCCAAGTTGATGCCATGTTTCTCGACTACTTGAAGGCGTTCGATACAGTGTCACACTGTTGTTTACTTACGTACTTACTTACTTACTTACTTACTTACTCCTTGGCACTACAGCCTGTGTAGGGCTTTGGCCTCCTGGACAGTCTCTGCCCATTCTTCTTTGCTGACTGCCTTGGCTCTCCATCTTCTAACTCCCATTCTTGTCAAGCCCTCCTCCACATTGTCTAGCCATCTGGTCCTTGGTGTGCCCCTTACACAGCGTCTACCTGGTTTTTCGTTGAAAGCTTTCTTGATTGTGCAGCTTCTCACCATTCTTCCCACATGTCCCAATCAATGTAGTCTATTACTCTTAATTTCTGTTATGATTTCTGGTTTGTTGTACAAGTCTCTGGTCTCCTTATCGTTTCTGAGTCACCAAAACCCCCTATCATTCACTGGCCCAAAGGTTTTCCTAAGTATCTTCCTCTTCCATCTCTGCAAAAACTCATCATTTTGCATCATTGTCCAAGTCTCCGAACCATATATCAACACAGGTCTCACTACTGTATGATGCACTGTCAGCTTCAGGTTCCTACTAAGGCTTCTTGCCTTAAATACTTCTATCAGTGCGAAGTTGCTCCTGTTACCAGCTGTAATCCTTGCATGTATTTCTTTTCTCATATCATTATTCTCAGTTACCAGTGACCCAAAATATTTAAAGGCTCTCACAGCATTCAAATTCTTGCCCATTCAAAGTCGTGCTTCTTTCTCCTTCACTATACCTTTCCTAGATGTTAACATATACTTGGCCTTCGACTGATTGTCAGCCCCAGCTCTGCTCCATATCTTTCTAATTTTTCAAGTTTTTCTTCCAGGTCCTGTTTCCTCCTGGATAACAAATCAATATCATCTGCATATGCAAGATCCTGTGTCACTCTATTAAATAGTGTTCCCTCAGGGTTGCCACTTTTTGTCTTTTGCATCATCCTTGCCAAGGGGACAAACAGAATAGTGGAGAGCACATAACCCTGTCGCAGTCCTTGGTTAACTTCAAATGCCTTTGATAAAGTGCCCTCAACCTTTACTTTACATAATATTCTTCTCAAAGTCATTTGGACCAGTCTTAGTTACATTGCCTTCCAGAGTTGATCCCTTTTGATACTATCATAAGCCTGTTTGAAATCAATGAACAGCTGGTGGACATCGATGTTATACTCATAACATCTTTCAAGGATCTGTCCGATGGTAAAAATCTGATCTGTAGTGGATCTATTAGTTCTGAAACCACACTGGTAGTCTCCTAGATACTTTCCTACATATGTACTGAGTTGGCCCACCATGATTTTTCCTAATACTTTAAATTCTATACAGAGTAGTGCAGTTCCTCTATAATTCATGCAGTCATGTTTCTTATGTATAGGGCAGAGTATAGCTGTATTCCAGTATTCCGGCATATTTTTTTCGCCATATTTCCACTATAATCTCATGCAAAACCCTAATTAGTTTTTCTGAACCATATTAAATCATTTCTGTTGTGATGTCTTCTCCCAGAGCTTTATTGTTTTTCAGAGTCTTGATACTAGCTTTAACTTCTTCCAGCGTAGGTTCCTCGACAGTTTCCTGGTACTTTTCTTCTCTGTTTACTTCCTGCTCCACCTCTTCTACCATCACAGCATCTACTTCACCTATGTTTTCCAATTCTGTCTTCAATAATTCACTAAAATAATCCACTCATCTGTCAAAATCTGATCTTTTCCTCCAATCAGATTTCCCTTCCTATCTTTACAGAAAACTGCTCTGAGTAGGAACCCTTTCTTCATATCTTTCAGCCACATATAGCATTTCCTTGTTTCCTGAGCAGTCTTTCTGTCTTCTAATTCATCCACTGTTTTTCAAATACGGTCTTTCTCCTCTTACATTCCTTATCTGGTTCCTTTCTCTTCTCCTGGTATTTTTCTACAGTAATTTTTGTTCTCGTCTGCAGCATATCTTTTTCTTGCCTCATTCCTTTCTTCTATCTTCCTCCTACAATCGTCATCAAACCATATCTGGATTCTCAGTTACTTCTATCTACCCAGTACAGTTTCAGTTGTATCCTGTTTTATACATTTGACTGTTTCCTATATTTCTTCTATACCCTGCCCTGCCTGATCTTTGGTTTCATTAAGTCTGTTTGTCAAAATAGTTTTATACTGTTGTACTGTATTTTCATAATTTCTTAACTTAGCATCATCAAACCTTGGCACAATAGTTTGTTGGTGTGTGTGTAATTGGCTATGTATCCTCTGTCTGTATTTGATTCTTACCAAATAATGATCACTATCTCCATCTGCACCACAACTATCCACTTCTAATTTATCTGAAGCATGTCGTCTGTCTATTAGTAGGTGATCAATCGATTTTTTGTGATCCCATATGGGAAGCACCATGTAACTTCCCTTATATCTTTCCTTTGTATCCATGTGCTTTTAATAATCATGTTATTGTCCATGACAAAAGCAATTAGTCTGATACCATTGTCATTAGAAGCTCCATGCAGACACTCCTTATCAGTTGCTTTCCTATTTGCAATTTCTCTTCCTACTTGAGCACTGAAGTCCCCCATAACCACCTTAACATCATGCTTTGCCACCCTTGCTATTTCCTGTTCCCATTGCTCATAGAATATATCTTTTTCCACCAACTCTGTATCTTCTGTTGGAACATACATACATGTAAAGGATATATTGAAGAAGTGGACTTTCATTTGTAATACACAGATTATTTCACCAACAGGCTTAAATTTCAGTATGACAAGCTTATGAGCATTGTCAACCAGAAAACCTGTGCCTTCAAATCCTCTGCCTCCACAGCTGTAAAACAATGTGTGTGTTCCAGATGCTAATATTCCATTTCATTTCCTTTTTCAGAATTTGTAGTCCTCCAGTCTTGTTCAGTGTTCTTACATTTCATGTTGCTAAATGCCAATTCATATACCTTTTCCATTACCTAAGCCGTTCATCCATTACAACCATCTGGCTTCATTTGTCCTTTGGTTCCGTGTGTCACACTGTGTGTCACAGTGTCACACTGTTGTTTAGTGAACAAAATTGAGTGAGTACTGGACCAGATTTGTGACTGGATTGATGACTTTATAGGAGGAAGTAAAGGTAATTCCTGGAGTACACAAGGGAGTGTTGTAGAGCCATTACTGTTAACATGGAGTACAGAGTGTTTGACTATTACAGGGACAAATGGAGGGGCAAATAGAGGTCAATGAAACAAGGAAATAATCGTAATGAACATAGGTCTTAAATCAAATGGCCTCATTGATATGACATATGCATGAATGCACTCATGCCAATGTCACAATGCTATTAATGTCTAAAGCTACATTTATTTTGAAACATCATGAGTGAGGCATAAATTACAGAGTAATAAAATGATCTCACTTGATTTTATCATCATTCTTGAGACCTAAGTACTGGTAAATAACATTTCGATGACAAGTGTATTGGTCATGGCTTTCCTATACTACAGCGTGTGCGTGTACTCCGCCCTCCCCCTCCGCGCCAGGATTTCTGTCTTCTTGAACCAATTTGAATTTTATTTGAGGGGATATTCAAAATATTTGATGTATTCCAGCCCGGTTTATAGTTTCAAACTCCAGGAACACCTTATGAATTTTTGTCATGCTTTCTGAACAAGCCTTGGGTTTTTGAACATGTACAGGTGTCAACGAGGAGATGTGCTGAAGCCTGTCTTCTCATGAATGGCCATGAGGACTGTATAATGTTGTAATGCGTACGTTCTCAAATGCGTATCTGCACATTCGATCCCCAGGGATCCTTTCCTTATTAGGATTATTTGTTTGTTTCATTCTCCTCTACTCACCTCTTTCATCTGTACATATAGAAGTCAAACACCCTGCACAACCGGTCTACTGGATAAAGCACTGCGAGACTTTTTGCAGATGATGCTGTTGTCTATAGCAAAGGTTGCAATGCCAGAAAACTGTTTACAAACAGAAAGATTTATGGAGGATTGGTGCTTGCTGCAGGGACTGGTAGTTGATCCTGAACGTAAATAAAAGTAACATATTGTTCGTAAACAGGTGAAGGGATCCATTAATGTTACATTATGATATTAGTGACAAATCACTGGAAACAGTAACAACTGTAAAATACGTAGGAGTAACTGTCTGGAGTGACCTGAATTGGAACCATCACATAGAAGTATTGTGGGAAAACCAGATGCCAGGCTGAGACTCATTGGAAGAATCTTAAGGAAATGTAATTGACCCACATGGTCGCCCAGTTCTTGATTATTCTTCATTATTGTGAGACCCTTAACAAGCAGTATTAACAGAAGAGATACAGATGCAACAAAGAGTGACAAATTTCATTATGGGATCATTTATAAAACTAGAGAGCATTATGATGATGCTAAAAAAACTCCAGTGGCGGTTGCTACAAAGGAGGAGTTGTGGATTACGAAAGATTTTACTCTTGAAATTCCAAGGATGTATGTTCGAAAAACATGTTATTCCCTCCCACATATGTCTCGTGAGATGACCAAGGTGAGAGAATCAGAGACATTACGGCCGACATGGAAGTTTATTGACAGACAGTATATCAAGAGTGAGCTGTATAATGGCAAACTACGCATGGAAAGTTATGAAAAACACATAATGCAATATTAAACATACTGTACTACGGTATTTAAATTTAAAGAATGTTAGAAGTAAAACATTTCAGAAATTTGCCAAATGGGCTACAAAATTTGGACAAACTACACCCAAATGTCGACCAAATAATAACACTAGTTTCAGTGTGGTGTATAAAGTACACTGTCAAATACAGTATGATAATTTATAACACTGTCTGCAAGCTACAGTATGTCACTATTCTACTGCTTTAAAGAAGTCAGTACGCTTTCTTTGGCAGGTCATTTCAAACAGTTTCTTCAGTTCATATTCTTTTATGCTCATCAGATTCACTTTATCACTCCATCCACGTAATCACTTTGTTTATATTATCCAACATTTCACCTGTACTGGGAACATCTTCTTCAGCTTCGTCATCCTCATTCTCGATTCGAAGAGCATCAGTAATGTCCTTGTCATCTATGATCTCCGAAATAAGTTCTTCATTGTTGATGACTACCCAGCAGTTAAAGTCTTCTAGATCAATATTGCATCATAGAACATTACATGCAGACCAAATGTCATTGCTGTTGAAATCCATATCACTACAGTGTCCTTGTGTTGCATTTTTCTCAATGGAACACTTGTTCCAGAAATTTCTAATATTGGTCGGACCGAAACTTTGCCATCCCACATCTACTGAATACACAAAACTTTAGATTAACAGATTTCGAGAACATTTCCATTTCTTCATCTGAATTTACTGTTGAAGTCAGCAGTTCGTGGCAATAATGAGCCTTGAATGCTCGTATGAAGCCCTGATCCAGTGGCTGAATTAGTGCCATTGTGTTTTCGGCAAAAAACAAAGTTTTTATTTTTCCATCTTCTGTTTACAATACATCAGCATGTGAATGAGCTGGACAGTGGATCAAGCATTAGTAGAGCTGCTTCTCTCGGCGTAAGTGACCATAGTTGCTTGCTTAGTGACAGAACAAACTCTTCTTGAAACCGGTGAAAATGGCACATGTCATCCAAGCATTCTTTGAATCTCTGTACTTGAGTTGTAATGATGACATGTTTACATGCTTGAAACATTTGATCCTTTTACCTGTACAAAGAGGTTTCAGCATATGGCTGCCCAATTTATTTGTGGAAAAATGGGGGTTATTCTATCTGTGTTCATTTTCAAACATGTCTTATTTCCTGGCCACCTTTTTTTTCTTTCACCCCCCCCCCCTCCCCACAATTGAGAGTTCTGGTTGGAAGCAATTGATAATAAAGCCCCATTTCATCATAATATGTGCTTGATTATCATTTAAATTTTCATGTACCATGAAACTATGAAGCAGAGTCACTGTCGCAAGGCCTTGCTTCTCCTTTAGTGGTCATTTGGTGACATTTCTGTCTTGAAAGCCATCTGTCAGAATTTATCGAACCTTCGTTGCCTTGTAAATCAGAGTGAAATTTTTTAGCTTGAGGGTTTAATAATTGGCCCGAAAATTGGCACACCTTCAATTCTATTTATTAAAAACTACCTATAAAGGCATACAACAAGTTCACTGTCTTTTCCTGGTTTAGTCCTTTTTTCCACATCACTTTAAACTGTGTTTACAAAACTCCTAAGTTTATTCTCTTCTTTCACCCATCCCCTGATTGTTCCTTCAGTTATACCACACTCACATGATAAACTTTCTTTAGTGTCACTATTCTTCACATGATCAGTAATTTTTAATTTATTACTCACAGAATATGCTTTCTGCTTCTGTGACATCATAACAAGCACACAGAAATCTAGACAATGAGTGAATAATCTATAATCCACGTGATGGTTATGCTCATTTTGGTTATTGCCAAACACTGTTGCATAGTCATTTTGTTGACTACATCACAGTGTTAACCATGACATGTGTATTCAAAGCTTCTGTCCAGCAACAATGCTGATATTTTGGTTATTGTTTAGAGAGCTTGGAGGTTGTAGCAATAAATTTTACTGCAGAAAGGCTACAAGCTGCCTGTAATAAGATTTCTTTCACAGTTTATTAAATTATACTGAGACTGCAAAAATCATTTGTAAGTGATATTTTATTTCAGGGAACGTACTTTATACTGCGTTATATCCGAATCCACAGTGTATCAAACCATTTTATATTCGGCTTCGACTGTACTTGGTATGGTGTTGCAGCTTTCTATACCCTTCCAAATGTCGATATTACCACACATTTTGTAAGAAAAAGCTTATTTGTGTTCATGGCTAATCATTACAACAATGTTATATTTGAGGAAAGACTGATTCACTTAATGCATGCATTCATATTCCAAAAGGATGCCAATAACTATGTTGTTTAACATCCTAAACAATCATCTCATGACAGTGTCATTTTAGTAAATATTAATTATTTGTGATGTATATTGTGGAGCAAATATAATGTAAACATAGAATCATAGTGAGTAGAAGAGAAAGTGTGCTGAATCTCCTAGTTCACCAGTTCCACTACAAGAAGTCATCTGCTCCGCTTGTGACTCACGAAAGTATATGTTACCATGGCAATCACAGCACACAAACTGGTTCATTCAAGAAATTTATGTAACGAAATGAAAGGTATGTGGATATAGTTAATTTACCTCAGTGGATATCAGTTGTCCACCAGTTTAGACAGTTTCCGAGTAGTCTTTGTAGTTTTTGTAGACTTCAGGTCCTTCTGCATTTGTTTAATGCCCATGAAAAACTGGCATTTCATATAATGAAGAATCAGCTTAGGAACGATGTCCATCTCATGATCTTACAGCACTCAACATTTGATATTTCAAGACTAATGTGATTCAGACTATTTACACATTCATAAAAGATGTTGCCCCATAAGCTGCCCTCACGCAGTTTTATCACAATGATTTTTTCCACTTGGATAAGAATATTGAAGATGCCTTTCGTTGGGTATGTAATCAATATCTTTCCTGTAGGAATCTTTAATAGATGCCAGTAAAAAGTGGCTTGTCAGATGAATTCCCATTTAGAAGGAAAAAAAGACTTCAGGCATTTTGTGAATCTTCTTGCTTGAAGCACCACATAACATGCCAGATGATAAACTAAACTTTCTTTTGCTGAGGAGTGTCAAAGAGCCTCCGGCATATGTTGTGGATCATGTTGAAGCCCTTCCAAGTTACATGGAACACAAAGTGTTTTTTTAATTATGTCTTCCAGTTCCAGAACTCTGTCTCTGTTCTTTTGCTGCAAATCTCTAGCTAACATCCGCATCTGGATTTCGTATGAAATCAGAGAAAATTCACATTTATCATCATAGTTTCCACTGAAGGCAATTAAAGTTTAGCAGGAATGTAAACACACTATAACGTGTGAAAGCTCAGGAAGTCTATTACTGACAGGTGATTGTTACAACTCAGAGACCTTATGATACCGAAATGACATTCAATTGGATCCCAATTAAATTTTGCTCTCAGGATGTAGCTGAAACTTCTGTTCCATAAGTATTCAAATATTCATAATGTACTTTCAATTATTACCCCCAGAAACTGGAAAGTTTTTTTAGAAGCGAACCTGTTACCTTTATTGGCGTGAATGCTTTTCCATTTCATTAACATTTAGTGAGTCTTGGAGGTTTTGCACAAAGCATCCTTAGGAAATGAGTTAAGTGCGTCCACTAAGTTGTTCATATATGTAGTGAATGATTCCATTGATTCACTGCCTTCGAATCCTGCCACTTCAATTTCCCTGAAGAATTTTATTCCATTGGCTACTGAGTTACTGAATACTGCAGAGCTAATCTTACGCGAGTTTGTTGAAATTGATACAAATGGATGAAAGTTAACTTGGGGCAGACTTTTAATCTGGCAAATTCTTAGGAATTATCTTATTCATAAACTCTTTGATAAAAATTGTAGTTGATGATCTCATCACCGAAAAGTACCTCCGATTTATCACAAAAATTATTCCTTATTCATTTCATTACATGAATAGCATCTGAAAATGCCCAAATTCTTCTAGTTTTGTCAACTGGATTTGATACAGAGCAGGTAACCTTATTTTTTATGCCATTAATTCCTAAACATTGCCAGATGTTTTTATTCGGGTGACTGGCATCAGAAGCGAATGCAATAATTCGTGTTCCGGCATGCTGTAGCTGGATAACTACTTCAACCAATACCTGTTAGATGACGTCTCCAGTAGTCGCATTGCGACTAGTATACACGGGACCGGGTTGGATCCAGGTATGCAGTAGAGATACAAACATAAACCCCAGAGCATGATTTGCAAGTTTATTCTTACATTCATCCAGAGTATATTCCCCTAAATTGACAAATCCATCAACTTTGAACGAAGTGCTACTGAAATGCAGTTTCTCTCGGAACTTAACTTCATCAGAAATCGGCACATCTAAGTGTTTGTTTTCATTTTGTTTGCCCCAAAAATAATTCTTGAATTGCTTCCTCAGTGTGCATATTGATTCCGTACGAGCATTTGAGACCCTTTACTAAATTATGTAGATGCGTTTCGGAAGGAAGTGGCACAATCCATACTTCAGAGAGTGTCTGTATCCTTTGGATGACTTCAGAAAAAACTTGTTATCGTACCGTACTTTCCTTTATCGTAGTGTCTACAACGATTTTTAGTTTCTTACTTAGTGTAGAGTGATCTAGGAGATGTGACTGGATCATCTTACACTTTTCGTCGTAGAGCCACTTTTGCAGAATATTTATTTCGGCATTGCACAATATACAGTTTCTTACACTTTAATGTTCTTTTTAATGACGTTACCACTGTGTCTGGTAGTTTTTCATTCTGCAAACTTTCCTTGACAGAAGAAACACTAAGAGACATCGTAACTTTTCACTCAACATTTCCTTTGCCACGGCTTCTTTCTTGTGAGAGCTTTCCTGGCAATTTTCTGTTGCACAATATGTCTGATAGATATTTCAGTAAATTGGGAAATAAATGAGGAATGGCTCCCGATATTGGAGACCACCTTTGTCTTTGAATTTTAAATTGTTTGTGTTCGATGACAAACGAGTCTGCTTATGCGATAAGTTCCTCACCGAAATGCAAATCACACATGAAACAACTGTGAGTCAGATCTCTGTCTTTCTGGTGTACTGCTCTCAGCCACTTGGAAAACTCTACTTCATCTTTTGGAGCTATAATAAGATGTTTACCATTACTTTCTTTATAGCCAGATCTGCACACTGGAACAAAGTCCATAGGCATTTTTGTTCTTCTCCGTCTTTAGAAACGAGTAACTATTATACAACTCGTAGCACCAGTTTATCACTGCACACCTTCCGATACAGCAACATCATGTCAACCTGAGTCTCAGACGTCAGTGCTGCTGGTAGTTTGCAGGCACGCCACCTGTCCTATGCTACCTGTGTTAGTGCATCAGCAATCAGCACACTTTCTCTTCTGTTCGCTATCATAGACTGTTACATAGACAGAGCACATCACAACACTTCATGAATATAATATATACAGTCAGGCATTGATTAAGCTTGTAGCACTTTCTTCAGGAAGTGGGCTTTTCCTTTGGTAATCTTTGCAACTTTAATGCCACTTGGCATGCAGAAACATAGTTTCCAGTTGTCTAAAGACAAACTTTGGGTTTTGTCTTGCTATTTCAGAACATTGCTGCTCCATGCAATTTAAAAATAAATCATATTATAGATTTTCCTGCCCAATCTGCTGCACAGTATACAACAATCTGATGGTTCTCCAAAGCTCAGTTCACACAGAAGTGGTGTGACACTGACATCTGGCTGTGGCAAGTGATGGATGACGTGTGGATGGGCACGAGCAATTCGTACTGGAATGGTGCTGTTAGAGGTGTGAGACAGTCGCGCAACAAATGGATCAGAATTATTGTTTCTATCAAACGAAGAAATTGAGGCACTGATTGTACATGTTTAGTGTAATTGCAACAGGAGTCGTCCTGATTCTTTCTGTGTCTTCTGCTGCAGCTTTGCAAATTTGTATTGCATTAAACATTATGTGTTTTGACCTGTATTGTACTCTCTCAAAATAAGCTTTCTATTTCTCCAATAAGCAACACAGAAAAAAATGTGTCTCAGCAGCAAACAACATTGTAACTGCATAGATTCAACATTCTTCTTTGAGGAAAATAAAAAATGTTGTGCAAAGCTAACATAATTAATTGTGTAATAACTTATACAACAATATACAAAATGATGTTTCACCTCATATACACTGCTTGCATCAAGAAAACCCAAATGTTTAAGCATAAAATAAGTAAGCAAATAGGTACCATAAAACATCCATAACACACAATAATTTAGGTATATCAACAGCAAAATCCCATTTATCATTCAGTGCTCTCTGGAACACACTCCATTTGTACGACAGTATTAAAACAGTTATTGAATGTTTTGTGAATGAACCTGTTACTGTAGACAAGGAAAATTTACTTATACAGTGTATAGCTAACTGCTGTTGGGCCTGCCATTGTCTACCTGTAGTTTTAAAATGAAAATAACCTTTAATGCAATATTAACTGAAAACTTCATAAACCACATATGAAAGAAAAACATGAGTCACAAATTCACGTAGTGTGCAGCTGTAAGGACTTGAGAGAGGTATCGTTCCCCTTCCACTGTTATATTGGATATGCAGCAGCCTGTGTCCTATAACCCAGCAAATGTAAACTGGCTGGCAACTACATTCTTCACAGAAAACTTTTCAAAATGTGCCCAGTGGTTCACGTATTTGTGATTTATCACAATAACTATGGACAATAATGAAAATAAAAGCAGTTTACTATCAATCTGTGGTGACATATTATAAGATATAAGTGCTGGCAGGTCGACAGACACACAAACATACACACAGAATTCAAGCTTTCGCAACAAACTGTTGCCTCATCAGGAAAGAGGGAAGGAGAGGGAAAGACGAAAGGATGTGGGTTATAAGGGAGAGGGTAAGGAGTCATTCCAATCCCGGGAGCGGAAAGACTTACCTTAGGGGGAGAAAAGGACGGGTATACACTCGCACACACACACATATCCATCCACACATATACAGACACAAGTGTATACCCGTCCTTTTTTCCCCCTAAGGTAAGTCTTTCCGCTCCCGGGATTGGAATGACTCCTTACCCTCTCCCTTATAACCCACATCCTTTCGTCTTTCCCTCTCCTTCCCTCTTTCCTGATGAGGCAACAGTTTGTTGCGAAAGCTTGAATTCTGTGTGTATGTTTGTGTTTGTTTGTGTGTCTGTCGACCTGCCAGCACTTTCATTTGGTAAGTCACATCATCTTTGTTTTTAGATATATTTTTCCTACGTGGAATGTTTCCCTACACACACACAGAAGCAAATAACCAGAGCCACTTCCTCATCCCCTCGAACCCAGAATCCCCCACAGAAGAACCACAAAAGTGCCCCACTTGTGACAGGATACTTTCCGGGACTGGACCAGACTCTGAATGTGGCTCTCCAGCAGGGATACGATTCCTCAAATCCTGCCCTGAAATGAGATCCATCCTTCATGAAATCCTCCCCACTCCACCAAGAGTGTCTTTCCGCCGTCCACCTAACCTTCGTAACCTGTTAGTTCATCCCTATGAAATCCCCAGACCACCTTCCCTACCCTCTGGCTCCCATCCTTGTAACGCCCCCGGTGTAAAACCTGTCCCATGCACTCTCCCACCACCACCTACTCCAGTCCCGTAACCCGGAAGGTGTACACGATCAAAGGCAGAGCCACATGTGAAA
This sequence comes from Schistocerca nitens, assembly GCF_023898315.1. Classification (NCBI taxonomy): domain Eukaryota; kingdom Metazoa; phylum Arthropoda; class Insecta; order Orthoptera; family Acrididae; genus Schistocerca; species Schistocerca nitens. The sequence continues at coordinate 82,812,652 of NC_064617.1, read as the reverse complement.
GCACCCACGTGATTTACCAACTGACCTGCCTACACTGTGATGCATTCTATGTGGGAGTGACCAGCAACAAACTGTCCATTCGCATGAATGGACACAGGCAGACAGTGTTTGTTGGTAATGAGGATCACCCTGTGGCTAAACATGCCTTGGTGCACGGCCAGCACATCTTGGCACAGTGTTACACCGTCTGGGTTATCTGGATACTTCCCACCAACACCAACCTATCCGAACTCTGGAGATGGGAACTGGCTCTTCAATATATCCTCTCTTCCCGTTACCCACCAGGCCTCAATCTCCGCTAATTTCAAGTTGCCGCCACTCATACCTCACCTGTCATTCAACATCATCTTTGCCTCTTCACTTCTGTCTCGACTGACATCTCTGCCCAAACTCTTTGTCTTTAAATATGTCTGCTTGTGAGATGTCTGCTTGTGTGTGTATATGTGTGGATGGATATGTGTGTGTGTACGAGTGTATACCCGTCCTTTTTTCCCCCTAAGGTAAGTCTTTCCGCTCCCGGGATTGGAATGACTCCTTACCCTCTCCCTTAAAAACCACATCCTTTCGTCTTTCCCTCTCCTTCCCTCTTTCCTGATGAGGCAACAGTTTGTTGTGAAAGCTTGAATTTTGTGTATATATATATATATATATATATATATATATATATATATATATATATATATATATATGACTGAGTAGTTTTCTCAAAATCGAACTAGAAAGGCTGCATAGCAGAGAACAGGCATGAATCCCAAAACAGTGGTTTTTAATTTTTTATACAGATGTAATAGTTTTACTGGAAACTATCTACAGAGATGGTTGTAGCTTTGCTTTGTCTACATAAAACAGATTTTTTTGAGCCACATCGGATGACTTCAAAACTGAAAACAGAAGCACATTACTTGAATGCCTCTGCCACGTGTCACTTTGGTGCCCCACTTGTGCCTGCAAATGGATGTGGTGCGGACCATGAAGTGATGTCTCCACCATGCCACCTCCATGTGAATTGTCTCATTTGTTAACATCGAGATGGTGTGAGACAGTGGCCATGTCCACTTCATGCCATTTCTGTGTGAATTGGGCCTAATACACATTCTGTGAAGGTACACTTAGTGTCTTTGGTTGCTTTGAGAGAATGCAGAATCCTCCCACTGTTAGCCAGTGTGGCAAACTGGAATTATTACTGAGACAACATATTGTGCACTAATGGCTTGTGAGAGACACAGTCTCACCACTAACTATGGGTGCAGGTGACTAGAAATTCTTCATTAAAATTGTGGAGACCTGTGATACTACTAGGCAGTACAGCATTATCTGAAAAGTGTATCAAGTGGAAACATAGTGTGAGCCTTTCCTTGTGATTGGTAGTTCCATTTTACATCTACATCTACATCTACATGACTGCTCTGCAATTCACATTTAAGTGCTTAGCAGAGGGTTCATCGAACCACAATCATACTATCTCTCTACCATTCCACTCCCGAACAGCGCGCGGGAAAAACGAACACCTAAACCTTTCTGTTCGAGCTCTGATTTCTCTTTTTTTTTTTTTTTTTTTTTTTTTTGATGATCATTCCTACCTATGTAGGTTGGGATCAACAAAATATTTTCGCATTCAGAAGAGAAAGTTGGTGACTGAAATTTCATAAATAGATCTCGCCGCGACGAAAAACGTCTTTGCTTAAATGACTTCCATCCCAATTCGCGTATCATATCTGCCACACTCTCCCCCCTATTACGTGATAATACAAAACAAGCTGCCCTATTTTGCACCCTTTCGATGTCCTCCGTCAATCCCACCTGGTAAGGATCCCACACCGCGCAGCAATATTCCATCAGAGGACGAACGAGTGTAGTGTAAGCTGTCTCTTTAGTGGACTTGTTGCATCGTCTAAGTGTCCTGCCAATGAAACACAACCTTTGGCTCACCTTCCCCACAATATTATCTATGTGGTCTTTCCAACTGAAGTTGTGGATTTTATGTGATAAATGCATTCTCAGACTGTCATACACAGAAGGGGCAACTTTATGTGTTAGTTTTCCTGCCCCCTCCCCAGTGGCTGATAACTGTTTAGTGTAGAAATTAATGCATCTCCTATAGTGTTCCGTAAGTTGCCTTTCTTTTCTTCTCACCCTGAAGATCAGCATCTTAGAAAATGAAGATTATACAGCCATTGAAAAAGATATAATTCTTCAACAAAAGTACTTACACAAATAGCAAATGCAGTTATGAAAATGACAAAGGAAATAATCCCAAAATTGGAACAAGGCAACTGTTAAAGAAAAAATAAGGGTTTCAAGAAAACAGTAATGGGAACATGATAGAATAGGTGAGTTAAACTAAATTACTGAAATAAGTTTCTAAGAGTGTGTTCGAAGGTACAGTGAAAATATGACAAATAACTGAAAACAATCAATATAAGAAAAGCAACAATGTAATGAAAAGGATAGTTGCTACTTACCATACAGTGGAGATGCTGAGTTGTAGAAAGGCACAACAAAAAGACTGTTGGGAAGTTAATCTGGCTACAACTGCCAGAGACTGTGGTTGTGTGTGGGTGAGTTGCATTTCCGTGAATGTGTGCGTGTTTGTATGTTGTCTATTTTTGACAAAGGCTTTGTTGGCCGGGAGCTAACTTTCCAGCAGTCTTTTAGTTGTACCTTTCTATGACTCAGCATATCTGTTATATGGTGAGTAACAAATATACCTTTCATTAAATTGTTCCATTCCACCTGGATTTTTCATAGTATAAAGAAAAGTATATGTCAAGCTTTGTAGGGTAGACATCACTTTTAATTATTTAAGATAACACAGTAACTAACAACAGGAAGAAAACTGTAAAAGAATTCTGAGATCTGGTTAATTTTGTGCATAGTTCTAATGATTAATCAGAAAAACAGATACTGAAATTGCCAAAGTAATGCTAGACGAGATGTACAGTGCCAGTTTAAGTATGAAGAAAGAAAATACCCTCTGAAGGAAATTGCAAAATTATTTCCAGAATGTCTGTGAAGGAAAATAATTCACTAAACTGGAACAATGTTGTAATTGTTGTACTTTGCCAGAAAAGAGACCGAGAAGAACTGAACAAAATGTAGACTAATTGACCTCCCATCCAGACTGTACTAACCAATCACTAAAATTTTCAGGGAAAAACATTATATTTTAATTAGGATTTAGAAGTCTTATATAGCAGATTGAAGGCAGGGGCCTACTCCATGAGGCAACCTGACTGCTGTTAGAAATATACACTGAAGAGCCAAAGAAACTGGTACACCTGCCTAATATTGTGTAGGGCCCCTACAAGCACACAGAAGTGCCGCAACACGACATGGGATGGACTCGAGAAATGTCTGAAATAGTGCTGGAGGGAACTGACATCATGAATCCTGCAGGGCTGTCCATAAGGGTACAAAGGGATGAGATCTCTTCTGAACAGCATGTTGCAAGGCATCCCAGACATGCTCAATAATGTTCATGTCTGGGGCGTTTGGTGGCAAGTGGAAGTAAAGTCAAAAGAGTGTTCCTGGAGCCACTCTGTAGCAATTATGACCATGTGGTGTGTCACATTTTCCTGATGGAATTGCCCAAGTCTATCGAAATGCGCATTGGACATGGATGGGTGCAGGTGAACAGACAGGACGCTTACGTACGTGTCACTAGTCAAAGTCGTATCTAGATGTAACAGGGGTCCCATATGACTCTAACTGCACATGCCTCACACCATTACAGAGCCTCCACCAGCTTGAACAGACTAAGATCCATGGATTCATGAGGTTGTCCCAATACCCGTACACATCCACCAACTCGAGACAATTTGTAATGAGACTTTTCCAACCCGGCAAAGTGTTTCCAGCCATCAACAGTCCAATGTCGATGTTGACAGGCCCAGGCGAGGCATAAAGCTTTGTGTCGTGTAGTCAGCAAGGGTACACAAGTGGGCCTTTGGCTCCAAAAGCCCATAGCGATGATGTTTCATTGAATGGTTTGCACACTGACACTTGTTGATGGCCCAGCATCGAAGTCTGTAGCAATTTGCGGAAGGGCTGCACTTCTGTCACATTGAACGAATCTCTTCAGTCGTTGTTGGTCCTGTTCTTGCAGGATCCTTTTCCAGCCGCAGCAATGTTGGAGATTTGATGTTTTACCAGATTCCTGATATTCGCAGTACACTTCGTCGCTACCTCAGAGATGATGTGTCCCATCGCTCGTGCGCCGACTATAACACCACATTCAAACTCACTTAAATCTTGGTAAACTGCCAGTGCAGCAGCAGTAACCAATTTAACAGCTGCGCCAGACACTTGTCTTATATAGGCATTGCCGACCGCGACGCTGTATTCTACCCATTTACTTATCTCTGTTTACTTATCTCTGTATTTGAATATGCGTGTCTATACCAGTTTCTTTGATGCTTCAGTGTATAGTTGTTATTGAAACCTTTGATGTGGGATGCAAGTTGTGTGATCATGTTAGTGCAAGTTTTAAAAGATCTGAACAATTTTGATGCTGTCTTCCATGGTAAGTTTTAGTGTGTGTGTGTGTGTGTGTGTGTGTGTGTGTGTGTGCGTGTGCGCAGGCAATCGTGAGTGAGACTTGATGAGAATGAGTGCAGTTTTGTCCCAGATATCTTTTTCTCTCTTTTCTCACGTTTTCTCTGTTTTAACCATATTTGCTTCTACTAATTTCATATAACATTGTCGTTGAATACCCCTAATCCAGAGGAAACGCGCGCACGCGCGTGCACGCACACACACACACACACACACACACACACACACACACACACACACACTCACACACACTTGGGGATGGGGCGGGGGTAACTAATGCTGGAACTATGGCCATTTAATATGACACTTTGTGCAGTGCCATTAGTCCCTAGTTTATTCTCCAGCCTTATTATATGTTTGTAGACTGCCATGATGAATGGTGGTTCCTCTAGGTTTGATGTCGATGGGAAAAAATTTATATACAGGGTGATTATAATTAAAGTTAAACTATCAAACACCAGTAGAAATAACACACTGGTTAGACGTCAAATTGCAATGGAAAATTATCGGAGAAGGGGGAAAACGTACAGCGGAAGAAAAATATGTATTTACAAAATGCAGCAATAGATGGTGCTGTAAGCATCATAATTTAATAGTGGTAGACTACAAATGACAAATGAATCATTCAGTGCCTTAAGTGTATGTTTGGCATTAAACAAACTGTACTACGCAGTGTGCATGGGTGCACACGTGTGATATTGTTAGTTACGTAAGCCCATCCACCACGGCAAGATCATATCACGGGATGGGAAAAATCAGTTTTTAATTGTCCTAAGGCCAAAACCCGCATAAAAAGCCTGAATCACATCGGTTTGTAATTGTCCTGAGGCCAAAAACCACATAAAAAGCATCAATCAAAATCAAATCTGATTATCAATTTCTGTGTGACTGGCGCAAAACGTGTTCAGTATGCTGTCCACCATTTTCTGCAACAAGTTGAAATCGAGAAACTGCATGTTCCACAACTGATCAAAGTGTTGCGTGAATCATGTTCAGAATGTGTTGCACAATATGCGCCTTCAATGCAGCTAAGTTTGCAGTTGGAACACTGAACACAGTATCTTTCAGATAGCCCCAGAGTGATTAAGATCAGATGATAGGGATAGCCAGGGTGTAGGGAAATGACAGCTGATAATTCTAGCATTTCCAAAATGGCGCTTCAGCAGCTGCTTAACTGGATTTGTGATGTGCAGAGGTGCGCCATCTTTCATAAAAATGATCCCACCCATGCTGTTGGAAAGCTGGAATGACATTGTTGCGGAAAAGACACTCGTAGCACTTAACCAGCAATGGTACAGGTAACAGGACCAGAAACACCTGCCTCTTCGAAACAATATGGTCCTATGATAAATGATGCCGAAAACCCACACCACACAGTGACTTTTTCAGGATGAAATGGTACTGGGTGATTTGTGTGTGAATTTTCCATTGCCCATTTTCGACAATTCTGTGTATTGACATATCCTGTCAGATGGAAGTGGGCTTCGTCTGTCCACAAAATCTTCCACGGCCATTAATTGTCCACTTCCATGCGAGCAAGGAATTCTAAAGCAAAGGTCTCTCATGCTGTCAGGCCAACACAAAGCAACTCGTGCACATAGGTAATTTTGAATGGATAGCAAAGAAGGATGTTTCGTAGGATTTTACGCACTGTGGTGATGAGTATGTCCAATGTTCGGGCAGTTCTCTGTGCACTACACATTTGCACACCACCATTCGTCTCCTCCTGCATTGCAGTGGCCACTGCTTCCACTGGCATCAAATCAATTCGTCTCCTGTCTGTACCAGGTTGCACACCTAAAGAACGCGTCTTTTCGAATTTCCAAATCATTTTCTCCAGACTCACAGTGGCCATCGGGCCGACACCTTTTCTCAAACCCTTCAGTGACTGGAACTTCTGCTGAGCGATGTGTGCACAGTCATCATTATTGGAGTATAGCTTTACAAGCAGAGCGTTATCCTGCATTGAGACAGTCTTGGCAAACGTTGCAGACGTGAAAGAAGGAAAAGCTGTTTACCCGGCATGTTTATACCATGTTTAGTGGGCTGTGCGCATGAGAGGTGTTTTCATTTACATATTCTGAGATATACAACGCCAGCTATTGATCAATTTTCACACTATTTTTTTTCTTCTGCCATACGTTTTCCCCCTTGTCCGATAATATTCCATTGTAATTTGACGTAATTCTGACCAGTGGTGTTATTTCTACAGCATTTTGAAAGTTTAACTTTAATTACACTCCTGGAAATTGAAATAAGAACACCGTGAATTCATTGTCCCAGGAAGGGGAAACTTTATTGACACATTCCTGGGGTCAGATACATCACATGATCACACTGACAGAACCACAGGCACATAGACACAGGCAACAGAGCATGCACAATGTCGGCACTAGTACAGTGTATATCCACCTTTCGCAGCAATGCAGGCTGCTATTCTCCCATGGAGACGATCGTAGAGATGCTGGATGTAGTCCTGTGGAACGGCTTGCCATGCCATTTCCACCTGGCGCCTCAGTTGGACCAGCGTTCGTGCTGGACGTGCAGACCGCGTGAGACGACGCTTCATCCAGTCCCAAACATGCTCAATGGGGGACAGATCCGGAGATCTTGCTGGCCAGGGTAGTTGACTTACACCTTCTAGAGCACGTTGGGTGGCACGGGATACATGCGGACGTGCATTGTCCTGTTGGAACAGCAAGTTCCCTTGCCGGTCTAGGAATGGTAGAACGATGGGTTCGATGACGGTTTGGATGTACCGTGCACTATTCAGTGTCCCCTCGACGATCACCAGTGGTGTATGGCCAGTGTAGGAGATCGCTCCCCACACCATGATGCCGGGTGTTGGCCCTGTGTGCCTCGGTCGTATGCAGTCCTGATTGTGGCGCTCACCTGCACGGCGCCAAACACGCATACGACCATCATTGGCACCAAGGCAGAAGCGACTCTCATCGCTGAAGACGACACGTCTCCATTCGTCCCTCCATTCACGCCTGTCGCGACACCACTGGAGGCGGGCTGCACGATGTTGGGGCGTGAGCGGAAGACGGCCTAATGGTGTGCGGGGCCGTAGCCCAGCTTCATGGAGACGGTTGCGAATGGTCCTCGCCGATACCCCAGGAGCAACAGTGTCCCTAATTTGCTGGGAAGTGGCGGTGCGGTCCCCTATGGCACTGCGTAGGATCCTACGGTCTTGGCGTGCATCCGTGCGTCGCTGCGGTCCGGTCCCAGGTCGACGGGCACGTGCACCTTCCGCCGACCACTGGCGACAACATCGATGTACTGTGGAGACCTCACGCCCCACGTGTTGAGCAATTCGGCGGTACGTCCACCCGGCCTCCCGCATGCCCACTATACGCCCTCGCTCAAAGTCCGTCAACTGCACATACGGTTCACGTCCACGCTGTCGCGGCATGCTACCAGTGTTAAAGACTGCGATGGAGCTCCGTATGCCACGGCAAACTGGCTGACACTGACGGCGGCGGTGCACAAATGCTGCGCAGCTAGCGCCATTCGACAGCCAACACCGCGGTTCCTGGTGTGTCCGCTGTGCCGTGCGTGTGATCATTGCTTGTACAGCCCTCTCGCAGTGTCCGGAGCAAGTATGGTGGGTCTGACACACCGGTGTCAATGTGTTCTTTTTTCCATTTCCAGGAGTGTATAATTACCCTGTACATTATCCTTTTGCTGCCTAGACCCTTTATGGCAGCTGACCTAGATTCCAGTTGTACACAGGATCTTATAAACTGGTCCTTTTTCTTAATACTTGTAGGTTTTGAAGGTCATTACCAAGACATCTATTTACTAAAGAAGTATAACACATTTATATAAATAAAAAAAATAGACTTCGTTTGAAGATTTCCGAGCGCAGTTAAGGACAAACCATTTCAGGCTTTTCAACAGTTCTCTGCAACAGTATGTGTAGTATTGAAGTGTTGTAAACGTGAAGTTGCAGGTTTTGTTCTCACTAGTAGCAATATGTTTTAACTTTAATTTCCCCCAGGGGGCTCACATCTCTTTTGAGAGTATGTACTTGGCTAACATGGGGCCCAGGTATTACAGCGCTACTTCCTTTTCTGTGCTGCAAGTCCATCCTTGTTCTAGTCTCTTCCTCCTCTCTGTCCAGTGGATAGTTTCCTAGCTGCTGACTATGCTTGGGTTTGGGTTATGATTTGTGACACTAGCTTCCTTTTATCTTCTAGCACTTTATTCAACTTTTTGTCCTTTACTACATATTCCCCATCGTTAGGTTTGATTTACTATTCCCCTTCAAATTTTACAGCTGTGTGGATAGTGCTGGGAAGGATGCCCAGTGTGATGAACATTCCACTTGCCATGCTTTTCTACCTTTGCACCTTCAATTTGTGGCAAGAGTGTTACATCTAAAACCCAACACAGTAGCCAGCCTATAAGTGCAGGGAGGGGTGGGGGGTGATCAGGTACATGCACTCTGGTAGTCCCCTGACCACACAGGGATCGCCCTGTTGGTGACTGAGCTGGAAAGTCCCTATGTATGCCAAGGTGTATGTGCCCATTGTGGCTGGGCACAGGGACTTCAGGCATCAATTAACTGTCCAGATTGCTATTGCTGTTGCTGTTGCGGGGTAGCACCCTTAGTGAGAGCAACCGTTTGGAGTGGGTAGCACCAAGGTAGATGACCAGCAACCAAATGAAGTGGTGTAAACTTTCTTTCACTGGTGGCCGCAAGGCCTCAGCAGATTCTGCTGAAGGAAACAATTACTAGAATGTGACGAAAATTGACCCCACAGTATTTCCTTCACTGGCTTCTCTGTGTGAGGAACGTAGGAATAAGAGCCAAGGAGAGAAATACTTCCCACAGTTCTTAGTTTGCTCTAGGACTGACGAGGATTCCTTTATGGCCACAAAGCCATTATTTTTTGTTGAACAGCTGAAGGATAGGTTTGGGAAGTGGCAGTGATTTCAAAAATGAAAAGTGGTTCAGTTCTGATTAAAACGGCATCCTCTGCTCAGTCATGGGCCTGTGTCAAGCTGGGTGACATACTTTTAATTATCAACTCTCCCCTTCCCTCCCTCCTCCACTCCCCGATAACATCCTTAATATGTTAATGGGGTATCACCTTCCACCGTAACCTCCTTTTATGGTCTGATGGCGAGTTACATGCAAATTTGGAATGACAGGGTGTGCATTTTGTCCATCGTGTCCAACTGGGACCAAAGGACATCTAGGTTGACACTGGGCCTTCATCTCGGCTTTTGAAGGTGACTCATTACTTGAAAAGATCAAGGTGATGTGAAACCGCATGTCTCCTTTCTATTGAGTGCTTCAAATGCATGAGATTCGGGCACATGTCTTTGCATCGTAACACCAGCCCTGTCTGTAGAGATTATGAGTGACAGTTGAAATATGAATGTTCCTTGTGCCCCCCCCCCTCCCACCTCCTCCCCATCTGTGTCAGCTGTGGGGAGCATTATTCCCCCTGTTCACTGGGATACAGTCTTCAAGAGAGAGAAAGGGGGGTAACAAGAATACAAGACTCTTGACCCATTCAACCATCAGGGGGCCAAGAAGAAATATGATCATACGCATCCTGTATGTATAACGATGACGTTAGCTACAGCTATGATGTTGTCATCCTCTCTAGAGACAGTACCCTTGCCCTTGGTGCCTTCTACACCAGGCCCTCAGGGCCACTTGACAAGACCCACTCCCCTGATGTGGGGCCCTTCTTCTGCTGTTTCCCCCACACGCAGTTTAGGTGTGTCAACTCCCCACTACGGGGGATGGCGATCCCCTACCACAGCCTGAAGAAGCAACACGCTCCTCCTGTGTCCCTCACTTGAGAGGGATCCCTTGGGATACTCTCTTCTCAGGATTCCACTGATCTGCAACTGCATACCAGCTGAAGGAGCCACAGGTTGCTGGATCTCACCACATTCCTCCTCTGTTGCTGAAGCTAGACCAGACAAATCCACATGGACATCATAATCACCAAAGGAGAAAAAGGTCAAAAAGGAGACCTCAAAAGATGGAGGAAGTTCCAGTGGTGCCTCTGTCACTGGGCCCCACATGTTCCGACTGGTGGAGTTCTCAGTGGCAACTGTGGCACCGGATCTTCCCACACAACCTGCTTCAGATCTGATGTGTACTGATGCCATATCCTCATGACCAGGTGACCTACCTCCTCGTTGTTTTCAATACTGATAGCATGATTCTCCAGTGGAACTCTACCAGTTTCTCCACCACCTGTTTGAGCTACGATGTCTCTTACGCGTTTTCCAGCTTACTGCATTGCCCTCCAAGAAACTTGGTTCTTAGCATTGCAAACCCATACCCTTCCTGGCTATTGGCACTATTTGAAGAACCAAGCTGTCTGTGAGAGGACATCGGGCGGGTTTTTCACACATTCTGGGCTCTGTCCTGTTTGCAGCGAAAATGTACCACTCAATATGACTTTGTAGGCTGGGGCTATTCGTGTGAGGGTGCCTCTGGATTTTACTGTCTGTAATATGTGTCTGCATACTGACAGTGAAATATTTCGGAACATGTTGTCTACACTGATTCATCAGGACCCACCACCCTTTCATATCTGGGAGTGACTTCAATGCCCACATCCCTTTATGGGGTGGAACTACGACCACTGGCCATGGTAAAGCTATCGAAACTTTGCTTGCACAGCTTGGCTTTTGTTGCTTGAATGCCAGTGCCCCCACACACTCTACTGTTACATATGTATTCATTCAGCCATTGATCTCTTCATTTGTAGCCCTGTCCTCTCCCCTCCATCCTTTGGAGAGTCCATAATGACTTGTGTGACAGTGATCATTTTCCGACCATCCTGTCCCTTCCATAGCATCACTTGTCTGAGTATCCACCCAGATGGGCTTTCAGCAATGTTGACTGGGATGCGTTTGCCTCAGCTGCCAATGCATTTGCTACTCTTCTGAGAATTTGGACTACTATGTCCGTTTTCATGGTAGGGAGATCTATCTCCCACAACAACATCCCAGACTGAGGTCAGGATAGCAATTCGCTTACAGTGGTGTGCTCTGAACTCCAACACCCCCCAGTGTCACCTCTTGTCCAGAAGCAATCACATATGCACCCATGGCATGTATCCCATCCTTGGATCTGGCTCCACACACTTGACCTGTCCTTTGGACCAAAAGACACTGTTGACCACATGGTTTTACACTACCTGTTCCTGGCTGTCCTTGATGCATTTCTGGGTTTGGAAGTAGTTTACACAGACGGCACCGTGGTCAACAGATGAACCAGTTTCACCTAATCAAATGCAACGTGCCGTGAACTGCGCTCCCTACCAAACAAATGCAGTATATTCACTCCAGAATTGGTGGCCATTGCTTGAGCTCTCAGTACTTTCATTTTGTCACTTGGGAGACATTCTTAATTGGCATGCATAGTCTTCAGGCTATTGAGCTGTGCTATCCTCAACACCCATTGGTTGTGGCTGTTCACGATCTCAGGGAATGAACGTACTGCATGATTGGCCAAGTTGGCTATTAGGATGCCAACTTAGGAGATGGGATAGCGGAACCAGACCTTCGGTCGACTCATTGCTGATAGTTGTTGGAGTCTTGGGACATGGATTGGCGTGACATGATTTCTCTGAACAATCTGCAGGTCATAAAGGTAACCACAACCATTTCCTTTGTGTTTCTCACTTGGCTGACACATCGCCACGTCCTATGACGTGCTTGGATCTGGTTTGTGTTTTGGGCATTCATTTTCTTACCTTCCGGCATTCTACCACTTTTCATTATATGGTCCCCTTATTGGGTCTGGCTTGCTACTTCTTTTTTGAATGTTACAGAAGTGCAAATCATGCAGGGAAAGTCACCCAGTGCAGTGTGTATTCCATCTTCTGTGCCTTTCCCTCTTTGCACCCTTCTTTCTTGCAGTAATACTACGCCCAGAACCCAGCACGGTAGCCATTAGGTTGTGAGGGGGGCAGGTGGTGGGGTCATCAAAGTACCTGCACGGTGGCAGCCCACTGACCATGCAGGGATTGCACTGCTGGTGCCTGAGCTGGAAACTCCCCATGCAAGCCAATGAGTATGTATCCATCATCGCTGGGGCACAGGGAATTCGGGCAATGGTTTACTGGCCAGGCAACCGTTGCTGTGGCTGTGTGGTGCCAGTGGGAAGAGCCCCTATACAGAGTGTGTAGTACCCTGGCAGAAAATATACAAGTGAAGCGAATTAAACTTTCTTTGCTAGTGGCCACACAACACTGGCACTCACTACTGAAGCTAGGATGTATTATGATGCAGAGAGGCCTGACCCTAAAATGTTACCTTCTATGGCTACACTATGGGAGGAACATTGGGCTCAGAGACAAGGTGAGAAATACTCTTCTAATACTGGGTTTGTTCTAGGATGAACTGGGATTTCTTTTTTACCACAAAGCCATTGTTCTTTGTTGTACACCTAGAAGACAGGTTTGGAGAAGTGGAAGCAATTGCAAAGATGAAATGTGGTTCTATTCTTCTTAAAACGGCCTATTCCCTGCTCAATCGTGGGCGCTGCTCACCGGCAGCAAGCAGGGCGACATTCCTGTCACTGTAACACCCAATAAAAGTCTGAATGTGGTAAAGGGTATCATTTTTCGCTAAGATTTCCTTTTACAGACTGATGACGAGTTGCATTATAATTTGGAGTGACGAGGTGTGCAGTACCTTGGTGGACTTCTGAAATCACCAAGATCGTTAGAGATCGCAGGCAGGCTCTTGAATGCCACAAGTGACAACTGTTGTTGGAGCACGTTATTGCCAAACAGCTCTGTGCCCAGGTCTGGGACATGGTGAAATGACAGAAACGATAATGCTGGAAGCGATATGTTGCTACCATTGGACTACGTACCCCTCCTTTGCATGTTTGGGCAAAGATTAAATGCCTCTGTGGACACCAGTACACTGTGGATGTACTTGTTATCTCTGTGAATTGTGATGTCTACACTGATCCAGACGCTGTTGCTGAATAGTTTGCTTTTCATTATGCCTGAGCCTCTGTGCCAGAATTATGACCCAGCATTTCATTTCCTCAAACTGCAGGTAGAGCGACATTCCTTTATCATTTACTTCACATCACCTGCAAACCTGTAATGCCCCGTTCATTGAGTGGTAATTTCTCAGTTTCCTAGCCCCTTGCCCTGATTTCAGCTCCAGGTCCAGACCGCATACAGAGCCAAATGCTCCAACACATATCGGCCAACGTCACATCCTTACCATTTTCAACTGTATCTGGAGCAAAGGTGAGTTCCCATCTCATTGGTGAAAAACTGTGATCTTCCCAGTGCTGAAACTGAGTAAACACCCCAGTGAGATAGGCAGCTATTGTCCAATTAGCCTCACTAATGTTTTCTGCAAGTTGCTCAAACAAATAGTGAGCTGGCAGCTGTGTTTGTACACTAGACACTCACTAATCTGGCGATTTCTGTCTCACATGGGCGCGCCGGATTAGTGGGAGTACTGGATTATTCACTGTCTGAAAACTTTTTTATTCATTTATTTATTTTGAAAACATAGGGGATATAGTGTACTGTACTTTATTAAACGGAAGGATACAATTTTGAAACATAGCGGATATACTTTATTAAATCCAAAAATTCTCAAAGAAAACTTAGTTTTTGTTTGTTTACTGTATATAATTATACAGTCGTATCACTCACTATGCAACATATCCCTAATTTTTAACTGTCACAATGGTGGCATGCTTTATCAAAAGGTTCAAATGACTCTGAGCACTATGGAACATCTGAGGTCATCAGTCCCCTAGAACTTAGAACTACTTAAACATAACTAACCTAAGGACATCACACACATCCATGCCCGAGGCAGGATTCGAACCTGCAACTGTAGCGGTCGCGCAGTTCCAGACTGAAGTGCCTAGAACCGCTCGGCCACACTGGCCGGCATGCTTTATCATGCAACCACTTTACAAGCATTACATCGGTACTGCATGTATCTGGTTGTTGCATAATGTACTCTAGGAAGCAATGGCTTTCTGCGAAGAACCTCGATTTAACTTATCTAAAATTTCGAGTTTTTGATTGAGGTCTAGCATAACATGTTTCCTTTAAGAAGACATGATTATGAATTATAAAGAAAACTAAGTTTCAAATACAGTCTCTAAAGCATTGTTTAAGTAGTCATTGTTGCGCATGATAATTCATTGTGCACATGTTTTTAGATGTGCGCCGGATTACTAGTGTACTTGAGTCTTGGTGTCTTTTGGCTCTGTCCCTGGATGGTTTTCGCTGTGGTCATTATACTGCTGACAATATGATGTGCCTGGAGTCTGCTATATGATCAGCTTTTGTCTGGCATCAACATCTCATCACTGTCTTCTTCGACATGCGTAGTGCCTGTGACACCACATGGCATCACCATGTCCTCGTTACCCTTCATGAATAGGTGGCTCCGGGACTAACTCCCAACTTTTATTCAGAACTTCTTGTCTCAGTGTACTTTCCGGTTTCATGTTGATGCTTCCCACACTACCTCCATGCACAAGAGTGTGGGGTCCCACAATGCTCTGTATTGAGAGTGCCCTTTTCTGTAGTCTCTATTAATTGCCTAGCTGTTGCTGAGGAGTCTACAGTGTCACCCTCCCTGTATGACGATGACTTTTGCATCTGCTATTGCTCCTCAACTATGGGTATTGCTGAACTTCAACTGCAGGGTGGCATACAAAAGGCACAGTACTGGACTCTCACCCATGCCTTCTGGTTTCCCACTGCCAAGACTTGTGTTATGCACCTTATCATCTACGGTCCATCCCCAGCCGGAACTGTACCTCAATGACCAAAAGTGTGGTGTAATCTTATCATTTTTGGATTTGGTCTTAGGTGCCTGGTTGATGTGGCTTCCCCATCTTTGTCAACTTGAGCAAGTGGACTGGTCACACCTTAATGCTCTTTGCTGTCTCAGTAACACCATCTGGGTGCAGACTGCTTCACACTTTTGCAGCTCTACAAAGCTCTGATCCTGCCACATTATGATTATGGCAACCAGGTGTATGGCTCAGCATCACCTTCAGCATTGTGGTTGCTGGACTTGATACACCATTGTAGATTCTGACTTGCGCCAGGGGCCTCTCAGATCAGCCCTGTGAGCAGGGTGCTCATGGTGGCTGGCGTCCGTACCATACAGATCAGGTGCCAACAACTGCTGCTGAACTATGGCATACATATTCGCTGCTCCCCTGAGCATCTGAACTACTATTTCCTTTTTCCTGGAAGGGTGATCTGCTTCCCACAACAGAGGTCAAGCTCTGAAATCATGATTGCAGTCTTTACATATAGTCTCTGCTGTGAACTCCATTTTTCCGCACTGTTGCCTCTTTGCCCAGCAGAAATCACATGCGCGTGCATGGTATCACATCTTCAGATCTGACTCGACCTTCCCTTTGGACTGATAGACATAATAGACCCTATGTTTTTCTGCTGATTTTTTCTGGACATCCTAGACGCATTTCCAGGCTCATACTTGGTATACACTGTTGGCTCAGTGGTCAGCAGATGGAATCTGTTTTGCCTATATATATGAAGATGCAGTGAACTAAGCTCCCTGCTGAACAGACGTAGTGCATTCATTGCAGAATTGGTTGCCATTGCTCAAGCCCTCAGCCACCTTCTTTGCTGCACTGGTGAGTCGTTCTTGATCGATAGTGAATTCCCTGAGTAGTCGTACAGCTGTCGAACAGTGCCACCCTCAACTCCCATTGGTTATGACTATCGAGGATCTGCTGTATTATCTCTATCAAGCTGGACGATTGGTCATCTTTGTATGGACCCCTGGGCACATTGAGATACCAGGGAATGAACATGCTGACCCCCCGCCCCTGAGGGGCTCACCACTCTTTGGCGGGTTCTTGCGTGGCTACCATGAGGCCCCAGCCTTTGCAGCATTTTTTCCCGTCCATGCTGCATGTCTGTCCTCTGCTATTCTTTTTCCCCTCCGTTGGGGAACGTGTGGGGTATTATTGGGAATGTTCCTCTTTCTGTCGCTGACGAAAGCACAGTCTCACCTTTGTTTTTCACTCCCTTTTCCTTTCTCTGTTTCCCTTCTCCTCTCATTCCTCCATTTTGGCGTTTGAGGATCCTCTTTTTTCTTCTCCCTCCCTGTGCACTCCTGAAGGCTGGCCCACGAATCTGATGCGTAACAGGTGACTGGGTAACGCATAATTCCCAGCCCGGGGTCGACAGGTAGGGTTCGCTCGTACCCCCTGGTACAGGCCAGGCCCAGGAAGGGGTGATTGCCTGAGCCGTAAACTTCCCAAATTGCCTATAGGTCTCTCTGTCACATGTTCCAGAGGTGTGACCTGAGGTGTGAACAATCACCTAAGGTGGGTGCACCCCCTTGTGAAAGGGGCCCCCGCAGTTGGAAGGAGTGTGCCATCGGAGACGCTGGCAATCATGGGGGATTTCCTCATGATGAGTCAATCATCTTCCCACTCAGTGTCTACAAAACATAAACATAATGGTGCTAATGATTCAAAGACCCTTCCCGCTGCACCACGGTTCCTCATGGTCTCACGTACTGAAGACGGTCAGTCCTTAGCCATGGTAAATCCGTTTGTTATTCTGAAAGGTATAGATGCAATTGCTGGCCCTGCGAAATCCTACTCTTGTTTATGGAATGGCACTTCGCTTTTGGAGACCACTTCTGATCCTCAAGCACAACTGCTTGCTGCCTCGCATCTCCCCGATCACCCTGTTCGTGTTGAGACCCATAGAACTTTAAACTCTTCCCATGGTGTAATTTACACCAGGCTGCTTGACGGTCTAACCGAGTCTGAAATCCTGTCCTACCTCTCTGATCAGGGTGTCATTGCCATCCATCTGTAATAAAAGAGGTAGCTTCCTCCTTAGTGCCCACCCGCTCTCTCTTTCTCACCTTTGATAGGGTGGTGCTCAAAGCAGGCTATGAAATTATCACCATACAGCTGTACATACTGAACCTGATTCGCTGCTACCAGTGTCAACCACACTAGAATGTCTTGTCGAGACCCAGCCAAATGTGTCACCTGTGGTAAGGGTGATTGTCCACTTCCTTCTCCCTAGTGTATCAACTGCAATGGCGGCCATGCTGCTTCCTCTCAGGATTGTGCAGTGTATATTGATGAGTGGGTTGTTTGAGAAATCAGGGTAAAGAAAAAGGTGTCTTATCGAGTCGCACGCAAGTTACTGGCTAGTCACAAACACTGCATTCTCCTGTCTGATACCTATAGTTCTCTTCTTGTTACTCCTCGCTCTGTGAAGTACTTGGCCATGCAGACAAGCTACCTCAAATTCAGCTCTGAGGTTGTGAAATCACCCAGTGTCAAGGTAGCATTCCCATCCCCCTGTTTAGCCGTCAAACTCTCACCTCAAGGGGTGAAGCCACCAGCTACACAACCAGTGGGCCGGAAAGGACAGAAGGAATACTGTCGTGAAGACTTCCTCTGTCCCTCCAGCCCAACAACATCTGAGTCTTCATCTGACCGGAAAGGCTCGAAGAAGTCCACCAAAAGCAAACGGTCTTCTCCTTCACCACCTCGAAGATCCTCTTCGATGGTATCGCCATGTGATACCTTAGCCCGGCCAATCTCTGTGTCGTTTGTGCGCACCAACAACCGTTGGACTCCACAGACCAACCATACTAGCAAGCTGATGCTTCTGTTGACCCCATGGAGCAGGATCCTCCTGCTCCTGTGCCCTGTAGTAGCACCTCTTCCCCAGCTGTCAGTCGACAGCCGCTGAAGTGACACCCCTACATCTCTTCCTCGTGACTCTCCTCCAATGGAGCATTTGCGGCCTTCAATCTTACAAAGAGGATTTATGGCTGCTTTTAGTGTCGAAGCATCCCCTTGTACTCTGCCTTCAGGAAACAAAATTGTATGCTCACAATCACTGTGAGCTTTCACATTTCTTACTGATTCGTTTTGACCTTCCCCTGAAGTCGGCTTTCCATCTCATGGGGGTGCCATGCTGCTCATACGGGATGACATTCATAGTCAACCCATCTCCCTAACTACCAATCTTCAAACTGTTGCAGTCCGCCTTTTCCTTCCCCACCTGACTTTTTCCCCTGTACCATATATGTCCCTCTGTCATTCACTGTCACCAGGGCAGCCTTCCTTTAACTTATTGGGCAGCTACCTCCCCCAGTTTTGCTACTTGGCGACTTTAATGCACGTCATCTCCTTTGAGATTCTCCCTGGACCTGTCAGAGAGGTGCCCTCTTGGCTGACTTTCTTAACCAATTTAACCTCTTCTGCCTTAACACTGGAGCACCAACTTTCCTTTCTGACTCCCCCCTGACTACCTTCAAAGAACAAATTTCTCCAGTTGTGATGACTAGGTAGAATATCTCACAAACGTTATCGTTACTGCTGCAGAGCTGGCCGGTGTGGCCGAGCGGTTCTAGGTGCTTCAGTCTGGAACTGCGTGACCGCTACGGTCGCAGGTTCGAGCCTGCCTCGGGCATGGATGTGTGTGATGTCCTTAGGTTAGTTAGGTTTAGGTAGTTCTAAGTTCTAGGGGACTGATGACCTCAGATGTTGAGTCCCATAGTACTCAGAGCCATTTGAACCTTATTGCTGCAGAACATTCCATCCCCTGCACTTCCTTTTTACCACGTATTGTCCCAGTCCCGTGGTGGACTGAGGCATGCTGCGACACAATTCACGCTCAGAGACGTGCTTTCCGCGTATTTAACCACCACCCTACACTGGCAAACTGCATTTATTATAAACAGATGTGTGCAAAGTGCTGTTGCGTTCTTCAGGATAGCAAAAGAGCTAGCTGGATTTCATTCACTAGTTCTTTTAACAGTTCCACACCTACCTCCATTGTGTGGGCCAACCTCCAATGGCGATCTGGAACCAAGATCCATTCCCCAATTTCCAGCCTGACAGTAGCTGACGATGTCATCGTGGACCCTACTGTTATCTGCAGCACCTTGGGCCGCCATTTTGCGGAAGTTTTCAGCTCTTCCCACTATCACTCTGCCTTCCTCCATTAGAAACGAGCAGAGGATGCTCATGCGATACCATTCTCTTCTCCAAATTGTGAGTGCTACAATGCTGCCTTTTCAATGAGGGAGCTACGACATGCTTTCAGTTCATCACGATTCTCCGCCCCATGTCCAGACTCTATCCACATTCAGAAGTTGCAGCACCTTTCTCTCGTGGGCAAGCATTTTCTGATTAACACGTACAATCACATCTGGGCAGAGGACACATTTCCTGGATACTGGCATGAAGCCATCGTCATACCTATACCTAAGCCCGATAAGGACAAAAACCTTCCTTCCAACTACCGCCCCACCTCTTTTACCAGATGTGTTTGCAAGGTGATGGCACATATGATTCATGCCCGGCTGGTGTGGTGGCTCGAGTCTCACCATTTACTAATGAATGCACAGTGTGGATTTCGAGCATGGCGTTCAGCAGTTTACCATCTCTTTACTTTGTCCACCCATGTCATGAATAGTTTTCTGCGCAAATCCCAGACTGTGGTCATGTTTTTCGATTTGGAGAAGGCCTACTACACCTGCTAGAGAACTAGTATCCTCCGTACCCCTTACACAAGGGTCTTCCATGGGCGCCTGCCCTGTTTTTGTCAGGCATTTTTACATGACCGAGTTTTCAAGGTGCATGTGGGTTCTGCCTTGTCAGATACCTTTATCCAGGAAAATGGTGTGCCTCAGTGTTCCGTCCTGAGCGTCGTCCTCTTCGCTATCGCCATTAACCCTATAATGGCCTGTCTCCCCCCCCCCCCCCCCCCACACACACACACACACACCCCAGGCATCTCTGGCTCCCTTTTTGTTGACGATTTTGTTATCTATTGCAGTTCTCCATGGACCTGTCTCACTGAGCAGCGTCTTCAGCACTGCCTTATGGTCTTTACTCCAGGTGCATCGACAATGGCTTTCGCTTTTCCATTGACAAAACTGTCTGTATGAATTTCTGGTGGTGCACTTTGTTTCTACCACCATCTTTACATTTTGTGCCTGTTGCTCTTCCATTTGTTGAAACTACGAAATTCCTGGGGCCCATGCTCAATAGGAAATTATCTTTGTCCTCCCATGTGTCTTACCTGGCAGCCCTCCATATGCTTGCCTTCACTGTCCTACGTGTCCTCAATGGTACTTCCTGGGGTGCCGACCGAACCACCCTCCTCCGTTTGTACCAGTCCCATGTCCATTCAAAACTCGACTGTGGGTGCTTTGTTTGTGCATCTGCACATCTGTCCTTTTTATGTCATCTCAATACTATCCACCATCATGGCATCCGTTTGGCCACTGGTGCCTTTTACACTAGCCCGGTTGAGAGTCTATGTGCTGATGCTGCTGAACTACCACTGTCCTACTGCTGTGACTTTCTCCTCAACAGGTATGCATCCCGTTTGTCTGCCATGCGTGGCCACCCCTCCTATGCCTCCTTCTTTGATGATTCCTTTGATCATCAGTACGGGGCTCCTCCCTCTTCTCTGTTACCTCCTGGAGTCCGCTTTCGGCACTTGCTATGGTGGCTTAACTTCACACTACCTGCAGCTTTCCCGGTGGGTGTGAACACTTCACCCACTTGGCTTCACGAAGTGGTCTATGTTAACCTTGGCATTCATTCGGTGCCTAAGGACACTACTCCAGCCTCAGTCTATCACCTTCAGTTTCACGACCTTGGCATGGAATTTTGCATTAGTACCTTTACATACACTGACGGCTCTCGGACTGACCATGGGGTCCGGTGTGCTTTCGTCATTGGCACCCGTGTCTTTCGTATCAGCTTCCAGCACATTGCTCAATATTTACAGGTGAGTTCTTTGCCTTGTATCAGGCCACAGAGTACATCTGGCAGCACAGCCTTTTCAATTGTGTCCTCTGCTGAGACTCACTCAGTGCCCTTCAAAGTCTCTGTGCGCTGTACACTGCTCATCCCTTAGTGCAGCGGGTCCAGGAAAACTGTCACTTGCTCACTCTTGGTGGAGCCAGTGTCATGTTTCTGTGGGTTCCTGGTCATGTCGGTTGGCCAGGAAACGAGGCTGCTGACGCTGCTGCGAAGGCTTCAGTCCTCATACCTCAGCCTGTGGGTACTTATATTCCCTCCAATGATCTCTGCATTGCCGTCTGTCAGGAGGTGGTGTCACTTTGGCATCGCCAATGGTGCTCCCTTCATGGGAATAAGCTTTGGCTTATTAAGCCTCACCCAGCACCATGGACAACCTCCTCTCGGCCCTCCTGCCAAAAGATTATTTTAACTTGGCTGCGTATTGGGCACTGCCTTTCTAGCCATCATCATTTGCTAAGTGGCGCTACCCCACTACTTTGTATATATTTCGCCCAAATTTGAACTGTCCACCACATTCTATTGGAATGCCCTTTTTTTAACCATTTACGTTCCAGCTTGGGTTTGCCGACTGATTTATCAGCCGTTTTAGCAAATGATGTGCGGGCTATTGACTGTGTTTTACTTTTTATCTGTCGAAGCAATATGGCGAAGGCCATTTAATTTTTAGTTTTGGAGCTCTGTTTCTGTATGGTGTCTTTTTTAGCCCATTTTCCACATGCCTATTTTTAGTTGTCTTCTATTCTATCAGTTGCGACTGACGTATAGTCATTTAACTCCTCTCTGTGTTCATGTTCTATGGTTTTGATTTGAGCATGTATGACCCCAGTTGGCTACCAGGACGCAGACTTTGGAGATGGGGATGCAGGAGCCAGATCTTTGCTCTACTCTACGCCAGCAATTGTTGGAGGCTAGGAATGCAGATTGGTGTCCCCTGGTTTCTCCAAGTAGACTGTGAACCATAAAGAGGTACCATGAGAATGTGGCAGTCTTCCCTTCGTGCTTCTCACAGGGCATCTGCTGTCCTTTTGCTTCACAATGGCCACACTTGGCTGACCCGCAGCCACATCCTCTGACATGAGGATCCACCCCACTGTCAGTATGGTGCCTGTCTCCCAGTGTCCACAATCTACTGGACTGCCCTAATTTTGCCACTATGGTGAAATCTTAATTGTACCAACATGCTACCTCCACTGCTGGCAGATAATACCGAAGTAGCTTAGATGGTTTTGTGTTTGTACATGAAGCCTTGTCGGCCATTGCAGCCCTTTTAATTCATATTATTCTTTTATATCTGTTGTTGATTGACATACTCATCACCATTGTTCCCATTCCAGAGATTTTATCGTGTCCCTATAGGTAGTTTTCTTATGGCAATGCAGGGTCTGGAAGCATCAGTCAGGTGCAGAAGGTGTGTCTCTGGTTGTATAATGTGTCCTGTTGGGCCTCCAGCTGGTTTCTGAGAGGGACAACTCTCCGCCTTCGCCCTTTTACCCCTTTCTCACATCTGCTTGCTTCTATCTTTTGGTTTTCTTCATTCTTGGACACAATCGAGTTAATTGGGATTTCTCTTTTGTGCCCTTCCCCTCTGGGGACTATTCCCATCTTGACACACGAAGGATTGAGCGTCTATTGACCTTGTCATTTGGTCCCTTTAACTTCATTAATCCAATCTCTCTCTTTTCCTGGTCTCACTCAAGAACTCACTTGTCCTTGCATTCATACAGTATTATCCAACCAACTCTACCTCTGCATGTACACTATGCTCTTGCTAATCCGGCCCTCAATGTTTGGCCTCTCACTATTCTGGTGCATATCCAAAAACACATGCACAATGAATTATCATGTGCAAAAATGCTTACTTAAACATTGTTTTATGTACTGTATTTGAAATTGCAGCTTTCTTTACAGTTTGGAATCATGTCTTCTAAAAGGAAACATGTTACGCTATACCTCAAGCAGGAACTCAAAATTTTAGATTAGTTAAATCGAGGTTCTTTGCAGAAAGAAATTGCTAGCTGACTACAGTGTTGGACGAGCAACTATTTATGACATCAAAAAGAAAGATGATGATATTCGACAGTACTCAACACAAATGGATAGTAAGTTGGTAAAACGGAAGGTTATGTGAAAGAGTGAGAATGAAGAACTGGACGTAGCTGTTTATAGATGGTTCATACAACAACGCAGTAAAGGAATTCCAGTCAGTGGCCTGATTATAAAGGAAAAAGCAGCTGCATTTAACAAACAACTTGGCAGTAGTAACTTGTTTGCTGCGAGCGAATTGTCGCTCAGCTAACGATAAGGATGCTGATGCCCTGTGTAATGCTGATGAAACAGGACTCTTTTACAAGATGCTTCCTTCAGAAACATTAGTAGCCAACAATGAGAAGGAAGCTTGTGGTTACAAGCAACAGAAACAGTGCGTAACATTAATGGCTTGTAATGCAAATGGGAGTCGTAAACTACCACTTATGGTGATTGGAAAATCCCAACATCCACGTTGTTTTCAACACACTGACATAAATGCTCTACCAGTGCAGTATTGCATTCAGAAAAAAGTGTGGATGGATGACAAATATTGTCTTGGTGGTTCTCACCAGCAGTGAGAAAAGAGCAAAAGAACAAGCTTCCACTGAAAGCTATCCTTATAATTGACAGTACTCCCAGTCATCCTTCAGATGTGTCTCTAAAGTCAAATGGTATACAAGCACTCTTTCTCCCACCCAGTGTGACAGCCCTAATCCAGCCTGTGGACCAGGGAATTCTGGAATTAATTAAACATCATTATTGACATTCACTTCTTGTCTCCTTGCTGAACAAAAGTGAAAACGACTCTTATCGAGACTATGCTGAAGGCGTGAAAAGCAGTTCACATACGTGATGTTGTTTTCCAAGCAGCCAAAGCATGGGATAACGTGGAGAGTGCTACCACAATGAAGAGCTGGAGAAAATTGCGGCCATCCATTGATGCTGAGTTGGCTTCAGTAGTGAATGACAGTGATGAGCCAGTCAGTTCGGAATTATCAGTTACTTTGTACACTGACATGTTCCACAACCTTCTAGGAGGAGAAGAAATTGATGATGAAGATGTTACTAACTGGCTGGATGAGGAAAACTGTGATATGGACTAAACTTTTAACAGATGGAGAAATAATCAAAAGTGTGCAAGAAAGTAATGAGGAAAGTGATGAAGAAGAGGATAGAGGAAAAGAGAGCAAGAAGATTACTGCTGAAAGTCTACAAGATTTGTGGCGAACAGATGGCACAGGAGTTGAAATATTTCATCTCACAATGGGCATAAGCAGATTTCGTTTTCTCCTTTGATGCCTCAGATTCGACGATAAACAAATGAGAATGGAAAGTGAAAAAACAGATCACGTGGCGGTGATAAGACAGGTGTTCAGCCTAATTGTTGAAAACTTTCAGAAGGCTTATACAGTTTCTGAATACGTGACAGTTGATGGAAAAACTAGAAGCATTCCGTGGAAGATGCAGATTCCTAGAGTACATGCCAAATAAGCCAAACAAGTAGGGAGTAAAGATTTTTGCAGCAGTGGATGCCAGAACGTTTTACACATTCAACATGGAGGTGTATGTTGGGCAACAGCCTGAAGGCCCTTACAGACAGGACATCAGACCAGTTGAACTTGTTCAGAAACTTTGCCAGCCTATCCTGAATACAGGCTGCAACATAACTTGCGACAATTATTTTACAAGTTATGAGTTTTCAAACACATTGATTACGAAGAAGACGACCATCGTTGGTAGCCTGAGGAAGAACAAGAGATAAGTCCCAAGGGGATTTATTAACACCAAAAACTGACAAGAAAAGTCATCTATGTTTGGGTTTCAGAAAAATTGCACCTTAGTCTCTTATGTGCCGAAACGAAATAGAGTGGTATTACTACTGTCAACGATGCACCACAATGGAAATATTGACAAAAATACAGGGAATGATAAAAAACTAGAAATTATCACTTTCTATAACCATACTAAGGGTGGAGTTGATGTAGATGGACTGAGTGCAACATTTAATGTAGGTAGAAACACAAGAAGATGGCCAATGGTTGTATTTTATATAATCATGAACACAGCTGTGATAAATGCTGCTATTATTTTCAACTCAAATCAGAAAGAACAACTGAGAAGAAGAGAGTTTTTGAGGCAGCTTTCTTTTGCGCTTCTGCATGATCATCTTCAGCAAAGAGTAATGTCAAAAATATTGCCAATGAAGATAACTGAGAGAATTGGAGAGCTTTGCAGTGTGAAAATTTCTGAAGTGGAATGAACTGCGACTTCACGAGGATGGTGTTTGGACTACAGAAGCAGAAACAGAAAACAAGATATAGATAAGAACTGCAAGAAATGCATTTGCCTTGAACATTCTGTTACTGTATGCCAAGACTGTATCGGCAAAATATCTGATTGAATACATGCATTATTTTGATAAAAGCTAAATTTTATGTATCTTGTGTAAATATTTTTGACCAAAATGTTAAATTAATCCCTTAAATATATTTACTAAACTGATTTTTAATGATATTACTTCATTTAATAACGCTTCCCTCCATAATATACATCTAAATGCAAATTCAGAAAGATAGAAACTGCAAGGGTCTGTGAGACCAGCTGCGTGTTCTGCCACCTATTTCCAGGAGCGTGCACCGCCGGGTTAATAAAGTATATCCTCTACGCTTTAAAACTGTATCCTTCGTTTTAATGAAGTACAGTACACTATATCCCGTATGTTTTCAAAATAAATAAAAAACAAAATAAATGAATCAAATAAATTTCAGACACTCAAAAATCCAGCACCCATATGTGTCAGGAATGACCGGATTAGTGAGAATCTAGTGTAACTGCTACTGAACCTTATCTTCCTTACGTCTCCAGATCATTTGGTCATCAGCAAAGGCCATTCACTTATCATTATCCCATCCATCTCTTGCCACCTTGTACATTGTCATGCATGACAACCACAAAAAGTAAGGGTGAAATTGCAATTTCTTTTTAAAATGTCTTTTCTGATTCACTTGATCTGTTGCACCATTTCCTATTTTAATACATATTTTACTTCCATGGTACATTTCTTTCATTTTGTCAGTTCCCATTTTTTCGTACCTTTGTTCTCCAGAGCCTCCACAGTTTAATGTGGCATACACTGTCAAACATTTTCTCAAGATCCAGGAAGGCAATCAACAAAGTGGACCCATAAGCATAATAATTTCTCCTGTAAACTCCCTTACCACAAATGTAACGACTGTTGTTGATCTCTGGCCAGAACCTGTCTGCTATTCATGTATGTCCTCCTCAACTTAGCACCTTGTTGTGCTGTGGGATATCAATCACCCCTGCACTTTTCTTAAATTCTCTCATTTTCTTTCTCGAAGACCTGGGCAGTTACTCATTTCTTCATATCGTGAGGTATTTTCATCTCCTTCCCAATTATCTTTGTCATAGCGTATAGCTACTGCCTCCCTATAACTCCAATTGCTCTTAACATTTCTGCTTACACCATATCAACATTTTTAATAATATATATTGTAATGGTCTTAGTTGCAGTTAGCCAGTGCTACAATAAATATTTAAAAAAATATTATACAGTTTCAGCTTCTATCACGACAATATGTCATCTATTATTAACATTGCTACAATAAATATTTAAAAAATTATTATACAGTTTCAGCTTCTATCATGACAATATGTCATCCATTATCAACATTATCTACATATTGCGCCTTTCCTCCTTTCATACGATTCCCTGCTGATTCTGGTTCTACCCAGGTCAAATGCTTTTCAGTTTCTTTTCCTTGGTTATTATCCAGCTTTTCATTAGGTAGTCAGGGTCAAGTACTCAGCTGTGAGGGTGAAGATGGGACCAAAAATGGATAAAATTCGAAAATTCCGTATTACTCCTTCTTTTGTCAGAGCTCTTTAAAATTGACCAAGTACACAATCTTATCAACTTTGTGTGTGTGTGTGTGTGTGTGTGTGTGTGTGTGTGTGTGTGTGTGCGTGTGCGTGCGTGCGTGCAAGGTTGTTACAGTGATTCAGTAGGTGTGACAGTGTTTTATTAACTTTTTCACTTCTAATGAGGGCCACCTGTGCCTTTCTGTCTTGCCTGTCATTCTTTACTCTCCTTTGTTGGGTCATTTTTCATAGCTCCGTCTCCATGCCACAACATTTAGATCTTTCCACCAACCCCCACCCTCACCCCCCACCTCAGGAGGGTCATCTTTTATATGCACAGTTTTTTGGGTCTCGTGTGGGTCTGTTAGGTTTATATCGATATGTTGTTTTTAATTTATTATCATTATTTGCCATCTGAGTACAGCCACACACATACATATGTTTGAACTAAAACATAATGTAAGTGGTCAGATTTACAGTTACCAACCCATTCGTGTTGAAAGTTGGGGACCTTCTTATGGAACATCAAAGCTCCTCATGCTGGAACTGAGTCACCAGTACTAGGTTGATTTTTATGTTAATCTGTACATTTGCATTTGGATAACACTAGCCGTTCAGCATTCCACTTCATTTATCTCTGACTACTAGGTTGAGAACGTTTAACAGATATCCAGCTTGTTCTTTTGTATGTTCTGTCCAAGAAATTAGCAATTTTCATTGCAGTATGCTGTTATGAAGTGAAACTAAAATATCTGCTGTGATTTTTACTACTGATGTTTGCAACAAACCAAATTACTTCCAAAAAATTTGCTGAAGACTGATCCAGCAAAACAGTTCAGTTTCTGTATCAGTGTCACCATTCATATGTGATATGTTGTTTTTTCAGAGAAAGGCATGCTGAGAAAGAATTGTCATACAAGTGTTCAGTTATTCTTTCTCACCAGTTACCTTATTGCAAGGGTGTTGATGCTAAAGCCTGGTCCCACAACAGAACTCAAGCTTCAAAAATATTCTGCAGTCCAAAATAGCAAAGTTGCTCCACACTTGCACACTGTCTTGCAATTGACGATAGTATCACAGTCTGTAAAATAGCGAGAAGACCCTGGTTAAATTTCTGGCACAGTTACATTATTACTTCACCTTTTAAGGATAACTTAAAGTAAGAAAAATATATTATTACAGAAACGCAATGATTTTATAAATTTCCTGCCCCGGTTTGAGTGAGTTTACCAAATAATGAAATGGAACTAACTGATATTAATATCTTGGTCTCTACTATATGTTTCATACATTTAATTTTATTGAACTGATTTAAACTGTTGTGCAGGTATACCAGTTCGTATGAAGAAATCTCCATACTTGATGCACCACAAATTTTTCATTGTGGATGATGAACTTCTCGCAACTGGCTCATTCAATTGGACATTACAGGCCATAAGTGGCAACTGGGACAATGTCATTGTTACTTCGCAGACAGATATTGTTCAACCATTTGTTAGTGAATTTGAAAAACTATGGACAGAATTTTCACGACCTTCACTAGATACGTGTTGATATTAATGCATTTTTATAGTTTGTTTTCAGTGATAGTGTCATTATTGCAATAACTGTGATTGGTTTCAATAACTGTGATTGGTTTTATACTGAGTCATCAATGCAAGACTGAAATGATGTTGATAATGGTACTACTTGTTAGTATCATATTTCATTAATGTTACTATATTTGATGATGATTTTTAATTCCATTTTAATTAATGATGATGCTGTACAAAATGGTGAGAACTGTGTATTGTGCTCAATAAGATAAATTAGTTAAATGCAAATGCTTTCATGATGTTAAACATTTGTTTAAAAAACAGGAGAGAGAGAGAGAGAGAGAGAGAGAGAGAGAGCCAATTGTTTTGTAGAAGAACTTTGTTTTAAAGTTATGCATGTATTTGGCTTTTCTATGTGACATTGTGCCACTCACTTTGTTAGCAGATAACATGTTTATTACTTAGTGGCCACATTAGTTGTAATTAATGTAAGTATTGAAACAACCTATAGATTAATATGCATATTTATTAACACAGAGCACAAAGCAATAGGTTTGTGCTGTCATACGTTCTGTAAAATACACAAACACGGCAAATTAACAATTGAATACAGTACTGATAGTCATGGCACTTCTGTACCTGGATAGAAATTCTTTAAAAATGTAGAACACTTGACACACAACATTTCCTATCCAGCAAATTTCAGGATGGGCTGTTGTGTACCCACTTCAGCAAATCCTTGTTGATTTCTTAAAGTTCATTACGTTTCACCTCAATCTGTGTATTTTCTGGTCCAGTCCGTGAAGTGTTATCCCTGTGTCCATTTTTATTCTGTTGTACTGTTGGTTCAGGAGGTAGTCGAATTAAGTGCCATTCATCTTCAGTTCTGTATTGTCCAGTATTCTTAAAAATGCTGCATTTACTTAGTTGATTTTGATGCCTATAGACAGGTCGGTAAGGCAGTTTCACGATGTATAGGATATTTCCCAGCTGTTTGATTACACTGCCAATGATCCATGGTGAACCAACTGACAACTCATTTGAGAAATTTTTGTCATATAGCTGATAACTGATCTGGAACTAGGATCTCTTCTTTGGGTTTGTATCTTATTTTGATGTGAGAATCAGCTACAATGTAGTACTTGGCTGACATCCATGCAGTTCAGTAGGTGGTTTTCCAGTTATTGGATTTGGAGTTGTGCATTTTCTGGAGAGCATCTTGCTTGTTCTCTCCTTCTTGATTAGCCTTTTTCATGGCTTCTTTGAAAGGTCTGACAGATTTTTCTGCTCCACCATTCAAAGCAGTGTGAAATGGAACTGTAGAAATGGAACTGTAGTCATGTGTTCCATGCCATTCCTGCCTTAGAAATCTTCTAATTTCTTTGATACAAATTTTGCCCCATTGTCAGAAATCCTTGGGGAATCCTGTGACAAAAATTTTTTGGAGTGCCTTTAGTGTGGCTTCTGTAGTTGACGTTATGTCAAATACATATACGAGGGTTGCTCAGACAGTAATGCACCACAGTTTTTCCTGAGTGAGCGCACCAACAGATAGCGTAGCTGCAGGACAGTTACAAAATGGCAAGAAACAAACTGTGGAATATTCACAAATGCTTTTGCAAAGTCTATGGAGCATCTGCTGTTGAAGAAAGCACAGTTAGTCACTGGGCACGGAGGTGATGTCATCAGAAGGCTGTTCGGCAGAGCTCCAATATTTGCAGCAGTCAGGGAGACCATCCACAGCTGCACCCCTGACATGTTGCAGCGAGATGACATTATCATTCGTGAGGACGGACGGATTACAACTTGGCAGTTGGTGCTGCATTTGTCAATCAGCAAAGGAAGTGTGGATGCTATTATTCACACTCTTGGCTATTCAAAAGTGTGTGCAAGATGGGTCTCGCAGTGTCTAGCACTGGATCCCAAATCACACAGAAAAAGCATTTGTTGCTAAATTTTGAATCTTAGGGGGAGACCTTTTCCTGGATGGATTGTGATGGGTGATGAAACCTGGGTTCACCATTTTGAGACCAAAAGAAAATGACAGTCGATGGAATGGCACCATTCCCACTTCCTACAGAAGAAAAAATTTAAAGCAACTGCTTCCGCCAGTAAGGTCATGATCACCGTGTTCTAGGACTGTGAAGATGTGATTCTCACTGATGTGATGTGGTACCATTAATTCGGAAGCAT
Source organism: Schistocerca nitens (assembly GCF_023898315.1). Taxonomy (NCBI): domain Eukaryota; kingdom Metazoa; phylum Arthropoda; class Insecta; order Orthoptera; family Acrididae; genus Schistocerca; species Schistocerca nitens. Next base: position 82,781,620 of record NC_064617.1, on the reverse strand, counting down.
ATGTCAACACATTAACAAAAGACATGCTTCCAGTGACCTCAGAAACCCAGGAGTTGCTGCAACACGATAATGCTCGGCCCCACACAAGTCTTAGGACTGCTGAACACATCACAAAACAGGATTGGAGGGTGTTACCCCATCCACCCTACAGCCCTGACCTAGCCCCCTCAGACTTCCGCTTGTTTGTGCCATTGAAGGATTCCATTTGTAGAAGACATTTTGAGGATGATGAGAAAGTGATTCACACAGTGAAGCACTGGCTCCACCACCAGGACATGGATTGGTACCAACATTGCATACACGCCCTTGTTTTGCACTGGAGGAAGGTCATAGAATGGGATGGAGATTATGTGGAAAAATAGGATTTGTAGATAAAACACCATTCTTTTGTGTGTGTAATTCCTATTATGCTCAATAAAGAATTGTTGAAGAAAGAAAAAAAAAAATGCGGTGCATTACTTTCTGGGCAACCCTCGTATACGAGGGCTGTGAATATGTGTCCACTCTTACGAACTAGGATGCTATCTAGAATGATCCAGCATGATCATTGTGAATCCTTTCCTATGGTTCTGTTCTTGGGACTTGTTCTGAAAATCCATTTTTGGATTTTGTTTTATCTATTGATAAAGGTCATCACACCATTTCTTCAATTCCTTTGTCATTTTTTGGCCACCAGCGACATCTTCTCGCTGTTTGCTTCATTCTGACAGTGCCCCAGTGTCCATCATGAACTATCTTCCAAATTACCTTTTGGATATAACCCTTGTAAAATCTGTCCGGAGAAGTAACAAGCCATTGCAATCCTTTTGTCAAAATATGGTTGCAAAAAGTTGTGTTTCTTGGGAAATAGTTTGGGTTTCCATTTTTCACATAATAAAAAACCATTTTTAGTGCTGCATCATTTGTTCATGCCTTTACAATTTTTCGTGATCAGCTGGAAATGAATTTATCTGTTTATTAATTTCTTCATAAAGTTGCCAGCAGAAGTCTTCAGGTATATGGAATTTTTCATCCAGACCAGTGAGCAAATTGATAAGGCATGAATATTGCCATGGTTTTCTGTGGACCTGTATTGGATTTCATTGTTATACCCAATCTTTGTAGTCTCTGAACTACAATTACTGATATCTGCTTGCTTGGATGAAATATTGAAGCCAGAGGCATGTGGTCTGTGATCAGTTCAAACTTTTCCGTACAAATACCGGAGAAATTTTTTGACACTGTAGCTTTTGAAAAGATTCCTTTTCAGTCTGGCTGTACCTGTCCTGAATCAAAGGTGATGAATTTTTCTGATTCATATGGGTACTTGTGAGACAATATTGCTCAGATTCCATACAATGATGCATCAGTAGCTGATAACCACAGTTTGAGTAGGGTCAAAGTGCAACAGTTTCATTCCATTAATAATTTCCTTCTTGAACTATAAAAGTTCTGTTTCTTGCTATATGATTCATTTGTAATGTGCAGTTTTCTTTTGAAGCTGGTTTAGTAGTGCAGTGATTCAAGCCAATCCCTTGATGAATTTGTTGCAGTAATTTAGTTTTACAATGAAAGATTCTAGTTTTTTTTGTGTTCTTTGTATGAGGCAGCTTTTTTATTGCTTTCACACTAGCATCGGATGATTGGATTCAGCCTTCGTTGGTGATATGGCCTAGGTATCCCACTTCATTACTGAAGACTTTACATTTCTTTCTTACAAATCATTCAAAACCCAAGATCACACAAAATATCCTTTATTGAAGACAACCGGTTTCAAGTCTTAGCTGTCATCTTCAGGTCTTAAACATTTTTTTTGTAGTGAAATGTTCATTTTTCACTGAACTTCATGCACAAGATGTCAAGTGGATAAAACTCAGTGCATTATAAACATTTGTCATTGCTAAAATATTTAAAAGCACACAGCACCATATCCTTATACGTATTGCTCACAGATACTTGTTACATGGCACAAATATGGTACACAATAGCACATCTATTTACATATTACTAAACAGTGAGAATCCACTTTGAATGGTGTATAACGTACAACTTGAGTATCGAGGCAGCCAACATCGATAGTCCCTTCCCCCAGTTCTCTCCACACTGTATCCTTTGAAATGTGCATTTCACTGGTAAAGTGATGGCTGCTTATTGCTGGGTGGTCGGCCACACGATCTGACACAATGTCCTCAAAGTTAGGTGTGCAGATGTGTCTTTGGCAGGAACCTTGGCCAGCTTTCTGTGGCGTGAATGACCCCATATTTCTTAAGTTGGTTCTTCCTATTAGGATGATGCCTGTTGGGAAGTGTTCTCTGTACATTCGTGCTGCTTTATGGGCACTACATCCTGCCACACTGTACAAAAATTGCTTCTCTGCCACCTCCTGGGCCAAGTAATGTTCCATCTTTGACTAAGTGTCATGTACATATACAGTTACGTAGCTCACCATGGACACATCAATGGCCAACTGACACCAGGGATAGCAGTGTGTGTATGGCACAGGTTAATGCATTGGTGAGATGCATGTGGTTGTCACATGACACACTTGCTATGAGCTACGTTGTGTACAGTATATCTGGTAGTCAGTAGTGTATGCTGTTTACCACCTGCTGTCTGTTACAGTGTACAACAGAACTGCATGTTCCATTGCAATACATGCCCTGAGGTTGGTGCTCGTCACTTTGAACAACTACTGTGAGCTACGTTGTTGTTATATGATGTATGATATGTATGACCAAAAAACAACAAACATGCATTTCTGACTGTTGGTTTCCTATCTCATATAATCTGTTGTGGACCCACTATCACCTGTTTCAGTTTGACCAAAAGGTTTGAGACACCAGGTACAGGAGAGTCTAAGGTCGACAGAATTAGCTTCACTTGTAAATGTCCAAGTGGTACAAGGGACAGAAAACTGGCTGAAGCCATATGTTAATAGCAGTGAATTTCTAAATTCTGGTTGGAATATGTATTGCAAAGATAGGTTGAACACCAATCGTGGAGTCATATTTATAGCTGTAAAAATGTGATAATATCTAATGAGGTTAGAATAGATTACTACTGTGAAATACAGTAGAGCGTCAATTATCCGAAGTAATTGGGGGACATGGGTGTTCGGAAAACTGGTTTGTTCGAATAATCGAACTGTACATGTTTATTTGCCAAAAAGAAGTACTGTACAGTACATTTATTCATAAAGACAGGCATCTCTTTTAGTATTACAAAGTAACATACAAAGGCAACTTCAGTAGGAATATATAGTAATAATCTCGTACTTGTCCCTCATAGAAAGGACAACACGTTTACGTTTAAGCATTTTGTATCGTCAAGTTCACTTCTTCACGCAGCAGCACACAAGTGGTCGTAACAGAGAACAGAAGGTGACTGCTCCGTGAGAAGCTCTTCTTGGGGGCGCGCAATCCTTCAGACTGCGCGGAGCGGCACGCCTCAACTCTAAGCTGGCGCAGCTGTTGCTGTGAACAGCTTTGATACTGCCGCTACTTCTACTGCCAGTGCCAAGCCTACAGAAGTGTGCTGATTGTTGAAACACAGCGACTGGCGGCTTGGCCGGTCAGCAACGCCTAGTGAAGGCCCCGTTAGAAGCAATGTTCCACCAACGGTGGCCCAGTGCGGCGACTACTGTGGGAAACTTGGTTTGGGAGTGAGGGGGATGATGGACGGTAGGGTGGTAGAGTAACAGGTGCGAGCGAGTACACAGTTCGGTTAAGCGGTCGTTCGGTTGACCGACGTTCGGATAATCGACGCTCTACTGTATTTGAATGCAGATAAGTGTTAAACGATAAAACATGGTCATCAGATACTTTTATAAAGCCTTGCCTCTGGAGCAGTAGTGGTGAAAAATTTGAGGAAAAACTTGGAGAATATTTTGCATAAATTTTCTGGCCATGTTTTAGTATTAAGTAGGAGATTTCAATTTGTCAGCTGTAGGCTGGGAGACAAATGATTAAGGCGGGTAGTGGGAAAAGGCACTCATGTGAAACTGTTGCAAATGCCTTATCCAAAAATTACATCGGGCAGCTAATCAGAAAAGTGACTCGTGAAGACAACATATTAGATCTCCTGGTCACCAGCAGACCCAAACTTTTCAATTTAATTAGTGTTAGGACAAGGAATGAGTTGTTATAAGGCAGTTACAGAAACACTGAATATGGTTGTATGTAGGAAACTGAATGTAAGTGGTGAGATATTTCTGTTCAGGAAGAGCGACAAAAATCAGATTTAAGATTACTTGAGCATTCAACTAGAAAAATTCGTCTCCAGCACCTAAAATGTTGAGCATCAATAGACAACAGTTGAAATGTATTGTGCAATGCACCTTAGACATGTATGTGTCAATCAAAGTTGTGAGGGATGAAAAAACCCACCGTAGTTTGACAGACCGTTAGAAATGAGCTGCAATGCAAATTTAAAAGCAGCCAAAATGCTGCAGACAAACAAAAACTGAACAATAACAAAATTAGTGTAAGGAGAGCCAAGCATGAGCATTCAACAAATCCGAAAGTAAAATTATATTTACAGACTTGACAGAAAGTTCTAACAAGTTGTGTGTATGTTAAAGGGCATGTAAACAGAGAATGGCCCCATATTTGATCAGAAGTATTCGGACATCCATATTCAATGCAGAATTGACCACTAGATGTCACAAGAGGCAGGCTTGAGATTATAAAAGGAGATGTGTTGTCAGAGGACGCAGAACGACTGGTGGACGGACACAGTAGAGGCGTTTGTGGAGTGTGTCGCCCTCATAATGCTGCTGCTACCTTAGGACTCTCCCTCTGGAGTTTTTGTAGCGTTTTGGCAAAATTACCTTGTTTTGTTATCATCCTGGAGCAGAGTTGTCATGTTTTTACCTGATTGATTCGCATGTTGCAAATGTAGCGTTACCGCTTGCTGGTATACGGGTGAGTGTGGAGGTTGTGGGTATGAATTGCGAAACAGAGGTGGTCACTTTGGAGTCGCCTTTGCCACCGCCTTTTCTTTTCTTGGGGCATCCTCCCTCCTCCTTCCATGGTGTAGGGCATTTTCAAGCCAGGGCCCATTGCACTTGTAGTCTCCCTCCTTCTTCCATCTATTGTCCACATTAAAAAATGCCAAGAAATTAATAAGCAAAGTCCTTTATGAAGATCTGAGAGAAGATTACAACAAACTATAAAGTTTACTTAGCTTGAGATGGCTCCAGTTCTTCTTGTCTATGGGTCTGATTCTTGAAGCTGAAAATCTAACATCAGGTTCTCACAGTTGGTTTGAACTAAATAAATTGGAAGATCATTATTGCAGAATTTTTTATGTAAATATATTTTCCATTGATTTTCTCACATTTTAGTGTATCATACAGTATTTTGATTGTTCACATTAACAAAGCCGAAATTACATTGTTCACACATATTATACAACAATATGTCTGATCACATCAGAGGCAAGCTTGCGACTCTCACACTCTGCGGAAATAACGATATTCCAAAGGGCTTACGATTTTTCTTAACAAATGGATTCCTACTAGCTTTTGTTACATTATTAATTTTGATTATTATTTAATAAATGAATCCAGAAATAGACATAGTAAACAGTACAGGATTGCATAATTAATAATAGAAACTTAAAGTGTGCAAATAATTTGTAATTTCAAATTTTTCTAAAAAAATAATTTTAATGGTACATTCAGAACTAGTACTTATTAATTATAACATCAAAACTAAAATATTTTATAAAGTACTTACTTGTCATAAATTTTATCTTGAAATATAACATACTATGTATAAAATTATATGAAAGTTTTCAGAAAAGCAACCTAGATAATATTGACATGTCTAAAATTCAAAAAATAATATTGGTATAAACAATTACTGCTGAGGAAAAGTAATGCTAGAGGAGCATGACCCGTTATATGGGGCATGGATACCCTCATTTACCAAGGGTAGAACTGGCTCTAATGTGAATAGCTGCCGTATGGAGATGAGGGACAAACATAAGGCAGTATCGCAAGGTGACACAAAAAACGTCTGACAGATGGTGTAGCTTCGTCATAGAATAGGGAGTATGTGGAATGGAACTTGACTGCAATCCATGAGCCAAAATTTAGTGCGGCTGTGCGAAGTCCGCCATAATGTAACCGAGTTAACCAAAGGCAGAGAGATACGTTTTGTTAACTGCGTGTTTCAGCTACTGGGCTTTCCAATGGGTAAACAGTTGTTTGATGTACTGTTAGAGTTAGAAACATATAATGAGCAATAGTAAGAGAAAATACCACATGGGAAAATAAATTGCAGTTCCTACAAAGCAGCTGATAGCAGTACATGAGAAAATTGAGTAAACAGTGAAATGTCATTAAACTGTAAAAAAATACTGTGTGTAAATGAACCAAAACTACATCAACTCTTGAGATTAGTAGAGGTTCTCCTTTTCCTGTAAAAAATTAAAAATGATTTATTTTGCATTTGCATATTTTCTGTACTTCTGTATAATACCTCTCATTCGATTCTGAGGAAACTGGCGCACACTATTGATTTGTTTCATATCTCATAGTTTCACATCACAGCTCAATGATGAAGTGTCTGTTTTTCGATATTGATCATCATTACTGTGATACTTTGTTTCCAAGTATTCTGCAGCATAAAATGTGAAGGATTTTTAGTGAAAAATGTGGTCAGTGGCTACTTTATGTTTGGTTCATTTTATGTTATATCTTGCTGTGTACTAAATGTAGTTAACATACCGAAATTGTTTTTAAAGTTGGAAGGAAAGCCACATCTCACTACAATATGGAAAAAAATAGAAGTTAAAAGTACTTTACTTGAGCGCTCTGGCACCAAGTGTGCTGCCTGATGGCTCCATGTGTAAGTAGCCTGTTGTTCAGTCATGAGGAGTTTGTGCAAGTAGACCCACATTTCTCAAATTAGTGTTTGTGATACATTGTTGTACTTACTGCTGGATGAAATGATGAAGACATTCTGCACCAACAGTTACAGAATGGAAAATCTGAAATATATCTCATACTTAGGACAAAGCTTAGCAAATGTTTCTTTGTGACACTTGATGAATCATCTTGTATTGAATGAATATGATTCATGTTACATAATATGTTAGAGTTCTGGGCGTAAATTGGGACACTTGTATAAATTAAATTTTAATGCACCTTACTGTCTCCAATTAAAGTAATGCCTATGTGTTACTTTCAGGTTGAAAAAATGAATGGAAATTCCAGCACTGATACAAACATTGAAACTCCTGCAGAGTGTCCCATAACAGCAATTTTTCTTGGAAGTGAAGTTTATTTATAAGCTCAAAGTTCCAGAAAATAAAAATTAAGAAGTGAAATAATATAGTTGCAAGGAAAAAGACTGATATTTGCAGAACATAGTAGTTTTACAGTCTTCCACCCCAGAATGACTAAGTTGCAGGTAAAGTCAATAGAAGTCTATCATAAACTCTAAAAGGAACTAAAAAAAGCAGGAGATCGAGTTCCACTCATACACTGTGGAGCCAAAGCAGGCGTTACAAGAAGTCATGAGGGATCTATTGATTGATGAGGTTTCCAGTGAAATACAGGTTGCACTAGTGGCGGGAGGGTTTGAGGTCACGAACGTGCACTAATTTACCAAACCAGCCCCACAATGAGAAAAGTGGAAGGGCATAAGAAGGAACCAAACTTCCTTGCTGAGCTCTTAAAACAGTGATGAGGTGAAGAGACTTTTCAGTGTCAGACTGATTCTTGGCTTCTAGGTGAGGAGAGGAAAATATAACAAGCATGAGGGCCCTGGACAGTGCCAACATTTGTCACACCAACTAGAAATGCAGTCTGAAACAAAGAAGTGTAAAATGTGCAGGCCCACATTCGACTAGTTTAAGTGAAAAGGAAAAGACGACAGATCCCATTTGTGGAAACTGCGAAGGCAAACATCCGACAAATTACAGAGGCTGCAAAGGATACCAAAGATTGGTTGATAACAAGATGCAGCAGAAAACGGCCCCCGCTGCTACTGCTGCATCTCCCCAACAAACTCGCTGAAAGGCAGATTGTGATTCCAGCTAGGGCTATTACCAGCACTCCCGACCAGAATCTGTAGGCTTCCCCCGTCCACACGTCTGCCATGGCACTCCCTCCAACAACAGTGGGAGATCCTAGTTTTACCTCGATGACACTGCTCCGTGACGTCACATTGACATGTATGTGCCCAGTTCTGACCATTAGAGACATGTATCGACTTTCATGGTCGTATCGAGTTCTGAGAAGTTGGAGAAGTCATATTTGATAAGTCTTAAACAACAATGTATGTCCTAAGAATATATGCTGCTTCAAATATTGAGGATCGTCATTATTTTAGGATTTGCTATGATTAAATATAAGCTAAAAACACAATGGGAGTTTAAGTCTTTGGGGTGTCTAAATACAAAACCGAATGTGACATTTCTAGTGTCCTCGGTGGCAAATGGTGTAGAGTATTGGGTTAAGAAGTCAAGTACAGCTGATTTGTTGATTCACGTCCTGCCCCTTCTAATATTTTCTTTTTTCCTTTTCTAAAGTCTGGAAACTTATTAATTTAAGGAAAGTATGTTCTGTTGTAGTTGCTATTTATTGCATATAAGAGTGCTCTCTTCCAGGAGCGAGCTGTCATCATAACATTAACATGTGAACACGAAAATTGAAGTACTGATTTTTAATATTAATTATACAAAGAGGCCAATAAAACTTATACAATTTGAAAGGTACTTGGCCATACGTGTGCACAAAAAAATCGTGTGTACGAAGCTGTTAAGAGTGGCAAAAGGAAGTAATTAATTTCATATTCAGAACCCTTGATGATACCTTCTCTGTCGTGTGTTAAAATCTCAAATAGGTGAACATCGAAAATTGAAGCGCTACAAACTTCTGCCCTGCGTACCAATTAGTAAAACTGACTTCCCTGAATTGTCTACTAAACATTTTGTTGTTGTAATTGGTGGATCAAATGATGTCAGCAAAAATCAAGCATCTGATGCAACCTCTGCCCTCAAGAGAACACTAGCTAGACTCACACATGCGAATAGCATCATAGTGAACATACCATATCAACATGCCTTGACTGAAGCTTCATGTATAAACAAAGAAGTATCAAAAACTAACACTAGATACAACCAAATCTGTGATCATTTTAATAATGTGACAGTAATAAACATAAGCACTTTCAAAAGGGACTATTACACAAAACATGGACAGCACTTTAATTACTCTGCTAAATTAGCTTTATGCCAGGCTGTTGAAAAGGTTGTAAGTGATAGATTAAAACTGCAGAAAACAATCCAAAGTCTCAAGCAGGGAAACATGCAGTGATGACCAAGACTTATTCTTACAAGTCTTGATCTAGGCCTATTAATCTTCAACCCCCACCATTAACTACAAAGTTAGATTATGAGAAACCTGTGCTACAAGGGGACACTAAGGTGAGCTGTGCACCAAATCTAGGTGGCTTGACTTTGCTGTATCAGAATGTCCAACGACTAGGCAACAAAACGTGAGCTGGAAGTAATTTTAAACTGTAATCTTATGGAGGTTTCCGTGCTATGTATAAATGAGCACTGGCTTCGGGACACTCAGATTTGTGCAGCAGATATACCAGACTTTGACTTAATAAGTAGTTTTTGCAGGGAAACTTATAAATGTGGAGGTGTATGCATATATGTTAGAAGCAATGTTAAATCTAAAGAGGTAAAACTTAGCAAGGTGAAGTGTGCAGAAAAAACATTTTGTATGTTTTCTTTTGTGAACTTACAGACTGTCAAACTATCATTGCTTGCATCTATAGGTCCCCATCAGGTGACCTTACCCAATTCCTATATTATATAGATGATCTTTTAAATGAATTGAGAGACAGGTCAAAATGCACAATAGTTCTTGGTGACTTTAACATTAACTTTAACAAAAGTAATAAGAACAATATACAATTATTAAATCTGTTTAACTCATACAATATGCAACCTACTATACAGGTAATTACCAGATATGGGGATGGGTCTGAAACAACACTTGATCAGATATTTACCAACAAACAAAGCTGTGAGTACAATATTGAAGTAACAGATACAAGCTTTTCTGACCATATGGCTTTAAAAATGATAAGGAATGAGAACTATAAGAAATGCAAAGTCACTGAAAAATATGTGCAAAGAAGACTTATTAATTCAAACAACATAAGAGTCCTTAATAGTATGACAAAAAGGGGGCAGTGGGGCATAGAACAAACTGATGATGTAGGAAAAAAGTATGACAGTTTCCTTACTGATTATAAATATTGTTACAATGTGGCATTCCCATTAAAAAGAATTAAAGTCAGTGAGAAGACATACACATGGGTAACAAAAGGGATTAAAAAATCAGCAGTCACGCTTAGAAACCTAAGCAAACACGTTAAAATAAATACAACAGTAAGACCATACTACAGGAAATATAGAAGGGTCTATAGGAAAGTTTTGCAGGCAGCAAAAAGGCTAAGCAGTGATTTGTGCATTAACAAGGGAAGCAATAAATCAAAATCAATTTGGAAGGTTATAAAAAATAGCATAGGAAAATGTAAAACCAAGACCCATAATTTCAAAATTAAAAGTGAGGGTAATGTGATAGAAGATGGTCAACAGATAGCCAATATATTTAATGAACATTATGTGAACATAGCACCGAACCTAATTAAAAGTCTGTGTAACAACAAAAACATAAAAGTACCAACTTGTGAGAAGACAATGTTTCTGTACCCAGTAATAGAATGTGAAGTTAGAAATACTATTAATAAATTAAAAAATAAAATATCTTGTGGTATTGACGGAATTCCATACAAGGTAATGAAACATAGTTCTACCAGTATAAATACTCACCTAACTCTCCACTGGCTCCTGCAATTACAAACCTCTATATGGAACATTTCGAGGAGGTGGCCCTTCAAACTGCCAGACAGAAACCAAAGCACTTCTTCCACTATGTCGACGACACTTTTGTCGTGTGGGTTCATGGCAAACAGGCGCTAGATGAGTTTCTGGAGCACCTCAACAGCATCCATCTGAATATCAAATTTACGATGGAAATGGAGGAAAATGGATGCCTCCCCTTCCTTGACATACTAATCAAGAGGAAGCCAGATGGTTCACTAGGCCATGCAGTACATAGGAAGAAGATACAGACCTGTACCTTCATGCAACGAGCTGTCACCATCCAGCACAAAGACAAACAGTACTGACCACCGTGGTGCATAGGGCTCATGCCATCTGCAACAAAGACAGCCTACCATCTGAGCTGCAGTACCTGAGGGAAGTGTTCCACCAAAATGTCTACAGTGAAACGCAGATCAACAGGTCGCTTAAAAGGAAGAGGGACAACCCCAGAAGAAGAAGAAGAAGAAGATAAACGACTCGTGTTCCTTCTGTACATGGGTCCACTCTCGGCCAAAATTGCACAACTTCTGGGCAAATACAAATTGAAACCTTTCTCCGCCCACCACTGAAGACGAGGGAGCTCCTAGGTTCTGCCAAAAACCTGCTGAAGCTTAACGCACCAGGAACATACAGCATCCCATCGAATGTGGTAAACAATACATTGGACAAACACAGCGCTGTGTATCTAAACGCTGTGCAGAACATGTCAGACGTGTGGGACTAGGTCACACAGCATAAACGAAGAACACATCTTCAACTTCGAAAACACGAAGGTGCTGTGCTGGGCATCTGGATTCTGGGAAAGTATTATCAAAGAATCCGTAGAAATAAGAATTCACAACAACCTGGCCAACAGGGATGAGAAATACCACTTAGTGCTGCATGGGGCCCTGCGATAGCGGCAATCCGTCGGGAGCGCGCCCGTCAACGTCCTCCGCCGCAAACAGAATGCTTACACCGAGAACCGAACGCGGACGCCGGGGGCGACTGCTATCCCCACCAGTGCGCGCATGCTGCCGGTCCACCACAACCTCCCGAGGTCTAGTGGAGGGGGTGGCCGCGCATATACGAGGGTAATCCCAAAAGTAAGGTCTCCTGTTTTTATAGGTACATAGACCTGTTTATTTCTACAATGGTTTACATCAGTTTACAGCTTGAACATTTAGCTATTTTTCGACATAATCACCATTTCTGTCGATGCATTTTTGTAGACGCTATGGCATTTTTTGTATGCGCATGACATACCACCTCGCCGCTATGATGTTCAGAAAGTTATGAACCTCTTCTTTCACCTCGTCGTCGGAGCTGAATCACTTTCCGCCCACTTTATTTTAACCTAGGGAACAGGTGATAGTCACTGGGTGCCAAGTCAGGACTATAGTGTGGGTGGGTGATTATGTTGCACTGAAACTGCTGCAGGAGAGCAACGGTTTGCCGAGCGATGTGTGGGCGAGTGTTGTCATGGAGAATGTGTACGCCCTTGCTCAACATTCCTGTTCGGTTTTGAATTGCCCGTTTGAGTTTTTTCAGAGTCTCACAGTACCTATCAGCATTAATTGTGGTCCCAGCGATTCAGCTCCGATGACGAGGTGAAAGAAGAGTTTCATAACTTTCTGAACAGCATGGCGGCGAGCTGGTATGACATGGGCATACAAAAACTGCCACAGCGTCTACAAAAATGCATCGACAGAAATGGGTATTATGTCGAAAAATAGCTAAATGTTCAAGCTGTAAACGGATGTAGACCATTGTAGAAATAAACAGGTCTATGTACTTATAAAAAAAAATAGGAGACCTTACTTTTGGGATTTCCCTTGTAAATACCACGCTATCTGCGAATCTCGACATTTCGCCAGAAGATGGGTAGCATGACACTTCCCGAAACGTCGCAGTATATCAACGCTACCACCTGGCTGGAGACCCGAGAAACATTCGTCAACAGTTTACGCCGGAAAGCCCACAGTCACATATCAATGAATGTGTATGCTTCAGTGGCGTAGCGTGAGGGGAGACTTTGAGACTTAGTCTCCCCTGTATTCGTGCTTAAAACAGATGCAATAGTATTTCATAAGAAAAATATAAACAACTTTCTACTAAGAGCACTAAATGTGCGAAGACATCAGTTTTGTAGCCCGCGCCGCCGCACCCTGAGTATTGGTGTACCTGCCTGCTTGAGACTCGACTGCTCTTAGCCTCTGCCTCCCTTCCCTTACCTGGCTGTGTGCACCTGAGCGTTAGTGGCATTCTGGGCTCCCCTCCACTTCCCCTCTTTCACGAAGGCCGGTGCGCTGTACTTGCTAGCAGGTATCGAGACTAGTCTCTGCCGCTTCTATGCTGGCTTTTAACGTGGAAGTGAACAGTCGCGCGGTTTGTGTTCATAGTCATTCTTGTGTGACTTTAGTGCATATTTTCGTTGTGTCGCCAACATGAGTGAGCCAGCAACTGAACACATTATAGAATTTTTATTAAAAACGCTTTTTTCTACATTAACGTACGAAAAAAGTGCGAATTGAAGGACAAAAGACCTACTCCTATACTCAGTGTAGTTTTAAGTGAAGCCAAACAAAAACGCACTTTTCAGACAGCCTGGTACGAAAAGTATGCTTGGCTGACTGCGAATGCAGTTAATAACAGATTATATTGTTATATATGTCTTCTGTTTGGTGGTGAAAAGGAATGATGCAGTGAGGCCATTTGTACAATAAAGAACTTTGACAGGAAAGCACAAAAGCATCAGATATCAAAACGTCATCCGCAGAACAAAGAATCATTTCAGTTATTGGGCAAAAGTAGAATGAGCACGCCCTTTCTGAAGCAGCTCGTCTTACAACAATAAAATAGATCAAACAAGCTGCATCCAGCAGGAGAGTATTGGCCCGTCTTATTCAGGCAATTGTATTTCTTTGTAAACAAGAACTAGCCTTTCGCGGCCATCGAGAAGACGAATCCTCCAGCAACAAAGGTAACTATCTGGAATTGTTGGATTTACTAGCTCAAGGAGAGCAGTTAATCCGAGACCATCTGTCATCATCTTCAACCTTTAAAGGAACTTCTCCAGATATACAGAATGATGTAATATAAATAACTCTAGCAGTTTATGAGAAAATAAAATCTGAAATTCATTTCGATTCAGGCTGATCAAACATTAGATGTGTCATGCAAGAGTCAAATGAGTATAATATTCAGGTATTGTATTGCAGACAAAATTGAGGAAAGATTCGTCGGATTTTACGATGTTACTGGAAATAAAACTGCTGAAGGTTTGTCAAACATTATTCATACAGTACTGAAAGAATGGAATGTGGAAGGAAAAGTAGTTAGTTAAATATATGATGGCGCTTCAGTAATGGCGGGCAGAGAAAGAGGGCTACAAGTATTGGTGAAGCAGTTCTGTCCCTATGCGCTGTTTATTCATTGTTACACACACCAACTGAATTTGGTTCCGTTACATGCCTCCAAAATCATACGACAAGTGCGCATGTTTGTAAGTGAGCTTACTGTATTCGATTAGTTTTTCAGCAAATCATCAAAACGAACTGTATTGCTAACTGAGAAAGGATTTAAACTGCCACATGCAAGCAACACTCACTGGAACTTTCGTTCCATGGCAGTTTCAACAATATCTAGTCATTTCTCAGGGCTATATAGTGTTTTTAATTATATATTTGATGATACAGATTCTCAGTGGGACCCAGAATCTTTGAGCTGTGCTGTGGTAATGAAACGACGGATGGATGATCCTACGTTTGTCTGCTTGCTTTGCTTCTACCGAGGGTGCTTTGTTTGTGTTGATCATCTCTTTAATGTTCTTCAGTCAAAATCTGTCAGTATAACTGCTTGCCACAACGAAATAAGAACTGTTTTGAGAAACTTACTTACGACAATTAAGAACGGAAACATTCGTTGATGAATGCATTAAATGTCGCTTGTGTTTGAATGGCAACTTATCAGTCCGTGACAGTCAAAAGACATCTCTCAGGGCACTAACTTAAGAGATACTGGATTTGCAAATTGTTCAGATGGAAAGGTTTCAAGACTTTCCCCAAATTCAGTTTGTTGAACTTTTGAACGAAAAATGTTTCCCGAACTATCAAAAAGAATTCCCAAAGTTGAAACTGCTTCAATTATTAGAACAGTACCCTTTTTTCAAACAAGAACAACTTGAAAATGAACTGTGTAACATATACGCTGGTGAGAAAAAACACTTATCTCCAAGAATCCTCTTAAAGTACATTGTCAACAACGATTTAGACTTCGTTTATGACGAAACAACGAAGTTCCTGCGTTTGGTTTTGACCCTACCCGCAACTACAGCAAGCTGTGAACGAAGCATGAGTACTCTTAAAACGAGTGAAGAATTAAAGGAATTCAATGTCCAACATCCGGCTGTCGTGTTTGAGCACGTTAGCAATAGAAAAGACACTACTTGGATAGCTATCCAGTGATCAGATCTTTGTAGACCGAGTTACAGACTTATTTGTGGGAAGAAAAGACAAGCGCATTGCACTTGTGTACAAGAAAAAAATATAAGTGCTTCTTCTCTTGCTGCTTAAGTTCTACAAATTTGTCATCGTTTCTTGAACAATGTAGTTATTATTATTATTATTATTATATTATTAGTGGCGGTGGTAGTGGTAGTAGTAATTGTTGTTTTATCTGATGCATTTTGTTTCATTCGTTTAAATTATTATTTATTGTACTATTTTGTCTCCCTATAATAACTGCAGAGTCTCCCCAACCTTTACAACCACGCTACGCCACTGGTATGCTTTCTGAAAACTCACGAGGAATTTTCAACATTAAGTAATCAGTTTATAAACGTTAAAAAAGGAACAGAGTTGTTTTTTGCAGAGACACCCACAAAGGAACGCTCTGCCAAAAAAGTATAAACTACCAGCCCAAAATACTTTTTAGTGCAATGCCCGCTACAATAAAGAAAATTAAAGAATTTCATAAATTCAATGTAGATCTTAAACAATTTTTAGTAACACATAGATTTTATAACATTGACGAATATCTGAATATGGAAAAGTAATATTGTATTTATATACTGATATAAAGTATTTGTATTTATTATCCAAGTTTTTGAAACAAATTAAATGTAAGAAATTTTATTGCAATTGAATACATCCATTCAGTGTATATTGTTAATGGATGAATAGAGAGATTGATAATTACTATGGTAGAAATGATACACGAAAGTAACATCTTTTCATGAAATCGTCTTCTAGAGATGTTCATGTTTACATGGTTCATTTGCAGTAACACACGCATACCGGGCAGTTACATTGTAACAACTGCTAGATCGATGATGTCAGCAATGGAAATCAAAATGTTGTAGTAGTGAAATCTGTAACTAACGCTGTATATTGGCGCCATTATTTTGTTTACTCTTCTGCAGGAATAACTTTGTGGTCATGTGCCATCGTTACCAGAAACTTCCAAGTAACTTCCTAATTTTTATTTTCTTCATTTTGAATAACTATGACTTCTGACTTTCCTTATTGTACGAAAACTATACTTGTTTTAGACTGTGCGGCGTAGAAGGATGACAGTAATGGATAAGAGTGAAAAAATAGAACTAGACGGACACAATTTCTTCATAGAGAAAGTAATAGTAATGTGGATGTTCATAATTATAATGCAACTGTTTTATTGAACGATCATAGGCCTAATATTAATACATGGACATAGAACATTGAAATACTGATTTTTAAAATTAATTACTCGAGGACGCCAATGAATCTTATATTATTCTAAAGGAACATTGCCATAGATGTGTATACAAAAAAAAAATCGTGTGTGTAGATAGCCATCAAGAGAAGCAAGACGAAGTAGACATAAATACATGAGAAACGTTTTCCCCTGTCTACCACATCGCTACCAACTTCTACTAAGCATACCGATCGTGTGCCAGTGTTGCCAACTCCTAAAAAACGTTCCCCCTAGGAGCAATTCGAAATCCCCCTAAATTTTCCTTCAAACCCCCTAAAATTCTGAATAGGCTTATTTGTTTGATAGAAACGTTGAACTATTAATAAAAATATTCTTGTAGGAAGAAAGATGATTTTATTTACATAGTTGTATTTTATACAATGCAACTTATAATCTAAATACCCTATTATGACAAGCATTGTGATGATGATAATTGATATAAAAATAGACATTATAGACATTTTTATGTAAGGATGTTTGATTCATTATCTGAAAAATTTAGTAATGCTGTTTGTTAACAGTCTTCAAGGTCAGTAAATCAGAAAGTTAAGACAATAATGATAATGCGGAAAATAATGCACAACACGAATTCTTCTAATTTATAACATGGAACAAAACTATTTCGGAAATGATAAAAATGTGCTCCAATTTCAACTTACAAAACATCAAAGGCTTGAGTACCATGTTGCATTTTACCGCCTGCATGTTTTTGATAAGACACAGATAGCCGTACCGTAGGTGCAATCACAACGGAGGGGTATCTGTTGAGAGGCCAGACAAACGTGTGGTTCCTGAAGAGGGGCAGCAGCCTTTTCAGTAGTTGCAGGGGCAACAGTCTGGATGATTGACTGATCTGGCCTTGTAACACTAACCAAAATGGCCTTGCTGTGCTGGTACTGCGAACGGCTGAAAGCAAGGGGAAACTACAGCCGTAATTTTTCCCGAGGGCATGCAGCTTTACTGTATGGAGAGCTGCATCAAACCAGTCTCAGGACTGAACACAACAACAAAAACAACAACAACAACATGTTTGTGATCATACAAAATGAATAATTCGAGCACAAGAGTGGATTGAACGAATTTGAAACACAAACCCCAGCAATATAAATCTTACCATCATGATACTTTGAAGTACTTCAAGAGACAGATTACTGTGTAATTTATTTTTAATTACACTGTATGTCGAAAAAGCATGTTGGACACTTGTGTTTTATATTGGTAGCATGAGTAGTGCCATTGAAAATTTGACTATATTTCCAAAACGCTTTTCTCCAGTGGAATTACAATCTTGAAATACCTCAGTATAAATTTCAATGGAGTTGGTTACATTCGACCAAGGCTTATTTTGCAACTGATTCCATTCCGATTCTGTTTCATTCTTATCGCTGTATAAGTGAGTTTTGTAAATTTTAGTGAAAATGCCAGACACACTCGGTTTCATTTGAGACAATGCAACTTGAGGGTGAAGATTGGCTATCGTCTCCTGAATAGACAAATTATCTGGCAATCTTTTTTTGAATTTCTTGACCCAGAGTACATCAACTACTATATGACTCAGCAATGAAAAAGGTTCTGCTTCAGTAAACATGCATAAAAACCACTGACCTTTCTATAAATACCACATTTACCAAGAAGTTGAATTTAATATTCAGAGCAAAACGAGGAATGGTTACATTGGTCTGGAAGCTCCCATGGGTCGAAACACATGTGATGTAACTCACATAAGAAACACTGCAAAACAATGAACTCGCGAAAAATATTATTTGAAAATGAAATCACGGTCACACGGAAGACTACTAAATGGCTACAACGAAAGTAGATAGAGTACCAGAGCTAAAGGCTCTGTACGCCATTTGAGAAACACATGGATGCTGTCACACAATCCCGCACACTACAAGAAACGCGGAGATCGCGAGAATTCAATGAAAACGAACAACAAAAGAAGAATTCTGGCATGAACATATGCAGAACACACAACGAATTCACACGTAAGAAACGCAAACTAACGGAATTTAGACATAGCTTGGCTACAACACACTCCCACTGCTAAGTTGCGGTAGATCAAGAGATCAACTTAGAGAAACGGAATCCATACATATTATAAAATGTATGTATGTATGTGAGTTTATTCCACATCTCTTCCTAAACCACTGGACCGATTGAGTCAACAAACTTGGTACATATATTCCTCAATGTCAGGCAACAACCGCTGTGGGACTAAGGACTATCTACCATCATTGTTCAGGGGATATGACATCATAAACATGAGATGCGCGAAAAACTGCCGCATCATGCATGACGTTTAAATTTATTACGGTACTTATGTGCTAAGTCTATTCGCAATAAATTTTGCATACAGTTTCCACAAATGCCACTAAATGCACCTACAGAATTATATTTTGGTACCATACATAGTTCAAGAGATATGACGTCATAAACACTGAGATGTCCGAATAATGCCGCATGATGCATAAAGTTTTAATACTGTACATGTACTCTTTGCTACTTATCCTAGTTGAGGAAATCCCTGAAACTTGGCAGCCCTTTTGACAGCTTTCACCTGCGAAACGCAAACGGCTGTAGGCGAAAACAGTAGCCATCCATTGAGCTATGAAGAGGACTGTCCTTGACGACGCATTTTATCAATATTAAAAACAGGAAGAGACTCTAATTTGTACTCCAGCTATCGACCGATTGCATTATTATCATGTATCACAAAAACTCGGGAGCGTATTAGTAAAAGAAAACTACAGTGTGGGCTGGAAAGCTCTCAATTAACGCCCAAGAGTCAATATGGTTCAGAAAAGCGAAGGGGATCATAAACAATTTATATACTGTCAGTATTGATACAACAACTGCATTACGAGAGAAACAAATTATGGTTGTGGTATTTCTCAATGTCAAAGAAGCATATGACCATGTACATATTCAATTCTCTTAGATAAATTAGAGAAGCTTAGTGCACAACGTAAACTGATATATATGGTATTAACACGTGATCTCTCAAAGAAAAAAATTACCCTACTTCGAGAGGTATTATGCATGGTCCTTTTCTAGTATTAACACTAATGATACTACTCGCTGCCTGACATGAATTATCCAGCATGATTTTTCGATGCTTATACCTGAAAGAAACGCATTACAACCCCAAACTAAGCTAAGTCTTACACATTCCAGCTTCCTTGATTACTCCATTAGAGATGACCAGGAAGAGCATCTTCACGAGGTTCCACACTACCAGACTAGCGTACCCAGGTAGCGCTGGAAATGGTTGGAGAAAATAAGTGCCAACCTACAAAATAGCTGTTGACCAGTGGCCACTAACTCATCATTGACCCAGCATAGCTCTACCAAAACTCTACATAAAAGCTAGTTGAACTGGCAACAACATCCAAGAAACTGTACCCCTGTATCAAGGCATTCTGAAGTATCAAATACAAACATTCATGCGCTATCTCAAGCAGATGAGAGAAGTAGTATGAAAGGAAACACACAAACATAACTTAGATGCATAATAAACATAGTTATGGCACAAGTCCTTTCTATATTTCAAAGATGTGCCAAATTTGAATAGTCGCCTGCCTCTGCCATGGATGTATTTCTCCCTCAAGAAATGAAACATCGTTATGAGAGTACATAAACACTCAATAGACATACAGGTGAGTGAAATAAAAAAAAATTGAAAAATAAGAAGAGCTAAATACTGAAATGCTACTGTGGCTGTCAAATAACGCATGTTCAAAGCACAGATATGCACCAAAGAAGGTGCCAAGAAATATCGGAAAACCAAAGTCAGCTCAATAAAACCAATGGGATGACTCTTATGGAGACGTTTCAAGGAATGTGTTCTTAGCCTTTAATTATAGCCATAGTTTCTTTTATTTCCTGTTGATATTTTTTGCACTATTAATAATTTAAGAACAAAAAATAAAATCTATTCTTTATATAGACTGGACAAATGTAGAATGTTACAGACGGAAGAAGCCTGGTCACAACCATAGAGACAGTAAGGAGAATCGGATTTGATCCAGTTGTGGGATACAGGGTCACATATTGAGAGATTGTTGCAGTAAAAGAAAAAGTAATGCGAGACAACTTGGCAGATCACTGAACGACAGAGGTGCGCACTTGCCACCACACTGTCTGTCCCCTTCTCAAGACAGTATTAGTAGTAGGGCAAATTATGTTTCAGGACAATTTGTTAATGTGGGTTGCCTACATTCAGGGGCAAACATATTGTTCTCTTTTGATTGACAAGTCCTTAACCTATTGTTCTGCTAAGAGGATTATCACCCCCTGGGGATAGTCTGTCCTTGTGATTGACAGGTCCTTAACC
Source organism: Schistocerca nitens (assembly GCF_023898315.1). Lineage (NCBI taxonomy): Eukaryota > Metazoa > Arthropoda > Insecta > Orthoptera > Acrididae > Schistocerca > Schistocerca nitens. The sequence continues at coordinate 82,760,673 of NC_064617.1, read as the reverse complement.
TATTGTTCAGTTAATTGGTTTCCTATGCCACTCACCCCTCCCCTCCTCCTCCTTCTCCTCCTCCTCCTCCTCCTGCTCCTCCTCCACGCCCCTCTGATAACTCCTCTCACCAATACAAGCACACTTTTGATATAAATTTGATATTATTAAATCTATCAATTAATTAACCCCTCACCTTCTGGGAATTCTGCCAGCATTCTCCCTCCCCTCCCCCCATATGAAAATTGGTGGAAAAAAGAGCCAGTTGATAGGCCACTTATAGGGAAATCGATTGCAGTGTATGGAAAATTGTTTAAACGATTTAGACAATGTATGGAATATTGTTTATTTAAACAATTTGTGGAATATGAGACGGGTGTATGGAATATAGTTATTCATTTGTGTAAGAAATTTGGTGGCTGGCAGGATATCGATTGCATGGTATGGAATATTGTTTAAACAATTAAGACAATGTGTCAAAAATTTATCATTTAAAAAATTTACTGGATAGAAGATGATATATGGAATATTTAAACAGTTGTGATGCTTTTACATTCCGAATGCACAAGGAATACTGTCATGAAACAATCATCACACGTAATTACACTGTTAAAAATCTTTCAATCAAGCATGCACTGTCCACTGGCCCACACAGAATGCCACTTGCATAGGCTGCCTGTAGTTGGGGGTGCACCAGGGCCCTGTGAAGCGACGTGTCCATCAACAGCCATGCCATGCGCCAGTGTCCAGAAGACGTCCACTCAGGACCCTCGACTGACAGACCAGATGTTATCCTAATCCCCAAACAAAAACATTATACTTAATACCCGAGAAATTCCTGTGCTTTCTCTCTTTCTCCTCATGTAGCATCCCACTGCCAGGCCTGCACGCACCACCAGTTGCAATCAGACCAAACCACAAAAATGTAGTGCTAACCTGGTAAATCCCTGTGGAATACCGATGCATGTGAAAACTCCTCCCAAGGCAAATGCCTGACTGAGAATGGATTGCACCACGGGCTCTAAGCTGCCGTCTGTCATGGAGAGAAAGGATCTCATGACACGAAATTCAATTATATAGCATAGGATATACTGTTTATTTATAAAATTCTATTTGCAGGGGCTGGATCTCACTTTTATTTGGTGGGAAAAGCTCACATCCAGCAACTATATGTCCTAATTATGTAATTACACTGCTCTAGATTGGAGATGTCATCTTTTGGAGACTTTTCATGTGTATGCTCACCTTGACATGTACTGATTAACTGAGCTAGTGCACAATGCCACCACCAGAGGCTATCCCACACCCTTTCCATTCACCTTCTTCCTCCTCACCCCTCACAGAAAAAATTTGTAGGAAACAGACACATTCTGTGCTGGAGAGGAAGGTTCTCACGACACGAAATTCAAGTCAAAGTCAATAATAAATTGATATATATTTTTTCTTTAATTAGTTTGCAGGAGACAGGCTTCCCCCACTTGGGTAGATATCATGACGGCGCCCTCCACCCTTGCTCCCCATGACCGAATAATTGTAATCAGTAGGGAATGGAATGAAGTGCGGTATAGTAGCAACGGTCTGGGCTCTCCCGATTGTGTGTCTATCGTCAGGGCGCCGCCACAAAGATCAAAACAGCCCAATGTCCTAATTGCAGGTCACGTTACTAAATACCAGCAACTAAGGGCTGGATATCGGCCTCTTTTGAGGTAATGATCCCCAAATGTAGTATCAAGTGGCAGCATTCTGTTGATCGACAAATTCCAAACTCGCTTCATATCTCAGTTTCTCGCAAGAGGCAACTCCCTCCGTGTCTGAGTGAACCAACATCTCCAAACACGAAGATGGAGGATTTCATCTCTCCTCAGAATACTGCTGGAGACAAAGGGGAAGCTGACGCAATTTCTATATCAAAAATAGAGTGAAATAATCCATTTACACTACCCTGTCAAATTAACTAACAATTTACGGGATTGAAATAGATCACAGGATACACTCACTTCCTTCTTACGATAATCCTTATTCATAATAAAACATATTTTTAACGTTTGAGTATCACACACAAACGTATGCAGATCAAGTACTGAAATGTCTGTCACAAATAGATCGTAGCACTAAATACATCCAAGGTCTTGTACACATCGATGTTGGGGAGCATAAACACTCTCCTCGACCACAACGTTTCCACTCCGCATATATGGTGAAAAGAAATTCTGATGACCGACTACAGGATAGCCCCATCCACGCTGGCTGGGAGAGAGAGACCCACATCCGCACCGGCCATGCTCGCCTGAACTAAATGCATGCATGCACCCAGTACAACTATCAGAAACAATAAATTGATCAATCAGGAATTTCATGTCGTTATTGGGTTTTCAAAAGTACTACATATTTCCTAAATTGGTTCTGTCCGCTACATTCAGAAGGAGGGAGGGCGGATGTACTACGTGACAGAATAGAGAGAAAACGATGTAATGTGAAGGCCTAACTATGACACATTTAAACCATGACCCAGTCAGTAGCAGTAGTTGCCGTGGGTACATGTGAGAGATCGCTGATACACTCACACATCCCAGTGTCCATACATGGTGTGCCTGTCCACTATTACAACTCTGGCACCAGCGTTCAGGGACCCGAGGGAACAACAGTCATGGCTACAGCCACAGTCACAGAGATGCCTGTATGCCAGAGTGCACCACACCTGGCCATGGAAAGCATCTGGGAATGTCTGGAGTGGTAGGAATTCGGATGTTATCTATACGTCCAGTGTAAAAATCCATCATTTTGAATCTTCGCTCACATAACACATATGTCGCGCCACCCAGTACACTGACCACTTTGCCAGCACTAGCTGCTGTGGGTAAGATCAGTCAGGTCGGCACATTCTTTGTACCCGACCCAGGCTGAGATAATCTGTTACTTCCAGTTCCCGAATCCCCGTGACTGCCACTGCAGCCAGCTGCAGTTCACTGCAAAACAAGCAGCGGCAGCTTGGACATATACAGTATTTCTAAACAAACCCCAAGATAGATCCACCAGCTTAAAAAATCTACTTTACCCAATCTGAGGCAGCGATGTTGTTTACTGTACACCTCGAATTTGACATGGGCTATATTCCTTCTAAGTATTCTCTCATCAGGTAGAAAAACATCTTTTCTTATCTGTCATGTCCTACATCACAGGACTAGAATATTAAGTTCACTTTTTTCTCATGATGGACTGCTAAGATCTACCACTGCCACGGCATGCCTCCTCACTTTCAGATTCTCTGTTAAGGTAACAGCACAGAGACGTTCTAACTAAACACATAAAGAGAAAAATTTTTCGTCACCTCGGTTCCGAGAGTTCCGGAATCTGTACAGAAAATTGGAATGGAGATCAACATAAACATCATTTCCGCCCTTTTTATTGGTCATGAAAACCACACATTTCATGTTGTACCACCATACAGTGAGACCTTCAGAGGTGGTGGTCCAGATTGCTGTACACACCGGTACCTCTAATCCCCAGTAGCAAGTCCTCTCGCATTGATGCATGCCTGTATTCGTCGTGGAACACTATCCACAAGTTCATCAAGGCACTGTTGGTCCAGATTGTCCCACTTCTCAACGGCGATTTGGCGTAGATCCCTCAGAGTGGTTGGTGGGTCACATCCATAAGTAACCCTTTTCAATCTATGCCAGGCATGTTCGATAGGGTTCATGTCTGGAGAACATGCTGGCCACTCTAGTTGAGCGATGTCGTTATCCTGAAGGAAGTCATTCACGAAATGTGCACGATGGGGGTGCCAATTGTCGTCCATGAAGAAGAATGCCTCGCCAATATGCTGCCAATATGGAGGCACTATCAGTTGGAGGATGGCATTCATCTATCGTACAGCCGTCACAGCGCCTTCCATTACCACTAGCGGCATATATTAGCCCCACATAATGCCACCCCAAAACAGCAGGGAACCTCCACCTTGCTGCACTCCCTAGACGGTGTGTCTGAGGCGTTCAGCCTGCCCGCATTGCCTCCAAACACGTCTCCGCCAATTGTCTGGTTGAAGGCATATTCGGCACTCATCAGTGAAGGGAGCGTGATGCCAATCCTGAGCAATCCATTCGGCATGTTGTTGGGCCGATCTGTACCGTGCTGCATGGTGTCGTGGTGGCAAAGATGGATGTTGGGAGTGAAGTCGTGCATCATGAAGCCTATTACGCGCAGTTTGAGTCGTAACACGACTTGCTGTGGCTGCGCGAAAAGCATTATTCGGCACGGTGGCATTGCTGTCGGGGTTCCTCCGAGCCATAATCCGTAGGTAGCGGTCATCCACTTTAGTAGTAGCCCTTGGGTGGCCTGAGCTAGGCATGTCATCGATAGTTCCTGTCTCTCTGTACCTCCTCCATGTCTGAACAACATCACTTTGGTTCATCCCGAGAGATCTGGACGCTTCGCTTCCCTTGTTGAGAGCCCTTCCTGGCACAAAATGGCAATGCCGAGTCAATGGAACCGCGGTATTGACTGTCTAGGCACGGTTGAACTACAGACAACATGATCTGTGTACCTCCTTCCTGGTGGAATGACTGGAACTGATTGGCCGTCGGACCCCCCTCCGTCTAATAGGCGGTGCTCATGCATGGTTGTTTGCATCTTTAGGCGGGTTTAGTGACATCTCTGAACAGTCAAAGGGACTGTGTCTGTGCTATCTTCTGGAGGTCTGGGAACCAGGGTGATGCAAAACTTTTTTTGATGTGTGTATAAGGTTTATACTGCGTATCACTTTATAAATTTGATAGTACATTTGATTTTATTACGATGGTCGTCTTTCCCTGTACAGGCGAGAGATTCAAATATTGTGGAAAGATATCATCCCAACGAAAGAAAACGTCAAGTTAAGAATCATATCTGTGGTTCCATAGCCATTGCCTCTACCCACCAGGCGGCATGTCACTGATATCAGATTCATAGGCTAATTAATTAAATTGATCATGAGAGTCACTTTGCATGTCGAGAAGTTTTTCTTTTTCAATAGTCAGGTTGCACTCAAAACGATATTCTTTTCGAGGAACACTACTGAGAACCGATATCTGAAGTGACCACAGAAGGATTCTCCCGCTGGCAACATACATTTCGTGTAAAGACCGCACTATTAAAAACACGATCACAACGACTGTGTTACCGTCACATGCATAAAAAATGGTCTTGGGTCTACATGCAGACACAAGAGTTGCCGATAGCGTTTCGCTTTCTGGTAGAAATGCTGTCTGTGATTTGGAGTGAAGTCTCTCCTATGAACCACATACTTGCGTTGGATCCTGTGGAGATGTCTTTTAATTGTTACAACCACTGGTGAATCACAATCGTACCACTCTCACATCCCGAAACAAATCACCTTTTCCGAACCTATCTGCTACAGCAAAACCCCAACGTGGCTTTAAACAGTCCCTCTCCATCTCGTAACTGTTCCTCAGTCATTGCCCCGCCCTCCCTGCAGCTTAGTCACTGTGATCGTCCCAATTTAAGTCGAAACTGAGCAGAAGTCGGAGAGCACTGTATCTACCGCCTTCTGCATCCCGTGGAGAAACCAGTTGAGCTGAGTTAATGTGACAGGTCCATCTTTTTTTACCACTCTGTGAAAATGGGGACTTTTGTCGTATCTCTGCATATGGTGTATAATGTGTAAGGTCAGCGCCAAATTGAAGCTTTCTCCTATAACACCAGGTTGTCTAAAAGGCAGTATGGGAACTGGAAGAAGGACGAGGGTTTCCCTACTGCATTGCTGTGTGTCTTTGAACTACATATACATACTGCACTCCAAAGGCGATATGCGTCTCTCAGGGAGCATTCACTCTGTCACCCAAACATTCTATCATCATTATTTTGTACCATCCAACAGAGAATAACTGGGAACTATAACAGCTCCGCTAATATCATCCTCCAGAGAACTCGAGAAAATTTTTCCCCATCCCTGTCTTCAGTTATATATAGCTATATGCTGCCATGTGGCGATCCTATTAAATATACAGGTATTGATCCATTGGAGCATCCCACAGACTATCATTCGCAAGAGAAGGTTCCTGCTTTGTTGTCTGATGAACTGTTTTTTTCTGCTGTAACAGATCCAAGCCCTGTGTTACTACAGCTTTCTACACACTCATACATTTTTTTCCATCACGCTTTCGAGGTATGTTTCAGGTGCTAAAGTGACCTTAACATGTTTCGTCCCTTGGCTCTCATAGTGAACCGGACATAGTATGGTGTAAATCATGTTGCTGCTGCTCCTACAACATGCGCACTGGATGATTAAAATAAAAGACAGTCACAACGTAAAGAAACTGGAAGAGTTTTCCGGCATTGTGAACTGTTCCCAAACAGCTGTCGGAATATGACTGATGACCTCTACATTTAAACTCATCTTTCACAGTGATGGGGTAGCAGATGGCTCAGTGTTCTGTTTCGAATGATTCCTCATATTGCAGTCATGTATGCGATCACTGTTTCGGTGCTAGCCATCTCTGGAAGTTGTTGCCCCTCCACCAGGACTTTCCCCATCTCAAACAAGTGATGTCAGTCAGTCATTATGTGCTAATCAACGGCGTACCAGTGGGCGGATGGGATGGAAAAGACATCGTCGATATAATGTAATAAGTGTCACAGCTGATACCGCAATCAATTTTAGCAATTTCATCAGTTTTTCAACGCCGACCAGTGTCATGGCAGCATGCTTCCTACTTTCTCTATCACCGCTAAACCACCCTTCCACTACTTTTCGAGTACCATATCCTAGATTGCGAATATAGACAGATGACATATACAGGGTGTTACAAAAAGGTATGGCCAAACTTTCAGGAAACATTCCTCACTCACAAAGAAAGAAAATATATTATGTGGACATGTGTCCGGAAACGCTTACTTTCCATGTTAGAGCTCATTTTATTACTTCTCTTCAAATGACATTAATCATGGAATGGAAAGACACGGCAACAGAATTTACCAGCGTAACTTCAAACACTTTATTACAGGAAATGTTCAAAATGTCCGTTAGCGAGTATACATGCATCCACCCTCCGTCGCATGGAATCCCTGATGCGCTGATGCAGCCCTGGAGAATGGCGTATTGTATCACAGCCGTCCACAATACGAGCACGAAGAGTCTCTACATTTGGTACCGGGGTTGCGTAGACAAGAGCTTTCAAATGCCCCCATAAATGAAAGTCAAGAGGGTTGAGGTCAGGAGAGCGTGGAGGCCATGGAATTGGTCCGCCTCTACCAATCCATCGGTCACCGAATCTGTTGTTGAGAAGCGTAAGAACAATTCGACGGAAATGTGCAGGAGCTCCATCGTGCACGAACCACATGTTGTGTCGTACTTGTAAAGGCACATGTTCTAGCAGCACAGGCAGAGTATCCTGTATGAAATCATGGCGGTGAACCAAGGAAGTACAGTACATACTGACGAAACTAAAATGAGCTCTAACATGGAAATTAAGCGTTTCCGGACACATGTCCACATAACATCTTTTCTTTATTTGTGTGTGAGCAATGTTTCCTGAAAGTTTGGCCGTACCTTTTTGTAACACCCTATATATACATATACACACACTCCAAAATATACCAGACAGCGATCTACATATTTCTAGCACCTCGATAATAGGGCGTAATTTACAATTAAGATCGCCCGTCTTTCCCTATGTGGATGGGAGTCACAGAGCATTCTCGCATTCTTAGGATAATAGCCGATCTAATTTGCAGTTGACTAGAAGTAAACAGCCACATTCCACATCTTGTAAAGGAGCAGAGCAGGCCGAGTCTGTAACTACTGTTCCGCACCAATCTCAGCACCCTACTAAGTGCACAAGATGACTCCAGATCCGCACATATCGAGGAGGGTAGCATCTCTTGTCGGTGTATAGTAGATATGAAAGTGTTGTGATGATATAACAGATTGTTATGAAGAAGAAGCATATGGTGTATGCATGATGGAGCGGTAGGCGGGCATAGTTTGAAGCATTTTACGTAAATCTACTGCGCTATCGATTTAGAAGAATTGTTCTAGTGTGTGAGGTCAGTACCAAGAAGGTATTGGTAAGAGATAACAAATACATGTATTCCTAAGGCAACACAGTTCTGCACTTAAAACACGCTATAACGCTAAAGCAGTGCAGCTTCTGTCCTATTAATCATACGGAATTGAATGCTGTTAATACTCCAATGTAAGAAATATATCCCCAGCGCACGATATACATTCCCCATGCAAGTTTATCTACGATAAACTATGGCGGCAAATTGTAAAGTGATAAAATCACTACCCTACATATCAAAGGAAACATCGATTCTCTGTAACCCAAACACTACAAAGGTTTCCAGAGATGCATGACTTGCCCTCTCCCTGATGATCCACTTGCATACATATAGGATAGGTTGGAGATAACTGGATGAACTTGAGCACAGTGCTATACCATACCGTCTGACGGGGAAGATAATGCATTTACGCAAAGTTTGGCAACTGTACTACACTTACAAGCAATTTTAGAATATGGAACAAGAAGTGGTGTCAGGATTGCATGTGATATAAAATGGATAAAAATGGGCGGATACGCTTCCCACGCCCGGGTTCCCGGGTTCGATTCCCGGCGGGGTCAGGAATTTTCTCTGCCTCGTGATGGCTGGGTGTTGTGTGCTGTCCTTAGGTTAGTTAGGTTTAAGTAGTTCTACGTTCTAGGGGACTTATGACCACAGCAGTTGAGTCCCATAGTGCTCAGAGCCATTTGAACCATTTTTGAATGGGCGGATAATACGTGTAAATGGAGGGAAAATACGCCGAAATGCGGGAGTACTTGCATGTCTTCTGCTTGGTGTGGGTAATTCTTGTACAGGGGAAGGAATATGCGACAGAAAGAGGAATGTGAAAAAACATTGACATGGAAGCACCGGAGCCAGGCAAACAGTGATTCAGCATCAACAGTGATAAGACGATTGGAATAAGATGCTTATCGTGGATGACATAAAATATAGAGTAATAAATGTATATATGTCGGCTCACAAGCCCAAGTATGACCTCAAAGTTAGCGGTAATCGCTTTATAAATTTTTATAAAGTTTCCTGAGCTAAAGAGCGTTGTATTACCTCTTGGGGCGACTGCAGTACACAGCTACAGGATGGATTGCGTGTTTCATCCTATGCAGGACTATTTAGATGTTTGAAACTCTAATAAATAGTATTTACAATGTGCTTCTCTGTATTCTCCGCTAATCACAACCTTGCGGCGTCAGCTGTATGGTAACATTCTACTGTATGTCTGTTGAGGTTATTCTGATACTTGCAAGTCAACTGCTGTCTTTGATGTTTTCCTACGAAAAAGAGCCATCTGCTTCTAAACTTAGATGGATCTGCGTTAAAGGACGATAGGAAGTAGATGGAGTGATCGATTGAGAGGGAGAGAGGCAGATGTTATCACGCGTTTAACAATTTTTACCGTTGTTCTCTCGAGCCGCATCACTTGTGTGGTACACCCTGCAATCAACTCATATACAATTGTGTGATCTGTGTGCGACTTAGAGCACTATCTACCTGCGATCGTTAAAAGCAAACCATTCCAAACCACAGTCATCAGAGGACTTCCAACTCATGTGTGATGAAACATGACCATCGATGGAAAACCTGTTTCGGTACCCTCCTCTAGACGAACAAAGATGTTTGCGAAGTAGCCCATTTCTCTGCCACATCATGGATGTAAATCGAGTATTCAACTTCATATGGGTACGAAACGACTGTTGCTATACTTTTGATTTTCGCCAGGGATGGTGCACGCTGGCATACACGCCCATCCGCGGCTGCGCCTCTGGTTTCTTCTGGTCCCCGAACGCCAGCGCTGGTGTACGAATCGACGGGCGCACTGTGTTTGGACGTCTGGGTGGTGAGTGCGCGAGATATTCCAGTGTTTCAGCGTACTCCGACATCTACCCATGGTAACTACTGCTACAGACTGGGTCATGGTTTAAGTGCGTCGTGTTTAGCGCTTCTCAATACATCGAGTGGACTCTTTCTTGCAGTGGCATTTGCTGTTGTCTCTGCCCTATCATGCAGTGGAAACTTTCTCCTCATTCTTCTTCCAAATGTAGCGGAAGGAAGCAATTTAGGGAAAACCCAATCCCGACATCAGATTCCCAATTGATAGCAATCTGTGACATCTAGCTACGGCAGCATATCGCTAGTGCTTCTCAATACATTGCAGTGGGGTCTGTCTTACAGTGGTATTTGCTGTTGTCACTATTCTATCACGCAGTTGAACCTACCTCCCTCCTTGCAAATGTAGTGGAGAGAACTAATTTAGAAACCCTATAACACTTTTAAAAACCCAATCACGATGTGAAATGCCTGATTGATCAATTTATGGTTTCTGATAGTTGTACTGGGTGCATGCATGCAATTGGTACGGGCAGGCATGACCGGCGCAGGTGTGGGTCTCCCTCTCCAAGCTGGCGCAGATGGAGCTATCCTGCAGTCAGTGGACAGCCCATTTCATGATCGTCAGGACTTTTTTTTACCAGATATGTTGACTGGAAATGTTGTGGTGGAGGAGGATGTTTATGCTCTCAAACATCAATGTGTACAAGACCTCGGATATATTTAGCGCTATGATCTATTTCTTACGGAAATTTCATTATCTGATCTGCATAATGTTTCCATGTGATATTTAAACGTTGAAAACATGTTTCTTTATGAAGAAGGATCATTGTAAGGTGGAAGTGAGTGTATCTGACTCCTATAAATTGTTAAAAAATTAATTTGACAGGGTAGTGCAAATGGATTATTTCACAATTTTTTATATCGAAATTGCGTTAGCTTCTCCTTTGTCTCCAGCGTTAGCCAATATGAATACAGTATTCTGAAGAGAGATGAAAACCTCTATCTTCGTGTTTGGAGATGTTGTTTCACACAGACAAGCAGGGAGTGGTCTCTTGAGAGAAACAGAGACATGTAGCGAGTTTGGAATTTGACGATCAGCAGAATGCCGCCACTTGATGCTTCATTTGGGGATCATGAGCTCAAAAGGAACCGATATCCGGCCGATAGTTGATAGTATTTAGTAACGTGATCTCCAATTAGGACATTGGGCTGTTTTGATCTTCGTGGCGGCGCCCTGACGGTAGACACACAATCGGGAGACCCCAGACCGTTGCTACTATACCGCACTTCATTCCATTCCCTACTGATTACAATTATTCGGTCATGGGGAGCAAGGGTGGAGGGCGCCGTCATGATGTCTACCCAAGTGGGGAAAGCCTGCCTCCTGCAAACTAATTAAAGAAAGAATATATATCGATATATTATTGACTTTGACTTGAATTCCGTGTCGTGAGAACCTTCCTCTGCAGCACAGAATGAGCCTTTTTCCTACCAATTTTTTCTCTGATGTGAGGGGAGCGAGGAGGTGAAGGGAAAAGGGGTGGGACAGCCTCTGGTGGTGGCACTTTGCACTAGCTCAGTTAATCACGGCATGTCAAGATGCCCACACACATGAAAAGTCTCCAAAAGACGACACCTCCAATCTGCAGCAGTGTAATTACATCATTAGGACATTATAGTTGCAGGGTGTGAGCTTTTCCCACCAAATAAAAGTGATATTCAGCCCCTGGGAATTGAATTTTATAAATAAACAGTATATCTTATCCTATATAATTGAATTTCGTGTCATGAGAGCTGTGGTGTCACCGCCAGACACCACACTTGCTAGGTGGTAGCCTTTAAATCGGCCGCGGTCCGTTAGTATACGTCGGACCCGCGTGTCGCCACTGTCAGTGATCGCAGACCGAGCGCCGCCACACGGCAGGTCTAGAGAGACTTACTAGCACTCGCCCCAGTTGTACAGCAGACTTTGCTAGCGAAGCTTCACTGACAAATTACGCTCTCATTTGCTGAGACGATAGTTAGCATAGCCTTCAGCTACGTCATTTGCTACGACCTAGCAAGGAGCCGTATTCAATTGATATTTATATTGTGAAGCATGTATCATCAAGAGCGATGTTCTACAATTATGGATTAAAGTTAAGTATTACATCAACTACATACTTTATTTGCTACTAAAAATTCCCTTAACTGTTCCAGACCTCACGCAAATCTGCGTGAGCTTAACGCGTGCCTTTCGGCTACCTCCGAGTGGCTTGGCTGTCTTGCTACGCCACTACAGTTGGCGACGAGCTAAATCGCGTTTGTACCAATTGATCTTGCCTTACTTTACTTGTGTAATGGCTTCGCCACAATCTCCAGATGTACTGTCCGAATTGTATCGCTTACAGAATCAGCAGACGCAGGCCTTACTGGATGCCCTTGGACAGCTCGTCCAGGGTCAACTGGCAATACAAAACGATGCGGCAGCCACCGCTCCACCGCTAACGCCGCCACAACACGCTGTTGCACCACCTTTTCGACCTTTTGATGCTGCACTGGAAAGCTGGACGGAGTGGTCACGCCAATTTGGATTCCATCTCGCCGCCTACAGAATTCAAGGAAACGAGCGGCAGCCTTTTTTGTTAGCGTTGGTCGGCGTACAAACATACTGTGTGATAGTCAAATTATTTCCCCAACGCGACATAGCAACTCTGTCCTACGACGAAATTTTGTCTGTATTAGATGCATATTTCAAAGAATCAGTCAATGTAGTTGCGAAAAGGTATACCTTCTTTCGTACAAAACGTACAGCAGGTCAGACTAATCGGGAGTGGGTTGCAACCTTGCAAGGCCTTACTAGGGATTGTGCTTTTGAGTGTCAGTGTGGACTCCCTTATTCAGATACTATGGTACATGATGCACAGAACGTTTCTGATGTTTGTATCGGGGAACAGATTTTGAAACTAGTCAATCCCTCCCTTCAACAAGTGATGGACATATTGGATCGGCAGGACACACTTGACTTTGCTCAGGAATCATTTGAAACTTCACCAGCCATGTGTCAGGTTAACCGGCCCGCTGGGCGAGCTGGCTGCACGGAGTAGTAAACAGTCATCGCGCCCGGCCGCGCCGCTGCCGCCAGGCTCTCAGCCACGTGTGCCGCGCAGGCAAGCAAATGCAGTGCTAAAATCATGCCCGCGGTGTGTTACTAGACATTCGCGTGAGAATTGCCCCTCACACCAGGCTATTTGCTTTTTCTGTAATAAAAAAGGACATGTTCAGAGTGTTTGCCAGAAAAGCTCAGATCGGAACCTAACAACCATTCCAGGCTCTTTGCTTCACGCCGAATTCGAACCAAGGATACTCATGCTCGTGAAACTTCGCCCATGGAAATTCATGTAGTTCATTCCACTCCGCTCAGTGCCACTCTCTCTAACAGTGATTGTGTTCGTTCCACAAATAGTGTGCGTCGACATCGCTGGAAATTCCGTCAAGTTGCAAGTGATTATGTGCCAGTGTCAGTACACGCTGCACGAGACAGTCGCTCTTGTCAGCAGGACAATAAACTTTTTGTAGACTTGGACATTAACGGCAAAGTGATACTATTCCAGCTCGATACCGGAGCTGCAGTTTCACTGATCAATCAAGACACTTACAAACAGCTGGGCACACCTTCGTTGCGTGCCACTAATGTTAACTAGTTATTCAGGTCAAGATATCCCTGTGTTAGGACAGTGCAGCCTTCTTGCAACATACAAAGGACAAACAAAACTTGTGTCATTTTACGTCCTTCGTTCTTCTTCTGCAGTGAACTTGTTTTGTTTCGATTTATTTCAGTTGTTTAACTTGTCTATAGTAAATCAGGTCCTATCAGTGAACCAGACTGTGCCTTCAGACAGTGTTTCTCGTCTATGTGAAGAATTTGCAGACATTTTTGCACCGGGCCCTGTTTGCGCTAAGAACTATAAAGCACATTTGGAACTGAAAGTAAACGCGCAACCGAAATTTTTCAGTGCACTCCATGTTCCCCACACATTGTGTGATGAGGTCGCACAAACATTACACGATTTGGAATCACAAGGTGTAATTGAACGTGTGCAGGATTCTCTCTGGGCATCACCCTTAGTAATTTTGCCAAAACCATCCGGAAAATTGAGACTTTGTGTGGACTTCAAGGCAACAGTGAATCCAGAAATAGTGATTGCAACTTTTCCTTTACCCCACCCGGAAGATCTTTTTGACAAACTGTGCCCGGGTAAATATTTTTCGAAGTTGGACCTAGCAGATGCGTACTTGCAAATACCGGTGGACGAAGAATCCCAGCGCGTTTTGGTGGTTAACACGCATCTTGGTTTGTATCGATTCAAACGACTGCCATTTGGGTGTGCATCCGCCCCTGCATTGTTTCAGCAATATCTCCAAACTGTTTGTGCGTCGGTCCCTACTGCAGCAAGTTATCTGGACGATATTGTGATCTCCGGAAAGACAGAAGAAGAACATTTAGCCAATCTCAGAACGTTATTTCAGGTCTTGCGACAAAATGGTCTTTGCTTGTGGAAGGACAAATGTGTGTTTTTTGCTCGTGACTTGCCCTACCTGGGACATGTACCCAATGCCCAAGGCATACATCCTAGTCCCGAGCACCTCTGTGCCATACAAGACTTCGCCGCAGAATTTGAAGCAGCTACAGAGTGTGCTGGGCAAAATCAACTATTATCATAAATATGTGCCGCATGCCTCTTCCATTTCAGCTCCGCTTCATCGCTTACGCAGTAAAGGTGTTCCGTTCGTCTGGACGACGGGATGCGAACGCGCCTTTCGCCAGTTGAAATCGGCGTTGCTTTCCAATACTTGCCTTACGCCATTCGATCCCCAGAAGCCCCTTTTGTTAATGGTGGATGCATCGGATTTCGGGATCGGTGCTGCGCTTGCGCACAAAGATGGATCGCACGATCGCCCTATTGCCTTTGCGTCCAAATTGCTCTCGTCTGCGTAAAGAAATTATTCACAGATCGAGAAAGAAGCATTGACTCTCGTATTTGGTGTTACAAAGTTTCATGATTTCTTGTATGGTCGTCACTTTACCATCCTCACAGACCACAAACCTTTGACATCGCTTTTTCATCCGAACAAGCCTGTACCTCCACGTACTGCGCAGAAATTCATTCGCTGGTCTATTTTCCTCTTGTATCGGTCCACTGCTAAGCACGGAAACGCCGATGCGTTGTCCCGTTTGCCTGTTGCTGAGGATAGGGCATTCGATTCCTCCAAACTTGCTTGCATGTTCATTGATTCGGAAACCGATGTCGTGGTCGAATCATTTCCGATTGATTTTCGTCGTGTAGCTACAGCCACAACTGCCGACCCTGTCCTTGCTACCATTCTGCGTTTTGTTGTTACACAATGGCCCTTGCCAAAGTCACGGATCGGGGACCCGTTGTTTCGCCGCTTTTTTTGCTCACAAAGAGAGACTTTTTGTTCGACGTGGTGTTTTGCTGTTGCGTTCTGATAATGATCAGTCCAGGGTCGTGGTCCCACGTTCGTTACAGTCCTCTGTCTTACAGCTTCTCCACCAAGGACATTGGGGTATAGTGAGAACGAAACAACTGGCTCGTTAGCACTGTACTTGGTTCGGAATCGATGCCGCGATTACAAATATGTGCTCTTCTTGCATGGTGTGTGCCGAACAACAATCAGCCCCATCGCGGAAATTCTTTGCATGGCCAAAAGCCACTTCTCCTTGGCAACGCTTACATATCGATTTTGCTGGTCCACTCTGGAATGCTCGATGGTAGGTTGTGGTAGATTCATTCAGTAACTTTCCTTTTGTTGTCCGGATGTCTGCCACCATCCAAGCGTTATCTGCTATCTTTTGCATTGAAGGTCTTCCACAGACTATTGTTTCTGACAATGGCCCACAATTCATGTCCGCAGAATTTCAGTCATTCTGCAAGGCCAATGGTATTCAACATCTGACGTCCGCGCTGCTGAACGATTGTTCAGGACTTTCAAGTCCCAGATGTTGAAGTTGAAAGAGTCGCATTCTCGGGAGGACGCGTTATTGCTCTTTTTGTCCTCGTATCGCTCTCAGCCCCGAGATGGTCGCTCGCCGGCTGAGTTGCTCCATGGTCGTCATCATCGAACCTTGATGTCTTTGCTACATCCGCCGCATCAGGTTCCTGTGCAGCAGCAGACACCTGCTTTTGCTCCAGGCGACGTTGTCTACTATCGTCACTACCGAGGTTCACGGCGTTGGCTCGTGGGGCGCATTCATCGCTGCCTCTGACGCGCTATGTATCTGGTTTTGGGGGCCTCTGGTGAGGTGCGCCGGCATCTCAACCACCTGCGCCTCTGTCATCGCATGGGATCTGCCGCTCGCCGTCTGCTTTCAGCGACAGTGCCATCCGGTCAGCGCCCTGGGGACCCATCTACTGGCTCGCCTCAGCCCCAGGTGTTACCGACGCTGCCTTCCATTTTGCCCCATGGTGACGCGTCGCCGCCACCGCCGCCGCCGCCTGTTCTCCCGCCGGCGACGCCCGCAGTGGACGCGTCGATGCAACCGCCGGGCGCCTCCCTGGGTCACGCGCTGCCGATTGCTTCCCGTGACCGGATGTCCTCCGAAATGGAACTCTTGCCCGCTCCGGACCATATGTCGTCTTCGCCCGTCGGGTGCCCCGGCCCCATGGAGGTCGACCCTTCGGCCCTCCTGTATCTCAACGGGCGCATACACCGCATGTTGGCGTGCACCCTGGAGCAGGTTTTCAGGCGTTTCCTAGCTCCCCGTGGTCCGAATGGCAGGGTGCGGGTGGCACAGCCTCGCCTGTTGTTAGGCTCCCCACCTCGTCGCATACGTCAACGTGGGGTCCTCCCTACGGCGGACGGAAGCCTTATGCCACAACCGTACGCCGATTTGCGGGGGAGGAATGTGGTGTCACCGCCAGACCACACACTTGCTAGGTGGTAGCCTTTAAATCGGCCGCGGTCCGTTAGTATACGTCGGACCCGCGTGTCGCCACTATCAATGATTGCAGACCGAGCGCCGCCACACGGCAGGTCTAGAGAGACTTCCTAGCACTCGCCCAGTTGTACAACCGACTTTGCTAGCGATGGTTCACTGACAAAATACGCTCTCATTTGCCGAGACGATAGTTTAGCATAGCCTTCAGCTACGTCATTTGCTACAACCTAGCAAGGCGCCATTATCAGTTACTATTGATATTGTGAATCATGTACCGTCCAGACCGACGTTGGCCACTAACGGATTAAAGTTAAGTATTCCACCAGCTACGTCCGTTTTTCTAAATTCTAATTTCCTTGTCCTGTTCCAGACCTCACGCCAGCCTGCGTGAGCTAAAACGCGTGCCTATCGGCCTCCTCTAGTAACACGGTGTTGGCTCTCCTGCCAACCAAAACAAGAGCCTTTCTCTCCAGCATAGATGGCAACTTGAGCCCACGGTGGACTCCATTGTCAGTCAGGCAATTGCCTTGGAAAGGAATTCTCAACGTGTGTCGGTAATCCAAAGGGTTTTACCACGAAACACTGCTTTGTTTGTGGTTCAGTCCGATCTCAACTGAAGGTGCATGCTGGCTCGGCAGTGAGATGTTACAGGAGGAGAAAGACAGAGAGCACACGTTTTGACAGGAATTTCTCGGGTACCAGGTGTCAAAGGGTTTCTGCCCCCTGAAGCTTTTGTTCGGGGATTTGCGTAACATCCTGTCTGTCAGTCGCAAGGCCCGAACGGACACCTCTTGGACACCGGCGCGTGGCGCAGCCGTTGACGGACATGTCGCTTTGTGGGGTCCCCGGTGCACCCTGACTTCAGGCAGCCAGAGTGACGGTATTCTGGGCTGTTCAGTAGACGGTGAATGCTTCGTGATCGAAAGTTTTTTAACAGTGTAATTACGTGTATTGGTGTTTCATGACTGTATTCCTTGCATGATCAGAATAAAAAAGCGTCACAGTGGTTTAAATATTCTATGTATCACCTTGTGAACAATATTTGACACATTGTCTAACTTGTTTATACAACATTCCATACCCTGCAATCGTTAACCTGCCATCAGCCAAATTCCTTACATAAATGAATAAACTATGTTCCATACACAGTCTCGTAACCCATAAAGTGTTTAAATAAACAATATTCCACATATTGTCTAAATCGTTAGACAATATGCCATACACTGCAATCGATTTCCAACAAAAGTGTGTTTGTACCGGCGAGTGGATTTTCCAGAGTTGTGGGGGAGGAGGGGGAGAGGTGGGGTGACAATGAAACCCACTTAACTGAACAATAGGTTAAGGATCTGTCAATCAAAAGGATGGATTATCCCCAGGGGGTCATGCTACTCTTAGCAGAACAAGGACCTGTCATTCAAAAGAGAACAATAGGGTTGTGCCTGAATCTAGGCAACTCACACTAACAAATTGTCCTGAAACATAGTTTGCCCTATTACTAGTGTTTCTTGTTTGATCGAGCACAAATGAGATCGACAATGACTTTGTGGTTGGTGCTGTATGTCGTGAATGACAAATCAAGCTACTTACTGACACAAGAGCACAGACCTCACTAACGTGCTGTTACATTGACAAAAAGGATAAGTTAAGACTGCCATGTTCGAAGGCACACAGGTTAAATGGCGGAACCTGAATTATGTTCAGGTCAAGAAAAAGAAACAGCGAGGTTACAAGTAGTTCCAAATAATGAAATGCGCTATGATGGTGTACTTGGATTTAATTTCTTGTATGCTAACGGGGCAGAGACTTTTGTCACAGAAGGAAATATCAGACCAGGGCGTAGTAACTGCGGCCTAGAAAATCGTTTTTCAGATTGGTAGCAAACGAGCAGCAGTACTCAACTTGTGGGATTGGAACACGCAACCGATACATCAGTTCAAACCCTCCGAGATGATGTACAAATTCATCAGCATCAGCAAATTCTCCAGGGAGCAGTAAAAACAATCTATGTCGAAGTCAAGTCGCCCCAATGTAAAAAACGGCCGACAATTGTGAGTCACCAGACAAAATGCGCTGTTATGATGGTTGCTAAATTGTCGAGCATAAGTAAAGTGATGTGATACAGATTCCAAACGAGGTTTCAAATGTCGCAATTACGAAGCCAGATTTTTATAGTGGTACTGAAAAATTGCAACAAGAAGTCGAAATTAAGAACAAGATTTGGTGAAAGACAGAACATTTGATAGCTGAAGAGCAGCATTTTTTAGCACCTATTTTATTGGAGTATGACGATTTTTTCCGAGAAGTTTCAAATTTACCTGTCACTCATTTGGTTGAGCGTCGTATACATGCTGGAAATGCAGCGCCGGTTACTCAGAAACCCATACAGAGTACCATTCAGCCAAAGAGAAGAAATGGCTAAAGAACTACTAGAAGCAAGGTCGTGCAGATCCAGCCTGGTCTTCACCAGTTGTTATTGTTAGAAGTCCGTTTCTGGAGAATCACAGTTCCGCTTTTGCGTTGATTACCGAGCTCTAAATGCAGCAACCACACCAGACATTTGCTCATTAACGAACTTGGTAGATACCCTGAATCACTTGGGCAGATGTATTTTTTCGGTTTACAATCTAACAAGTGGATAACATAAACTGACAGTGAGTCCAGGTGATCAAGCGAAAACTTCATCTGTTACAGCAACAGGGGCACTTAAATACTTCCATATGCCATTTGGACATTGCAATGCGCCAGTCACCTTTTAGCACCTGATGAATTCAGTTTTATGAGGGCTCACATCAGCACAGGCTCTTGCACACCTGGACGATGTAATAGCTTTCAGTGTAAACACAAAGCACCGTACTGAGGTATTTCAAGCAATTTTCGAACATATAAGTTGCGCAAATCTGTGTTTGTCAATGGATATGTGTCATTTTTCACAAAGTCAAGTGAACTACATTCGATATGTTAAGAGCAGTGAAGGCGATTACCTGATCCAAAATTAATTGAAGCTATCAAGAACTTTTCTGAACCACAGAATTTAGAGGAACTACAACCAGACTTGGGATTAGAGAATTTCTGTAGACGTTTCATAGTCAGTTATGCAAATATAGCATATAGCACAGCTACTCAAAAAGGGAACTACATTTAGTTGGTCGACAGAATGCAAAAAGGGAATGGAAGGACTTAAAATCGCTCTAATCACAGCTCCAGTGTTAGCCTGTCCAGATTTCGGGAAGGCCTTCATTCTCACAACAGAGCCTTCAAACTTTGCTGTTGTGTTATTTCGTCTCAAGGAACTGACAGCCATGAACACCCAACATCATATGCTTCCAGACGATTAAATAAAGCAGCATGTAATTACACTGCAACAGGAAAGGAGCTTCGTGCTTTAGTTCTTGGTGCAACACATGACAGATATTTCTTGATAGGAAGAAAATTTACAATGAGCACACTAAGCAAGGTAGCGCAGTGGCTATCAGACTGGATTCACATTTAAAAGGATTACAGTTAAAATGCGCTTCCAACCATCCCCTTTTGGGTTTTGTGCGACTTTCCTTTATAGCTTCAGGCAAATACCAGGATGGTTCCTTTGAAAGTACACGGCCGATTTCCTTTCCCGTCCTTCCCTGATCCGAATTTGTGCTACGTCACTAATGACATCGTTGTCGACGGGACGTTAAACACTAATCTCATCCTCCTCCTCTTACAGTGATTAAAGACCATGCCGCATTAAAATGGGCATTTACCTTAGAGGACCCAAGTTCCAGACTAACAAGGTGGGCTTTGAGAATAAGTGAGTTTCAGTTTAAGGTTATTCAGCAACCTGGTAAACAACATGTAAGTGCTGACGTGATGAGTTGAAAAGTTCGCGTTTATGTTACTATAAGTGGCGAGGAAGAGTTAAAAACAGTTCCAAGAGAGCCATCCACAATACGAAATATGGAAAAATGATCAACGTTGTCAGTCCAGTCACAGTAATGTGACTATCCATTATAATTATCCGGGCTGTTATGCCGTGGTCGGTTGATCAATTCTGTGTCAATTCCCAACGTTTCGTCTCCGACTGCGGGAGACATCTTCAAGGGGTCCGTAGCTCGATGGAAGGTCCAACACACCCACTGGCTCGCTACTGACTGCCGCTAAATTCCGTGTCCGCGCGCTCCCGCGCCGCGGCGTGACGTCACGTGTTTTGAAAACGTCAGTGCAATTGGCCGCTGTCCGTCGCCGTCGATCGCCTTTGCCATCACCCAGTAGTGGACGGGTGGTACACATCTTCTTTAACACCGGCATCCATATACCGTTTAAATTCACGCCCTCCTCCTTTCGACTGAAGTAATTAGGGTGTTTAGCGATTTCGATTGCCTCCCTGTAGAGCCTTTCGTAATATCCGCTTGTGGCCGCTAGTACTTGCGTCTCCTCCAAACGAATATTGTGGTTCCCTGGCTGAAAAGCATGCTCCGCAACAGCTGATCGTTCCGTTTCTCCTCTTCTACAATTGCCCTTGTGCTCTTCCAAACGTTTAGAAACAGTTCTTTTAGTGATACCCACATAAGCATCTCCACAGCTGCATGGGATCCTACACACTCCAGCTTTTTCTAATGGTTTGCGAGAGTCCTTGGCTGGCTTAGGGTTTTCCTGTATCTTCCTGGCGGGCTTGTAAATTACGGTAATATTCCGCTTCGTCAAGATCCTCTCTATTCTTTCCGTTATATTTTTGACAAACGGCAGGAAAACATTATATTTTGCAGTAGCCTGTACGTCACTATGATTTCTGCGTGGCTGCCTCAACGCACGTTTTGTTTCGACGGACGAATATCCGTTCTTCATTAGTGCACTGTGGAGATGTTCCATCTCAGCGTCGAGCAACTCAGGTTCACAGATATTTCTAGCTCTGTCCGTTAACGTCTTGATAACACCCCGCTTCTGTTGTGGGTGGTGGTTCGAATCCCGGTGCAAATAACGATCCGCGTGCGTGGGTTTGCGGTATACTGAGTGGCCCAAACTACCATTTTCGTTTTTAAAAACAAGCACATCGAGGAAATGTAATTTGCCGTCTACCTCCTCCTCCATTCAAAACACGTGCCGTTACGCCGCGGCGCGGGAGCGCGCGGACACGGAATTTAGCGGCAGTCAGCAGCGAGCCAGTGGGTGTGTTGGACCTTCCATCGAGCTACGAACCCCCTTGAAGATGTCTCCCGCACTCGGAGACGAAACGTTGGGAATTGACACAGAATTCATCAACCGACCACGGCATAACAGCCCGGATAATTATAATGGACATGATATTTCCGGCCGTGAAAGTCTACATTTTAGTATCAGTAATGTGACTACCGCCTATGTTCGACGTCAACGTGCAGTAAAAATGACAGACGGCAGGTGGCAGTACTAGCAGTGGAGGGTATACAAAGCACTTCGGAGGGGGGTTGGGGGGGGGGGAGGGGGTGGAAAACAGTGCAGTCGTTGTCCTAATGCGGAAACGGGGCGGTTTATCTATCTGACCTCCAAAGGGGCACAATCATTGGCTTGCGGGCCAAGAGCGAGAGCGGAACCATTTTCGAAACGCCTAAGTTTCTAAACCGTCCGAATGCCGCCGTGGTAATGTACAACATGCTTGACAAAATGGTGCTATCCAAAAACGGTGCCGAGTCCACGATGGTGCCCAAGGGCCGCAGATTACACGGTGAACGACGGCTGCTGAGATGTAAAAGGGCGAATGGACCTGCAATTGCCGAGAAAACGACTGCCCAGCTGAACCACGGGGCTTCCAACGATGTCTCCTCAACGTTCGTTCAGCGAACACTGCTGCGTATGGGCCCCTGCAGCAGGCGCCCGGTTCGTGCATCCATATTGAATACTGTTCATTGGCGACAAAGGCTAAAATTTGCACGTCAGTACCGCAACTGAATGTTGGCCGTTGGCGTGTATGGCCCTGCAACAATTGTTGGAAGGATCCAGGCCAGACGAGGGTGTGTTTTGTGGTGTGGGGAATATTTCCGTGGTAATCTCTGGGTGACCTCGTCGCTCTAGAAGGCACAATGGATCAACACAAGAATCCATCTATCCTTGGTGGCCATGGACATCCGTACATGCAGTTTGCTTTTCTTCAGTACAAAGGCATCTACCAACAGGACACTGCAATGTGTTACACATCTCGCTGTGTACGTGTTGTGGTTCGAAGAGCACTAGGGAGAGTTTGCAGTACCCAACTGGCCGCCAAACTCCCTGGATTTATTTCCAATGGAGAATATGTAAGACCGCCTCGATCGGGCTGTAAGTGCCATGGATCCTCAACTCAGAAACCTAGCGTTGCTGGCCATAGCGATGGAGTCGGCATGGCTCCACCTCGCCGTCGGTATCTTCCAGAACCCTATTCACTCTCTTCCAGAAACTCTCACGCTGCAAAAGGCTTGTGACATCTGCTAGCCGCGCAGTGCTCTTCCTCTCCACCGGAAGAAGGAGGTTCTGTTCCAATGCACGCCTGGAGACTTATGCTGCAGTCACCAAGGTGTTCCACCGGAACATGGGTTAGTATTGGATGGGTTGCTTTGTGTTGGTTAGGATGTCGTTAGAAGTGGAAGTATCTGCGTTTTCATGTCCAGTTAGTAATAAATAATGTTTTTGTAGGGAGCACATTGTGCTCATGTGGGAGCGATCTAGATCCTTGAAAAACAATAAACTGGTAGCCAATATTGTATGGGTCCTAAGAGTAGTGGGACAACCTGTGTATATCCCCTCATACCATTGTTGCCATATTTATTCAAGATGGAGGCGAAGACATAATCCAAGATGGCGGCCTGTAGACATGGCAACAGCGCATGATGTCATCCAAGATGGCGGATTTTGGCGGGAAGATAGGTCAATTGGGCTACTTCCACTAACCTAACCCTCCAGAAAAAAATTGGCGGGAAATTCGAATTCCAGCAGGATAATGCGTCACACCACGAAAATGGCGAGAAAATAGACCAATTGGGCTACGTCCACTAACCTAACCCCCATCCCCTAGAAAACGGCGGCAAGTTCAACCTCCAACAGGATGTTGTTGTTGTTGTGGTCTTCAGTCCTGAGACTGGTTTGATGCAGCTCTCCATGCTACTCTATCCTGTGCAAGCTTCTTCATCTCCCAGTACCTACTGCAACCTACATCCTTCTGAATCTGCTTAGTGTATTCATCTCTTGGTCTTCCTCTACGATTTTTACCCTCCACGCTGCCCTCCAATGCTAAATTTGTGATCCCTTGATGCCTCAGAACATGTCCTACCAACCGGTCCCTTCACCGTGTCAAGTTGTGGCACAAACTCCTCTTCTCCCCAATTCTATTCAATACCTCCTCACTAGTTACGTGATCTACCCATCTAATCTTCGGCATTCTTCTGCAGCACCACATTTGGAAAGCTTCTATTCTCTTCTTGTCCAAACTGTTTATCGTCCATGTTTCACTTCCATACATGGCTACACTCCATACAAATACTTTCAGAAAATACTTCCTGACACTTAAATCTATACTCGATGTTAACAAATTCCTTTTCTTCAGAAACGCTTTCCTTGCCATTGCCAGTCTACATTTTATATCATCTCTACTGCGACCATCATCAGTTATTTTGCTCCCCAAATAGCAAAGCTCCTTTACTACTTTATGTGTCTCATTTCCTAATCTAATTTCGTCAGCATCACCCGAATTAATTCGACTCTTTCCATTATCCTCGTTTTGCTTTTGTTGATGTTCATCTTATATCCTCCTTTCAAGACACTGTCCATTCCGTTCAACTGCTCTTCCAAGTCCTTTGCTGTCTCTGACAGAATAACAATGTCATCGGCGAACCTCAAAATTTTTATTTCTTCTCCATGGATTTTAATACCTACTCCGAATTTTTCTTTTGTTTCCTTTGGCCGGCCGCGGTGGTCTAGCGGTTCTGGCGCTGCAGTCGGGAACCGCGGGACTGCTACGGTCGCAGGTTCGAATCCTGCCTCGGGCATGGGTGTGTGTGATGTCCTTAGGTTAGTTAGGTTTAAGTAGTTCTAAGTTCTAGGGGACTTATGACCTAAGATGTTGAGTCCCATAGTGCTCAGAGCCATTTGAACCACTGCTTGCTCAATATACAGATTGAATAACATCGGGGAGAGGCTACAACCCTGTCTCACTACCTTCCCAACCACTGCTTCCCTTTCATGTCCCTCGATTCTTATAACTGCCATCGTATTTTACCCCTGGCACCTTCAGAATTTGAAAGAGAGTATTGCAATCAACATTGTCAAAAGCTTTCTCTAAGTCTACTAGATAAGTCGTAGAGTCAGTATTGCCTCACGTGTTCCAATATTTCTAAGGAATCCAAACTGATCTTCAAGAGGTCGTCTTCTACCAGTTTTTCCATTCATCTGTACAGAATTCGCGTTAGTATTTTGCATCCGTGACTTATTAAACTGACAGTTCGGTAATTTCCACATCTGTCAACACCATCTTTCCTTGGGATTGGAATTATTATATTCAAGTCTGAGGGTATTTCGCCTGTCTCATACATCTTGCTCACCAGGTGATAGAGTTTTGTCAGGACTGGCCCTCCCAAGGCCGTCTGTAGATCTAATGGAATATGGTCTACTCCCGGGGCCTTGTTTCAACTCAGGTCTTTCAGTGTTCTGTCAAACTCTTCACACAGTATAGTATCTCCCATTTCATCTTCATCTACATCGCCATACATACAACAGGGTCTGACCCGACGTTTCTATTGCTACTGAAGTGATTACGATAAGCTCATCAAACCTCTGCTGAGTATAAATAACTTGTAACAAAAGCACTTTTACATATTTATTCTGGTATTGGCGCTATCACATAGACGATGGAATTGAGAAACTGCTTCGCCATTGCACGGTAAGCTGATGAAAACACTCCTGAGTATTAATAACTTGTAACAAAAGCACTTTATCATGTTTATTCTAGTATTGGCGTTATCACATTGACGATGAAATTCATCAACTGCTTCGCAATTGCATTCAGCAGTAGCCATGGCGAAGTTTCTATGCTACTGAAGCGATTACGGTAAGCGCTTGAAACTTTTCCTGGGTGTAAATAATTTGTAACTGATGTACTTTTGGATGTTTTTTCTAGCCTCAGCACTGTAACATAGATCATGGTACACAGAAATTGATTCACCATAGTAAAAAACACGTTCTAACCTGTCGATTCAATCGGTACTGAGGCGATTACGGTTAGAGGAGACACCTGATTAAAAATAACTTGTAACCTATGCACTCTTGCACGTCTATCCTAGCATTGGCACCCTCACATATACGATGCTCTACAGAAATAGCATCGCTATACATTCAACAGGGGCTAACCCGACGTTTCTATTGGTACTGAAGTGATGACGGCAAGGTCATCAAACCTCTGCTGAGTATAAATAACTTGTAACAAAGGAGCTTTTACATGTTTATTCCGATATTGGCGCTATCATATTGACGATGGAATTGAGAAGCTGCTTCGCCATGGCACGGTATGCTGATGAAACCTCTCCTGAGTATTAAGAACTTATAACAAAAGCACTTTCTCATGTTTATTCTAGTATTGGCGCTATCACATTGACGATGAAATTCAGCAACTGCTTCGCAATTGCATTCAGCAGTAGCCATGGCGAAGTTTCTATGCTACTGAAGCGATTACGGTAACCGCTTGAAACTTCTCCTGCGTGTAAATAATTTGAAACTGATGCACTTTTGCATGTATTTTCTAGCCTCAGCACTGTAACATAGATCATGGTACACAGAAATTGATTCGCCATAGTATAAAACTTCTGACCTGTCGATTCAATTGGTACTGAGGCGATTACAGTTAGAGGAGACACATGTCCTGAGTATAAATAACTTGTAACCTATGCACTCTTCGATGTTTATCCTAGTATTGGTACCCTCACATATACGATGATCGACAGGAATAGCATCGCCATACATACAACAGGGTCTAACCCGACGTTTCTATTGGTACTGAAGTGATGACGGCAAGGTCATCAAACCTCTGTTGAGTATAAATAACTTGTAACAAAAGCACTTTTACATGTTTATTCTGGTATTGGCGCTATCACATTGGCTATGGAATTGAGAAACTGCTTCGCCATTGCACGGTAAGATCATGAAACCTCTCCTGAGTATTAATAACTTGTAACAAAAGCAATTTATCATGTTTATTCTAGTATTGGCGCTATCACATTGACGATGAAATTAAGCAACTGCTTCGCAATTGCATTCAGCAGTAGCCATGGAGACGTTTCTATGCTACTGAAGCGATTACGGTAAGCGCTTGAAACTTCTCCTAGGTGTAAATAATTTGTAACTGATGCACTTTTGCATGTTTTTTCTAGCCTCAGCACTGTAACATAGATCATGGTACACAGAAATTGATTCACCTTAGTATACAACAAGTTCTAACCTGTCGGTTCAATTGGTACTGAGGCGATTACGGTTAGAGGAGACACCTGTCCTGATTATAAATAACTTGTACCCTATGCACTCTTGCACGTTTATCCTAGTATAGGTACCCTCACATATAAGATGTTCCACAGAAATAGCATCGCCATACATACAACAGGGTCTAGCCCGACGTTTCTATTGGTACTGAAGTGATGACAGCAAGGTCATCAACCTCTGTTGAGTATAAATAACTTGTAACAAAAGCACTTTTACATGTTTATTCCGGTATTGGCGCTATCACATTGACGATGGAATTGAGAAACTGCTTCGCCATTGCACGGTAAGCTCATGAAACCTCTCCTGAGTATTAATAACTCTTAACAAAAGCAATTTATCATGTTTATTCTAGTATTGGCGCTATCACATTGACGATGAAATTCAGCAACTGCTTCGCAATTGCATTCAGCAGTAGCCATGGAGACGTTTCTATGCTACTGAAGCGATTACGGTAAGCGCTTGAAACTTCTCCTAGGTGTAAATAATTTGTAACTGATGCACTTTTGCATGTATTTTCTAGCCTCAGCACTGTAACATAGATCATGGTACACAGAAATTGATTCACCTTAGTATACAACAAGTTCTAACCTGTCGGTTCAATTGGTACTGAGGCGATTACGGTTAGAGGAGACACCTGTCCTGATTATAAATAACTTGTAACCTACGCACTCTTGCACGTTCATCCTAGCATTGGCACCCTCACATATACGATGGTGTACAGAAATAGCATCGCTATACATTCAACAGGGTCTAACCCGACGTTTCTATTGGTACTGAAGTGATGACGGCAAGGTCATCAAACCTTTGTTGAGTATAAATAACTTGTAACAAAAGCACTTTTACATGTTTATTCTGGTATTGGCGCTATCACATTGGCGATGGAATTGAGAAACTGCTTCGCCATTGCACGGTAAGCTCATGAATCCTCTCCTGAGTATTAATAACTCTTAACAAAAGCACTTTATCATGTTTATTGTAGTACTGGCGCTATGACATTGACGATGAAATTCAGCAACTGCTTCGCAATTGCATTCAGCAGTAGCCATGGCGACGTATCTATGCTACTGAAGCGATTACAGTAAGCGCTTGAAACTTCTCCTGGGTGTAAATAATTTGTAATTGATGCACTTGTAAGTAGGCTGTTTAGGTTTTTTTATTGGTAACTCCACCTCTGTATAAAAATCACTGGCTGTGCCGTGTGCAGTCTGTGGCTGCTTTTCATTGTTGTAATACTCGTCATTGTAGTGTTAGGCAGCTGGCTGTGAACAGCGCGTAGCGTTGGGCAGTTGGAGGTGAGCCGCCAGCAGTGGTGGATGTGGGGAGAGAGATGGGGAAGTTTTGAAATTTGTCATGAACTGCTTTATATATGATGATATCAAGGTAAATACATTGTTTGTTCTCTATTAATATCTTTCATTTGCTAACTATCCCTATCAGTAGTTAGTCCCTTCAGTAGTGAGAATCTTTTATTTAGCTGGCAGTAGTGGCGCTCGCTGTATTGCAGTAGCTTGAGCAGCGAAGATTTTTGTGAGGTAAGTGATTTGTGAAAGGTATAGTTTAATGTTAGTCAGGGCCATTCTTTTGTAGGGAATTTTGAAAGTCAGATTGCGTTGCGCTATAAATATTGTGTGTCAGGTTAAGCACAGTCTCGTAAAATTGT
The DNA here is from genome assembly GCF_023898315.1 of Schistocerca nitens. NCBI lineage: Eukaryota > Metazoa > Arthropoda > Insecta > Orthoptera > Acrididae > Schistocerca > Schistocerca nitens. Next base: position 82,731,760 of record NC_064617.1, on the reverse strand, counting down.
TAAAAGGGGACGTTTCATATGTCGACCCTTAGCCTAGGATACCTCACTGGAATCTTCTGATTTTTTTCTTGTAGTTTGTGTAATTAGTGTAGCTTTTGTTTATTGCTAGCGCGTAATTGTAGAGAAAATCTCCTTTGTAGTTGCAGTCTTTCATTGTTGTACAGTAGAACAGTTGTGGTATGCATGTAGATTTGCACCATGTATTTCGCAGCTGCAATTAACTAGATATTTTTTTCAGTGCTATGTTAATGTGTTCCCCTATTTTTGCTCTTCAAATTGTGTTTTTCTGTGTTGTCGTGTGAAATATTGTGACAATAATGGCGTGTGAAAAACGTAATACTAGGCTCCAAAGTAAACTGAGAAATGACAGTGAAGACGAAAGCAGTGTGTTAGCGCCGCAGAGTAATGAATTAACTAATGTTCAAAGTAATAATTTGGTAATTGTGCATAGGGAAATGGAGCGGGCGGAAAACAATGGCGTAGACAGTGAAACAATTAGTGAGCAGGGAAGCATTATCGATCGGTCGGTCGGCAACAGCTCGCCTCAGGAATCCGAAATGACAGGACACAATTTCGCAAATACTGTAGATTCAGGATTTGGGTCCTCACCGTTTTCTCAAATAAGTCAAGACACATTTTCTGCTTGTCAAAATGTGAATGTTGCCGGTGCAAATGCACTGCCGAAAAGCACTGAGGAACATGTTCCAGACACCAGTGCATTGTTATTACAATTAATACAGCAAATGGGACAAACACAGCAAAAGCTTCAAAAATTAGACACAATTGAACAAAATCAGAAACAAATGGAACAAAATCAGAGACAAACACAGCAACAGCTACAAAAGTTAGACTCATTGGAACAAACTCTTGAACAAACACGTGAAGATTTAACTACTGAGTTACATAACATTGAATCGAAATGTCAAACGACGTAAAAACACAAATTTGTGAGCATTTCCAACCTATTTTTTCGCGTCATGAAAATGCACTACAGAATCACAAAGCAGCCATAAAAGAACTGCAAACTACTGTTCATGAAAATCATGAGACCTTACAAGCTAAATTTGACTCAGTTGCATCTACCGATTCGGTTACGCAACTTGCAAAAACTCAGGAAAACTTGAAGGACACAGTAGATTCGATTTAAACACAAATGGACAATCTGAAACTTGGTTCAGAAAAACACACTGAGGAAATGTGTTCACTATCGGAGAAAGTAGCCGAACTTTCGGATCAGTTCACTAATTTATCTACGAAGGTAGATGATAATCTGAATGACACAAAACCGGTAGTCTTTAATGACACAGAAGAGTGCGAACAAATTAGGAAATTCAAACAAAATCAAAATCAAATCAATACACAGTACAAAAGAGAAATCCGGGAAGTGCAAGATCAGTTGGCACAAGTAGTACAAGAATTACGTATTTCAGAGGACACTCGCGCCCCAATACGGGAAGAGGGACATAGAAATACGGATCAACCACAAAATAATAACACAGGACACTTCGGAAATTATGAAAGAAATTGGCAAGGTGCACCGAATTTTGAGATAGAACCGCCGACACGACGTAACAATGACCGATATGCTACTCGCCGACACGATGATTTTGACTATAAGCTGTTTATTACTACACGTAAATTCAAAACGTTTAAGAATTCTGCCAACGACATTCATCCACAAGCGTGGCTCCATCAATTCTCTCATTGTTTTCCTCCCAACTGGTCATTGGAGCACAGGTTAGAATTTATGTGTGGCTACTTAGAGAATGAACCAGCTGTAAGAATGCGATCGGTCATTCACGATTGCCACAGTGAAGGAGAATTTTACCATGCCTTCCTCTCAGCATATTGGTCTCAAGCTACACAAGACCGAGTAAAACATAGCATCATAATGATGAAACATTTCGAACAATCTGAATTTTCCAGTCTTGTGAAATATTTTGAAGACATGTTACACAAGAATCAGTATCTTTCAAACCCATACAGCCCCTCAGAACTCATCCGCATTTGCTTAATCAAACTGCCTGAACATTTACGACATATTATTTTGGCAGGACGTTGCAAAGACGACATTCAGGCATTTCAAGGACTCTTACAAGAACTTGAAATTGACACTGACAATCGCGGAACGCACGAGCACAACAATTACAGATCACATCCGTCGCAATTCCGCGATGAAAGAAATAATAACTGGACGCGACAAGGCTATTCTCACAACACAAATCGTGACCGAAACAGACACCATCCGTATGACAACCGTTGGCAGAGTAATAGTTACAGAGAAAGTTCGCATTTCCGTAGTAATGAATATGACAGAGACAATCATAGAAACAGACAATATGGTAACCAGAACTATTATTATCAAGGGAGACAGAATAACTTCAGACGCAACAGTTCAGAGCGCAGGTACGATTCAGGAAGAAATTCTCCACCACATGACCGACAAGAAAGAAACTATGTAAACTACCGACATAACGACAGACCTGAATTTCATCAGAACTGGCGGGATTCTAACAGAGCTGGGCCCTCTCGGCAAGGCGAATTTGTAGAAGTTAGGTCTCCTAATCCCAATAACGACGCGCGCCAACAAAGAGACAGACAATGACTCGCACAGCAGGCAGCTGCGTGCGGCCGCTGGCTCAGGGAAAAATAACATAGACGCTAACCTTGAGAAAATTTTTAGCATTCTTTACCGATGTGCCATATACCACACGATAATTCCACTGAAGCTGGAACTCTGCGTACTAGCAAGAGTAAAGGTTTACGCTACATTTCACATGTAAAACCGTTTATTGAAAGATAATCTGCTTTTTAACTTTGTCTTTGCCATAAAACTTTTCACTTCACATTACTAGTATGCTTTGTAAGAATTAGAAACTGTTAACATGCAACAATGTTTGAAGTTAAATATCCAGTCTAAAACCTAGGGAACATTTTTAAACAGAAATTGCGAATGCATTGTTATAGTGAGCAGACGACACAGTGTTGTTATTTGTACATTCTTGCTTGTTAGCTGCACGATTACGTAACGACTATCAGGCTTACATAGGACACATACTAGTAAATGAGATTTTAATGCAACATTTTGGTTTACTTGCAAATAAATTATGGATTCAAGGTGCTTTCTGAGAGATACCAGGTGACACAGTGGTTAGTTTATTTGACAGCTACACGACTATATCACGATGCTACTAATGTGTGACACAATTCACCTTGTTGCTTTTGCGGTGTATCTGTTTTACATCTGCACAGTTTTTCTGAATTCTTCTGGAAAGTAAAACATGTTTTAGTATTTAACTTTTGTGGTATAGCAACAATGAGACAGCCTTTTTCGTGGCACAACAATACGTTACAGTACAGTACTTTCTTCATCACAACAATAAGCGTAATAACTACGATATCTATACACAAAGCATTTCATTTTTGTTTATCATGAGGTAAGTACATTGACTTCTGCAGAACTTAGCTTTCGGAGGACGATAACTACGAGACTTCCACAGAGGTTATCTTACAACATGACGCACAGTTTAGCGCTACAGTACACGTATTTGAGTGATTAATTTCGCACTTAAAACATTTATTTTTTTTAAAGATATTTGAAGTGCAATGATACAAGGGTTTTCCGTGATACATTTCATTCCATTGCTGTAATCTGTAACACCTGAGGGTATAATTACATTAATCCTCAGGGGGGTACACGCTTACTTTGTGTACCATGTGTTTGGCAAACACAAGGAGCCCTAGCTAATATGGTATTTGCTTATACAACTTTACACATCGGTACCGTATTTCTCTAACACACAAATTACACAGCTATCTGATCATTTAACTGAGAGATAAACATTTTTTTTTACTACATTAGTGACAGATGTTTACGTAATTACACAGTTGAATAACTTCACATGTATGAAATTGCATTTTGTCAGTACTTTGTGAACTGTTCATATTTTTTTGGAACCATTGTGATACTATGAGAGCTTTGAATGATGTATTTGGTAAGGGAGCATGATTTTAAAGTACATAGTACATTTGAGGTAGATGACACTTTTGACATGAGCAGAGAATTTTTTTAGGTTTTGAAATTATTGGAGGAAGCTACGACGTTTTTGAGATTTGACTGAGGTGTTATGATGTTATTTTTACGACGACGATGTGTATTATGCTGTTGAGGTATGTTTATGATCAATAAGCTGATGCTATATAAGGAATGTGATTACGTGTTTATATGTATATGAATAATGGATAGAAGTAGGGACTGTTAGTGTTTGCACGTGTGTTAATAATTCAGCAAGGGACTGGATAACAGCATTGCTGGTTCTAAGGACGATTAAAAAAAAAAACTTTGTGAGTGCACAAGTGGTGGTTATGGACTTGCTATATTGTCCGCAAGACTCTTCGATGGTGATTGTGCACCTGCACATTTGCAACAGATGGCTGCTGGCCATCTCTACAAGGACTACAGTGGGTCTGCATTTTTGATGACCCACCAGTACCATTATCTCTACAAGGACTGCATTGGGTCTGCACCTCTGGTGGCCCACCAATACCGTAATCTCTACCAGGACTACAGCGGGTCTGCTCTGTGATGACCTACCAAACGATACTCTTCAAAACGTCGAATGACTCGGCTGTGGGTTTGCTCTGTTGTCGCCAATTACCTGTCAGCGTGTCAAGAGTCAGCACTGTCTTTCCGTTGGAAGGGCAACACTACTTCTTCAAGACTGCATGGAAATCCACTACGTGTATGAGCATTGTCTTTTACTGCTCAGACTTTGAGAAAAACACTGAGATTTTACTGTGATGAACGATTAGGACTGTCTTTATGGACTGTGAGAAAATTTTAGATTTTGACCAACATTGTATCAATAAGTGTGTGCATTTGATTTCTTTGTTATTGTAATTGTGAAAAAAAATTTTAACAAATATGTATTGGCCAGTGCCCAACAAAATTAGTAACATTTTTTGTGGGGAGCATGGGGGCTATGTAAGTAGGCTATTTAGGTTTTTTTATTGGTAACTCCACCTCTGTATAAAAATCACTGGCTGTGCCGTGTGCAGTCTGTGGCTGCTTTTCATTGTTGTAATACTCGCCATTGTAGTGTTAGGCAGCTGGCTGTGAACAGCGCGTAGCGTTGGGCAGTTGGAGGTGAGCCGCCAGCAGTGGTGGATGTGGGGAGAGAGATGGGGAAGTTTTGAAATTTGTCATGAACTGCTTTATATATGATGATATCAAGGTAAATACATTGTTTGTTCTCTATTAATATCTTTCATTTGCTAACTATCCCTATCAGTAGTTAGTGCCTTCCGTAGTTTGAATCTTTTATTTAGCTGGCAGTAGTGGCGCTCGCTGTATTGCAGTAGCTTGAGCAGCGAAGATTTTTGTGAGGTAAGTGATTTGTGAAAGGTATAGTTTAATGTTAGTCAGGGCCATTCTTTTGTAGGGAATTTTGAAAGTCAGATTGCGTTGCGCTATAAACATTGTGTGTCAGGTTAAGCACAGTCTCGTAAAATTGTTAAAAGGGGACGTTTCACACTTTTGCATGCATTTTCTAGCCTAAGCACTGTAACATAGATCATGGTACACAGAAATTGATTCGCCATAGTATACAACACGTTCTAACCTGTCGGTTCAATTGGTACTGAGGCGATTACGGTTAGAGGAGACACCTGTCCTGATTATAAATAACTTGTAACCTATGCACTCTTGCACGTTTATCCTAGCATTGGCACCCTCACATATACGATGATCGACAGAAATAGCATCGCTATACATTCAACAGGATCCAACCAGACGTTTCTATTGGTACTGAAGTGATGACGGCTAGGTCATCAAACCTTTGTTGAGTATAAATAACTTGTAACAAAAGCAGTTTTACATGTTTATTCTGCTATTGGCAATATGACATTGACGATGGAATTCAAAAACTGCTTCGCCATTGCACGGTAAGCCCATGAAACCTCTCCTGAGTATTAATAACTTGTAACAAAAGCACTTTATCATGTTTATTCTAGTATTGGCGCTATCACATTGACGATGAAATTCAGCAACTGCTTCGCAATTGCATTCAGCAGTAGCCATTGCGACGTTTCTATGCTACTGAAGCGATTACGGTAAGCGCTTGAAACTTCTCCTAGGTGTAAATAATTTGTAACTGATGCACTTTTGCATGTTTTTTCTAGCCTCAGCACTGTAACATAGATCATGGTACGCAGAAATTGATTAACCATAGTATACTACAAGTTCTAACCTGTCGGTTCAATTGGTACTGAGGCGATTACGGTTAGAGGAGACACCTGTCCTGATTATAAATAACTTGTACCCTATGCACTCTTGCACGTTTATCCTAGTATAGGTACCCTTACTTATAAGATGATCGACATAAATAGCATCGCTATACATACAACAGGGTCTAACCCGACGTTTCTATTGGTACTGAAGTGATGACGGCAAGGTCATCAAACCTCTGCTGAGTATAAATAACTTGTAACGAAAGCACTTTTACATGTTTATTCCGGTATTGGCGGTATCACATTGACGATGGAATTGAGAAACTGCTTCGCCATTGCACGGTAAGCTGATGAAACCTCTCCTGAGTATTAATAACTTGTAACAAAAGCACTTTATCATGTTTATTCTAGTATTGGCGCTATCACATTGACGATTAAATTCAACAACTGCTTCGCAATTGCATTCAGCAGTAGCCATGGCGACGTTTCTATGCTACTGAAGCGATTACGGTAAGCGCTTGAAACTTCTCCCGCGTGTAAATAATTTGAAACTGATGCACTTTTGCATGTTTCCTCTAGCCTCAGCACTGTAACATAGATCATGGTACACAGAAATTGGTTCGCCATAGTATACAACTTCTGACCTGTCGATTCAATTGTTACTGAGGCGATTACGGTTAGAGGAGACACCTGTCCTGATTATAAATAACTTGTAACCTGTGCACTCTTCGATGTTTATCCTAGCATTGGCACTCTCACATATACGATGGTCTACAGAAAAAGCATCGCTATACATTCAACAGGGTCTAACCCGACGTTTCTATTGGTACTGAAGTGACGACGGCAAGGTCATCAAACCTTTGTTGAGTATAAATAACTTGTAACAAAAGCACTTTTACATGTTTATTCCGATATTGGCGCTATCATATGGACGATGGAATTGAGAAGCTGCTTCGCCATTGCACGGTAAGCTCATGAAACCTCTCCTATTAATAACTTGTAAAAAAAGCAATTTATCATGTTTATTCTAGTACTGGCGCTATCACATTGACGATGAAATTCAGCAACTGCTTCGCAATTGCATTCAGCAGTAGCCATGGCGACGTTTCTATGCTACTGAAGCGATTACGGTAAGCGCTTGAAACTTCTCCTGGGTGTAAATAATTTGTAACTGATGCACTTTTGCATGTTTCTTCTAGCCTCGGCACTGTAATACAAATCATGGTACACAGAAATTGATTCACCATAGTATACAACACGTTCTAACCTGTCAATTCAATTGGTACTGAGGTGATTACGGTTAGAGGAGACACCTGTCCTGATTATAAATAACTTGTAACCTATGCACTCTTGCACGTTTATCCTAGCATTGGCACCCTCACATATACGATGATCGACAGAAATAGCATCGCTATACATTCAACAGGATCCAACCAGACGTTTCTATTGGTACTGAAGTGATGACGGCAAGGTCATCAAACCTCTGCTGAGTATAAATAACTTGTAACGAAAGCACTTTTACATGTTTATTCCGGTATTGGCGCTATCACATTGACGATGAAATTCAGCAACTGCTTCGCAATTGCATTCAGCACTAGCCATGGCGACGTTTCTATGCTACTGAAGCGATTACGGTAAGCGCTTGAAACTTCTCCTGGGTGTAAATAATTTGTAACTCATGCACTTTTGCATGTTTTTTCTAGCCTCAGCACTGTAAGATAGATCATGGTGCACAGAAATTGATTCGCCATAGTATACTACACGTTCTAACCTGTCGAATCAATTGGTACTGAGGCGATTACGGTTAGAGGACACACCTGTCCTGAGTATAAATAACTTGTAACCTACGCACTCTTCGATGTTTATCCTAGCATTGGCACCCTCACATATACGATGGTCTACAGAAATAGGATCGCTATACATACAACAGGGTCTAACCCAACGTTTCTATTTGTACTGAAGTGATGACGGCAAGGTCATCAAACCTCTGCTGAGTATAAATAACTTGTCACAAAAGAGCTTTTACATGTTTATTTCGATATTGGCGCTGTCATATTGACGATGGAATTCAAAAACTGCTTCGCCATTGCACGGTAAGCACATGAAACCTCTCCTGAGTATTAATAACTTGTAACAAAAGCACTTCATCATGTTTATTCTAGTATTGGCGCTATCACATTGACGATGAAATTCAGCAACTGCTTCGCAATTGCATTCAGCAGTAGCCATGGCGACGTTTCTATGCTACTGAAGCGATTACGGTAAGCGCTTGAAACTTCTCCTGCGTGTAAATAATTTGTAACTGATGCACTTTTGCATGTTTCCTCTAGCCTCAGCACTGTAACATAGATCATGGTACACAGAAATTGGTTCGCCATAGTGTACAGCTTCTGACCTGTCGATTCAATTGGTACTGAGGCGATTACAGTTAGAGGAGACACCTGTCCTGATTATAAATAACTTGTAACCTATGCACTCTTGCAAGTTTATCCTAGCATTGGCACTCTCACATATAGGATGGTCTACAGAGATAGCATCGCTATACAACAGGGGCTAACCCGACGTTTCTATTGGTACTGAAGTGATGACGGCAAGGTCATCAAACCCTTGTTGAGTATAAATAACTTGTAACAAAAACACTTTTACATGTTTATTCCGATATTGGCGCTATCATATTGACGATGGAATTGAGAAGCTGCTTCGCCATTGCATGGTAAGCTCATGAAACCTCTCCTGAGTATTAATAACTTGTAACAAAAGCAATTTATCATGTTTATTCTAGTACTGGCGCTATGACATTGACGATGAAATTCAGCAACTGCTTCGCAATTGCATTCAGCAGTAGCCATGGCGACGCCTCTATGCTACTGAAGCGATTACGGTATGCGCTTGAAACTTCTCCTGGGTGTAAATAATTTGTAACTGATCCACTTTTGCATGTTTTTTCTAGCCTCAGCACTGTAACATAGATCATGGTACACGGAAATTGATTCACCATAGTATACAACAAGTTCTAACCTGTCGATTCAATTGGTACTGAGGCGATTACGGTTAGAGGAGACACCTGTCCTGATTATAAATAACTTGTACCCTATGCACTCATGCACGTTTATCCTAGTATAGGTACCCTCACATATTAGATGATCCACAGAAATAGCATCGCTATACATGCAACAGTGTCTAACCCGACGTTTCTATTGGTACTGAAGTGTTGACGGCAAGGTCATCAAACCTTTGTTGAGTATAAATAACTTGTAACAAAAGTACTTTTACTTGTTTATTCCGATATTGGCGCTATCATATTGACGATGGAATTGAGAAGCTGCTTCGCCATTGCACGGTAAGCTCATGAAACCTCTCCTGAGTATTAATAACTTGTAACAAAACCAATTTATCATGTTTATTCTAGTACTGGCGCTATCACATTGACGATGAAATTCAGCAACTGCTTCGCAATTGCATTCAGCAGTAGCCATGGCGACGTTTCTATGCTACTGAAGCGATTACGGTAAGCGCTTGAAACTTCTCCTGGGTGTAAATAATTTGAAACTGATGCACTTTTGCATGTTTCTTCTAGCCTCAGCACTGTAACATAGATCATGGTACACAGAAATTGATTCGCCATAGAATACAACTTCTGACCTGTCGATTCAATTGGTACTGAGGCGATTACGGTTAGAGGAGACACATGTCCTGATTATAAATACCTTGCAACCTATGCATTCTTGCATGTTTATCCTAGTATTGGTACCCTCACATATACGAGAATCCATAGAAATAGCATCCCCATACATACAACAGGGTCTAACCTGACGTTTCTATTGCTACTGAAGTGATGAGGGCAAGGTCATCAAACCTCTGTTGAGTATAGATAACTTGTAACAAAAGCACTTTTTCATGTTTATTCTGGCATTGGCGCTATCACATTGACGATGGAATTCAGAAACTGCTTCGCCATTGCACGGTAAGATCATGAAACCTCTCCTGAGTATTAATAACTTGTAACAAAAGCACTTTAACATGTTTATTCTAGTATTGGCGCTATCACATTGACGATGAAATTCATCAACTGCTTCGCAATTGCATTCAGCAGTAGCCATGGCGGCGTTTCTATGCTACTGAAGCGATTACAGTAAGCGCTTGAGACTTCTCCTGGGTGTAAATAATTTGAAACTGATGCACTTTTGCATGTTTCTTCTAGCCTCAGCACTGTAACATAGATCATGGTACACAGAAATTGATTCGCCATAGAATACAACTTCTGACCTGTCGATTCAATTGGTACTGAGGCGATTACGGTTAGAGGAGACACATGTCCTGAGTATAAATAACTTGTAACCTATGCACTCTTGCACGTTTATTTTAGTATTGGTACCCTCACATATACGATGATCCACAGAAATAGCATTGCCATACATACGAGGTGTGGCTAGAAAAAAACCGGAGTAGTACTGGTGAAACAATAAAACGAATGCAATAAGGCTGAAAGTCACGTGGCCTGTCACGTGACTCTCTCTCCGCCTACTGCTCGAGTTTCATCTGCCTCCTGCACTCAGATTGCCCGTGGCGTCTGTTTTAAGTAGTTGACGTTTTGTCTGGGCTTCGGAAACTGTTGAGTGTACAGAAAGAACAGCGTGTTGTAACACCCCCTTATTATTATTCTATTGTATCCGCTCGTTCGCGGATCTGAATAGCAGGCCAAATTTAGATAATTAATTAATGTGACCGTGTACCTAGTGGGCTGGCAATCGGATTGGACTGCTCAGGGGATGTTACATTCCGTATTGTCCTTCGCAAATACTGTAATACGTACTGTTTGGTGACAAGAAGGACACAACACAGTTTCACAAACAAGATCTATATTCTCAGCAAAAGCACAAAATAAGGAGACAGCCACTGCCTTCGTCAATACACTGTTAATGACGGCTAATCTCAGCACAGGTTTCTTTAGTTCTTCATAATCGTCACACGCAACATCCAATCACCGTAATCCAAGTAATGCCGGCGCGGTAGACGCGGAAGTTCAATAGCGGCACTTAATATCACTGAAATCACTCTGTAAATTAAACTTTCTCACTTTCCCGTATAATACTAACACTAAGGGGTTAAACCACGGCGATGGCCACTCCCTTTGCCGGTAACTTGCAGTAATTCGACTGCTGGCTTCTGCACAGCTCTGCCCGCCTCGCGGGAACCTACCACACCCTGACTTCAGCACATATCCACTCTAACTCCCCACTACTGCTCTCCGCCGAGTTCTTCCCGCCTCGCGGGAATCTACCCAAGCAGCACTCGGCACTCCGGTGAACCCCCTTTCGCTCTCGCGACCTGCACGCACTAATCGATAGTTGCCCTACCGACCTGTGTGAGTGCAAACTTAGTAGTAAGGGCCTGCGGACCCCTTACATCCCCGCCCTCAAAAACTTCTTTTGAACCGCAGGCGAAAAAGAATCGGCAAGGGATTAAAAATACATGGTTACATTTGAACAGAGCATACAATACAAATCATTAATGAATTTACAATTTGTCAAAATAATCCTGGACTCCGGTAGTGGGCTGCCTCCACAATAGTTTCTACAAAAATGTTATTACATCACATAAATGGCATTGTTCAAAATTACAATTTTTCCTTCTCAACCAGCAATAGTCCTCTCTAGTCCAATATCAAAATGACAACACACAACATATACACTCAAATTTTCATTACCTAAACACAGAACATGTGAATTATTACTACAAAATAGTTATTAGAGGTTTTATATTCGTTCTGAGACAATCTTCGACATGAAATATACAACTCTAATTGTAATACATCACCAAATACAATCTAAATAAACACTTCCCTCTTTCAAAAGTCCCTTTTACAGCTAAATGTCCTAACCATGTCTTAGCAGGTTTATTCGGGTCCTTGTAGCCCTCACTCTTGACTGGACCTCACCTGGATTGTCATTCGGTTTTTCGGTTCCTCCGCCTCTTCCTCGGAAATCAGACGAATGATTAATATGAATCCTTGGGTCATTACTCCCTTCTCTGTTTCGATCATGAGCTTGCTTGTATTTCTGTGATCTAACAGACTCCAACTGCTCTAGTATCTTCATTAAAGCCTCTCTATCTTTGATTAGGCTCCTAGATACAGTTCCTTGTCTTTTCTGATTCAATCTTCTTTTTATTGCAGATACCATTACGTTATCATTCAGGGGTTGTTCCAAACTCTCGTTCCATTCCCACAAATGTTTGGCAAATTCTTCCGACGTTCCTTTCCAATTACTAAGTGGCTTGCAGTGTAGTGGGTCTTCCAGTGCTGCACACTGACGACTTTTGGGCCAGCATTTCTTCAATAATCCTCCTCCAAACTGATCATAATTAGTAGTCCCTTTCTTCCTCTTGATTCCACAAGTGAAGGCCTCACCTTCGATTGCCACCCACTGGTCATCTTCTTCTTGCTGCACGGCTATAGCATTTCTCGGATCGATTGCCAATTGGTTTTGCTTATCTCCTATCCCCTCAATCACATCGTTGCATTGTTTCTGCATCTGCGTCACCTCGGTGCTCCTTTCTCCCACTTCGGTTTTAGTTTCTTCAACATCGTCTTCTATCTTCTTTGTTAATTCTCTTTCCATCTTCTACACGTCTCCCTGGACCTGGTCTATATTTTTCTGTAGCTTACTCTCTCTCATGTCGACGTTCATCTTCAGTCGTTTTGGTAACTCCTGCATTTCCTTCTTCAGATTACATTCCATCTTTGTGTACGAGGTTCTAATTTCTTGTACTCTAGTTTCTTGAAAATTTTCCTTTAATGATTCTCTCGTTTCTTGCAAACCTTTCCTAAATGATTCTCTGAATTCTTGTGAACTCTTCTTTAATGATTCCTGCAAATCTTTCTTAAATGATTCTCCGAATTTTCGTACTATTTCTTCCCTTTCTTGTAAACCCTTCTCTATTACTTTGAGTAACCTTTCTTCCCTCTCTCTACTTTCTTTTAGCAAGGTTGCCAACATTGATCGTATTTCTGCATCCTCTGAAATTGGCTTAGCTCTCATCGTTTGTCCCGGTGTCTCAGGATAACTAGTTGCATGTGCTGGTGGGCTATCTAATGACAATCCACAATCACTAATTCCTGAATCATCTCTGTCTTCTTGTCCTATTCCTTTCCTTTCAACTACTGCCTTACAAACCTGCTTATCTTCCGTAGACATGTTTGGTTGATTTTTAATGCCCAGGCAAGTAATACAAAATAACCTCCAATAACCCAAAACACTCCTAATTACCATGAACTAATCAAACAGTCCCTGCAATCCTTTCAGTTAATTCCCAAAATGATACAACATGCATGAGTACTGAACATAACAGCCCTCAAAAACCAAACTTTCCAGTAACAATTTCCACATACACAGTTTATGTAAAAAATGTTTTAAACAAGATAATCATAACACTCACAAAATCTATAAATGCAAAATCATCAAAACAATTACCATTTATACAATGCAGTGTGCACAAATAAGCATGCTAGACTTCCGAGTATGTTTCGCAACTTTTCTGAAATTACTGCAATTGAGCACTTTTCCTAATATAAATACCAGTTAAAAACTGTTTATTTATCACGAATACTGCACACTGCAATTTACTGTTATGTTAACCCGTCGTCTTCACTCACCAACCGACGTTACCGCGAGTCGCGATGTTTTGACGTTTGAGATGGGCGTGGCTGTGCCGCCGCTGGAGCTCGCGTGAAGTTGAAGATCAGCTGCAAGGCGACGTAGTTCCCCATCAGCCGCTCCGTGGCGCTGCATGCGGGCGTAGTTCGTAGTTCGGCCGCTAGATGCCGGAACTGCGCTCGTTGTCTCGAAGTTGCGTCGCTCCGTGGCGCTGTAGGCGGGCGTAGTTTGTAGTTCGGCCGCTAGATGTCGGGATTGCGCTCGGTATCTCGAAGTCGCGTCGCTCGCCGTGGTGTCGTGTGAAATCACCTCGCGGATCGAAGCTCTTTGGTGCAACTGCTACACGGCTCTGAGTGACGTCACTCATTAATTGCGTCACCACAATACATTATCGTCAGCATACCAGTTTACGGGTCCACACTAAACCGTCCGATTTTCACCGTTCAAAAAATAATTTCCGTCAACATGTTATCACTAAACACCTTTCTAACAACTTTTGTGACGAAATCTTGGCTCGTCTCACTATTTTATTGTTCATACGTGTCTTTCTTTAGTGTTCTACTTTTCACAGTTTTTCGCGCGGATTTTCGCATTTGCACTTTACAACACAGTTTATTGACGCTATTGTTTTATTTAATATGGCAAGAAAACCAGTTTTGTCACAATCGTACGATATTATTACTTTGTATTGTTCAAAAAATAATGCACTGTTCCTTATCGCGATTTTAACGTTCATGCACTGTCCCGATTCCACATTGAAAAATTAGTACGACTCGTCCGAAAATTGCACTTGTCCTTTCACGGTAAGCCAAGGGTGTAACATACCCTTTTATTTATTGGTATTGTTCCCGCTCGTTCGGGATCTAAATAGCAGCCCAAATTTAGATAATTAATTAATGTGACCGTGTACCTAATGGGCTGGCAATCGGATTGGACTGCTCAGGGGATGTTACATTCCGTATTGTCCTTCGCAAATACTGTAATACGTACTGTTTGGTGACAAGAAGGACACAACACAGTTTCACAAACAAGATCTATATTCTCAGCAAAAGCACAAAATAAGGAGACAGCCACTGCCTTCGTCAATACACTGTTAATGACGGCTAATCTCAGCACAGGTTTCTTTAGTTCTTCATAATCGTCACACGCAACATCCAATCACTGTAATCCAAGTAATGCCGGCGCGGTAGACGCGGAAGTTCAATAGCGGCACTTAATATCACTGAAATCACTCTGTAAATTAAACTTTCTCACTTTCCCGTATAATACTAACACAAAGGGGTTAAACCACGGCGATGGCCACTCCCTTTGCCGGTAATTTGCAGTAATTCAACTGCTGGCTTCTGCACAGCTCTGCCCGCCTCGCGGGAACCTACCACACCCTGACTTCAGCACATCTCCACTCTAACTCCCCACTACTGCTCTCCGCCCAGTTCTTCCCGCCTCGCGGGAATCTACCCAAGCAGCACTCGGCACTCCGGTGAACCCCCTTTCGCTCTCGCGACCTGCACGCACTAATCGATAGTTGCCCTACCGACCTGTGTGAGTGCAAACTTAGTAGTAAGGGCCTGCGGACCCCTTACAGTGTTAACATCAAATTTTGTTTCAAACTAGGAAAATCTGCAAGTGAAACGTTTGTAATGTTACAACAAGTGTACGGCGATGATTGTTTATCGCGAACACAAGTGTTTGAGTGGTTTAAACGATTTAAAGATGGCCGCGAAGACACCAGTGATGACACTCGCACTGGCAGACCATTGTCAGCAAAAACTGATGCAAACATTGAAAAAATCGGTAAACTTGTTCGGCAAAATCGCCGTTTAACAATCAGAGCAGTGTCTGACAAGGAAAGTGTTAGGCAGATTCTTCATGAAAGTTTCAACAGGAACAAAGTGTGTTCAAAAATGGTTCCAAAGTGTCTCACAATTGAACAGAAGGAACGCCGAAGAATGATTTGTTCTGACATCCCGGAAAACATTTAAAGTGATCCCACCTTCTTACGAAATGTTATTACTTGCGATGTATCGTGCTTTTTTACTTATGATCCCGAAACTAAACGCCAATCGATGCATTGGAAAACTCCTGGTTCTCCACGACAAAAAAAGCACGAATGTCAAAATCGAAATTCAAGGCAATGATGATTGTTTTTTTTTTTGACATCAAAGGGATTGTGCACATTGATTGGGTACCAGAGGGACAAACAGTGAATCAGCATTACTACATTAGCGTCCTGGCTACCCTACGTGAGCGAGTACGGAGAAAACGGAACGATTTGTGGAGAAAAAAGTCATGGATCCTTCACCAAGACAATGCCCCAGCTCACAGTGCGTTGTCAGTGAAGACGTTTTTGGCAAAACACAATATTCCCATCTTAGATCATCCACCCTATTCGCCTGATTTGGCCCCCTGTGACTTCTTTCTTTTCCCTAAAGTCAAGTCAGCTTTGAAAGGAACTAGATTTGAGACTGTTGAACCAGTAAAAGAAAAAGCGACGGAAGTAATGTATGGACATACCGAAAATGATCTGCAGCATTGCTATGAACAGTGTAGAGACCGAGGAGGAGAGTACATTGAAGGAGATAACATGAAATTGTAAATAATTGTAAATAAATGTTTTTCCCACCATCAGTCCGGTTTTTTTCTAGCCGCACCTCGTACAACAGGGTCTAACCCGACGTTTCTGTTGGTACTGAAGTGATGACGGCAAGGTCATCAACCTCTGTTGAGTATAAATAATTTGTAACAAAAGCACTTTTACATGTTTATTCTGGCATTGGCGCTATCACATTGACGATGGAATTCAGAAACTGCTTCGCCATTGCACGGTAAGAACATGAAACCTCTCCTGAGTATTAATAACTTGTAACAAAAGCACTTTATCATGTTTATTCTAGTATTGGCGCTATCACATTGACGATGAAATTCAGCAACTGCTTCGCAATTGCATTCAGCACTAGCCATGGCGACGTTTCTATGCTACTGAAGCGATTACGGTAAGCGCTTGAAACTTCTCCTGCGTGTAAATAATTTGAAACTGATGCACTTTTGCATGACACTTCCAGCTTCAGCACTGTAACATAGATCATGGTACACAGAAATTGATTCACCATAGTATACAACACGTTCTAACCTGTCGAATCAATTGGTACTGAGGCGATTACGGTTAGAGGAGACAACTGTCCTGATTATAAATACCTTGCAACCTATGCATTCTTGCATGTTTATCCTAGTATTGGTACCCTCACATATACGATGATCCATAGAAATAGCATCGCCATACATACAACAGGGTCTAACCCGACGTTTCTATTGGTACTGAAGTGATGAGGGCAAGGTCATCAAACCTCTGTTGAGTATAAATAACTTGTAACAAAAGCACTTTTACATGTTTATTCTGGCATTGGCGCTATCACATTGACGATGGAATTCAGAAACTGCTTCGCCATTGCACGGTAAGATCATGAAACCTCTCCTGAGTATTAATAACTTGTAACAAAAGCACTTTATCATGTTTATTCTAGTATTGGCGCTATCACATTGACGATGAAATTCAGCAACTGCTTCGCAATTGCATTCAGCAGTAGCCATGGCGGCGTTTCTATGCTACTGAAGCGATTACGGTAAGCGCTTGAGACTTCTCCTGGGTGTAAATAATTTGAAACTGATGCACTTTTGCATGTTTCTTCTAGCCTCAGCACTGTAACATAGATCATGGTACACAGAAATTGATTCGCCATAGAATACAACTTCTGACCTGTCGATTCAATTGGTACTGAGGCGATTACGGTTAGAGACACATGTCCTGAGTATAAATAACTTGTAGCCTATGCACTCTTGCACGTTTATCCTAGTATTGGTACCCTCACATATACGATGATCCACAGAAATAGCATCGCCATACATACGAGGTGTGGCTAGAAAAAAACCGGAGTAGTACTGGTGAAACAATAAAATGAATGCAATAAGGCTGAAAGTCACGTGGCCTGTCACGTGACTCTCTCTCCGCCTACTGCTCGAGTTTCATCTGCCTCCTGCACTCAGATTGCCCGTGGCGTCTGTTTTAAGTAGTTGACGCTTTGTCTGGGCTTCGGAAAATGTTGAGTGTACAGAAAGAACAGCGTGTTAACATCAAATTTTGTTTCAAACTAGGAAAATCTGCAAGTGAAACGTTTGTAATGTTACAACAAGTGTACGGCGATGATTGTTTATCGCGAACACAAGTGTTTGAGTGGTTTAAACGATTTAAAGATGGCCGCGAAGACACCAGTGATGACACTCGCACTGGCAGACCATTGTCAGCAAAAACTGATGCAAACATTGAAAAAATCGGTAAACTTGTTCGACAAGATCGCCGTTTAACAATCAGAGCAGTGTCTGACAAGGAAAGTGTTAGGCAGATTCTTCATGAAAGTTTCAACATGAACAAAGTGTGTTCAAAAATGGTTCCAAAGTGTCTCACAATTGAACAGAAGAACGCCGAAGATATTCTGACATCCTGGAAAACATTTAAAGTGATCCCACCTTCTTACAAAATGTTATTACTTGCGATGTATCGTGATTTTTACTTACGATCCCGAAACTAAACGCCAATCGATGCATTGGAAAACTCCTGGTTCTCCACGACAAAAAAAGCACGAATGTCAAAATCGAAATTCAAGGCAATGATGATTGTTTTTTTTTGACATCAAAGGGATTGTGCACATTGATTGGGTACCAGAGGGACAAACAGTGAATCAGCATTACTACATTAGCGTCCTGGCTACCCTACGTGAGCGAGTACGGAGAAAACGGAACGATTTGTGGAGAAAAAAGTCATGGATCCTTCAGCAAGACAATGCCCCAGCTCACAGTGCGTTGTCAGTGAAGACGTTTTTGGCAAAACACAATATTCCCATCTCAGATCATCCACCCTATTCGCCTCATTTGGCCCCCTGTGACTTCTTTCTTTTCCCTAAAGTCAAGTCAGCTTTGAAAGGAACTAGATTTGAGACTGTTGAACCAGTAAAAGAAAAAGCGACGGAAGTAATGTATGGACTTACCGAAAATGATCTGCAGCATTGCTATGAACAGTGTAGAGACCGAGGAGGAGAGTACATTGAAGGAGATAACATGAAATTGTAAATACTTGTAAATAAATGTTTTTCCCACCATCAGTCCGGTTTTTTTCTAGCCGCACCTCGTACAACAGGGTCTAACCCGACGTTTCTATTGGTACTGAAGTGATGACAGCAAGGTCATCAACCTCTGTTGAGTATAAATAATTTGTAACAAAAGCACTTTTACATGTTTATTCTGGCATTGGCGCTATCACATTGACGATGAAATTCAGCAACTGCTTCGCAATTGCATTCAGCAGTAGCCATGGCGACGTTTCTATGCTACTGAAGCGATTACGGTAAGCGCTTGATACTTCTCCTGGGTGTAAATAATTTGTAACTGATGCACTTTTGCATGTTTTTTCTAGCTTCAGCACTGTAACATAGATCATGGTACACAGAAATTGATTCACCATAGTATACAACACGTTCTAACCTGTCGAATCAATTGGTACTGAGGCGATTACGGTTAGAGGAGACACCTGTCCTGATTATAAATACCTTGCAACCTATGCATTCTTCCATGTTTATCCTAGTATTGGTACCCTCACATATACGATGATCCATAGAAATAGCATCGCCATACATACAACAGGGTCTAACCGACGTTTCTATTGGTACTGAAGTGATGAGGGCAAGGTCATCAAACCTTTGTTGAGTATAAATAACTTGTAACAAAAGCACTTTTACATGTTTATTCTGGCATTGGCGCTATCCCATTGACGATGGAATTCCGAAACTGCTTCGCCATTGCACGGTAAGATCATGAAACCTCTCCTGAGTATTAATAACTTGTAACAAAAGCACTTTATCATGTTTATTCTAGTATTGGCGCTATCACATTGACGATGAAATTCAGCAACTGCTTCGCAATTGCATTCAGCAGTAGCCATGGCGGCGTTTCTATGCTACTGAAGCGATTACGGTAAGCGCTTGAGACTTCTCCTGGGTGTAAATAATTTGAAACTGATGCACTTTTGCATGTTTCTTCTAGCCTCAGCACTGTAACATAGATCATGGTACACAGAAATTGATTCGCCATAGAATACAACTTCTGACCTGTCGATTCAATTGGTACTGAGGCGATTATGGTTAGAGGAGACACATGTCCTGAGTATAAATAACTTGTAACCTATGCACTCTTGCACGTTTATCCTAGTATTGGTACCCTCACATATACGATGATCCAAGGAAATAGCATCGCCATACATACGAGGTGTGGCTAGAAAAAAACCGGAGTAGTACTGGTGAAACAATAAAACGAATGCAATAAGGCTGAAAGTCACGTGGCCTGTCACGTGAATCTCTCTCCGCCTACTGCTCGAGTTTCATCTGCCTCCTGCACTCAGATTTCCCGTGGCGTCTGTTTTAAGTAGTTGACGTTTTGTCTGGGCTTCGGAAAATGTTGAGTGTACAGAAAGAACAGCGTGTTAACATCAAATTTTGTTTCAAACTAGGAAAATCTGCAAGTGAAACGTTTGTAATGTTACAACAAGTGTACGGCGCTGATTGTTTATCGCGAACACAAGTGTTTGAGTGGTTTAAACGATTTAAAGATGGCCGCGAAGACACCAGTGATGACACTCGCACTGGCAGACCATTGTCAGCAAAAACTGATGCAAACATTGAAAAAATCGGTAAACTTGTTCGACAAGATCGCCGTTTAACAATCAGAGCAGTGTCTGACAAGGAAAGTGTTAGGCAGATTCTTCATGAAAGTTTCAACATGAACAAAGTGTGTTCAAAAATGGTTCCAAAGTGTCTCACAATTGAACAGAAGGAACGCCGAAGATGTTCTGACATCCTGGAAAACATTTAAAGTGATCCCACCTTCTTACAAAATGTTATTACTTGCGATGTATCGTGATTTTTACTTACGATCCCGAAACTAAACGCCAATCGATGCATTGGAAAACTCCTGGTTCTCCACGACAAAAAAAGCACGAATGTCAAAATCGAAATTCAAGGCAATGATGATTGTTTTTTTTTTTTTGACATCAAAGGGATTGTGCACATTGATTGGGTACCAGAGGGACAAACAGTGAATCAGCATTACTACATTAACGTCCTGGCTACCCTACGTGAGCGAGTACGGAGAAAACGGAACGATTTGTGGAGAAAAAAGTCATGGATCCTTCACCAAGACAATGCCCCAGCTCACAGTGCGTTGTCAGTGAAGACGTTTTTGGCAAAACACAATATTCCCATCTTAGATCATCCACCCTATTCGCCTGATTTGGCCCCCTGTGACTTCTTTCTTTTCCCTAAAGTCAAGTCAGCTTTGAAAGGAACTAGATTTGAGACTGTTGAACCAGTAAAAGAAAAAGCGACGGAAGTAATGTATGGACTTACCGAAAATGATCTGCAGCATTGCTATGAACAGTGTAGAGACCGAGGAGGAGAGTACATTGAAGGAGATAACATGAAATTGTAAATAATTGTAATTAAATGTTTTCCCACCATCAATCCGGTTTTTTTCTAGCCGCACCTCGTACAACAGGGTCTAACCCGACGTTTCTATTGGTACTGAAGTGATGAGGGCAAGGTCATCAAACCTCTGTTGAGTATAAATAACTTGTAACATTAGCACTTTTACATGTTTATTCTGGCATTGGCGCTATCACATTGACGATGGAATTCAGAAACTGCTTCGCCATTGCACGGTAAGCTCATGAAACCTCTCCTGAGTATTAATAACTTGTAACAAAAGCACTTTATCATGTTTATTCTAGTATTGGCGCTATCACATTGACGATGAAATTCAGCAACTGCTTCGCAATTGCATTCAGCAGTAGCCATGGCGACGTTTCTATGCTACTGAAGCGATTACGGTAAGCGCTTGAAACTTCTCCTGCGTGTAAATAATTTGAAACTGATGCACTTTTGCATGTTTCTTCTAGCTTCAGCACTGTAACATAGATCATGGTACACAGAAATTGATTCTCCATAGTATACAACACGTTCTAACCTGTCGAATCAATTGGTACTGAGGCGATTACGGTTAGAGGAGACACCTGTCCTGATTATAAATACCTTGCAACCTATGCATTCTTGCATGTTTATCCTAGTATTGGTACCCTCACATATACGATGATCCATAGAAATAGCATCGCCATACATACAACAGGGTCTAACCGACGTTTCTATTGGTACTGAAGGGATGAGGGCAAGGTCATCAAACCTTTGTTGAGTATAAATAACTTGTAACAAAAGCACTTTTACATGTTTATTCTGGCATTGGCGCTATCACATTGACGATGGAATTCAGAAACTGCTTCGCCATTGCACGGTAAGACCATGAAACCTCTCCTGAGTATTAATAACTTGTAACAAAAGCACTTTATCATGTTTATTCTAGTATTGGCGCTATCACATTGACGATGAAATTCATCAACTGCTTCGCAATTGCATTCAGCAGTAGCCATGGCGGCGTTTCTATGCTACTGAATGGCTCTGAGCACTATGGGACTCAACATCTTAGGTCATAAGTCCCCTAGAACTTAGAACTACTTAAACCTAACTAACCTAACGACATCACACACACCCATGCCCGAGGCAGGATTCGAACCTGCGACCGTAGCAGTCCCGCGGTTCCGGACTGCAGCGCCAGAACCGCTAGACCACCGCGGCCGGCTATGCTACTGAAGCGATTACGGTAAGCGCTTGAGACTTCTCCTGGGTGTAAATAATTTGAAACTGATGCACTTTTGCATGTTTCTTCTAGCATCAGCACTGTAACATAGATCATGGTACACAGAAATTGATTCGCCATAGAATACAACTTCTGACCTGTCGATTCAATTGGTACTGAGGCGATTACGGTTAGAGGAGACACGTGTCCTGAGTATAAATAACTTGTAACCTATGCACTCTTGCACGTTTATCCTAGTATTGGTACCCTCACATATACGATGATCCAAGGAAATAACATCGCCATACATACGAGGTGTGGCTAGAAAAAAACCGGAGTAGTACTGGTGAAACAATAAAACGAATGCAATAAGGCTGAAAGTCACGTGGCCTGACACGTGACTCTCTCTCCGCCTACTGCTCGAGTTTCATCTGCCTCCTGCACTCAGATTGCCCGTGGCGTCTGTTTTAAGTAGTTGACGTTTTGTCTGGGCTTCGGAAAATGATGAGTGTACAGAAAGAACAGCGTGTTAACATCAAATTTTGTTTCAAACTAGGAAAATCTGCAAGTGAAACGTTTGTAATGTTACAACAAGTGTACGGCGCTGATTGTTTATCGCGAACACAAGTGTTTGAGTGGTTTAAACGATTTAAAGATGGCCGCGAAGACACCAGTGATGACACTCGCACTGGCAGACCATTGTCAGCAAAAACTGATGCAAACATTGAAAAAATCGGTAAACTTGTTCGACAAGATCGCCGTTTAACAATCAGAGCAGTGTCTGACAAGGAAAGTGTTAGGCAGATTCTTCATGAAAGTTTCAACATGAACAAAGTGTGTTCAAAAATGGTTCCAAAGTGTCTCACAATTGAACAGAAGGAACGCCGAAGATGTTCTGACATCCTGGAAAACATTTAAAGTGATCCCACCTTCTTACAAAATGTTATTACTTGCGATGTATCGTGATTTTTACTTACGATCCCGAAACTAAACGCCAATCGATGCATTGGAAAACTCCTGGTTCTCCACGACAAAAAAAGCACGAATGTCAAAATCGAAATTCAAGGCAATGATGATTGTTTTTTTTTGACATCAAAGGGATTGTGCACATTGATTGGGTACCAGAGGGACAAACAGTGAATCAGCATTACTACATTAACGTCCTGGCTACCCTACGTGAGCGAGTACGGAGAAAACGGAACGATTTGTGGAGAAAAAAGTCATGGATCCTTCACCAAGACAATGCCCCAGCTCACAGTGCGTTGTCAGTGAAGACGTTTTTGGCAAAACACAATATTCCCATCTTAGATCATCCACCCTATTCGCCTGATTTGGCCCCCTGTGACTTCTTTCTTTTCCCTAAAGTCAAGTCAGCTTTGAAAGGAACTAGATTTGAGACTGTTGAACCAGTAAAAGAAAAAGCGACGGAAGTAATGTATGGACTTACCGAAAATGATCTGCAGCATTGCTATGAACAGTGTAGAGACCGAGGAGGAGAGTACATTGAAGGAGATAACATGAAATTGTAAATAATTGTAAATAAATGTTTTTCCCACCATCAGTCCGGTTTTTTTTTCTAGCCGCACCTCGTACAACAGGGTCTAACCCGACGTTTCTATTGGTACTGAAGTGATGACGGCAAGGTCATCAACCTCTGTTGAGTATAAATAATTTGTAACAAAAGCACTTTTACATGTTTATTCTGGCATTGGCGCTATCACATTGACGATGAAATTCAGCAACTGCTTCGCAATTGCATTCAGCAGTAGCCATGGCGACGTTTCTATGCTACTGAAGCGATTACGGTAAGCGCTTGATACTTCTCCTGGGTGTAAATAATTTGTAACTCATGCACTTTTGCATGTTTTTTCTAGCCTCAGCACTGTAACATAGATCATGGTACACAGAAATTGATTCACCATAGTATACAACACGTTCTATCCTGTCGATTCAATTGGTACTGAGGCGATTACGGTTAGAGGAGACACCTGTCCTGATTATAAATAACTTGTAACCAATGCATTCTTGCATGTTTATCCTAGTATTGCTACCCTCACATATACGATGATCCACAGAAATAGCATCGCCATACATTCAACAGCGTCTAATCCGACGTATCTATTGGTACTGAAGTGATTACGGCAAGGTCATCAAACCTCTGTTGAATATAAATAACTTGTAACAAAAGCTCTTTTACATGTTTATTCTACCATTGGCGCCATCACATTGACGATGGAATTCAGAAACTGCTTCGCCATTGCACGGTAAGATCATGAAACCTCTCCTGAGTATTAATAACTTGTAACAAAAGCACTTTATCATGTTTATTCTAGTATTGGAGCTATCACATTGACGATAAAATTCAGCAACTGCTTCGCAATTGCATTCAGCACTAGCCATGGCGGCGTTTCTATGCTACTGAAGCAATTACGGTAAGCGCTTGAAAATTCTCCTGCGTGTAAATAATTTGTAACTGATGCACTTTTGCATGTTTTTTCTAGCCTCAGCACTGTAACATAGATCATGGTACACAGAAATTGATTCACCAAAGTATACAACTTCTAACCTGTTGATTCAATTGGTACTGAGGCGATTACGGTTAGAGGAGACACAGGTCGTGAGTATAAATAACTTGTAAGCTATGCACTCTTGCATGTTTATCCTAGTATTGGCACCCTCACATATACGATGATCCATAGAAATAGCAATGCCATACATACAACAGGGTCTAACCCGACGTTTCCATTGGTCATTAAGTGATGACGGCAAGGTCATCAAACCTCTGTTGAGTATAAATAACTTGTAACAAAAGCACTTTTACATGTTTATTCTGGCATTGGCGCTAACACATTGACGAAGGAATTCAGAAACTGCTTCGCCATTGCACGGTAAGATCATGAAACCTCTCCTGAGTATTAATAACTTGTAACGAAAGCACTGCATCATGTTCATTCTAGTATTGGCGCTATCACATTGACGATGAAATTCAGCAACTGCTTCGCAATTGCATTCAGCAGTAGCCATGGCGACGTTTCTATGCTACTGAAGTGATGACGGTAAGCTCTTGAAACTTCTCCTGGGTGTACATAATTTGTAACTGATGCACTTTTGCATGTTTTTTCTAGCCTCAGCACTGTAACATAGATCATGGTACACAAAAATTGATTCACTATAGTATACAACAAGTTCTAACCTGTCGATTCAACTGGTACTGAGGCGATTACAGGTAGAGGAGACACCTGTCCTGATTATAAATAACTTGTACCCTATGCACTCTTGCACGTTTATCCTAGTATTGGTACCCCCACATATAAGATGATCCACAGAAATAGCATCGCCATACATACAACAGGGCCTAGCCCGAAGTTCCTATTGGTACTGAAGTGATGACGGCAAGGTCATCAAACCTCTGTTGAGTATAAATAACTTGTAACAAAAGCACTTTTACATGTTTATTCCGGTATTGGCGCTATCACATTGACGATGGAATTCAGAAACTGCTTCGCCATTGCACGGTAAGATCATGAAACCTCTCCTGAGTATTAATAACTTGTAACAAAAGCACTTCATCATGTTTATTCTAGTATTGGCGCTATCACATTGATGATGAAATTCAGCAACTGCTTCGCAATTGCATTCAGCAGTAGCCGTGGCGACGTTTCTACGCTACTGAAGCGATTACGGTAAGCGCTTGAAACTTCTACTGTGTGTAAATAATTTGAAACTGATGCACTTTTGCATGTTTTTTCTAGCCTCAGCACTGTAACATAGATCATGGTACACAGAAATTGATTCACCATAGTATACAACACGTTCTATCCTGTCGATTCAATTGGTACTGAGGCGATTACGGTTAGAGGAGACACCTGTCCTGATTATAAATAAATTGTAACCAATGCATTCTTGCACGTTTATCCTAGTATTGCTACCCTCACATATACGATGATCCACAGAAATAGCATCGCCATACATTCAACAGCGTCTAATCCGACGTATCTATTGGTACTGAAGTGATTACGGCAAGGTCATCAAACCTCTGTTGAATATAAATAACTTGTAACAAAAGCTCTTTTACATGTTTATTCTACCATTGGCGCCATCACATTGACGATGGAATTCAGAAACTGCTTCGCCATTGCACGGTAAGATCATGAAACCTCTCCTGAGTATTAATAACTTGTAACAAAAGCAATTTATCATGTTTATTCTAGTACTGGTCCTATCACATTGACGATGAAATTCAGCAACTGCTTGGCAATTGCATTCAGCAGTAGCCATGGCGACGTTTCTATGCTACTGAAGCGATTACGGTAAGCGCTTGAAACTTCTCCTAGGTGTAAATAATTTGTAACTGATGCACTTTTGCATGTTTTTTCTAGCCTCAGCACTGTAACATAGATCATGGTACACAGAAACTGATTCACCATAGTATACTACACGTTCTAACCTGTCGATTCAATTGGTACTGAGGCGATTACGGTTAGAGAAGACACCAGTCCTGATAAAAAATAACTTGTAACATATGCACTCTTGCATGTTTATCCTAGCATTGGCACCCTCACATATACGATGGTCTACAGAAATAGCATCGCTATACATACAACAGGGTCTCGCCCGACGTTTCTATTGGTACTGAAGTGATTACGGCAAGGTCATCAAACCTCCGTTGAGTATAAATAACTTGTAACAAAAGCACTTTTACATGTATATTGTGGCTTTGGCGCTATCGCATTGACGATGGAATTCAGAAACTGCTTCGCAATTGCACGGTACGATCATTAAACCTCTCATGTGTATTAATAACTTGTAACAAAAGCACTTTATCATGTTTAATCTAGTATTGGCGCTATCACATTGACGATGAAATTCAGCAACTGCTTCGCAATTGCATTCAGCAGTAGCCATGGCTACGTTTCTATGTTCTTGAAGCGATTATGGTAAGCGCTTGAAACTTCTCCTGCGTGTAAATAATTTGAAACTGATGCACTTTTGCATGTTTTTTCTGGCCTCAGCACTGTCACATAGATCATGGTACACAGAAATTGATTCACCATAGTATACAACACCTTCTAACCTGTCGATTCAATTGCTACTGAGGCGATTACGGTTAGAGAAGACACCAGTCCTGATAATAAATAACTTGTAACCTATGCACTCTTGCATGTTTATCCTAGTATTGGTACCCTCACACATACGATGATCGACAGGAATAGCATCGCCATACATACAACAGGGTCTAAACCGACGTTTTCATTGCTAGTGAAGTGATGACGGCAAGGTCATCAAACCTTTGTTGAGTATAAATAACTTATAACAAAAGCACTCTTACATGTTTATTCTGGCATTGGCGCTATCACATTGACGATGGAATTCAGAAACTGTTTCGCCATTGCACGGTATGTTCAAGAAACCTCTCCTGAGTATTAATAACTTGTAACAAAAGCACTTTCGCATGTTTATTCTAGTATTGGAGCTATCACATTGACGATGAAATTCAGCAACTGCTTCGCAATTGCATTCAGCAGTAGCCATGGCGACGTTTCTATGCTACTGAAGCGATTACGGTAAGCGCTAGAAACTTCTCCTGGGTGTAAATAATTTGTAACTGATGCACCCTTGCATGTTTTTTCTAGCCTCAGCACTGTCACATAGATCATGGTACACAGAAATTGATTCACCATAGTATACAACACGTTCTAACCTGCCGGTTCAATTGCTACGGAGGCGATTACGGTTAGAGGAGACACCTGTCCTGATTATAAATAACTTGTAACCTATGCACTCTTGCATGTTTATCCTAGTATTGGCAAACCTCACATATACGAAGATCCACAGGAATAGCATAGCCATACATACAACAGGGTCTAACCCGACGTTTCTATTGGTACTGAAGTGATGACGGCAAGGTCATCAAACCTCTGTTGAGTATAAATAAATTGTAACAAAAGCACTTTTACATGTTTATTCTGGCATTGGCGCTATCACATTGACGATGAAATTCAGCAACTGCTTCGCAATTGCATTCAGCAGTAGCCATGGCGACGTTTCTATGCTACTGAAGCGATTACGGTAAGCGCTTGATACTTCTCCTGGGTGTAAATAATTTGTAACTGATGCACTTTTGCATGTTTTTTCTAGCTTCAGCACTGTAACATAGATCATGGTACACAGAAATTGATTCACCATAGTATACAACACGTTCTAACCTGTCGAATCAATTGGTACTGAGGCGATTACGGTTAGAGGAGACACCTGTCCTGATTATAAATACCTTGCAACCTATGCATTCTTCCATGTTTATCCTAGTATTGGTACCCTCACATATACGATGATCCATAGAAATAGCATCGCCATACATACAACAGGGTCTAACCGACGTTTCTATTGGTACTGAAGTGATGAGGGCAAGGTCATCAAACCTTTGTTGAGTATAAATAACTTGTAACAAAAGCACTTTTACATGTTTATTCTGGCATTGGCGCTATCCCATTGACGATGGAATTCCGAAACTGCTTCGCCATTGCACGGTAAGATCATGAAACCTCTCCTGAGTATTAATAACTTGTAACAAAAGCACTTTATCATGTTTATTCTAGTATTGGCGCTATCACATTGACGATGAAATTCAGCAACTGCTTCGCAATTGCATTCAGCAGTAGCCATGGCGGCGTTTCTATGCTACTGAAGCGATTACGGTAAGCGCTTGAGACTTCTCCTGGGTGTAAATAATTTGAAACTGATGCACTTTTGCATGTTTCTTCTAGCCTCAGCACTGTAACATAGATCATGGTACACAGAAATTGATTCGCCATAGAATACAACTTCTGACCTGTCGATTCAATTGGTACTGAGGCGATTATGGTTAGAGGAGACACATGTCCTGAGTATAAATAACTTGTAACCTATGCACTCTTGCACGTTTATCCTAGTATTGGTACCCTCACATATACGATGATCCAAGGAAATAGCATCGCCATACATACGAGGTGTGGCTAGAAAAAAACCGGAGTAGTACTGGTGAAACAATAAAACGAATGCAATAAGGCTGAAAGTCACGTGGCCTGTCACGTGAATCTCCCTCCGCCTACTGCTCGAGTTTCATCTGCCTCCTGCACTCAGATTTCCCGTGGCGTCTGTTTTAAGTAGTTGACGTTTTGTCTGGGCTTCGGAAAATGTTGAGTGTACAGAAAGAACAGCGTGTTAACATCAAATTTTGTTTCAAACTAGGAAAATCTGCAAGTGAAACGTTTGTAATGTTACAACAAGTGTACGGCGCTGATTGTTTATCGCGAACACAAGTGTTTGAGTGGTTTAAACGATTTAAAGATGGCCGCGAAGACACCAGTGATGACACTCGCACTGGCAGACCATTGTCAGCAAAAACTGATGCAAACATTGAAAAAATCGGTAAACTTGTTCGACAAGATCGCCGTTTAACAATCAGAGCAGTGTCTGACAAGGAAAGTGTTAGGCAGATTCTTCATGAAAGTTTCAACATGAACAAAGTGTGTTCAAAAATGGTTCCAAAGTGTCTCACAATTGAACAGAAGGAACGCCGAAGATGTTCTGACATCCTGGAAAACATTTAAAGTGATCCCACCTTCTTACAAAATGTTATTACTTGCGATGTATCGTGATTTTTACTTACGATCCCGAAACTAAACGCCAATCGATGCATTGGAAAACTCCTGGTTCTCCACGACAAAAAAAGCACGAATGTCAAAATCGAAATTCAAGGCAATGATGATTGTTTTTTTTTTTTTGACATCAAAGGGATTGTGCACATTGATTGGGTACCAGAGGGACAAACAGTGAATCAGCATTACTACATTAACGTCCTGGCTACCCTACGTGAGCGAGTACGGAGAAAACGGAACGATTTGTGGAGAAAAAAGTCATGGATCCTTCACCAAGACAATGCCCCAGCTCACAGTGCGTTGTCAGTGAAGACGTTTTTGGCAAAACACAATATTCCCATCTTAGATCATCCACCCTATTCGCCTGATTTGGCCCCCTGTGACTTCTTTCTTTTCCCTAAAGTCAAGTCAGCTTTGAAAGGAACTAGATTTGAGACTGTTGAACCAGTAAAAGAAAAAGCGACGGAAGTAATGTATGGACTTACCGAAAATGATCTGCAGCATTGCTATGAACAGTGTAGAGACCGAGGAGGAGAGTACATTGAAGGAGATAACATGAAATTGTAAATAATTGTAATTAAATGTTTTCCCACCATCAATCCGGTTTTTTTCTAGCCGCACCTCGTACAACAGGGTCTAACCCGACGTTTCTATTGGTACTGAAGTGATGAGGGCAAGGTCATCAAACCTCTGTTGAGTATAAATAACTTGTAACATTAGCACTTTTACATGTTTATTCTGGCATTGGCGCTATCACATTGACGATGGAATTCAGAAACTGCTTCGCCATTGCACGGTAAGCTCATGAAACCTCTCCTGAGTATTAATAACTTGTAACAAAAGCACTTTATCATGTTTATTCTAGTATTGGCGCTATCACATTGACGATGAAATTCAGCAACTGCTTCGCAATTGCATTCAGCAGTAGCCATGGCGACGTTTCTATGCTACTGAAGCGATTACGGTAAGCGCTTGAAACTTCTCCTGCGTGTAAATAATTTGAAACTGATGCACTTTTGCATGTTTCTTCTAGCTTCAGCACTGTAACATAGATCATGGTACACAGAAATTGATTCTCCATAGTATACAACACGTTCTAACCTGTCGAATCAATTGGTACTGAGGCGATTACGGTTAGAGGAGACACCTGTCCTGATTATAAATACCTTGCAACCTATGCATTCTTGCATGTTTATCCTAGTATTGGTACCCTCACATATACGATGATCCATAGAAATAGCATCGCCATACATACAACAGGGTCTAACCGACGTTTCTATTGGTACTGAAGGGATGAGGGCAAGGTCATCAAACCTTTGTTGAGTATAAATAACTTGTAACAAAAGCACTTTTACATGTTTATTCTGGCATTGGCGCTATCACATTGACGATGGAATTCAGAAACTGCTTCGCCATTGCACGGTAAGACCATGAAACCTCTCCTGAGTATTAATAACTTGTAACAAAAGCACTTTATCATGTTTATTCTAGTATTGGCGCTATCACATTGACAATGAAATTCATCAACTGCTTCGCAATTGCATTCAGCAGTAGCCATGGCGGCGTTTCTATGCTACTGAATGGCTCTGAGCACTATGGGACTCAACATCTTAGGTCATAAGTCCCCTAGAACTTAGAACTACTTAAACCTAACTAACCTAACGACATCACACACACCCATGCCCGAGGCAGGATTCGAACCTGCGACCGTAGCAGTCCCGCGGTTCCGGACTGCAGCGCCAGAACCGCTAGACCACCGCGGCCGGCTATGCTACTGAAGCGATTACGGTAAGCGCTTGAGACTTCTCCTGGGTGTAAATAATTTGAAACTGATGCACTTTTGCATGTTTCTTCTAGCATCAGCACTGTAACATAGATCATGGTACACAGAAATTGATTCGCCATAGAATACAACTTCTGACCTGTCGATTCAATTGGTACTGAGGCGATTACGGTTAGAGGAGACACGTGTCCTGAGTATAAATAACTTGTAACCTATGCACTCTTGCACGTTTATCCTAGTATTGGTACCCTCACATATACGATGATCCAAGGAAATAACATCGCCATACATACGAGGTGTGGCTAGAAAAAAACCGGAGTAGTACTGGTGAAACAATAAAACGAATGCAATAAGGCTGAAAGTCACGTGGCCTGACACGTGACTCTCTCTCCGCCTACTGCTCGAGTTTCATCTGCCTCCTGCACTCAGATTGCCCGTGGCGTCTGTTTTAAGTAGTTGACGTTTTGTCTGGGCTTCGGAAAATGATGAGTGTACAGAAAGAACAGCGTGTTAACATCAAATTTTGTTTCAAACTAGGAAAATCTGCAAGTGAAACGTTTGTAATGTTACAACAAGTGTACGGCGCTGATTGTTTATCGCGAACACAAGTGTTTGAGTGGTTTAAACGATTTAAAGATGGCCGCGAAGACACCAGTGATGACACTCGCACTGGCAGACCATTGTCAGCAAAAACTGATGCAAACATTGAAAAAATCGGTAAACTTGTTCGACAAGATCGCCGTTTAACAATCAGAGCAGTGTCTGACAAGGAAAGTGTTAGGCAGATTCTTCATGAAAGTTTCAACATGAACAAAGTGTGTTCAAAAATGGTTCCAAAGTGTCTCACAATTGAACAGAAGGAACGCCGAAGATGTTCTGACATCCTGGAAAACATTTAAAGTGATCCCACCTTCTTACAAAATGTTATTACTTGCGATGTATCGTGATTTTTACTTACGATCCCGAAACTAAACGCCAATCGATGCATTGGAAAACTCCTGGTTCTCCACGACAAAAAAAGCACGAATGTCAAAATCGAAATTCAAGGCAATGATGATTGTTTTTTTTTGACATCAAAGGGATTGTGCACATTGATTGGGTACCAGAGGGACAAACAGTGAATCAGCATTACTACATTAACGTCCTGGCTACCCTACGTGAGCGAGTACGGAGAAAACGGAACGATTTGTGGAGAAAAAAGTCATGGATCCTTCACCAAGACAATGCCCCAGCTCACAGTGCGTTGTCAGTGAAGACGTTTTTGGCAAAACACAATATTCCCATCTTAGATCATCCACCCTATTCGCCTGATTTGGCCCCCTGTGACTTCTTTCTTTTCCCTAAAGTCAAGTCAGCTTTGAAAGGAACTAGATTTGAGACTGTTGAACCAGTAAAAGAAAAAGCGACGGAAGTAATGTATGGACTTACCGAAAATGATCTGCAGCATTGCTATGAACAGTGTAGAGACCGAGGAGGAGAGTACATTGAAGGAGATAACATGAAATTGTAAATAATTGTAAATAAATGTTTTTCCCACCATCAGTCCGGTTTTTTTTTCTAGCCGCACCTCGTACAACAGGGTCTAACCCGACGTTTCTATTGGTACTGAAGTGATGACGGCAAGGTCATCAACCTCTGTTGAGTATAAATAATTTGTAACAAAAGCACTTTTACATGTTTATTCTGGCATGGGCGCTATCACATTGACGATGAAATTCAGCAACTGCTTCGCAATTGCATTCAGCAGTAGCCATGGCGACGTTTCTATGCTACTGAAGCGATTACGGTAAGCGCTTGATACTTCTCCTGGGTGTAAATAATTTGTAACTCATGCACTTTTGCATGTTTTTTCTAGCCTCAGCACTGTAACATAGATCATGGTACACAGAAATTGATTCACCATAGTATACAACACGTTCTATCCTGTCGATTCAATTGGTACTGAGGCGATTACGGTTAGAGGAGACACCTGTCCTGATTATAAATAACTTGTAACCAATGCATTCTTGCATGTTTATCCTAGTATTGCTACCCTCACATATACGATGATCCACAGAAATAGCATCGCCATACATTCAACAGCGTCTAATCCGACGTATCTATTGGTACTGAAGTGATTACGGCAAGGTCATCAAACCTCTGTTGAATATAAATAACTTGTAACAAAAGCTCTTTTACATGTTTATTCTACCATTGGCGCCATCACATTGACGATGGAATTCAGAAACTGCTTCGCCATTGCACGGTAAGATCATGAAACCTCTCCTGAGTATTAATAACTTGTAACAAAAGCACTTTATCATGTTTATTCTAGTATTGGAGCTATCACATTGACGATAAAATTCAGCAACTGCTTCGCAATTGCATTCAGCACTAGCCATGGCGGCGTTTCTATGCTACTGAAGCAATTACGGTAAGCGCTTGAAAATTCTCCTGCGTGTAAATAATTTGTAACTGATGCACTTTTGCATGTTTTTTCTAGCCTCAGCACTGTAACATAGATCATGGTACACAGAAATTGATTCACCAAAGTATACAACTTCTAACCTGTTGATTCAATTGGTACTGAGGCGATTACGGTTAGAGGAGACACAGGTCGTGAGTATAAATAACTTGTAAGCTATGCACTCTTGCATGTTTATCCTAGTATTGGCACCCTCACATATACGATGATCCATAGAAATAGCAATGCCATACATACAACAGGGTCTAACCCGACGTTTCCATTGGTCATTAAGTGATGACGGCAAGGTCATCAAACCTCTGTTGAGTATAAATAACTTGTAACAAAAGCACTTTTACATGTTTATTCTGGCATTGGCGCTAACACATTGACGAAGGAATTCAGAAACTGCTTCGCCATTGCACGGTAAGATCATGAAACCTCTCCTGAGTATTAATAACTTGTAACGAAAGCACTGCATCATGTTCATTCTAGTATTGGCGCTATCACATTGACGATGAAATTCAGCAACTGCTTCGCAATTGCATTCAGCAGTAGCCATGGCGACGTTTCTATGCTACTGAAGTGATGACGGTAAGCTCTTGAAACTTCTCCTGGGTGTACATAATTTGTAACTGATGCACTTTTGCATGTTTTTTCTAGCCTCAGCACTGTAACATAGATCATGGTACACAAAAATTGATTCACTATAGTATACAACAAGTTCTAACCTGTCGATTCAACTGGTACTGAGGCGATTACAGGTAGAGGAGACACCTGTCCTGATTATAAATAACTTGTACCCTATGCACTCTTGCACGTTTATCCTAGTATTGGTACCCCCACATATAAGATGATCCACAGAAATAGCATCGCCATACATACAACAGGGCCTAGCCCGAAGTTCCTATTGGTACTGAAGTGATGACGGCAAGGTCATCAAACCTCTGTTGAGTATAAATAACTTGTAACAAAAGCACTTTTACATGTTTATTCCGGTATTGGCGCTATCACATTGACGATGGAATTCAGAAACTGCTTCGCCATTGCACGGTAAGATCATGAAACCTCTCCTGAGTATTAATAACTTGTAACAAAAGCACTTCATCATGTTTATTCTAGTATTGGCGCTATCACATTGATGATGAAATTCAGCAACTGCTTCGCAATTGCATTCAGCAGTAGCCGTGGCGACGTTTCTACGCTACTGAAGCGATTACGGTAAGCGCTTGAAACTTCTACTGTGTGTAAATAATTTGAAACTGATGCACTTTTGCATGTTTTTTCTAGCCTCAGCACTGTAACATAGATCATGGTACACAGAAATTGATTCACCATAGTATACAACACGTTCTATCCTGTCGATTCAATTGGTACTGAGGCGATTACGGTTAGAGGAGACACCTGTCCTGATTATAAATAAATTGTAACCAATGCATTCTTGCACGTTTATCCTAGTATTGCTACCCTCACATATACGATGATCCACAGAAATAGCATCGCCATACATTCAACAGCGTCTAATCCGACGTATCTATTGGTACTGAAGTGATTACGGCAAGGTCATCAAACCTCTGTTGAATATAAATAACTTGTAACAAAAGCTCTTTTACATGTTTATTCTACCATTGGCGCCATCACATTGACGATGGAATTCAGAAACTGCTTCGCCATTGCACGGTAAGATCATGAAACCTCTCCTGAGTATTAATAACTTGTAACAAAAGCAATTTATCATGTTTATTCTAGTACTGGTCCTATCACATTGACGATGAAATTCAGCAACTGCTTGGCAATTGCATTCAGCAGTAGCCATGGCGACGTTTCTATGCTACTGAAGCGATTACGGTAAGCGCTTGAAACTTCTCCTAGGTGTAAATAATTTGTAACTGATGCACTTTTGCATGTTTTTTCTAGCCTCAGCACTGTAACATAGATCATGGTACACAGAAACTGATTCACCATAGTATACTACACGTTCTAACCTGTCGATTCAATTGGTACTGAGGCGATTACGGTTAGAGAAGACACCAGTCCTGATAAAAAATAACTTGTAACATATGCACTCTTGCATGTTTATCCTAGCATTGGCACCCTCACATATACGATGGTCTACAGAAATAGCATCGCTATACATACAACAGGGTCTCGCCCGACGTTTCTATTGGTACTGAAGTGATTACGGCAAGGTCATCAAACCTCCGTTGAGTATAAATAACTTGTAACAAAAGCACTTTTACATGTATATTGTGGCTTTGGCGCTATCGCATTGACGATGGAATTCAGAAACTGCTTCGCAATTGCACGGTACGATCATTAAACCTCTCATGTGTATTAATAACTTGTAACAAAAGCACTTTATCATGTTTAATCTAGTATTGGCGCTATCACATTGACGATGAAATTCAGCAACTGCTTCGCAATTGCATTCAGCAGTAGCCATGGCTACGTTTCTATGTTCTTGAAGCGATTATGGTAAGCGCTTGAAACTTCTCCTGCGTGTAAATAATTTGAAACTGATGCACTTTTGCATGTTTTTTCTGGCCTCAGCACTGTCACATAGATCATGGTACACAGAAATTGATTCACCATAGTATACAACACCTTCTAACCTGTCGATTCAATTGCTACTGAGGCGATTACGGTTAGAGAAGACACCAGTCCTGATAATAAATAACTTGTAACCTATGCACTCTTGCATGTTTATCCTAGTATTGGTACCCTCACACATACGATGATCGACAGGAATAGCATCGCCATACATACAACAGGGTCTAAACCGACGTTTTCATTGCTAGTGAAGTGATGACGGCAAGGTCATCAAACCTTTGTTGAGTATAAATAACTTATAACAAAAGCACTCTTACATGTTTATTCTGGCATTGGCGCTATCACATTGACGATGGAATTCAGAAACTGTTTCGCCATTGCACGGTATGTTCAAGAAACCTCTCCTGAGTATTAATAACTTGTAACAAAAGCACTTTCGCATGTTTATTCTAGTATTGGAGCTATCACATTGACGATGAAATTCAGCAACTGCTTCGCAATTGCATTCAGCAGTAGCCATGGCGACGTTTCTATGCTACTGAAGCGATTACGGTAAGCGCTAGAAACTTCTCCTGGGTGTAAATAATTTGTAACTGATGCACCCTTGCATGTTTTTTCTAGCCTCAGCACTGTCACATAGATCATGGTACACAGAAATTGATTCACCATAGTATACAACACGTTCTAACCTGCCGGTTCAATTGCTACGGAGGCGATTACGGTTAGAGGAGACACCTGTCCTGATTATAAATAACTTGTAACCTATGCACTCTTGCATGTTTATCCTAGTATTGGCAAACCTCACATATACGAAGATCCACAGGAATAGCATAGCCATACATACAACAGGGTCTAACCCGACGTTTCTATTGGTACTGAAGTGATGACGGCAAGGTCATCAAACCTCTGTTGAGTATAAATAAATTGTAACAAAAGGACTTTTACATGTTTATTCTGGCATTGGTGGATCACATTGACGATGGAATTCAGAAACTGCTTCGTCATTGTACGGTAAGATCATGAAACCTCTCCTGAGTATTAATAACTTGTAACAAAAGCACTTTATCATGTTTATTCTAGTATTGGCGCTATCACATTGACGATGAAATTCAGCAACTGCTTCGCAATTGCATTCAGCAGTAGCCATGGCGACGTTTCTATGCTACTGAAGCAATTACGGTAAGCGCTTGAAAATTCTCCTGCGTGTAAATAATTTGAAACTGATGCACTTTTGCATGTTTTTTCTAGCCTCAGCACTGTAACATAGATCATGGTAAACAGAAATTGATTCACCAAAGTATACAACTTCTAACCTGTTGATTCAATTGGTACTGAGGCGATTACGGTTAGAGGAGACACAGGTCGTGAGTATAAATAACTTGTAAGCTATGCACTCTTGCATGTTTATCCTAGTATTGGTACCCTCACATATACGATGATCCATAGAAATAGCAATGCCATACATACAACAGGGTCTAACCCGACGTTTCAATTGGTCATGAAGTGATGACGGCAAGGTCATCAAACCTTTGTTGAGTATAAATAACTTGTAACAAAAGCACTTTTACATGTTTATTCTGCCATTGGCGCTATCACATTCACGATGCAATTCAGAAAATGCTTCGCAATTGCACGGTATGTTCAAGAAACCTCCCCTGAGTATTAATAACTTGTAACGAAAGCACTTTATCATGTTTATTCTAGTATTGGCGCTATCACATTGACGATGAAATTCAGCAACTGCTTCGCAAATGCATTCAGCAGTAGCCATGGCGACGTTTCTATGCTACTGAAGCGATTACGGTAAGCGCTAGAAAGTTCTCCGAGGTGTAAATAATTTGTAACTGATGCACTTTTGCATGTTTTTTCTTGCCTCAGCACTGTAACATAGATCATGGTACACAGAAATTGATTAACCATAGTATACAACACGTTCTAACCTGTCGATTCAATTGGTACTGAGGCGATTACGGTTCGAGGAGATACCTGTCCTGATTATAAATACCTTGCAATCTATGCACTCTTGCATGTTCATCCTAGCATCGGCACCCTCACATATGCGATGGTCTACAGAAATAGCATCGCTATACATACAACAGGGTCTAACACGACGTTTCTATTGGTACTGAAGTGATGACGGCAAGGTCATCAAACCTCTGTTGAGTATAAATAACTTGTAACAAAAGCACTTTTACATGTTTATTCCGGTATTGGCGCTATCACATTGACGATGGAATTCAGAAACTGCTTCGCCATTCCACGTTAAGGTCATGAAACCTCTCCTGAGTATTAATAACTTGTAACAAAAGCACTTCATCATGTTTATTCTAGTATTGGCGCTATCACATTGATGATGAAATTCAGCAACTGCTTCGCAATTGCATTCAGCAGTAGCCGTGGCGACGTTTCTACGCTACTGAAGCGATTACGGTAAGCGCTTGAAACTTCTACTGCGTGTAAATAATTTGAAACTGATGCACTTTTGCATGTTTTTTCTAGCCTCAGCACTGTAACATAGATCATGGTACACAGAAACTGATTCACCATAGTATACTACACGTTCTAACCTGTCGATTCAATTGGTACTGAGGCGATTACGGTTAGAGAAGACACCAGTCCTGATAAAAAATAACTTGTAACATATGCACTCTTGCATGTTTATCCTAGCATTGGCACCCTCACATATACGATGGTCTACAGAAATAGCATCGCTATACATACAACAGGGTCTAGCCCGACGTTTCTATTGGTACTGAAGTGATTACGGCAAGGTCATCAAACCTCTGTTGAGTATAAATAACTTGTAACAAAAGCACTTTTACATGTATATTGTGGCTTTGGCGCTATCGCATTGACGATGGAATTCAGAAACTGCTTCGCAATTGCACGGTAAGATCATTAAACCTCTCATGTGTATTAATAACTTGTAACAAAAGCACTTTATCATGTTTAATCTAGTATTGGCGCTATCACATTGACGATGAAATTCAGCAACTGCTTCGCAATTGCATTCAGCAGTA
This sequence comes from Schistocerca nitens, assembly GCF_023898315.1. NCBI lineage: Eukaryota > Metazoa > Arthropoda > Insecta > Orthoptera > Acrididae > Schistocerca > Schistocerca nitens. Next base: position 82,691,717 of record NC_064617.1, on the reverse strand, counting down.
GCCATGGCTACGTTTCTATGTTCTTGCAGCGATTATGGTAAGCGCTTGAAACTTCTCCTGCGTGTAAATAATTTGAAACTGATGCACTTTTGCATGTTTTTTCTGGCCTCAGCACTGTCACATAGATCATGGTACACAGAAATTGATTCACCATAGTATACAACACCTTCTAACCTGTCGATTCAATTGCTACTGAGGCGATTACGGTTAGAGAAGACGCCAGTCCTGATAATAAATAACTTGTAACATATGCACTCTTGCATGTTTATCCTAGCATTGGCACCCTCACATATACGATGGTCTACAGAAATAGCATCGCTATACATACAACAGGGTCTAGCCCGACGTTTCTATTGGTACTGAAGTGATGACGGCAAGGTCATCAAACCTCTGTTGAGTATAAATAACTTGTAACAAATGCACTTTTACATGTTTATTCTGGCATTGGCGCTATCACATTGATGATGGAATTCAGAAACTGCTTCGCCATTGCACGGTAATATCATGAAACCTCTCCTGAGTATTACTAACTTGTAACAAAAGCACTTTATCATGTTTATTCTAGTATCGGCGCTATCACATTGACGATGAAATTCAGCAACTGCTTCGCAATTGCATTCAGCAGTAGCCATGGCGACGTTTCTATGCTACTGAAGCGATTACGGTAGGCGCTTGAAACTTGTCCTAGGTGTAAATAATTTGTAACTAATGCACTTTTGCTTGTTTTTTCTAGCGTTAGCACTGTAACATAGATCATGTTACACAGAAATTGATTCGCCATAGTATACAACTTCTGACCTGTCGATTCAATTGGCACTGAGCCCATTACGGTTAGCGGAGACACCTGTCCTGAGTATAAATAACTTGTATCCGATGCACCCTTGCATGTTTATCCTAGTATTGGTACCGTCCCATATACGATGATCCACAGAAATAGCATCGCCATACATACAACAGGGTCTAAGCCGACGTTTGTATTGGTACTGAAGTGATGACGGCAAGGTCATCAAGCCTCTGTTGAGTATAAATAACTTGTAACAAAAGCACTTTTACATGTTTATTCTTTCATTTGCGCTATCACATTGACGATGGAATTCAGAAAGTGCTTCGCTATTGCACGCTAAGATCATGAAAACTCTCCTGACTATTAATAACTTGCAACAAAAGCACATTATCATGATTATTCTAGTATTGGTGCTATCACATTGACGATGAAATTCAGCAACTGCTTGGCAATTGCATTCTGCAGTAGCCATGTCGAAATTTCTATGCTACTGAAGCGATTACGGTAAACGCTTGAAACTTCTCCTGCGTGTAAATAATTTGAAACTGATGCACTTTTGCATGTTTTTTCTAGCGTCAGCACTGTAACATAGATCATGGTACACAGAAATTTATTCGCCATAGTATACAGCTTCTGACCTGTCGATTCAATTGGTACTGAGGCGATTACGGTTAGAGGAGACACCTCTCCTGATTATAAATAAATGGCAACCTATGCACTCTTGCATGTTCATCCTAGCATTGGCACTCTCCCATATACGATGGTCTACAGAAATTGTTTCGCCATACATAAAACAGGGTCTAGCCCGACGTTTCTATTGGTACTGAAGTGATGACGGCAAGGTAATCAAACCTCTGTTGAGTATAAATAACTTGTAACAAAAGCACTTTTACATGTTTATTCTGGTATTGGCGCTATCACATTGACGAAGGAATTCAGAAACTGCTTCGCCATTGCACGGTAAGCTCATCAAACCTCTGCTGAGTATTAATAATTTGTAACAATAGCACTTTTACATGTTTATTCAGGTATTGGCGCTATCACATTGACGATGGAATTCAGAAACTGCTTCGCCATTGCACGGTAAGCTCGTGAAACCTCTCCTGAGTATTAATAATTTGTAACAATAACACTTTTACATGTTTATTTTGGTATTGGCGCTATCACATTGACGATGGAATTCAGAAACTGCTTCGCTATTGCACGGTAAGCTCATGAAACCTCTCCTGAGTGTTAATAACTTGTAACAAAAGCACTTTTACATGTTTATTCTGGTATTGGCGTTATCACATTGACGAAGGAATTCAGAAACTGCTTCGCCATTGCACGGTAAGCTCATCAAACCTCTGTTGAGTATAAATAACTTGTAACAAAAGCACTTTTACATGTTTATTCAGGTATTGGCGTTATCACATTGACGAAGGAATTCAGAAACTGCTTCGCCATTGCACGGTAAGCTCATCAAACCTCTGCTGAGTATTAATAATTTGTAACAATAGCACTTTTACATGTTTATTCAGGTATTGGCGCTATCACATTGACGAAGGAATTCAGAAACTGCTTCGCCATTGCACGGTAAGCTCATCAAACCTCTGCTGAGTATTAATAATTTGTAACAATAGCACTTTTACATGTTTATTCAGGTATTGGCGCTATCACATTGACGATGGAATTCAGAAACTGCTTCGCTATTGCACGGTAAGCTCATGAAACCTCTCCTGAGTGTTAATAACTTGTAACAAAAGCACTTTTACATGTTTATTCTGGTATTGGCGTTATCACATTGACGAAGGAATTCAGAAACTGCTTCGCCATTGCACGGTAAGCTCATCAAACCTCTGTTGAGTATAAATAACTTGTAACAAAAGCACTTTTACATGTTTATTCAGGTATTGGCGTTATCACATTGACGAAGGAATTCAGAAACTGCTTCGCCATTGCACGGTAAGCTCATCAAACCTCTGCTGAGTATTAATAATTTGTAACAATAGCACTTTTACATGTTTATTCAGGTATTGGCGCTATCACATTGACGAAGGAATTCAGAAACTGCTTCGCCATTGCACGGTAAGCTCATCAAACCTCTGCTGAGTATTAATAATTTGTAACAATAGCACTTTTACATGTTTATTCAGGTATTGGCGCTATCACATTGACGATGGAATTCAGAAACTGCTTCGCCATTGCACGGTAAGCTCGTGAAACCTCTCCTGAGTATTAATAATTTGTAACAATAACACTTTTACATGTTTATTTTGGTATTGGCGCTATCACATTGACGATGGAATTCAGAAACTGCTTCGCTATTGCACGGTAAGCTCATGAAACCTCTCCTGAGTGTTAATAACTTGTAACAAAAGCACTTTTACATGTTTATTCTGGTATTGGCGTTATCACATTGACGAAGGAATTCAGAAACTGCTTCGCCATTGCACGGTAAGCTCATCAAACCTCTGCTGAGTATTAATAATTTGTAACAATAGCACTTTTACATGTTTATTCAGGTATTGGCGCTATCACATTGACGAAGGAATTCAGAAAGTGCTTCGCCATTGCACGGTAAGCTCATCAAACCTCTGCTGAGTATTAATAATTTGTAACAATAACACTTTTACATGTTTATTTTGGTATTGGCGCTATCACATTGACGATGGAATTCAGAAACTGCTTCGCTATTGCACGGTAAGCTCATGAAACCTCTCCTGAGTGTTAATAACTTGTAACAAAAGCACTTTTACATGTTTATTCTGGTATTGGCGTTATCACATTGACGAAGGAATTCAGAAACTGCTTCGCCATTGCACGGTAAGCTCATCAAACCTCTGTTGAGTATAAATAACTTGTAACAAAAGCACTTTTACATGTTTATTCAGGTATTGGCGTTATCACATTGACGAAGGAATTCAGAAACTGCTTCGCCATTGCACGGTAAGCTCATCAAACCTCTGCTGAGTATTAATAATTTGTAACAATAGCACTTTTACATGTTTATTCAGGTATTGGCGCTATCACATTGACGAAGGAATTCAGAAACTGCTTCGCCATTGCACGGTAAGCTCATCAAACCTCTGCTGAGTATTAATAATTTGTAACAATAGCACTTTTACATGTTTATTCAGGTATTGGCGCTATCACATTGACGATGGAATTCAGAAACTGCTTCGCCATTGCACGGTAAGCTCGTGAAACCTCTCCTGAGTATTAATAATTTGTAACAATAACACTTTTACATGTTTATTTTGGTATTGGCGCTATCACATTGACGATGGAATTCAGAAACTGCTTCGCTATTGCACGGTAAGCTCATGAAACCTCTCCTGAGTGTTAATAACTTGTAACAAAAGCACTTTTACATGTTTATTCTGGTATTGGCGTTATCACATTGACGAAGGAATTCAGAAACTGCTTCGCCATTGCACGGTAAGCTCATCAAACCTCTGCTGAGTATTAATAACTTGTAACAATAGCACTTTTACATGTTTATTCTGGTATTGGCGCTATCACATTGGCGATGGAATTCAGAAACTGCTTCGCCATTGCACGGTAAGCTCATGAAACCTCTCCTGAGTATTAATAACTTGTAACAAAAGCACTTTATCATGTTTATTCTAGTATTGGCGCTATCACATTGACCATGAAATTCAGCAACTGCTTCGCAATTGCATTCAGCAGTAGCCATGGCGACGTTTCTACGCTACTGAAGCGATTACGGTAAGCGCTTGAAACTTCTACTGCGTGTAAATAATTTGAAACTGATGCACTTTTGCATGTTTTTTCTAGCCTCAGCACTGTAACATAGATCATGGTACACAGAAATTGATTCACCATAGTATACAACACGTTCTAACCTGTCGATTCAATTGGTACTGAGGCGATTACGGTTAGAGGAGACACCTGTCCTGATTATAAATAACTTGTAACCAATGCACTCTTGCACGTTTATCCTAGTATTGCTACCCTCACATATACGATGATCCACAGAAATAGCATCGCCATACATTCAACAGCGTCTAATCCGACGTTTCTGTTGGTACTGAAGTGATGACGGCAAGGTCATCAAACCTCTGTTGAATATAAATAACTTGTAACAAAAGCTCTTTTACATGTTTATTCTACCATTGGCGCCATCACATTGACGATGGAATTCAGAAACTGCTTCGCCATTGCACGGTAAGATCATGAAACCTCTCCTGAGTATTAATAACTTGTAACAAAGCACATTATCATGTTTATTCTAGTATTGGCGTGTTTTACTAAGTTTTACTAAGCTTTAAGATCTTTGTTTTTTTAATGAAGTTGAGGTATTATGTGGCTCTGTAACTTTGGGTTGGAAGTATGTAGTGTTTACTAGTCTTCTGAGATATGGTTAAACAAGAACGTTTGTTTATGATTGATTATTCACCGTGACTGCGGACGCAAAATATGATTGTTATTCATTTTTATGTAATTCAATTAAAGTGAAAATTTGTATATTCTACCAGTAAGAGGCGAAATGTGCGAATTGGAGTTTGTAATAAATTCTGGTTTGAGTCAATTAAATATTGTAAAACAATCATAAGCTTGTCCATCACCAGTGACCCCGACCCCGCGCTTCCTATTTCCTTTAAATAACTGTGGGGAGATTGTAACCTGGCTTTTCTAAAGAATTGATTAGTAACACTGTCCAACGCTAAGAACATGAGGCCGGCCGAAGTGGCCGTGCGGTTAAAGGCGCTGCAGTCTGGAACCGCAAGTCCGCTACGGTCGCAGGTTCGAATCCTGCCTCGGGCATGGATGTGTGTGATGTCCTTAGGTTAGTTAGGTTTAGCTAGTTCTAAGTTCTAGGGAACTAATGACCTCAGTAGTTGAGTCCCATAGTGCTCAGAGCCATTGAACCATTGGAACCAAGAACATGAAACCTCTCCTGACTACGAAAAGATTGTAACTGATGCACTTTTTCATATTTATTCTATGCTTGGCACCATCACATTGACAATGGGCCACAGAAATTACTTTGCCATTACATACAAAAGTGTCTAAGCCGACGTTTCTATGGTACGGAGGCAATTATGGTATGCACATAAAATCTCTGCTGAGAATAAATAACTTGTAACGTATACACTTTGGCATGCTTATTCTAGCCTTGGCACTGTCACATTGACGGTGGGACAAAGAAATTATTTCGACATTGCATTCAACAGTGTCCAAGCCGACGTTTCTATGGTACTAATGCGGTTGCGGTAAGCGCTTGAAACTTCTCCTGGGTATAAATAATTTGCAACTGACGCACTTTCGCATGTTTTTTCTAGCCTCAGCGCTGTCACATAGATCATGGTACACAGAAATTGATTCGCCATAGCAACAACATTGTCTAACCAGTTCAATTGGTACTGAGGCGATTACGGTTAAAAGAAACATCTGTCCTGAGTGTAAATAACTTGTAACCTATGCACTCTTGCATGTTTATTGTAGCCCTAGCACCCTCAGATTGACGATGGGACACAGAAATTGCTTCCCCGTTGCATACAACAGGGTCTAAGCAGACGTTTCTATTGGTACTGAAGCGATTACGATAAGCTCATGAAACATCTCCTCAGTATAAATAACTTGTAACCAATGCACTTTTGCGTTTTTATTCTAGCCTTGGCATGCTCACATTGACGATGAGATACAGAAATAGCTTTTCCATGGCATATGATGGGGTCTAAGCCGACTTCCTATGTTGTTGTTGTTGTGGTCTTCAGTCCTGAGACTGGTTTGATGCTGCTCTCCATGCTACTCTATCCTGTGCAAGCTTCTTCACTTCCCAGTACCTACTGCAACCTACATCCTTCTGAATCTGCTTAGTGTATTCATCTCTTGGTCTCCCTCTACGATTTTTACCCTCCACGCTGCCCTCCAATGCTAAATTTGTGATCCTTTGATGCCTCAAAACATGTCCTACCAACCGATCCCTTCTTCTAGTCAAGTTGTGCCACAAACTTCTCTTCTCCCCAATCCTATTCAATACCTCCTCATTAGTTACGTGATCTACCCGCCTTATCTTCAGCATTCTTCTGTAGCACCACATTTCGAAAGCTTCTATTCTCTTCTTGTCCAAACTGGTTATCGTCCATGTTTCACTTCCATACATGGCTACACTCCATACAAATACTTTCAGAAACGACTTCCTGACACTTAAATCTATACTCGATGTTAACAAATTTCTCTTCTTCAGAAACGATTTCCTTGCCATTGCCAGTCTACATTTTATATCCGCTCTACTTCGACCATCATCAGTTATTTTACTCCCTAAATAGCAAAACTCCTTTACTACTTTAAGTGTCTCATTTCCTAATCTAATCCCCTCAGCATCACCCGATTTAATTTGACTACATTCCATTATTCTCGTTTTGCTTTTGTTGATGTTCATCTTATATCCTCCTTTCAAGACACTGTCCATTCCGTTCAACTGCTCTTCCAAGTCCTTTGCTGTCTCTGACAATTACAATGTCATCGGCGAACCTCAAAGTTTTTACTTCTTCTCCATGAATTTTAATACCTACTACGAATTTTTCTTTTGTTTCCTTTGGCCGGCCGCGGTGGTCTAGCGGTTCTGGCGCTGCAGTCGGGAACCGCGGGACTGCTACGGTCGCAGGTTCGAATCCTGCCTCGGGCATGGGTGTGTGTGATGTCCTTAGGTTAGTTAGGTTTAAGTAGTTCTAAGTTCTAGGGGACTTATGACCTAAGATGTTGAGTCCCATAGTGCTCAGAGCCATTTGAATCATTTTTTTTGTTTTTTTATTTCCTTTCCTTTACTGCTTGCTCAATATACAGATTGAATAACATCGGGGAGAGGCTACAACCCTGTGTCACTCCTTTCCCAACCACTGCTTTCCCTCGACTCTTATAACTGCCATCTGGTTTCTGTACAAATTGTAAATAGCCTTTCGCTCCCTGTATTTTACCCCTGCCACCTTCAGAATTTGAAAGAGAGTATTCCAGTTGTCAAAAGCTTTCTCTAAGTCCGCAAATGCTAGAAACGACTTCCTATAGTACTGAGGCAATTACAGTAAGCGCATGAAACCAATTTTAAGTATAAATGACTTGTTACCAATACAATTGGCGGCCGGTGTGGCCGTGTGTTTCTAGGCACATCAGTCTGGAACCGCGCGGCCGCTACGGTCGCAGGTTCGAATCCTGCCTCGGGCATGGATGTGTGTGGTGTCCTTAGGTTAGTTAGGTTTAAGTTGTTCTAAGTTCTAGGGGACTGATGACCTCAGATGTTAAGTCCCATAGTGCTCAGAGCCATTTGAACCATTTGAACCAATACAATTTTGCATGCTTGTTCTAGCCTGGGCACAGTCACATTGACGATGGGACACAGAAATTTCTTCACCAATGCATACAACATGGTCTAAGTAGACGTTTCTGTGGTACTGATGTGATTACGGTAATCACGGGAACCCGTTCTGAGTAAAATAATTTGTAACCGGTGCACCCTTGCATGTTTATTCTAGCCTTGCCAATGTCACATTCGCGACGGGACACAGAAATTGCTTCGTCATTGCATACAACAGGGTCTAAGCCGACGGTTCTTGAGTACTGAGGCGATTACGGTGTTCGCTTGAAACATCTCCTGAGTATAAATAACTTGTAACTGAGGCATTTTTGCATGTATACTCTATCCTTGCCAATGTCAAATTGACGATGAGACACAGAAACTGCTCCGCAATTGCATACAACACGGTAAAAGTAGACGTTTCCACGGCACTCAGGCGATTTAGGTAAGTGCATGCAGCCTCCCGTGAGTATAAATAACTTCTAACTGATTGACTTTTGCATTATTCTTCTAGCCTTTGTGCCCTCAATTTGAGGATGCGACACAGAAATTTCTTTTCCATTGCATATGGCGGCGTCTAAGCCTACTTCTCAATGGTACTGAGGCAATTACTGTAAGCACATAAACCCCTCCTCAGTATAAATGACTTGTTACCAATGCACTTTTGCAAGCTTATTCTAACCAAGGCACAGTCAAATTGAAAAGAAAGCATACATACAAACGCATCAAAATGGACGTTTCTGAGGTACTGAGGCGATTACGGTTAACACATGAAAAACTTCCTGAGTATGTATATAACTTGTAACTGGTGCACTCTTGCATGTTTATTATAGACTTGGCACACTCACATAGTCGACGTGACACAGATATAGCTTCGGTTGCATACAACAGGGAGAAGCCGACATTTGTATGGTACTGAGGCGATTATGTTAAGTCAATGAAACCTCTCCTCACTGATAATTACTGATAACCGATTCACTTTTGCACACATTGACGATGGGACAGAAGAATTTCATCGCCATTGCATGCAACAGCATCTAGGCCATCATCTCTGTAGTACTGAGGAGATTGTGGTAAACACATGAAACCTCTCTTAAATTGACGATAGGACAGACAAACTGCGTCACCATTACATACCACAATGTCTAACCTGACGTTTCTATGGTAGTGAGACGATTACAGTAATTGCATGAACCCTCTCCTGAGTAAACTTATTTGTAACCTATGCATTCTTGCATGTTTATTCTATCCTTGGGACTGTCACAATGACGATGGGACATAGAAATTGCTTCTCCATTATATACAATACTGTCAATGCCGACGTTCATATGGTACTCAGGCGATTATATTAAGCCAATGAAACCTCTCCTGACTAAAAACAACTTTTTACCGATGCACTTTTGCATGTTTATTTTAGCCTTGGCACTGTCACATTGACGATGGGACAGACAAATTGCGTTGGCATTCCATACAACAGTGTCTATGCCGTCGCTTCTATGGTACGGAGATGATTGCGGTAATCACGTGAGCACTCTCCTGAGTGAAATAATTTGTAGCCAATGCACGCATGCCTGTGTATTCTAGCCTTAGCACTGTCACATTGACGATGAAACATGGGTATTGCTTCGCCATTGCTTAAAACAGGATCCAAGCCGACATTTGTATGGTACTGAACCGATTATGGTATGCCTATGAAACCATTCTTGACAATAATCACTTGGAACCGATGCACTTTTGAATGTTTATTGTAGCTTTGTATAGCGTCCACAGTGAAATAATAAGAAAAGACTTAAAAAACAGTATTTATAAAGAAGAGACATTTAAAAAATTGGATAATATACATTTTTCTCATGTATCCGTATTATAATAATTTCTCTGTGTAAGTTTCGAGGGCAAAGAAATATAACAAAATGATCTAAAGAGACGACACGATACGCTCTTTTGTTAATTTTTTAGTCGTCTTCATTTCTTCTCTTGTCTTGGTTGCGTGTAGACGGACATCTTGCGAGTGCTGGCAAATGTAAGTATATTTGTACTAATTACGTAAATAATATATTGATTTAATATTATTGTGCACTTTTAATTTTTAAGAGATGATGCCGATTTCATGTCCGCCCTCCTTGAATTAAACTGCATTCGAGTAATTTACAGTCCAACAATCGCAGCGGCCGACGCAGCCAACGACGCCATTACGTGGCGATATTAACTTATAAAAATTAGCGGAAGCGAAAAACTCGCTCGCTATTAATATAAGATACATTTTTCTCCACAGCCGCCCGACGTTGCAGAAAATACGTAGTTTTAAGATTCTTATTTTCAGTACAACAGCCGAGTGCCAGACCCAGGACTCCGACTACAATTCAATGGTTAACGGAGGTAAGAAAAAATACTCTCGCGCGAGTGTGGGCCGCAATTGTAATTAATAACTAAAGATTTTTTGCTTTAAAGTGAACTGACTAGCCGAGGAAATTAATATGAAAAGTTTATTCCATTGTTCAACTTATATGATCACGTTTTAAGATTCAGCGAGTCTAACGTTCATTAACGTAACAAATAATTTATACTGAAGAAAAATATTGTTCAAAAAGAGAACTTCACAAAAGCATTTAATTGTAAATGAAAACTGAATGAAATATCATTTTGATTAAGGCCCACCACGCAAGTCGGCAACAATCACCATTACCAATAAATTTTTGTGGTAAATAATATATTAAATTACAACGGCCGACGGACGCGAGATTGGCGCCGCAACTTTGGGGCCCGATCAAAGAAAATGCGAGATTTGTTAATATGATACTACTGAAATGAATGTAATTATGTATGTGACTATTTGTTGTAAAATATTAATGCCTATATGCATTATTTTACATGTTCAACAACTAAACCACACCCTGAGGAGATCTGGAGAAGAAAAAGTGTAGAAAAGAAAAAGGATTACGTGAAAGAGAAATAACAAAGGTAAGGCCTATTGTGCAAGCATCCTGTGTAGCTCTGTGCGGAATATCGAACCCATATGCACATGAGATACTTTCGGTGAATAAATAGTAAGTTGAGTGCAAATTTAATTATGTGTATTTGTGTATTTATGTGTTTATTTTTGGAGGGGATAGTTATTCGTGTATGTATCAGTCTTAAAGATTTGTCAGTGGCTTAAAGTGAATTTATTATGTGTAAGATAGGACAACCTAAAGCATCCGTACCAGATGAACAAAATTCTGTTATCATGGAAAGTGAGAATCATTTGCAAAACGTAAACGAATCCCAAGCCACCGCCTCGGATAACATAATTTCCGCAGCGGTGGGCGAGGATCTGTGGACAGTGAATGACGCTACACAGCAGAATGGGAATAGAACTCCATTGCCTGGGCAGAGGGGCCAATCGAGTGGTAGATTAAGCGGGGCACCAGTGTGCTCACCGATTGCAGACACATTTGCGGAATTTCTGCGCAGGTTAGAAGAAAGAGATAGGGAGAGAGATCAGAAATTTGCTCAGATGCTCTATGAGCAAGAGCAACAAAGAGAACAGAAAGAAAGGGAAAAATAACAGAGGGAAAAAGATAAGAGACAGAGAAAGGGATGAAAAACTGGCTCAGATGATCTATGAGCAAGGGCAACAAAGAGACGAAAAACTAGCTCAAATGCTACTTGAGCAAGGGAAAGAATTTACTCAAAAGCTCAGTGAGCAAGAGCAGTGCAGTGAAGCGAAACTAGATAGTATCTAAGGCGAACTAATCGAGATACGGGACGCTTGCAAAGAAATACCCGATCTTGTGCTAAGCTTAGCCGGCGAGATGCAAAATCGCAGGCTAGGCTTGAAGACAATATCCAGACTTTAACCAACCGCGTGGATAATGTGGAGATATGCACGGAAAAGTATTGATACATATTTGGAAGTACAAGCTCAAAAAGTCGAAAAAGAATTAAATGAATGGCTAAAAGTAAAGGATCGCGAGATATCTGCAAAGATTGAAAGCGATGTAACAACAGCTGAAAAACAAGCGACTGCGGCCGCGAGTGTAAATACTGACGCTAGCGCTGCCGCACTACACGCCGAATTAACACAGATCAAATCCCGTGTGACAGCGGAGTTGCCGAATTGGCAACAGGAGGTCGCGCGGAGACTGTCTGTATTGGAAAGCAATGTAAACAGTGACGGACAGATAATGAATCCGACTCCGCGTACTGCTTACTATAAAAACGCAGACGGTACGCAGGGCGCGAGTGTGCAACCGCAACCTAATGTGAATTACGGGCACGAACAATATGCGATACCGTGCAGCGCACATCACGAAGTAATGAATTTCACAGAAGGTAGCAATCAGACGTGCAAAAAGGAGGACAATGTGATAAAACATAGGACATTCCAACCCTTCAATAGCGAGAAACGAAATGTCCACTCTGTGGTATTCATTAAGAGCTTCAGGGATGTGTTGCCCAGGACATGAACGGAAAGACAAAGAATACAGTTCGTGGTCTCCTTTATTAAAGGTGACGCGGCACTGTGGGCCACCGACATGTCCGAAAAATGTCTAACTATGCAACAGTTTGAAGGTGCATTCTTGCAAAAATTCTGGTCCGATAGCGTCCAAGAAAGACTACGCAAGGAGTTGTACAGTCCAGAAATATGCAATCCTAAGGTGGGAACGTTACGCAAATATTATGAAAAGTATATAAACAAAACCAGGTACTGGGACGAGCCCATGTCCGATCGTGACATAATCAGATTAATAAAACTGAAGTTGCCCAGTGAAATTAAAAGATATTTCATCAATGTGCCGGAATATGATATAGAACAATTCATGGAAATAGTGGATTCTACATCTACATCTACATCTATACTCCGCGAGCCACCTTACGGTGTGTGGCGGAGGGTACTTATTGTACCACTATCTGATCCCCCCTTCCCTGTTCCATTCACGAATTGTGCGTGGGAAGAACGACTGCTTGTAAGTCTCCGTATTTGCTCTAATTTCTCGGATCTTTTCGTTGTGATCATTACGCGAGATATATGTGGGCGGTAGTAATATGTTGCCCATCTCTTCCCGGAATGTGCTCTCTCGTAATTTCGATAATAAACCTCTCCGTATTGCGTAACGCCTTTCTTGAAGTGTCCGCCACTGGAGCTTGTTCAGCATCTCCGTAACGCTCTCGCGCTGACTAAATGTCCCCATGACGAATCGCGCTGCTTTTCGCTGGATCATGTCTATCTCTTCTATTAATCCAACCTGGTAAGGGTCCCATACTGATGAGCAATACTCAAGAATCGGACGAACAAGTGTTTTGTAAGCTACTTCTTTCGTCGATGAGTCACATTTTCTTAGAATTCTTCCTATGAATCTCAACCTGGCGCCTGCTTTTCCCACTATTTGTTTTATGTGATCATTCCACTTCAGATCGCTCCGGATAGTAACTCCTAAGTATTTTACGGTCGTTACCGCTTCCAATGATTTACCACCTATGGCATAATCGTACTGGAATGGATTTCTGCCCCTATGTATGCGCATTATATTACATTTATCTACGTTTAGGGAAAGCTGCCAGCTGTCGCACCATGCATTAATCCTCTGCAGGTCCTCCTGGAGTACGTACGAGTCTTCTGATGTTGCTACTTTCTTGTAGACAACCGTGTCATCTGCAAATAGCCTCACGGAGCTACCGATGTTGTCAACTAAGTCATTTATGTAAATTGTAAACAATAAAGGTCCTATCACGCTTCCCTGCGGTACTCCCGAAATTACCTCTACATCTGCAGATTTTGAACCGTTAAGAATGACATGTTGTGTTCTTTCTTCTAGGAAATCCTGAATCCAATCACAAACCTGGTCCGATATTCCGTAAGCTCGTATTTTTTTCACTAAACGTAAGTGCGGAACCGTATCAAATGCCTTCCTGAAGTCCAGGAATACGGCATCAATCTGCTCGCCAGTGTCTACGGCACTGTGAATTTCTTGGGCAAATAGGGCGAGCTGAGTTTCACATGATCTCTGTTTGCGGAATCCATGTTGGTTATGATGAAGGAGATTTGTATTATCTAAGAACGTCATAATACGAGAACACAAAACATGTTCCATTATTCTACAACAGATTGACGTAAGCGAAATAGGCCTATAATTATTCGCATCTGATTTATGACCCCTCTTGAAAATGGGAACGACCTGCGCTTTCTTCCAGTCGCTAGGTACTTTACGTTCTTCCAGCGATCTACGATAAATTGCTGATAGAAAGGGGGCAAGTTCTTTAGCATAATCACTGTAGAATCTTAAGGGTATCTCGTCTGGTCCGGATGCTTTTCCGCTACTAAGTGATAGCAGTTGTTTTTCAATTCCGATATCGTTTATTTCAATATTTTCCATTTTGGCGTCCGTGCGACGGCTGAAGTCAGGGACCGTGTTACGATTTTCCGCAGTGAAACAGTTTCGGAACACTGAATTCAGTATTTCTGCCTTTCTTCGGTCGTCCTCTGTTTCGGTGCCATCGTGGTCAACGAGTGACTGAATAGGGGATTTAGATCCGCTTACCGATTTTACATATGACCAAAACTTTTTAGGGTTCTTGTTTAGATTGTTTGCCAATGTTTTATGCTCGAATTCGTTGAATGCTTCTCTCATTGCTCTCTTTACGCTCTTTTTCGCTTCGTTCAGCTTTTCCTTATCAGCTATGATTCGACTACTCTTAAACCTATGATGAAGCTTTCTTTGTTTCCGTAGTACCTTTCGTACATGATTGTTATACCACGGTGGATCTTTCCCCTCGCTTTGGACCTTAGTCGGTACGAACTTATCTAAGGCGTACTGGACGATGTTTCTGAATTTTTTCCATTTTTGTTCCACATCCTCTTCCTCAGAAATGAACGTTTGATGGTGGTCACTCAGATATTCTGCGATTTGTGCCCTATCACTCTTGTTAAGCAAATATATTTTCCTTCCTTTCTTGGCATTTCTTATTACACTTGTAGTCATTGATGCAACCACTGACTTATGATCACTGATACCCTCTTCTACATTCACGGAGTCGAAAAGTTCCGGTCTATTTGTTGCTATGAGGTCTAAAACGTTAGCTTCACGAGTTGGTTCTTTAACTATCTGCTCGAAGTAATTCTCGGACAAGGCAGTCAGGATAATGTCACAAGAGTCTCTGTCCCTGGCTCCAGTTCTGATTGTGTGACTATCCCATTCTATACCTGGTAGATTGAAGTCTCCCCCTATTACAATAGTATGATCACGAAACTTCTTCACGACGTTCTGCAGGTTCTCTCTGAGGCGCTCAACTACTACGGTTGCTGATGCAGGTGGTCTATAGAAGCATCCGACTATCATATCTGACCCACCTTTGATACTTAACTTAACCCAGATTATTTCACATTCGCATTCGCTAATAACTTCACTGGATATTATTGAATTCTTTACTGCTATAAATACTCCTCCACCATTGGCGTTTATCCTATCCTTGCGGTATATATTCCATTCTGTGTCTAGGATTTCGTTACTGTTCACTTCCGGTTTTAACCAACTTTCCGTTCCTAATACTATATGCGCAGTATTTCCTTCAATAAGAGATACTAATTCAGGAACCTTGCCCTGGATACTCCTGCAGTTTACCAATATTACGTTGACTTTTCCTGTTTTTGGTCTCTGAGGACGGACGTTCTTTATCAACGATGATAATGTCCTCTCTGGTAAGCCGTCAGGTATTTTATCGTTTCGCCCAAGGGGGGGTCCCTCTAACCTAAAAAACCCCCGTGTGCACGCCACACGTACTCTGCTACCCTAGTAGCTGCTTCCGGTGTGTAGTGCACGCCTGACCTGTCTAGGGGGGCCCTACAGTTCTCCACCCAATAACGGAGGTCGATGAATTTGCAACCATTATAGTCGCAGAGTCGTCTGAGCCTCTGGTTTAGACCCTCCACACGGCTCCAAACCAGAGGACCGCGATCGACTCTGGGCACTATGCTGCAGATATTAAGCTCAGCTTGCACTCCGCGTGCGATGCTGGTTGTCTTCACCAAATCAGCCAGTCGCCGGAAGGAACCAAGGATGGCCTCAGAACCCAAGCGGCAGGCGTCATTCGTTCCGACATGTGCTACTATCTGCAGCCGGTCACACCCAGTGCGTTCAATAGCTGCCGGAAGGGCCTCCTCCACATTACGGACGAGACCCCCCGGCAAGCACACCGAGTGCACACTGGCATTCTTCCCCGACCTACCCGCTATTTTCCTAAGGGGCTCCATAACCCGCCTAACGTTGGAGCTCCCTATAACTAATAGGCCCGCCCTCTGTGACTGTCGGGACCTTGCCGGAGAATCGGCCACTGGCCCAACAGGCGAGGCATCCTGTGGTGGCTCGGAAACGATGTCATCACCACTAGGAAGTACCCCGTACCTGTTGGAAAGGGGTAAGGCAGCTGCCACGCGGCCAGATCCCACCTTCGCCTTTCGGCCAGGCACGCGCGAGCCCACCACTGTCCGCCATTCACCCTGGAGTGATGGCTGACCGGTAAGATGCTCACTGCCGGAAGACGCAGCGACATCAGGGGTTCCATGCGATTCCAAGGCCACCGAAGTAGGCATAGGTCTCACCACAGTTGCCCCAACGCCACTACGAGCCGACGCCTGCGCCTCGAGCTCGATGAGCCTAACAGACAAAGCCTCCACCTGCCCCCGAAGAGTGGCCAATTCTCCTTGCGTCCGCTCACAACAACCACAGTCCCTGCACATGACTATGTTTACCCTACAAGCGAACGGTGTACTCGCCTTAATAGCAGCAGGAAATCGAAGTGCTTTCTCACCGACGGTCTAACCGACACTGAGCTGTTCTAACCAAACAAACAAAAGCCTGTACGATACGAGGGTCGATAGCAACGGCGATACTGTACACTACACTGTTATTAAAATAAAAGGTTGTGTCTAGTAGGCACTCAAACACGCAAGAAATTACAAAAATAAAATAGTAACTACCCAGATAACTGAAAATAAGTTGTACCTGTTTGAAGCTCGTAAAAATGTGTAACAAGCGAACGGTGTACTCGCCTTATTAGCAGCAGGAAATCGAAGTGCTCTCTCACTGACGGTCTAACCGACACTGAGCTGTTCTAACCAAACAAACAAAAGCCTGTACGATACGAGGGTCGATAGCAACGGCGATACTGTACACTACACTGTTATTAAAATAAAAGGTTGTGTCTAGTAGGCACTCAAACACGCAAGAAATTACAAAAATAAAATAGTAACTACCCAGATAACTGAAAATAAGTTGTACCTGTTTGAAGCTCGTAAAAATGTGTAACAAGCGAACGGTGTACTCGCCTTATTAGCAGCAGGAAATCGAAGTGCTCTCTCACTGACGGTCTAACCGACACTGACTTATTGATCGAAGACATGAAAACCGAAAACAAGTGGAACCATGTAGGCTGTAATCAACAAAATGTCAATTACAGTGGCAGCCACAGTAACAGTAGTAACTTAGTACCAAATGGTAACGGGAATAGGCAAGAGAACCGGCAACAGAATCGAAGCACAAACAATGGCAATGGTTATAACGGCAACGGTTATAATCGTCAACATCGAAAGAGACACCATGATGGACGCATGACTAATGGATATAATAGTAACAGTAATCCGCAATGGCGGAACAACCGAAACCAGTGGCGTGGTTATAATGAACCGACAATGGAACGCCAATCCAGGTCCATCACAGAACATGTCAGGAAGTTGCAACCGACCACCGCAAAACCAGAGCCGTACACAGTATCAAAATACACCATCTGGGAGGCAGGGCGGCCAACCCAACAGTAGCAACAACAACAACCATAACCACAATGTGAGGTTAGTGGAAGTGACAGACAACAGTCAACCCACTAATGCTCATCCGTTAAACTAAGAACAGCCACAATACGCTCTCCGTCGTTGGCTGCAGGATGGTGTAGTGAGGGCACATTCACGGATGACTGCCATAAACTTTGTATGCTGAGATAAAATGAGGGAATAAAAATAGAAAAGGAACTTGTAGACATACCGCAGAAATGTAACCGAACCGACAAAAGTGTTATGCAGGCTATATTGCAAGCAGATATGTACGGAGCACCAATACAGATAATAGTCGATACCGTTGCGTCAACCAGTGTCATGAGTGCAAATCTTTACAAGTACCTGAGTCAAAATAATAGAATACCAGTATTGCCAGTGAAGAACTGTCGCGTAACAGGTGCAATAGGTGCACAATCTCATATCATAAAGCACCAGGTGCAAGTCGAGTTTACGGTAGGAAATGAAGCAATGAAAAGCTCGTTCCTAGTAGTTAAGGGTTTAGGTGTTGCTTGCATCCTGGAGATGGAATTTTTACGCCAGAGGGACGCAAAAATCGACCTCTTGTGCGGGGAAGTAAGCCTTATGAATGAGGGTAGACGTGTAATTTTGCCATTGTTGAGGATACGGGAAGTGCACGGTAAATATTGCCGGAGCTTTCAGTCTAGATTCGAAGGAATACAGGTAATGAATTTATATTCTGATTTAAGTACAAGACGAGCATATTATAAAGAGTTTATTACTGAAGACATAGAGGAAAAAAGGAAACTGACAGCCATGAAAGTCATGGAGTCAGAACATTTGACTGAAGCACAACAAAATGAATTGATTCAGCTACCTACAGATTAAGAGAATGTGTTTCCGGAAAAACCCGGTGTTATCGAGGGCTTCAACCTATAACATCAAAGTGGTACCTCACGATAGTTTGTCACGCAAACTACACCATCCTGTGGTCAAATAGAGACGCAGTTACGAGGGAAATAATAAAAAATACTTACAAAGACTTAAAGAAGTTAGCGCAGTAGAGCAACTTTTACATATATGAGTAGTTGGTTAAGTTTATAGAGTATTTTTTTCTGTGTGTAAATGTTCAGATTTTAGTGTAACAGGTAAAGACAATGAGGCACACAAGATTAGTGCGATTCAATTTTGTAGATGTTAAGGAATAACAGTAATTTGAAAGCAATTTCATTTTGAAAGAAAAATGAACGTGGGTTTAAGAATATCTTACAAATTTCATTTTTTTAAAAAATGCTTTAAAAATATTTTTAAAAGAATTCAACAGCATGTAATGATGAAAGAATTTTTCATTAGTGTGTCATGAAAATTTTTGAGCTGTAGTAGTAGTGAAACTTGTTGTTGTGGTCTTCAGTCCTGAGACTGGTTTGATGCAGCTCTTCATGCTAGTGAAATTTATGAAATTCAATATTATAGTGTATATGTTATTCCATGTATTTATGTCTATACCGATCCTGAAATATGCTCAATCATAATTTACTATACAACATGAGTGCAGGGTGTACATCACCTAAGGTACCTCATGTGTTGTGGACAAGGTACAAAGAAAACCAGTAAACGCGACTAACGTGAAGCACTGTTAAAATATATTGCCATCTGCTAAGGCAGAGATTTGCACGAATTTATCGTGTAAACAAAAGTCACAAATCTAACACTAATCTAGGAACTTGCACGCTAGACCGAGATTACAAAACGTGTAAAAATAATGCGAGAGGTAAAGTTTTGTAAAGTCGAGCCTGGCTCTGGAGGGCAAGTACGCAACGAGTGGGCAGACATGACATGGGGACTTACCTCAGATGAGACGGAAATACAATTGTATAGTCAAAAGTCTGAAGGCAAGTACGACTCTGTAAGTGGAAAATGGAAAGTGGTAATTAGTGCGAGAGACTGGTAAAATCCAGCACGAGCCAAAATCCAGTTCAGACTGAATGAAATACATTAGTGTTTGTGAACTAATCGAAACAGTTACTTTAAGCAGTGTGAAAAACTGTGAAGATGAAACAGTGATACGGACAGTGAAGTGCTAGTATTGAACGTTCAACAGCGGTGGAGACGCCAAACGCCAATATACGCACGAAAAACTGTGAATTTGCTTATAAATGTGAACTGTTAACTTGGAGTGAACCCACAGTCAATGTTTTTGGGACAGACGTAATTTCAGTGAGTACAACAATGCGAGATTGGAATGCGATGCGTGGACTGTTGCAAAACAGCGACCACAGAAACGGCTAATGTTTGTGCTAAGCTCGTATTGGGACACTCACCAGTGCCTGCGAGTGCAGCGAAAACATAAATAATTTTATCAAGACAAAAACTGACATGTAATGGAAACAGTGTCGCATCAAACTGCATTCACGGGAGAAGATCCATGTTATGTATTCTGCAAGACAATGCTGGCTTGACACTCGGAAACTGGCGAAAACTTAACAACTGCCGCATTAATAAATGCTTCTTTACCACTAGCGTAACCATCTGCACCGGGAGGGAAATATTACGTTGGTTGCCTGTATGTTTCATGTACTACGTCGGAGATGCGTAGCAGAGCTGACTCCTGCCAACAAGCGCGGGGGGGCGGATATCATCCCACTCCGCCACGCCCGGCCGAGACAGAAGTGCATCGCCAGATGTGCAGCCGATCAGCTGATTCGGGCGATCTGCGACGGCCAGACACGCTGGCGTCGAGCGCGCGTTGACCTCTCCGCAGCCGCCGCGAACGCCGAGCACCGAACCACCAACCGGCGCCGTCGTGAGCTAAACGTCGCGGCGTAGACCATCAACGACATCGCAATCAATAACGACCATATATTAATTGTTATAATGACCTCATTTCTTTGCATAGTGCAACGAAAAATTGTTCGTAACATATGCACATCCTGTACTCCAATGACATCCCAAAATTAATTAAGTGAAAGTAACCAAAGCGGTTAGTCTGTCGCGGCGAGGTTTTCCCCAGGGTTTCCCTACGGCCGCGCCAAATGGGGAGCGAACTGTTGACACCCCTAGGACTGCTAAAATTACAGTTTAACTCGTAATTGTATACCTTCGAACATTGCATAAGCCGCAACCACAAAAAGAAGCAGCCAAAATGAATGTACCAATGTAACATGTCATAACATAACTGTCAAACTAATTGTATTCTATGTCCTTTTCTTTAGTACATGACAATATTCGTAACCAATTGTGTATTATATTGTTATGTAAATAACTTCATCTGTATTATTTTGTGTGCAACAAACATTATTAAGTACAATGACTAAAACATACGATGTGACATATGTAGACTGTGAAAGGAAAAAACTGCGTGTGTGTGAACACTGTGGACATGAAATAGCAAATATTTATGTCAAAAAACACGAACATTTTTTATGACATAAACATTTCGGGGGGCAATATAGCGTCTCCAGTGGAATAATAAGAAAAGACTTAAAAACAATATTTATAAAGAAGAGACATTTAAAAATTGAATAATATACATTTTTCTCGTGTATCCGTATTATAATAATTTCTCTGTGTAAAGTTTCGATGGCAAAGAAATATAACAAAATGATCTAAAGAGACGATAAGATACGCTGTTTTGTTAAATTTTTAGTCGTCTTCACTTCTTCTCTTGTCTTGGTTGCGTGTAGACGGACTTTTTGCGAGTGCTGGCAAATGTAAGTATATTTGTACTAATTAAGCAAATAATATATTGATTTAATATTATTGTGCTCTTTTAATTTTGAAGAGGTGATCCCGATTTCATGTCCGCCTTCCTTGAATTAACCTGCATTCAAGTAATTTACAGTGCAACAATCGCAGCGGCCGATGCAGCCAACGACGCCATTACGTGGCCATATTAACTTATAAAAATTAGCGGAAGCGAAAAACTCGCTCGCTATTAATATGATACATTTTTCTCCACAGCCGCCCGACGTTGCAGAAAATACGTAGTTTTAAGATTCTTATTTTCAGTACAACAGCCGAGAGCCAGACCCAGGACTCCGACTACAATGCAACGATTAACGGAGGTAAGAAAAAATACTCTCGCGCGTGTGTAGGCCGCAATTATAATTAATAACTAAAGATTTTTGCTTTAAAGTGAACTGACTAGCCGAGGAAATTAATATGAAAAGTTTATTCCATTGTTCAACTTATATGCTCATGTTTTAAGATTCAGCGAGTCTAACGTTCATTAACGTAACAAATAATTTATACTGAAGATTAATATTGTTCAAAAAGGGTGAAAGGGTCCTGTAGCCACCTTTCATTGCCAACTCTCGTAGTGGTCAAGTCGGCAAAGAGGTTTCCGCTACTTGTGAGAAATCCACCTGCGTTAGGTTGGTGGCGGAAATGGCATCTTGGGGTTTTCCGGTCCACGCGGAGCGTGGAAGAGGCTGGAGAAGCGGGAGGCAGTCTGCCACCGTTACGGGAAGCGTACACAGCTGTGCTCCAGTCGAAGAAGGGTGAGTTGGAATGACCGCGTGGCGCGTTGTCACATAGAGAGGGGAGCTTTTAGCTTTTGGTCTCGAATTTCGTCTTATAAAGATTTATTTGCTGGGTTGCAGCAGGGAATGCAAGGCTTTTGTAGACTTTCAGTTTGATTCCCAATGTAGTCTTGACTTTGATCCGTGAGAGGAACGCAGCACAAAGGAGTTGCATATGTTGAAGTGCCCTCGGCTCAGTGTGAATGTTTATGTGCCTACAACTGTGTGTGTATGCTTCTAATCTTTTCCGGATCTTGGTAATTTTTGAGTATTTGTGAATTTCCTTTGTCTCATGTGACTAAAATCTGGCAACGGTCCATAGAAATTGTCTCCGTGGACCGAGTGGGCACGCGAGTCTGTTGTGAAACGTATAGTATTTCACAAGCAATTGTACATAGTTAGCATGCAACAGTAGTCTATAGATGCACTACATCAATGTTTTAAGGAATAAATAATTTTGCCTTCAATCTTATCTAGTGTACCGATGTTACGTCGCCGTTACCTTCGCCACTTACCTTGTAGTTTTCCTTGTTGGCCCATCTATAGCGTTTCCATGTGCACAGGTGTAGTGATTAGTGTCCCTTTTTTTATCTGAAACAAATGCTCTGGAATAGATCGTGTTTTCACGAATCTTGCTGCAGGCTGCACTTACGCATGGTGTTCACGCCCTCTTTACTTTACTCAATATTTGATTCACGGGAAGAATGCCTGGATCATATTAATAATTACATCCCATTCTTTATCAATGACTTTACAATGAATGTTCTTTTGTGAGTTTTTCTTATTAATAAATTAAGTAATTTTCCGACTCAGTGCTACCTCTTCTTTGTCGTGTGGCTAGAGTTGGTGGCGACCCTATCTTTTACATTGATTTCAGTGTCAAGTAGCATTTTCTTATTCAAAGTGCGCGTGGCTCTTTTAGCTATCAGGATACATTCAAAGGGCGCTTCATGCTTCTTGCACATAGCGTCCTTTTATTCACGCTACTTACACATGGCTTACCCTGCTCACGGATTTCGGTAAACCAGAGATCTTCTGATGCGCAGTGAGGATTAGTTATTTTCGGTTGGATGTGCTAATTGGTATATTGTCTTTCTGTGATACAGAATTTACGTGAATTTATGATATAGGTGTGCATTTTCTTACATGTTTTATCTTGTATATGTATTACTGTATAGATATTGTGATTTAGTATTCAATTGTGTTTCAAGTGTGGGTTGACTCTTGTCCTGTGGCGTGTATCGGTGTCATATAGTAAATCTTGGGTGCTTTGTGGGGACTGTGAGTCCATTAGGAGACTTTGGCATTATTCTTGTTGTATTTTGGAACACGGTGTAACTATCCTTATGATGGAGACGCGTAGCTGTTCAGGGAGCCGCGATCGGAAAAACCTGCCAGACAATAACCCTGAACAAGGACGAGGTCAAAACGTCGAGTCCGACCAGGAACGAAACGCGGAAAACACAAGTACAAGTGTTGTCCATCCTGAGCCCGCTGTAGTGATTTCGAATCATTCGATAGATGCAAATTCATTACAGGCTATGCTACGACAATTACTAGACAGTAATAGGAGACATATCGAAGAAGTGAATAAAAAACAAGCAGAAGAAAATAGGAGGCATATCGAGGAAGCGAATAAAAGATTGACTAGTGAAATAGTACAGGGTGTTGGGGAGAAACTGGCGATCATTGACCAACGCATCTCCGCCTTAGAAGAGGGGCACCAAGTCATTAGCAAGCAGGTGATGGAGCAAGAAGAAAGGTTCGCTGGGAATATACGTATACTAGCAGAACAATATCAGAGTGAACAAGCGCCTCTTGAGTCCCGAGTAGGACGAAATTCCGCCAGGGATCTCCGCGCGTTAGCAGAACAATGCCAGAGTGACCACGCGGCTCTTGTGTCCCGAATAGAGGACACTGCGGCTAAGTGCCCGGTCCACCTTAGCGCGCAGGTAGAAACCCTCAGCCAGGCGATAATAGTTCTCGAGCGAGAGCAAGGGCTCACGCAAACAAAACAAGACACGGCCCACCGAGAGATGCGAGAAGAAATAGCCAGGATCTCAGACGCAGTGGCGCGTAAGTCTGACAATAATAGGGAAATGATTACCTCATCATCAGCAGATGCAGACGAAATACGGTCGATAACGAAATGTCGGCGTGGACAGTGTGAAATAAAAATACAACAAAGAGGGGTTACCGAGGGAATATGTGAGTGCATTTCCCGTTTAGAACTTCACCTAAAAGGGTTAAAAGCCCATGAAGTTGAAAGAAATGAACGAAAGGGCCATTATTCCGACGATGATTCCGGGAACGATGGCGAATTTGATCATCGTCATGATCACGGATCTCGTACCAGGTGGGAACGGCGCGGATCCTCTCAGGAACGTTCGCCAAGGGAAACTCACGAATTTGACTTTAAAAATTTTCTGACGGTGAGGAAGTTTGAAGTCTTCCGTAACTCGGCTACGGGGATTCACCCGCGGGCCTGGTTACAGCAGTTCGAGTTCTCCCTTCCTCCTACGTGGCCCAGTGCGCACAAGATGGAGTATATGTGTGGCTACCTCGAAGGTGAGCCAGCGGCGCGGATGAGGTCAATTGCACGCAATTGCTACACTGTTGGGGAGTTTCGACAACACTTCCTGTCGATCTATTGGTCAGTGGCAGCGCAAAGTCGTGTAAAACACGGACTCATTATGCTACCAGAGTTAAACAGGTCAAAATTCTCCAGCCCTGTGCAGATGTTCGAGCACATACTGCAGGCGAATGAACATCTTGACGATCCTTATGGACCTGCGGAAATTATTCGTATTTGCCTGGGAAAGTTTCCAATGCAGTTGCGGCACGTTATCCTTGCAGGGCGATGTAAGGATGACGTAGAGGGGTTTCGCAATTTCCTTTTAGAGCTTGAGTGCGATGCGAATGGCACCACGCAGAATTACGGTCAGAGCGCCTACGAGCAGCGGCCGCGCGAGCGAAGCCGCAGCCGTAGAGACAGGTGGCACTCCAGACGTAACGGGTCGCCTCAGAGTTACAGGGCGCGCGAGCGTTGGCAGCGTCGCGACTCCTCACGGAACGCGGGCGGAACGAACGATGCCAATCGTCATCATTCGCCGAGAGTAAATCAAAGACACCCCCGGGAGTTTAGAAGATACGGTAATGAGCAGAGATATTGGAGTAATTATAGCGGATCTAGGAACGGTAGTCGTGACCGACCACAGAATAAGTATCGAACAAGCAACAACAGGAGTGCTGTAAACAGTACGGGTGGTCCGCCATTGGGTGTTGAAATTCGTCCCGCAAACCCGCGGCACAATCCGACAAATGCCTCTAATCAAAGGGATCAATGACTATTGGATGACTCGGTTGGCGCAACTTAATGAGGACCCGTGCTATTGACGATATTGATGTGCATTTGATAAAGGAAGACGTTATTATGGAAGATTTGTTGAGGGAGGGCGACAGTATTGGTGTGTCTGCGGTAAACCCAGTCGCTTCTGTTTCGTAAAATTACGGTGCATATTTTCCAATGTTTTGATTCACACTGGTGTGATTAAAATTAAAGTGTATATTTTCTGTGTATTGTAAAGGGTCCCCCAATATGTATGTAGTTATTTCTTCTTGTCAGCAGAAAGGAGTAGTGTTGTGCAGTTTCAAAACATCTGAATGTGAATGATTATGAGGCTCATATGAAGCGTTTCCTATTACAGTAAGATGGCTTTCGTTCTTTGATGACTAAAAAGGTATCGGGTGTGTTGGCGTGGCGAGTCAATGGTCGTAAGGTAATTCTTGATGATAAATTACAGTTTTAGTGTTCTTATTCCCCTTAGGTGAGCATGATTCAGTGAGATTTTTCAAATGTACTGCGATGTTAATGAAGCAACTTGGTGACTTGTAGGTGAAGGACTTGTGTATGAAGGGAGATTAATAGTGTTTGATTTTCAGAGTTGCCATCTTATAAGATATTTGGAAAGTGTAACTTGCCGTCACATACTACTAGGTACGGTTGAGGACACCAGGGTGTGAAACCCCAGAAGATATATATGGGAACAGCTTATAAACTCAAGCAGCTTGATATTTAATAGAGAATCAATGCGACTACCTCCAAGCTAAAATAACATGACGGTAGGTGAGGACCCCTGGGGACATGTGGTGAGTAAGTGTGTAATCATTATGAGTATCTTATGATAGCAGTAAGTTGGGTACTCATGGCCCTGGACAATGGATTTCTTTTGACAGTATTTTTTTATGTACTTATAGGACGAAGTGTTTATGTGTTTGCTAATAGGATAGGATGATTTTTATTTTCATTTTTATGCCCACTGACCTTTTGCATTAGTCTGATGAATAGATGTTGAAACATTTACCATTCCAGATGTGACTTGAATGAACCTTCTGTGTCTCATTAATCATAACTTTTATTATGCAATGTCCATAGAAAAGAAGTCTCGGAAATTTTTCACAGATCAGCAAACATGTTCTGCAAACCTTGGAGGAGCAGTCAATGAACAACGATATGGGTATTGGTGTTGAAAGGAATATTTTGTTTATATGTGGGAATTGTAGTCGGGCTATATGGTGATGGTGACTAGTACGAGCTGTGTAGATTGGGTGTGAGAGCGTAGTTAGGAGCAGGTAGAGTTTTGTGTCTGTAGCTAGCAGCGGCGCCAAATCCTATCCAAATCCTGACCAAACCTTGTACAAGATCTACCCTGAATGATTGACAGCAGATGTAATGCTGGAACTATATTCTATAAAAAGGATTTTTTGTTTGTTTGAATATTGGTTATTTAATTTTCTTCATTGTTTTTTTTATTAGTAATGTTAAGAAGGCCCTTTTTGTCAAGTTAATTTTGGGCACTATTCCATGTATTGATCAGGAGTGAGAAACTCCGAAGATTTTGTGGTAATCTGTACACATGATATTTTGTAACGATCTCTGTGAGCGCAGTTCTTAAGTGGGTGCAAGGCCGCCTAGGGAGCCTCCGCATCAGAAAGCACAGGGCTTGGTACACCGGCAGGCGTTGCAGAACCCTGGTATCAACGGCGAAGCAGTGGTGCGGCGAGCGGTCACACCTGTTTCCCCGTCAGAGGGGAGGGGATGCTGGTCTTCCCCCAGGCGCAGGCTCACACCGGAGCCCGCAGGCGTGTCACCACGGCAGCACCAGCTGATGGCCGGCGTTCCACCCCATGCGCTAGTCATCTGACAAGCGAAAGGGAAAGTATGACGCACACCAGGCGAGGCCGCCGATCCCTGAGCGCCGCTAGTCCAGACGGCTGCTGCGGTGAGGTAACGCCCACTGCCCGGAGGGACACGGGTCCCACCACTGACGCATCAGCTGAGACGGTGCAAAGAGGTGATAAGCGGGCCTCAAGCCCGACACCCGCACGAGTTTACGTCGACCTCGATGCGACGCAGAAGAGCGCGTGTCTCCCCATTGACACGACAGGAGACGGGGGCGTGTGTCGGTAAAACACATTCCTCCACAACACACGGACGACGACCGCCAAGCCGCCTTCTCGATGATGAGGCAGGGCCCACAAGTGGCAATGTCCTGCAAATCTGCAACGCCGAACCATACCACAGTATGGACGCAGAGGGTGGAAACGGGCACGAGGCAACGTCGCGGGGTGCTGTCTAGGATGAACAACCTGGGTTACAACGGACGTTACAATCAACGCCGCTGCGAACTCCCCAGTTCAGTGTTGTGGTCCCCTAGTAGCTTATCCTCCAAGTCGCCTTTAGAAGAGACGCCCACCCCAGCACCTAAAGAGAATACCCAGCGAAACAACCATGTGACGAAACTGAAAAATGACAGCGTGTCAACGAGTTGATTTCTGGATGTGTTTTGTACTCATGTCTTATTTTCCATAGGTGATTATTTACCAGCTGTCATACCATTGGGTTCATTAATGATTTTGTATCACTGTATTTGTTGTGAATATTGTATTTTGCACTTTCACTTGCATGTTTTTATATATGTCAGCACCAGATGATACTGCTTTGGTTCGTGATAATGATTTTGCATCATTGTATTTGTTTATATATTTATATATATTATGTACCTGTTCACCTATGTCTCTATGTTAACTTTTGATAGTTGGTTAAAGCAATTTTAAAAGTAATATCTCATGGTTGTGGTCGTAGTAGGTCAGATGACATGATGTTAGCGTAGAATATCACGCTTAATTTAATTTGTTCTGTTTGCTTTGCGGACCGCATGAGGTCACAATTATTGACTAAGGTCAGATAAAGCTCACTTGGATATAAGAGATTAATCAACTCCTTTGTGCTGCTGTTTACTGTTGCAATTGTTACTCGTTAGGGTATGTTTGTTTCGAAGACTGTTGGCGAATCTCCTAGCATGGCGAGAAAATTCGCGGCACAGTCTTCTCCGGGACGTTTGGGGTGATGAAAGGGTCCTGTAGCCACCTTTCATTGCCAACTTTCGTAGTGGTCAAGTCGGCAAAGAGGTTTCCGCTACTTGTGAGAAATCCACCTGCGTTAGGTTGGTGGCGGAAATGGCATCCTGGGGTTTTCCGGTCCACGCGGAGCGTGGAAGAGGCTGGAGAAGCCGGAGGCAGTCTGCCGCCGGTACGGGAAGCGTACACAGCTGTGCTCCAGTCGAAGAAGGGTGAGTTGGACTGACCACGTGGCGCGTTGTCACATAGAGAGGGGAGCTTTTAGCTTTTGGTCTCGAATTTCGTCTTATAAAGATTTATTTGCTGGGTTGCAGCAGGGAATGCAAGGCTTTTGTAGACTTTCAGTTTGATTCCCAATGTAGTCTTGACTTTGATCCGTGAGAGGAACGCAGCACAAAGGAGTTGCATATGTTGAAGTGCCCTCGGCTCAGTGTGAATGTTTATGTGCCTACAACTGTGTGTGTATGCTTCTAATCTTTTCCGGATCTTGGTAATTTTTGAGTATTTGTGAATTTCCTTTGTCTCATGTGACTAAAATTTGGCCACGGTCCATAGAAATTGTCTCCGCGGACCGAGTGGGCACGCGAGTCTGTTATGAAACGTATAGTATTTCACAAGCAATTGTACATAGTTAGCATGCAACAGTAGTCTATAGATGCACTACATCAATGTTTTAAGGAATAAATAATTTTGCCTTCAATCTTATCTAGTGTACCGATGTTACGTCGCCGTTACCTTCGCCACTTACCTTGTAGTTTTCCTTGTTGGCCCATCTATAGCGTTTCCATGTGCACAGGTGTAGTGATTAGTGTCCCTTTTTTTATCTGAAACAAATGCTCTGGAATAGATCGTGTTTTCACGAATCTTGCTGCAGGCTGCACTTACGCATGGTGTTCACGCCCTCTTTACTTTACTCAATATTTGATTCACGGGAAGAATGCCTGGATCATATTAATAATTACATCCCATTCTTTATCAATGACTTTACAATGAATGTTCTTTTGTGAGTTTTTCTTATTAATAAATTAAGTAATTTTCCGACTCAGTGCTACCTCTTCTTTGTCGTGTGGCTAGAGTTGGTGGCGACCCTATCTTTTACATTGATTTCAGTGTCAAGTAGCATTTTCTTATTCAAAGTGCGCGTGGCTCTTTTAGCTATCAGGATACATTCAAAGGGCGCTTCATGCTTCTTGCACATAGCGTCCTTTTATTCACGCTACTTACAAGGGAACTTCACATAAGCATTTAATTGTAAATCAAAACAATGAAATATCATTTTGATTGAGGCCCACCACGTAAGTCGGCAACAATCAGCATTACCAATAAATTTTTGTGGTAAATAATATATTAAATTACGACGGCCGACGGACGCGAGATTTGCCACTGCCACATTGACGATGGTACAGAGAAGTTACATCGCCATGACATGCAACAGCATCTAGACCTAATTTTCTGTGGTACTGAGACAATTATGGTAAGCAGATGAAGCATCTCATGAGTAGAATTAACTTCTGACCGATGCACTTTTGCATGTTTATTTTAGCGTTGGCAAAGTCACATTGACGATAGGGCAGACAAATTGCGTCGCCATTACATGCAACTGCATCTAGGCCAACTTTTTTGGGGTACTGAGCCGATTATGGCAGTCATATGAACCAAGTCCGTGATAAAAAATTTTGTAACCTATGCACTCTTACGTGTTTATTCTAGCCTTGGCACTGTCACGTTGACAATGGGACACAGAAATTGCTTCGCCATTGCATACAACAGGGTCCAAGCGGACGTTTCTGTGGTACTGAGGCGATTATCCTATGTCCATGAAACCTCTCCTGACTAAAAATTACTTGTAATCGATGCACTTTTGCATGTTTATCCTAGCATTGTCACTGTCACATTGACGATGGGACACAGAAATTACATCGCCAATGCATGCAACAGCATCTAGGCCATCTGTTCTGTGGTACTGAGGAAATTATGGGAAGCACAAGAAACCACGCCTAAGTATAAATAACTTCTGACCGATGCACTTTTGCATCTTTATTTTAGCCTTGGCGCTGTCACGTTGACGACAGGACGGATGAATTGCGTCGTCATTGGATACTACAGTGTCTAAGCCGACGTTTCTATGGGCGTTAGGCGATTACGGTAATAACATGAACACTCTCCTGAGTAAAATAAATTGTAACTAATGCACTTTTGCATGTTTATACTATCCTAGTCACTGTCACATTTACGATGGGACACAGAAGTTACATCGTCATTGGATGCAACAGGGTGGAAGCCGACGTTTCTATGGTACTGAGGTGATTATGGTATGCCCATGAAACCTCTCCTGACTAAAAATCACTTGTATCCGATGCAGCTTTGCATATTTATTCTAGCTTTGCCACTGTCACATTGACGATGGGACACAGAAATTACATCGCCATTGCATGCAACGCCATCTAGGCCATGTTTTCTGTGGTACTGAGGCGATTATGGTAAGCACATGAAACCTCTCCTAAGTAAAAGAAGCTTCTAACCGATGCACTTTTGTGTGTTTATTTTAGACATGGCACTGTCACATTGACGATAGGAGAGACAAATTGTGTCGCTATTGCGTACAACAGTGTCTAAGCCGACGTTTCACTCTACAGCAGAGTGTGCGTAGTTATGAAACTTCCTGACAGATCAAAACTCTGTGCCACACCGAGACTCGAATTCGGGACGTTTTCCTTTCGCGTACATGTGCTCTACCAACGGAGCTATCCAAGCACGACTCCCACTCCATCCTCACAGCTTTACTTCCGTCAGTACCTCGTCTCCTACCTACCAGGAATTTTGATATCAGCGCACACTGCGCTGCAGAGTGAATATCTCATTCTGGAAACATCCCCCAGGCTGTGGGTAAGCCATGTCTCCGCAATATCCTTTCTTTCAGCAGTGCTAGTTCAGCAAGGTTTGCAGGAGAGGTCGGAGACGAGGTACTGGCGGAATTAAAGCTGTGAGGAGAGGGCGTGAGTCGTGCTTGTGTAGTTCAGTTGGTAGAGCACTTGCCTGCTAAAGGCAATGGAACCGAGTTCGAGTCTCGGTCCGGCATACAGTTTTAATCTCCCAGGAAGTTTCAATCACATGAACCCTCTCCTAGGTAAAATAATGTGTAACCTATGCACTCTTGCATGTTTATTCTAGCCTTGGCAGTGTCACATTGACGATGGGACTCTGGAATTGCTTCGCCATTGCATACAACAGGGTCCAAGCCGACGTTCGTATGGTACTTAGGCGATTATGTTAAGCCAATGAGACCTCTCCTGACAAAAATCACTTGGAACCGATGCACTTTTGCATGTTTATTCTAGCCTTGTCACTGTCACATTGACGATGGAACACAGAAATTACATCGCATTTGGATGCAACAGCATCTAGGGCAAATTTCCTGTGGTACTGAGGCAGTTATGGTAAGCACACGAATCCTCTCCTAAGTATAAACAACTTCTAACCGATGCACTTTTGCTAGTTTATTTTAGCCTTGGAACTGTCACAATGACGATAGGACAGACAAACTGCGTCGCCATTGCATACAACAGTGTCTAAGCCGACGTTTCTATAGGAGTGTGGGAGTTACGGTAATCACATGAACCCTCTCCTGAGTAAAATAATTTGCAACTCATGCACTTTTTCATGTTTATTCCAGCCTTGTCACTGTCACATTGACGATGGAACACAGAAGTTACATCGCCATTAAATGCAACAGCATCTAGGCCAACTTTTCTGTGGTACTGAGGCAACTAAAAAAAATATAGAATCGTGGACCAGTTGCTTAGAAAATTTTATTTTTTAATTTTGATACAAATTTTGAACCCACACGATTGTGTGGGTCGGGATTATCTTACATATTTATGTCATTTCTTGCAGTGATATTCACGAAAGCAATTACTGTCTTTTGAGGAACACAAATAAATATTACACTTCAGACATATTATTCTCGTCCTCTTCTTGCAATTTTTTTACTTGCAGCAACGAGCTGAAGGCAAATCATCAACAGTTGGCCAGTGATGATATCCGTCTAGCCGCTTCTCATCACATGGTGTGTTTGCTCGTTTGTACATTTTATTTGGTGGCTCTTCATCGGATTCACTTTCATGTTCCTGTCCTGAAGAAGAAGAAATTAGCGCTTCCCCAATCACTTGTCGGAATCCAAGAAGATCTAAAGTGTTTTTCTTTTGTACTTTATTGGCTTCGCATTCAACTTTGTATTGTAACCAGGAATTGACGCAAGCCAAGTGGACAAACGACGATGTGTTTCCACTGTTTTTTTAGAATTCTTTCTACTGTATTGATTGGGAAAATTGTCCTGAACTTCTGGAGCAACTGGTAGTATTGTTGCAGAAGCATTGTTACAATTTTCCTCCTCGTCAGAAGATTCAGAGGTTTCTCCAAGTCTAGGTTTGATTGTTGGAAAAGTCCAAGTTGTATCTAACAATTCGTCATTACTACTGAAGACTTCCACTTCAGAGTCATCTAATATGGCTAGAATTTCCTCGTCAGTAAGCCCTAAAACGAAACAAACAAACGAACTGTGAAAATAATGCGTAAATAGAATAGCAAAATGACTTATCTATTCCGTAATCTGTTCCGAATCGTAACCACAAACATCGACCGAAAAAGACCATATGCCGGTAAAATAGTCCCAACACACAAAAAAAATGGTTCAAATGGCTCTGAGCACTATGGGACTCAACTGCTGAGGTCATTAGTCCCCTAGAACTTAGAACTACTTAAACCTAACTAACCTAAGGACATCACAAACATCCATGCCCGAGGCAGGATTCGAACCTGCGACCGTAGCGGTCTTGCGGTTCCAGACTGCAGCGCCTTTAACCGCACGGCCACTTCGGCCGGCCCCAACACACACAATTGTGCGTGTGGATGTTACAGTCATTGTAGCTATGAAAGTATTCAAATAATTGTGGCGGACATATTTTTATTTACTTCTATACACCTTTAGGAATCTCAAACAAATTTTTCCAAATGTCAAAACGCAATAAATAAAGCACAATAAACATTTACCTCAACAGACATGCTTCCAACTCGCCATCTTGAAAATTACCAAACATTAAGACACAATGTCTCGCGTCTGTAACGAGATATTGATATAAATCGAGTTGTATACGAAACAGCGATTCCTGCACACTCGTGTGACTTGGGACTCAACTGTATAGCGGAATAATATGATGCTGCAACGCAAATAAACCGCACCAACACAATTGTGCGTATCGGGTCTGAAAGGGATAAGGAACGAATGTGGAGAGACGAAGCAAAATCGAAGCACACACGCAAAGAAAGTTGGAAAAGAAGGAAAATGCTACATAAGAAAGTAAAACGCAAGGAAAGCGAAAACGTAGCAGCAAGAATGCCGCAGGAAATTGTCAATGGCTGGCCACTCACATAAAATATGGGCGAGCTTGTCACACAGTGAGCAAATTAACACCCTCTCCCTACAATCTTTGTAAAAACATTTAACAAGGCACAGAACTTTAAAACTTTAACCACATTCGTTCGAGTGTTTCCTAAAATAGATGGCAGGTCCGCTGGCAAGTCAGCCGCGGCCCGGCAGAAAATAAAACGCAATCCAATAAAACGTGGCGCACAGTGACCTGGCCGCCACAAGCACAACACATTGGAGGGTCCTCTAACCGGAGCAGGAAGCCACGCGTCATAGGACTGTGGCCTATCCGAAGCCGAGTTAGGAGAACCTCGTCCCGTCGACAGGGCTGGAAGGAAGTACAACACGCACGCGTTGTGGGCTTGACTAAACGGAGCTTATTGTCCGTCATTTCCAGCCACTCATCCTCCCACCATCGCATGACTCTTGAGCTCAACAGTGAGGTGAGTGCGTGCAGGGGGATAGCTCACTGAAATACTTGTGGATCGAGACACGCCTCCTTGGCTGCGAGATCTGCCCTTTCATTCCCAGCAATGCCGACGTGCCCCGGAACCCAGCAGAAAGCCACGACCTTCCCCAGTCGCTGTAGTTGGGTCTGGACTATTTTATCTGCTGGATACAAACATTGCAATGAGTGAAGGGCACTTAGTGAATCGGAACAGACAAGGAATTTAGGACAGGAAGAATGTCTCATCTGCTCCAGTGCCCGCAAGATCGCAGACAATTATGCATCAAAGACAGTAAAAGTCGGAGGCAGTCGAACCTTGAAGACACGATCCGGAAAAACAACAGAGCAACCAATGGAATTCCCCTGTTTCGACCCATCCATAAAAACAGCTACATAGTCGTGGTGCTCAGAGAAAATGGCAGAAAATGTTGCATTAAAAACGGTGGTAGGAATGCAATCTCTCTTGTACTGCACCAAATCTAAAATCACTCTGGGCCTCTCCAGTAACCAGGGTGGCAGGCGGTTAAAACCCTGGATTTGGGGTCGTACAGACTCCACACCGAGGGATTCTAGCACACGTTGCACACAGATCCCAAACGGCAACGAAGCCTGGGGATGGTGGGAAAAAAGGCGGTCCAGAGGCGGATGAGCAACATGATGGCAAGAAACTTGCAAGCCTGGCGCACCAGTAGGAGCTGCCGCCGGACAGTAAGTGGCGGTTCCCCGGCCTCAGCATAGAGGCTGGGTATGGGACTGGTCCGATAAGCACCCGTGGCCAGTCGAATCCCTGCATGGTGGACAGCGTCAGGGATCCGCAAATAAGACTGCCTCGCAGACCCATACACTGTGACCTGTAGTCCAGCCGTGAACGCACAAAAGCTTGATAAAACTGGTGGAGACGTGCCCTGTCCGCTCCCCAAGACCTGTGGCTGAGGCACTTGAGGATGTTCAGTGCCTTCAGGGTTCTGGCTTTCAAATCTCGTAGGTGTGGCAGCCAAGACAACCTGGAGTCAAAAATTAGGCCCAGAAACCGCACTGTGTCTCTAAAATGTAGGACAGTATCCCCCATATGCAAGGCAGGCAAATTAAAAAGACGACGAGAACGATTAAAATGAACACAAACACACTTATCGGCAGAAAACCGAAAACGCGTCTTTGTAGCCCACTCCTCTAACCGCCGCACTGTTAGCTGCAACTGACAGCTCACTGTTACAACACTGGAGGAGCAACAAAAAAACAGCAAAGTCTTCCACAAATAAGGAGCACTGTACTGGACGCCTTACTGTAGACATTATACTGTTGATGGCTACGGCAAAGAGGGTAACGCTTAAAACACTGCCCTGGGGGACACTATTCTCTTGCTCAAAGCGATCAGACAGTGTGTGACCAACTCGGGTCCGAAAAAACCGCTAAGACAGGAAAGACCGAATGAAAATGGGGAGGCGGCCACGAAAGCCCCATTGATGCAGTTGTGCAAGAATACAGTGTCTCCAAGTAGTATATATGCCTTACTGATTTCAAAGAGGATACCGATACAGTGATGCTAACGGAGGAAAGAATGCTGAATAGCCGCCTCTAGGAGGGTCAGGTTGTCGACCGTGGACCGAAATTTTCGGAATCCACTCTGAGAGCGGCTAAGGAGCTGCCTGGTCCCTAACAGCCAGACCAGACGACGGTTAACCATCCATTCCAGGGTCTTTCCGACACAGCTCGTCAAGGTGATACTCCGATAACTACTGGGATATGTGCGGTCCTTACCTGGTTTGAGGAGAGGGATGAGAATCGCCTCCCTCCACGAGGTGGGGAACACTCCTGTCTGCCATACAAGATTAAAACATTCGAGGAGGATTTCCATTGACGCCACTGGCAGATGTCGAAGCATGGAGTACCGGATGCGGTCGTGACCTGGTGCAGTATCAGAAGTCTCAGTAAGTGCCGATTCGAGATCCCGCATGGAGAGTTGTAGGCCTCAGAACTGTTCGACTGAAAGTCCAAGTTTGCTCTTTCGACAGTCGCATGGTAGCGACGAAACGCTGGATCCTGGTTTGCAGTGGCAGTACTTTGTGCAAAATACTCTTCCAGCGTCTGAGCAATGGGTGTCGTTCGGAGGCACCCCTGGTTCACGACTGCGTTTACCAGAAATCCTCTGGATGGTTTCCCATACTTTGGTGGAACAAGTGTAACAGTTGATGGTGTCCAGGAACTCCTGCCATGACCTTTTTTTGCTCTCTTTAATGACACGTCGTGCCCTGGCTCTCGCAGTTCGAAAGGCAGTAAGATTGACCACTGTTGGGCGGCGTGTAAATCGTCAAAGAGCCACACGCCTGTCTTGGATGGTTAAATGGCACTTTTCTGTCCACCAAGGTACAAGGCGCCGCTTAATAGGGCCAAAAGACTTTGGTATGGACAGGTCAGCAGCATGATGGATCACAAGTGTGATGTGATCCACCCATTCCTGTACGCTGTTGCGGCGTTCAAAAACAGCCAACCGACTGAACAATGACCAATTAGCCCTGCCAATCATCCACGTTGGCGGCCTCTGTTCCAGCAATTCACCATCCAGGAGATGAATGTGGATGGGGAAGTGATCGCTAGACTGAAGGTCGTCAGTGACCTCCCAGTAAACAGAGTCAGTGAGGGTTGGAGAACAGAAAGATAGGTCAATGGCAGAGAATGACTCAGTAGCAGCAGAGAAATGAGTCGGAGTACCAGTGTTGAGGATGCACAACACTTGACATGTCAGGAGGCTCTCCAAAACCTCGAGCGCAAAGAGAAGTTGAGCCCCACAGGACATGATGGGCATTGAAGTCGCCCAGGAGGAGAAAAGAGCGGGGGAGTTGTTCGATAAGATCTGTGAGAGCC
The DNA here is from genome assembly GCF_023898315.1 of Schistocerca nitens. NCBI lineage: Eukaryota > Metazoa > Arthropoda > Insecta > Orthoptera > Acrididae > Schistocerca > Schistocerca nitens. The sequence goes on along the minus strand of NC_064617.1, from coordinate 82,654,198 downwards.
TCTAATTTCACTGCATCCAGAGGAGGTAAATAAAGGGAGCAAACGGTAAGCCTCCAACATGAATGAATTTCAACTGCAACTGCTTGCAGGTCAGTATCCAGGGGGACAGCAGAGGAATGGTGGCTATTTATTAACAAACATGGCGACTCCGCCTTTGGCCCTTTCCCCAGTCAGGTCATCCTTGTGATATAACATATAGCCCCTTAGTACAGGAGCTTCAGATGTTTTTAAATGTGTTTCCTATAAACACAAGCACAGTGGACGTTGCTGTGCTAGGAGTTTCAGTTCCTCCACATGTGTCCATAATCCATTCATGTTCCACTGTATAATGGGAGCCATCTATCAGGGTGGGAATACCTTCATCCTCACTATCTGTCAGGGAGGAGAGCCCGCAACAGGTGGAGGCTCAGTTTTGGGGCGAGATGATTGCCCCAGTCTGACATCAACCTCCATCGCCTCTGAAGAGGAGTCGAGGGAGTCATCAGAGAGAATGACATCAACATCAGCAGACTGTATACCTTCAGTCTCCTTCAGCGAGCAAGTCTCTACCTTTGGCTTTGGCTAAGATTTTTTGGTCTGAGGTGGCATTGGAGCCAAAACCCCAGAAGCGGTAGGGGGTGTAGCAGCGCTGGGCAGTTCACAAGACTTGACCTGGGGAGGGGCAGGAAGGTCCATGATGTCAGACACCACGGCCTGGTCAGAAAGCAGGGAGGGGGGGGGGGGGGGGGGAAGCAGCAGGCTTCACAGGAACTGCAGCAGCACATGTGCATTGAAAAACGCAGGTGCTAGTGCTGACAGTAGCAACCTCCATTTGTGTAGCGGCGTCAGTTTTCAAGACTGGCTGTTTCAGAGCGGAAGAAAAGGAGGCAGCGGACGTGGGTGGCTGCATGGACTTGAATATTTTCTTCGCTTCACCATACGAGATGAGTTTTGTGGTTTTAAGTCCCTGGATCTTCCGTTCCTCAAGGAAAGCTCTGCATTCCCTACTCCACACAGGGTGATCCCCAGAGAAGTTGACACACTTGGGAGGAGAGGAACAACCAACTCCCTCATGGGTGGCTTTACCACATTTCCCGCAAGTGGCTTCCCCTCTACAGCCGAGAGTAGTGTGCCCAAAGTGTTGGCCTTTAAAACACCGCATGGGAATGGAGTAATAAGGCTGTACACTGAGATGTAGGAAATCTGGCTTCACATGCTCCGGCAATTTGGTGCTGTTGAAAGTAAGAATAAATGAGTCGGACTTCACGAGAGCACCATCCACCCATTTCATAACGAGTTGCACGTCGACAATTCCCTCCCAGGACCATTCAGCTTTCAGTTCGTCTTAGGGAATGTCAACGAGACCCCTGCAAGTCACAACACCTTTGCTGTAGTTCAAGATGTTGTGAAATTCAGTCTCTGTCGCAAACTCCCCAAGGAATTGTGCCTTCTGAAGGTTCTTGACTTGTTGGAACCTAGATGTTTAACCAACAAGGTTCCATTTCGAGAGCGCTTATCAGATTTTAAGGTGCCAGCAATGCCTTCTAAGCCTTTCTGTATATAAAATGGTGAAACTGTATCAAAATTACCCTCTTTTCTTTTAACTATAAGAAACACATTCTGCGAAGCAGGATCTGTTCTATTACAAGTAACTGAATCAGGAGGACTGGCTACACGAGCCCTCTTGTTGGATTGGGTGTTGGAAGATAACAGCGACCCACACTATTCCGCTGGGAGGAGAAGAATAAAAGTTCGAGGGTTCCATCTCGGTCCGACGAGCAGCTAGGGAACTAGAAGTCCACCTAGGCAGGTAAGCCTTATACAACTGAGGTCCGGCAGGTTCCCCAGAGATTGCCCGCTACCGACTGTTCCGCCTCAACAGCCACGCATCTCATCAGCGAGCAGCACACCTTGAGATTGAGGTTTTTTTTTTTATAGAGGTTTATTCCATCCTCGCGAACCGGGCAGTGAAGCCAAGATCCCCATTGCCTGAGACACACAACGATCCAACGCCGCGCCGCACGGTGGTCGCTGAAGCATGCCCAGAGCTTACGGTGACAGGGGACTGGCGGCGCTTACCAGTCCCCAGCTCAGGAACCCTGGGGTCGCCGAGCCCGTACCTGGCATATGAATGCCGAGCCCCTGGGGGCGAGGCGATTATGGTAAGCACATGAAACCTCTCCTAAGTATAAATAACTTCTAACCGATGCATTTTTGCATGTTTATTTTAGCCATGGCACTGTCACATTGACGATAGGAAAGACAAATTGCGTCGCCATTACATACAACAATGTCTAAGCCGACGTTTCTATGGTAGTGAGGCGATTATGGTAATCACATGAACCCTCTTCTGAGTAAAACAATTTGTAACCTACGCACTCTTGCATGTTCATTCTAGCCTTGGCAGTGTCACAATGATGATGGGACACAGAAACTGCATCGCCATTGCATGCAACAGCATCTAGACCGACTTTTCTGTGGTACTGAGACGATTATAGTAAGCAGATGAAACCTCTCCTAATGATAAATAACTTCTAACCGATGCACTATCACTTGTTTATTCTAGCCTTTTCAACCTGACATTGACGATGGGACACAGAAATTGCTCCAGCATTTCATACAACAGGGTCTAATCAGACGTTTCTATGGTACCGAGGCGATTACGGTATGTGTATGAAACCTCTCCTGAGTATGAACAGCTTGTAATCGATGCAGTTTTGCATGTTTATTCTAGCCTTGGCACTATCAGTTCGACGATGAGGCACATAAATTTCATCACCATTGGATACAACGTTTCTATCGTACTGAGGTGATTATGGTATGTGCATGGAACCTCTCCTGCGTATAAATAACTTCAATGAACTTTTGGGTGTTTATTCTGGCATTGGCACTGTCACATTGACGATGTGACACAGAAATTGCTTCACCACTGCTTGCAACAGCGTCTGAGCCTATGTTTCTATGCTACTGAGGCGACTACCGTAAGCACATTGTTGTGTACATATTTCCGCGTAGTCAGTGCGTACACAACTTTCCCACTAGAGCGCGCCCCACTAAGCACAACAGCGAAGGCGCAGCGCTCGTCCGTCTCCGCACTACGAGATGGCGCTGCCATAAAAACGGACCAAATTCTGCTTCCGCCGATCCGCGTATTAATATGAAACGCAGCCAATGAGATTGCTGCTAACGTAGAACCTTTTCTCCTCGCGGATCACACTCGTGCAGTGGTAAATAAACACGCGAGGTATTATAACGAGTGTACAGACCTCCGATTAGTCAGTCTGCATTTGTCTGCACCAGGCTGTACCAGTCTGCATTAGTCTGTACCAGTCTGTACGAGATATACATTGGTCTGTACCAGTCTATAGTCAAGTTTCAGTCTGCGCCCAATAAGATTACCATATTCCTGTACATAGCCATGAAGATAAATGTATAGACACTTTTGTCAAGTATCAGAGATATATGTGGGAATAAGATTAACGTACCAATACCAAAGGAACTTCAGATTGTCAATTTTAAATCGCATCCAGAACCAAGTTAAGTAATTTTTATGCTTGATATTGTTTTAATAAATGTGTGTGAAAATTAATCAAGTTCTGTTTAAAGTTGGTCACCGTCAATCTGCTACTCTAAGCGTGCAAGTGGCATTTCTATCGTCTGACCTAACGGCAGAAGATAAACACGCCACGATAAGACCACAAGACATTGCTGACACTCACCTACTTCGTTAAGACGAGAAGTCATATAATCTGATGGTGGTACTGAAGGTCTTACAGTACGCTCACCACACACATGAAACCTCTCCTGTGTATGAATAATAATTCGTAACCTCTGGTACCGCGCTCCGCGGAATATGAATCCACACCAGACTGCATGGGCTTTGAAGACCCCTAGAGATCTCTGCACCATCGCACCGTTAACCGTTGTGGTGCGTGTCTCCTTGCCCACATTTAGTTTGGGGGTGCCACAGTGGAACACATGGTCCTGGCAGCCAATAGCGGCGCCCCCAGTCATGTATTTAAGTGTACATAGTAGACATATCGCCTTATCTTAGAGAGCGTATATATTTTCTTGTTCTGTGTATGAGTTTACGTAGTTGTCTAGTTAGGTTTTCTTGTGATTCGTTGTTTCGATCTTGTTGTTGTTCGTTAGGCCCTTCGTTGGTCGTGTCCATACTCTCCCGTCTGTGTTTTGTTCACGCGCCGCTCCACGGCTCCCGCCGCGCTTTCCGTCACTTCAACCCCTTCCGGTCGAAGTTACTACATAACCGATGCACTTTTGCCTGTTTATTCTAGCCTTGGCAACCTCACATTGACGATGGGACAAAGAAATTGCTTCCCCATTGCATACAGTTGGTCTAAGCTGACCTGTCTCTGCTATCGAGGCGGTTACAGTAATGTGTGTGAAATGTGCGTGAAGGCTTACGGGACTTAACTGCTAAGGTCATCAGTCCCTAAGCTTACACACTACTTAAACTAAATTATCCTAAAGACAAACCACACACCCATGCCCGAGGGAGGACTCGGACCTCCGCCGGAACCAGCCGCACAGTCCATGACTGCAGTGCCTGAGACCGCTCGGCTAATCCCGCGCGGCGATTACATGAAACTTCTCCGGAGTATAAATATCTGGTAACCGATGCACTTTTGCATGTTTTTTCTAGCGTTGCCACTACCACATTGACGATGGGATGTAGGAATTGCTTCGCCGTTGCATTCACCACAATTTAAGCCGACGTTTCTATGGTAATGCGGCGTGTTCGGCAAGAGAATGAAACCGCTCCTGGGTACAAATAACTTGTAACCAATGGTCTTTTGCCTATTTATTCAAACCTTGTCATTGTCAAATTCAAGAATGTACACCGAAATCGCTTTTCCGTCGCATACAACAGGGTCTAATCAGGCGTTTCTGATATACTGAGGCTATTACGGTATGAGCATGAAACCGCTCCTGAGTACAAATAACTTGTAACCCATGCACTTATGCATGTTATTTCTAGCTCTCCAAATGGTACATTAACGATGAAACACAGAAATTGCTTCGCCATTAAATACAAAAGAGTCTATCCCGACGGCTGTATGGTACTGGGACGATTACAGTACGCACATGAAACGTTTCCTCAGTGTAAACAAATTGTAACTGATGCAAAAAATGGTTCAAATGGCTCTGAGCACTACTCGACTTAACTTCTGAGGTCATCAGTCGCCTAGAACTTAGAACTAATTAAACCTAACAAACCTAAGGACATCACACACATCCATGCCCGAGGCAGGATTCGAACCTGCGACCGTAGCGGTCGCTCGGCTCCAGACTGTAGCGCCTAGAACTGCACGGCCACTCCGGCCGGCTGTAACTGATGCACTCATGCATGTTTTTTCTAGCCTTGGCACCATCACATAGTCGATGTGACACAGAAATTCCATCAACATTGCATAGAACAGGGTCCAAATCGACATTTCTGTGGTACTGAAGCGATTACGGTAAGTGAATGGATCCTCACCTCACTATAACTAACTTGAAACTAATACACTTTTGCATGATTTTTCTTGCCTTGACAATGTCACATTGGCGATGGAACACAGACTCTGCTTCGCCACTGAATATAACAGAGTCTATGCCAACATTTGCATGTTTATTCCAGCGTTGGTACTGTCACATCGACGATGGGACAAAGAAATTGCTTCGCTACTGCATGCAACTGGATCTAAGAAGACGTTTCGATGCTACCGAGGCAATTACATTCATTGAGCATGAAACCTCTCCTGAGTATAAATAACTTGTAACCGATGCACTTTCGCTTGTTTATTCTAGCCTTGTCACTGTCACATTGACGATTCGACACAGAAATTGCTTTGCCATGTGAGGATCCATGCGCTTTCTGTAATCGCTTCAGTAGCACAGAAACGTCGACTTGAACCCTGTTGTATGCAATGTCGAAGGAATTTCTGTGTCACATCGACTATGTGAGGGTGCCAAGGGTAGAATAAACATGCAAGAGTGCATCAGTTACAAGTTTTTTTTCACTCAGGAGAGGTTTCATGCTGTTATTTTAATCGCTCTGTACCATAGAAACATCGGCTCAGGCCCTGTTGTATGCAACAGGAAAGCAAATTCGTTTCTACTGTACTGTGGCGATTACGAGAAACGCATGAAACCTCTCCTGAGTGCAAATATGTAGTAACAGATGCAGTTTTTCATGTTTATCCTAGCCTTACCACTGTCACATTGACGATGAGGCCCAGAAATTGCTTCCGCATTGCATACAACATGGTCAAAGTCGACCTATCTATGGTACGTAGACGATAACGTTAAGTGCATGAGCCTCTCCTGAATATAAATAACTTGTAACCGATTCAATTTTGCATATTTACTCTAGCCTTGGTACTCTCACATTCACGATGCGACATAGAAATTGCTTCGCCATTGCATACAACATGGTCTATGCCGTCGTTTCTATGGTACTGAGGCGACTACAGTAAGCGCATGAAAAGTCTACTGGGAATAAATACCTTGCAGCTGATGCACTTTTGAATGTTTATTCTTGCCTCGGCACTGTCATATTGACGATGTGCACAGAAATTTCTTCGCCATTGCATACAATGGGGTTTAAGCAGACGTTTCTAAGTTACTGAAGCGATTACAGTAAGTGCATGTAACCTCTCTTGAGTATTAATAAATTGTAACTGATGCACTTTGCATGTTTATTCTAGCCTTCGCACTGTCGCCATTGCATACAATGGGGTTTAAGCAGACGTTTCTAAGTTACTGAAGCGATTACAGTAAGTGCATGTAACCTCTCTTGCGTATTAATAAATTGTAACTGATGCACTTTGCATGTTTATTCTAGCCTTCGCACTGTCGCCATTGCATACAATGGGGTTTAAGCAGACGTTTCTAAGTTACTGAAGCGATTACAGCAAGTGCATGTAACCTCTCTTGAGTATTAATAAATTGTAACTGATGCACTTTGCATGTTTAGTCTAGCCTTCGCACTGTCACATTGACGATGGAACACATAAATTGCTTCGCCGATGCACACAACATAGTCTAAACCGTCGTTTCTACGGTACTGAGGCGATTACGGTAAGTGCATGAAACCTCCCCTGAGTAAAAATATCTTGTAACCGATGCACTTTTGCATGTTTGTTTTATGCTTGGCCCTATCGTATTGACGTCGGGACACAAACCTTGCTTCGCCGTTGCGTGTAACAGGGTCTAAGCCGAAGTTTCTATGGTATTGGGGCGATTACGGTAAGTGCATGCAACCTCTCCAGTGTATAAGTAAATTGTAACCAAAGCACTTCTGAAAGTTTGTTCTAGCCTTGGCATCCTCACATTAACAATGGGACACAGAAATTGCTTCGCGCAATTCATGCAACAGGGTCCAAGCCGACGTTTTTGTGTTACTGAGGCGTAATCGCATGCATGAGCATGTAACCTCTCGTGAGTATAAATACCTTGTAACCGATGCACTTTTGAATATTTATTCTAGCCTTTGCAGCCTCACATTGACGATGGGACTCAGAAATTGTATCGCTGTTGCATACAACTGTGTCGGAGTCGACGTTTCTACGGTACTGAGGCGATTACGGTAAGTGCATGAAACCTCTCCTGAGTATAAATAACTTGTAACCGATGCACTTTTGCATGTTTATTCTAGCCTTGGTACTGTCACATTCACGATGTGATATAGAAATTGCTTCGCCATTGCATACAACAGGGTCAAAGCCGACGTTTCTGAGGTACTGAGGCGACTACAGTAAGCGCATGAAACCTCTCCTGAGTATAATTAACATATAAGCGATGCACTTTTGCTTGTTTATTGTAGCACATTGACTGCCACATGTGTAAAATATAGCTCACAGTAAGTGCTCTGCTTGGCCCACGTGAAGCAAATACAACTCATGGTTATTTTTCCATATAATACTCCATGGTGCAGTAATGTGAACTGATTTGGGTGAAGGTCACGGTTAAAGCAGGCTCAGACATGGTAATTGGATGTCTTTATAGGCCCCCTGGCTCAGCAGCTGTTGTGGCTGAGCACCTGAAGGATAATTTGGAAAATATTTCGAGTAGATTTCCCCACCATGTTATAGTTCTGGGTGGGGATTTTAATTTGCCGGATATAGACTGGGAGACTCAAACGTTCATAACGGGTGGCAGGGACAAAGAATCCAATGAAATTTTTTTAAATGCTTTTTCTGAAAACTACCTTGAGCGGTTAAGCAGAGAACCGACTCGTGGCGATAACATATTAGACCTTCTGGTGACAAACAGACCCGAACTATTTGAAACAGTTAACGCAGAACAGGGAATCAGCGATCATAACGCGGTTACGGCATCGATGATTTCAGCCGTAAATAGAAATATAAAAAAAGGTAGGAAGATTTTCCTGTTTAGCAAAAGTGACAAAAAGCAGATTACAGAGTACCTGACGGCTCAACACAAAAGTTTTGTCTCAAGTACAGATAGTGTTGAGGATCAGTGGACAAAGTTCGAAACCATCGTACAATATGCGTTAGATGAGTATGTGCTAAGCAAGATCGTAAGAGATGGAAAAGAGCCACCGTGGTAATACAACCGAGTTAGAAAACTGCTGCGGAAGCAAAGGGAACTTCACAGCAAACATAAACATAGCCAAAGCCTTGCAGACAAACAAAAATTACGCGAAGCGAAATGTAGTGTGAGGAGGGCTATGCGAGAGGCGTTCAATGAATTCGAAAGTAAAGTTCTATGTACTGATTTGGCAGAAAATCCTAAGAAATTCTGGTCTTATGTCAAAGCGGTAGGTGGATCAAAACAAAATGTCCAGACACTCTGTGACCAAAATGGTACTGAAACAGAGGATGACAGACTAAAGGCCGAAATGCTAAATGTCTTTTTCCAAAGCTGTTTCACAGAGGAAGACTGCACTGTAGTTCCTTCCCTAGATTGTCGCACAGATGACAAAATGGTAGACATCGAAACAGACGACAGAGGGATAGAGAAACAATTAAAATCGCTCAAAAGAGGAAAGGCCGCTGGACCTGATGGGATACCAGTTCTATTTTACACAGAGTACGCGAAGGAACTTGCCCCCCTTCTTGCAGCAGTGTACCGTAGGTCTCTAGAAGAGCGTTGCGTTCCAAAGGATTGGAAAAGGGCACAGGTCATCCCCGTTTCCAAGAAGGGACGTCGAACAGATGTGCAGAACTATAGACCTATATCTCTAACGTCGATTAGTTGTAGAATTTTGGAACACGTATTATGTTCGAGTATAATGACTTTTCTGGAGACTAGAAATCTACTCTGTAGGAATCAGCATGGGTTTCGAAAAAGACGGTCGTGTGAAACCCAGCTCGCGCTATTCGTCCACGAGACTCAGAGGGCCATAGACACGGGTTCACAGGTAGATGCCGTGTTTCTTGACTTCCGCAAGGCGTTCGATACAGTTCCCCACAGTCGTTTAATGAACAAAGTAAGAGCATATGGACTATCAGACCAGTTGTGTGATTGGATTGAGGAGTTCCTGGATAACAGAACGCAGCATGTCATTCTCAATGGAGAGAAGTCTTCCGAAGTAAGAGTGATTTCAGGTGTGCCACAGGAGAGTGTCATGGGACCGTTGCTGTTCACAATATACATAAATGACCTGGTGGATGACGTCGGAAGTTCACTGAGGCTTTTTGCAGATGATACTGTGGTGTATCGAGAGGTTGTAACAATGGAAAATTGTACTGAAATGCAGGAGGATCTGCAGCGAATTGACGCATGGTGCAGGGAATGGCAATTGAATCTCAATGTAGACAAGTGTAATGTGCTGCGAATACATAGAAAGATAGATCCCTCATCATTTAGCTACAAAATAGCAGGTCAGCAACTGAAAGCAGTTAATTCCATAAATTATCTGGGAGTACGCATTAGGAGTGATTTAAAATGGAATGATTATATAAAGTTGATCGTCGGTAAAGCAGATGCCAGACTGAGATTCATTGGAAGAATCCTAAGGAAATGCAATCCGAAGACAAAGGAAATAGGTCACAGTACGCTTGTTCGCCCACTGCTTGAATACTGCTCAGCGGTGTGGGATCCGTACCAGATAGGGTTGATAGAAGAGATAGAGAAGATCCAACGGAGAGCAGCGCGCTTCGTTACAGGATTATTTAGTAATCGCGAAAGCGTTACGGAGATGATAAACTCCAGTGGAAGACTCTGCAGGAGAGACGCTCAGTAGCTCGGTACGGGCTTTTGTTAAAGTTTCGAGAACATACCTTCACCGAACAGTCGAGCAATGTATTGCTCCCTCCTACATATATCTCGCGAAGAGACCATGAGGATGAAACCAGAGAGATTAGAGCCCACACAGAAGCATACAGACAATCCTTCTTTCCACGAACAATACGAGACTGGAATAGAAGGGAGAACCGATAGAGGTACTCAGGGTACCCTCCGCCACACACCGTCAGGTGGCTTGCGGAGTATGGATGTAGATGTAGGAGCGTGCTGTGACTTGGTGTTATAGCAGGCTATGGCCCCAGTAACAAATCATGTTCGTGGCCTACCGTTTTCAAGAGCTCAAGAGTAGTTATTGACATTTGAATTCGTGAGTTATATATAACTCACAAGGCTCAGTCGTATCGGAGTTTTCTTCTTTTATTGTTTATTTATTGTTTAGTTTGACATATTACTTACACAGTATATTGCAAATCATCTACAGTTTTATTTACATTCTTCAACGCTAATTGCAACAACAAATAAACTGAAAAATTTCGACCATTCCACATTGTTTCTCTAACACCTGTGAGCCGTGTATCGACTCGTGCTACACCTTGTGTTTAAATTGCATTGGTTTGCCTTTTCTTCCCCTGACATGTTTGTTTGATATGTTGTCTATCATTAAGTGGCTGCTTGGTTGTCTTTTCCCTCTGCTATCGATATCTGCTTTTTTGCTTCCTGGAAAGTGCTATGGAGGAAGTGAGATCTTTGACGGGTGGTAACTTCGTAAGGTCGCGCGGAAGTAGAGGAGTGCGCTCAGAGTGTCTGGTGGACACGGGAGGGCAGTGTGGCTCGCCAGCGCGGACCAGGCGTGGGCGGTTGTACCGAGTCGCCACGTTTTGTATGTCGGTTGTATGTAACGAGTGGGTCGAGTTGACGGAAGAGCTCCCCGCGGGTTGGTTGTCTACAGAATCGCCCCACGAGTAGTTGCTGTTCATTTCACCTTGGTGGGACGTTAACAAGCTTCTTTAAGTCCTCCGTTTCAAAAAGGAGACACCTAACATGAAGGAGCGGCCACTACCCGTCAACGTTGCAGAGAAGACGTGAACTCCGGTAACAGAGCGTGTTGTCGCGTGACGGGGGCGTGCGCAGTCGGATGTGCGGATCCTTGCCATCGGAGGTCGTGTACTGCCTGTTCGAGCATAATTGCAAGCTAAGTTAGTGTGTAACCTCCCCACAGATAAATTATGTGTCTAATAACCTCCCAACAGTAAAAAAATATAAGTATATAATTCACATTCAGCGTAACCTACCAACAGATATACTCCAAAACCTCCCAACAGTAAAATTTCGTAACCTCCCAATAATACCATGTGACTAACTTCTCAATAAAATTGTCGCTCACTTATAACCTTTCAATAACGAATGTCAATTTAAACTGGCGAATTTTGGACGTCAGCAGCGCTGCGTCATGGCCCTGAAAGATCATTCAGAATAAATTGAAAATTCTTACCTCAATAAGGTCCCCGGATAACGCATATATATCTACTCCTATAAGAAATTATTCTGGCACAGCCGAGTGCAATGCCAGCCGATAGATTTGTCATGTACAAAAGGAAACAACTGATTTTTCTTTTCAATAATGGGGATGACCAAGGATTGGAGAAATTAGTAAATTCTTTAAATTGAAATGAATGATTGTCAAAAGCTACTTTTTATGAGAAAGATTATTATTAAGAGATTTTTTAAAACATTTACATGGGACTTGATATAACAATACTACATATGCGCGAGGCTGCTTTTACCTTATATTATATCGCTCAGGCTCCGCCATCGCTCCCCACGACGGGCCCAGCCAATTCGATACACACGACTGCTCGCTACTACTACAAAGTTCCAACTGCATACAACACTGCTCTCTGGTCTGAGATTCTCTTACAGCTTACATATCGCAGGCAGCGCGTGAGCAATTTATTGAAATTACATCTGCTCGAGTGCGCTAGCAACAAATTCCTTAATCATGGACCTCTTACATAACCCTCCACTGGGGGGGGGGGGGGGGCAAAAATTTGGCAGCAATGTTGAGTCAATTGGACTTGCCATGAGCAACAAATTTTTCTATAATGTATTTAGTTACTAAGTCTACAGTCACAGAGTATATACATTATTGATAAGTGCAGAACATATTAAGAAATGAAATAAGAGTGCAAACGCACTGAGTACAGAACATATTAAGAAATGAAATAGAGTGCACACGCACTGAGTACAGAACATAAGAAATGACAAAATGATTACGCAATGAGTACAAAATATATTAACAACTGACATAAAGTGCACATGCACTGTATAAGTCTTCAGCATTTTTCACAAGAACTGAATACATTAACAAATGAAATAAAGTGCACACGCACTGTAAAAAGTCTTTAGCGTTTTACAAGAACTGGATACATTAAGAAAAGAAATAAAGTGCACACGCACTGTATAAGTCTTTAGCATTTTACAAGAACTGGATACATTAAGAAAAGAAATAAAGTGCACACGCACTGTAAAAGTCTTTAGCATTTTTACAACAATTAAACATATCAAGGAGTGAAATAAAGTGCACATGCACAGTATAAGTGTTTAGCATATTTAGGACAACTGATCTTATTAACAAATGAAATGAAGTGCACACACACTGTATATGACTTTATCATTTTGCAAGAATTTAAACGCACTGTATAAGTCTTTACCATTTTATAAGAACTAGGAAAGGAATGGGAAGGATTGCGTCATGGTTGTAGCACAATAGGTTGCAAGTAGCTGCACTGAAAGTCCATATCTTTCTACAGAAGCACAACACGAAGTGAGACAATCTGAAGTTCTCTTCCCTGAAGTATTTATCAGTGTAGCCAAGACACTGAAATATTGCATTAATATTGTACGTTGTCACTTTGGCAGTACATTAGGTACACCAAACAGTAGGACCATAATAACATCTCCATTGTTCAAGGTGGTGGACAGCTTGATATGTCAACACCACATTCTTGTAGAATCCATTCACTTACATCAACGTAGAATTAGTGCAAAAACCAAATATAGTGCTCCATGATCATGAGGGTGGACAGGGCATACGGATACTGCAGTAATTGGTAGTAATTAGGTCAGAAGGTGAAGGATACATTAAGTCTTATGCTAGTCATAATTCAGAATTACACTAGTGTATCAACCGATTTGAGTAATTATTGGCACTCATTGGCTAGTTACTAAACATTTCTATGTATGTATGGAGTATTACAGAACATTATTCATAAATCATCTCATTACAGTAATTATTGGCATAGAATTTATGCATAAGTCATCTCATTACAGTAATTATTGGCATTCATTTATGCAGTGTTACAAAACATCATTCATAAGTCATCTCATTACAGTAATCATTGGCATAGCATTTATTCATAAGTCATCATATTACAGTAATCATTTGCATCATACGTCATCTCATTATAGTAATTATTGGCATAGCATTTATGCATAGGTCATCTCATTACAGTAATTATTACAGAACATTATTCATAAGTCACCTAATTACAGTAATTATTGGCGTCATAAGTCTTCTCATTACAGTAATTATTGGCACTCGTTGGCCAGTTGCAAAGTATTTATTATGCATTATTCAGAAGTCATCATTCAAAACAAGAGTTGGGTGTAGCATCAAGCTGCTAGTGTTTATATATGATATCATGCAAGTGACATAACACATATTTAAAATGTAAGACATTGTAACTATTACTCAAGGTCTGTAGTCCAATAATACATAGACATAATGGAATCAATACATCAGAAAAATTTGAATTACATTTATGACTAGAAATATATCTTAAACTGGTAGCATTATTTAGTTGTATACTGGTAATAGTTGGGACTGGTAATAAAATTTTTTTGTGCTAACAATGCATTGCATTGGGATCGATAGTTAATTGCTGTGGCATGAAAATATTTGCTTTAGACTTATTGCTGGTAATAAGGATTATTAGCATCATTCGTCATGAGTCAGCTGTAGCAAGAATATGAAACAAGTAGAGTATATGTGATCACATTCATGAATGATACACACAAATGGGTAAAAAATGCAAGTATTAGAACAGGTTTCACAACTATGTGTTTATAGCATATTAATATCATGAAAAGCTTCTCCTGGAAAAAATACAAAATGGATTATTGACCTGAAAGAAAAAATGTATATTATGCTGAAAAGTAGTAAACTTCAAATTAACAGGTAATGAAATGTGTACTTAATATGTATGTACTCTAACTGTCTTTCTCAAAACTTTTAGTGATTATACTATGCGACATAAGACATACTGTCAAAAGGAACTGCAACAAATACTTAACTAACAGAAAATATATAAACTTCATCATTATCATCATCTGCAAAGAAAAACTTCATTATTCATATTACCATATTCTTCATGCAACTATTCATCATCATTTATTATCATCTGCAAAAAATAGACACTTCATTTTTCATATTCATATTACCATTTACTTCATACAACTATTCATTATCATTCATTACTTCCTATAGTATAGAGTTTCTTACTTCTAGTATATTTCATCACTAAAATTAACATGTGTAGTTCTGTCTGACAGCCTGCAATAATCGCCTCGTATTCTGAAAGAAAAAAAAATAGTTAAGACTGCTATTATACAGTGTGTATAGTATATTCTTGTTAATGCTTATTAATTCTGGTCCATTTACTCTTCATGACAAGGTATTACATTTTCTTTCTTTCACTCCGATGGTGATATTTCCATTTCATAGAAAACCACTGTGGTTGTTTAATTTATTTCTTTTACACAGTATTGCTTTCTGAAAATGATGAATAAGGATTAATATCTTGTATTTAAATCATATACCCATTGTCTGAAAACTTGTTTCTAGTGATATAACCAAGCATACAGCATAGCATGACAGAAAACGTATTAGGTCGAAAACATAGACAGTTTTCGAGTGCAAAAAATGTACACACAGTATCATAATGTAGTAGCAAAAATTGTAGAATAGTCAAGATATTGAATTATCATAAGGCAAATATTTTAAAGTCAACTGGTGTTCGTTATATCTTAAAGATTTCCTAGTGCATACAGAGAAAAATTCTACTTTCGATATGAAAACAATCATACATACACAAAAAAAGAATGGAAAATGTGCACGGCCTGATACATAACGACAAGAAAAGCGACCTGCCAACCTTGCCTTGCTGGGCACTTGCCAAGAAAAAATATAATCATCAATAAGTGGTCATATAAATATCTGGAAATGGTATTACACTGTGATAAGTCATAAAGTATGTTTATTCAATAAAGGGTTTAATATTGGAAATATGGTGATTGCCTTTGCTTTTTCTGGTTCTTAAAGTTTCGACATGTACTACATTGGGGTGAGGAATGCTGCGAATTCTATATGGACCTGCATATAGAAGCTCAAATTTACTGCACCTACTGATTCCTCTGTTGGATAAATAGTGTGTGCGCACTAATACCTTCTGTCCAATGTGAAAGTCACAGCGTGTACAAACCTGTTTTTGCTGTCTTCTCCGGTGCTCTGCGGCACGTTTGATGTTGCTGAGCGCAATGTCGATTGTTTCATGGTAGCGTAGTCGGCTAGATGTAGGAAAAGATACTAATTCTTTAATTTTGTTAGGTGGTTCAACATTTTTCAATATAACAGTCGGAGATAGCATAGTAGATTCATTTGGTATGGAGTTAATTACATCCTGGAATGAGCGTATGTGTGTATCCCAATCAATATGTTTTTATGGCAGTATATTCTACATAGTTTACCAATTTCTTTCATCAGTCGTTCAGAAGGGTTCGAAGAAGCGTGATACCTGAATATATAGATCGGAGAAATATTTCTAGCTCCTAACATACGTGTCCATATCGCAGATCGAAATTGTGGTCCATCGTCGGAAATTAGTTTCAATACATGCCCTACATGAAATAAAATATGTTTTACAAATGCATTCGAAATAGATTTAGCAGTAGCTTTGCGTAACGGAGTGAAGGTAACAAATTTCGAAGTGAGTTCAATAGCGACAAAGAAGTAGCAAAAACCTCTATTAGTTCTGGGAATTGGACCAACAATGTCTACAGCGGCCATGTGTCTCAGTTTAACGGGTACAATGGGATGTAACGGAGGAATGTGTGAAGTCGTATCTGATTTAGCTTTCTGGCAGATTTTACATGACGCTAAAACTCATCGAATACGTTTCTCCATGTTGGCAAAATAACAGTTCTGTCTCAGTATAAGAAAACGTTTTCTGGCTCCATAATGTGCGTAACTTAAATGAGTATACCAAATTAATTTGTTAACAAGCTCGTCAGAAATGCATAGTAACCAATTGTTGCTGTCAGGGTGAGAGCGGCGAAACAGAATGTTCTTGCGTACAGTATAATGATTTCTAATGGTGACGTTATTCCTATCTTGCCAAAGGTGTTTAATTTCTTTCCATACGTTGTCTTTGACCTGCTCTTGTGCTATGTCTCGTAAGGATGACGAAATGAAATTTTCAAATGCAACTTGTTGAATATACATGACGCTAGAATATGCTTGGCAGAAGTTGGTTGCGACGTCTTGCTGATTGTTGCTGTGAGAACGGGATAGCGCGTCTGCTACATTTTGTGTACCGGGAATGTGAACAATTGTAAAATTAAATTCCTGTAAATAAAGTTTCCATCTCCTTAATCTGTCATGTGTAAATTTAGCGGAAAGTAAAAACTGTATAGCTCTATGATCTGTGTAAACGGTAGTATGTCTTCCATAAAGAAAATGCCTAAATCTGGTAAATGCCCATACAACACACAATGTTTCAAGTTCTGTAACAGAATAATTACGTTCAGCAGGTGACAGAATTCGACTTGCAAAAGCGATGTTTTTAATTACTGTATTGCCATGTTCTTCAATTTCCTGAAAAATGTGTACGCCTAAAGCGGTGTTAGAACTGTCGGTGGCAATGGAAAAATTTCTGGTAGGACCTGGGTGTGATAAAAGTGATGCGTTCATCAACAAAGCTTGTTTCAGATTGACAAATTCAGATTGTGCTTGGCTATCCCAGGACCAAATAGCGTCTTTACCCGTCAATTGGCATAATCTAGGTGTGTCTAAAGCAGAGTGATGAATAAATTTACGGAAAAAGTTAATTAATCCCAAAAAGCTGCGTAGTTGTTTCTTCGTCGTTGGAACAGTAATGTCACGTAAAGCTTGAAGTTTTTCCGGGTCAGGCGCAATACCTTCTGCTGAAATTACATGTCCAAGAAATTTTATGGAAGTTTTGCCAAAATACGTTGTGATTCTGTCTTTAAGTTCTGTCGGAAGTATACTATTCAAAGCGCGAATAAATGCTGCTGAAGAAATTGTTAAACCGAACGGTAATTTACAAAATTGATAACAGTCACCAAAACAGAGAAATGCTGTGTACTTTCTGCAGTTCGGATGGAGCTGAATTTGCGAAAATCTAATGTGGAATAAACAGCAGTACCATGAAATTTCTGTAGAAGTTCTTCTAGTGGTTGTGGGCGAGCTGTTTCATTAATAATAATGTCATTGATGTGACGCGAATCAAGTACGAGACGAAGTGAGCCATCCTTTTTCTTAACAATATGGAGCGGGATTATGTACGGACTAACTGCCGGTTCAATAATTCCTTGGTCAAGCATAGCTTGCAATTCTTTCTTAACTTGTTCTCTGTGAATATATGGAATGGGATAATGTTTGGCTTTAAACGTGTCGTGCTGTTTAACTTGAAATTCGTACATAAAACCGAACATAGTACCAGGGACGTTGTCAAAAACTGGAGCGTGCTGTAAAAGAATTTTGCGTAGCTCTGTACGTTCGTCGTCTGTATTTGCACTGCTCTGTTTAACTTTATCAGAAATCATTTGCATAACGTCATAGTCGGCTTCGTCTGGTGTATTGTAGTTGTGAACATACGTATCTGTGAACAATGTGGAATGACACTCTATGTTACGTGATGCAGAAATGACCTCTGTCCGATTAATTGTTTGTTCTTCTGCAGATAAAGAGTGCTGAAATTCTAATGCCAGTTGTACATTTTCATCCTTCAACATTAAATAGGAATTTTGAAAGTCAGTAATTGCGTCGTGTTGTACCAAAAAATTCGTACCTAAAATAACGTCTGTTGTCAATAAGGGAACAATCCAAAAATTTAAGTGGAACGTATGATCTGCAATACAAAACGATAAGTGTGTCTGTAATTTTACATCTACTCCTTTACCAGATACTGCTCCTTTTACCATAGTTTTGCCTAATGGTAACGTAGGATAGGTATTCTCTTTGTTACACTCGCTGAAAGTTTCTTCATTTATAACTGACATAGGTGATCCAGGATCGATTACTGCTGAAAATGTGGATGCTCCAATCTTTACTTCAATTACAGGGTGGGAAATGGCTTTTTGAATAACTGGTTTTTCATGCAAAAGTGTGTCTCGGATGTCGTCAAAAGTAATAACATTTTCGTGAACAAGATTCTGTCTATCTGAACTATTGCTTACGTTGCTGGAGGATGCAACCTGTACTGTATCTAGTCCAATTCTATCTGACGTGCTGTTATTTGATTTCGACTACTTGTACTGTCCTGTTACTTCGTCCTGACGTATTAGGTTCGGGATGATATCTACTGTCTGGTTCATTCATGATAATCTGTTGTTGTGGTTGATTCTGCTGCTGGTAAGACCGACTGCTACGCTGAAAATTGTGCTCATTACTTTTACGTCTGTCATGATTGTCATTGCTATACGGCGCGTTGCGATACGAGTTGAAATGATGTGTCTTCTGTACGTAGCGATATCCTTGTTGCTGTGCGTTACTATTTGGTGTGGCCGACGCTATACGTGTAGGCGGCGAAACATTAAAGCTTGGTTGACCTTGCAAACCACGTTGTTGGTTAGGTATGCTAACCGGCTGGTTTTGTTGCTGTTGTGCGGAGAACCCTCTATTGTTACCAAAATGCGTTTGCTGTTGCTGATAATTTTGACAGAATTGATAATTAAAATTTTGTCTGTTATTAAAATTCTGGTGGTTGTCATTCCTGGAGCGTCTATCACCTTTGTTATTGAAATAGCGTGGTTGATGGTAATGACTATATGTTTGTTGGCCTTGGTTACGATGTGAAAAATTTTTGTTTATGAAAGAATAGTCTGATTGATGAACTTCCAAAAGCTGTAACAGATCTCTAAATGCCGAAATATTTTCTTTCTGCTGTCCTGTTAAAAGTGATACTCTTAACGATCGTGGTAATTTAGAAATACACAATTGGATAAGTGCAGTTCACTGTATGGCTCACTTAAGTACTGGTTTTGTTGGACCATGTGTTCAAAAAATTGCGTGACAGTGGGAAAATTTGAGTTCTCATAATTCGGTAAACTAATTAATTGATCCTTGATTCCGCTCTGTGTCGTCTTAGACCAATACGCTGACAGAAAAGCATTCTGGAATTCTTCTACCGAGTAGCATTGTCTCGCGATCGGTCTCATACGAGTTGCCGGTTCGCCTTCCAAAAAACTGCAAATAAATTCAAGTTTGTGTGTTACGGGCCAAGTTGGTGGAAAAGCAAAGCTAAATTGTTGTATCCAATCCAAGGGGTGAATCTGTGTTATGTCATTCTTAAATATCTTAAATTTTCTCATGGATAGAAAGTGACTGTAATCAAAATTATCGTCTCTGAATGTCTGAACAGGTTCACGATTGTATGAGAATCTATTTGTCTGTGCCTGTTCAGATTCTAAGTCACGTACTCTCTACAAATTACCTAAATTATACTGGCTGTGTGAGTCTGAGAAATGTTCGGAAAGTGGCGTATGCTGTGTCGTGTTAGAGGCTGAGACATTTTTCATCTCTGTCACTTCTTGCAGTAAAGATGACAATTTTCTACATAATATATTATTGGACGAACCTATCTCACTGATTGATTGCTGTATGTTTTGGAATTCAGGTGTCTGATTAAACGAAACTGGTGACGTATCGTCTGATTTGATGTCATTGTTATTTTCGATAACGTCAATACGACTGGCCAATTCATCAGATTTTTCAGTCAGTGCTTTTACCAGATCGTCGTTTTTAGTGTCACAAGCATTAATTTGTTTTTGTATTTTACGTGTGGTTTTGTTCAATTTCTTAACGTCTGCTTTGATGGCATCAGGATTCTGTATTAATTCTAATTGTTCAAGTCTGGTGGTCACTGTCTGAAAGTCTACTTTGTGTGTGTCTGTTTTTAAGATCGGAGATTTCATCATGCAGTTCGGTGTTCAACTTTTTGATTACGTCTGATACTGTAGCAATGTTGTTGTCTACGTGTGTTTTTGCTTTCGTAAACAACTTTCGCTTATCTTCTTGTCTCTGTGCAGTAATTGTTTCCATGACTTGTTTCTTCACTTTATTCTGTTCCTGTATAAATTTACGGTAACGAGTTTCACTGTTTTGTAGGTGGTGATTAAAACGTTCGTCAATTTGGCTGTTCTGTTGGTCAAATTTCGTGACTACTTTCGCATCAAGAGCGTGAAAGTTCTGCTGACATTAATTTAAACTCGTCGCGTAACTGTGTTGCGTTTTCTGAACATTGTTTAGCAACTGCACTAATTTCATCTCTAAGTAATTTTGTTGTGGCTGCTTGCGTATTACTTAATTCTTGTGCAACAGATCTAATTTCTTCACTACTGTTCCGAGCACAAGCCTTAATTTCCTCACGTAATTGTTCTTTAGTATCATAACATTGCACGGCAACGGCTGTAATCTGTTCACTAAGCTGTTTGAAATTGTTGTCTTATTTTTCATTCGACTGTTTGGAATTGTTGTCTAGTTTTTCATTAAGTTGTTTGTTCGATTCATTAACTTGTAGCAATAATGCCATAACTTGATCCAAGCCAAAATTAGCGACTCTATTTTCTATGCTGTGTGATGGTGTATCTGCATTTGTCACGTTTTGTGTAACCATTTGGTCATTCTCTGATTCTTGAAACGGTTTGCCAATTGGATGTACGCTGTTGGTCACTACAGCGGAATCAAATAAATCTGACGTACTTTGAGTACATTGTTCACCTTCGTTAGAAACATTTATCTGTTCACTGCGTAAATTTTGCAAGTCAGGTGTGTCAAACTGGGCAGCGTTCATTGTAACGGAACGTGCCGCGTCATCAATTGTCGTTAAATTAAGTCTGGACGTAATTGAATTTGTTTGCTCATCATTAGGATTAAAATCATTACTAGTGGTCGGTACGCACTGATTATCTGTAATTAGAGTATTATCACTATGACACTGAATGTTGCAAGTATTATCAGTCAAATTATTCAAGTCGGCTTTTAGCTCATTGCCAAAGACCTTGTAAATAATAGCTCATTGCACATCGCGATGTACTGTTAGCAGTCTTTCGCGGCATTCTCACAAGTCAAAGATAAGCACAAAATCAGACAAGGACAAACCAAAAATGGAACAAATACAATTACAACAAAGAGCAATAAATTGCCGATGATCTGTGAATGAAGGAGTGACAAATTAGTAAACGCGTTGCGCCAGATGCAAACTACATTTAATATTAGGTAAATAAGAGCAGATATATAACTGACTACTTCTCAGAAATTCACAAAAATACGAACCTGGCCGGTTGTCGCCAAGTGTAACCTCCCAACAGAAAAATAATATGAATAATATTTACATTTTGTGTAACTTTCCAACAGTAAAAAATATATCATTCACATTCTGCGTAACTTACCAACAGATACAGTCCAAAACCTTCCAACAGTAAAATTTCGTAACCTCCCAATAATACCATGTGACTAACTTCTCAATAAAATTGTCGCTCACTTATAACCTTTCAATAATAAATGTCAATTTAAACTGGTGAATTTTGGACGTCAGCTGCGCTGCGTCATGGCCCTGAAAGATCATTCAGAGTAAATTGAAAATTCTTACCTCAATAAGGTCGCCGGATAACGCATATATATCTGCTCCTATAAGAAATTATTCTGGCACAGTCGAGTGCAATACTGGCCGATAGATTTGTCACGTATAAATGGAAACAACTGATTTTTCTTTTTAATAATCGGGATGACCAAGGATTGGAGAAATTAGTAAATTCTTTAAATTGAAATGAATGATTGTCAAAAGTTACTTTTTATGAGAAAGATTATTATTAAGAGATTTTTTAAAACATTTACACGGGACTTGATATAACAATACTACATATGCGCGAGGCTGCTTTTACCTTATATTATATCGCTCAGGCTCCGCCATCGCTCCCCACGACGGGCCCAGCCAATTCGATACACACGGCTGCTCGCTACTACTACAAAGTTCCAACTGCATACAACACTGCTCTCTGGTCTGAGATTCTCTTACAGCTTACATATCGCTGGCAGCGCGTGAGCACTCCATTGAAATTACATCTGCTCGAGTGCGCTAGCAACAAATTCCTTAATCATGGACCTCTTGAAAGTGGAAGGTTTAATCATTAAGTAATAAGTTTACGTAACCAGTCTCTCTTCTGCCTTGTGGCCTCCGACCATCGGGTTTCCTGTCCCCGGCACCGGTGTAATTGAAGACAGTGATCTTTCCTCCTCCTCTCGTTACTGCCCGATGGGAAGTGTAGTTTTGGCAGTTTACTTGTTTTCCTATTTTGTCGTGTGTTATGAGTAAATTCATGCTTCTCGTTGGTTGATCATGTGGTCGCTCATTCAGGACTGAGTGGTGTAATGTTTCCTTGCCCGAGGTTAGCTCTAATTCTCTCAGCAAATTAAGCCATCGTATTACAAGTTTTCGCTGGCTAAAAGTCGGTGCAGTGGCCAGCCTGAGAGTGGCAATTGTGTTTACGGGCGTATTTAAATTGGTCAGTATTCTGCCTAGCCTGAGCATCCCTGAGTGGGTCATTTGTGGCCGCCTTACACGGGTCCATCATATCTGTTATGTTCTAATGATATTCCAGGACACTTTTGTTTAAAAACCTTTTTAAATTCCTCCATTCCTTTATAGCCATTAATCGTGTGTTTGCTGAGACCTTTGATTTTTTTTAATGGCTGTGTTGGTAGCTTCACTGCCTCACCGTACTTTATTAATAAAGTTCTGTATTTACTTTAGTAGCCTGTTTACTAATGTTCTTTAAATTTTTCAAACTGTTGTATTGCTATAAAAGACTTGATTGCCGTGAGCGGCGTGTTTTGAAGGGTTGTTTATTGCAGTACTGCTAGCTTCTGTGTTTTTTTTAATTTTTTAAACTGTTGTATTGCTATAAATGACTTGATTGCCGTTAGCGGCGTGTTTTGAAAGGTTGTTTATTGCCGTACTGTCACTTCTATTTTTTTAAAAAAAAAAAGGATTTTTTTAAAATTGTTGTATTGCTATAAATTACTTAATTGCCGTTAGCGGCGTTTTTAAAAGGCTGTTTATTGCCGTACTGCTAGTTTCTGTAAGATATGAATAAAACATTTGTGTGTGAAAATCTCAACTCGACAGTAAACTACTAGAAATTTGGCCCCGTTTCCCAACTTGTGGTGTGGCTTGTAGTAACCGTAACCACTGTGTGTGTCAACCTGTATGCATTGCACTTTATGAAATAACACTCTACGCAAAAATATGAGTCACAATTCTTACATTTCCATGCAGTTTCTTCGCATTTCTTGACAGATTGCTATCGTCCAAATTTATTCTTCACTTTTTCGTAGCCCACCGTACACCTACATCTGGCTGCTCCCATTTTCACAAGTGCAGAATCTGCAGTTAACGCTGTGGCTTTGGTGAGAGATGTCTCACATATCAGCATCTTCTGTATGGAGTAGTCTCAAAATAACTTCCTCTTTGAATTCTGTGATTGACATCTTCATGTTGTTGATGTATCGGTCAATCACATGAGCATTTACCAGTGCCGACCTTGTCAACAATTCAGTTGCAAGCTTCCTGTACCATTTCACACCCCACTTTAGACAATGTGAGTACTGCTTCATTTGGTCAGAAAGATCTATAAAAGACTTTGACTGATTATAGTCAGTTATCATTGCTGGTTTTTTCTTTGTGCCCTTGCTGGTTTGAACTTCTGCTTCTTCTTCTCCATGAATAGTACTCAGCATCAGAACATCCCTCTTATATTTCCATTTCAGTACTACTACACCTGTGGTATTTTCCTTTGCTTTGTGTTCCTCCTTCTTCAGTTTTGCCTGTACAATATCTTGAGGATTCAGTTTTCTGTTGGATCTTAGAGTACCAGCTATATGTGTTGATTGTTCAAGAAGCTGGTGTGCTAAATGTACACTTGTGCAAAAATTTTCTATATATAAGATTCTGCCCTCATTTAGTAATCCACTCATAAGGTTCATAACAGAAGTGGCAAGAGGAACACCAGGATTCGCATTCTTCCCACAGTTTTCATATTCCAAGTGTAGCCACCATTTAGACAAAGTTTGAACAATTTTGTTCCGAATTTATGGCGCTTATTCTTTATATACTGAATGAAACTTAGTCTTCCTCAAGATGGCACAAGTGTTTCCTCAATGCAAACTTCTTTCTCCGGCACAACTGCACTTTGAAATCTCTGCAGTAATTTATCAATAAGAAGTTGAATTTTGAATAAGCATTTTCCTGGTGGGCACTGGTTGTTATCGGAAAAATGCCACATACGTAAAAGCAGTTCAAAACGATTGCGTGACAAAACATTTTTACATTGTTGTGTTAGAGCATATTTCTTGACCAATAATTTGGAAACCTCGGTTTTACATTTAGTGACATCCATAACAAAAATCCAAAAAATTCTTCAATTTCAGTTTTGCTGACATCAGTTCACATTTTCAGTCGTGAATTAACAGTTACTGAATGACTTTCAAATACTTGTTTTGCGTGCAAATTAGTTTGTTGAGTCACATATTCTAAAATTTCGTCAGTTACAAAATATTTGAAGAAATCTTATGGTGTCTTGCCTTTGAAAGTTAGTGCAACAGAAGCATTTACACCAGAACTGGAATGAATAAATGTAAAGTATTTCGTATTTTTACCCGTAACTGTCCCCCAAACAATCTCATTAGAATTTGTTCTAAGTGTGTCATCTTCATCTTCAGAACATTCTGATATTACACTTACTTCAATGG
Organism: Schistocerca nitens; assembly: GCF_023898315.1. Lineage (NCBI taxonomy): Eukaryota > Metazoa > Arthropoda > Insecta > Orthoptera > Acrididae > Schistocerca > Schistocerca nitens. The sequence continues at coordinate 82,628,898 of NC_064617.1, read as the reverse complement.
AACCTCAATCAACTGCAGTAGTTATGGCACTAACACAGTTAGAGGTGCTTTGTTACCCGGTTTTTACAGCTGTGAAGTCTGGTTCTTTGACTGAATGTGGACATAAAACTCTTCTTCCTACCTTCACTGATGTGATTCCGTCATCAGAACTTCCGGTTTCGCTTCCGATCTCCTCTCGTAAAAATTCGTCTGAGCTATCACCAAATAAGAACACACAATCTTCATCACTTATGTCCATAACTTCAGCTAAAAGCTGCTGTACATGCCTTTGTTCATCTTCATAACTTCCACGAGACATTTTCGTCTGCCACAATATCACTTTGTTATGGAGCAAACAACACCGAACAAAGACTGTAGCAACAATGCAGGAAAGCAATAACGGAACTGTACACAAATAATGATGTGGAATACTGACAGGAATACAAACCTAAAATTCTTAGCGACATAGCAAATGACACCTGGTACCTTTTCCATGGGGCTATGTGAACCATATGTAACTCACACAAAAAATTTAAAAAAGGTACTAAAATGCCATATTTTCACTTTATCTGCACATACCTAGTTTACTTGGAGCAAACTAAAGCAGGTTATTGAAAAAAAGTAAATGGTCCCAAGGGGTCGGTAACCCAACTACACCATGGCAGTCAATGCGCTAGATTTGGCACCCTCATATTGACGATGGGACACAGAAATTGTTTCGCCATTGCATACAACAGGGTCTAAGGCGACGTTTCTATGGTACTGAGGCGGTTACGGTAAGCCCATGACACCTCTCCTGTAACCGAAGCACTTTTTCATGTTTATTTTAGCCTCAGCACCCTCACATTGACGATGCGACATAGAAATTGCTTCGCCATTGCATACAACATGGTCTATGCCGTTGTTTCTATGGTACTGAGGCGACTACAGTAAGCGCATGAAAAGTCTCCTGAGAATAAATAACTTGCAGCTGATGCACTTTTGCATGTTTATTCTAGCCTTGGCACTGTCACATTGAAGATGGGACACAGAAATTGTTTGGCCAGTGCATACAATACGGTCTAAGCCGACGTTTCTACGGCATTGGGGCCATTACAGTAAGCACATGAAACCTCTCCTAACAGCAGTTAACCTCCACCTTGCTATACTCACTGGAGAGTGTGTCTAAAGCATTCAGCCTGACCGGGTTGCCTCCAAACATGTCTTCGACGATTGTCTGGTTGAAGACATATTCGGCACTCATCGGTGAAGAGAACATGATGCCAATCCTGAGGTGTCCATTTGGCATGTTGTTGGGGCCATTTGTACCACACTGCATGGTATCATGGTTGCAAAGATGGACCTCGCCATGGACGTCGACAGTGAAGTTGCGCAACGTGCAGCCTATTGCGCGCAGTTTGAGTTGGTCCTGTGGCTGTGCAAAAAGCATTATTCGACATGGTGGCGTTGCTGTCACGTATCCTCTGAGCCGAGCCGTAATCCAATGCAGTAGTAGCCCTTTAGCGGCCTGAGCGCGGCATGTCATCGACATTTACTGTCTCTCTGTATCTCCTCCATGTCAGAATAACGTCGCTTGGGTTCACTCCGAGACGCCTGGAAACTTCCCTTGTTGAGAGCCCTTCCTGGCAGGAAGTAACAATGCGGACGAGATCGATCTGCAGTATAGATTGTTTATGCATGGTTCAACTACAGATGACACGAGCCGTGTAGCTTCTTCCTGGTGGAATGACTGGAACGTATCGGCTGTCAGGCTCCCTATGTCTAATAGGCGCTGCTCATGCGTGGTTGTTTACATCTTTTGGCGGGTTTAGTGACATCTCTGAACAGTCAGAGGGACTGTGTCCATGATACAATGTCCATCGTCAACGTCGGTCTACAGGAGTTCTGGGAACCGGAGTGATGCAAAACTTTCTTTGATGTGTGTATTACATCATTACAAATGTAGTAAGTCATTGGTTTTCATCTTACTTAGCTAATACAATGTAGAGTCTCAAATTAGGAATTATGGAAAATGTGCATAATGAATCACCATTTTCCTAGGTTAGAGAAATCACGACCAGTGCTGCTCAAGGATGAGCATTGGTTTGCAGCTTCGTCCTTGTAACATATCAGTGTTCTTTCAACACACATAGTGATGAGGTCGATATACACTCATGCTCATAAATTAAGGATAATGCTGATACATGGTGAAGCAACGCTCTGGTGGGCGGTTTGCGGGTTTAAATCACCTAGGTATATGACCATACGGTGCATTTGACCTGCAGTCGTTGCACGGTGGCGCTGGTAGCGGCCCACATATGCAGAGGTGTGTTGGTGCATGTCAGAGTATGGTGCAGCGAGCAAGTGTGCAGACGTTTTCAGACGTGCTAATGGTGACTGTGTGTTAAAAATGGCGCAAAGAACACATATTGATGACGCTATGAGGGGTAGAATACTAGGGCGACTGGAGATTGGTTAAACACAGCAGGTCTTAGCAAGGGCCCTCCGTGTACCACAAAGAGTGAGCTCAAGGTTATGGCAACGATTCCAGCAGACTGGAAACGTGTCCAGGCGCTACACACCATAAGTGACGGCAGACGGCCACGGAGAACTGCAGGTAGCCTTGCTCGGGATCTTACTGCAGCCACTGGAACAGTTGTCTCCAGACACACAGTCTACAGACGACTGAACAGACATGGTTTATTCGCCCAGAGACCTGCAAGGTGCATTCCACTGACCCCTGGTCACAGTAGAGCCCTTAAAGCCTGGTGTCAAGAACACAGTACGTGGTCATTGGAACAGTGGTCCCAGGTTATGTTCACAGACGAGTCCAGGTATAGTCTGAACAGTGATTCTCGCCGGGTTTTCATCTTGCGTGAACCAGGAACCAGATACCAACCACTTAATGTCCTTGAAAGGGACCTGTACGGAGGTCGTGGTTTGATGGTGTGGTATGGGATTATGATTGGTGCACGTGCACCCCTGCATGTCTTTGACAGAGGAACTGTAACAGGTCAGGTGTATTGGGACGTCAGTTTGCACCAGTATCTCCGCCTTTTCAGGGGTGCAGTGGGCCCCACCTTCCTCCTGATGGATGATAACACACGGCCCCGCCGAGCTGCCGTCGTGGAGGAGTACCTTGAAACAGAAGATATCAGGCAGATGGAGTGGCCTGCCTGTTCTCCAGACCTAAACCCCATCGAGCACGTCTGGGATGCTCTCGGTCGACGTATCGCTGCATGTCTTCAAACCACTATGACACTTCAGGAGCTCCGAGAGGCACTGGCGCAAGAATGGGAGGCTATACCCCAGCAGCTGTTCGACCACCTGATCCAGAGTATGCCAACCCGTTGTGTGGCCTGTGTAGGTGTGCATGGTGATCATATCCCATATTAATGTCGGGGTACACGCGCAGGAAACAGTGGCGTTTTGTATCACATGTGTTTCGTGACGGTTTTCTCAACTTATCACCAATATTGTGGACTTTCAGATCTGTGTCGTGTGTGTTCCCTATCTGCCTATGCTATTAGCGCCCATTTTTTTTGCAGTGCCACGTTGTGTGGCACCACATTCTGCAATTATCCTTAATTTATGAGTATGAGTGTAGTTCATATTAATACTACAAGTATTAAAGGAAAACTAGTGATGACTTTAAGAAAGTAAGTAAAAGTTCCTGTAGATTTGTTAACTAACACTATACAAATGGTTGATCAATTAACTTAGATAAGGCTCTATTTTGGGCCATTTACTTTAATTATATGATCTCAGCAGCAAACTACGGAAAGGAACAATCCATAAGACATAGAGTTTTTGCATGTAACACATAGTAAGCGATGTGTTGATAGTTCCACCATAAACTGAGAAATGTAGCTGCACCTCAAATCTCGCTTTCTCGCTAATAGCAGCTTTGTTAGGATGTGTGCAAGTGGACAGCGTAACTGCTAAAAATATGGCTTTCAGTAGTAAAATAATCCATTCAGGGTTCGTGCCCAGAAAATGCTTTGCAGGCACGACTTTTACTAACCTGAAGATGACGCAGGTAACTTTCCTGAATATGGATCTGAGCGCAGATGCACTTCGAAGATTGTTGCTAATCAGGTAAATACCAATATTTATTTAAGCAAGCACACAATGTTGTGTCCCTTACCATAGGTCATGTGAATTTACATGACAGGGTGATGGTAGATATGTTAAGGGCCATTTCTAACGTTGCTTAAGCGCTGTAGTAAGGCAACAGTAAAATTAACTACACTGCTGGCCACCGTAAATGCAACACCCTGAAGGAAGCATCCGAATCAAGTGAAATTTACACCATGGGTTTGCAGCGATGAGATATGCAACTGATCAGAATTTCAGCGCAGACGCACATCACGCGCGCCCGTGGCGCCACCTCATAGCGCCATTTAAGGCTTGGCGATTTCGACGAGTGTACGTTCGGCACGTGTGTTTACCTTGTGGTTGTTTCACAAGACGATCAGTTATGCCTCGTAGACAACAGCGAACATCGTTTGATCACGTATCCGAGTTCGACAGAGGAAGGATAGTGGCTTACCGAGATTGTGGATTATCATACAGAGAAATCGCTAGTCGTGTTGGACGAAACCAAACAACTGTAATGCGGATATGTGACCGTTGGATGCAGGAGGGTACGACAGACCGACGTGGTCGATCGCATTCACCTCGGTGCACCACTGCACGTGCTGATAGGCAAATTGTGCGCATGGCAGTGACGGATCGCTCAGTGACATCCCGAACCATAGCACAGCACATTGCGTCTGTAACGCATCATCCAGTGTCTGCGAGTACCATTCGACGCCGTTTACAGCAGAGTGGTCTGTCCGCAAGACGTCCATTGCTTCGTCTACCATTGACGCAGAACCACAGACGTCTCCGTCGCCAATGGTGTGATGACAGACGGATGTGGACGGCAGAATGGAATGACGTTGTCTTTACTGACGAGGCACGCCTCTGTCTGCAGCACCTCGATGGTCGGATTCGAGTGTGGAGACACCGTGGAGAGAGGATGCTGGACAGCTGGATTATGCACCGCCACACTGGTCTTGCACCGGGTATTATGGTATGGGGTGGTATTGGATATTACTCTCGCACGCCTCTAGTACGCATTGCCGGTACTTTAAATAGCCGGCGCTACATATCCGAGGTGCTGGAGCCAGTTGTCCTTCCTTACCTTCAGGGCTCGGCCACAGCCATATTTCAACAGGATAATGCGCGACCACACGTTGCACGCATTGTCCAAAGGTTCTTCGTCAATAACCACATTGAATTGCTTCCCTGGCCGGCTCGCTCTCCGGATCTTTCGCCGATAGAAAACATGTGGTCCATGGTTGCTCAACGAGTGACCCAGATTACATCCCCAGCTGCCACACCAGATGATCTTTGGCAACGTGTGAGAGTTGCTTGGGCTGCTGTACCCCAGGAACACATCCAACGTCTCTTTGACTCAATACCGAGACGTGTGGCAGCGGTGATCTCCAACAATGGCGGCTACTCTGGCTACTGATTCTGGCAGGAACCACATGTCACAGACGTCTGTAAACGTAATCATTTGATACTTTGTCAACATGTTATCTACAACATAACTTTTGTTGTGCTACCTCTTGTCTTTCTTGGTGTTGCATTTACGGTGGCCAGCAGTGTATATATTGTGCTGAACAATGATTAATTTTTGAGGATGTTATACTTAAATATCGCAAAATTGTTAATGCAAATCGTTTGTATCAACAACTGAAAGAATTCGGACTTTGTAAATTTATGTTTCTGGGAAGTTTCGCAGTAAATCATCGTTAATGCGATTAGCAAGTAAACTGTTAACTCAATGCTAGTCCATATTAAGTGCACTCAGTTTTGCAAGTATCTATTTACGAAATTTTAAGAATAAAGTATACACTGAGAAAAAAGATCCCAAACACCAAGAAATAATTAATGTAGAGTAATGAAACTTAGGGAATACATTTGTCTAGATAACGTATTTAAGGAATTAATGTTGCAAGATCAAAGGATAATGTACGCGCGAGAAAAGGCATTGTAAGTGTGCAATGCCGGTACATTAATAACCGTTGTAGTCTCCAAAATATTGAATGCAAGCAAGCAAGCATTGTGTCGCATATGGGTGTCAGATGTCAGTGTGTGACAATGGAGTTCCATGTCTTTTGCACTTGGTCGGTCAGTGCAGGTATTGTTAATGCTTGTCGTGAACGACGCCGGAGTTCTCGCCTGATGATGTCCCATGCGTGCTCGACTGGAGATAGGTCTGGTGATCGAGCAGACCGAGGCGACATGTCGACACTCAGTGGAGCTTGCTGGGTTACAACAGCGGTATGTGGGTGATCGTTATCCTCATACTAAACACCCCCTGGAATGGTGTTTATGAACGGCAGCACAGCAGATCGAGTCACCAGACTGGCGTACAAATTTGCAGTCAGAATGCTCCTGCTGTCAAATGAAACCACATCCCAGTCCATAAGTCCAGGTGTAGGTCCAGATTGTCTAGATAGCAGACAGGTTAGTTGTAGGCGCTCAACTGACCTCCTCCTAGACCACACGAGGCCATCACTGGCACCGAGGCACAACCGGTTTTCATCAGAAAACGCAACAGATCTCCACTCCACCCTCTAATGAGCTCTGGCTTGACGTCACTGAAGTCGCAAGTGGCAGTGGTTTCGAGTCAGTGGAATGCACGCTATGGGGCACCTGGCTCGGAGTGTCCTGGAGGTAACCGACATGTAACAACCCGTTGCATCATTGTGGTGCCAACTGCTCCTCGAATTGCTGCTGCAGATTCAGTATGATGCGCCACAGCCGTACTCCTAACACGACGGTCTTCCCTCTCAGTCGGCCCGTGTGGCCGAGCGGTTCTAGGCGCTTCAGTCTGGAACAGCCCTCCCGCTACAGTCGCATTTTCGAATCCTGCCTCGGGGATGGCTGTGTGTGATGTCCTTAGGTTAGTTAGGTTTAAGTGGTTCTAAGTTCTAGGGGACTGATGACCTCAGCTGTTTAGTGCTCAGGGCCATTTGAACCATCTTCCCTCTCCATAGTGCCACGTGGCCGTCTTCTTGCGACCATACCCTCCTGTGACCTCCGCTGCAGCAATCATGTACAGTGGCTACATTCCTGACAAGTCTTTCTGCAGTGTCCCAGAAGGAAAATCCGGCTTCTCATAGCCCTATTACACGACCTCGTTCAAAGTCACTGTTGATAATGGCGTCTTCCTCTTCTTACAAGGGAACCTCCCCATCGCAGCCCCCTCAGATTTAGTTATAAGTTGGCACAGTGGATAGGCCTTGAAAAACTGAACACAGATCAATCGCGAAAACAGGAAGAAGTTCTGTGTAACTATGAAAAAAATTAGTAAAATATACAAACTGAGTAGTCCAAGCGAAGATAGGCAACATCAAGGACACTGAGAGTCAAGGAGCGCCGTGGTCCCGTGGTTAGCGAGAGTAGCTACGGAACGAGAGGTCCTAGGTTCAAGTCTTCCCTCGAGTGAAAAGTTTAATTTTTTATTTTCAGTTTATGTGACAAACTCTTATGTTTTCATCACTTTTTGGGAGTGATTATCACATCCACAAGAAAACCTAAATCGGGCAAGGTAGAAGAATCTTTTTACCCATTCGCCAAGTGTACAAGTTAGATGGGTCGACAACATATAACATATTCCTGTCATGTGACGCACATGCCGTCACCAGTGTCGTGTGGAATATATCAGACGTGTTTTCGCGTGGAGGAATTGGTTGACCTATGACCTTGCGATCAAATTATTTCGGTTCCCATTGGAGAGGCACGTCCTTTCGTCTACTAATCGCACGGTTTTGCGGTGCGGTCGCAAAACTCAGACACTAAATTTATTGCAGTGAACAGAGACGTCAGTGAACGAACGGACAGATCATAACTTTGGGAAAATAAAGAAAGTAAAATTTTCAGTCGAGGGAAGACTTGAACCAAGGACCTCTCGTTCTGCACCTACTCACGCTAACCACGGGACCACGGCGCTCCTGAGCTCACGTTATCCTTGATGTAGCATATCTTGTGCATGGACTACTTAGTTTGTATATTTTACTAATTTTTTTCATAGTTACACACAACTTCTTCCTATTTTCTCGATTGATATGTGTTCAGTGTTTCAAGGTCTATCCACTGTGCCAATTTATAACTAAATCTGAGGGGGGTGCGATGGGGAGGTTCCCTTGTTAGAGACAAACTTGACTGACATTTTTGTGACGGCTCCCAAACCCAAGGTCCTCGGCGGTACTTTTGGGGCAGCCACCACAAATTGTATAAAGCGTGGGTAGTGACCAGGATGTAGCTATGTCTGTTGGCCGAAAAATAATTAATGACAAGAATTGCGCCAGCTAGAATGAAGAGATAACTTATCTTTATTTCTGACCAAACGTCCACCAGCAATACAAGTCCAAGTAATATCCAAGAGTAATCCGTGTACTGAACCTAGTCGAATACAATAGCAAATATCACACTGCAATGGCTCCACTATAAACTCCACGAAAGGCTAGCAATAGACAATAGGCAATAGACTGTCCGTCTCGGGGCCAGCGCTCCTCCTTATATGCAAAAGGCAGAGGGCGCTGCGGACCCGAGCTCAGCCGTGGCGCGACCTCTTCCGTCGGCGGTAACCCCCTGAGACGCCGACGGCCGCGACAGGAAACGTGGCCAGCTATGTCACGGTCAGGGCGCGCGTGCGTGAGTTGGTTGGTTGGTTGGGTCCGTGGACATGAACTCACTACGTCCAATCTCAAATCTAACTAACGCCCAAGACCGTTACAGCACGAATTTAACGTAAACCAGACTTGCATCCTCATGGTGATGCTACTAGCACCACTCTCATGTGACTGGTGCGAAATATAATAGACATCTTCAGATGTACAAACACCCCTACCAACTTTCGTTTATCTTGCACATATCCTTATTAGTGCTGGGAATTTTTTGACTTGTTTGAATAAAAAGCCACAATGTATGTACATGAAATGTCTTATCTGTGAGGTTTTATTGCGAATTTACTGCGCAATTTCTCAAAACAATCAACTTGTGTCCAATTGTTGTCTACAGCTGTCAAGTTATCTTCCACATGTGTTGTCAGAAGTTGCAAACTTCGTCCCCTTTTGCAAATACGAAATGAGATTGGATACTAGTCAACCGTTCTGAACAGTGGTTCAGACTGTGTTCAGGACTTTCAGATTTTGTATTTTATTTTTTGGTTTCCATAAATTGCATTTTTTTTTTCATATATTGCATAACTTCCCCCATGAACCATGGACCTTGCCGTTGGTGGGGAAGCTTGCGCGCCTCAGCGATACAGATGGCCGTACCGTAGGTGCAACCACAACGGAGGGGTATCTGTTGAGAGGCCAGACAAACATGTGGTTCCTGAAGAGGGGCAGCAGCCTTTTCAGTAGTTGCAGAGGCAACAGTCTGGATGATTGACTGATCTGGCATTGTAACATTAACCAAAACGGCCTTGCTGTGCTGGTACTACGAACGGCTGAAAGCAAGGGGAAACGACAGCTGTAATTTTTCCCGAGGACATGCAGCTTTACTGTATGATTAAATGATGATGGCGTCCTCTTGGGTAAAATATTCCGGAGGTAAAATAGTCCCCCATTCGGATCTCCGGGCGGGGACTACTCAAGAGGACGTCGTTATCAGGAGAAAGAAAACTGGCATTTTACGGATCGGAGCGTGGAATGTCAGATCCCTTAATCGGGCAGGTAGGTTAGAAAATTTAAAAAGGGAAATGGATAGGTTAAAGTTAGATATAGTGGGAATTAGTGAAGTTCGGTGGCAGGAGGAACAAGACTTTTGGTCAGGTGGTTACAGGGTTATAAATACAAAATTAAATAGGGGTAATGCAGGAGTAGGTTTAATAATGAATAAAAAAATAGGAGTGCGGGTTAGCTACTACAAACAGCATAGTGAACGCATTATTGTGGCCAAGATAGACACAAAGCCCATGCCTACTACAGTAGTACAAGTTTATATGCCAACTAGCTCTGCTGATGATGAAGAAATTGATGAAATGTATGACGAGATAAAAGAAATTATTCAGGTAGTCAAGGGAGACGAAAATTTAATAGTCATGGGTGACTGGAATTCGTCAATAGGAAAAGGGAGAGAAGGAAACATAGTAGGTGAATATGGATTGGGGGGAAGAAATGAAAGAGGAAGCCGCCTTGTAGAATTTTGCACAGAGCATAACTTAATCATAGCTAACACTTGGTTCAAGAATCATAAAAGAGGGTTGTATACCTGGAAGAATCCTGGAGATACTAATAGGTATCAGATAGATTATATAATGGTAAGACAGAGATTTAGGAACCAGGTTTTAAATTGTAGGACATTTCCAGGGGCAGATGTGGACTCTGACCACAATCTATTGGTTATGAACTGCAGATTGAAACTGAAGAAACTGCAAAAAGGTGGGAATTTAAGGAGATGGGACCTGGATAAACCGAAAGAACCAGAGGTTGTAGAGAGTTTCAGGGAGAGCATAAGGGAACAATTGACAGGAATGGGGGAAAGAAATACAGTAGAAGAAGAATGGGTAGCTCTGAGGGATGAAGTAGTGAAGGCAGCAGACGATCAAGTAGGTAAAAAGACGAGGGCTAATAGAAATCCTTGGGTAACAGAAGAAATATTGAATTTAATTGATGAAAGGAGAAAATATAAAAATGCAGTAAATGAAGCAGGCAAAAAGGAATACAAACGTCTCAAAAATGAGATCGACAGAAAGTGCAAAATGGCTAAGCAGGGATGGCTAGAGGACAAATGTAAAGATGTGGAGGCTTGTCTCACTAGGGATAAGATAGATACTGCCTACAGGAAAATTAAAGAGACCTTTGGAGAGAAGAGAACCACTTGTATGAATATCAAGAGCTCAGATGCAAACCCAGTTCTAAGCAAAGAAGGGAAGGCAGAAAGGTGGAAGGAGTATATAGAGGGTTTATACAAGGGCGTTGTACTTGAGAACAGTATTATGGAAATGGAAGAGGATGTAGATGAAGATGAAATGGGAGATAAGATACTGCGTGAAGAGTTTGACAGAGCACTGAAAGACCTGAGTCGAAACAAGGCCCCGGAGTAGACAACATTCCATTAGAACTACTGATGGCCTTGGGAGAGCCAGTCCTGACAGAACTCTACCATCTGGTGAGCAAGATGTATGAGACAGGCGAAATACCCACAGACTTCAAGAAGAATATAATAATTCCAATACCAAAGAAAGCAGGTGTTGACAGATGTGAAAATTACCGTACTATCAGTTTAATAAGTCACAGCTGCAAAATACTAACGCGAATTCTTTACAGACGAATGGAAAAACTGGTAGAAGCGGACCTCGGGGAAGATCGGTTTGGATTCCGTAATGTTGGAACACGTGAGGCAATACTAACCTTACGACTTATCTTAGAAGAAAGATTAAGAAAAGGCAAACCTACGTTTCTAGCATTTGTAGACTTAGAGAAAGCTTTTGACAATGTTAACTGGAATACTCTCTTTCATATTCTGAAGGTGGCAGGGGTAAAATACAGGGAGCGAAGGGCTATTTACAATTTGTACAGAAACCAGATGGCAGTTATAAGAGTCGAGGGGCATGAAAGGGAAGCAGTGGTTGGGAAAGGAGTGAGACAGGGTTGTAGCCTCTCCCAGATGTTATTCAATCTGTATATTGAGCAAGCAGTAAAGGAAACAAAAGAAAAATTCGGAGTAGGTATTCAAATTCATGGAAAAGAAGTAAAAACTTTGAGGTTCGCCGATGACATTGTAATTCTGTCAGAGGCAGCAAAGGACTTGGAAGAGCAGTTGAACGGAATGGACAGTGTCTTGAAAGGAGGATATAAGATGAACATCAACAAAAGCAAAACGAGGATAATGGAATGTAGTCAAATTAAATCGGGTGATGCTGAGGGGATTAGATTAGGAAATGAGACACTTAAAGTAGTAAAGGAGTTTTGCTATTTGGGGAGCAAAATAACTGATGATGGTCGAAGTAGAGAGGATATAAAATGTAGACTAGCAATGGCAAGGAAATCGTTTCTGAAGAAGAGAAATTTGTTAACATCAAGTATAGATTTAAGTGTCAGGAAGTCGTTTCTGAAAGTATTTGTATGGAGTGTAGCCATGTATGGAAGTGAAACATGGACGATAACCAGTTTGGACAAGAAGAGAATAGAAGCTTTCGAAATGTGGTGCTACAGAAGAATGCTGAAGATTAGATGGGTAGATCACATAACTAATGAGGAAGTATTGAATAGGATTGGGGAGAAGAGAAGTTTGTGGCACAACTTGACCAGAAGAAGGGATCGGTTGGTAGGACATGTTCTGAGGCATCAAGGGATCACCAATTTAGTATTGGAGGGCAGCGTGGGGGGTAAAAATCGTAGAGGGAGACCAAGAGATGAATACACTTAGCAGATTCAGAAGGATGTAGGCTGCAGTAGGTACTGGGAGATGAAGAAGCTTGCACAGGATAGAGTAGCATGGAGAGCTGCATCAAACCAGTCTCAGGACTGAAGACCACAACAACAACAACATATTTCATAACATGTATACCAAGGTGAACCTCTGTCGTTCTGAATCTCAATGTCTGTATAAAGTCTTGGTCTCGCTTGGTGTCTGTAAAAATAGACGAAATTTGTAACTACTGACAACATATGTGGAAGATTACTGAAATATGTTATAAACATAAGAACCCAATTAGAAACCTATCCAAGTTAATTGATCAACCGTTCGGACAATGCTAATTAATAGTACTACAGAAACTATTATTTACCTTCTTGAAATCACCATTAGTTTTTCTATAGTGAATAAAAGTTCCTGTAGAACTTTAATTAACACTATCCAAATGGTTAATAAATTAACTTGGAAATTATAGGATTCTATTTTAGGTCTTTTATGTTTCAAAATACTACTAAAGTTATCTTCCACATATGTTGTCAGAAGTTGAAAGCCTCATCCAATTTTGCAAATACCAAGCTAAACTAAGACTTTAACTACACATTCAGGATGACAGTGGTATATTTCATTGTCCAGCCATCCATGTTTAGGTTTTTATGGTTTCCCAACCTCATGTAACATGTACACCATGGTGGTACTTTTGAAGAAGACATACCTAACTTCCTTCAGCATCTTTCTTGAATTCGATTTGGACTTACATTAGTTACTTACGTGCAGCATAGACCATTTGAACGGTTTCTATTGAAATAATATAGAATGAGTCAGTTACAGGCTGTGTATGCATGATTTTGCCTTTATGTATGGTTGCATGTCGGAGTGCATGATGGGCTGAATTTACAAGAAATAAATATATTAATATCTGTCACTGCTCATGTTAGAAGTGAAACACAAATTTAACAACAAATATAGTTGTATATTACACTACACATTCTACCAGTAGTCTCTAAAATAGGGAGAGTTGTCCAGGAGAAATGATTTGAGATTAGATTGCCTCATCATTGGCGGCACATGAGAACCTTCTTCCATTTACTTTTTCTTTTTGCAGGGGCACAACCATAGGAGTAAAAACAGTAACAACCATTGTACTAAAAATATAGTTAATGAATATCTTAAAATGACAATAGAAGCTTCAAGCGAAATGTGTTAGCATTAAATTTTATCAGTGCTCACTACATACCATTCAATAAGCATTATATTCCCTAAAAATAATGAACTGAAATAGACAGTGTTGGTGGCTACAGATAAATCACACTCTGAACTGAAGGTATAAGAGCTTAGAATCAACACAATGCCTTTGGTCAGCTACATTTGCTACACACATAATTTCAAATATAGGCACATACAAAGTAAATAAATTAGCTTATGATAATAGATTCTGTCACTAATGAGTTACAGAATTGTTCTTTGATGAAATTTGAGTCACAACAACATATTTGGAAGACAGAAGTGTATTATAAGAATGATAAGTGTTAATTACAGAAACATCCTTCAAAGACAACTTCAAAACACTTAGTCGTTTGTCAAATTATACAAAATATCTATATTCATTACCATCTTATTCATAGTAAATATTTCTCTTTTCTTAAAAATAGTACAACAATTATTATAGCTGTAAGGTCTAACACAACTTCTATAATGGCTTTGACGGTTTATCACTAATATACAGAGGAGCCACGTACATGTAAGTGAACAGTTCTCATCAAGTCAGGTTCAGTCGAGCTATTTATGTGATGATTCTTTTATTGTGTTAATTTATATTAATTGCATTTGCAATTTACAAATAATTCACTTAACTGCAGCAAATCCTGGTCATATATATCAGTTACAAAAACTTTGGTGTGGCATTTGCAGTCAATAAAAACGAAATCGTTAGGAGTATGTTATTGTTATTTCCATGTAAATTATCTGTTTAGGAGTGCCTTTTGTATGATGCTAATTATCTTTTACAAAACTGGTTAACACCTTACACTTAAGTTTTTCAACTAGGGAAACTAGCGTATTTCAATTATGAATCAAGATATAAGATCGATAAATTGTGTATCCTGTTAACGAAAATCTCAAGGCTACTTCCTTGAGCGGTAGTTATTAATCAGTTTATTACAAATGGAACATTGACAGATTTACTTTTATTTGGGCATCTAAGTGCATTCTATTTACGTGCAAGGACCAGTTTGTTGACAGCTGTGGATAATCCAATGCTTTCCTGCTTCATTCAGCTGTAGCCAGCATCTGTGGTCAGTTGCAGTTATATATGTAATAGCTGTGGCCAGCTAGACTGCAATAAGTGGCAAGTCAAGTACAGACTTATAAATAGCTACTAATAAAATTTTCACTAACATTAATAAATGATTTAGAGCTACATCACTGTCATTAGACTTTGAAAGTACCCAATGTATGCAATGCAGAACCTGTAAGAGAGCTTCTTCCAGCGTGTATATAACGTATGAAGACATGCAGAGCGAAGAGTTTTACAGCGTTAAATATCTGTGATTACAACTTGATAATACATTCAGTTGGGAAGAGCATACCACAGAATAGCTGAAGCGCCTGGAAAAGTCAGCATATGCAGCAGGAATGATGTCAGATGTAGGAGATATAAATATAAAAAAACTTTCATACTTTGATTACTTTCTTTCTATTATGGCATACGGGATTATATTCTGGGGTAACCCATCAAACCTAGCAAAAGTTTTTAGTGTGCAAAAGCGTATAATAAGAATCACTTGTGGTGTAAATTCATGCAGAAATCTGTTCAAGGACTTTGTATTCTAACCACTGCTTCTCAGTACAGTTACTCCCTAATGAGATTTGTTGCAAGTAATATATATCTGTTTCCAACCAATAGCTGAATACATCCTCCTCTAGCATTACTTTTTCTCAACAGTAGTTGTCGGAACCAGTATCTTTTTCGAATTTTGGACAGGCAAATATTATCTCAGTTGCTTTTCTGAAAACTTTCATATAATTTTATACACAGTACATTATATTTCAAGCTAAAATTTATGAAATGGAATCACTTTATAAAATATTTTAGTTTCAATGTTATAACCGATACGCACTAGTTCTGAATGTACAGTTAAAATTATTTTTTAGAAATATTTAAAATTAAGAATTATTCTCACACTTAAAATTTTTATTATTAGTTATGCAATCCTGTGCTGTTTAGTATGTTTATTTCTGGATTCATTTGTACAATAATAATCGAAATTAATAATGTAACAAAAACTAGTAAACATTCATTTGTTAAGAAAAATTAAATTTCCGCAGAGTGTGAGAGTCGTAAGCTTACCTCTGATGTGATCGGGCGTATTTTTGACGAACAGTGTAGTTTAGGCTTTGTTAATATGAAAAAACAAAATACTTAATGATATACTAAAATGTGAGAAAATATATTTACGTAATAAAAATGCAGCAACAACAATCTTCAGATTTATTTAGTTCAAATCAACTGTGAAGACCTGATGTGAGATTTTCAGCTTCAAGTATCAGACCCCAGACAAGAAGAACTGGAGCCATCTCAACACAACAAACGAAGTAAACTAGAAAGTTTATTGTAATCTTCACTCCTCTCAGTTCTTCATAGAAGACTTTGCTTACTAATTACTTGGCCTGGACAATGTTAAATGTGGACCATAGACGGAAGTAGGAAGGAAGAGGGCGATTACAGTATCAAAACTAGGAATAACAAAAATCTTCATAAAGTCCTAAAATTACTTGCCTTGGTCCAAAAAGGGGTCCAATACTCAGGAACACACATTTCTAATAAATTGCCAGCAGTTCAGACAAAGCACAGTTTAAAGAGAGTTTGAAAGACTTTTTGATAGGTAACTCCTTCTACTCTATAGATAAATATCTTAACAGGGACTATTAGACCAGTTTAAGATACATGTCTGTTAAGATTTCAGTTTTGACAGCACTTGGTCACAACAGTCAAGCTTAGGTATTTTGTGTATGATAAATTTATTAAAAGTGCATAACAATGTTTCATTCTGACAGTGTATTAATTCTGTTAATATTAGCAGTTCCAGTTAACCACAAGGTAGTCACATATTTTGACGATCTCCTGACAAATTTTCAGGGTAGAAAGTATTATATTTAAACTTTTTATGTTTCTCGTGTTATACTTTGTGACATGTTCCACACCCACGAGAATCATCTCATTTTTTGGGTCATTGGAACGAAAACTGAATGTAATCTAATTTAATCTAAACGTCTTTCAAAACTCATTCTGCGCTTACACTTATGACGAAGGTCTTGACGATCCTTCGAGTAGAAGTCGAAATGTCTTGTGTCTCGTGCAGTTACCAAGTGTCTCCAAGATAGGGTATACTGATGTTTCATTACTTCCTTGGTATTCTTTAAAAATTAGCTCGTATGTTCTCACTTTCGATTGGCTGCTCATTTTTCATCCACTCGAATTATTTGTTCGTAAGCCTTTACAGAAACAATATTTACGTGTCCAACAAACTCAAGAGACTATGACCTGTATTGCAGGTAGTATTGTGTAGTTTAGTAGTTAGCTTAAAGAACTTTCTGTTAGACAACTCGTTCTACACAACTGCAGAGTATCATCAAGTGTGTCGTAAAATTAATGTAATAATATAATTAATATTGCTGCTGTAATACTATAATATTTCATAATAAAAATTCATTCACTTGTACTCAGCCTAAATATAACATTTATCTTTGCCGTTCTTCCACATCCCAAGGACTCTTCTTCACGAGATCTGTGGAATATAATTGATAAACATAATGTAATGGAGTGTAAACACAACTCATTATACAGGGTAGCGCACGAAATGTGTTACCATTCTGTTTTTGAATATAAACTTTATTGTCAATGCAATCTGAAAGGAACATATACTACAATGAAGAGCCGTCCATGGAGATTTGTTCTAACTCATCACACGCTCAATATGTCCACCATTTCGTTTCCTAACTTCCTTCAAACGAACAATGAAGTTAGCCATTACCCTACGGCACATGTCTTCCGTAATTTCACTGCAAGCTTGAAGAATAAGTCTTCTGAGCTCCATTAAATCACGTGGACGTTTCGGGAAAATGTTTTCCTTTAGGTACCCGTGAAGAAAAAAGTCACATGGATTGAGGTCTGGACTATTGGGGGGGGGGGGGGGGGGGGCAATTTTGTCCGTCATTGAAGCGACCTGGAAACCTGAGTGAAATGATCCGCATGTCGAAATGCTCGTGTAAAAATTCCAACACAGTGTTTGCAGTATGTGGCTTTGCTCCATCTTGCATGAACCATTGCGTGTTGAAGAGCAAGGCAGTAGCAAGAAGCTGTGGAATGAAGCTATTGCGAAGAATGCTCAAGTAACGCTCGCTGTTCACAGTTTCTTCAAAGAAAAAGGGTCCAATAAGTCCGTGACTGGAAATGGCTGCCCACGCTGTAATCCTCTGAGCATAATGTTGTCGTACATGAAGCACTTGTGGGTTTTCAGTGGCCCAAAAGCGTACATTTTGTTTTTTAACTACACCATCTAAATGAAAATGCGCTTCGTCTGAAAACCAAACGTTGTTGAGAGTTTCTTCCCTATCCTCCGCCCACTGAGCAAACAGTAGTCTCTCCTGCTTGTGTTCTTCAGTGAGCTTCTGTGCCCATGTCATCTTGTATGGGTACATATGGAGGTCACTTATAAGAATGCGTTGAACGGAGCGTCTGGATATTCCCAGTTGCACTGCTGCCTTTCTACACGATTTCCCAGGACTTCTCTGTACAGCGACTCGTACTGCTTCAATATTCTCTGGCGAACAAACAGGCTTAGGCCGAGGTCGCTTCGTTTCCAATACTGTTCCTTCCTGTAGAAATTTATCGTACAACCTGCGGATGGTCTTCTTGCAAGGGACCCATCGTGTGTTAAACTGTTGTCGAAAACGTCTCTGAGTCACAACAAGGCTTTTTGTTTCATGAAAAAGTAACACAATTGCCGATCGTTGCTGTGTCGTCAGTCTTCGATTGTCAGCCATTGCTTCTTACTAGTCTCCTAGCGGCAGTATCGTGAATTACACGTCATTTCGTAACTCATTTCTTTTTCCAAGCTCTGCTGGTACTGCTGTAGAGATCCCAGCGGGATATCTAATGTGCGCCGTAAATTGTGAAAGAAACAATTGGTAACACAGTAATTAAAACTTCCGGGCTAAGAGGCCGTGGTCCAATAGTAGAAATACTTCTCCCTGACTTGGCCGTGAAAGCCTACACGCTATGAATTGGTAACACATTTCGTGCGCCACCCTGTATTATATACTGCAGTGGACTCCAATTAGTAGTCTTATGTGTGGGAAGAAACCAATTGTAAAACTGAGTTTTTAGATTTCATGGGTGTGTCAACAGGTACACTGCCGGAAAAAAATTAGTACAGCTGGAAAGACAACCTCAATTTTGATCCGTTGACAGCATATTTCAGTTGAGGGGTCGTAGGTGTACTGATAATGGTTTCAATGTCGTTCACAAACAGATAGCATAGTGCAGCAGCTACCAGAGCGCCAGTCATTAATAGGGAACGCTCACAGACAGAAAGCTCAGTTCCTGTGCAAACGTGTGAAGCGAGCAGGCAACCATGCCACGGATACGCACTCGTGCTTGCTACAGCCAACTTAGCGAGTTTGAAAGGGGTCAACTTGTGGCCTTCCGAGTGGTGTGATGGCTCTTTAGGAGACTTTCCAAACACGTTGGACATGCTGTGTCAGTTGTCACGTGAACATTGTCAGACCCGTAGACGAGGTTCCGGACGTCCGCGCAACACAGATGCCCGTCAGCATCGTCCTATTGTAAGGGCAGCAGTGGCAGATCGTACAGCTACCACAGCACAGATAAAAGGGCTTGTGAGGTCAGACGTGTCAACATGAACTGTTGCGAACCGGTTATTAACAGTGGTACTACTGGCACGCTTACCTCAAGCCCGTCTTCCACTCATGCCATTGCACCGATGTGCACCGCTCACTGTTGCCGTCAGAGGATCACTTGGACGATGAAATGGAGCGCCGTGGTCTGCAGCAACGTAAGCAGATTCTGCCTGCAAGCGATAATTGTTTGCACTTGCGACGTAGAACTGGTGAGCATTGTCTCGTACAGAAACTCACTGGCGTCACCGTAGGCCTTGTGGTCTGGGGTGCAATAATCTACAGCTCTTGTTCATCCTTGGTGTTTCTGGAGGGAACGCTAACCAGTGCTCAGTACGTGCAGAATGTTGTTAAACCCATTATTTTGCCATTATTGCAACAGGAAGATGATGTTTTGTTCCAACAAGATAATGCTTGCCCACACACTGCCCATTGAAACTCATCGTGCTCCGCAAGAAGTGCAGCAACTTCCCTGGCCAGCACGATGTCCAGACTTGTCTCCAATAGTGTGGGATATGAGGGACGAAAAGTAACTCGTGCTACTTGTCAGCCAACAGCTCTTTCCGAACTACGTGAACAGGTCGAGCAGGCATGGTATAACGTCTCCAAGGACAGTGTTCGCTATCAGTTTGATCGACTGGGTGCCACGGTCAGTGTCCGCATTGCCGCCTGTCGAAGCTACACCACGTATTAATATGGGTGTTAAGGCATGGGACGATACTTAGTACCGCAAAACCACTTGTGCTATTTTCATGAACTGTGCAAGCAATATATCTTGAGTGAACTGGAAATCGCTAAAAGGGTGTAATATTTCTTTCCGGAAGTTTATGAACGTCAAATGATATACAGAGTGTTTATACAAAAATGGCTTGATTTAACAATTCATGTTTAGTCATGAAAACAAACATCAAAACAGCCACTCATTTCAAAATATCCACAAAATCCCAACATATTTCGTTCGACGTTGATACAAATACTTGTGTATCCATCACAAGCCGTACAGATATCGTTTGGAGTCCAGAAGATTCCAAAATGTGTCTCACACTTTATGTAATACTCTCCATCGATAGAAGTTACTACCACTGCTTGTTTATGTGACGAGATAAAGAGGGAAATAAAACACATTTCTTTACGTACCCTCACAAGAAAATGTTGCTTCTGGAAATGCTGGTGGTCAAGAAAATATATCTTGTGGTCCTGTGCGCCTTGTCCATCGCTGAGAAAGACCGCCACTGTGAAACAGACGCACGTTGTTGATCCAGTGTGGTGGAACTACATCCTGTTGGAATGAGAAATCATTATAGTCCTGAAATTGTGGAGGAAGCCTCCACTTTGGCATTTTTCAAGGTAGATCATTCCAGTCACTGTATTGACTTCAAACAAGAATGGACCATTCATTTTTTAATAAGAAATTGTACAAAAAAACAATTTTAGGCGAATTTGGCTGATGCTCAGTGATTTCCTGAGGATTGTGAAGACGCAAAAGCGTTCTTTATGTTAGTCCAACATTAAATATTGCTACATCATAGAAAATTAAGCGCGCTAGGAACATGTCCTCCAAAAGAGCTTAGTTGGCGTTAACACTTATCTTTTATAAACAACACAAAGAGCTTGCACAAATCATCGTGAATACGGTTTGTAGACCAAACGTGACCTTAATATTCATTTTTTGGACTTCCAGCTCTTGTATTTTCCGTGTTTGCAGTAAAACTTACTGGATATATGGGGGTGGGTCAAATGAAAACCTTAAATATCTTTTTAAATATTATTTACTGTGCAGAAGTGGTACAAAGCTGCGTCACTTTTCAACATAATCTCCCCCACGCTCAATGCAAATCCTCCAGTGCTTACAAAGTGCATAAATTCCTTTGGAAAAAATTCTTTTGGTAGTCCGCGCAACCACTCATGCACCACGTGGCGTACCTCTTCATCAGAACGGAAATTCTTTCCTCACATTGCATGTTTGAGTGGTCCAAACATATGGAAATCACTTGGGGCAAGGTCTGGTGAGTATGGTGGATGAGGAAGACACTCAAAATGCAGGTCTGTGTTTGTTGCAACTGTTGTATGGGCACTGTGGGGTCTTGCATTGTCATGTTGCAAATGGACACCTGCTGATAGCAATCCATGTAGCTTTGATTTGATTGCAGGCTGCAGGTGACGTTTTAGGCGATCTATGTATGATGCACTGGTGACAGTGGTCCCTCTAGACATGTAATGTTCCAAAATGACGCCTTTTCGTCCCAAAAGAGAGTCAGCATAACCTTTCCTGCTGATGGTTCTGTACGAAACTTCTTTGGTTTTGGTGATGAGGAATGGCGCCATTCCTTGCTCGCTCTCTTCGTTTCCGGTTGATGGAAGTGAACCCAGGTTTCGCCCCCGGTAACGATTCTTGCAAGGAAGCCATCATGTTCTCGTTCAAAGCGCCGAAGAAGTTCCTCATAAGCATCGACATGTTGTTCTCTCATTCAGGAGTCAGTTGCCGTGGCACCCATCTTGCAGACACTTTGTGAAACTGGAGCACATCATGCACAATGTGGTGACCAATCTGTAAACATGCTGCAATGTCATTTAGTGTGACTCGGCGGTTTTCTTTCAAGTGCTGCAATGTTCTGTGGAGTCACAACTCGTTGTGCCTGACCCGGACAAGGAGTATCTTCCACTGAAATCACACCATTTGCGAACTTCCTACTCCATTCGTAGACTCACTGCTGTGACAAACATGCATCACCGTACTGAATCTCATTTGTCAATGAATTTCAATAAGTTTCGCACCTTCACTACGCAAAAACCGAATAACAGAACGTTGTTCTTCCCTGGTGCAAGTCGCAAGTGGGGCAGCCATACCGATACTGCGACGGTATGTAAGCATCTGCACCATGCTGCCACCTACAGGCCATTGTGCACGCTGTTTGTAGCACGCTTACCAACTTACAGGATAACGGCGCCAAATTTCGATTTGTTATTACAAATTTAAGGTTTTCATTTGATTCAACCTCGTAATGATCGCCTGTAACGCATTTCACTGTTTTTCATGTGGCTCAAAATGTTTCAGCATCACTGTATTTTATTTATTCAATAATGCAGAATGTGAACATATTTTAATTGTTATTACTTTCCATTTACATCATATGGTTTTGCAGGGCCATTTGTGTCTTGTCTCATACTGATAACTTGTGATCTGCAACCAAACGATATTAATATGATTTTATTGGCGAGTTAACACAACCCTTTATGGTTGACACGATATTTCACGCATATATTTGCTGTCACTTACTTTCTGCTGTGGCAGATCCTTTTTCTTTATTGTTTTGATGAGTTGTTGAGCACCGCACACAAATGCTGCACGTTTTTTGTAGAGTGTATACGTTGTTATTGTGTGTCCTAACCCAATCAGAGTTCACTTGTTCTCAGATGAGTATGGCGCGAAATTTGAATATTGTTTACTTTCTATCTCCCTCTCCCTGTCTTTCTGTCTGTTCCTCTCTCTCTCTTTATGTGTGTGTGTGTGTGTGTGTGTGTGTGTGTGTGTGTGTGGTTTGTGTGTGTGTGTGTCATGTACTGATCGTGTACTGCCCGAGAATGAGTTAAAAGAGTATGTTCCACAAAACCTTTAGGAACATGTGTTGATCAAGACTTAAAATGGATATGCCATGTGACAAAACTCTTCCGACCACTCACTTTGACATGTTTTTCTTCGAGAATTATTTAAAAGGATGTTCCTTGGAAGGTGCTAGAATGACGTACTTTATTTACCTGCAGTCCCTTGTAGCTTATGGCACAGTTTTTCAGGGTAAAACTAATAGTCGATTAAATAAAAATTTTTCATTACAGAAAAGGCTGCTCGAATCTTGTCATATAACTCTAGAAGATCTCACTGCAAGCCCCTATTTTTTTAAAAAAAAGAAAGCTCAGTGTCCTCCCTATACATATTCAAATGTGTACTGATAACAAAAGCTAAACAAGGAGATCTGCAAACTAAAAGCAGTTACCATTGTCATAAAAGTTTCAAGAGCGAGAAACAACGACTCGTACTGAAAGACAGGTGAACCACTTTGGTGTCGTCCTTCATTATTCACTGCCAGCGTGCATAAATAGTTTGGAGAAGAAAACAGATTTTAGAGCACAGTTAAAAACATTGCTTGTTGAGAAGTGTTTTACAGACTATGTGAATATGTTAGCATATAGAAATTCTAGGCCCTCGTTTATTGTTGAGCACTTTTCAGTCCATTAACAGGTGTTCCATCTAAGCCCTGGGTATCTTTGCACATTAATGTTTCTGCTGTTGGTTCCGTGTTCTTTTCTCTTTCAGACGCAGTGCAATTCACCAGCTCAGAGAAAGTATTCAGTTGCAAGATTAGTTGTGATCGATACAGTATTGGCAGGTGTTCGTGTGTTTTTAGGGTTCCGTGCCTCGATCTGTAAGGACGGATTTCCTTGTCGTCTGTCTGTCTTTTCCTCAAGAATGGGTGGACGTGTCGAGTTCAAATTTCTGTCACATATTAAGATCTATAGTCTCTTGGCAGTGTAACAATTTTAAGCTTCAGTGTCACTTCAGTCAAAAGAAAGGACCACTTATTTCACAGATTTTGAGACTGGAAAATATGCTCATCAAAACCTACAGGTGCTTCCCGTTGACCAAGAATCATATCATTTGACAAGAAGCAAGTTTCCAAGTACAAGTAAAGGAAAAAATCCGAAATTCGTTCATTTGTAACTATACATATGAAAAACTATTTTTTGGTCATTTATTTATCCGTTTGTCTGTTTGTCTGTCCGTCTTTTAAGACCCTTTTTCTCTGGAACAGTTCTGCGTATCAGGTTAAAATTTACGTCACATACTATGGTCTATGGTTCGCTGGAGGTGTAGAAATTGCAAGCTTCTAGATCAGTGCAATAAAGAGATGCATTCATTTAAGTCACATATTTTGATACTACGAAACTCACTCATCAAAAGCTATGGGGTACTTCTCGTTGACCTAATATCATGGAACTCTGCAAGAAGCGAGGTTTCACAGCACAAGGCAAGCAAAAAAAACAGAAATTTGTTGAACTGTAGTTATATCACATAAAAAATGTCTTTCGCCATTTAACATATATTTCAGTTATCATCCGAATAAAACACAGATGACCGGATATTACTATATACAAACATAAAACGCAAGGTGTAGTCACTGTTTTATTAAGTCTTATCTCGCTACACACACAAACCGACGTCCCCTGCTCGCTTATTTGTGTATATCCGGGCTAGTCTGACGAACTGCTGAAGAGATTTTGATAGTCAGGCAGCATAGCAGTAACCGACCGAAACAGACGCAGCAACAGGGAAGTAACCGCTTTTGTGTCATTTACGAGTTGTTAACCAGGAGCGAATTTTATTGTATCATCTGTGTGCTTTAGTAGTTTAGTTTCTTGAGTTTCTGCGTGTAAATTTAATATCTAATAGCCACAGTGGTCGCGTTTTCGTTTGCGTCGGAAAGTAAACCGATTTTGTGACATATTACAAGTTCCTAATCAGGGGCAAATTATTTAGTTTCACCTGAGTGCTTCGGTAGTTTGGTTTTTGAATATCTGCGTATTACTAGACACAGTTCGTGCGTTTTCGTCAGGGTCTACGGTAGAGTTGCGCAGCACGTGCTGATAGCCCGTTTATCTGCATAGTTTAGTTTTCCACAGTCTATAGTATGGACAGGGACTGCGATTGTTGTGTGTGGATGCGAGCCACGTTGGTGACACTTCGCTCTCAACTTCAGGCTGTGATGGCTTCGGTTACACAGCTTGAGGCTGCAGTGGATGGGCACCACTGTTGTGGGCCGGCCGTGGGGATCCAACGGACGTCCAGCACGTCGGAGTCCTCTGATCGGTTCTCACCGGTGGCCAACCCAGTTACTGCTCGCACTGAGGCTGACCCCTCACCTGTGGTCGAGTGGGAGGTCGCCCCGGGCCGAAGCAGGTGGCGAAAGACTTCCCAGGCGGCCGCACTCAAGGCCTCCTCGGCTTGTCTGACAAACAGGTTCCAGGTGCTGTCTGTGGCTGACACTGTCGCTGAGCCAGATGCTGTCGCCTGTCCTGTTTCAGAGGAAACCACTCAGCCTGCAAGATCTGGGCAATTGAAGGGAGTGGAATTATTGGTGGCTGGGAACTCCAACGTTAGGGGCGTTATGGGGCCACTTAGGGACTTGGCTGACAAGAAGGGCAAGAAAACCAATGTGCACTCCGTGTGCCTACCAGGTGGAGTCATTCCAGATGTGGAAAGGGTCCTCCCAGATGCCATGAAGAACACAGGGTGCAGGCAACTGTAGGTGGTTGCTCACTTCAGTATCAATGATGTGCGTCACTTTGGATCAGAATAGATTCTCTCTGGTTTCGAGCGGCTAACAGAAGTGGTAAAGGCTGCCAATCTTGCTTACAAGATGAAAGCAGAGCTGACCATTTGCAGCATAGTCGACAGGACCGATTGCGGACCTCTGGTGCAGAGCTGAGTGGAGGGTCTGAATCAGAGGCTCAGACGGTTCTGCGACCATGTAGGCTGCAGATTCCTCGACTTGCGCCAAAGGGTGGTTGGGTTTCGGGTTCCCCTGAATAGGTCAAGTGTTCACTATACGCAGGAGGCGGCTACACGGGTAGCAGGGGCTGTGTGGCGTGGACTGGGCAGTTTTTTAGGTTAGAGGGTCACGGGAAAACACAAGATGGGCTTCAGTCACAAAGGGTGCAGGCTGAACACAGGAAGAACGAGATACAGGAACCATTGGTATAACAGTTGTAAATTGTATTAGCTGCGTTGGGAAAATACCAGAGCTCCAAGCGCTAATAGAAAGAACTGATGTTCAAATCGTTATAGGCACTGAAAGCTGGATAAAGCCGGATATAAGCTCAGCCGAAATTTTTTCGAACAACCTAACGGTGTTCCGAAAGGATAGGCTAAACACGGTTGGCGGTGGCGTGTTTGTTGCTGTCAGAAGTAGTTTAACTTGTCGCGAAATTGAAGTAGATAATTCCTATGAGTTAGTATGGGCAGAGGTCATTGTTGGCAACCGGAATAAAATAATAATTGGACCCTTTTACCGACCTCCCATTTCAGATGGTACAGTTGCTGAAAGGTTCAAAGAAAACTTCAGTTTGATTTCAAACACGTACCCGACTCATACAATAATTGTTGGTGGTGGCTTTAATTTACCCTCGATATGTTGGCGAAAATACATGTTCTATTCCGGAGGTACGCATAAAATATCATCCGAAATTGAGCTAAATGCATTCTCTGAAAATTATTTCGAGCAGTTAGTTCATGAGCCCACGCGAATAGTAAACGGTTGTCAAAACACACTTGAATTCTTAACAACAAATAATCCTGAGTTTATAACGAGCATCAAAACCGATTCAGGGATTAGTAAACACAGGGTTGTCGTAGTGAGATTGAATATTGTAATCCCCAAATCCTCGAAAAATAAGCGAAAAATATACATATTCAAAAAAGCAGATAAAAATTCACTTGACGCCTCCACTCATTCCAAATTAATAATAAAGTGTAGACCAGATGTGGCTTCGATTCAAGGAAATAGTATCGGCAGCAGTTGAGAAATTTTTACCAAATAAATTAACAAACGACGGAGCTGATCCTCCTTGATACACAAAACGGGCTAGAACACTGTTGCTGAAACAACGAAACAAACATGCTAAATTTAAACAGACGCAAAATCCCAAAGATTGGCGATCTTTTAGAGAAGCTCGAAATTTAGCGCCGACTTCAATGCGAAACTTTGTCTCGAAACCTGGCAGACAATCCAAAGAAATTCTGGTCGTATGTGAAGTATGTTAGCGATACTATCGAAGACAGTGCTGCCAAAGCAGAGTTACTAAACACAGCCTTCCGAAATGCCTTCACAAAATAAGACGAAGTAAATATTCCAAAATTCGAATCGAGAACAGCTGCCAACATGAGTAACGTAAAAGTAAATATCCTCGGAGTAGTGAAGCAACTTAAATCACTTAATAAAAGCAAGTCTTCTGATCCAGACTGTATACCAATTAGGTTCCTTTCGGAGTATGCTGATGCATTAGCTCAATACCTAACAATCATATATAACCGTTTGCTCGACGAAAGATCCGTGCCCAAAGACTGGAAAGTTGCACAGGTCACACCAATATTCAAGAAAGATAGTACCAGTAATCCACTAAATTACATGCCCATATCGTTAACGTCGATATGCAGCAAGATTTTAGAACATATATTGTGTTCGAGCATTACGAATTACCTCGAGGAAAACGGTCTATTGACACACAGTCAACATGGGTTTAGAAAACATCGTTCCTGTGAAACACAACTAGCTCTTTATCCACATGAAGCGTTGAGTGCTATTGACAAGGGATTTCAGATCGATTCCGTATTTCTGGATTTCCGGAAGGCTTTTGACACTGTACCACACAAGTGGCTCGTAGTGAAATTACGTGCTTATGGAATATCATCTCACTTATGTGACTGGATTTGTGGTTTCCTGTCAGAGAGGTCACAGTTCGTAGTAATTGACAGAAAGTCATCGAGTAAAACAGAAGTGATTTCTGGCCTTCCCCAAGGTAGTGTTATAGGCCCTTTGCTGTACCTTATCTATATAAACGATTTCGGAGACAATCTGAGCTGCCGACTTCGTTTGTTTGCGGATGACGCTGTCGGTTATCGACTAATAAAGTCATCAGAAGATCAAAAAAACTGCAAAACGATTTAGAAGAAATAACAGAATGGTGCGAAAAGTGTTAGGTCATCCACATGAGTGCTAAAAGAAACTCGTTAAACTTCGGTTACACGATAAATCAGTCTAATTTAAAAGCCGTAAATTCAACTAAATGCCTGGGTATTACAATTACGAAGAACTTAAATTGGAAGGAACACATAGAAAATGTTGTGAGGAAGGCTAACCAAAGACTCTGTTTTATTGGCATGACACTTACAAATGTAACAGACCTACTAAGGAGACTTCCTAATCTACGTTTGTCCGTCCTCTTTTAGAATACTGCTGCACGGTGAAGGATCCTTACCAGATAGAACTGATGGAGTACATCGAAAAAGTTCAAAGAAAAGCAGCACGTTTTGTATTATCGCGAAATATGTGAGAGAGTGTCACAGAAATTATACAGGATTTGGGCTGGAAATCATTAAAAGAAAGGCGTTTTCCGTTGCGATGGAATCTTTTCACGAAATTCCAATCACCAACTTTCTCTTCCGAATGTGAAAATATTTTGTTGATACCGACCTACATGGGAAAGAATGATCACTACGATCAAATAAGGGAAATCATTGCTCGTACGGAAAGATATAGGTGTTCATTCTTTCCGCGCACTATACGAGATTGGAATAATAGAGAATTCTGAAGATTGCTCGATGAACCATCTGACAGGCACTTAAATGTGATTTGTAGAGTATCCATGTAGATGTAGATGTAGATATGGCCTGGAATTGCCGGGAAAACATCTTGCCAGTGTCAGTATCGATGTTGTTGTTGTTGTGGTCATCAGTCCTGAGACTGGTTTGATGCAGCTCTCCATGCTACTCTATCCTGTGCAAGCTTCTTCATCTCCCAGTACCTACTGCAGCCTACATCCTTCTGAATGTGCTTAGTGTATTCATCTCTTGGTCTGCCTCTACGATTTTTACCCTCCACGCTGCCCTCCAATGCTAAATTTATGATCCCTTGATGCCTCAGAACATGTCCTACCAACCGATCTCTTCTTTTTGTCAAGTTGTGCCACAAACTCCTCTTCTCCCCAATTCTATTCAATACCTCCTCATTAGTTACGTGATCTACCCACCTTATCTTCAGCATTCTTCTGTAGCACCACACTTCGAAAGCTTCTATTCTCTTCTTGTCCAAACTAGTTATCGTCCATGTTTCACTTCCATACATGGCTACACTCCATACAAATACTTTCAGAAACGACTTCCTGACACTTAAATCTATACTCGATGTTAACAAATTTCTCTTCTTGAGAAACGCTTTCCTTGCCATTGCCAGTCTACATTTTATATCCTCTCTACTTCGACCATCATCAGTTATTTTACTCCCCAAATAGCAAAACTCCTTTACTACTTTAAGTGTCTCATTTCCTAATCTAATTCCCTCAGCATCACCCGACTTGATTCGACTACATTCCATTATCCTCGTTTTGCTTTTGTTGATGGTCATCTTATATCTTCCTTTCAAGACACTGTCCGTTCCGTTCAACTGCTTTTCCAAGTCCTTTGCTGTCTCTGACAGAATTACAATGTCATCGGCGAACCTCAAAGTTTTTATTTCTTCTCCGTGGATTTTAATACCTACTCCGAATTTTTCTTTTGTTTCCTTTACTGCTTGCTCAATATACAGATTGAATAACATCGGGGAGAGGCTACAACCCTGTCTCACTCCTTTCCCAACCACTGCTTCCCTTTCATGCCCCTCCACTCTTATACCTGCTACCTGGTTTCTGTACAAATTGTAAATAGCCTTTCGCTCACTGTATTTTACCCCTGCCACCTTTAGAATTTGAAAGAGAGTATTCCAGTCAACATTGTCAAAAGCTTTCTGTAAGTCTACAAATGGTAGAAACGTAGGTTTGCCTTCCCTTAAATCTTTCTTCTAAGATAAGTCTTAAGGTCAGTATTGTCTCACGTGTTCCAATATTTCTACGGAATCTAAACTGATCTTCCCCGAGGTCGGCTTCTACCAGTTTTTCCCTTCGTCTGTAAGGAATTCGTGTTAGTATTTTGCAGCTGTGACTTATTAAACTGATAGTTCGGTAATTTTCACATCTGTCAACACCTGCTTTCTTTGAGATTGGAATTGTTATATTCTTCTTGAAGTCTGAGGGTATTTCACCTGTCTCATACATCTTGCTCACTACATGGTAGAGCTTTGTTAGGCCTGGCTCTCCCAAGGTTATCAGTAATTCTAATGGAATGTGGTCTACTCCTGGGGCCTTGTTTCGACTTAGGTCTTTCAGTGCTCTGTCAAACTCTTCACGCAGTGTCCTATCTCCTATTTCATCTTCATCTACATTCACTTCCATTTCAATAATATTGTCCTCACGTACATCGCCCTTGTATAGACCTTCTATATACTCCTTCCACCTTTCTGCTTTCCCTTCTTTGCTTAGAACTTGGTTTCCATCTGAGCTCTTGATATTCATACAAGTGGTTCTCTTTTCTCCAAAGGTCTCTTTAATTATTTTGTAGGCAGTATCTATCTTACCCCTAGTGAGATAAGCCTCTACATCCTTACATTTTTGTCCTCTAGCCATCCCTGCTTAGCCACTTTGCATTTCCTGTCGATCTCATTTTTGAGACGTTTGTATTCATTTTTGCCTGCTTCATTTACTGCATTTTTATATTTTCTCCTTTCATCAATTAAATTCAATATTTCTTCTGTTACCCAAGGATTTCTACTACTATCGATAACTACCAAAAATAATTGATATTCTCGATTATCAGGATGAATCGACTATATATATATCTATATAATTAAATTGGAGTGCTAGAGATTGTACTCGCATTTGGTCATTTTTTCCATTTTTTTAGATTTTTTCGGAAGTGCAGCATAACAAAGTTTCATGTTCTAACTACATCAGTGATTATATTTCTTGTTCATAGTGCAAGCTCCTTGTAGTTTATGTATTTGTGGTTTTCTTTCCAAGTCATATACGAAACGACGTGACTAAAGCACTGTTTTGGCACTGGACACACATTCTGGAGATGTGGAGTTCGTACTTCGTCCAGCCATCCTCACTTGGATTTTCCATAGTTTCCCCAAATTGCTAAGATAAATTCTGGGATGGTTCCACTGATGAGCCCATGGCCGACTTCCTGCCCTTTCCTAATTTCTGTATTTACTTCTGTAATCTGTCTGACATGTTCTACAATGTTGTGCTGAATGTTGTCCAATAGACGAATAAATCCATACATACTAAACAACACGTGTGTGTGTGTGTGTGTGTGTGTGTGTGTGTGTGTGTGTGTGTGTGTGTCCTCAACCAAAATTGGTACAGATATCGTTTACTGTCTGGCGACAGTCGCTGTGAGAGTAAGAACCCCCTATCTAACATAGTTCAGGAGCAGATATAATGTCATAAACATGAGAAGCATGAAAAACTGCCGCATCATGCATGACGTTTAGACGTTTTATTTCTGTGCTGCTCGCTGTATTGGGAATACATTTCGCAGACAGTATTCACGTATGCCTCTAAATACGCACGCAAAAGTATATCACACATACTTCAGGAGATATGATGGAATAAACACTGAGGTTCGAGAAAAAATGCAGCATTGTGCATGACGTTTAAATTTATTACTCCTTTTCTACTGATTCTACTCTCAACAGACTTTTCAGACGGTATCCACATTTGCCGCTGAATGTACCTACGAAATTATATCACTGTATGACTAATAGACCAGGAGATATGACTTCATAAACACTGAGATGTGTGAACAACTGGCGCATCATGCTTGACGCTTAAATTTATTACTTCTTTCCTATTGACTCTGTTCAAAACATATTTCGCAGACAATATCCAGATATGCTGCTGAACGGACCTACAGAAATACATCATTGTATGACACGTGGTGCAAGAGATATGACGTCACAGACACTGAGATGCTTGAAAAATTGCCGCATCATGCATGAAGTTATAACTCACTTATTCTTTAATACTAAGACACTTGTACAGTCGAGTCAAATTACAGAAATCCCTGTCACCTGTCAGTGCCTTCGATAGCTTTTAGATTCGAAGCACAAATGGCTGTAGGCTAAAACAATACCCGTCTATAAAACTATGAGGCGTTGCCATAGAAACGTTTACAAAATCGCGTTGTAGACACGCGAAGCTTCTGCGGCCAGCATACAGAAAGTGTCCGGGAATGTGTTTCTTGATTTGGACACCGTACTTACGCATTTGTGCATTCTATACTTTTTTTTTCTACGACTGTTTCGTAATTTCAAACGTATTTTTACGTATACATGAAATGAAGTTTTTTGATACTTCACTGTAAACTCAGTTAATTTTTTTGTTTCATTTTAAATAGAAAACTGGCAAAATGAGTAACTGGGCAATGGCAGATTTATCAGGTAGTAAATAAATAAAAAAAAAATAAATGTAGTCATGTGATAGTCGATGTATACTTTACGATAGTTGCTTGTTGTCCAGCAATTATAGCTCCACAGATAATTAAGGTTTTGGAAAAAAACATTGGGAGCCAGTCTGACTTCTCCGAAAACTACTTTTTAAGAAAAATAAACTGCCTTAAACTTTTACTGGTGGCAGCCATTTAAGTTACTGTATGAAGTAACTTCGTTATCATCTGATGGCTGGCATCACGTTTGTTGTGTTGCATTGTGGTCTTCGATCCGAAGACTGGTTTGATGCAGCTCTGCATGCTACTCTGTCCTGTGCGAGCATCTTCAGTAACTACTGCAACCTACAAGCTTCTGAATCTCCTTACTGTATTCGTCTACTGGTCTCCCTCCACGATTCCCCCCCCCCCCCCGCTCGCCACCCCCTACCGTCCCAAACTTTCCACCAGTACTAAACTGATGATCCCTTGATGCCTCAGAATGTGTGTCCTATCAACCGACCACTTGTTCTATTCAGGTTGCGCCACAAATTTCTTTTCTCCCCAATTCTATTCAGTAGCTCCCCACCTGTTACGTGATCTACGCACCTAATCTTCTTGTTCTGTAGCATGACGTTTCAAAACCTTCTATTCTCTTCTTGTCTAAACTGTTTACCGTCCACGTTTCACTTCCATACTCAGCTACACCCCATACAAATACTTTTAGAAAAAGACTTCCTGACTCTTAAATCTATATTCGACATTAACAAACATCTCTCCTTCAGAAATGCTTTTCTAGGCATTGCCAGTCTACATTTTATATCCTCTCTACTTCGACCATCATCAGTTGTTTTGCTGCCCAAACTTACTTAATACGACTACATTCAAAATTATCCTCGTTTTGGTTTTGTTGATGTTTATCTTATATCCTCGTTACAAGACCATGTCCATTCCGTTCATATGCTCTTCCAAGTCCTTTGCTGTCTCTGAGAGAATTACAATGTCAACGGCGCAAACCTCAAAGCTTTTATTTCTTCTCCGTGGACTTTAACTCCTGCTCCAAATTTTTCTTTGGTTTCCTTTACTGCTTGCTCAATGTACAGACTGAATAACATCGGCGATAGAGTACAACGCTGTCCCACTGCTTTCTCAACCACTGCATCTCTTTCACTCACCACGGTACTTACTGCTGCTTTCCGGTTTCTGTACAAGTTGTAAATAGCCTTCCGCTCCCTGTATTTTGCCCCTCCTACCTTCAAAATTTCAAACAGAGTATTCCAGTCAACATTGTCAAAATCTTTCTCTAAGTCTACAAACGCAATAATAGTATTTTTGCCTTTCCTTAACCTATCTACTAAAAGAAATCGTACGGTCAGTATTGCTTCGCGTGTCCCTAAATTTCTCCGGAATCCAAACTCATGTTCACCGAGGTCGGCTTCTGCAGTTTCTCCAGTCTTCTGCAAAGAACTCGTATTACTATTTTGCAAGCGTGACTCATTAACCTCATAGTTAGATAATATTCACATATGTCAGCACTTGCTGTCTTTAGAATTGGAATTATTATTTTCTTCTTGAAGTCACGGTATTTCGCCTATCTCATACATCTTGCACAACAGATGGAAGTGTATTCTCATGGCTGGCTCTCCGAAGCCTATCGTCTACTTCCGGTGCCTTGTTTCCACTTATGTCTTTCAGTGCTCTGTCAAATTCTTCTCGCAGTGTCGTATCTCGTATCACATCTTCATCTACGTCCTCTTCCACTTCTATAATATTGTCCTCGAATACACCTCCCTTTTATAGACCCTCTCTATACTCCTTCCACCTTTCAACTTTCCCTTCTTTGCTTAGGACTCATTTTCCATCTGAGCTCTTGATCTCCATATAGCTACTTTTCTTTTCTCGAACGGTCACTTTAATTTTTCTGTAGGCGGCATCTATCTTTCCCCTAGTGAAATCTACTTCTACATCCTAAAATGTCTCCTATAGACATTCCTGCTTTGCCCTTTTCCACTTCCTGTCAATCTGATGTTTTAGGCGTTTGTATTCCCTTTTGCTTGCATCAGTTACTGCATTTTCTCCCGTGTTATCCAAGAATATCCACTATACCTTGTTTCTTTACCTATTTGGTCCTCTGCTGCCCTCATTGTTTCGTTTTTCAAAGTTACCAAATCGTTTTCTACTGTATTCTTGTCGCCTGTTATTGTCAATCGTTACCTAACGCTCCTTCTGAAGCTATCAACAACCTCTCAACCTCTGCTTCTTTCAACTTATCCAGGTACGATCTCCTTAATTTCCTACGTTTTTGCAATTTTTTCTGTTTTAATCTACAGTTCATAACCAATAAGTTGTGATCAAAGTCCACGTCTGCCCCTGGAAATTTCTGTCTTACAATGGGTTTCGTGTCTGTTTTGGCTACAATAATACGTCCACTGTGCAGTTCCTAGTTTCTTATTCATTTTTAAACCAATTCCTGTATTACGCCTATTTTATTTTGTATTTATAATGAAACGTCCCCTTAGAAAAATTATAAATGACTATGCTTAACCTGACACACAATATTTTTAGCGCAACGCAATCTGACTTTCAAAAATCCCTACAAAAGAATGGCCCTGACTAACATTAACCTATACCTTTCACAAATCACTTACCTCACCAAAAATCTTCGTTACTCGAACTACTGCAAAACAGCGAGCGCCACTACTGCTAGCTAAATAAAAGATTCAAACTACGGAAGGGACTAACTGCTGATAGGCATAGTTAGCAAATGAAAGATTTTGATAGAGAACGAACAATGTATTTACCTTAATAGTCATCAGAAGTCATAATATATATAGGAGTTCATAACATCCATTCTTACAAATATCAAAACTCCGCCATTTCTCTCCCCACATCCACCACTGCTGGCGGCTCACCTCCAACTGCGCAACGCTACGCGTGTTCACAGCCAGCTGCCTAACACTACAATGGCGAGTATTACAACAATGCAAAGCAGCCACAGACTGCACACAGCACAGCCAGTGATTTTCATACAGAGGTGGCGTTACCAAGAAAAAAACCTAAACAGCCTACTTACATAGCCCCCATGCTCCCCACAAAAAATTTTACAAATTGTTTCGGGCACTGGGCAATACAGATTTGTTACAATTTTTCATAATCGTAATTACAATAACAAAGAAATCAAATGCACACACTTATTGATACAATGTTGGTCAAAAGCTAAAATTTTCTCACAGTCCATAAAGATAGTTCTGATCATTCATCATAATAGTAATTATAGTTTTTTTCACAAAGTCTCATTAGTAAAAGAAATTGCACACAGAAGTAGTGGATTTCCATGCAGTCTTGAAGAAGTAGTGTTGTCCTTCCAACGGAAAGACAGTGCTGACTCTCGACATGCAGACAGGTAATGGGCCACAACAGAGTAAACCCACAGCAGAGTCAGTCGAAGTTTTGAAGAGTATTGGTAGGTAGGTCATCACAGAGTAGACCTACTGTAGTCCTGGTAGAGATTGTGGTATTGGTGGGCCACCAGAGGTGCAGACCCACTGCAGTCCTTGTAGAAATAATGGTACTGGTGAGTCAGCAAAGGTGTAGACCCCCTGTAGTCCTTGTAGAAATGACCAGCAGCCATCTGTTGTGACTGTGCAGGTACACAATCACCAATGAAGAGTCTTGCAGATAATATAGCAAGTCCATAACCACCACTTGTGCACTCACAAAGTGTTTGGAATTGTCCTTAGAACCAGCAATGCTGTTATCCAGTCCCTTGCTGAATTATTAACACACGTGCAAACACTAACAGTCCCTACTTCTCACATATTGTCCATATGCTATGACCAACAGAAATGTGTGCAGTGAAATGGAACTTACAAGTTACTTAATTTGATGAACTGGTGTCAAGTACAATTTTATAACATAAGAACACAATAACAAAGGTACAAAACACATCATTAAAAACATAATAATACAGATAACATTTGTAGCAATAGGGGCTTTACAAAAGAATAGAAATAAACATATACATCAGTGTTACAGGAATTATGACATAAGTAAATACATAAAAGATCAGAATAACTTTTGAAACATCACCTTCACATATGAGCAACAAAACAGAATAAATAATGTCTCAACATCTTTACAAAGTAAATAACATAGTATTAGGAAAATTCTACAACATAGCTCTCATCAGCTAAACACATAAAGACAGGAAAAACACAAATACACAAGGGTACACAAACATATAGAGGGATGACACAAAAGGAAAGGACAGGGTTTGTTTTACTGCAGTATTTTGCATGGAGATCTCCCTTTGTTCATCATTATTCCCAAAAGTACTATCTAAGCCGGCTCTCTGTATTCTGTTCACATCCTCTTTCAAAATAGTTTTTCTCCACTGTACACTACCTTTTTTTTTTGGCCAAACCATTTTCTTATATCTTCTCAATGCATTTCTTCCAATTCATCATAGTTAGTTTCTTATATAGTCTACCCCCTCTTAAGCTAACTTAAATCTACTGAGCTCAGATGCTAAACTAAGGGACGAGGCAATGCAGCAGCACAAAACAATTAACACAAACAGAAATGACAAAAAAATGGACATTGGCAAATCAATTGCAATATTACGACTAATATAAGGCAATGAGCAGCAAACAAGAAAAATAAATCAGTAGTAAATTGGCTTAGCAGAGTAACACAAAGTCAAATTCAGTAACACTATGCCTGGCAAACAGCAGCTTATATCTAAACATGACAAAGCTCAAGCAGAAAAAATATTACACTAAAAATGGCCATGTCTAATACCTATGTCACATCTTAACACTAGAGTGATGCATCACGATAACTTACTCTACCAAAAAATTACCAAGTAGTTGAAAAGAAAATTATGTATGCAGTTCCTGTGAAGGTAAATGTCTTTTTGTGCTCCCTCATTTTTTGAAAAAAATTATTATTTACTCGATCTGTAGACAGAAAATATTTGTATTAGTACATCTATAAAATTTTATTTTAACCAACGCTGAAGTGCAGCTAGAAACTAGATATTAAACAAAATGAGTTAATAAATACATAAAGCAAGCCATATGGCACTTCTCTCAACTAGCACGACAATAGCCGTGAAATGTTTCTCATCGTTTCATTAGGCATTTTAGTAAATATCATAAATTAAGAGCTCCACAGTATCATCATATGTTTTCAAGTTCGAACGTGTCGTTTTTGCGATGCTTTCTACAAAGGAATGTCAATAGCGAGGTTAATGGCCTCTTTCTTTTTTTCACCTAATGGCTGTTTCTCCAGGTGGCTGGCACAGGTGGCCGCTCAAGACGCATTACGTCAAGGTCACTTACCTTTCTTACCGAAATATTTACGACAACAGTTTCCGCTACAGTGGCAGTCTCGTATAAAAACATTTCACAGGTCAAGAATTTGCGTTACAAATGTGTAGAAACAAAATCCTGTAAATATAACAGTGTCCAAAAAATACACACATTTCATAACTCTTAAAGTACGATTCTTGGTTTCCAACATCCTTTTCATAAATCACAGTCCCTAACCACTACTCCTTATTCCTTACCTTATTACACATGTACATATTCGTCGACACGTCAATCTTGCGACGACACTACAATATTTCATCATACTAAATACATAGCATAATCAAATTCCTCATATAGCATCAGCTTATTGATCATAAACATACCGCAACAGCATAATACACATAGTCATCGTAATAATAACATCATAACACCTCAGTCAACTCTCAAAATCGTCGTAGCTTCCTCCAATAATTTCAAAACCTAAAAAAAATTCTCTGCTCATGTCAAAAGTGTCATCTGCCTCAAACGTACTTTAAAAATCGTGATCCCATACCAAATATATCATTCAAAGCTCTCATAGTATCACAATGGTTCCAAAAAGTATGAACAGTTCACAACGTGATCCCATACCAAATATATCATTCAAAGCTCTCATAGTATCACAATGGTTCCAAAAAGTATGAACAGTTCACAACGTGATCCCATACCAAATATATCATTCAAAGCTCTCATAGTATCACAATGGTTCCAAAAAAATATGAACAGTTCACAAAGTACAAACAACATACAATTTCGTAAGTGTGAAGTTATCCAACTGTGTAATTACGTAAACATCTGTCACTGACGTAGTAAAAAAAATGTTTCTTTCTCTGTTAAATGATCAGGTAGCTGTGTAATTTATGTGTTAGAGAAATATGGTACCGATCTGTAAAGTTGTATAAGCAAATACCATATTAGCTAGGGCTCCTTGTGCTTGCCAAACACATGGTACACAAAGTAAGCGTGTACCCCCCTGAGGATCAATGCAATTATAACCTCAGGTGTTACAGACTACAGCAATGGAATGAAATGCATCACGGAAAACCCTTGTATCATTGCACTTCAAATATCTTAAAAAAAATAAATGTTTTAAGTGCGAAATCAATCACTCAAATACGTGTACTGTAGCGCTAAACTGTGCGTCATGCTGTAAGATAATCTCTGTGGACGTCTCGTAGTTATTGTCATCCGAAAGCTAAGTTCTGCAGAAGTCAATGTACTTACCTCATGATAAACAAAAGTGAAATGCTTTGCGTATAGATATCGTAGTTATTATGCTTATTGTTGTGATGAAAAAAGTACTGTACTGTAATGTATTGTTGTGCTATGGAAAAGGCTGTCTCATTGTAGCTATACCACAAAAGCTACTACTAAAACATGTTTTACTTTCCAGAAGAATTCAGAAAACTGTGCAGATATAAAACAGATACACCGCAAAAGCAACATTGTAAATTGTCACTCATTAGTAGCGTCGTGATAAAATCGTGTAGCTGTCATATAAACTAACCACTGTGTCGTCTGTTCACAATAACAATGCATTCGTAATTTCTGTTTAAATAAGTTCTCTTGGTTCTTGACTGGATATTTAACTTCAAACATTGTTGCATGTTAACAGTTTCTTAAGTCTGACAAAGCATACTAGAATTGTAAAGTGAAAAGTTTTATGGCAAAGACAAAGTTAAAAAGCAGATTATCTTTCAATAAACGGTTTTACATGTGAAATGTGGTGTAAACCTTTACTCTTCCTAGTACGCAGACTTTCAACTGAAAAGCAATTGTCATGTTTTATACGTCGGTAAGGAATGCTAAATCTTTTCTCAAGGGTAGCGTCTGTGTTATTTTTCTCTGAGCCAGCCGGCGCAGGTGGCTGCCTGCGGTGTGAGTCATTGTCTGTTCCTTTATAGGCGCGCGTCGTTATTGGGATTAGGAGACCTAGCTTCTACAAATTCACGTTGTCGAAAGTGCCCTGCTCTGTTTGAATCCCGCCAGTTCTGATGAAATTCAGGTCTGTCGTTATGATTATCTCGTCTGTCGTCATGTCGGTAGATTTCATAATTTCTTTCTTGTCGGTCATGTGGTGGAGTATTTCTGCCTGAATCGTAACTGTGCGCTGAACTGTTGCGTCTGAAGTTATTCTGTCTCCCTTGATAATAATTGTTTCGGTTCCCATATTGTCTGTTTCTAAGGTAATCTCTGTCATATTCATTACTACGGAAATGCGATCTTTCTCTGTAACTATTGTTACTCTGCCAGTGGTTGTCATATGGGTGGTGTCTGTTTTGTTCACGATTTGCGTTGTAAGAATAGCCTTGTCGTGTCCAGTTATTATTTCTGCCGTCACGGAATTGTGACGGATGTGATCTGTAATTGTTGTGCTCCTGTTTTCGCGTTCCCCGATTGTCAGTGTCAATTTCCAGTTCTTGTAACAGTCCCTGAAAAGCTTCAATGTCGTCTTTGCAACGTCCTGCCAAAATAATATGTCGTAAATGTTCAGGTAATTTGATTAAGCAAATGCGGATGAGTTCTGAGGGGCTGTATGGGTTTGTCAGGTACTGATTCTTGTGCAACATGTCTTCAAAATATTTCACAAGACTGGAAAATTCAGATTGTTCGAAATGTTTCATCATTATGATGCTGTGTTTTACTCGGTCTTGTGTAGCTTGAGACCAATATGCTGAGAGGAAGGCATGATAAAATTCTCCTTCACTGTGACAATCGTGAAAGACCGATCGCATTCTTACAGCTGGTTCATTCTCGAAATAGCCACACATAAATTCTAATCTGTATTCTAACGACCAGTTGGGAGGAAAACAATGAGAGAATTGATGGAGCCATGCTTGTGGATGAATGTCGTTGGCAGAATTCTTAAACGTTTTGAATTTACGTGTAGTAATGAACAGCTTATAGTCAAAATCATCAGGTCGGCGAGTCGCATGTCGGTCATTGTTACGTCGTGTCGGCGGTCCCATCTCAAAATTCGGTGCACATTGCCAATTTCTTTCATAACTTCCGAAATGCCCTGTGTTATTATTTTGTGGCTTTTCCGTATTTCTATGTCCCTCTTCCCGTACTGGAGCGCGAGTGTCCTCTGAAATACGTAATTCTTGTATTACCTGTGTCAGCTGATCTTGTACTTCCCGGATTTCTCTTTTGTACTGTGTATTGATTTGATTTTGATTTTGTTTGAATTTTCTAATTTGTTCATACTCTTTAGTGTTAGTGAAGGCTACAGGTGTTGTGTCATTCAGATCATCATCTACCTTTGTAGATAAGTTAGTGAACTGATCTGAAAGTTCGGCTACTTTATCCGATAGTGAAATTATTTCCTCGGTATGTTTTTCTGAACCAAGTTTCAGAGTGTCCATTTGTGTTGAAATCGCATCTACTGTGCCCTTTAAGTTTTCCTGAGTTTTTGCAAGTTGCGTAACCGTATCGGTAGATGCAACTGAGTCAATTTTAGCTTGCAAGGTCTCATGATTTTCATGAACAATAATTTGCAGTTCTTTTATGGCTGCTTCGTGATTCTGTAATGCATTTTCAT
The DNA here is from genome assembly GCF_023898315.1 of Schistocerca nitens. Classification (NCBI taxonomy): domain Eukaryota; kingdom Metazoa; phylum Arthropoda; class Insecta; order Orthoptera; family Acrididae; genus Schistocerca; species Schistocerca nitens. The sequence goes on along the minus strand of NC_064617.1, from coordinate 82,587,635 downwards.
GACGCGAAAAAGTAGGTTGGAAATGCTCACAAATTTGTGTTTTTACGTCATTACAGACTTTTTGACATTTCGATTCGATTTTGTGTAACTCAGTAGTTACATCTTCACGTGTTTGTTCTAGTGTGGTGTCTAACTTTTGAAGATTTTGTTCCATTGTGTCTAACTTTTGTAGCTTTTGCTGTGTTTGACTCTGATTTTGTTCCATTGTGTCTAACTGTTGCTGTGTTTGTCTCTGATTTTGTTTCATTTGTTGCATTAATTGCAATAATAATGTATTAGTGTCTGGAATCTGTTCCTCTATGCTTTTCGGCAGTGCATTTGCACCGGCAACATTCACATTTTGACAAGCAGAAAATGTGTCTTGACTTATTTGAGAAAACGGTGAGGACCCAAAACCTGAATCTACAGTATTTGCGAGATTGTTTCCTGTCATTTCGGATTCCTGAGGCGAGCTGTTGCCGACCGATCGATCGATAATGCTTCCCTGTTCACTAATTGTTTCACTGTCTACACCATTATTTGCAACCCGCTCCATTTCCCTATGCGCAATTACCAAATTACTACTTTGAACATTAGTTAATTCATTACTCTGCGGCGCTAACACACTGCTTTCGTCTTCACTGTCATTTCTCAGTTTACTTTGGAGCCTAGTATTACGTTTTTCACACGCCATAATTGTCACAATATTTCACACGATAACACAGAAAAGCACAATTTGAAGAGCAAAATAAAATAACATAGCAATGGAAATAATGTCTACTTAATTGCAAGCGCAGCTGTGAAATACTTGGTGCAAATCTACATGCATGCCACAACAATAATGAAAGACTGCAACTACAAAGGAGATTCTCTCTAAAATTACGCACTAGCAATAAACAATAGCTACACTAATTACACAAACTACAAGAAAAAAAATCAGAAGATTCCAGTGAGGTATCCTGGCAGGGTCGCCATATGAAACGTCCCCTTAGAAAAATTATAAATGACTGCTTAACCTGACACACAATATTTTTAGCGCAACGCAATCTGACTTTCAAAAATCCCTACAAAAGAATGGCCCTGACTAACATTAACCTATACCTTTCACAAATCACTTAGCTCACCAAAAATCTTCGTTACTCGAACTACTGCAAAACAGCGAGCGCCACTACTGCCAGCTAAATAAAAGATTCAAACTACGGAAGGGACTAACTACTGATAGGCATAGTTAGCAAATGAAAGATTTTGATAGAGAACGAACAATGTATTTACCTTAATAGTCATCAGAAGTCATAATATATATAGGAGTTCATAACATCCATTCTTACAAATATCAAAACTCCGCCATTTCTCTCCCCACATCCACCACTGCTGGCGGCTCACCTCCAACTGCGCAACGCTACGCGCTGTTCACAGCCAGCTGCCTAACACTACAATGGCGAGTATTACAACAATGCAAAGCAGCCACAGACTGCACACAGCACAACCAGTGATTTTCATACAGAGGTGGCGTTACCAAGAAAAAAACCTAAACAGCCTACTTACAATAACTCTGTATTCACGTGGCTGAAAGTCCTGTTCCTCCTTCCGCCGAACTTCACAAATTCCGACTGTATATAGAACTATTAGAAATAGAGAAATAATGATCTGATGGTGACTAGAAATGAGTGCACGCGGATAAATATAAGTCACTCAGCCAGCTTCACTCTTCTATATTCATGAAAATCAAATCATGAGGACGTGAGCTGTAGTTACGTTCGACATTGGAAGAGTCAGCAGTTATACTGCTTGGCACTCACTTTTCCAGCTCTTCCTGAGTTCAACTTATGTAGGCGGGAAGCAGATGGCTCTGTCAACATTTCGCTCAGTGATTATGAGCATGTCACAGACTCGCACCCTACTCTTTTCTTCATGCAACATTGGAATACAGCTGGTCTCTCGACTTTCTGCAAATGTGATGTGATTCTGACGTTCGTTCGCAGCAATTTAATCTGTTCTCTTAGGTTCCTGCCTAACCACAAGCTCGGAAATCGCCACATATTTATTTCATCCATTCTTCTGTAGTTAGCAGTTGTAAATGTAAATAACATTGAATATTTCAAAACAAATATGTATTATATTCGTAAGAAAGTCGCAGAATGTGTTAACATCGCTAAGTTGCAATATATATAGCGGGATGCGAACCTACATTCTTTGAATCCGTAAACCACGACATAACACATGTGATTTTAATCTCCTGTGTCGTTTATTGTAGTATCACTATAAGCCTTGTATCTCTGATGCGTTACTTTTAACATATAATGATAACGGTTACGCGTTTGCGATAAATTTTCAATGCGCAATTGCCTTGAAACGGCATATTGCAAGTTATAACGTAGAACATCTAAATATGCCAAAATGAATATGGCGCCTACCGCTTCGACTGTCGATATTGCGTGTGACGTCAAAACGAAGTCACGTTTGTAGAAAGTGTTGTGAGATTAGCGTTACACGTGACGTTTTTCTTTGAACTGCTTCTGAACTTCGTTGCTCTGGGAAGCAGATGTATCGATGTCATGTGTTCTTGATTTAACGACGGGCAGTATATGATAAAGTATTTGTAACCGCTTAATTCGTGAAACATTTAAAGAAGCAACATCTTACTAACGCCAGCAAGGTAAATTTCGATACGTGCCTTAACATTTGATTCGTAATTGAGGGCAGGGTAACTTCATGGACGAACTGCATTTCAATGAACAGTGCTGGGCTGTTAAATGTCGCGTGGAAGACGTTGTTTACGATGAACCTTTTCAGGCAGTTGACTTCCCTTCCTCAAACAGTTGTCAACGAAGGAGGAAGTATTTGTGAAATTATTGTCAAACGAACAACTAGTATGCGTTAACATCTGTGTTTCGTAAGGTAAACAAAGCGTTCTATAAATTAGTGACCTAACTATTTTGTTTACTGAAAAGCTGTTTCGATTAATCACAATAAACAACGGCAAATATGAGTTCTGTATTGTTAATGGAGTTTGTATTTGCATTTTAAAATTTCTTGTTAGGTCCTAAGTTATAAATCGGTAAATGTTGGCCTCTAAGACGTTGTGATCCTCACCTAGGGCATTTGGAAGGTTACCTGTTGTTTTTGGCCCTTCATACAAAAGGTGACGAGTGTTTCTTTGAAATGTCATTGCTTGAAGTAATGTTACGGAAATGTTCGACGAATGAGGCGTTGTATAGGTTCGTGCCGTTTGTTTGTGGGATCTGGTTTGTATAAGCAGCTTAACTTCAGTATTGTGTATTCCCCGGCAATTTCTGTATTTTTTGTGTGCGGGTGTAAGGTAGCTACACATTTTTGATGTTTAGCATCGCTTGTAGTGAACATATGTTCAACTTAGCATTAGCGAAACAGTTGTTACTCCACACGATGATAAGATTCTTTTCTAAATAAATTTACGGTGTCTGTAGCCGGCACAATAAGACTTTCGACAAACCTTCGTTAACATAGTCGTCAGGGCCCGTACTCTTTAATTTCAAAATTATACCATTAAATGGACAACGTACAGTGAAATATTTTTGGCAACCACACACTCATTCCAAGCTAACCTATATGTCGGGCTACACCATAGTAAAGTCTCACAAAAACTTGATTTCAAAACAAAAATGTCACGTCACAGGCCGAAGTAGAGTGGGGCAGTATGACACGCATAGCCCAAACGTAGAACGCGATGCACAGAAGTTTGTGTACGTAATACATTTTTTTTTCTCCCACAGCTACCGAGAAGTGGACATCATCTGAATACCCCGCTCCCCCTCGAGACTTGAATCCTTGCGGTAGCTGCATAATGTATACGAACACTGCATATTTAGCTGATATTCGGGTATATGCTGTATTTTAAAATAGGTGAACTGTGACCATACTCACATCATCGGTCAAAAATGAGGCTTATCTGATAGCTGTTTTAAATATTAATATTGTTCCGGTAGTAGTATGCCTTATCAATAAAACACGTAAGTTTTTCTGGGAGCAGTCATATTATTCAGAAGCCTGCCGACGGATAGGACACAAATAACATGGGGATCGCGTCATCAGTGCTAACAGTTATCACTTTTCTTCTTGTTACTATCTTTATTCAAAAATAGTTTCTTTTTGGTCGACACTGACAAATTCAAACAACAATGCTCGCTCAGTACTCTGTAGTGATGATACCATTTCCGATCCACGCTGCTGGTTATCATTCACTAAAAGCATTTCGAGGATCGTGGCAATGCCACGAGAGGCCTTGCATTAGTATAGGAAGGTGTGTGTTGATGAGTTTGTTGTCCCTACACACTTTCATAACATTGCAAAGTTTTGACACAGACCTTCTGTTGCAAAACAACCAGAAATGCTGGTAAGGATTATACGCAATACATATGACAATAACATCAGGTCGTACCGTCCTCTGTCAATAAGGAATAAAGTAACCATACCGTAGGCATTCAGTCTGTCATTGCTTGCGTCTTTGGTATGTGAAATTCTCGTAATTTATTTATTTTCTGCTTTTCGAATAAATACTACGCAGAGCTGTTCAGCTGTTAGTCGGTAGGAATCTTACACGTGACGTCATGTGAAAAGTCACGTTCCTATGACAGTATTCAACTATTTTCAGGCTTTCCAAACCATGGGCCTATTCTGGATGACAGAGCTAAGATAGTACCTAATATTTTTACTGTTCATCAAGAGAGCTAGTTGAGGAAATTATGAAAATAACAAGTCGCTGTTATTTGGCCAATATAAATTACAGTTGAGGTCAGGCGATTAGTTGATTCAAAGCCACTCATAGAATTATTTCTTTTAAAAAAGTACGCTAGAGTGCATACGTTGTACACGGCACTAATGTAAGAGTGAATGACGGATCTCATAAAACTTGGCTGTTACGTAAGTTGTAAAAACCCCTCCGTAGTTTCAACGAAAGGCTCTGTAGTGTCTCACAGAAATGACCAAGACATTTTCACAAACTTCTTTTTCTGTGGCAGGTGCATAGGATGAAAACAAAGCGCTCATTTCATGCAAGCATTTAATCGAATCCGCTGTAAAACAGGAACGTAAAATATGTCTAGCCCGTGTGTAATATTTTTTTTTACTTCAGTTAACATTGCTAAAAGGTATTGTTACTTTGTCATACTCATGATGAAATACTCATATAGCTTCGAGGAGTCGTCTACGTTCCAAATATCAGTTTGACTTTCTGTTGGTATTTATTTATTCCAATGAAAGTCAGTTTCCTTGCAGTTGTATTTTCTGCCTCTCATGTCTGTACAATTGATTGTACGTACATTAAACCTCAGAATAAAGTATGAAGCTGCAATGAAATTGATTTTCACTAGATAAAAAACTCGTGTATCAAATCCGTGAAGACAATTGACAAGGCATGCTTTGGTGCAATGATGAACACAGCTCTGGCTTCCGGAAGTTAGTGCTTATCCTACCCTGAGTCCTTTCACACGTATAGAAGTTTCTGGAGGTTGCAAATGGAGAGCAAAAGGATTGGCACGAATAAATAAATTCTGATAAGCTCTTATAGTGGTCGATGAAGAGTCTGATCACAGAAAAGATATTGTGCAGTATCTTAAGAAATGTAGAGGTTTAACTTTTTTATAGTCTGTGCTACTCCATTTCTCAGTACGCATGCACACATGTGCTCATGATCGAAATTACTGGCAGATCTATACATACGCTCACTTAATCTTGTTAATCAGTGTTGGCGACGTGATTGAATGTGCTATCATAACTCGCGCAGATGAAGAGATCATACTTAGAAGTTCAGTAAAAGTGTAGACAGTTAAATTTTCTTGAAAAACATAAAATTTCACAACGTACGACAACCGAGCGAGATTGTCCTTGGAAAAATATTCCATCTTGTCATAAGATTTTTTTTACGACAACGACTTCAGCAGGCAAAAATTTCACTGCGCAAAGCCATTTACTAACGCTATAAAACAAGGGTTTCATAATATCGAATATTGGAATAGATTACGTGTTGAAATACCTCGTGTTCTTTGGCCATCGCAATAGTCGCTGCGAGATAGCTTTGTTTCTGATGAACAATCTTTGTTGAGCGCTGTTCTTGGTCTGTTCTGGTTAAGCTCATTATAGAAATGGTCCAATTTTGCGTACTACGAACCAGTCAGATTATCCAATCAAAGCTGACACAAAGGTAATAATCCTTTGTGTCCAAAATGAAGAAAATGTCTTTCACTTTCCTTACTGACGACAGTTGTAGTTTCTTGAACATTCACATACATTACTTGACTACAAAATTCTCACATGTAATAATGGGTTTAAGTTGAAACTACACGAAGACTTAACAGTGGTAGAATACTGTCGATTGTAAGATAAACTCCCATATCTTACCGCGATGATCTATCAAGATACTATGAATTTTATTGATCATTTCTTCAGAACAAACCTAGATAGGACGTAAGGAACGTGCCATGTCTATAGTATTCGTAACTTTTTGAATTATCTCATGGATTCAATGTGGTTGTAGGACACTAAATTTCGTGGTCGTTAGTGCTCTTCCTGCGACACTACAAACATTCCAATGAAAGATAGTCTCCGATCTCGGACTCGAGGTTTAAAAATTAGTTCTCTCAAAATTGAAGATGTTGTTGTTGTTGTTGTGGTCTTCAGTCCTGAGACTGGTTTGATGCAGCTCTCCATGCTACTCTATCCTGTGCAAGCTTCTTCATCTCCCAGTACTTACTGCAACCTACATCCTTCTGAATCTGCTTGGTGTATTGATCTCTTGGTCTCCCTCTACGATTTTTACCCTCCACGCTACCCTCCAATGCTAAATTTGTGATCCCTTGATGCCTCAAAACATGTCCTACCAACCGATCCCTTCTTCTAGTCAAGTTGTACCACAAACTTCTCTTCTCCCCAATCCTATTCAATACCTCCTCATTAGTTACGTGATCTACCCACCTTATCTTCAGCATTCTTCTGTAGCACCACATTTCGAAAGCTTCTATTCTCTTCTTGTCCAAACTGGTTATCGTCCATGTTTCACTTCCATACATGGCTACACTCCATACAAATACTTTCAGAAACGACTTCCTGACATTTAAATCTATACTCGATGTTAACAAATTTCTCTTCAGAAACGCTTTCCTTGCCATTGCCAGTCTACATTTTATATCCTCTCTACTTCGACCATCATCTGTTATTTTGCTCCCCAAATAGCAAAACTCATTTACTACTTTAAGTGTCTCATTTCCTAATCTAATCCCCTCAGCATCACCCGATTTAATTTGACTACATTCCATTATCCTCGTTTTGCTTTTGTTGATGTTCATCTTATATCCTCCTTTCAAGACACTGTCCATTCCGTTCAACTGCTCTTCCAAGTCCTTTGCTGTCTCTGACAGAATTACAATGTCATCGGCGAACCTCAAAGTTTTTACTTCTTCTCCATGAATTTTAATACCTACTCCGAATTTTTCTTTTGTTTCCTTTACTGCTTGCTCAATATACAGATTGAATAACATCGGGGAGAGGCTACAACCCTGTCTCGCTCCTTTCCCAACCACTGCTTCCCTTTCATGCCCCTCGACTCTTATAACTGCCATCTGGTTTCTGTACAAATTGTAAATAACCTTTCGCTCTCTGTATTTTACCCCTGCCACCTTGAAAGGTGGCTACACTGAGCCACAGCGCCAGAGATCGCGCTAGAGAGCATTGTTCCGCCGCCTCCACTGGCAGTGATTATTGAGATGTCGTAGTGGGCAGTGGTTGTTGAGAACTCGTAGTAGTCAGTGCTTGTTAAGAACTCGTAGCAGAGAGTGTTTGTTGAGATGTGCTAGTAGGGAGTGCTTGCTGAGATGTGATACCGAAAAGTTCTTGTTGAGATGTGGTAATAGCGAGTCGGTGTGGAGATATATTGTAATGATTAGTGATTTTGGTCAATATATGAAGGTAACGAAACTTTATTTATTTTTCATTATTTAATGTCGTAAATAATGCTTCATTACAGGTTCAGTCAACAAAGCATCTGGCTTGTGTTCTGGGATTAGAGTGTAATTCTGGTTTTCTTGAGTAATTATGGTATTTCTATTTCCTTTAATTAATTCAGTATAAATGATATTTAAAATTTCTTGTGTTGTTGAAGAAGAACCGTGCCAGATGCGTACGTTGAGTCATACTTCCACACACAGAACAGTTATACTTGTGCTTTGGTTTCGTAGGTTTTATAGTTGCTGGAGACTTAATTAATTAATTGTGTTAATGAAAATTTCCATTTCATTCTTTGTTATTGTTCTATGCAGTCAGATAGCGTAATAATACTAGTCAGGGCCAACCGTTTACGAGACTTTGTAAACGAACATTCAATTACAAAAAATTTAAAATATTATTTGCATTATATTTTAATTAAGCCCCGATGCACGTTGTAAATTTAATTCTGAAAATTTTTGTACTATCACGCGATCTTTTTCTTCCCTTTCTCTGTCCTGTTCCTCTTGTCTGATTTCTGTTGAATTTAAACTATGATTGTGAGAATTCAAAATCGGTTGTACTTCTTCTCTAATTTCTTTCTTTGATTCATCATTCGTATTTTTGAAACATGTCCCTATTCGTGAGTCTAATCGTGTTATCATAGCTTTCATCTCAGTTCTAATTGTTCCTAATTGTGATCCCAAATTTAATATAGCACTCATCAACTGCTCCACTTCTTCTTTCGTGAATCTCGTATTCTGTGAATTTCCTGATTGAGAAAAATTTTGAAATGGTTCCGGACTATTTTCCCGACTTATTAAATTGTTTTCCACTTCATTATTCATGATACTGTTTTCCTCTGTTGGCGAGTTCGCCATGTCAACAATTTCGTTATTCTGACTATTCATCATTTTTGCCTTTTTCATCGAACGCGTAATCATTTACAAAACATACAAAACTCGTCACTATATGAAAATTACAGAGAATATAACACGTTATCACCAACAATACCATTCACACGAAATGTTTCCCTCAAACACGATAAACGAACAATTGAAATAATTGCACTAAATTGTCAAACCCGTAGACAAGGCAACAAAAATTAAATTTTGAAAAAAAAAAATACCATTAGAAGAATGACAATTACCAAATCTACACATGCAAAATAGACTACAATTACTAAACTACAAATTACTAAACTACAAATTACTACAACAATACTACTGTCTACTATTTTTACAATCAGAAGAATTCCAAGGGACGATCCGAAGCAGCGGTCGCTACGTGCATGGGGGCTTAATTAAAATAAAATGCAAATAATATTTTTTTTAATTTTTTGGTTTAGTAGCTGTCTGTCCGATTACGAAGTCTCGTAAACGGTTGGCGCTGACTAGTATTATTACGCTATCTGACTGCATAGAACAATAACAAAGAATGAAATGGAAATTTTCATTAACACAATTAATTAATTAAGTCTCCAGCAACTATAAAACCTACGAAACCAAAGCACAAGTATAACTGTTCTGTGTGTGGAAGTATGACTCAACGTACGCATCTGGCACGGTTCTTCTTCAACAACACAAGAAATTTTAAATATCATTTATACTGAATTAATTAAAGGAAATAGAAATACCATAATTACTCAAGAAAACCAGAATTACACTCTAATCCCAGAACACAAGCCAGATGCTTTGTTGACTGAACCTGTAATGAAGCATTATTTACGACATTAAATAATGAAAAATAAATAAAGTTTCGTTACCTTCATATATTGACCAAAATCACTAATCATTACAATATATCTCCACACCGACTCGCTATTACCACATCTCAACAAGAACTTTTCGGTATCACATCTCAGCAAGCACTCCCTACTAGCACATCTCAACAAACACTCTCTGCTACGAGTTCTTAACAAGCACTGACTACTACGAGTTCTCAACAACCACTGCCCACTACGACATCTCAATAATCACTGCCAGTGGAGGCGGCGGAACAATGCTCTCTAGCGCGATCTCTGGCGCTGTGACTCAGTGTAGCCACCTTTCAACTTTCAGAATTTGAAAGAGAGTATTCCAGTTAACGTTGTCAAAAGCTTTCTCTAAGTCTACAAATGCTAGAAACGTAGGTTTGCCTCTCCTTAATCTTTCTTCTAAGATAAGTCGTAAGGTTAGTATTGCCTCACGTGTTCCAACATTTCTACGGAATCCAAACTGGTCTTCCCCGAGGTCCGCTTCTACCAGTTTTTCCATTTGTCTGTACAGAATTCGCGTTAGTATTTTGCAGCTGTGACTTATTAAACTGATAGTTCGGTAATTTTCACATCTGTCAACACCTGCTTTCTTTGGGATTGGAATTATTATATTCTTCTTGAAGTCTGTGGGTATTTCGCCTGTCTCATACATCTTGCTCACAAGATGGTAGAGTTTTGTCAAAACTGGCTCTCCCAAAGCTGTCAGTAGTTCTAATGGAATGTTGTCTACTCCTGGGGCCTTGTTTAGACTCAGGTCTTTCAGTGCTCTGTCAAACTCTTCACGCAGTATCGTATCTCCCATTTCAACTTCATCTACATCCTCTTCCATTTCCATAATACTGTCCTCAAGTACATCGCCCTTGTATAAACCCTCTATATACTCCTTCCACCTTTCTGCCTTCCCTTCTTTGCTTAGAACTGGGTTGCCATCTGAGCTCTTGATATTCATACAAGTGGTTCTCTTCTCTCCAAAGGTCTCTTTAATTTTCCTGTAGGCAGTATCTATCTTACCCCTAGTGAGACAAGCCTCTACATCCTTACATTTGTCCTCTAGCCATCCCTGCTTAGCCATTTTGCACTTTCTGTCGATCTCATTTTTGATACGTTTGTATTCCCTTTTGCCTGCTTCATTTACTGCATTTTTATATTTTCTCCTTCCATCAATTAAATTCAATATTTCTTCTGTTACCCAAGGATTTCTACTAACCCTCGTCTTTTTGCCTACTTGATCCTCTGCTGCCTTCACTACTTCATCCCTCAGAGCTACCCATTCTTCTCCTACTGTATTTCTTTCCCCCATTCCTGTCAATCGTTCCCTTATGCTCTCCCTGAAACTCTCTACAACCTCTGGTTCTTTCAGTTTATCCAGGTCCCATCTCCTTAAATTCCCACCTTTTTGCAGTTTCTTCAGTTTCAATCTGCAGTTCATAACCAATAGATTGTGGTCAGAATCCACATCTGCCCCTGGAAATGTCTTACAATTTAAAACCTGATTCCTAAATCTGTCTTACCATTATATAATCTATCTGATACCTATTAGTATCTCCAGGAAAAAATTGAGGGTACAATCCATGTAAAAGTACTTAATGCTCTCTGCTCAAAATTCAAGAAGGAGCGCGGTGTTACTTTCACAAGACAGCCATTATACACTAGTGACTCCTCCTGAAGGAGTAAGAACATATGACAAAAGTACAATATTCTATACGAAGAACAGCTATTATCACTTTAATCCGTCTGAATTATACAGGTGATACACCGTGGTAGGGTTTGTGGTTTAATCAATCAGAGCTTATTTCCTCCCACTTTCAGATGTTGGCAACTACACGGTAAACGTTAAAAGGTGACACTAACGCTCACGCAATTAGTAAAATTTACCACTAATACGTATTATACTTTCTCGTCGTACAGTTTGTAAACCACCACTTGTGCATTTTTTTTGCTGTGGTCAGCTCATACACCCACCAGTTGTATGAGCACAGAATACAGGGAAACTTCAATAAGCAAGCAGTATCCTGCTTCTACTATGACGGATCAATCTGTGTCAACCTAACATCTGACCATTGTCGTATAGACTAAATCCGATTTTCTTGTAAACGACTTTTGTGCAACTAGGACTGTATATAACCTATGAGTAACACAAGAGATTGCTGAATATATCTGGACAAAGTGTGATTTCGATATGACTCAACTTCATGAATTGGCGATGTATTCACGGGTGGTAAGGTGAGATTGTGGTTACTCATGGAGAATCTTGGTGTCGCCACACAGTCCGATAAGCTTCGGATCTCTTTAAGACAACAGAATTTGAGAGGTTGTAGCATATGCCTTCCCCCTAGATAAGTTGCCTCCAGCCTGTGGAAAACCTTCTGGCGTTAGAAATAAATTTTCCGGCGGGTAAAAAAAAGTTTCTATTGTGGTTTAGTTATGATTGAATTATTTTCAAAAATTTAGTTCCTTAAATTAATTTTTATTGAGACTTCTAGAGTTTTAGTAATGTGATTTATACAACTTTCACTTGGTCGTCGTCTCGGGCTTTCGTATTGTTTTCAATCCAGCAAAGATTGTCCTTCGATAATCACTTTTTTGGTTACGTGTCTTGCTCACATCCAATTCATTTTCATTATTGTCCTAATTAAATCTTACTAAATTACGCCGCTTCAGTTTCTCTCCTGATCCATTTGTTTACCTCCCCTTGTAATTCCCACGGTGCGCCTCATTGCCAGTTATGCTCGCTGACAAACCATTGGTCTGTGGATAGTTTACGGATTTAAAAATTCATATTTCACTGCTATAACTCAAAATTGTTAATATATACTTACAAATGCATTCACATTGGAGGTTTCGTTTTCAAAAACCATTTTAGTCACTAAAAACAGCACAGGCAATTTTTGTTATTACTTTTACCGTTCATTCGGTCGTAGCCAGCACTTGTCAGTTGCTATAATTCTATTATCAAGTATTTTCATGATTTGGAGAATGCTTGCGCTCTGAGATAATTTTCAGTCAACAAAGGAAAGCTTTCATATCGTGGATTTAAGTTGAAAGTTCTTCGGCTTCACCAAGACAACACACTGAAAGCAAAGTCTACTAAAATAGAAAAAAAAAATTGGCCGAATGCTTGTAGGACTCGCGCACTGAAGTTTCCGTAAAAACCATTTATTTACATGACAACTTACAGTTTACATTTGCATGCAGTAATGTTCGTCTTTTGTGCTTTGACAGATGCTGAATGCAATGTGTATTCAAATTACGAAAGATATTTTTATGCGATATAATTACAATTTAAGAAGTTACAGACTTTTTGCTCTATTTGTAGTATGAATCCTTGCTTCTTGCCAATTTTCGGTAGGTTTTGATGAGTTATCTAGTATAAAAATATGTAACATAAATGACCGTATCTCTAGATCACATTGACGTAGCTTACAATTTTTACCTGCCAAGGGAGTACGTGACATAAATTTGAACTTGACACGCCAAACTGTTCCAGAGTTGAAGGGTTCTTAACAGTTGACCCGACAGACGAACGACAACGTGATCCTTTACATACTGACAAGGGGAGGCCGCCAATTGTGAAATTCAGATTCGATTCATACTGCGCATAATAAAAGCTCATGGCCAAAGGTGTAATGTGGCAAAGCACCAAGATGCACTTCTCAGCCGTTGTCGAGAAAATCGACAGTTAAAAGAAACCGTTGTGGTGAAATACTCTCGACGATTGATAATTTTCTACAGCGTCGTGGTGCAGCGGTAAACGCTCGCGTTCGTAATCCAAAGGTCGCCGGATCGAATCTCGCGCCATGAAATTTTTTTTATTATTAGTTTTTTTGTAATATATATATATACTATTAGTAGAAGAAGAATGGGTAGCTCTGAGGGATGAAGTGGTGAAGGCAGCAGACGATCAAGTAGGTAAAAAGACGAAGGCTAATAGAAATCCTTGGGTAACAGAAGAAATATTGAATTTAATTGATGAAAGGAGAAAATATAAAAATGCAGTAAATGAAGCAGGCAAAAAGGAATACAAACGTCTCAAAAATGAGATCGACAGGAAGTGCAAAATGGCTAAGCAGGGATGGCTAGAGGACAAATGTAAGGATGTAGAGGCTTGTCTCACTAGGGGTAAGATAGATACTGCCTACAGGAAAATTAAAGAGACCTTTGGAGAGAAGAGAACCACTTGTATGAATATCAAGAGCTCAGATGGAAACCCAGTTCTAAGCAAAGAAGGGAAGGTAGAAAGGTGGAAGGAGTATATAGAGGGTTTATACAAGGGAGATGTTCTTGAGGACAATATTATGGAAATGGAAGAGGATGTAGATGAAGACGAAATGGGAGATATGATACTGCGTGAAGAGTTTGACAGAGCACTGAAAGACCTGAGTCGAAACAAGGCCCCGGGAGTAGACAACATTCCACTAGAACTACTGATGGCCTCGGGAGAGCCAGTCATGACAAAACTCTACCATCTGGTGAGCACGATGTATGAGACAGGCGAAATACCCTCAGACTTCAAGAAGAATATAATAATTCCAATCCCAAAGAAAGCAGGTGTTGACAGATGTGAAAATTACCGAACTATCAGTTTAATAAGTCACAGCTGCAAAATACTAACGCGAATTCTTTACAGACGAATGGAAAAACTGGTAGAAGCTGACCTCGGGGAAGATCAGTTTGGATTCCGTAGGAATGTTGGAACACGTGAGGCAATACTGACCTTACGACTTATCTTGGAAGAAAGATTAAGAAAAGGCAAACCTACGTTTCTAGCATTTGTAGACTTAGAGAAAGCTTTTGACAATGTTGACTGGAATACTCTCTTTCAAATTCTGAAGGTGGCAGGGGTAAAATACAGGGAGGGAAAGGCTATTTACAATTTGTACAGAAACCAGATGGCAGTTATAAGAGTCGAGGGGCATGAAAGGGAAGCAGTGGTTGGGAAAGGAGTGAGACAGGGTTGTAGCCTCTCCCCGATGTTATTCAATCTGTATATTGAGCAAGCAGTAAAGGAAACAAAAGAAAAATTCGGAGTAGGTATTAAAATTCATGGAGAAGAAGTAAAAACTTTGAGGTTCGCCGATGACATTGTAATTCTGTCAGAGACAGCAAAGGACTTGGAAGAGCAGTTGAACGGAATGGACAGTGTCTTGAAAGGAGGATATAAGATGAACATCAACAAAAGCAAAACGAGGATAATGGAATGTAGTCAAATTAAGTCGGGTGATGCTGAGGGAATTAGATTAGGAAATGAGACACTTAAAGTAGTAAAGGAGTTTTGCTATTTAGGGAGTAAAATAACCGATGATGGTCGAAGTAGAGAGGATATAAAATGTAGACTGGCAATGGCAAGGAAAGCGTTTCTCAAGAAGAGAAATTTGTTAACATCGAGTATAGATTTAGGTGTCAGGAAGTCGTTTCTGAAAGTATTTTGTATGGAGTGTAGCCATGTATGGAAGTGAGACATGGACGATAACTAGTTTGGACAAGAAGAGAATAGAAGCTTTCGAAATGTGGTGCTACAGAAGAATGCTGAAGATAAGGTGGGTAGATCACGTAACTAATGAGGAGGTATTGAATAGGATTGGAGAGAAGAGAAGTTTGTGGCACAACTTGACTAGAAGAAGGGATCGGTTGGTAGGACATGTTTTGAGGCATCAAGGGATCACAAATTTAGCATTGGAGGGCAGCGTGGAGGGTAAAAATCGTAGAGGGAGACCAAGAGATCAATACACTAAGCAGATTCAGAAGGATGTAGGTTGCAGTAGGTACTGGGAGATGAAGAAGCTTGCACAGGATAGAGTAGCATGGAGAGCTGCATCAAACCAGTCTCAGGACTGAAGACCACAACAACAACAACAACAACATATATACTATTAATGAATTGCTTATGCATAAAGCTCTCCCGTTCGCACTGATTTTCGACGATGTTATAAGTTGCGCTAGGGACCGCATCTACCTTCTTTCGAAGTTAGCAGGCAACTACGCTGTTATGCGGCGGCTCGTTTCGGCCCATTCAACATCTGTCCTTCAAGTGTAACGAGCGAGTAACGGAGTTTATATTTCATACCCGCCACAGCAAATTTGTGTTCGTGGGGTCTCTATTCTAATTCGAACGTTTGACTTACGCTATACGTATTCGTTTCGGAATATCGTTTCTACGTCTTCCGTTAACTATGCGTGGTTAACATTATGAAGACAAATAATAACATTTGTAAAATACAACTTTGTTTGCGGAAAACATAATGATGTTCGAAGTCGCCAGTTTTTCCACGACAAACGACTTTCAACAACTTATTATATGCATAATTGTTGCAACTGATTGCCGGGAATTATATATTTGAATTATAAAAAACAAATACTAAAAAAAAGGTTGCATAGCGCGAGATTCGATCCGGCGACCTTCGGATTACGAACCAGAGCGCTTACCGCTGCGCCACGACGCTGTAGAGAATTATTAATCGTAGAGTATTTCTCTTCAACGGTTTCTTTTAACTGTCGATTTTATAGACAACGGCTGAGAAGTGCATCTTGGTGCTTTGCCACATTACACCTCTGGCCATGAGCTTTTATTATGCGCAGTATGAATCGAATCTGAATTTCACAATTGGTGGCCTCCCCTTGTGAGACACGAAACCCTAATGAAAGGGTGAGAATATTGGAGAAAGGCACCGTAACTTATAGATGGGAAAGTAGAAAGACAATGGTAGCGATACAATCGAATGAATTTGGAGCATGACTAACTGGCTGGCTGTGAGCACTATGCGACTTAACTTCTGAGGTCATCAGTCGCCTAGAACTTAGAACTAATTAAACCTAACTAACCTAAGAACATCACACACGCCCATGCCCAAGGCAGGATTCGAACCTGCGACCGTAGCGGTCGCTCGGTTCCAGACTGCAGCGCCTAGAACCGCACGGCCACTAAGGCCGGCAGCATGACTAACGATGTTCATTGGTCGATAATAAGCCGAATATAAACAAATTGTTAGCAATAACCGTGTCTCATTGACATTTTGTGGGTTGAGGACAAAGCATACAAATCGCGTGAGTTTTATTTCAGCAGTAGATAAATAGATGTCATTGTTAAGGAAATCTGGGAAACGGTGTTAAAGTTTATTGGGGGTCTCAGAAACGTTGGTAACCACTGCCGCAGCGCTGTAGCAGTCTTGTGTGGCTGTTCCCAGGCGGTTTGTCAGTACGTTTCTTGTGATGAGCAACTCGTTCTTTCTGTACAGGCGAAGTGTCCGCCCAGCCTTCGGCGCGTACCTTGGCAAAGTTAACAATGCCAGATGTGGAAGGCCCCATTGAGGTAATCCTGGACGTGGGTGAGGAGTTCAAAGCGACCGAGACGGAAGGAGGCGGGGGAGTTGTGGAGATGGCGACGGAGGCGGTGGAAGACGCGGAAGAGGACGACGACGACCTCGGAGCTGTGAACGGCTGCAGTCCCCTGCGCTGTCTGCTGGCAGTCTTCTGCATTAGGCTGCCCCAGCGGCACGACAGCCACGATTCGTCCAGGTCAGTCCGCAGCTGCCTCCGGTTCAAATCCAGTCGGGCGTACTTCGTAACTCTTTCAAAGTGTGGGGACGATGGAGTGGTTTCTCTCTGGGCGAAGGTCTTACATAGCTCTCATTCGTTCTTCACATTTGCCGTGACGGTGAAGTGCCGTTTACTAGCATGCAGGTGAATGTTAAAAGGCCCCTACACAAGCATCAGTTTATCGACCGACCGACCAACCAATTTCGTGTGTCTACTCAGCTATTACAACGCCACCCTGTTGGTGTGATCTTTATCTCAAATTCATTGTGTTTGTTATAAGAGATCCCGATTAGTTTTTCAGAGAAATAAAAAAGCAGGTTTGCATTGAATGTTTTAGAGAAAACAGGGCCAAAAAAAGCAGAAAGAAAGTTGTGGACAATGAAGTGGCTAATGCAAGGAATGAAATTCACCCATGTACTGCTGCTTAAGCAGCTGCCATACGACGATTTTGGTAATTATCTAAGAATGGGAGTCAAGAATTTTGCATCTGCTGAATATCATCAAACCAAAAGCATACACTCGTGGGAGACTGTTAGCTACATTATAATTTCTATCTACTGGCAGAAGTTAGGACGACCTCAAATTCAGTGTTACTGTATCCCCACAATTATTAGCCACAATGATTCCTGAACCTGCAACGTGATGTTGCTGAGGAAATACATCATTGTAAAGCAAAATAAATAAAACATGACGTTCGTGTAAGCGTCATTTATTTTCTGTGTGTTAATTTTTTGTGTATGTATTATTTCATTTACGTATGTTACATAGAGTATAACCCGTAAGTTTAAGAAACTCATTTCAAATTCAACAACGCCGCGCGGGGTAGCCGCGCGGTCTTATGCGTGTTGTCACCGTCCGCGCGGCTCCCCCCGTCGGAGGTTATCGTCCTCCCGCGGCATAAGTTTAGGGACCGATGACCTGAGCAGTTTGGTCCCATAAGACCTTACCACAAATTTTAAAGTTCAATGAAGACAGACCAAACATGATGGTGCCGCACTTGGCAATTGTCAGAACTTTAAAAAAATATCGCTCTCTTTGCTTTTCATAGCAGAGTGTTTGTATATAAGCTGTACCTTTAACACTTATAACAATGAAGCAAGCATATTGTATGAATTACGGTTCACTGAATGTCGGTATTTTGGTTTTTAGATTTCTTTCCCGGTAATTATCGGAGATAAAATTCAAAAACAGAAATGCATACTGTCAACGTACTTTATTGTTTGTGCCACACGAAACCGTTACGGATTCAGTAAAAGAAATAAAAAAAGTTCATTTCTTGCGTCTACTGGGTGATCAAAAAGTCAGTATAAATTTGAAAACTTAATAAACCACGGAATAATGTAGATAGAAAGGTAAAAATTGACACACATGCTTGGAATGACACGGGGTTTATTAGAACAAAAAAAAGTATTGCTATACGCGTGAAAGATCTCTTGCGCGCGTCGTTTGGTGATGATCGTGTGCTCAGCCGCCACTTTCGTCATGCTTGGCCTCCCAGGTCCCCAGACCTCAGTCCGTGCGATTATTGGCTTTGGGTTGTAGTTACCTGAAGTCGCAAGTGTATCGTGATCGACCGACATCTTTAGGGATGCTGAAAGACAACATCCGACGCCAATGCCTCACCGTAACTCCGGACATGTTTACAGTGCTGTTCACAACATTATTCCTCGACTACAGCTATTGTTGAGGAATGATGGTGGACATATTGAGCATTTCCTGTGAAGATCATCTTCTTTGCTTTGTCTTACTTTGTTATGCTAATTATTGCTATTCTAATCAGATGAAGCGCGATCTGTCGGATATTTTTTAAACTTTTGTATTTTTTTGGTTCTAATAAAACCCCATGTCATTCCAAGCATGTGTGTCAATTTGTACCTCTCTATCTACATTATTCCGTGATTTATTCAGTTTTCAGATTTATCCTGACTTTTTGATCACCTGGTATATTGCTACTCCCCTCGCACAACTTGTTTCAGTTTTTAAATTTTTCGATAAACAATGACTCAGACGAACTTCCTTCGGGCGGTTGGCATGACAGCGGTACACACGAAACGGTTTGTTGGATTGTGTGGGTGTGGTGGTGTTGGGATGGCGGGCGGTGGGTTTTGCTACCGGGTGGCGTTACCCGCCTGACATCCCGACAAGAAAAGACGCTTGGTCGGTCGAGCAAAACGCCTACACATGTTCGATTTGCCGGTCGGTCAGTTGGCACATGTGTAGGGGCCTTAAGACACGCTATACTACTAATCTTCTTTTGAGGAACATTTAACTGCTCTTTCTGCATTCAACTTTTGCGGTTGTCATTTTTATTGTTGTACTACATGGAACACAAAATGGAGTCTTTAGCGCCCATGAACAACTAAGTAAAATGGTAGGCTGAAGCGGACTTCCAATATCGATGGCTCGTTCACTTCATCCTGCTATTGGCAATTTGTTTCCATAAGTCGTAGCCAATAATGTGATACAGGGTGGCGCACGAAATGTGTTACCAATTGTCTCTTTCACAATTTACGACGCACGTTAGATATCCCGCTGGGATCTCTACAGCAGTACCAGCAGAACTTGGAAAAACAAATGAGATACGAAATGATGTGTAATTGACGATACTGCCGCTAGGAGACCTGTAAGCAGCAATGGCTGCCAATCGAAGACTGACGACACAGCAACGATCGGCAATTGTGTTACTTTTTCATGAAACAAAAAGCCTTGTTGTGACTTGGAGACGTTTTCGACAACAGTTTAACACACGATGGGTCCCTTGCAAGAAGACCATCCACAGGTTATACGATACATTTGTACAGGAAGGAACAGTATTGGAAGCGAAGCGACCTTGGCCTAAGCATGTTTGTTCGCCGGAGAATATTGAAGCGGTACGAGTTGCTGTACAGAGAAGTCCCAGGAAATCGTGTAGAAAGGCAACAGTGCAACTGGGAATATCCAGACGCTCCGTTCAACGCAGTCTTATGTGACCTCCATATGTACCCATACAAGATGACCTGTGCACAGAAACTCACTGAAGAAGAACACAAGCAGCAGAGACTACTGTTTGCTCAGTGGGCGGAGGATAGGGAAGAAACTCTCAACAACGTTTGGTTTTCAGACGAAGCGCATTTTCATTTAGACGGTGTGGTTAACAAACGAAATGTACGATTTTGGGCCACTGAAAACCCACAAGTGCTTCATGAACGATAACATTATGCTCAGAGGATTACAGCGTGGGCAGCAATTTCCAGTCACGGCCTTATTGGACCCTTTTTCTGTGAAGAAACTGTGAACAGCGAGCGTTATTTGAGCATGCTTCGCAGTAGCATCATTCCACAGCTTCTTGCTAGTGCGTTGCCCTTCAACACGCAGTGGTTCATGGAAGATGGAGCAAGGCCACATAATGCAAACACTGTGTTGGAGTTTTTACACGAGCATTTAGACATGCGGATCATTTCACTCAGGTTTCCAGGTCGCTTCAATGACGGACAAAATTGCCGCCCCCCCCCCCCCCCTAGTCCAGACCTCAATCCATGTGACTTTTTTCTTCAGGGGTACCTAAAGGAAAAAAAATTCCCGAAACGTCCACGTGATTTAATGGAGCTCAGAAGACTTATTCTTCAAGCTTGCAGTGGAATTACGGAAGACATGTGCCGTAGGGTAATGGTTAACTTCAGTGTTCGTTTGAAGGAAGTTAGGAAACGAAATGGTGGACATATTGAGCATGTGCTGAGTTAGAACAATTCTCCATGGACGGCTCTTCATTGTAGTATATGTTCCTTTCAGATTGTATTGACAATAAAGTTTATATTCAAAAACAAAACGGTAACACATTCCGTGCGCCACCCAGTGAGCTTTAACCAATGAGAACCGCTGAATGAAATGACTTATTTTGGTGGAAGATAGAAATTGAATTGAAATTCGTTTTCGACATGGACTATTACTGATCTGGTTATTATTGGTTACAACGTTGGTTACTAGTTTCCATATTTGTTTCTCGTTTTATGTTCTTCAGAATATGACAGGATTTCTTGGGATATTGTTTCGTATACCAGTATTGTCGTTTGGTTGAGAGTTGGCGAAGCCAACGAATGCGACTGCAGGAAAACTGGCTGTGGTGACTGACTAAACTGTAGCGCAGAACGATGATCGTTTCAAAAACCTCGTTTCAAAAACCTCGTACGGTATTGTTAGAAAGTACTGATCACTTGAAGTAAAATAGCTAGCCTCACGTCCACTCATCACAGGTCGCCTGTTTGAATCTTCGCTACAGGAACTGCTTCGAGAGATTGATGGAAGGAAAACGTAATGCGCCGTTTCATTAACCAGAAAAGGGTCAGCTTAACTCACGCAATCTTGGGGAGGACGGCATGACCAGTTATATTATCACTTTTTACGAACTCGTGTCTAAGCTGGGAAACTTTTGTGGAAGTTTAGCTTCTTGAAGCGATCTTGCACGTGGCATCCCTATGCTTGGAAAAACTGCTGCAAAACTGTGCTCAGGATAGATGAAATTCGAAATAAAGTGTGTCTGAAAGAAGCGGGAAATGGGCAGAGGACTGACTTACTGAAATCAGTGGTTTGCTGGTAGCAACGTCTAATTAGAAATGTGCAAGTTGCGGAAAGCGAAAAGGTATGTCGCGAAACGTAATAAGTTCGCGCCAAGGAAAGCTTAAATCGCATCCAAGGATCACGAATATTTCGTGAGTGAAAACGCTCGATCAACAAGAAGACATTGCGAGGAAGAAAGAGGGCAATGGCAGAAGACGTGGCGAGGATGGTCATGTATCTGGAGGAGGCATCACTGCGCGCTGGATGCGCAGGAAGCAGCAACGAAAGGGTGCACTGGGGGTGCACACGCAGAGGTCCGGAGTTCGACGCGTGGGCGCAACATCGGCACAGTCAAAAATAGCTACGTTATATGGAGAGCAATGAAACTTACCCAAAATAAGTCGAAGTTCACATCAGATATAAGAAAACGTAAATAATAATTTTGTAGGATATGTGTAATAATATGCTGCTTAGGAATGTTAGGACAAGCCAAAAAGTTGGAATGAGTAACTTAGTGAAAACAGTAGAGCAGAGAGTGGTTGAAGAAGTCGCGGATTCAGCAGGTGGCATTAGTGACCTAAATCCGCTATAGAAATATAAGGACGGTCAGGGATGTAAGATGAGTGATTTCACGACAAATGAGGAGCAGGAAATGGCTAAAGGCATTGCAGGTTCGACAGATAATGTAACTACAACAATTACTCAGGCACTTTTTACTGAGGATATAACCACAACAAATGAAATTAACAAAAGTAAATGTGTAAAATTTAATCTGCAAAAAGTGCTGTTAGCTTTTATGAGAAAATGGAGAATCGTCTAGGGTTACTAACGACAAAATAAAGAAATCTGCTAGGGATACCATGCGTAAAAATAACATCTAAATAGATGAAACCAGCAAATAAACAGAAGAATCTTCTGGAGATACTAACACAGTTTGAGAAACTAATGAAAACCATACGAGAAAGCCACAGACAACGAAGTTTTTTGATAATGTGACGAGTAGGTCGGGAAGTAGTGAATACGAGTGACGCTCTTCGTGTGTAATCTACTGAAAAATCAGTGAAAATGAGAATGTTATTAAAGCTTCACAAGCTGCTGCCAGTGATGAAGCTAAAAAACGTAGCAGGACAGCCTCTGATGTAAACAGTTAGTCCCAGATGAACACGTTCAGTCAATAAGGAATGTTGCAATAAACTCTGATGTAGAATTGAATGTAAATAACAACTTACTCACAGATGAGCAGAGCCAATCCACACCTATTAAAGTGTATTCTGTTAAGAAATTTGATATTAGTACTGCAAAGGTGGTAGTTTCAAAGCAGCTTGCGTTCAGTATAAATCAGTGTTTTAAATAACTTAGACACTGCACTTTCTCCTGAAAATGTAGAGGAAAAGTTAAATTGTAAATTGAAAAATTTTAAAAAATGGTGGAAATGTTGACAATGAAGGCCACTTTTTGAAAGTCGGCAGTTTCCACACGCTTGTTACTAAGAGAAAAGTGTGCTGTACAAGTAACCATGGGAATAAAAACACCAACATTGTTAATATTTAAAACTTGACACTTTCCACAGATTTGTCACTAAAAAATGTAACCATAGAAAAACGCGATTGTTTTGAAGAGGCTGCGTCATGTGGTTGGTTAATCAGAAGAAGCAACAGAAGGTAACTGTTGGAAGGGCATCAGATGGAAGTCAAAGTAAAATGGGAACGTAATCCATAGTAAAGTAGAAAACGACCCTACAATCGAGAATGAAAAGTACAGTTAGGGTTTCCCCAGAAGAGGAATACATGGGTACGAAGGCGTCCGTGTATTCAGGGATGTAGACAAAATAACTGTCACAAAGAAAACACCGATGAGAATTTACATTTGCTTGATGAGAAATAATATAACGATTGACAGCAAGAATCTTGATGAGAGTTCGAAAGGTCACTACGTTAGATGATGTAATGGTCATGGCAAAGACAAAATGGATAAGAGAAATTAAACAAGGAATAAGATTAAACAGAATTAGCAGTGAATTGTGTGTTACGATTTTTGGCATGCAAACAGTAGTGTCACCGTAATCGATAAGAAATTAGGAGTCATTATAAAAGCATTATGTTATGAGCCATTAATAAACAGAGAGGATACCAGTTTTACTAGTGCAAGAGATTTGAAATCGTAGGTGGCATGGGAACAATGAAATAAGTATTAATAGAAATTTGGAATAAAGTAGTAGTATTGCAGATTATTGGCGTAGTGTTACCATACTGATGTATCAATTTTACTACAGAAAAGGATTTGTTGGTGCACCATGTTGGTGAATGATTTTCAATTAGTACGAACATGTTGAAGAGGGACATGTAGGATTACAAGGTTACTAACATGATAAAAGTAATTTTCAAAGCTGTGAAAGGATTTTAAGTGGCTAGCACACTGAACTCTCATTCGGGAGGACGACGGTTCAATCCCGCGTCCGGCCATCCTGATTTAGGTTTTCCGTGATTTCCCTAAATCGCTCCAGGCAACCGGGATGGTTCCTTTCAAAGGGCACGGCCGACTTCCTTCCCCGTTCTTCCCTAATCCGATGAGACCGATGACCTCGCTGTCTGGTCTCCTTCCCCAAAACAATCCAATCCAATCCAAAGGGTTTTAAAAATTGTTTTCGAAGCAGCAGAAAATGTAAAAGATTAATGAAAAATGCCGAGAAATCATTCAATATTAAGGACCAGGTAAAGATGTATTACGAAAACTTTGAAGGTCAGTATGTTGTGAGTAGGGTAGGTCACAAAGAGGCGGCAGAAGTGGAAATTCCTGTATACCAATCGGTAAAAGATCTATATAAAGTAGTAGACGTTGATAGATCTCGGTAGCGAGTAAGAAGCTACTCGGCTGTGATAATCGTGAATGCCAGACAGTTAAATAGGGAATAGTGAAGACCAAATGTTACGTAGAATGAAGTGGATATAGCAGAGTAAGGCGATGTGATAAGCAAGTGCAACTAATGTTAAGGAATCGTAAGAAATGTGTATTTTGTTAAATGTTTGTAAACACACACCAGGGTCATTCCATGTCAAGTGTCCCAGTTTAGATGATGATCCCAGCTCGACCAAATTCAATTTTAATGTAATTTGTACAGGATGTAGCTGAGGGCCCTACATGAACTTATGCAAAGTTTCAGGCTTACCTTTAACTTGGTTGAGGTGCTAGAGACATTTTCGTGTAGACCACTTTTACAGAGATCGAAAAGTCGTGATGAAATCGTCAAGTTTGACATTCCACTGTTCCTAATGTAAAAGGGCTAGACTCTTGCTTCTGGGTATCGTGGTACAACTTTGTGCGCTCTGCACACATGTGTTGCAAGTAGAGTTCAGAAAGCAATTCATTTGACATAATCTCAGTTCAAAATGGGCAACAAATCATGTCGCGAGAAATTTGCCCCATAGTTTAAAAAGGCATAAGTAGCGGCGAAAGTGCGCTATAGACCTGGTCTTTTGCCAAACTACTGTCTGGGTGTTTAGTATATCACAAATTTTGGCCTGACTTGTGTGTTTACTGTGCTACCATCCTGTAAATTTGCTAAAAAACATTAATGTATCAAAATATACTAGTGTTCAAAGTGATGTATCTCACCATGGACACCTAACACATTACATTCATTAACACCATTCAACAGAGCACACTTCATTCTATTAGAAAAACTTATTTTCATTTTGGTGTCTCTTTGGGTAATGTGCAAAAAAATTCGCCTAAACTATTGACTTCTTTGGTAATTCGGAAAATCCTTGTGTTGGTCCATGTTGGCTATGGCACTACCAATCTCAAGACTGGTAACCCCATCGCCAAGGGGCACGCCCGATAGCCATGCAAGGTCAGACACAGGTGGGTTTCTTTACTGCAAGTTCCCAAGCCTGAAAGTGGTTGTCTAGCAGGTTCCCAAGTCTGAATGTGGGTATCTAGCAGGCTCCCAAACTTTTTTGTCTCTCTGTGGTTCCCAAGCCGTAGTACAGAATTCTTCAATTGTTAAATGTTTTATTTTAAATATTTTGCTGATGTCCAAAACTATTGCTTCTGGCAAACTGTATTGCCGCCCCATGATCGAAGCAGCTGGGACTGGTATGACAGCAATTATCTGTTGTTCTGGGATATGGCGTGTCTCTCTTCTAGTAGGCCAATGAAATGATTGAGCAGCTCCATGAGGATGCATGAAATCAATCAAGGCACCTTTTTCTTCACATGAAACTTCACTGATATTTCCTATCCACCATTTTCCATCATAAACGCAAGCAATATACTGGCCAGGCTGTAGTTCATTAATGGCAACATGTTTAGTAGCAACTTTAGCATGTCTTAACATTTGCTATAAAGGACAATGTATCATTTGATACTCTGTGAATCTTAAGACGCTTTTCATCAATTGGCATAAAATGGTGATGGTCTCTTGTACCAGACACTGTACACCCATCC
This sequence comes from Schistocerca nitens, assembly GCF_023898315.1. Lineage (NCBI taxonomy): Eukaryota > Metazoa > Arthropoda > Insecta > Orthoptera > Acrididae > Schistocerca > Schistocerca nitens. The sequence goes on along the minus strand of NC_064617.1, from coordinate 82,561,435 downwards.
TCAAAACGTTTCTCTTGATCACGTTTTGCATCTTCAATAATTTCTTTTTTAATATAAATAAATTCAATGCCATGAACATTTTTTTGCAATATTCAAACAGATCAATTGGTGTTAATATTTGGTTGTCAATTGTGCGTTGAAGGCTAGCTCTTGCTGTTAAACGCTTAACTAGCCCCAAATACCGTCACATGGTGATTTCCCATGGCTTCTTCCGGAAAAATTCAATTCTGCAGTAATGCCAAAATCTTTTTGGTGATGGCAAAGATTTAGGAAGCTCTTATAATTTTTGTACTGTGCTGCAGAACCGTCGCTAAAATAATGAATATGCTTAATTTTTAAAAAATGCTCTTAAGGGATTTGATAAAGTACGTTAAAAACAAATGCACTTCAACTGTCATGTCGGATATAATCACTGATTATGCAGTAGCTGACACTCTTTAGGTCTTCATTACCTTTGTAGTAAATGACAAATGGCTGTATTGTAGCTTGACTATTTTCCCAGTGGAATTCCTGCACAGCGTGTTAGACAATAAAGGAGTAATTTCCTGAGAAATCCATTAATATAATCAAGTCTCCTGGTTTGAGACATTCTTTAGTGAACTGCAAATGCTTGCTCTGATGCTTTGTAATGTAGTGGTGAGTTGAAAGGGCCAACAGTTTTGTAACTAATAGTTCAATGAATTCAACTGTCATTTCTCTGGTTTCAAGTGTATCTCTATCAGTGTGAGTCCATTGTTTGAACTGAATTGTATCCTCAGGATCAACATCTGCAAAAGCGCTTTCCAAATATTCGTTTAGAGCTTGTGTTCCTGGACATACTTCACAGCGATGAAGCATGCAATCCTTTGTTTACAAATTAGACAATTTTGCTCAGTAAAATTTTGTAATCTTCTTTTATTGGGCTATGTGCCAACATTAGTTTCACATTTTGATGTATTGTGCAGACATAAACTGAATGTGAACCAGCTGTGCCTGCAGTCACACACCACTTTGGACTTAATTCACAAAATTTGGAAAATCCAATTTCCGGTCCATTTTTATTGCGGTACGCAACAAACATTTCTTTTAAGTTGCTCAGTAATAAGTATTTCTGTTTTTTAACCTTTTCTCCATGTATCCAAACTGTAATACAGTCCTTTTTTTGCTGGACAAATCCGACTAAACGCTTCATCGTAAAAATATTCTATGACTCTTGCCTTCACATCCTCAGAAAGCTGTTACCCAAATTTACCTTTGGGCTTTGCCAATATTCCCTGTACAGCTTTTAACTTTCTACCCTGTCTTACCATTCTTTCTGAAACACAAAATTCTTTCATAGTGTTTTTGATAGACCAGCTTTGGGGAACTAAGGTGAAAATTTGAATTTTCTCGTTATTATTTGATATATGTAATTTTCTTTAAATTCTTGGATCAGTTAAATGTAATTCTTGAGTTTCTCCCGGCGTATTTGATAATCAAAATATCCACGGGTGTACTGCCGGTCTACAGTGTCCAACGGGCACAATATTTCGGCGATCATACATGTCGCCATCATCAGGTGAACTGACGGACTGAGCTCCTCTGAACGTGCCGGCACAGCCATAGTGTACGGATTTCCGTGCCGGCACGTTCACAGGAGCTCAGTCCGTCAGTTCACCTGATGGCGACATGTATGATCGCCGAAATATTGTGCCCGTTGGACACTGTAGACCGGCAGTACACCCGTGGATATTTTGATTATCAAATACGCCGGGAGAAACTCAAGAATCACATCATACACCTTTACGGGGAGGAGATGTACCGCAGCATGAAGAAATTTGAAAAGTTGCGCTACCGTAGATGTCGTTTGCTAAGTACTCTTGCCTTTCTAAAGAGATGTCGTTCCGAGAATGTTGTTCCAAATTTTGCTAAGGTTATGCATCACATCGATTCTGCAGCAGCTAAGAGAATTTAGAAACGAGCCAGCCTCGCATTGGTACGTGCCATCTGCGTCACTCCCTGTTTCAGGCGGGAATGGTGTGTGAGAAGAAAGATTACTGATAAGCCTGCGTGTCAGCTCTAACCTTCACGGTCTTTTACCAGGGCATACATAGGTGTAAGCAACATACTGGTTGAGTCAGGTGAATAGAAACTGAAATATACCAGATGTCTGTTGTAATCTCATCAAAAAGTTTGAAATAGACTGACAAATTTCACACACGCAAGAGTAAAAAGCAAAAATTTAATTAAATAAAAATTAATTTTTGAATCACCACTTTTTAAAAAGTATAAAATCATTTCTCCTTGCTCCGTAGAGCTTTGTAATCCCATACATAGGTCTGAAAATTTGTGAAACTAAATTTTTAATAGCTATGAAAATATTTGTAAAATTTAAAACGAGAGACGTGGAACTCAAGCAATACATACAGGGTGTTTCAAAAATGACCGGTATATTTGAAACGGCAATAAAAACTAAACGAGCAGCGATAGAAATACACCGTTTGTTGCAATATGCTTGTGACAACAGTACATTTTCAGGCGGACAAACTTTCGAAATTACAGTAGTTACAATTTTCAACAACAGATGGCGCTGCAAGTGATGTGAACGATATAGACGACAACGCAGTCTGTGGGTGCGCCATTCTGTACGTCGTCTTTCTGCTGTAAGCGTGAGCTGTTCACAACGTGCAAGTGTGCTGTAGACAACATGGTTTATTCCTTAGAACAGAGGATTTTTCTGGTGTTGGAATTCCACCGCCTAGAACACAGTGTTGTTGCAACAAGACGAAGTTTTCAACGGAGGTTTAATGTAACCAAAGGACCGAAAAGCGATACAATAAAGGATCTGTTTGAAAAATTTCAACGGACTGGGAACGTGACGGATGAACGTGCTGGAAAGGTAGGGCCACCGCGTACGGCAACCACAGGGGGCAACGCGCAGCTAGTGCAGTAGGTGATCCAACAGCGGCCTCTGGTTTCCGTTCGCCGTGTTGCAGCTGCGGTCCAAATGACGCCAACGTCCACGTATCGTCTCATGCGCCAGAGTTTACACCTCTATCCATACAAAATTCAAACGCGGCAACCCCTCAGCGCCGCTACCATTGCTGCACGAGAGACATTCGCTAACGATATAGTGCACAGGATTGATGACGGCGATATGCATGTGGGCAGCATTTGGTTTACTGACGAAGCTTATTTTTACCTGGACGGCTTCGTCAATAAACAGAACTGGCGCATATGGGGAACCGAAAAGCCACATGTTGCAGTCCCATCGTCCCTGCATCCTCAAAAAGTACTGGTCTGGGCCGCCATTTCTTCCAAAGGAATCATTGGCCCATTTTTCAGATCCGAAACGATTACTGCATCACGCTATCTGGACATTCATCGTGAATTTGTGGCGGTACAAACTGCCTTAGACGACACTGCGAACACCTCGTGGTTTATGCAAGATGGTGCCCGGCCACATCGCACGGCCGACGTCTTTAATTTCCTGAATGAATATTTCGATGATCGTGTGATTGCTTTGGGCTATCCGAAACATACAGGAGGCGGCGTCAGACATGAACCCCTGTGACTTCTTTCTGTGGGGACACTTGAAAGACCAGGTGTACCGCCAGAATCCAGAAACAATTGAACAGCTGAAGCAGTACATCTCATCTGCATGTGAAGCCATTCCGCCAGACACGTTGTCAAAGGTTTCGGGTAATTTCATTCAGAGACTACGCCATATTATTGCTACGCATGGTGGATATGTGGAAAATATCGTACTATAGAGCTTCCGAGACCGCAGCGCCATTTGTTGTTGAAAATTGTAACTACTGTAATTTCGAAAGTTTGTCTGCCTGAAAATGTACTGTTGTCCCAAGCATATTGCAACAAACGGTGTATTTCTATCGCTGCTCGTTTAGTTTTTATTGCCGTTTCAAATATACCGGTCATTTTTGAAACACCCTGTAGTTGATACATGTATAGTTAACCTCTGTACTAGTTACACGACTTACTAATTGAGGTATGAATATTTCACGTCCATACTAAATAATTATTAAGGCTTGTAATAATAGTTTGTAACTTTTTCACTATTTGAGATATTAAGCCATTAGCCTTACTGCTTGGTACCTTCAACATTCTACCGTTAAGCCTGTGAATGATCTGGGTTGCTCGTTTTGTTCTAATCATACCTTGAAGATCCAGTAACTAGGAAGTTCAGTGTGTGATGCGGACGTACATACTATCTTGAAGGCACTGGACGAAGAGACATATATTAGCTTCTCAATGCACTGAAAGCCATCCAATGTCTGTACCCGGAAGGGAAATACGCTCAGTTCTAACTGAATTTCATTCTTTGTCCACAACGAAAGAACTAATGAAGTCCACGTGCCATATATTTTCGTAGTTTTATCTATTTCTGCTGAGTGTCTTTCCTCTACCTGCGTCTTCTCGTATTTTTCCGTGCCAGCCTTTGGCTGGCCTATTTGAGCTGTTGACAAATTTTCTTTTCGGCAAATGAGACCGTTCTCTCCTCTTTGGCCTCCTGAACCACTTGGCTACCTATCCTCCAACCCTGTTCTCCTAAAACAAAGGATTTTTCAGGGCAATGGCCACTAGCTGGCATCTGGAGAAGGTCAGTCTTGGACGGGATTCTGATGTGGTAGGCATGGATGTTCTTCAGAACGTGCTGTAGTAAGTTTTGTGTATCGATTAGTGTGGACAGAAACGTGTTTTCTATTTGAAAACCGCTTCCTTAATTTCGCGATTCGGTCTAGTTTTTTTCTGAATTATCTAGTTCGTTCGAGTAATTCTCGCAAGTGATGTATTTTTCTCCTTTGCTCGTACCAATATGGACACATACCTTCAGCAGTGGTGCCTCTTCACTTGAGGATCGCCTCATACTGATTTAAAAACAGTGCTTTCTCTTAAGAGTATTTGAGAGTATGACGATATTGATATTAATTCCTTTGTGTAATAAGAGTGGTGATTTCGAGTAATGTGGCTCACGCAGAACCTAGCACAAGTTTGTAAGAACACGGTTAGAGTTAGCCTCCAGGGCCTAGCTCGTGATCTTGAAGTGAGTTGTGTTTTTCAGTCGCGAGATTTAAATTTTGTCCCTGTATCACCAGAGTAGCGGCTTCCGTGCAGTTCGACCACCACGAGGATACAGCATGTAGATTACATATGATGAGTAGGGAAAATAATTCGGTTCAGAATTAACCTTGATGTATAATTTTTACATATCATGGGAATTATCAGATTTAGTGAGAAAACTTTGACTTCGACCTTAGCCCCTTTACAGTACGACCTTCAGCTCTGCTGTTGTTAAATAGTGGTGGAGGAAGCTTTATTACTTTGTCACTTTGTAGCATGTATCTAATTTAACATTAATGCATGATTATTCTTTCTTGTTGTGTGGATTCCAACTTTCATGTCTTTGCGTATATTATTCATGCTGATATTTTGTTAATGCGTCAGGATTGGTGAGGAGGGGAAAGCAGTAGGCACCCGTTGAGGTGAAGAATAGAACATAGTTTAAACTGTATGACGTTTTAATGCCGTAAAGAAAAGCAGGCGTGGAGAAGCTGCCGAGACTGAATGGGCAGCCGCCCAGGAGAGCTGGTGAGGAGGGCGTCTGATCGGTTTGGAAACTGCCAGAAGAGAGCGAACGACATGTCCACTCCCGTCATCCGGCCGCGGTTCCACCCCCACTTGCCGGCCGGAGTGGCCGAGCGGTTCTCGGCGCTACAGTCTGGAACCGAGCGACCGCTACGGTAACAGGTTCGAATCCTGCCTCGGGCATGGATGTGTGTGATGTCCTTAGGTTTGTTAGGTTTAAGTAGGCGACTGATGACCTCAGAAGTTAAGTCGCATATTGCTCAGATCCATTTGAACTATTTGAACCACCGCCACTCGACCACATCCAAGCCTCCCTATTGGTCAGTCAGGTCGTAAGACGCGTAGTTCGGTAGCGTTACCTCGTCAGCAACACGTGGGATTAGCTGCTGATGGCTCAACACGTGAGTTTCAGGGTGGTTCTGTCCGGTTCTGGGCAACGTGACTGAGACGCTGCAACTTACCGCCAGGCAGAAGGCACTGACGAACATAAAGTGAAAAAATAAAAATCAAACTTTATACTAATAAATCCATTCAGTATCGGCCCTCACTGTAAAATTTCCTGGCAGCTGCATATAAGCCCGAGTTCTGCAGATGAGGCAATTATAGATTTTATTGTTAACCTAACGTTAGGTCTTGTATTCAGTGTTGGTTATCAGTCTTTGGAAGAGATTCACAGTCGCATTTAGAGTTGCCTTTCAAATGTCTCCCACTGCCATCTTTCCACACATGCTCTAAATGTTCCCTGGAAAGCAACAATTTAAGGTAAATTTCTTATCAGGTTTTGTGAATAATGAAAGTCTCTGGAAAGAGCATTTCGTCACGATGCAGTCGGGCCATATTACAGGGGTCTGAGTTGCGCAAGTTAATTTTGGGGCCTTAGCAAAGCTTGAAAAGTATACCAGACAGCCCACATTGCATGTGTGGTGGTTAAGAGTAAAACAAGAGTTATAGTAATCACTTGCGTCCTCATATAGCGGGAGTTTGTAACCTTGCATCATCATCATCATCTCAGGAAACTGGTGAAGTTCTACTGGGGACTACCACATGTGGGCTAAATGGCGGCAACAAATGGTAGATGCGTAAGTCAAGGAAGCCTGTACGACACTTGCAGTGGCACAAGGTAGGGCCTCTACAGTCATGTCCCCACTGTTGATGTATATTGCATTATTGCTTATTGAAGAGTGGCTCGAAGTGATTAACAAAACTTTACAGTTGGTAGATAGCTCCTCCCAGAAAAAGACGAAAATGCTTTCAGACTGGCACAGTGATTGCTTCTCGGACGAGAAAACGCGCCAGCGGCAATGCTCGTTGTGTATGTAAATGTGTACACCATATTTTTGAAATAATACACACAACTGCTTCTTCTCAATTCCCCACAGGCCCAGAATAATGGCGTCCTTCAGGGTTGAGTGTTGAGTGATAAGTTTTCTTATAGCTGTCAGTGAATTTAGGGGCTCCATGGGCAAAATGATTATTCTACCTCTTTTACATTTGGTACATCTCCCAACTTACAGCCTCATCTTAGTGTGAACTCCAAGAAGCCATGCAGAATGCCTTCTGTTGAATCCGCTACCATGGCTTCCAAATTTCTCTCTAAAATATGGTTCATGCATTTTTGTCGCTGTATCACAGTATACCTAGAGCTGCAGATCTGTTGTTATTGCCTAGAGGTAGCCACACAGTACCATCTTCTGGATGTTCTCTTCGACAGGCAACTGAAATGGCTACCACATATCCATTAGCTTAAAATGAGTTGCTTGCAAAACCTTAGCACTCTCTGCTGTTTTGCCATGTCTTTGAGGGTGCAGATCCTACCACATTCTTAGGCTTTCATTGATCATGGGTGCCAGATACATGCGGCAAAGCTCACGGTGAAGATTTGAGTAATGTGGTCTTTTTCCCATTTTATATTTGACTATACTCAGGTTGAATACACAGAAAATTACGTAGCGTACCCACATGTTGCTCTTGTTCATTGTGTATTCTGCTGCATTCCGCTGTGTTTTAATCACTGAACTGAAAATCCACATTTGCTCTTTGATGACAATGGAATAGTCTACGACAAAACAGCAATTCGTATTTTGGAAAGCACGAGGGATGAGCAAAAACCTTCAGGACCGATGTGCTGTTATTCCTTTCTTGGCAGCTGAAGGACAAACATCAGTAGACATCCGTTTGAGAATGAAGTGTGTGTATGGGGTAGCTGTCTGTAGAAAATCACCGTTGTGATATGATGTGCCAAGTTCCATGCATCTCTCCATATCGCAAATGTTGTAGTGAAGTTACCCCAACTCAAGTGGGGAAGCCCCCAGGGGGCCCACAGCTCTTGTGTGTGTGTGTGTGTGTGTGTGTGTGTGTGTGTGTGTGTGTGTGTGTGTGTGTGTGGCGTCCATACGTCCCTGAACTATTGCAAACTTTCTTCTTTTCCACGCTGCATTTCCTTCACTTTCTTTCACGCTCCCTGTCCTTATTCCTTTCCCTTTGCCCATTACTGTCCCCCTCTTGGTGTTCTTACTTATGTCGGTCTAGCTATCCTGACTTAGTTTCGTCTTGCAGTTGTGGTTTGTTTGCTTTTCCTCCTCCTTTTCGGCTTTTCTGTTTTGATCTCCCTCAGAGGTTTGACCTTCACCTCTGAAATCTGTGCTGAGAGTCAGATGGGGAAGAACTCCGTCCCTAGCGTCTTTGGCGTTGGTTTCTCTCTCTCTCCTCCTCCTCCTCCTCCTCCTCCTCCTCTCTGTTTTCCCCCTTCCCCTCCCTCCCTGCCATAGCTCTTTCTCCTCCTCGGCCAGAAAGGCACTAAGGACCATCATATAGACACTGATGCTTTCATCCTTTCCTTTGAGGGGGATATTCTGCCCTAGAAGGTCACGGTAATGGTATACAGATGCGACATCAAACAATACATTCCACCTTCCATGCATGCTTCCATTGCCTCAAGTTTGGCCAGATGTCCTAGAAATACAATGCCGCTCTCGTCTGAGGCGATTGTGGCTACTGTCTTCATGTGGGGAGTCCTTGCAGCCAAGTGCCTAACTGGGTAAACAGCTCTGGTCTACATTCTCATTACTCACTGGAGTGTCCAGTGCATACAAAGGAAAAAAGAATTCAGGAAACAAAACTTGACTGTCTCAGCTTCTTTGAGGCCTGAAAGTCTTCACCCTGTGTATCTCTCATCTACCTTTGCCTCAGTTACATCTTTCCCTCCTCTAGTGCTCTTATCTGGCTCCTGCGGGAGATGGAGCTTCTTCTCAGAACAACCTGCCCCGGTGTTCTCAAGATAGGAAGCCTGCAATCTCGGGTCTGATAAGGGACCCTCACTCAGAGGGTCCCAAAACTCCTCGCTCTTTGTACAACCTGGACATAGCTTCCACCTATTCCCTTACTGATAACACCACCTCCCTCCCTCCGAGGCAGAAGTAAAAGTCCAAGGAAGAAGCTTCTCTGGCATTCCAGGGGGCTTCATCCCCCTTCCTTTGCACTCCAAAGCAGACTGTTTTTATGGAGGTCACCACATCCTTGGTGGTGATGACCACTGACCCAGTGACACGAGCTACCCTTGACTTATTTGTCTCATCTGGACTATCGCCACACGGTAATCCAGTAGAATTGCGCACATATTACCGTCACCTACCGGAAGTACAACAAATTGTTTCCTCTTAACCTGCATTCTATCTTGCGCACTTCTGTGATGACCACTCTGCAACGTTCCATGGTTATTGGGCCTTCTGGTGGAACTGTGGCGGCTCTGAGAGTGTCTGGAGAGGTCTGCATGTTCATTCACACCGATGTCATTAGTGGCTGGATTCTTCTTCATACTGACCTGGAAACAATAATGGTATGAATGCAAATGACCCCAGCAATCACCATTTGCAATGTCTACCTCCCTCCAGGTAGGTCACTTCCTTATGTTGAACTGGCTACCTTAATATAGCAATTCCCAGCCCCATATCTCCTCTGTGGGGGAGTTCAATGCACACCACTCGCTGTGGGGGAGGGCCACTTCAACAGATTGGGGTCTTATAATTGACCAACTTATTACAGACTTTGATTTGTGACTCTCCAGTGACAATTCTCCTACACATTTCAGTGCTCTCATAGCACCTTTCCTGCTATCGGTCTCACGATCTCCTCCTCTGCTCTACTGGTTTCTGTACATTGGTCACCTCATGATGATATTTGAGACAAAAAATAACTTTCTGGTGATTCTACTGTTCATCTGCCGCCACCAAGCAGACAGGCAACCAAGTTGGGCATTCCGCAGGGCCAGTTTGCCTTTATGTATGTATGTCTGCTGTACACTTTTGACACCTCTCTCTCTGATTGCATTGATACGGTCGTGTGAGACGTCTGACACTATTCTTCATAATGCTGCTACTGTTTGCCCCCTGTCTGCAGGTCCTCCTCGTCGTCGATTGGCCCCATAGTGGACCAAGGACGTAGCAGTCGCTATCCAAGGCTGCTGCCTCACACTGCACTTTATTGCTTTTAAGTGTCTCCGTGCTGAGGCTTGCTACCTTATTCAGCAGAGTAAAAAAGGAGTGTTGGGAGTGCTGTGTTTCCTCCCTGGGGACGTATGCGTCTCCATCCCAGGTTTGGTCTAAGCTCTGTAGCCTTCTGGACCACCATCGACAATCAACTGTCCAGGATCTTATCCCACAGGGTGCTCTCCATTGTTCTTACAGAACACCTCGTGACAAATTTTGCGACAGCATCAGCGTCCTCTTCCTATCCTGCTACATTCTCCAACAGAAATGACAAGCTGATGAAACTGCCGTCTGTCTCAGCCCCCACAAAGCTGAAGCCTTCACTGAACCCTTTACTGGATGTGGTTTCTTGCAGGCTCTCACCTCTTCACATGACTCGGCTCCAGGCCTGGATTCCAACCACAACCAGATGATCTAACACTTGAACATTACGAAGAGGCAGCATCTACTCAGGGCCTTCAACTGCATGTGCCTCATGGATGCATTTCACTAGTAATGGCGAGACAGTGTATTTATCCCCATACTTAACTCTGGGAAGAATCCAACATCTGTAAAAGGCTACCAACTGATTAGTCTGACCAACTTACTTTGTAAACTGCATTAGAGGATTTTTTAGCTTCCAATTATGTTGGGTACTCAAATCTCGCGGCCTTTTGTCCCTGTATCAGTGTGGCTTCTGGGGGCGCGATAATATACAACTGACCATTTACTAAGATTGGAAACAGCAATCTGACAGCCTTTTGGTGAACCCCATTTGTTGTGGTCTTCTTTGACCTACATAAGGCATACGACATGGCTTGGTGCCATCACATTTTAATTACCTTTCATTTCTGGGGCTTTCCCAGCACTCTTCAGATTTCTATCCACGAGTTTTCATCTCACCAGCTCTTCTGGGCCAGAGTTGCTACTTCACTCAGTACCCCTCAGATACAGGAGATTACTATCCCACAGAGTTATGTGTTAAGTGTGACACACTTCATCTCAATCAATGGGCTTGTAACCTCTGTTGGGCCTCTGGTTGCTCTGGCATTATATGTCGACGATTTTTTGCATCTAGTGCAGCTCCCACTCAGTAGCATCTGCTGAACGCCAGCTCCAAGGCACCATCTGATGAGCCTCCACTTGGGTCCTTTCCCATGGCTTCCAGTTTTCTCTCTCCAAAATGCGTGTTACCCATGTTTGCCGTCAATCCACAGTCCACACCGATTCAGGACTTCATTTTGGCAACAACCAGCGCCTAGATGTTGTAGCACAGTTCCGTTTCTTGAGCCTTTTTGATGAAAAGCTGATGTGGCTGCCCCATATTACCAGCATGTGGAAGTTTAATGCTCTCCCCCTTCTGGCCCACACATCTTGGGGTGCAGGCTGTGCTACTCCATATTTACTGTGCTCTGGTTTTGTCCAGACTCTATTATGGTAGTTAGGCTTATGGCTCAGCAGCTCCTTCTAATCTGAAACTATCTGACCCTGTTCATCATTATGGGGGGAGGGGGGGGGGAGGAGCTCTGGCTGTTGGTGCCTTTTGCACTAGCCCCATTCAGTCTCCTCACAGAAGCAGCGATTCCCGCTCTATACTTGTTTCTTATGCAATCGCCATTCGACAATTGCCTGACTGTCCTATGTACGCTATCCTCTTTGCAAATGTGGGATATCTCCAACATTATACCCTCCCTTGGGTGGAATTGCCAGTTGCAATGCATCTCAACACACACACACACACACACACACACACACACACACACACACACACACACACACACCCCTGCGGGTCTGGGGCCCAAGGTATTCCCCGCCCAAGGTATTCCTGCCTGTCGTAAGAGGCGACTAAAAGGAGTCCCTCCCCCTCAAGGGGGTAGTTAGCGCCTGCGTCCGGAGACGGACGGTTCCACGACCTCTATTTGCGGTCATTTTGCTTTTTCACTTCTCGTTTCTTCCTTCCTTTGGTTGGTTCCTTTCTTTGCTCTTCTCGACCTCACTGTCTTCCTTACTCTTTCCCCTGCATAATCTCCTTGCCTTATCATTGCCTTCTTCTCCTCCTTGCCTTCTCATTGCCTTCTTCTCCTCCTTGCCTTCTCATTGCCTTCTTCTCCTCCTTGCCTTCTCATTGCCTTCTTCTCCTTGCCTTCTTCTCCTTGCCTTCTCTGGTCTCCGCCTCGGCGTTTGAGACACTGTCCTCTCTCTCTCTCTCTCTCTCTCTCTCTCTCTCTCTCTCTCTCTCTCTCTCTCTCTCTCTCCCCTTTTTCCTCTTCTTCCTTCCTCCCTGTGCGCGCCTGAAGGCCGACCCACGCGTTCGCACGCGTAGCCGGTGACGGGGTAACGCGTAATTCCCCGCCCTGGGTAGACATGTAAGGCACGCGCGTACCCCCTGGTAAAGGCCAGGCCCGGGGAGGGGTGATTGCCTGAGCTGATACCTTCTGACCATGCCGATTGGTCCCTCCGTCTGTTTCTCGGGAGGTGTGACCTGAGGTGTAAACATTCACCTAAGGCGGAAGTGCCCTCTGAGAGGGTCCCCACAAGGAAGGAGCGCGCCATTGGAGACGCTGGCAATCATGGGGGATTCCTCCGCAATGGATTTCACTCCATCTCTCTCGACTTCTGCCCAAAAACGGAAACGTGACCAGCTACCAGTGACAAAAGTACTACCGCCTGCCCCACAGTTCCTCGTCGTTTCTCGATCTGAGGACGGAAAGGATTTTTCCTCTGTCAACCCTTTCGTTATCCAGAAGGGCGTCGATTCCATAGCCGGATCTGTCAAATCTTGTACCAGGTTGCGTAACGGTACCTTATTACTCGAAACTGAGAGCGCCTTTCAGGCACAAAAACTGCTTCGGGCCACACTCCTGTACACATTCCCTGTCCGGGTGGAGGCTCACCGAACTTTGAATTCGTCTCGTGGTGTGGTCTATACTAGATCCCTCGACGGCTTGACTGACGAGGAGATTCAATCTTTCCTCGCTGAGCAGGGCGTGACGGCTGTCCATAGGGTCATGAAAAAGGTCAACAATGACCTTGTACCGACCCGGACACTTTTCTTGACCTTCGATAGTGTTCAGCTGCCATCGCGCATCAAAGCGGGCTACGAGGTTATTTCTGTTCGCCCCTATGTCCCGACACCTACGCGCTGCTACCAGTGTCAGCGTTTCAATCACACTCGCCAATCTTGTTCCAATGCGGCTAAATGTGTCACTTGTGGCAGGGATGCCCATGAGGGTGACTGTCCACCTCCGTCTCCTCATTGTGTGAACTGTCAGGGTGACCATGCCGCATCCTCCCGCGACTGTCCTGTCTATAAGGAAGAACGCTGTATCCAAGAAATTCGGGTCAAAGAGAAAGTGTCCACCTCGGCTGCTCGCAAGCTATTGGCTAGTAGGAAGCCCACGCTGCTCCCAGCGGGGAAATACAGTACTGTCCTCGCCTCTCCTCGGACTACCAGGGAGGTGGCAACCCAGACATGCGATCTGACCTTCAGCACCACGGTCGTCCGTTCGGCCAGTGCTAAGATCGCGCGGTCGACGTCTCCTCTTCCTCCCATCACCCCACAGACACCAGCCCCTTCATCAGCTTCTGCTAAGACGAAGACCCAGAAGTCAGATGCACGGGCCTTCAAGAAGGAACCGTCCTGTGCAGACTTCCTACGTACCTCGACCTCCCAGCCTTCGACCGGTACTTCCACCAAACGACCTTCCAAGAAGGCTAATAGGAAGCACAGTTCTCAGTGGTATGTCGTGGGGAGCGGATCGAACCGGCCTCCTTCGCCTATATCGGTCGATCGTCCGCTCCAAGCTGGATTATGGGAGCTTCGTATACTCCTCTGCACGGCCATCCATCTTACGCCGCCTCAACTCCATACAACATCGGGGTTTACGACTTGCGATCGGAGCGTTTTATACTAGTCCCGTCGAGAGTCTTCATGCTGACGCTGGTGAGTTGCCACTCACCTACCGGCGCGATATACTGCTTTGTCGGTATGCCTGTCGGCTACTGGCAATACCCGACCACCCGTCTTATCGTTCCTTTTTTGATGACTCTCTCGACAGTCAATACGGGTTGTATGTCTCCGCCCTGCTACCCCCTGGAGTTCGCTTTCGTCGCCTCCTTCAACACCTTAATTTTTCACTCCCTGCCACCTTTCGAGTGGGCGAGAGCCACACGCCACCTTGGCTCCAGGCTCAGGTTCGCGTCTACCTTGACCTCTGCTCGCTCCCGAAGGAGGTTACCCCCGGTTCAGTCTACCACTCCCGTTTTGTCGAACTTCGTTCGAAGTTCATTAATATGACCTTCATTTATACAGATGGCTCTAAGACCAATGACGGGGTCGGGTGTTCTTTTATTGTCGGGGCACAAAGTTTCCGATATCGGCTCCATGGCCATTGTTCGATCTTCACAGCTGAGCTCTTGGCCCTCTACCAGGCTGTCCTTTACATCTGCCGCCACCGACATTCTGCATATGTCATCTGCTCCGATTCCCCGAGCGCTATCCAGAGCCTCGGTGATCCGTACCCGGTTCACCCTTTCGTGCACCGGATCCAACGCTCTCTTCAGCAGCTGGTGGACGTTGGTTCTCCGGTTAGCTTTATGTGGATTCCTGGCCATGTCGGTATCCCTGGGAACGAAGCTGCAGATGCCGCGGCCAAGGCTGCGGTCCTCCAGCCTCGGACAGCTTCTTGTTGTGTCCCTTCGTCAGATTGTAGCAGGGTAATTTGTCGGCGTATTGTATTGCTGTGGCATGCCGATTGGGCTGCACTTCCAGACAACAAGCTTCGGGCCTTGAAAGCTCTTCCCGTGGCTTGGACGTCCTCCTCACGCCCTTCTCGGCGGGAGGAGGTAGTTTTGGCCCGGTTGCGAATTGGCCACTGCCGGTTCAGCCATCGCCATCTGCTGACGGCTGCGCCGGCGCCGTTCTGCCCATGTGGGCAATTGCTGACGGTCCGCCACATTTTAACGTCGTGTCCGGATTTTAACACCCTGCGTCTCGATCTTGGTCTGCCATGTACTGTAGAAGCCATTTTAGCGGATGACCCACGAGCAGCTGCTCGCGTTCTTCGTTTTATCAATTTGACAAACGTCTCTAAGGACATTTAATGATGCTGTTTTTTAATCCTTTGCCTGTCAGTCTGTCTTTTATCGTGTTTTCCCTTTTAGTTGTTTTAAACTTGTGCCTCGCGGTGCATTCTTAACGTAGTCAGGGCGCTAATGACCATTGAAGTTGTGCGCCCTAAAACCACAAACACACACACACACACACACACACACACACACACACACACACACACACACACACACCTTGAATGGTGCCTAGACTACTGATTAGGACCGATCTGTTCCTTGGCCCTAGGGCCTCTGTCATCCCTTTGACATTCTGGCATCTTATACATTCCATCCTTGAAGAGTTCCATGCTGCTACCATCTTCTACACTGACAGTTCTAAAACGATAGATAAGATGGGATATGCTTTTACATCTCCTAACGGCATGGAACACCATTTACTGCTGGGATCATATAGTGTGTTCACAGTGGAGCTACTAGCCATTAACAGGGCCCTCCATTTCGTTACTCAGGCCTGCCCCCATAGCGTTTTAATATGTACTGACTCATTGAACACCCTGCAGGCTATAGACTGATGCTAGTATCGTCATCCTTTGGTGTCTTCTCCTGTGGGTCCACGGGTTAGAATAGGCACAAGGTGTTCCTGCCATTCGTAAGAGGCGACTAAAGAGTCTCACATGTTTCGACGTTTATATAATGGTCCCCTGTAGGGTTTTTGCTCCATTTTTCAAAATTTTCCCTAAGAGCGAGCCAATTGGGGAAGGGCGCCTTACATGGGGCATCGTTTCCACCATGCATTGAGATCTTTAGCCCGCTTCTCGTCGTGGCATTGAAGTCCCACCCATTCTCCATCTCTAGGGCGAGTACACCTTCCTGGGTGCGTTTTCCACCATGTGTTATGCAGTGTCAATTTCTATGCCAACGATGACCATGGACTTCTTTGCACCTCGTATCCAGCACGGTAACCAGTCTGTTGCGGTGTGATGTGATTCTTCAATTTCCCCAGGCGTATTTTATGACGAAATAAATCTCGGGTGAACAGCCTGGTACGAGTGTGCATAGGACAGAATATTTCGGCAATCGACCACGTTGCCATCATCAGGTGCGCTGATGTACTGACCGGCGGTGGGCCGGCGCCATGTATATGTAGGACAATCCCCCTCCTGCCCCCCAGGGGATCCACAACTCTTTTGTGGATACGTGCGTAGCGAGCACGGGACCCCGAGCTGATGTGGCCTTCCTTCCTTTCCGGGCTGCATGCCTTCCCTTTCCGCATCCTTCCCCATCCCCCATCTTCGCCCCCCTCCTCACCTCTGGCTCTTTCTTTCCCTTTCTCCCCTTCTGGGGTTCTGGTTTGTGCCTACGTCCGGAGACGGACGGTTGTAAATATACTACATTCTTCGCCTTCCTTGCTTGTAAGTCTTCATCCTTCCTTATCCTCCTCTTTTCCTTACCTCTTCTCTCTACCCTTTTCTCCGCTGCGGCGTTTGAGACCTCTCTTCTTTCCTTTCTCTTTCTCTTTTTTCCTCCCTGTGCGTGTCTGAAGGCCGACCCACGCACTTCCATGTGTAGCCGGTGACGGGGTAACGCGTAATTCCCCGCCCCGGGTCGACAGGTAGGACACGTACGTACCCCCTGGTAACGGCCAGGCCCAGGGAGGGGTGATTACCCGAGCTGATACCTTCCGAAAGTGCCGATTGGTCCCTCCGTCCGTTTGTCGGGAGGTGTGACCTGAGGTGTGAACAATCACCTAAGGCGGGTGTGCCCTCAGTGAGGGCCCCCTCAAGGGAGGAGCGCGCCATCGGAGACGCCGGTAATCATGGGGGATTCTTCCGCAATGGTTTCCTCACCTTCCACTATGTCTGCTCACAAACGTAAGTTCACTGAGTCTCAGCCACAGTCAGTTCTTCCATCGTTGCCACAGTTCCTTGTTGTTTCTCGGTCTGACGAAGGTCACGACTTCTCCACGGTAAACCCTTTCATTATTCAGAAAGGTGTCGACGCAATTGCAGGTCCTGTAAAGTCTTGTTCCAGATTACGGAATGGCACCCTGTTGTTAGAAACACACAGTGCCCTCCAGGCACAAAAATTGCTGCGTACTTCTCTGCTCCACACCTTCCCTGTCCGGGTGGAACCGCACCGTACCTTAAATTCCTCGCGTGGAGTAGTTTATACACGCTCCCTCGATGGATTGTCTGACGACGAAATTCAGCATTACCTGTCTGACCAGGGCGTAACGGCTGTTCATAGGGTTATGAAAAGGGTTGACACGAACATCGTTCCAACCCGCACTGTCTTCTTGACGTTTGACAAAGTTCAACTCCCGTCGAAAATCAAAGCCGGCTATGAGATAATTTCCGTTCGCCCTTACGTCCCAAACCCTACGCGGTGCTATCGAGGCCAGCGGTTCAATCACACCAGCCAGTCCTGTTCCAATCCGGCCAAATGTGTTACGTGTGGCAAGGATGCCCATGAGGGTGCTTGTCCACCTCCATCCCCTCGCTGCATCAACTGTATGGGTGACCACGCTGCTTCTTCTCGAGATTGCCCCGTTTTTAAGGACGAAAAACTCATCCAGGAAATAAGAGTGAAGGAAAAGGTGTCGACCTTTGCTGCTCGAAAATTATTCGCCAGTCGACAGCCCACTGTGCCTCAGAAAGGAAACTACAGCACTGTCCTTGCTTCTCCTCGGCCAACAAAGGAGGCGGCCACGCAGACTTGCGACCTCACCTTTAGTGCCACGGTCGTCAGATCGGCCAGCGCAAAGATCGCCCGTTCAACCTCACCACTTTCGCCTGCCCACTCTCTGGCTCACCCTTTGTCGAGTTCTGCTAAATCTCGAGCCCAAAAGTCAGACACCAAGACTTCGAAAAAAGAGCATACTCGTGAATAGTTTTTACGTACGGCAACTTCCCAACCATCGGTTCCTCCTTCCTCTAAACATCATACTTCCAAGAAGGCTACAAAGAAACCCAGTTCCTCTCCTTCTCCGCCAAGGCGTGTCCCATCTACAGCACCACCTGGCGGAAGTCGCCCTCGGCCGTCTTCTGTGTCGCCGAGGCGCATTGCTGGTGGCCGATCAACCGGCCGGTCGCTGGTGGCAGGAGCTGCTCCTGACCAACCTATGGATCAGGATCTTCTGCCTTCGGCTGAATGCCATTCCATGCTGTCGGTCGCAAGCTCAGAGTAGTTGTTGAGTTGACAGCGACCTTGGTCGCATTCCTCCATTTTCTGTTCACCCTATGTCCATTATCCACTGGAATATCCGCGGTATTCGAGCCAATCGGGATGAATTGTCGATCCTCTTACAATCCTACTCGCCAGTCATCTTCTGTCTTCAGGAAACAAAGCTGCGTCCCCATGACCGCTTTGTTCTCCCTCATTTTCAGTCCGTCCGATATGATCTCCCCTCTGTTGAAGGCACTCCAGCACACGGAGGACTCATGATTCTTCTCCATGAAACTGTCCATTATCACCCAATCCATTTAAACACTTCCTTCCAAGCTGTCGCCATCCGTCTTTCCCTTTCCGGATACACGTTCTCTCTTTGTACTGTATACATTCCATCGTCCACACCAATGGCACTCCCCCTGCGGGTCCGGGGTAAGAATAGGCCCGAGGTATTCCTGCCTGTCGTAAGAGGCGACTAAAAGGAGTCCCTCCCCCTCAAGGGGGTAGTTAGCGCCTGCGTCTGGAGACGGACGGTTCCACGACCTCTATTTGCGTTCATTTTGCTTTTTCACTTCTCGTTTCTTCCTTTCTTTGGTTGGTTCCTTTCTTTGCTCTTCTCCACCTCACTGTCTTCCTTACTCTTTCCCCTGCATAATCTCCTTGCCTTCTCATTGCCTTCTTCTCCTTGCCTTCTCATTGCCTTCTTCTCCTTGCCTTCTCCTTGCCTTCTCATTGCCTTCTTCTCCTTGCCTTCTCATTGCCTCCTTCTCCTTGCCTTCTCATTGCCTCCTTCTCCTTGCCTTCTTCTCCTTGCCTTCTCATTGCCTTCTTCTCCTTGCCTTCTCTGGTCTCCGCCTCGGCGTTTGAGACACTGTCCTCTCTCTCTCTCTCTCTCTCTCTCTCTCTCTCTCTCTCTCTCTCTCTCTCTTTTTCCTCTTCTTCCTTCCTCCCTGTGCGCGCCTGAAGGCCGACCCACGCGTTCGCACGCGTAGCCGGTGACGGGGTAACGCGTAATTCCCCGCCCTGGGTAGACATGTAAGGCACGCGCGTACCCCCTGGTAAAGGCCAGGCCCGGGGAGGGGTGATTGCCTGAGCTGATACCTTCTGACCATGCCGATTGGTCCCTCCGTCTGTTTCTCAGGAGGTGTGACCTGAGGTGTAAACATTCACCTAAGGCGGGAGTGCCCTCTGAGAGGGTCCCCACAAGGAAGGAGCGCGCCATCGGAGACGCTGGCAATCATGGGGGATTTCTCCGCAATGGATTTCACTCCATCTCTCTAGACTTCTGCCCAAAAACGGAAACGTGACCAGCTACCAGTGACAAAAGTACTACCGCCTGCCCCACAGTTCCTCGTCGTTTCTCGATCTGAAGACGGAAAGGATTTTTCCTCTGTCAACCCTTTCGTTATCCAGAAGGGCGTCGATGCCATAGCCGGATCTGTCAAATCCTGTACCAGGTTGCGTAACGGTACCTTATTACTCGAAACTGAGAGCGCCTTTCAGGCACAAAAACTGCTTCGGGCCACACTCCTGTACACATTCCCTGTCCGGGTGGAGGCTCACCGAACTTTGAATTCGTCTCGTGGTGTGGTCTACACTAGATCCCTCGACGGTTTGACTGACGAGGAGATTCAATCTTTCCTCGCTGAGCAGGGTGTGACGGCTGTCCATAGGGTCATGAAAAAGGTCAACAATGACCTTGTACCGACCCGGACACTTTTTTTGACCTTCGATAGTGTTCAGCTGCCATCGCGCATCAAAGCGGGCTACGAGGTTATTTCTGTTCGCCCCTATGTCCCGACACCTACGCGCTGCTACCAGTGTCAGCGTTTCAATCACACTCGCCAATCTTGTTCCAATGCGGCTAAATGTGTCACTTGTGGCAGGGATGCCCATGAGGGTGACTGTCCACCTCCGTCTCCTCGTTGTGTGAACTGTCAGGGTGACCATGCTGCATCCTCCCGCGACTGTCCTGTCTATAAGGAAGAACGCTGTATCCAAGAAATTCGGGTCAAAGAGAAAGTGTCCACCTCGGCTGCTCGCAAGCTATTGGCTAGTAGGAAGCCCACGCTGCTCCCAGCGGGGAAATACAGTACTGTCCTCGCCTCTCCTCGGACTACCAGGGAGGTGGCAACCCAGACCTGCGATCTGACCTTCAGCACCACGGTCGTCCGTTCGGCCAGTGCTAAGATCGCGCGGTCGACGTCTCCTCTTCGTCCCATCACCCCACAGACACCAGCCCCTTCATCAGCTTCTGCTAAGACGAAGACCCAGAAGTCAGATGCACGGGCCTTCAAGAAGGAACCGTCCCGTGCAGACTTCCTACGTACCTCGACCTCCCAGCCTTCGTCCGGTACTTCCACCAAACGACCATCCAAGAAGGCTAATAGGAAGCACAGTTCTCCTTCTCCGCCACGGCGCATTTCTTCTCCTGCGCCACCCAGCGGTTGCCGCCCCAGGCCGTCATCCCTTTCGCCTGGCCACACCGCTGGTAGCCGAACATCTGGCCGTTCACCGGCGGAGGAACCTCCCCCTCCCGGCCATCTTCCCAAGATGGCCGATGAACCTATAGAACCAATGGACGATGACTGTCCGCCTACTGATTGCGGCGGCAGTGCTCGCTCGAAGCCAGGCCCTCAGCGGCCTTCGAGGTGACCCCTTCTTTCATCTTCCTTTTTTCTTACGATGGCACTTATTCACTGGAATATTCGCAGCATTCGCTGCAACCGAGAGGACTTGAAGTTGCTGCTTCGCTTGCACCGTCCGCTCGTCGTAGCCCTCCAGGAAACGAAGCTACGCCCATGCGATCAAATTGCCTTGGCACACTACACCTCTGTGCATTTTGACCTACCCCATGTGGTAGGTATCCCAGCTCATGGAGGGGTTATGTTGCTGGTCCGGGATGATATTTACTACGATCCCATCACGTTGCACACCGGCCTGCAGGCAGTTGCCATCCGCATTACTCTCCCCACTTTTACATTTTCCATTTGTACGGTTTACACTCCATCGTCGTCTGCCGTTACCAGGGCAGACATGATGCAACTTATTGCTCAGCTACCTGCACCATTTTTGTTAACTGGAGACTTCAATGCCCACCATCCCCTTTGGGGCTCTCCAGCATCCTGCCCAAGGGGCTCCCTGTTAGCAGACCTTTTCAACCAGCTCAATCTCGTCTGCCTCAATACTGGCGCCCCTACTTTTCTTTCGGATACATCTCACACCTATTCCCCTTTAGATCTCTCTATATGTACTCCCCAACTTGCACGCCGGTTCGAGTGGTATGCTCTTTCTGATACATATTCGAGCGACCACTTCCCGTGTGTTATCCATCTCCTGCGGCATACCCCCTCTCCGTGCTCATCTAGTTGGAACATCTCCAAAGCAGACTGGGGGCTCTTCTCTTCAAGGGCGACCTTTCAGGATCAAACATTCCCAAGCTGCGATAGTCAGGTCGCACACCTCACGGAAGTCATTCTCTCTGCTGCTGAATATTCCATCCCTCACCCTACTTCTTCTCCACGTCGCGTACCGGTCCCCTGGTGGACCGCAGCATGTAGAGACGCTCTACGTGCTCGTCGACGTGCTTTACGCGCCTTTAAACGCCACCCTACAGTGGCGAATTGTGTCAATTATAAACGATTACGTGCACAGTGTCGTCGTATTATTAAAGAAAGCAAGAAAGCCAGCTGGGCTGCTTTCACAAGCACCTTCAACAGTTTTACTCCTTCTTCTGTTGTCTGGGGTAGCCTGCGCCGGCTATCTGGCACTAAGGTCCACTCACCAGTTTCTGACTTGACGGTCGCGAATTGACGTCCTTGTGGCCCCTGAGGCTGTCTCCAATGCCTTCGGCCGCTTTTTCGCAGAGGTTTCGAGCTCCGCTCATTACCACCCTGCCTTCCTCCCCCGCAAACAGGCAGAGGAGGCTAGGCCACCTAACTTCCGCTCCTCGAATCGTGAAAGTTATAATGCCCCATTCACCATGCGGGAACTCGAAACCGCACTTGGCCGATCACGGTCCTCCGCTCCAGGGCTTGATTCTATTCATATTCAGATGCTGAAGAACCTTTCTCCTGCGGGTAAAGGTTTTCTTCTTCGTACTTACAATCGCATCTGGATTGAGGGACATGTTCCCGCATGCTGGCGCGAGTCTATTGTTGTCCCGATTCCTAAGCCGGGGAAGGACAAGCACTTGCCCTCCAGTTATCGACCCATCTCGCTTACCAGCTGTGTCTGTAAAGTGATGGAGCGAATGGTTAACTCTCGATTGGTTTGGCTGCTCGAGTCTCGACGCCTACTTACCAATGTACAATGTGGATTTCGTAGGCGCCGGTCTGCTGTTGACCATCTGGTTACCTTGTCGACCTTCATTATGAATAACTTCTTGCGGAAGCGCACGACCGCGGCTGTGTTCTTTGATTTGGAGAAGGCTTACGACACCTGTTGGAGGGCGGGCATTCTCCGCACCATGCATACATGGGGTCTTCGCGGTCGCCTCCCTCTTTTTATTCGTTCCTTTTTAATGGATCGACAGTTCAGGGTACGTGTGGGTTCTGTCCTGTCAGACACCTTTCGCCAGGAGAATGGGGTACCACAGGGCTCAGTTTTGAGCGTCGCTCTCTTCGCCATAGCGATCAATCCAATAATGGATTGCCTCCCAGCTGATGTATCAGGCTCCCTTTTCGTGGACGATTTTACCATCTATTGCAGCGCGCAGCGTACGTGTTTCCTGGAGCGCTGTCTTCAGCGTTCTCTTGACCGTCTTTACTCGTGGAGTGTCGCCAATGGCTTCCGTTTTTCTGCCGAGAAGACGGTCTGTATTAACTTCTGGCGCTACAAAGAATTTCTCCCACCGTCTTTACGACTTGGTCCCGTTGCTCTCCCATTCGTGGAGACAACAAAATTTTTAGGTCTTATATTTGACAGGAAACTTAGTTGGTCTCCACATGTGTCTTATTTGGCTGCCCGTTGTACCCGTTCTCTCAATGTCCTCCGTGTTCTCAGTGGTATGTCGTGGGGAGCGGATCGAACCGTCCTCCTTCGCCTATATCGGTCGATCGTCCGCTCCAAGCTGGGTTATGGGAGCTTCGTATACTCCTCTGCACGGCCATCCATCTTACGCCGCCTCAACTCCATACAACATCGGGGTTTACGACTTGCGATCGGAGCGTTTTATACTAGTCCCGTCGAGAGTCTTCATGCTGACGCTGGTGAGTTGCCACTCACCTACCGGCGCGATATACTGCTTTGTCGGTATGCCTGTCGGCTACTGGCAATGCCTGACCACCCGTCTTATCGTTCCTTTTTTGATGACTCTCTCGACAGTCAATACGGGTTGTATGTCTCCGCCCTGCTACCCCCTGGAGTTCGCTTTCGTCGCCTCCTTCAACACCTTAATTTTTCACTCCCTGCCACCTTTCGAGTGGGCGAGAGCCACACGCCACCTTGGCTCCAGGCTCAGGTTCGCGTCCACCTTGACCTCTGCTCGCTCCCGAAGGAGGTTACCCCCGATTCAGTCTACCACTCCCGTTTTGTCGAACTTCGTTCGAAGTTCATTAATACGACCTTCATTTATACAGATGGCTCTAAGACCAATGACGGGGTCGGGTGTTCTTTTATTGTCGGGGCACAAAGTTTCCAATATCGGCTCCATGGCCATTGTTCGGTCTTCGCAGCTGAGCTCTTTGCCCTCTACCAGGCTGTCCTTTACATCTGCCGCCACCGACATTCTGCATATGTCATCTGCTCCGATTCCCTGAGCGCTATCCAGAGCCTCGGTGATCCGTACCCGGTTCACCCTTTCGTGCACCGGATCCAACGCTCTCTTCAGCAGCTGGTGGACGTCGGTTCTCCGGTTAGCTTTATGTGGATTCCTGGCCATGTCGGTATCCCTGGGAACGAAGCTGCAGATGCCGCGGCCAAGGCTGCGGTCCTCCAACCTCGGACAGCTTCTTGTGGTGTCCCTTCGTCAGATTGTAGCAGGGTAATTTGTCGGCGCATTGTCTCGCTGTGGCATGCCGATTGGGCTGCACTTTCAGACAACAAGCTTCGGGCCTTGAAAGCTCTACCCGTGGCTTGGACGTCCTCCTCACGCCCTTCTCGGCGGGAGGAGGTAGTTTTGGCCCGGTTGCGAATTGGCCACTGCCGGTTCAGCCATCGCCATCTGCTGACGGCTGCGCCGGCGCCGTTCTGCCCATGTGGGCAATTGCTGACGGTCCGCCACATTTTAACGTCGTGTCCGAATTTTAACACCCTACGTCTCGATATTGGCCTGCCATGTACTGTAGAAGCCATTTTAGCGGATGACCCACGAGCAGCTGCTCGCGTTCTTCATTTTATCAATTTGACGACCCTCTCAAAGGACATTTGATTATGCTGTTTTCTTTTTTAATCCTATGCCTGTCAGTATGTCTTTCATCGTGTTCTCCGTTTTGTTGCTGTTTTAAACTTGTGACTCGCGGTGCATTCCTAAAGTAGTCTGGGCGCTAATGACCGTTGACGTTGTGCGCCCTAAAACCACAAAAAAAAAAAAAAAAAACACCAATGGCACGAGCTGATCTCCTTCATCTTCTTGGTCAGCTTCCACCCCCATATTTGCTGGTTGGGGACTTCAATGCCCACCACCCGCTTTGGGGATCACCACATCCTTGTCCACGTGGCTCACTATTGCTAGACGTCTTCCACCAAGCAGATCTAGTTTGCCTCAACACTGGGGTCCCTACGTTTTTGTCTGCCTCCACGGCAAATTTATCTCATTTGTACCTTGCGGTCGGTACTGTTCCGCTAGCTCGGCGCTTCGAATGGTACGCCCTTGATGATACACACTCCAGTGACCATTTTCCATGTGTCCTTAGACTGCAGCCTCAACGGCCATATATGCGCCCGCGACGCTGGAAGTTTGCTCAAGCCGATTGGACACTTTTTTCGTCTCTAGCGACATTTGATGACCGTCACTTTCCCAGCGTCGACGATGAGGTCACACATATTACCGACGTTATTCTTACAGCTGCGGAACATTCAATACCACGCACCTCCGAATTGCCCCGGCGCCCCCCAGTTCCTTGGTGGAACGAGGCATGCCGTGATGCACTACGTGAGCGGCGACGTGCTCTCCGCGTTTTCCGCCACCATCCTACTTTGGCCAACCGTATCCGCTATAAGCAGCTACGAGCGCGATGCCGTCGTGTCATCCGCGATAGCAAGAAGGCAAGCTGGAAATTCTTTATTAGCTCATTTAACATCTTCACTCCCTCCTCGGAAGTTTGGAGTCGGCTTCGACGGTTCTCAGGCGCGCCTAGTTTCTCCCCGGTCTCTGGGCTCACTGTCGCGCATGACACATTAGTGGACCCCGTCGCAATTTCTAACTCGTTGGGTCAGCACTTTGCCGAGATTTCGAGCTCTTCAAATTACCCGCCAGCGTTTCTCCCGAAGAAACGTGCAGCGGAAGTGCGACCTCTTGCTTTCTCCTCTCAAAATCGCGAAAGCTACAATACTGTTTTCTCCTTGCGGGAACTCCAACATGCACTCTCTTCTTCTCGCTCCTCCGCCCCAGGACCAGATGGTATCCACGTCCAAATGTTGCTGCATTTATCAACCCATAGTCTGCGTTACCTCCTTCGCCTTTATAATCGAATTTGGACCGACAGTACTTTTCGCAGACGATGGCGGGAAGCTATCGTCGTTCCTGTTCCGAAACCTGGAAAGGACAAACATCTCCCCTCTAGCTATCGCCCCATTTCTCTCACGAGTAGTGTCTGTAAGGTTTTGGAGCGTATGGTGAATTACCGTTTAGCGTGGTGGCTGGAATCCCGCAGTCTTTTAACACCTGCCCAATGCGGATTCCGAAAGCATCGTTTTGCAGTTGACCATCTTGTTGCTCTCTCCACTTACATCATGAACAATTTTCTCCGGAAACGCCAAACGGTAGCAATATTTTTTGATCTGGAGCGAGCATACGATACCTGTTGGAGGACAGGCATCCTCCGCACACTGTTCTCTTGGGGCTTTCGAGGCCGGCTGCCCCTTTTTCTTCGCGAATTTATGGCAGAGCGCACATTTAGGGTGCGGGTGAACACTACTCTCTCCCGCACTTTCTCCCAAGAAAACGGGGTACCCCAGGGCTCCGTGCTGAGTGTTGTACTGTTTGCCATCGCTATAAATCCAATTATGGATTGTCTCCTTCCCGATGTCTCGGGCTCCCTCTTTGTGGATGATTTTGCGATCTACTACAGCTCTCCACGGACCAGCCTTCTTGAACGACGTCTTCAAGGATGTCTCGATCGCCTCCACTCTTGGAGCATCGAAACAGGCTTCCGTTTCTCTCCCAGTAAGACCGTTTGTGTTAATTTTTGGCGACGTAAGGAGTTTCTTCCGCCCTCCGTACATCTAGGACCTGTCAACCTTCCGTTTTCAGATGTCGCTAAATTCTTGGGTCTTATGTTTGACAGAAAACTGTGCTGGTCCTCCCACGTTTCCTATCTTTCGGCTCGCTGTCTGCGATCGCTTAACACCCTCCGTGTCCTGAATGATACCTCCTGGGGAGCGGACAGAGTGGTCCTTCTCCGCCTCTATCGCGCCTTAGTGCGCTCGAAATTGGATTATGGAAGCATAGTCTACTCCTCTGCTCGACCGTCTATTCTTCGGCGTCTCGACTCTATCCACCACCGTGGATTACGTTTAGTGTCTGGAGCTTTTTACACTAACCCTGTGGAGAGCCTTTATGCTGAGAGTGCTGAACCTCCGTTGTCCAATCGGCGAGCAGTCCTTCTGAGTCGTTATGCTAGCCATCTGTCTTCCATGCCTGCTAATCCAGCCCATGCCCTTTTTTTCGACGCCTCATTTGATGTAGGGTATGCAGGCCGCTCCTCCTCCCTACTACCCCCGGGAGTCCGCTTCCGTCAACTGCTCCATTATCTTTCCTTCCGCTTTCCTAAAACCTTCTTGACAACTTGGGGTACAGCACCGCCTTGGCTCCGTCCCCGGATCTGCCTTCTCCGTGACCTTTGTCGATTTCCCAAGGATGGTACCCCTACACTTGTTTATCGTCGGGCATTTGCTGCTCTACGTGCACAAATGACGGACGCCACATTTATTTACACCGACGGCTCGAAAACATCGTTAGGTGTAGGGAGTGCCTATATTGTTGGCGACACCCCAAATCAATTTCGGCTTCCCGACCAGTGTTCGGTGTATACTGCGGAGCTTTACGCTGTTCTCCAGGCTGTCCACTACATCCGCCGCCATCGGCGGATACAGTACGTTCTCTGCTCGGATTCTCTCAGCTCTCTCCTCAGTCTCCAAGCTCTTTACCCTGTGCACCCTCTGGTCCACCGGATTCAGGACTGTCGGCGCTTGCTCCACCTGGGGGGCGTCTCGGTGGCGTTCCTCTGGCTTCCGGGACACGCTGGTGTCTGTGGGAATGAGGCGGCCGATATAGCGGCCATGGCTGCAGTCTCTCTTCCTCGGCCAGCTATTCAGTCGCTTCCCTTCACCGATGTACGGAGCGGTTTATGTCGCAGAGTTGCTCATTTATGGCATGCGCATTGGTCCACACTTCCCCATAATAAATTGCGGGAAGTGAAAGCCCTTCCTTGCGCTTGGACCTCTTCCTCCCGAACGCGTCGTCGGGAGGAGGTAATTTTAACAAGACTCCGGATAGGGCACTGTCTTTTTAGCCATCGACATCTTTTAAGCGGCGATCCTCCCCCAATCTGTCCCCACTGCTCTCAGCTGTGGACGGTAAGACACCTTTTAATTGAATGCCCCTATTTTAATCCGTTACGCGCCCGTCTACAGCTATCGCCTGATCTATCGTCGATTTTAGCCGATGACACGCGCTCAGCCGACCGCGTTCTCCAGTTTATTAGTGACAGTGAAATGACGTCCGTTATTTGAAGCTTTTTTTGGGGATAACAAACCCCGTTCTGTAGTGGATTTTTAAGCCTTCCTTCTACTTTTAGTTTCTCCAATTTTATGACTTTGTTCCCATTGCTGCTTGTTTTCAATTTCGGTTTTTTTTTACTGTTTCCTCAGTTACGGGCTGGGCGCTAATGACCATAGCAGTTTTGCGCCCTAAAACCAAACAAAAAAAAATCCCCCTCCTGCTCCTCCCTCAGGCGCTTCCTATGAGTCGGTGCAGTCTGCGCGCCACGCTCGGTCCAGGTACAGCATCCGTTCTCCCACCGTCTGGGCGCTGCGTCCTAGGTCTTCTCGTTCAGCGGGGTCTGCCGGCACCGCTCTCGTTATTCTTCCCCCCTCCCCCGAAGTCTGTACACTCTGGAAAATATCCTTTTTCTTCTTAATCCGGGTGATCGCGGGTTCCCACGCCTTGCTAAGGGTGTAACTGCTGTCACGTTTCAGTTGTGGCTCCCTTGCTCTGTTCTCTATGGCTTCTTTGATGACACAATCCCAGTATCTGGAAGTCTGTGTCAGGACTTTGGTTTGGTCATAATCCATGCTGTGGAGTTCCGACAGGCAATGCTCAGCGATTGCCGACTTACTAGGCTGTTGCAGTCTAGTGTGCTGTTGATGTTCTCAGCATCGGTCCTCGATGGTATGAATGGTCTGCCCTATGTATACACTACCGCATTGGTAAGGTATCTGATAAATCCCACATCTACATAGACCAAGGTTGTCCTTGACACTACCAAGAAGACT
Source organism: Schistocerca nitens (assembly GCF_023898315.1). Classification (NCBI taxonomy): domain Eukaryota; kingdom Metazoa; phylum Arthropoda; class Insecta; order Orthoptera; family Acrididae; genus Schistocerca; species Schistocerca nitens. Next base: position 82,532,513 of record NC_064617.1, on the reverse strand, counting down.
CTTGGTTTTGCTTGGAGGACGGAAGATGGTTTTCACTTAGTGTTTACGTAAAATGCGTCCAATTTTTCCGGATAAGGCTCCATAAACGGAATAAAAGCCAAGGCCGCCTTCTTCTGAGGTTCATCCTCAGTTTCCGCCGGTGCTGCAGGTGTGGGATGTAGAGCCTTCCGAATTTGCCCTTCCTTGTAACCGCTCCTCCGAAACACGGGCTTCAGATGGTCCAATTCTTGTTGGAGACTGTCCCTGTTGGTGTGAGCTTTGTGTACAAGAGTTCTGAGCACGCCATTCTTTTGTGCTGTGTGGTGGCAGGCTATCCGGATGTAGGTACAAATCAGTTTGCGTCTCTCCCTATACACGCTGTGGCCCAAAGTGCCGTCAGCTCGTCTTCTAATCAAAACATCTAGGAAAGGTATCATCCCATCCGTTTCGATCTCCATGGTGAACTTAATGTGTCATGCACTTCTGTTGTACTGTTCATCTGGAATCAGAACTTTACCTTCATGACGATCCACTCACTGTGCATGGGGGCTTAATTATATAAAGATGAAATGCAAATAATTTTAATTTTTTGCTTTAGTAGCTGTATGTCCGATTACGAAGTCTCGTAAACGGTTGGCCCTGACTAGTATTATTACGCAATCTGACTGCATAGAACAACAACAAAGAATGAAATGGAAATTTTCATTAACACAATTAATTAAGTCCCCAGCAACTATAAAACCTACGAAACCAAAGCACTAGTGTAACTGTTCTGTGTGTGGGAGTATGACTCAACGTACGCATCTGGCACGGTTCTTCTTCAACAACACAAGAAATTTTAAATATCATTTATACTGAATTAATTAAAGGAAATAGAAATACCATAATTACTCAAGAAAACCAGAATTACACTCTAATACAAGAACACAAGCCAGATGCTTTGTTGACTGAACCTGTAATGACGCATTATTTAAGACACTGAAATAATGAAAAAAAACACAGAATATTTTACCTTCATATATATTGACGAAAAGCACTCTGATCATTACAGTATTTCCATTCGAACCATCTGCTGTCTATCCTATCAAACAACTGCATAAAACATGGAACAAGCACTCCTTACTACAACATCTCGACAAGCACACTCCACCACGACCTCTCGACAGGAACTGACTACTACGAGTCCTCGACAGGCACTGCTCTCTACGACATCTCAATAATCACTGCCCGTGGAGGCGGCGGAACAATACTCTCTAGCGCGATCTCTGGCGCTGTGGCTCAGTGTAGCCACCTTTCATATGCCCCTCCTCCACAGGCTAGAATTTGATGGTATTTTTGCCAGCATTGGTGGTGAAAATACCACCAAATTCGTCAAAAAAATACAGACAAAAATAAAAGATAATATTAATGCGTAAATATCATATAACTAGATAAAATTTTGGCTTTGCACTGACCTTTCAATAAGCTAATATATAAAATACAGTAAGCAATACAAATTCTTTCATACATGTGACTTTACATAATAGTTTACACAAGTATTATGTGGTTAAACAGTTCAATCAATAGCGTCAGCAATGACGAATATGTGCAGGTAAGAGTCTCATAACTTTTCACAAACAGTAATACACAAAAAATCAGTTTATACAAATGTTCACATAAACGCTTTCCATAGCCCAAGAAACAAGTAGTTGACAGTTCCAGCAGTAGCACCCAGCAATGGTCAACAGGTGCAAAAACCAACAAGTGACATTTTTTCAGTAGAAACAGTCCATCAGTGGCACCCAGTAATGTTGAATAGGTGCAGACACCAACAAGTAACACCATTTCAGTATAAGCAGTCCATCAGTGGCACCCAGCAATGTTGAACAGGTGCAGATATCAACAGGTGACATCTTTTCAGTAGAAGCAATCCATCAGTGGCACCCAGCAATGTTGAGCAGGTGCAGACACCAACAAGTGACATCATTTCAGTAGAAGCAGTCCATCAGTGGCACCAGCAATGTTGAATAGGTGCCGACCGCAGTCCATAAAATTCACTATCACTAATCACACAGTTCATCAGCAGAAATTAAACATGTCCAGGTGGCATCCACCATGTTGAATAAGTGCAGGTAACAGTCCATAATATTCACTATCACTAATCACACTGTTCATCAGCAGAAATTAAACATGTCCTAGTGGCACCAATCATGTAGAAAAAGTGCAAATAACAGTCCATAATATTCACTATCACTAATCAGTCAGTTAATCAAAGTTCATTAGCACAAATTAAACATTTTCAAGTGGCACCCATTATGTTGAACAAGTGCAGGTAACAGTCCATAATATTCACTATCACTAATGAGACAGTTCAGTCATGAACAATAGTTTGAATGCACACACAATTAACAAAATTATTATCAATGCTCTTACACTAAACATACAAATCATAATAAACACACAAATGATACCAGATAATTGTCACATTAACTATTACAGTACACAATAACAGTAAACCTATAATATTTATGGGTGTCAGTGCAAGCCACAACAAACAAGTAAAATAATATTTAGGAGATAGGTTGGGATCACTTCTCTGGGATTGTAAAAGGAAAACACACAAAACACACAAAACACACTCACTCATCTTTCATCCACATTAGTGCTACTGTGTAATTGAATAGTGTTAACTGTGTAAATGCAATTCTATCAAAATTTTATGTTCATCATGTGTATCAAGTAGTAGTGGCAGCAATGTATAACAGTCAATAATAGTTAGTCAACGTCATAGTCATCATGTCAAGACCAATGTTTGCCAAGCCAAATCAAAATGTACGGTTGCTGAACAACTGTCAGTGAGCCAAGATATGCAAATGCTTCCTCTCTCAAAAAATCTATACTGCTTAGTGATTTAACAAAGTGTGTGTGTGTGTAGACAATCTTCCGTCTACTTGAGTGTTCTAGTCTGCCATCTTCATCCTCCTTGTTCCATATAGACCAACCAAAAAATATGCTCCTCACTTACTTCACCTCTTATCCACCAGAACTCCAATAATCATCAGCATCACATAATCTCAATACTTCAAAAATACCTCTTCAATACGTCGATACATATAAACCTTATCATAAATATCATTTACCTTACCTCTTGTCCACGAAAACTCCAATAATCATAAACTTCACATAATCTCAATACCTCAATAATACGTCGATACATATAAACCTCAGCACCAATATTATTTCACTTCCATAACAACTCTTTCCTCTAGTCAGTCTCCTCTAACAAGTACAGACAAAATCCTAGTGCAACTTCAATTCAGCATCCCATACAATCCGAAGACACAGTGTCACACACAACCTCTGTGTAATCCATCTGACCCAAATTTTCTACTCATTATAAATTATAAGATACATTTTGGTTCCTTGTCCATCATTAAATAAAAGAAATGCATACATGACCTCTAACAGACTTAGTTCGAATAACTCTCAGTAATTAAGTACGATTACGAAGTGTTAATGATCGTGATATTTCAGTGTGTACACCACTTCAAAAATTATGGCAAACAGAAGCAAACATGTGTAGTATTTCTTGTGTCAAGTGTCATTTCCTATTTCAATTGCTCACGAAGAATGCAGTGTAATAACTGTTAATGGTCTAACCTAGTGTTGGTATGTCATGTCGTTAGCTTCATTCCTATTAGCATAAATTTATACAGCTTCCATAAAACCTCCAGCTCATGTGACTTCCATGAAATTTCTCGAACTAATGTCGTTCGTCGAATTATAGCAGTTCATTTTCTTATCTTAAAAATATAAGGCACTGAGCGTAAGCAAAACATGCAATAGCGAGTAAATATACCAGTAGAGAACAGAATGTCAACAAGTGGATGCAGCACAATTCCTACAACGAGGCTCTGCCAAGCAAACAATCTATAATTAACACCATAGTGTGGCCTAAACTCCATGTACGTACACCTCATATCAGCATTTCTATATATAGCAAATTAAAGAATAGTTATGACAACAAACAGAAATGTGTAAATATGCAATCCATACGCAAAGCAGCAAATATGTATCTTACATAATAAACAGGTCATTATCATCATATCAGCATAAGCAAATAAATGTTCATACGTAATCTTAATAAGTAAACATGAAAGCGCAAGCAGATAAATCACAAAGTGTAACCAACATACATAACCAGAGTCAGCACAATCAGGTGACAATTATAACTTAAATAAATAAGCACAGCAGGCACATAATAAAAAAATATAACATCAGTGAAAAAGCAGTGCAGCCAAGCGATGCATAATATACGCAAGTAATAACACTGTTCATTAATAAAACATTGTCAAAATCAGTTAATGTACCCAAGCACGTCGCTTCATAAGTAAATTCATAGAACATGAAATTTAGCACAAAGTATGAGTCACGTAATCGGGAGCAGCAAATTACGTCTAAAGTACGTACCTAGGTGGAATTATGTTACCTGAAAAATAAACTCAATTAACAGTTACCTTTTTTAGTTTATTACTTTTTTTCGAAATTACATTCTTCCTGAAATTTTCTCCATAGTAAGTCGTCTTAACGTCGGACATGCACAGAATTTACCTGAAGGTCTTAAATATTTAATACAACCGTATCCTGAAAAATACTGAACGTTAATAACATAATTCATCAAGTCACTATCGCTTTATACTGAATTTAATCGGAGAAATTAGACTGTGTATTTGTTTACGTCTGTCAGTGCATTCGCACTGAGCGCTCGATCAGCTGTAGGCGCGTGACGTGGAAAGTGATTGTTTGCGGTCAACGACTGCCTTGTGCGGCGCGCAGACTGACTGTTGCTTTGAGTATGTGCCGCCGCCAAAACACAGCGCGGTATCCTTGTATTCTCCGCATGTTTACATGTAGCTGTTAGTTTCTCAAAAGTATGTCATTCCACAAAAATTTTAACGTTTGATATATGATGTATTCCTTTAGAGCGTCGAGATTTAAGAGTTTCTACTTCAACAGTGTTATCATGAATAATTTTGCGAATTCTATATGGACCGTTATAAAGCAGAAAAAATTTACGACATAAGCCTTTTCCTTTATGAGACAAACGATGAGACTTAATTAACACCTTCTGACCAACTGACAAAATTTTTAAACGACCAGGACGCTTAGCTGATTCCTCTCTTCTAGCAGCCGCAGACGCAATATTTTGCAGAGCCAGGTTCACAACTTCAGAATGCCGCAGTTTCCGTGAAGGCGGAAAAGGAACGATTTCAGAAATGCGATTTGACGGTGCTTTGTTTTTTAATATCAATAGAGGCGGTAAAGAAGTTGAGTCATTAGGAAGTTCATTCAGAATGTTTTGAAAAATATGAAGATACTGATCCCAAATTCTGTGATTCTGATGACAATAAAGACGGCACAATTTATTGATTTCCTTCATCCATCTCTCTGAAGCATTAGATTGAGGGTGAAAAAGTGAAATAAAAATTGGTTTAATCTTACGACGCCGTAGAGTACGAAGCCAAATTTTAGAGCGAAACTGTGATCCATTATGTGATATAACCTTATCAACATGACCAACTTCTTTAAGAAAATGTTTCATGAAAGCATTAGATACTGAACGAGCTGTTGCTTTGCGTAAAGGTGTAAAACACACATATTTTGATGTTAATTCCACTGCTACGAAAATGTACGCAAAACCATTAGTAGAACGAACCACTGGACCGAACAAATCGACTGCAGCCATGTCCTTTAATTTCGCTGGAATGATAGGAAACAACGGTGCTCTGTGAGAAACAGTTGGCGGCTTAGCCTTTTGACATAATTTGCATTTGGCAAGAACAGATCGAATACGTTTTTCCATATTACTGAAGTAGCAATTTTCTCGTAATTTATGAAAGCATTTTCTGGGACCAAAGTGCGCATAACTGAAATGCGTAAACGAGGTGTGGCCAAATCATTCAATCTAACAAAGCGTCTAAGAAAATTACAGACACCAAGGAAACTACGAACATCACGTTTTGTGGAAGGAACAGCATAATTACGAATAGCGTCTAGTTTCTCTGGATCAGGTAGAATACCTTCTGTAGAAATAATGTGACCGAGAAATTTCACCTGAGAACGACAAAATTCAGATTTTTCCAAGTTCACTGTAATGCCAACTCTTGCAAAAATACGTAATAATGAATCCAAAATTTTGTTGTGCTCACTCCAAGAACGTTTAGCAATAAGAATATCGTCAACATATGAAGTAATATTGTCACGAAGATAAACAGGTAAGATTTCGTTTAAATTACGAATGAATGCTGCAGAAAATATAGTAAGTCCAAACGGTAATTTCCAAAGTCACTTTTGGGTAAAACAGTCATATTCGGTTATTCTTTACCTACTGTCTGGATAGATGGATAGTAGAATTGTTTTTATAGATGCAAAGAATAGTGAAAGAGTAGGCAGCGGTGCAGAAAACTAAAAGGGAAATAGCACCACTACAGCTCGGGGCCCTATGCTCGCTACAGCACATATTCACTTAGTGTAGTGAATCCCCTGAGGACTTTAATCTCTGCACATAATTTCCAGTTTGTGACTTTGTGGCACATCTGGCGGAAGTGCGTACGTAAATTGATCTAACCATGAACATGGATGTATGTCATTCTTAGAATTGCGGAAGATCTTAAATTTCCGAACAGTCAAAAAGTGTTTATAGTCAAAGTTTTCGCCTCGTGGCGACAAAGACCTACCGCGTCTGTCCCAGTTTGAATGTCGATTATTGTCAATATCGCGCGCCTGGCGCGCTCTTGTTGCATCCCGTAAATGAAACAAATTACTTTCTTCAAACCCTTCTGCTATCTGTGATTCTAAATTTCTTTTGCTGTCTTTTCCTGCGATTTCGCCTTCAATTTGTTTGACTTGCTTTCGTAATGCCTCAACTTCCCTTTTAACGCGTTCATTAATTTTTCCCTGATTTTCAATATGCTTATTTATGTTCTGGTACTCTTCGGTTTCTGCAAATGGTAATGGAGCTGTATCATCTGAATCTCTATCCCCATTTAAACTAAGATTTGTCAATTTATCTGAAATCTCCTCAACTCTTTCCGATAAGTCACCTATTTTTTCTCTCTGTTTATTTACGTCTTCCCTAAGTGTCGCGACTCGGGTTTCAGTGTTGACACATTTGGTAGTTAACTGTTCATATTGTTGTGTTAGATTATTTATGCTGTCATTTGATAAGGATTCCTCGATTTTCTCAAATATTTCTTCCTTATCATGTGCACGTTGTAAATTTAACTCTGAAAAATTTTGTACTATCACGCGATCTTTTTCTTCCTGTTCCCTGCCCTGTTCCTCTTGTCTAATTTCTGTTGAAATTAAACTATTATTGTGAGCCTTCAAAATCGGTTGTACTTCTTCTATAATTTCTTTCTTTGATTCATCTTCCATGTTTTTGAAACATGTCCCTGTTCGTGAGCCTAACTGTGTTTCCATTGTTCCCATATCAGTTTCTAATTCAGATCGTAACTGTGATCCCACTGCTTTCATCTCGGTTTTAATTGTTCCTATTTTTGAGCCTAACCCTCTTATTGCTGCTCTTAATTCAGATCCTCGTGAGTTTAACCGTGTTGCCAAAGTTCCTATCTCTGTTTTAATTGTTCCCATATCAGTTGTAATTGTTCCTATTTGTGATCCCAAATTTAATATTGCACCCAACAACTGCTGCATATCTTCTGTCGTTAATCTCGTATTCTGAAAATTTTTTGATTGTGAAAAATTTTGAACTTGTTCTGGACTATTTTCCCTGCTTATTAAATTGTTTTCAACTCCATTATTCATCATGCTGTTCTCCTGTGTTGGCGAGTTCGCCATGTTAACAATTTCGTTATTCTGGCTATTCATCATTTTTGCCTGTTTCGTCGATCGCGTGATCATTTACAAAACATACAAAACTCGTCACAATACGAAAATTACAGAGAATTTAACACGTTATCACCAACAATACCATTCACACGAAATGCTTCCCACAAACACGATTAACGAACAATTGAAATAATTGCACTAAATTGTCAAACCCGTAGACAAGACAATGAAAATTAAATTCTGCCAATATACCATTAAAAGAATGACAATTACCAAATCTACACATGCAATATAGACTACAATTACTAAACTACAAATTACTACAACAATCCTACTGTCTACTATTTCTACAATCAGAAGAATTCCAAGGGACGATCCGAAGCAGTGGTCGCCACGTGCATGGGGGCTTAATTATATAAAGATGAAATGCAAATAATTTTAATTTTTTGCGTTAGTAGCTGTATGTCCGATTACGAAGTCTCGTAAACGGTTGGCCCTGACTAGTATTATTACGCAATCTGACTGCATAGAACAACAACAAAGAATGAAATGGAAATTTTCATTAACACAATTAATTAAGTCCCCAGCAACTATAAAACCTACGAAACCAAAGCACTAGTGTAACTGTTCTGTGTGTGGGAGTATGACTCAACGTACGCATCTGGCACGGTTCTTCTTCAACAACACAAGAAAGTTTAAATATCATTTATACTGAATTAATTAATGGAAATAGAAATACCATAATTACTCAAGAAAACCAGAATTACACTCTAATACAAGAACACAAGCCAGATGCTTTGTTGACTGAACCTGTAATGACGCATTATTTAAGACACTGAAATAATGAAAAAAAACAGAATATTTTACCTTCATATATATTGACGAAAAGCACTCTGATCATTACAGTATTTCCATTCGAACCATCTGCTGTCTATCCCATCAAACAACTGCATAAAACATGGAACAAGCACTCCTTACTACAACATCTCGACAAGCACACTCCACCACGACCTCTCGACAGGAACTGACTACTACGAGTCCTCGACAGGCACTGCTCTCTACGACATCTCAATAATCACTGCCCGTGGAGGCGGCGGAACAATACTCTCTAGCGCGATCTCTGGCGCTGTGGCTCAGTATAGCCACCTTTCAACTGTATTGGAGACATATCGATTCGTAGGACTGGTTTTCGACGCTCGATTGACTTGGCTACCTCACCTTCATCAGCTTAAGCGGAAGTGCTGGCAGCACCTCAATGCCCTCTGCTGCCTGAGCAACACCAACTTGGGTGCAGATAGCTCTACTCTGCTGCAGCTCTACAAAGCCCTTGTTCAATCCTGCCTTGACTATGGGAGTCTGATTTATGATTCAGCAACGCCCTCAGCATTGCATGTACTCAGCCCAATGCACCACTGTGGCATTTGCCTAGCGACCGGAGATTTTAGAACGAGTCCGGTGACAAGTGTTCTGGTGGAGGCTGGAGTCCCTCCATTGCAGATCCGATGTGCACAACTGCTCACCAGTTACGTTGCACGCATTGGTAGTTCTCCCAAGCATCTGTATTACCATCTCCTTTTTCCACCCGCAGCAGTTCATCTCCCGCATTGGCGGCCCAGGTCAGGGCTAACGATTGTGGTTCGTGTGTGATCCCTTCTGTCTGAATTGGAATCCTCTCCTTTGCCACCTCCCATCCTGGTCTGTCCACATACACCTCCATGGTGTACACTAAGGCCACAGACTCGTCTGGACCTCTCACATGACCCTAAGGACTCATTAACTCCTGCCACTCTCCGGTCACTTCCTCTCGATTCTTGACGTGTTTTGGAGTTCTGAAGTGGTTTACACTGACAGCTCGATGGCTGATGGTCATCGCCTATGTCTACAGAGGCTATTTTGAATAGCATTCTTTGCCTGATGGCTGCAGTGTATTCACGGCAGAGCTGGTGGCCATCTCTCAGTATATCCGTTCATGTGCCAGGGAATCGTTTCTTCTGTGTACTGACTCCTTAAGCAGCCTACTAGCTATCGACCAATGCTACCCTCGCCGTCCTTTGGTACCGTCCATCCAGGAGTCCGTCTATGCCCTGGACCAGTTCAGTCATTCAGTGGTGTTTGTGTGGACCCCAGGTCACGTTGGCATCCCACACAACGAACTTGGCGACAGGCTGGCCAAACAGCGTATGTAGAAACTGCTTCTGGAGATGGGCATCTCTGAACCTGATCTGCGTTCTGACTTGCGCCGTAGGGTTTTTCGGCTTTAGGAGAGGGAATGGCATAACAGTACACACAACAAACAGTGTGTCATTAAGGAGACTACGAATGTGTGGAAGTCTTCCATGCAGGCCTCTTGCAGGGAATCAGTTGTCCTCTGCTGGCTCTGCATTGGCCACGCTTGGGCGATCCATGGTTACCTCCTGCACCGTGAAGACCCACCTGAGTGTCAGTGTGGAGCCCAGTTGACAGTGGCCCATATTCTGGTGCACTGTCTCACTTTGACTGCCCAGCAACGAAATCTTGGGTTACCACACTCGTTGCCGCAATTTTTTTCTGGAAACGCCTCATCGGCTGATTTAGTTTTACATTTTATTCTTGAGGGTGGGTTTTATCATTTGATGTAAGTTTTAGCACATGTCCTTTGTCCCTCTGTGTCCTCCTCCACCCTAGTGCTTCTTGGGTGGAGGTTTTAACGTATTGCAGAATGGCTGGCTTCTCCTTTTTTATTCTCATGGTCAGCCAACCATGGTAATCTTTGTTGTTTTAATCTCTTCATCCCTGTCCATTTACATATATGTTGCCCTTCATCGTTCTTGTGATTTTTTCCTTTCATTACGTTCTGACTTGTCAGTCTCGTTCATTTTATTCAGAAGAAGGGACTGATGACCTCATAGATTGGCCCCTTTCCCCCTCTTTTAATCCAACCAACCAACAGACTTCGGTGTCTGCAGTTCATGATCTTCTCTCTGCCCTTGGTCTTGTCTACTGGTCAGTTGTCTTCCTCTGGGTCCAAGTCATGTGGGGATTCCAGGGACTGAACTGATTGACGTTTGGCTAGAGGGGCAGATACTTGCCCCACTTTACCTTTCATGATTCCAGGTGCAGATATGCGGATCCACATCAAATCACTCTTTGCCCAAGTGGACTGACATCTGGTACACTACTGCTCTCAGTAATAAACTCTGCACGATCAAGGAGATTACTGCAGTCTGCTCTTTCTTCCACTCCTCTCAGGAGTAGTCAGCTGTCTTATGCTATTTACACATTGGTCATACTAGTCTCACCCATTGTTTTCTCTTGCATAATGAGGCACTACCACAATGTGCCTGTGGAGCCAGACTGACGGTATCCCATATATTGGTGGAATGTCCCCCCTTCTTTTGGCCCGTCTTAGCCTGCCAAATTTCTTGTCTTTAATATTAGGAGACTATTCATGGATGGTTGAACTAGTCCTGAGTTTCCTACGTCAAAGTAGCTTTAATTTTCAGTTATAAGGTTTCGCTTTACTTCTAGAGCAGGGGCAGGGTGGTTGGGGTCTCTCTTCGAGTTTTCTGGTCTGAGACCCATGACCACTCCCCTTGCAAAGACTGCTCTTTTATCCCTCTGTTTTTTCAGTTTCTAGATTTTACCTGCACTTTTATGCCTTCTACTGTGTGTGGTTTTAGCTTCCTCACTTTATAGTTTGACCCCCTCTGACTGGTTCTGCGCAGTCTTAGCCGACATCTCTATCTTACGAAAGTAAGTTTTTGCTCGCGGGACTGGTGACCTTGGCGTTTATTCCCATAACCGTCACTTAATCAGTTAAGTGGGAGATTCATGTCTGACAAAGATGTGCACCAGGCAGTTACAGACTTCACACAGCAGGGCAGAGTATTTCACCAAACAGGTCTCTTCAACTTGCTGTCGTTGTGTGATCGTTTTCTCAATGTCTACGGGGATTTTGTCTGGTTGGGATACTGATTATGGATTTATGGTCTTATGATTTTACACACTACACGTATTTAGATGTACACTGTTTGATCAAAAAATCGGACACCTATTAATGGACATTAATATGGGATGTGTCCACCATTCACCTCTTAGCAGATTGATCTCTGTTGGGGACACTATCAGTGATGTGTCTAAATGTCTGTGGGGAATGTCAGCCCATTGTTCCTCAAGAGCTGTACCAGAGAAGGCAGTGATGTTGGACGTTAGGATCCAGAGCGAAGTCTACGTTTTACCTCATACCAAAGGTGTTCCATTAGGTTCAGTTCGGAACTCTGGGCAGGCCAGTCCGTTTAAGGGATGTTATTGCCCACATCTATTGCTCTGCATATGCTGTTTTGAAAGGGCGCATTCTTATGCTAATAAAAGCAATCATCGTCTCTGAACTGTTCCCTTACTACATGCAGTACTCCACGCTGTAAAACATCTTCATATCCTTCACCATTCAGCGTTTTCTGATGCGCAATAAAAGGCCCACATCCGAAACACGAAAAAGTCTTACACCTTCTCTACACTGTACTACACACGAGCCAGGTAACATTCTCCAGGCATTCGCCAAACGCCAACTTTTCCATCTGATTGAACAGAATATATAGTTATTCGTCATTCCAAATGACTCGTTTTGAGTCATCCACTGTGCACTGGTGTCGCTCATCGTACAGCCTCAAGTGTCCCTCAGTGGACGGTAGAAATGAGTGGCTTTCATGGAGCTGCTAGACCATTGTACCACATTCTTCACAATACCCAACGCTCAGCTGGCCTGCTGGTAGCCTTCCGAACACACGAGTACTGTAATTACTTCCACTGATTTCATATGACTTCTTACAACCACTCTCCACTATGCTCTATGGTACCTGCCCATCAATACACGTGGTCTTCCTCGGTCTTGGTTTAACTATTGTTGTTCCTTCGCATTTCAACTCACAATCACAAACTGTCGACTTGGGCCGCTTTGAAGTGTCCATGATGGATCTGTTATCCAGGTGAAATCCAATTAAAAGTCTGCGTTTGAAGTCACTGAGCTTTCCTGATTGACACACTGTGCTATTACTGCTCTACTGACAAGTCTCACCGCCTCATTTATGTTGGCGGGTCTCCTTCTTGTGGCATCTAGTGGTCAGTTCTGCATTACATCCGGATACTTTCAACCAGGTAGTGTATTGTATCAAAGATATGTTTAGCATTTTTCCAAATAGTATTTCATATAAATTTCTTGTGTACCTGCTCGTTGTTCCTGTCTTTGACAGTTGCCTTTCGAATCTTCAGATTCGTTAATTTTCAAACATTGTTTGCAAACAAATGCGAAGTTATGCAGATAAGTGACGTTGATGAATGGTAGAATGCGCATACCTCCTTATTTAAAAATGAATGTTTGGTTTTAGCTGTTCAAGTCAAATAGTCGGCAGACTTTCATTCACAAAACATACAAATAAAAATCTGTGATATTAAATTTGTTCAAATATCAGCCGGTCATAGCACTACTTTATCACTTAAGGCTTCTTTCGTCTCTGGAAATGGTTTGTATATTTGAAAAAATGCCAAGTTGTACCATAATTGTGAGTTGGCGGTAAACTAAAAGTTCCACTAAAACTGCTGGTTATTTAAACTGAAAGCTCGGAGGAAGCCAAGAACTCGCCACTTTCAATAGGATCACCGTAGTGACAAATTCTTAATTCAGGTTGAAGGCTAGTATAAAATTTTATTTTTTGGGATTTGTGTTTGTGCTTGCACACCAGTGGTCGCGCTATCGTACACTCCAACCCGAATAATAAGCCTACGACAGCCACTCACCGGCTCTGAACAAACATGCTGGCACTACAGTTTGTGCTCTCTGGTGGCTGCAATTTTGATTTTCATATTTTTACGAAAAGTTGGAACATGAGTGGAACAGAAAGGCATAGAAATTGCTGACGAGTAACTACTCGAATGCTTATATGATAAAACTTCTTCCATCAACCTGTTAGCAAAAAGTAATCATCTGACTCCAGAAATAAGAGGTTTGAATAAAAATTAATGCCCCCCACCTTCGTTAAGTGGGTTTGGATCGGAATATTTTAATAAATCAAACGCACAAATAATCCTTAGAATGCGATCTTTTATTACCAGTATTCACTATTACACACAATCACCAGCCAGTTGGATACATTTCTGCCAATGATGAAAAAGTTTTCTGAAGCCATCACAGAAGAACACTGTTTCTGCAACCACAGTCTCACAGTTCTCTCAACGTCCTCATCAGAAGCATAATGTTGTTTCTTCTCCTGTCACAGTTGAATGGAGAAAGGTGTCCCCTTCTTTCTCGTAATGTGAGGGCAGTTGCTGGCAAATTTCGAGTCTGTGCGCTTTCATTTAAGGAATCGGCATCTGGGGTACCCATCGTGCACAGATCTTCCGATAGCCAAACAAAGTAATAATGTGACCCATACGTTCTTGAAAAATGCCGATTGTGCTTGCAATTTCTGAGTGAAACGACGATCGTCCTGAATCAATCTGTCAACATTTTCTTGTGAAACTCGGTGGTTGCTGTCACAGGACGTCCAACTCTGTTTGTCACGCAGGTCAGATGTTTTCGTCTCGACATCTTTAAACTTACTCGCCCAACGACGCACAGTACTCACATCAACACAATCACCATAAACCGCTTTCATTCTCTGATGATGAATCTCCTTTGGGGTGATACCTTCTGCTGACAAGAATTCAATGACTGCACGTTGTTTAAATCGCAAAGACCGACCGTCTGCGCTGGGTTCCATACTTAACACTGTAACAACACAGCCGTTCAATGCTAAGGCTTCCTGCCAACTGGAGCTGTAGAGAAGAGGCTACAGAACAAGCCAGTACCTGTCGCATACCAATGCTGCCAACTGTTGAAGTGTTATGAAGCTGGAGGCATTACTTTTCAGTCAACCCTCGTAAATATCCGATAAATTTGCTTTAATTTATCTAAACATTTTTGTTGATCTTTATTCGTTGAAATTAGTTTTCTTCACATTATGGGTAGTTAAAATGCTTAATATATGCGCCATGTAATTCTTTTGTTACAGGGTACACTTGCTAGCGGTGCCCCTCTCGCGAAGCTGATTTGCTGAAGAAGAGCTGCTGCTTCCCCTTCAGTTTCTACTGAAGGTCGTGTTCCTCGTTTTAAAGAGAGAAACTCGTCTTTACTGACGCTTATGTACATAACGTTCGGGCCGGTAAATAAAATATAAGCTTGGATCTTCGTTTCTGCTGATACATATTCCTTTACAAAGAGATACAATTAAAGTAAATCTAACTAATGGTGTTATATGGCCATATATTTTATTGTACTGCAGTAGTTACGTAGAAATGCGAATTTATTGGTAAGCTACTTTAGACATGCTCCGATATTGGCTATATACATAAAACTTTATGCAAGCAGTCTATTAAAATTATTTGGATTTTCTGACCTGGTTTGCAAACGGCAATCGTTTTTCTTAGTATTCTGATATGTTTTATTCATGAGCCAGGTCATCTTCGAATAATGGTTGACAGAAAAATTTGTGTAAGAATAATTGTCGGATAAGTTGAGGGATTAGGTAAAAAGTAAACGGTACACTTTGTTGCTTGAAGTTACTATTAATTACAGAGTTTACATAAAAAATTATGTTGATCATACACTTGGAATCCTGTAATTTTCTTAAGTATTCCTAACTCTAGCTGGTAATAGAAACTTAATACAGCAAAAAATAAAATTGTGTATTCATTCTCAATTAAAGGGTGTTTTTTTACCATATGCTCAGTATTTCCAGCTATGTCACCCTGGCACTACTGTTGTATGTAAACACCATTTTGTACAGCATAACAAGTCTTGTAAGAACATACTCGGAGAAACTTGGTTCAACTTCATGTAGCCGCAAGTTAGCGTCATGTTTGACAACGTTAACTACCACAAAACTTGACTGTCGATCGTTGTATAATTTTCCACAGAGCTGAATCGTGTACATGCCAGTTTGTTTGATTACACCCCTTCTCTTGCATAATATACTGATTACATTGTTGCTATAATAAAAATTGAGCCTGTATTTGTGTGATGGGAGGTTTATTTATCATTATTAGAATCTAGAATCACTGAAGTTTAGAATCACTGAAGTTTTACTGTCGTATGGTGTAGTGTATTATCGAAATTTGAATGGCTGATATTCGCCAGATTAGAGATGATATAAAATTTTAGGTCCGCCATCGATAAAACACATCCAGCGTCATTCTCAAGTCGATCTTGTCTATTTTTTGTTTCTTTATTGATTTACTTACCCTATCAAGATGTGGTCATCAGGTCCTCTCTTACGTCTAACCAGGCATTCCACGTATTTCATATTTTCGTTATAACAGACATAACAAGTTTTATGACTTAATGTGGGGTGCAATACTATAACATAACCTACGGAAACCGTAGAAAGCAGTTTGTTAGTTCATTCAAGATTGACTGTTACAGGATCTCAGCAACAATTCATATAGTAAGAGATTGGGAGACTAACTCATTTCAAGGCTATCTTATTTTCTCCAGAGACTGTCCTGGATCTGAAAAGTAGTATGCTTTCAGTATGTCAGAGTATCAGAATTTATTCAGAGTAACTTTGCGGGGACTAAATTCTGAAGTGGGCAGATGATGTGGTATGTTTATGCACACTTCAGTAGGCTTATCTGTGAACGAACTAGTATTGTTTGATGACAGTGAATGCTAAAACACATTTTCTACCATTGCTGTGGAGAACTATTGTCCAGCTTGTATTTTAGTTTGTTTGACGACACCTAATTATTTGGTTAGAAAGTAACATCATAGAACGATGTCAGCACTAGTCCTAATGACACAGCTTGAAAAATGTCCATTTTGTCGCAAACACCTTTCATAAATAGCGCACCGTTGCCCCGTGCATAAGTCACTTGCGGACTCTATCCATGGGAGCGGAACATCTTTGAAGGCAAGGAGAAGGCAGGTATCTCTTGTAACAACACCAGAGCATTGACCAATGCCGGCCAATCACTGAGAGGTTGGTCGCCTCGTGCAGTTTCCAACACAGCAATATTCTCTCGTACTGTCCTACTAGGCAGCCCATGAAGCAGACCTGATGTGAGCGCATTTGACCATCTTTCATCTTCATGATGAGATTGTAGAAAGCTGCGAGCATTCGGGTTGAATTCACGTGATTGAATAACACAAGAGTGTTGGAGTTACGTAAAATCGTGTCGTCCTTTCGTTGCATGTTTTATTCGGACTTGCCGTGGAAAATGTTATGCCTTTGTTTTCGCTTCTGATCTCATCACAACACGTAGTGATAGGTATCACTTTGAGAGACCATCAGTAAAATAGTGATTTAGAGTCTCGCTCTCGCAAGGTTGTTTTTCAGAACTTTGTAAATTTATACGTATCATTGTGTTATGATGTTAGCAGGGGATTTTAAATGTTCTGGGCCAGTGTTTGTCTTTATCTGTAATGACTACCTTTGCATACCTGGTTTATTTATAGATTACTTTGTGTGTATCAAATTTTTGGTCTTCACGAAATTCACATTTGTTAATGTGTAAGATTTTCTTCATAGAAAGCGTACTCCTGAACCCACTGATCCCATATTCTGCTAACCGTCATTGGATCTCGACCAACGCGAGCAGCAATGTCGCGATACGATAAACCGCAATCGCGATAGGCTACAATCCGAAATGTATCAAAGTCGGAAACGTGATGGTACGCATTTCTCCTCCTTACACGAGGCATCGCAACAACGTTTCACTAGGCAACGCCGGTCAACTGCTGTTTGTGTATGAGAAATCGGTTGGAATCTTTCCTCATGTCAGCACGTTGTAGGTGTCGCCACCGGCGCCAACCTTGTGTAAATGCTCTGAAAAGCTTATTTGCATATCACAGCATCTTCTTCCTGTCGGTTAAATTACGCGTCTGTAGCACGTAATTTTCGTGGTGTAGCAATTTTAATGGCCAGTAGTGTAGTTAAAGTAGTGTGTAAGTTTAGGGACCGATGATATTAGCAGTTTGGTCCCTTAGAAATTCACACACACTTGAACATTCTGTTAGTCTTATTGCGTATTTATTTCAGGTGCTGTACTACACTGTAGTAGTTCTTTCTATGTATGTTCAAAGTTTCATCGATATATGGTTTTGGCACTGACATGTCATGCAAAAGTTACTTTCGTACTTAAGTTTCGCACACCAGTATGTGATAACTCTGTTTCCGAATGAACATTGCAAAAGGAACTGCATGCAAAGGACACCAGGTGTCGGGCGCCTCGCTAAATGCTATTGCTCACAGCAATACGTGAAGCTGCACTTTTTTTCGATGCGCCAAACACAAAAACTGGACATTGACTGACTGGAGGCCTTTAGTGTGATTCGATAAGTTGCAATTCTTCCTCTTTTTTCAAATGATGCAATGCATCGAGTGCACCGAATCTCAGTGATGCTTTTAACCCGCTGCGTGTGGAGGGTGTAGTTCAAATCGCAGATGATTGTGTAAGTAGGCTGTTTAGGTTTTATGTTGGTAACGCCACGTAGCGCTCTGTATGAAAATGTGCTGTGTGCAGTCTGTGGCTGGTTGGACTCATTGTTGGAATATTCGCTCGTGTAGTGTTGGCCAATTGGATGTGAACAGCGCGTAGCGTTGCGCAGTTGGTGAGCCGCCAGCAGTGGTGGATGTCGGGACAGAGATGCCAGAGCTTTGTGAGCGGACGATATCGACGTGTGTCCATCAGAAAGAGAAAATTTGTAAGACTGGACATAATGAAATATATATGATGACTTTTGAACATTATTAGTGGAAATATATTGTTTGTTCTGTCAAAATCTTTCATTTGCTAACTATGCCTATCAGTAGTTAGTGCCTTCAGTACTCAGAATCTTTTATTTAGCTGGCAGTATTGGCGCTCGCGGTATTGCAGTAGTTCGAGTAACGAAGATCTTTGTGAGGTAAGTGATTCATGAAAGGTATTGGTTATTGTTAGGCAGGGCCATTCTATTGTAGGGATTATTAAGTCAGACTGCGTTGCGCTAAAAATATTGTGTCAGTTTATTGATGATCAGAATAAGTAAAGAGAGAAATGTCTGGGTACGTTCAGTTTTACTCAGCTGTCTCTGTATCAAATAACGTACTTTAAGAGCACAGTAATTCATAATTTTCCAAAGGGGACGTTTCAATTGTAAGTTTTGGTTGTGTTTTTAATACCAAGACTTGAGGCTCCTCATCCAGGTCTCTGTGAACAGGAACGTCGATGTTCATTCCAACATTCTCTCTCGCCAGTTTTTCCCTATTTTCAACATTTTCATGATACGTATTCCGTGGCCACTCCCATTGTCCAAGACAGCAGCAGCCGTGTTCACAGGGCTTCACCCATACGTCCCTGGTTAGAACAACACTCGGGTTCACTCTTGCAACTGCTGCAGTGAACCACCCGATCCTGTTCCCATACAAAATGTATGGAACTACACTGAAGGAAACAAAATCACTACGCCAAGGAGGAGCTCTGTGGCATAAACGAAGTTTGGTAGGCGTGTTTCTACATCTGAAAGATGCGTATTCAGTATGATGTCCGTTCAAATTTCGCGCCGGTTGCGTGAGACTGGAGCTCGCAGCGCCACAATGAGGACGCGAATCAGGTTTTCTTTAAATACACACTGTAACGGTCGTGAGCTTTAGTTACCTTCTTGATTGGACGTGGTGAGTTGTTACTCAGCAATGCCGTTAAGGCGACAAAGACGCCATTATCAGCAACTCACGGAGTTTGAATGAGGTTGTGTAATAGGGCTACGAAAAGCTGGATGTTCCATCTGTGAATTTGCAGAAAGACTTGGCAGCAGTGTCGCCGCTGTACATGATTGTTGGCAGCGGTGGCCACGAGAACGTGCGGTTGCAACAAGACCAGACTCCGGACGGCCACGTGGCAGCGCCGGGAGGGGAGACCATAGTATTCGGCATATGGTTCTCGCGCATCATAACTGCAGCAGAAATGTGAGCAGCAGTTGGCACCACAGTGACACAACGAACTGTTACAAATCGGTTACTTAAAGGACAGTTCCCTGTGTCGTCCATTCCACTGACCCCATATCACCGCCATTTGCTGCTTGAGTGGTGTGAAGAGAGAGCTCATTGGAATGCAGGGTGGAGGTCTATTGAGTTTTCTGATAAAACCTCGGTGCCAGTGATGGCCGCGTGTTCGTTAGCAGCAAGCTAGTTGAGAGCCTGCACTCAACCTACACACACTTTATCTAAGCCTCGAGTTATGGTCAGCGATGCGATTTTGTATGACAGCAGGAGCACTCTTTTGGTTATTCCAAGCGCCCTGAGTACAAATTTGTACATCAGTCAGGTGATTCGACCCTTTTGTGCAGCCATTTATGAACAGCATTCCAAAAGCTGTTTTCCAACAGGATAATGCTCGCTCACATGCCGCTGTTGTAACCCGATATGCTCTACAGTGTGTCGACATGTTGACTTGGCCTCCTCGACCACCATAAATGTCTACAATCGAGCGCATGTCAAACTTAATCAGACGGAAACTCCAGGATCGTCCACGAACAGCCTTAAGCGCCCCTGTACCGACCGACCAAGTGCAACAGACATGGAATTGCAATCCACAAACTGACATCTGCCGCCTGTACAACCCAATAGATGCACGTTTACATGCTTGCGTTCAACGTTCTGGCGGTTACAACAGTTAATAGTGCACCAGCATTTCAAATTTGCAATGGCTTATTTCGCGCTTACATTAACCTGCGATCTTGCTAAGGCACTCACTTAAATATATTACCTTGACAAATGTATACCCAAAATTTTAAACTCTGTTAATTATTTTTTGTTGTGTTTTTTATCCGTCAGTGTATTTGGAACAGCGGGGGCATGTAATTTTCTAACTCTATGCAATTTAGTCATCAATTGACAGAAGAATCCGTGAAGCATCTACATAACTATATCCAACTTTTCAATGATAATCCTTACAGCATTGAAACTTTAACTGCTGGCCAAAATTTATCCTCAGCCTTAGCCAAATCCAAAAAAGAACGATGGATAGAGTTACTCGAGAACCTTGATATGTCTAAAAGCAGTCAGAAAGCCTGGCAGTTGCTGCGACGCCTGAACAACGACCCTGTCCACAACCATGGCCATGCAAACATTGCACCAGATCAAATTGCACATCATCTAATTCAGAATGGCAGGGTCAATTGTTCTAAAGATAGAACAAAACTCAAAAGAGAACCTGAACGTGAAAACAACCACCTATCCAATGACTTCACCTTACAAGAACTTAGAACCGCAATTCAGAAATGCAAAAATGGTAAAGCGCCTGGTCTAGACGACCTAATGATTGAGCAAATTAAACATTTTGGTCCCATCACGGAAAGATGGCTTCTACAATTCTATAATGGTTGCCTGAAGCGGAAACAGATCCCTGCCACCTGGAGGAAAACTAAAGTTATTCCCTTACTAAAACCTGGAAAGGGTGCAGCTGATCCCAAGAACTACCGACCGATTTCGCTCCTTTGCCATTTGTATAAAATCTATGAAAGAATGTTACTAAATAGACTCACTCCTATTGTTGAAAAACAACTCATACCTCAACAAGCAGGTTTTCGACCTGGAAAGAATTGTACAGCACAAGTCCTTAATCTGACTGAACATATTGAAGAGGGATATGAAAAAGGATACATTTCCGGGGCTGTCTTCGTGGATCTCACAGCAGCATATGACACCATTCAACATCGACAATTATTGCACAAAGTCTACTACATCACTAGAGACATTAATTTCACCAGAACTGTGCAGACACTTTTGGAAAACCGGCGATTCTATGTGGAGTTCCAAGGAAGAAGGAGTAGATGAAGTCAAAGGAATGGCTTGCCTCAGGGTAGTGTCCTTTCCCCCATATTGTTCAACATATTTACAAATGACCAGCCTCAACCTTCTCTTACAAAGAGTTTCATCTATGCAGATGATCTTGCCTTAGTCACACAAGCCAGAGATTTTGACACAGTAGAAAACCAGCTTACTGTTGCTCTCAAGGACCTATCTGAGTACTACAGAGTCAATAACTTAAGACCGAACCCTACTAAAACTCAAGTTTGTGCTTTCCACCTACGCAATCGAGAGGCCTACAGAAAACTTACAGTGTGTTGGGAAGATCAAGAGCTTGAACATTGTTTCTACCCCAAATATCTGGGTGTCACCTTAGATCGAACGTTGACCTACAGAAAACACTGCACTAACACTAAGCAGAAAGTTGCTGCTCGTAACAACATCCTGCGGAAGCTCACTGGCAGCGTTTGGGGTGCAGATCCCAAACTACTAAGAACATCAGCCTTGGCCTTGTGCTATTCCGCAGCTGAATACGCATGTCCTGTATGGTACAAGTCATCTCATGCAAAGCAGGTTGATGTGGCACTGAACGAAACCTGCAGGACAGTAACGGGATGCCTCAAAGCTACACCTATTGATAAACTCCATAAACTAGCAGGTATTGCTCCTCCAGACATAAGGCGTGAAGTCGCAGCCAAACTTGAGAGACATAAAGCAGATCATAACACCGACCACCTGCTACATGGATACCAGCCACCAATTAGTAGACTCAAATCTAGGAGGAGCTTTATGAGAACTACTACACCCCTCACCGGTCGGACTGGAGCAGCCAGACTATCTCAGTGGACAGCAAAATCTGACAGCAATGATTGGATGACTCCTTCTGAGACCCTTCCTCCTGGTGGAAATCAAGTCTGGACAGTGTGGAAGTCTCTAAATCGGCTCAGGAGTGGCGTCGGACGAACTAAGGACAACCTGTTTAAATGGGGCTTCATGAAGGAATCTTCCACCTTGTGTGACTGCGGAGAAGAACAGACAACCAAACATTTAATTAACTGTCCTAGATGTCCTGTATCATGTTCCACACAAGAGCTTGTTGATGTTTCAGACAATGCTGCTGCCGTTGCACAATTTTGGGCTAATACCGTTTAGTTTGTTCTTTTATGATTTGACCTGATTTGTTATATTGTATATATTGTAAATATTGTTGTAATGTTTTTGACTCGAAATAAAAAAAATCAATTTGCGAACAAAAAGTATTGAGCATGTTCATCTTCGCCGAACGAAGGTCAGTAGCAAGATTATAGAAGCGGTGATATTAGTGTATCGTCCACTTAGGGTGAATAATTTTTTGTCTAGTGTGCTTATTTTCTAAAGCTGCATACATTATCTAACATAAAGCACAAGAGACAACAAATATCAGCCAATGGTAAGAGAGTTTTGCGGTCAGATAAGATACAAAACTATTTTAAGTGGTTATAGTGCACAGGGATCAATAAGCGACTTTCCTCTATGCACGATGCGCGTGGTGGTTAGCCATAGGTACCAGTTTATGACGTGCTCTCAAGCACGACAATAACGTAGCATCGACCTACCAGAAGCCATGGCACCCGCAACAGTGGGTGACAGTTACCGATCGCTAAGATCGTATCCACGGAAACGCACCTCGTCAGCGACTTCTCGAGGGCCGATTCAGTTGGAAGTGATCCTGTTGCCGTTGCAGCGGTGAGAAGGAAGGAGAATTACGTTCCGTGGTATCAGTACGGGGAGGTGAGTAATACGTTGGATACAGTGCTACGTAACAGCGCCAAGTTGTTTGGATTTGGTACTACGGAGCTATAAACGCTGGGTGCGCCGAACGGTCGACACGTAATGCGTTTCGTGTGTCTTCAGAACTTAGTAATTGCTACAGACATAAGCAGTTACATTGAACTAGATTACTTATAACGAGGAAGAAGCAAACATTGTGGTGTACATTGTAGTTGCAGTTTTTTACTGAGTGCGTTTTGCTGTTAGTAAAATGGAAAAGACGTGTGTTACCGTGACTTACTAATGACCCTCTTGAACGTTCATATACAGTATGGAGTTCAGCGGATTGTAAGAGTCACAGTAATGCCCTTTGGTTCTATTTTCATTCCATTCGTTATTTATATCTCGGATTCGCACCCCACTGTGAACAGTGTCAGGTTGTGTAGGATGTATTATGTTTACATGTTTAGCAGCTGATGCTAGTGGCAACTTAATTCACATGACATCTACAATAACAGAATAAAAGCTTCACATTAACTCGACGTATTCATTCCGACAACTGCGCCGAATTTTCAGCGATGTACTTCACGAGGGAAGTGGGATTATCTTGGATTTATCTCCATCGGAATCTGTGATTTTCAGCTAGGTTGTTTTTTTTCGTTCCTTTAGGTTTGTTTCATGAGCTGCTTTACCACCTAATGAGAAAAGTAGGCACATGCATTAAAAATATGTCTGTAATATGTTTCACATAGGCTTCAGATAAAGTGAAGTTTACGATAAGCACCTTGATTTTCACGGCTAATACTGCTAACTAGGACCTCATATATTTTCTCATGTTACTGAAACATGCAATCTGTGTAAATAATAGTTGCTTAGGAGATGCAGGTACAATAATCTCGTCGAGTAATGATAATGATAAGAGTGGTGAAAGCAGAGAATGATATACAATACTACGTTCTTAGCTCGGTTTGAGGCGCCATGTCACGGATTGTGCGGCCCCTCCCGCCGGAGGTTCGAATCTTCCCGCGGGCGTGTGTGTGTGTGTGTGTGTGTGTGTGTGTGTGTGTGTGTGTGTGTGTGTGTGTGTGTGTGTGTGTGGGTGGGTGGGTGTGTGTGTGTGGGTGGGTGGGTGGGTGGGTGTGTGTTTTGTTAAGTTAAAGTAGTGTGTAAGTCTAGGGACCGACGATGTCAGCAGTTTGGTTTCTTAGGAATTCACACACATTTGAAGTATGTTCTTAACTGCAGTTCTTTGGATAACGTCAGGAATATTCCACATCCAAAATTTCACAGCAGAATTGTTATTCCAGCGTAGATCCTTGTATAGCAAAAATTGTAAATTTGTGGTAACATCTTATGGGACCAGACTGCTTAGGTCATCGGTCCCTAAGCTTACACACTACTTAACATAATTTAAACTAATTTACGCTATGGACAACACACCTCCGGGGGAGGGGGAGGGGGAGGGGGGTGGGGCGGGGGGGAGAGGAGAAGACGCCCTAGACAGCGCGGCTCCTTGTATAGCATTCTCAACTTTAATAGCTGCGTAGTTAAGTCAAGAATTCCGTACACCGAAAACTGAGAAAGGAGCGAAGTATGACTCCACTGAACGGAACACTTGTGCTTCCCGTTCTTTAGTTGAATTGTACAGTAAAAGTTACATGTTGGACCCCGTTGATTTCTTATAATTTGGATGCGGTATACAAATAGCCTGAGTTTTGATTCTTGTAATGTGATTTCTTATCGGAACTATCATATTGGTGAGGTAGCTAATAAAGATTCTGGATGGTCTTATTACTATTCTGTTAACACCTTGACTCTCCATGCACGTAGCAGACGTAGAACACAGGGTACTGAAGGTTTTTTTTTTTTTAAAAAAAAAGGTACACGGATGTTATGAAAATGTAACTGTAGCCGGCCGAAGTGGCCGTGCGGTTAAAGGCGCTGCAGTCTGGAACCGCAAGACCGCTACGGTCGCAGGTTCGAATCCTGCCTCGGGCATGGATGTTTGTGATGTCCTTAGGTTAGTTAGGTTTAACTAGTTCTAAGTTCTAGGGGACTAATGACCTCAGCAGTTGAGTCCCATAGTGCTCAGAGCCATTTTTTTTGTAACTGTAATTGGTGATTGTACTGTGGATTATCATCAGAGGTGACACTGAACCCCATGATAAAAAAAAGCTGAGAAACGATTCTTGGTGTTGTAGCTCTCATGGGCACTTATCTACGTATGTAATGCAACGAAATAATCAGCAAACTTTTTTCTATCGCATGACAAAAAATTTCTCCATTTATCTAGCACTTTTATTAATTTTTTAAAGAAAAGTGCCTTAAATACGGAGTGAATGTTGGGAATGATAGATAGTTCCCGAACTTGGAAATCTTTCAGCCAATGAGAAAGCCCATAATGTCACAAGCTGCTGGAAACAAAAATGAAAGAAAACCATTCGCTTTAGGTTTGACGATTTACCTTACAGGTTAGGAATAATGTTCTCACGTTGGAAGTAGACCACTGCGTCTATAACGAAACAGAGAACCTGTGAGAAGTGCCATTATACAATGAGTCTGGTATCTACAGGGTGTTTCAAAAATGACCGGTATATTTGAAACGGCAATAAAAACTAAACGAGCAGCGATAGAAATACACCGTTTGTTGCAATATGCTTGGGACAACAGTACATTTTCAGGCAGACAAACTTTCGAAATTACAGTAGTTACAATTTTCAACAACAGATGGCGCTGCGGTCTGGGAAACTCTATAGTACGATATTTTCCACATATCCACCATGCGTAGCAATAATATGGCGTAGTCTCTGAATGAAATTACCCGAAACCTTTGACAACGTGTCTGGCGGAATGGCTTCACATGCAGATGAGATGTACTGCTTCAGCTGTTCAATTGTTTCTGGATTCTGGCGGTACACCTGGTCTTTCAAGTGTCCTCACAGAAAGAAGTCACAGGGGTTCGTGTCTGGCGAATAGGGAGGCCAATCCACGCCGCCTCCTGAATGTTTCGGATAGCCCAAAGCAATCACACGATCATCGAAATATTCATTCAGGAAATTAAAGACGTCGGCCGTGCGATGTGGCCGGGCACCATCTTGCATAAACCACGAGGTGTTCGCAGTGTCGTCTAAGGCAGTTTGTACCGCCACAAATTCACGAAGAATGTCCAGATAGCGTGATGCAGTAATCGTTTCGGATCTGAAAAATGGGCCAATGATTCCTTTGGAAGAAATGGCGGCCCAGACCAGTACTTTTTGAGGATGCAGGGACGATGGGACTGCCACATGGGGCTTTTCGGTTCCCCATATGCGCCAGTTCTGTTTATTGACGAAGCCGTCCAGGTAAAAATAAGCTTCGTCAGTAAACCAAATGCTGCCCACATGCATATCGCCGTCATCAATCCTGTGCACTATATCGTTAGCGAATGTCTCTCGTGCAGCAATGGTAGCGGCGCTGAGGGGTTGCCGCGTTTGAATTTTGTATGGATAGAGGTGTAAACTCTGGCGCATGAGACGATACGTGGACGTTGGCGTCATTTGGACCGCAGCTGCAACACGGCGAACGGAAACCCGAGGCCGCTGTTGGATCACCTGCTGCACTAGCTGCGCGTTGCCCTCTGTGGTTGCCGTACGCGGTCGCCCTACCTTTCCAGCACGTTCATCCGTCACGTTCCCAGTCCGTTGAAATTTTTCAAACAGATCCTTTATTGTATCGCTTTTCGGTCCTTTGGTTACATTAAACCTTCGTTGAAAACTTCGTCTTGTTGCAACAACACTGTGTTCTAGGCGGTGGAATTCCAACACCAGAAAAATCCGCTGTTCTAAGGAATAAACCATGTTGTCTACAGCACACTTGCACGTTGTGAACAGCACACGCTTACAGCAGAAAGACGACGTACAGAATGGCGCACCCACAGACTGCGTTGTCTTCTATATCTTTCACATCACTTGCAGCGCCATCTGTTGTTGAAAATTGTAACTACTGTAACTTCGAAAGTTTGTCCGCCTGAAAATGTACTGTTGTCCCAAGCATATTGCAACAAACGGTGTATTTCTATCGCTGCTCGTTTAGTTTTTTTATTGCCGTTTCAAATATACCGGTCATTTTTGAAACACCCTGTAAAAATAATATAGTTATGGCTGCAATGGAAGTAATAGGAATATCGTCACACGACAACTAGATGATAAACAACAATTTTCGACAGACAGTTAGGTATGGTATAAAAGGCACATTATTTCATGTGACTTATTTAGGAAACGTTTGCTGTCGATTGGAATGAACCTAGAAAGGAGTGTACTGAAATTTGTTTTAGGCATAATGAAATGGTTTACGGGAATTGCGTAATAG
The DNA here is from genome assembly GCF_023898315.1 of Schistocerca nitens. Taxonomy (NCBI): domain Eukaryota; kingdom Metazoa; phylum Arthropoda; class Insecta; order Orthoptera; family Acrididae; genus Schistocerca; species Schistocerca nitens. Next base: position 82,504,812 of record NC_064617.1, on the reverse strand, counting down.
GAAAAACACGAATCTATATTTGGCAAAATAAGATTGGTAAATAGGGAATGGGGGCTCTAGTAAGTGAAAAAGATACTATCTACACTTTCCGTTTTGCGCCATATTTGAGCAAAGCAATAGTGATACAATCAGCAAAAACAACGGAACTCATGGGATGATTTAACAGTATGATCGTTTCAATTCATATAGGTACTAGGATCCAATAACACTGGAGCAAGTACAAATGCAATACAAAAAGAGAGGTCAGTTATTAGAACGTACCTCTGCGACGCGAAAGCAAGTGAAAATTATCGACAAGACTTTTTGAATGTATATGAAGCAAACTAGAGACTACCAAGTATTCGTTGATGTATTTCGTTAACGGTACACCAGCAATTGTAATCACGAGTTGTCATCGTAGAGACGAGCTGAACAATTCACTAAATACACAAAAAGGTTCATTTCGCCTTTCTGTCCACTTCTATTCAAATAAAAGTCAAACAGCTCTTTGCACTGACTCGTTCCTTGTAACGATCTTTAAATTGCAGGCCATGTTCCTTCAATGGTGTTCGAATGTGCTTCAGTTTTTGTATCCTTGAAATAAATGCTGTGATTTACAGATAGGTGTTTGAAACCTTCATGTTTTAGGCGTTCATAGTAACTGAAACAATTAGACATATGGTTGTCCCAGGTACATACACTACTGACCATTAAAATTGCTACACCACGAAGATGACGTGCTACAGACGCGAAATTTAACCAACAGGAAGAAGATGCTGTGATATGCAAATGACTAGGTTTTCAGAGCATTCACACAAGGTTGGCGCCGGTGGCGACGCCTACAACGTGCTTGCATGAGGAAAGTTTCCAACCGATATCTCATACACAAACAGCAGTTGACCGGCGTTGCCTGGTGAAACGTTGTTGTGATGCCTCGTGTAAGGAGGAGAAATGCGTACCATCACGTTTCCGACTTTGATAAAGGTCGGATTGTAGCCTATCGCGATTGCACTTTATCTTATCGCGATATTGCTGCTCTCGTTGGTCGATATCCAATGACTGTTAGCAGAATATGGAATCGGTGGGTTCAAGCGACTAATACGGAACGCCGTGCTGGATCCCAAAGGCCTCGTATCACTAGCAGTCGAGATGACAGGACTCTTATGCGCATGGCTGTAACGGATCGTGCAGCGACGTCTCGATCCCTGAGTCAACAGATGGGGACGTTTGCAAAACAACAACCATCTGCACGAACAGTTCGACGTTTGCAGCAGCATGGACTATCAGCTCTGAGACCATGGCTGCGGTTACCCTTGACGCTGCATCAGAGACAGGAGCGCCTGCGATGGTGTACTCAACGACGAACCTGGGTGCACGAATGGCAAAACGTCATTTTTTCGGATGAATACAGGTTCTGTTTACAGCATCATGATGGTCGCATCCGTGTCTGGTGTCATCGCGGTGAACGCACATTGGAAGCGTGCATTCATCATCGTCATACTGGCGTATCGCCCGGCGTGATGGTATGGGGTGCCATTGGTTACACGTCTCGGTCACCTCTTGTTCGCATTGACAGCACTTTGAACAGTCGACGTTACGTTTCAGATGTGTTACGGCCCGTGGCTCTACCCTTCATTCGATCCCTGCGAAACCCTACATTTCAGCAGGATAATGCACGAACGTATGTTGCAGGTCCTGTACGGACCTTCCTGGATACAGAAAATGTTCGACTGCTGCCCTGCCCAGCACATTCTCCAGATCTCTCACCAACTGAAAACGTTTGGTCAATGGTGGCCGAGCAACTGGCTCGTCACAAGACGCCAGTCACTACTCTTGATGAACTGTGGTATTGTGTTGAAGCTGCATGGGCAGCTATACCTGTACATGCCATCCAAGCTCTGTTTGACGCAAATGCCCAGGCGTATCAAGGCCGTTATTACGGCCAGAGATGGTTGTTCTGGGTACTGATTTCTCAGGATCTATGCACCCAAATTGCGTGAAAATCTAATCACATGTCAGTTCTAGTATAATATTTGTCCAGTGAATACCCGTTTATCATCTACATTTCTTCTTGGTGCAGCAATTTTAATGGCCAGTAGTGTATTTTCTTCAATTATTTCCAAAAGTACCTACTTAGATTTCTCTTGGAAAACAACAAAAAACACTTATTAGTGCCTTTTTCGATAGCTACGAATACCCAACGCCCTGTCGCGTTATTCCTTTCTCCAGACTTTTGCCAAACAGTCAGTCACCAGTTTCCACAGTTACATCTTTTCCACGAAGTTTTTAATTTTTCTCTGAACACGCGGCAATACAATTGTCCTATAGTATTCTTTACAATCAACAACACAAGGAGTGCCAAGTTGTAGCTCGTAATAATTTCACTTGCTTTTACATCTATGCAAACAAAAGTATAAGAGACAGTCAATGAAAACCGAACACCCGCGCAATGAGACCATGAAATGGTTCCATTTAAAAGTAACCCCCACACGCGTTAGGATATTCGTGTCACTGGGAGACGAGACGATGTTCTGAAAAACGCAGTCGCCCACTGACAGATCCACAGCCGTACCCATTCTTGCACTTCATCATCCGACTCGAACCGAAGTCCAAGCTTGTCGTTCAAGTAGCCACGGTGAAACATCCGGTCTAACCGGACGACGTTTCAGTGTTTCCCAACCGAATCGCTGACCCGTAGTCTTCGTCGGGTTGGCAGCGTGGTGGCGGGCGATGTCGTGCAGACAGGATGCTTCCGTCCGACGCATTTAGACTTCATGGCGCGCCGCAGTTTCTGCAAAGTGTCTTTGTAGGGCTGCGCATTGATTGTGGTCCCAAGTCGAGGAAATCGACTAACAGTCTAAGAGAACGTCATCACCACCTTTCTGGAACTTGTATGAACAGTGTAACGTATTGCTATCATTACGACATTTCTCATCGAGGCATATACGTTATCTCGCATTTCTAGCTGCTTCTCTCACACAAATAATAAAAAAAATTCAGAAATTCAGGGTCGTCACCAACCCAAGCCCTTCCTAACCATTTAGAAAAAACGGAGCTGGAGAATTATTAGTTTAATTACTTTAATATTTAATTACAAGTATGCACATTTATTCAAGTAGCCAGATAAATAGCACTCCATGTCGTGCATGAAGCAACTTGATTAATTCGGGATTGGAAATCGGAGTAAGTGGGTAAGATCAGCACCACAGAATTTATCTTTCACGTAGATTATTTATTGTATCTAAGTATATGGTTGTACATCCTAACTACACATAACTGGTGCCTCACTAGACATATTTAAGCAAGAATTATTTGAAACTGTAACAGAGCATAATTTAACTACAGCAAGTAGAGACTCACACAAAACGGGGGTGGGAGACAATGATACTATCATCTCCTTTGCATTCGTACCATAAAAATATCTCAGTGGGATTCGCATTACGACTCCACACATGTACTATTCTGGACAGAGGTTTAACCAATGCACGAGGTTGTGCGATAATTATTCGACATACTAACTGCGTCTGCTGCTTGCAATCGGTCGAACTAGAGCACGTGGTGCATTCCGAATCAAACTATTGTGCTGCTTTGTAGAAAGCGTACGAAAGAACTGATATTCTTGCAGAAATTATATCTCATTAAACAAGTAAACTGTTAAAATAAAGCCTATTGCGGTGCCGTGGTGGACCAGAAGGGTCATTAATTACCAAACACGTGGCACAAAATCGACACACAAAGACAAAAACACCTTCCACAAAATATAAGATTATAAATCATTAAAAATCATACTCGCTTCGACACAGTATTACACTCACGTACGGTTGACGTGATCCTAACCAGCTTTTCCTAATCAGATTTACCGTTTGAAATTCTACTTCATCGTTGTTCAAAATGAACAAAGTAACTTCCACACTTTTAACTAAAACACCCAAAAATCGCCTATTTAAAGCAATATAATTATGGCAAATTCGGAAAAAGAACTCGCTTCACACGCTTCAGTTAAGCTGAAGTTCTTAAGTACTTCAACGGTTAAACATAACGAAGTCCTAACTCAACCTGCTTCCTATCACCTGAAACCCCCCTTAAGAGCTACGATCCGTACTCACCAAGCGTTTACCGAAGAGTGCCGCTTTCTCTTTCGAGATTACCTAGCTCGCTCCCCGTGCAGCGGAAGCTACCAGAGGGATAGTCCTCTGTCACCAGCCTCACACATAAAAACAGCCTTCGACTAAGATAGGTTTCCAGTACCTGAACAGGGAGATTTACCCAAGTTAGTTATCCTGTGCTCTGCTTCGAACGAGAAGCAACATCGTCTACTCCCTGCAGATGATGACCAACTCAGCGTTTCCCACAAAACAAAACCGAAGTCCCACATTAAAACACACACATAATATTCAATAGGCCTTATTTGAGCGCTCAGTCTTTCTGGAAGAGTTCATGAATTGAGCTAAAATCAGGCAGTAGAGTGAATAAGTTGTACCGAATTCGACATGAGTCTTATGAAACGACTTCACAGAGACGTTTCAACAGCTTTGGATTTCTTTGGTGGGGGGAGATGGATGTTTCCACTGTTGGCTTTGCCCGTTGTCCCCGCCCTGTCTAAATACTGTTAGACGGAATCTTCCTGTTACATAATAACGCCGTGCCCCACACAGCCAATCGGACGAAGACTACGCTTCAGTGATTTGGGCGGGAAACACTAAAACGTCCTCTGTACAGACCGGATCTTTCACCGTGTGTTTCACACCTTTGACAAACTAAAGACAGACATGCCTGGCCGTCGGCTTCAGTCGGGCGAGGAAATGCAAGAATGAGTGCGGTTGTGGATCCGTCAGCGGCCGACCGCGTTTTGCAGCACAGGAATTGTTGGTCTCGTCTCCCACTGAGACGAATGTCTTAACGCGTGTGATGATTACTTTTGCATGGAATCATTCCATGGTCCCGTTGTTGGGGATGTTGAGTTTCCATTTGACTGTCCCTCGTATGTCCGTAGCAAAATGGTACTTATCGGTAGTTTGGCACCTTGCAGAAATTTTCTCGTCCCCATTGTCCCATTTTTACCCGACACTTCCGTGTGGATCCGTCACTCAAACCCTTCTTCGAGCTTCATTGCTGACTGGTACACCTCACGCCTTCTCTCTTTCGCGAAGAATCCACTTGCCATACAGCAGTCTAGAAACTGCTTATCGTCTTTCAGATTATATATAAACTCCACATCAACGCGCTGGTTCGTTTTTTAAGACGCTAGAAACACTCACTCGAACCGAACAGTGGAACCGAAAAGTGGTCAGCGTGGCAGAATGTCAATCCTAAGGGCCCGGGTTCGATTCCCGGTTGGGTCGGAGATTTTTCTCCGCTCAGGGACTGGATGTTGTGTTGTCATAATCATCATCATTTCAGCACCATCGACGCGCAAGTCGCCGAAGTGGCGTCAAATAGAAAGACTTACACCCGGCGAACGGTCAGCCCGACGGGTGACCCTAGTCACACATCACAAACCATATAAAGACTATGTTATTCATCGATAACACACTATTGCAAGACACAGCGTACTTTTACAGACTGAAATTACAGAACGAAAGCAGCATAAGTCCAACACGCCATGATATACACATAACGAAAAGCAGGTCACTACTGTATCTCAAAGCTCAGTTCCCATTCAGGGGAAAAAGGAATTCTACACTGTGATACAGACATAGACTGACAGAGTAGCTATAAAATTCAGTATTTAAGGACAGCCACGGGAAACATGTTTCAATCGACATAATTATTACTTAACATCTGACAGCTGAAATTTCGCCTTCCAACCTAGCTTAGACATCTACATCTACATGGATACTCTGCAAATCACATTTAAGTGCCTGGCAGAGGGTTCATCGAACAAACTAAGGTACAGAACAGCTAGCCACCAAAGACAGGTTTTTCGCTATCACACTCGTTGGCTTCGTCGAATCACAACCAGACTGTTGCATTACAACCTGATCTGAACCTCTGGCTACGCTAAACATTAGTCTTTCACGAGCGGGCTATCGACAGCGTTTTACTTTTTATCCGTCGTAGCAATATGGCGATGGCCATTTAAATTTTACTTCTGGACCTCCGTTTCAAGATGGTGTGTTTTTCCACGACCCTGTTTTTAACTGGCGTCTCTTCCGTCGATTGGGATTGACGTGTAGTTGTTTTTAACACCTCTGTCTCCGTGTTTTGCAGTTTTGACATCGGCGCGTATGACACTAATTGTTTTTGCGCCCTGAAACTAAACAAAACAGTCCTTCACCACAGACAGATTTCTTACACTCACACATATGTTAAAAATTTCATGATATTTTACCAGTCACTGGGGTAACCATAGGGTCGTAAATCTGCATTTACATCTATACTTCACAAATCACTTTGAACTGCTTTCTAAAGGGCGCTTTCCATAGCACCAATTAGTAGGGCTTCTTTCAGTTCCATTCACGTTCTGGTCGTCGAAAGAGTGATTTATAAATCCCTCTGTGGGCTGTGATCAATATCTTCCTCACTGTCCCTATGGAAGCGAAATGTAAAGAGTTGTAGCACATTCCTAGATATTTGTAGATCAGAATTGACTGCGTCTGTTTATCGCGATATTTTTGATAATCTTAATCCAGTAGCGTTTTACAGTTAGGCCTACCGGTATTTTTTAAGATTAATATTTAGTACCATCTCAGACTTTCCAGCATCTGAAAGATAACCAACAAATAATACATAATACCACCGATACCCTTATCTTCGCTAACATAGTTTTTATTGCTAATTACCACCGTAAGATACATATAATGAAGACACTATTAGAATTATGTCGAAAGTGCTTCCTAATTTTATTAATTCCGCGCAATATAAAAGCCATTCCGTTTGGAATATAATTAGTCCATACATCTGATGGAGGATCTGTTTAAAACCAAAATATTACACTGGAGGGAAATCGTAAATCTTTTGTTTCGTAAGTGTGCATCTTCCGTCACCAGCGTTGCTGGAACTGCCACAACCTAATAAAGTTTACGGTTATTCCGGAAGAGGCACCACATACGTTTTTTTTTCTTATAAGGTTTGACATTTCCGCCACCAGAGGCGTCCCAAACGTCCTATTATTTCTGATTGGCTATATTACATTAACTTGTTCCATAGATAATGAATACGCCATTTCGTAGTGATGTGGGACGTGTCAGTTTAACAAAGTTTCCAATACACAATATTTTTTTCCGTTACTATTTCATATCTAAAAATCAGTCTATTGAGTAGGAGTTGTCATTCAGAAGTTCCTTTAATTTGTTTTTAAATGTTGGTTGATATTCGTCAGATTCTTAATGCTATTTGGCAAATGACTGCAGATTTTTATGGCAGCATAATTCACCCTTTTCTGCGCCAAAGTCAGATTTAACCCAGAATAGTGAAGATCATCCTCTCTTCTATTGTTGTGGCCATGCATTTCGCTATTATTTTTGAAATGGGATGAGTTATTAATAACAAATTTCATAAGTGAATATACGAGGTGTGGCTAAAAAAAAACCGGACTAGGACTGGTGAAACAATAAAACGAATGCAATAAGGCTGAAAGTCGCGTGGCCTGTCACGTGACTCTCGCTCCGCCTACTGCTCGAGCTTCATCTGCCTCCTGCACTCAGTCTGCCCGTGGCGTCTGTTTTAAGTAGTTGACGTTTTGTCTGTGCGTCGGAAAATGTTGAGTGTACAGAAAGAACAGCGTGTTAACATCAAATTTTGTTTCAAACTAGGAAAATCTGCAAGTGAAACGTTTGTAATGTTACAACAAGTGTACGGCGATGATTGTTTATCGCGAACACAAGTGTTTGAGTGGTTTAAACGATTTAAAGATGGCCGCGAAGACACCAGTGATGACACTCGCACTGGCAGACCATTGTCAGCAAAAACTGATGCAAACATTGAAAAAATCGGTAAACTTGTTCGACACTTTCCTTGTCAACTCCTGTTAACTCAGACACTGCTCTGATTGTTAAACGGCGATCTTGTCGAACAAGTTTACCGATTTTTTCAATGTTTGCATCAGTTTTTGCTGACAATGGTCTGCCAGTGCGAGTGTCATCACTGGTGTCTTCGCGGCCATCTTTAAATCGTTTAAACCACTCAAACACTTGTGTTCGCGATAAACAATCATCGCCGTACACTTGTTGTAACATTACAAACGTTTCACTTGCAGATTTTCCTAGTTTGAAACAAAATTTGATGTTAACACGCTGTTCTTTCTGTACACTCAACATTTTCCGACGCACAGACAAAACGTCAACTACTTAAAACAGACGCCACGGGCAGACTGAGTGCAGGAGGCAGATGAAACTCGAGCAGTAGGCGGAGCGAGAGTCACGTGACAGGCCACATGACTTTCAGCCTTATTGCATTCGTTTTATTGTTTCACCAGTACTAGTCCGGTTTTTTTCTAGCCACACCTCGTATGTGTGGCGAAGGTACTGTGAATATCCTGAGTTCCTTGTCTGCAAGGTGATCTCGGGTGGACTCCAGCTTTTATTCTGATTAAACGCTTTTGTGCAATAAATACTTTTTCTCTTAATGTCGAGTTACCAGTTCCTCTTCTGTCACTTGATTCTCTATCTTGGTTCAATATTGTTAGGTCACTCATCTAAAAACATTATTTGGTCAATTACTTAATTGTGTAGAGGTATTTTATTTACTGTCCATATTTGAAGCACACATTTGTATGTATTCTCAACTAATCAAAACTGTAAGTTGTTATGTCACAGGATGCCGATTTCAACAGGCTTGCAATCGCCATTGTTCAATGACGAAACAATCTGAGCTTCATTTGGCTCTTTCGTTGAACATTTTGTATCTTGCGTCAAAGAAAGGACTCGCCTTTGTGAAGATAAGGTCCAATAATTTAATTTTCTTCCTTTTGTCCCACTTCTGCAGTGTTGGAATTGTACTGAATTTTTCACTGGCAAAAAGTCAATGAACAGTGACTGAACCGAGCGAGGTGGCGCAGTGGTTAAACACTGGACCCGCATTCGGGAGGACGACGGTTCCAATCCCGCGTCCGGCCATCCTGATTTAGGTTTTCCGTGATTTCCCTAAATCGCTCCAGGCAAATGCCGGGATGGTTCCTTTCAAAGGGCACGGCCGACTTCCTTCCCCGTCCTTCCCTAATTCGATGAGACCGATGACTTCGCTGTCTGGTCTCCTTCCCCAAAAACAACCCAACCAAACAGTGACTGAGGTCATCCACAACGCATTGGCCTGAACATCCAGCGATGGGACAAAGGGAATGCATTTCTTTAAGATGTTTATAATTACAACGAGAATCAGTCCCATTGCTGTTGTATGTGCATTCATGATGTGGCAAAATGTGTATGCAAAACTTCTGAATCACTCGCGTTTTTTAAATGTTGCATGACTAGAAAATTTTTTCTTTGATGTAATTTACGCTAACTTGAAGGCACATTTCACAGCGAAAGTCGAGATACAAAACATTGTCAACTTCTTCTGCGGTAGGTATGTTCTTCGTTTGCTCTAATAGTTGTAGGTACACATTGTGCAATTATTTTGCCTACGATGCCTGTTCTGAAATTTATTCTGGGTTCTTCATCTGCTTGCTTTAATAGCAAGAGAGCAATGATAACAAAGCAGTCATTTGATTATATTTTCACAAGCGATTCATGTGGTAGGTTGTCTTGTTATATACTACTTTTTAGTTTGCGAGATTTCATATGTACACAGTGTGAGAAGCAATTAGATGCAGTACCAGATATTGTCACCTGGGCTGTATGTGATGAATAATGTTTTTTGTAGTTCCTTTGCGTGTTTTAATACCATAGTGTTACATCGGTGGCCAAGCTAGTACTTGTTTCGCAACTTATTAAGTCTCAGTTCCTCTCGTATACAAAAGCGGTAATTATTTCTCGGTGCATTATAGCAGCGTCTGTTAATTTTTCCTGTGTCATTCCTACAATAATGGCCATTAAAATTGCTGTACCAAGAAGAAATGCAGATGATAAACGGGTATTCATTGGACAAATATATTATACTAGAACTGACATGTGATTACATTTTCACGCAAATTCAGTGCATAGATCCTGAGAAATCAGTACCCAGAACAACCACCTCTGGCCCTAATAACGGCCTTGATACGCCTGGGCATTGATTCAAACAGAGCTTGGATGCGTGTACAGGTACAGCTGCCCATGCATCTTCAACACGATACCACAGTTCATCAAGAGTAGTGACTGGGGTATTGTTACGAGCCAGTTGCTCGGCCACCATTGACCAAACGTTTTCAATTGGTGAGAGGTCTGGAGAATGTGCTGGCCAGGGCAGCAGTCTAACATTTTCTGTATCCTGAAAGGCCCGTACAAGACCTGCAACATGCGGTCGTGGATTATCCTGCTGAAATGTAGGGTTTCGCAGGGATCGAATGAAGGGTAGAGCCACGGGTCATAACACATCTGAAATGTAACGTCCACTGATCAATGTGCCGTCAATGCGAACAAGAGGTGACCGAGACGTGTAACCAATGGCACCCCATAGCATCAAGCCGGGTGATATGCCAGTATGGCGATGACGAATACACGCCTCCAATGTGCGTTCATCGCGATGTCGCCAAACACGGATGCGACCATCATGATGCTGTATTCATCCGAAAAAAATGACCTTTTTGCCATTCGTGCACCCAGGTTAGTCGTTGAGTACACCATCGCAGGGGCTCCTGTCTGTGATGCAGCGTCAAGGGTAACCGCAGCCACGGTCTCCGAGCTGATAGTCCATGCTGCTGCAAACGTAGTCGAAGTGTTCGTGCAAATGGTTGTTGTCTTGCAAACGTCCCCATCTGTTGACTCAGGGATCGAGACGTTGCTGCACGATCCGTTACAGCCATGCGGATAAGATGCCTGTCATCTGGACTGCTAGTGATACGAGGCCGTTGGGATCCAGCACGGCATTCCGTATTACCCTCCTGAACCCACCTATTCCATATTCTGCTAACAGTCATTGGATTTCGACCAACGCGAGTAGCAATGTCGCGATACGATAAACTGCAATCGCGATAGGCTAGAATCCGACCTTTATCAAAGTCGGAAAGGTGATGGTACGCATTTCTCCTCCTTGCACGAGGCATCACAACAACGTTTCACCAGGTAACGCAGGTGAACTACTGTTTGTGTATGAGAAATCGGTTGAAAACTTTCCTCATGTCAGCAAGTTGTAGGTGTCGCCACCGTTGCCAACCTTGTGTGAATTCTCTTAAAAGCTAATCATTTGCATATCACAGTATCTTCTTCCTGTTGGTTAAATTTCGCGTCTGTAGCACGTCATCTTCGTGATGTAGCAATTTTAATGGCCAGTAGCGTATATTGTAGTCACGCAGTTAAATTGTAGAATAAACTACACTGTTATCCTTCACATTTTATCTGCATTATTACTTGCGTCTAAATGAATGCAATTTGGACATGTCCGACAGAACAGACACTACATATTTCTTTATCTGTATGGGCACGACGGCTGTTTGATAAAAAAGTTTCAATGTGGATGAACAACCAAAGTCCGAACTCCTACGAGAATCAGAAATCTGAGAGGAGGTTAATGGACGGGGCCATTGCAGTGCAGCAATGGGGAATTTGGGTCTGACGGAGTCGTGTCTGGATGGCCGAGGCTGTTGAGACAACCGTTCTAGAATGTGGACATCCAGGTTCGAGCCCCGATCAGGCACAATTTTTCAACTCTCGCCGTTGTATTGCTGCAGTGCCCTGTACAGCTAGATGTCATTGTTTCCTTCCTATCTCTTTCCCAGTCCAGTTTGCTTTCCATCCCTTCCGCCGCAATTATTGAAATACACTGAAGAGCCAAAGAAACTGGTATACCTGCATAATACCGTGTAGGGCCCCCCCCCCCCCCCCCCCGCGAGCACGCAGAAGTGCCGCAACACGACGTGGCATGGACTCTACTAATACCTGAAGTACTGCTGGAGGGAATTGACACCGTGAATCCTGCAGAGCTGTCCATAAATCCGTAAGAGTACGAGATGGTGAAGATCTCGAACAGAACGTTGCAAGGAATCCCAGATATGCTCAATAATGTTCGTGTCTGGGGAGTTTGGTGGCCAGCAGAAGTGTTTAAATTCAGAAGAGAGTTCTTGGAGTCACTCTGTAGCAATTCTGGTCGTGTCGGGTGTCCCATTCTCCTGCTGGAATTGCCCTAGTCCGTCGGAATGCACAGTGGACATGAATGGATGCAGGTGATCAGAAAGGATGCTTACATACGTGTCACCTGCCCGAGTCGTATCTAGACGTATCATGGGTCCCACATCACTCCAGCTGCACATGCCTCACACCATTACAGAGCGTCTACCAGCTTGAATTGTCCCCTACTTACATTTAGGGCCAATGGATACATGAGGTTGTCTGCATATTCGTACACATCAGTCCGCTCAATACAATTTGAAACGAGGCTCGTCCGACCAGGCAACATGTTTCCAGTCATCAGCAGTCCAATGTCAGTGCTGACGGGCCCTGGCGAGGTGTAAAGGTTTGTCTCGTGCAGTCATCGAGGGTACACGCGAGGGCTTTTGGCTCCGGAAGCCCATATTGATAATGTTTAATTGAATGGTTCGCACACTGACACTTGATGGCCCAGCACTGAAATCTGCAGCAGTTTGCGAAATGGTTACGCATCTGTCGCGTTGAACAATTCTCTCCAGTCGTCATTCGTCCCGCTCTTGTAGCATCATTTCCGGCCACAACGATGTCGTAGATTTCATGTTTTACCGGATTCCTGATATCCAAGGCATACTCGTGAAATGGAGGTACGGGAAAACGCCGTCTTCATTGCTACCTCGGAGATGCTGTGTCCCACCGCCCGTGCGCAAGCTATAATAGCACGGTCAAACTCCCATCTTGATAACCTGCCACTGTAGCAGCGGTAACCGATCTAACGACTTCGCCAGCATGCATAGGATGGGGCCCCTCCACGCCCACACCAACGTGGTGACCAAACCAAAAGTTCTACTGCCATCTCCGTAAACATGTTAGTTTTTGAATCAGGCGTCACAGGATGCGGGCTGTGATGTTATCCATGCGTCTGGGTAAGATTACTCATTAACATGGTCCATCAGGAGATAGAAGTGGTCGAAAACGATTGAAGGGTAGCGGTTGTAAGGGCAAAGGAAACAAAAAGTGCCAAGGCCAGCGGCAAGGGAAAAAAACCTCTGCGACAGTAGGACGGGTAGTAAGGGCAGTAGCGGCTTGCTAGCTGCGACAGAGCATGCAAGGTGAGGTAGGGTTAGCGTGAGGTATCGTGCATCGTTGCCTATGTGCTGCGTGGTCGTTAGCTGGGTCAGTCCGGGTGCTGCGGCTGGGCTCGCTCGTAGTCTCCTGGGCCGGCCGCAGTGGCTTCCTCCCTGTAACATAAGAGTTCGGCGCGGCAACGCATGCGTTGCTGTTAGGCCCTCTGCTGCGCCTTGTCGTCAGTGACTTGGTGCAGCTTCATCAGGCTGGTGCAGAACGGCGGCGATCGGCTACCGTTCAGCATCCTCCTCTACTGGACGCCGCAGCCCTTCCGTATTGTAGCTTCTATGAGCTCCGCTTGTTCAGAGAGCTGCGCCAATTCAGCGTCAGAGGAAGTATTACCGTTCGCTCGCGCTTGTGCGATGAAGGCTGCCCTTTTGGCTTCTCGATCCCTTGCGGGGCCGCTCCCGCAGCAGTCGGCGTTGCCACCGGTTCCGCTGGGGTAGCGGTTTTCTTCTTTGCACCTTTCACCTGCGGTGCTGCTGGGGCAGCCGCTGGGAGAGGCGCGCGAACGTCCTTCTGCGAGGTCGCAGGAGCGTTCGCAGGTACTACTGCGCTGAGGCCTCGGGCAAAGACTGCTCGCAGTTGCCTCGAGGCCTCTTCCTTCTCTGCAGCCACGGCGGCTGCGAAGGCAGCCCTCTCTGCCGCTATGGCTGCTTTGAGGGCTGCAGTGGCCTCCTCCACGGCGGTGCCGAGTTCGAGGTCACATTTCTTCTCGGGAGCGCGAGCTGCGTCCTGGCTGCCCGTTTCCGAGCGGTCGTCCCCGCCCCTGGCAGGTGGAGCTGCTACTGCGCCGTCCCTCAGCTGCGCCGGGCTGTTCTGCGCCCTACGCCGTTTCCGACGTCGTCTTCGCTTCTTCCGCTGCGTCGGTGCGGCTGCGGCCGCCTCGCCGCCCTCGGCACGGTTGCGGCTTGAGAAAGCCGCGCAACCGCGCCAACTGGCGACGTGCGGGCCGCCACAGCGGACACAAGTCGGCAGAACGTTGCTGCCGCGGTCGCAGGCGCGGCTGTCGTGCTCGCCGGAGCACTTGACGCACCGCGCCGCGTTGCGGCAATACTTCGCAACATGGCCCTCGCCCTGGCACCAGAAGCACTGGGGCTGAGGGTCCGTGGCGGTCGGGAGAGCCTCTGTCGTAACCGGGAAGCCCAGCAACTTCCGCAAGTCGAAGATGTCGCTCCCGCCGTCGACCGTTTGCACGGTCACGGCATAGAGCGGCGCCCTCTTCCTGTTGGTCCGGTTGTGCAACCTTGCGGTTGCCTTACCGTACCCGGCTCGCAGCAGTCCTTCCCGGACCGCTGCCTCATCACAGCACCGAGGTAACCCCTTGAGGAGTGCCTCGGTCGTCTTCATCCTTCCTACGGAAGGTGCCTTCTCACGCGCCGGCGGCGCGTCGACGATGTGGTCGGCCACTGCGACCTCGACCGCCCTGTGGTCGGCCACGTTTGCAGCTCGAACGCAGATCAGCGAGTCTGTGTCGACAGACTCGTAGACCACCTCGTTCCGAGCGCAGTTCGTCATGGTGTCGAACAGCGCTGTCCACCCGCCTTTGCACTTGACGTACAAAGGGGGGACAGGCCGCGACTCGTCTTCTCGGGAGTTCCTTGCACGGTCGGCAGACTCAGTGATTTGCACAACCGAAGGACTCTTCGTAGCGGCAGGTTTCCTCTGCGCACCCTTCTTTCCCATGCTGCGAGGCGCGGAACACGACAACGACAATTTGCTCTCCGCGGCGCCCACAGCACAGAAACCTCTTCACGAGCTCTCAACGGCCGAGTAAGCGTAGCGCGCAACGGCAGCGATGCGCTCGCCTCGCTAGCTGAGGCCGCTCTCAACGCCATATTGCGCCATTCACTTGTCTTATATAGGTGTTGCCGATCGCAGCGCCGTATTCTCCCTGTTCACATTTCTGTATTTGAATACTCATGTCTATACCAGTTTCTTTGGCGCTTCAGTGTATATGCCCCAGCTGCTTTATCATATCTATAACTTTTCTTATGGTTTAACTGTGTATCGAGGAAAAATTTCAAAGCAAGTGCCAGGTGAGTATTGTTCATAGGTATAGAAAAAGTTGTGTGGGCCATCCAACAACAAGTGATAAGCATTTCTTCGTGCAGTCGCCATACACATGATCACTAGTGACACAGGTCAACTGACAGCCTCCCTGATAGTTAGCGTTGTGGACGTGGTACTGACGACCAGACCGTCGGCGTCAGCAAGGTAGTTCTAAGCCAGATAAGCAGACCGAATTCTCTTGTGCACAGTGGGGCAGAACCCTGAAAAACTGACGAATATTTCGGAACTGCTCCAATATGGCCAAAATGGGTGTGATGGGGTGTATGACCCTTCTGATAACGATTAAAAGTAAAAATTGAAAAATCCAAAGTGTTGGATGCAACATTGCGAAAGGAATCTGGAAAAAAATGAATGAGGTGCACAAAAAATGTTTTCGGTGAACATTTACAATTTTTAAGATAAACTTTATTACAAAAGTGCCTCTATTACTGTCCTTATTTCAGAAAATATATATATTAGTAACAAAAATTGAAAGTTTTATAACTCGTCTTTATCTTCTATCTCACCGGCATTTGAATCCACTTAATCATTTGATTTCTTGGTGCTTACTGCAGAGGATTATAAGCAGTTTTCACTTTCCTCAGAGATGGTTTCCAGGAAATAGAAATATAGGGATCAGTTGCTGCCAGAAGTCTCACACAGCCTCCAGTTTTTCACGTGAGAAGACTTTCGGGCAAAGTTTGCGCGATATCGTCTTAATAACTTGTTTGTTGATTCCTGCGCGTCTTCCAGGAGCTGACCTATTGGTAAAAGCGTAGAAGCAATTACGTGCGGTCCATGGACTCTTGTTGGCATGTTGCACCATGTATACTCTTTGACATAATGCCTGGCTTTTTCAGTGGTATAGGCTCGAAAGTTTTCGACGTTAATTTCTGTTTTCTCAGTGTAAAGGACGGCATTTTGCACTGTCGCTTAAAAATGGCTCAAAGCCGGATTTGCGGTTAGTAGCTGTATTTTAAGGCTGTTTCACGAAGATAATAGCACATACTTATGGACTGAATGAAAAAGAAAGCGAAATTCCGTAGAATCTAAAACTTACGTCTTTTTTTTCTCTTGCGTTTTACTATTGTTAATTAATGGTTAATTATAGAAATAAGAGTTCATAGTTATGTATTACCTTCTGGAATAGCCTCATATTTTTAAGTCGGGCTTATTTCGCTGAACAAAAATATTACACCCGAAAGACGCAGTACTTTTCTAGTTCGGCGCGCGGCTTACAAACGAATGCCGCGTTGGACCTGGAATTCAACGTTAAGAAGAAACAGCTGGCCGCTTGTAAGAACTCGATTCAATACTTCCAACAATATTTCAGCCAACTTATTAAAGGACACTTGTTAACTCTGAGCTTCTCGTGATTCTCACCCAATGTGCTGCGCCCTCAGTGGATGGCTATGGGCCGGCCAGGGTGGCCGAGCGGTTCTTGGCGCTACAGTCTGGAACCGCGCGACCGCTACGGTCGGAGGTTCGAATCCTGCCTCTGGCGTGGATGTATGTGATGTCCTTAGGTTAGTTAGGTTTAAGTAGTTCTCAGTTCTAGGGGACTGATGACCTCAGATGTAAAGTCCCATAGTGCTCAGGGCCATTTGAGCCAATGGCTATGGTTGGCCCGGCCGTAGAAGCAGAAAGCCAGTCGTGTAGGCGATCCTCGCTGCACTGGCCTGCGGAGGCAGCAGCCGCTGGCGACCACGTGACAACCCTTGAGTGCAGGCCCGGCTGGTCTGAGGGAGACGGCGCCTCCTCAGCACAAACTGCTCTGCGTGACATGTGGATCTCGCCCAACTCCAGTGCGTCAAGGTCGTCTTGTTCGCTCAGGACAGCTGCCTTCACGATCAAATGTCCTGTCGTGCCTTCTCTTGTGCCCAATATCGGTCCTGCCGATTGCACTGCCATCAAACAATATTAGACGTAGAATGAGATTTTCACTCTGCAGCGGAGTGTGCGCTGATATGAAACTTCCTGGCAGATTAAAACTGTGCACCGGACCGAGACTCGAACTCGGGACCTTTGCCTTTCTCGGGCAAGTGCTCTACCAACTGAGCTACCCAAGCACGACTCACTCCCCAGGGAAGCGTCCTGGGACCTCTGCTGTTCCTGATCTATATAAATGACCTGGGTGACAATCTGAGCAGTTCTCTTAGGTTGTTCGCAGATGATGCTGTAATTTACCGTCTAGTAAGGTCATCCGAAGACCAGTATCAGTTGCAAAGCGATTTAGAAAAGATTGCTGTATGGTGTGGCAGGTGGCAGTTGACGCTAAATAACGAAAAGTGTGAGGTGATCCACATGAGTTCCAAAAGAAATCCATTGGAATTCGATTACTCGATAAATAGTACAATTCTCAAGGCTGTCAATTCAACTAAGTACCTGGGTGTTAAAATTACGAACAACTTCAGTTGGAAAGACCACATAGATAATATTGTGGGGAAGGCGAGCCAAAGGTTGCGTTTCATTGGCAGGACACTTAGAAGATGCAACAAGTCCACTAAAGAGACGGCTTACACTACACTCGTTCGTCCTCTGTTGGAATATTGCTGCGCGGTGTGGGATCCTTACCAGGTGGATTGACGGAGGACATCGAAAAGGGTGCAAAAAAGGGCAGCTCGTTTTATATTATCACGTAGTAGGGGATAGAGTGTGGCAGATATGATACGCGAATTGGGATGGAAGTCATTACAGCAAAGACGTTTTTCGTGGCGGCGAGATATATTTACGAAATTTCAGTCACCAACTTTCTCTTCCGAATGCGAAAATATTTTGTTGAGCACAACGTACATAGGTAGGAATGATCATCAAAATAAAATAAGAGAAATCACAGCTCGAACAGAAAGGTTTAGGTGTTCGTTTTTCCCGCGCGCTGTTCGGGAGTGGAATGGTCGAGAGATGTATGATTGTGGTTCGACGAACCCTCTGCCAAGCACTTAAATGTGAATTGCAGAGTAGTCATGTAGATTTAGATGTAGATGTAGACGTAGACGCCCCGTCCTCACAGCTTTACTTCTGCCAGTACCTAGTCTCCTACCTTCCAAACTTTACAGAAGCTCTCCTGTGAACCTTGCAGGACTAGCACTAGCAGGAGTGCTAGTTCTGCAAGGTTCACAGGAGAGCTTCTGTAAAGTTTGGAAGGTAGGAGACTAGGTACTGGCAGAAGTAAAGCTGTGAGGACGGGGCGTGAGTCATGCTTGGGTAGCTCAGTTGGTAGAGCACTTGCCCGCGAAAGGCAAAGGTCCCGAGTTCGATTCTCGGTCCAGCACACAGTTTTAATCTTCCAGGAAGTTTAATATTAGACGTGTGCATTAGAGATACGGAAATAATATTTGCATAATAAAAAATGTTCAAATGTGTGTGAAATCTTATGGGACTTAACTGCTAAGCTCATCAGTCCCTAAGCTTACACACTACTTAACCTAAATTATCCTAAGGACACACACACACACACACACACACACACACGCCCGAGGAAGGACTCGAACCTCCGCCGGAACCAGCCGCACAGTTTGCAGAATAACCATGACAATAAGTATATCCTTTTCTAACAGAACTACTAATTGGCAACAAACAATTATCATCACCGTATTAAAGCTCCTCGGTTTCTCAAGATGGATAATTAAATACTGTGGCATTTCGGCCTTCAAAAACGACTAATTCTCAGTGGTAAAAAGTCAGTATGCTGTGACTACATCTTGGCGCCACGGTCTCTTAAGAAAGGAACTCAGGCTTAACCTTTAACGTTCAAATATGATTGGGACAGATGAAGATAGAGGTACAAATTGAATTTCAAACTTCTTTTTCTAGAACTTTTAACATTGCAGCGCGTCAGCAATCGTGAATAATTTAATGATTATAAAGTATCCGCCTCGATTGCAAATAGAAACCGAATGTTGACCTAGGTTTCGGCGCGGATAACCACGCCTTCTTCGGAACACACTGAAACTACAAACTGCCTTAAGAGGCATGGTCCAACGTTAATACAGAACGCCCAAAAGGGCAAAAGACTCTCATAAAATGTAAAATAAACGGTACGTGTGTACCATGTCAATGGCTGTACTTGGCTCGAACGTCAGAAGCGTGCTTCCTCACCCCAGCCAACGTTCGGTGGGCCGCGGGCTCTCAGGTGGCGCCGGCAGCTATGCAGTGAGAATGTGTAGAAAGGAACGCGCATGCGCAAATTGAGAAATCGTCTTTTTCCATGTGACTGGCAGAAAATGTGTTACGAAAGTGATACGATGACCGGGCCAAAGGCGCAGGAAGTTAATGCGTGTCTATGTATAATGTCCTAGCTCAAGGGCAATTTTATAGTACGTACCGTATATTTTACATTTTATGCCAGTCTTTTGCCCTTTTGTGCGTTCTGTATTAATGTTGGACCATGCCTCTTTAGGCAGTTTGCAGTTTTAGTGTGTTCCGAAGAAGGCGTGGTTATCTGCGCCGAAACCTAGGTCAATATCCAGTTTCTATTTGCAATCGAGGCGGATTCTTTATAATCATTCTTTTTCTAGCCTGACACTGCAAGATGACTAAATTTTTATTTAGTATCTCGTTAGATCTGAGTGGACATGCAGTTAATAAACGTAGCATGCAGATGTTATTTCCTGAAGTATCCACAGATGCTTAACGAAATCCCATCTTCTGAGTTGACCACGCACGTCATTATAATTATCGGCATGCCAGCAGTGTGCTTGGATGTACTCCCCTGTTCTGATGACGGGTTTTCCTCTCTTTCACGAATACGTCCTTATCCTTCAATTTATGGAATTCTGAAAGCAAAAATGGTCATTCTACTGCTTCGCATGACTATTTTGGAATGCACTCCAATCACAAGCATAACATAGGGTTGACAATACGAACGAATACAAAACACTGTTATGATATTCATCACAGCAGTAACAGATTTACTTATATTGTTTCTGTAACTGAATTTATGACCTCACCGTACCTCTAGTTTTAAGGTACCTCTCACCAAATGATTACATTCACACGCGGTACTTCTCCTTCTCTACGATATTCAATATTACAATGACGGACTTCCTCCAGATGACTGTCGCATCCTCTGCTACGAGTACAAACAAAACACACAAATCCCCAACCTTCAGTTGATTGGGCTCATGTACCTTTACGTGATGTAGCATATCGGTATTCTGTCCTTTCCTACACCATCGCTTAGTGCCTCATGTTTCTGACTTACTTAAACACAATTAAAAAAAGTAAATCCTCACGGCTTGACACTCCATCGAATCCAGCAAAACATAAGAGGCTCACCGCTACGTTGCTACCAGCAATAACCGCACGGTACTTCCCACAAAGTGCTTCTAATAACAAATGTGCAACATAAAATCGTTCTTATACGTTAAAGTTATCAAAAAACTCATCTCCAATAATGTTTGAACGGTTTAAACTGTACCAGGAAGTCGTCCAATAATGTTTCAGCGGTTGAAGCTGTACCAGGAAGTCGTCCATATGCAATTCACAACAAAACTTATGCATGTCACTCTCCCTGATTCTTTATTGTACATTCACCCACGGTTGTGAGACTGGTTGTTTGCTCTCTAGCACTGCTTATCAATAAATAATTTTAGATTTGAAATATGTTACCATCGCTTTGATTTGCGGCTCCTGTGTGTGTCGATCTCCACAACGTTGTCATGAATTATTTACATCACGCGATGCAGTTCACAATAGATGTAAAAGAATCTATGTCGCATAAACTTGCTCTTTCCTGATCTTTTTCTTGTCTTGCTTCATCTAGTGCGAACTGAATTTGTGTTATGGTACCGTTCTGGGTTTCTTGACGTTTCTTAGCCTTTCCTGTATTCGATCCAGAGCCAGATTCACTGTTTCATGATGACATTTACGTTAGATAGGTGGATTATCAGCTGTCTCCCTTACTCTGTCGGTGAGTTGCTGATTCAGCAGTCCAAGCTTCAGAGCTAAACCTTTAGTGTCATGAGGCAGATTATTGTTGATATCTTGGGAATCAGTTACATGTTCATCCCAGGTCCTGTCTCAGTTATGGTAGGGGAGACGACATAATTTACAATTCACCTCAATATCCTGTCACAGGGGTTCCACGCTGGCTTATCGCGAGATGTAAATTGTTCATATTCTCTTGCGTGCTATGTAGCTTATCCAGATTCGAGAGAGAAATTGCGGTCCATTCTCTGTCAGTATTCTCTTCACACGTCCGACTACACACAGATAATGACTCTTGAAAGCCCTGGTTACTGTCTCCCCTGAGAAAGGAGAGAATCACATGCTATGAAATGAGCTTGACAGTAACCAAAATACAGGGTGTTTCAAAAAGAATGACGTACTTTCAAGACTCCATATTTATTGATAAAACATACTACAAACATGGGATAGAATGCAAAATACAAAATCTTAAACTTTTAGTTATGCTATTACAAATGCTCTGTGTCCACCAGCAGCGTGACCAATATGTCGAAGGTAGCTAAATTCGTCGTAAACTTTACACAATGTATTTGCTTTTACAGAAGTTGTTGCTGCTTTTATTCTGTTCTTCACTTCTGCGTCTTCACATATCCCCACAAGGAAATATGGCATGGGGTCATGTCTGGCTTTCAGGTAGGGTGTCACTGGGAAACCGGCGTACATTGTTGTGCCAGTGTGATGGAGCTCCATCCTGCTGGAAAATGAAGTCATCAGAGTCCTCCTGAAGTCGTGGTGTAACATCCACGAGGTAAATTTTAGCTACAGTGCGACGAGAGGAAATAATGCCTCTAACAGTTATAAACATTATCTATCCGACATATGAAAAAACAGTGAAATAAATGTTAATTATTTATGTAATATTTTATGATGTAATTGGACATCCCCCCCCATGAACCATGGACCTTGCCGTTGGTGGGGAGGCTTGCGTGCCTCAGCGATACAGATGGCCGTACCGTAGGTGCAACCACAACGGAGGGGTATCTGTTGAGAGGCCAGACAAACGTGTGGTTCCTGAAGAGGGGCAGCAGCCTTTTCAGTAGTTGCAAGGGCAACAGTCTGGATGATTGACTGATCTGGCCTTGTAACATTAACCAAAACGGCCTTGCTGTGCTGGTACTGCGAACGGCTGAAAGCAAGGGGAAACTACAGCCGTAATTTTTCCCGAGGACATGCAGCTTTACTGTATGATTAAATGATGATGGCGTCCTCTTGGGTAAAATATTCCGGAGGTAAAATAGTCCCCCATTCGGATCTCCGGGCGGGGACTACTCAAGAGGACGTCGTTATCAGGAGAAAGAAAACTGGCATTCTACGGATCGGAGCGTGGAATGTCAGATCCCTTAATCGGGCAGGTAGGTTAGAAAATTTAAAAAGGGAAATGGATAGGTTAAAGTTAGATATAGTGGGAATTAGCGAAGTTCGGTGGCAGGAGGAACAAGACTTTTGGTCAGGTGATTACAGGGTTATAAATACAAAATCAAATAGGGGTAATGCAGGAGTAGGTTTAATAATGAATAAAAAAATAGGAGTGCGGGTTAGCTACTACAAACAGCATAGTGAACGCATTATTGTGGCCAAGATAGACACAAAGCCCATGCCTACTACAGTAGTACAAGTTTATATGCCAACTAGCTCTGCAGATGATGAAGAAATTGATGAAATGTATGACGAGATAAAAGAAATTATTCAGGTAGTCAAGGGAGACGAAAATTTAATACTCATGGGTGACTGGAATTCGTCAGTAGGAAAAGGGAGAGAAGGAAACATAGTAGGTGAATATGGACTGGGGGGAAGAAATGAAAGAGGAAGCCGCCTTGTAGAATTTTGCACTGAACATAACTTAATCATAGCTAACACTTGGTTCAAGAATCATAAAAGAAGGTTGTATACATGGAAGAATCCTGGAGATACTAATAGGTATCAGATAGATTATATAATGGTAAGACAGAGATTTAGGAACCAGGTTTTAAATTGTAAGACATTTCCAGGGGCAGATGTGGACTCTGACCACAATCTATTGGTTATGAACTGCAGATTGAAACTGAAGAAACTGCAAAAAGGTAGGAATTTAAGGAGATGGGACCTGGATAAACTGAAAGAACCAGAGGTTGTAGAGAGTTTCAGGGAGAGCATAAGGGAACAATTGACAGGAATGGGGGAAAGAAATACAGTAGAAGAAGAATGGGTAGCTCTGAGGGATGAAGTAGTGAACGCAGCAGAGGATCAAGTAGGTAAAAAGACGAGGGCTAATAGAAATCCTTGGGTAACAGAAGAAATATTGAATTTAATTGATGAAAGGAGAAAATATAAAAATGCAGTGAATGAAGCAGGCAAAAGGGAATACAAACGTCTCAAAAATGAGATCGACAGAAAGTGCAAAATGGCTAAGCAGGGATGGCTAGAGGACAAATGTAAGGATGTAGAGGCTTGCCTCACTAGGGGTAAGATAGATACTGCCTACAGGAAAATTAAAGAGACCTTTGGAGAGAAGAGAACCACTTGTATGAATATCAAGAGCTCAGATGGCAACCCAGTTCTAAGCAAAGAAGGGAAGGCAGAAAGGTGGAAGGAGTATATAGAGGGTTTATACAAGGGCGATGTACTTGAGGACAATATTATGGAAATGGAAGAGGATGTAGATGAAGATGAAATGGGAGATAAGATACTGCGTGAAGAGTTTGACAGAGCACTGAAAGACCTGAGTCGAAACAAGGCCCCGGGAGTAGACAACATTCCATTAGAACTACTGATGGCCTTGGGAGAGCCAGTCATGACAAAACTCTACCGTCTGGTGAGCAAGATGTATGAGACAGGCGAAATACCCACAGACTTCAAGAAGAATATAATAATTCCAATACCAAAGAAAGCAGGTGTTGACAGATGTGAAAATTACCGAACTATCAGTTTAATAAGTCACAGCTGCAAAATACTAACGCGAATTCTTTACAGACGAATGGAAAAACTGGTAGAAGCGGACCTCGGGGAAGATCAGTTTGGATTCCGTAGAAATGTTGGAACACGTGAGGCAATACTAACCTTACGTCTTATCTTAGAAGAAAGATTACGAAAAGGCAAACCTACGTTTCTAGCATTTGTAGACTTAGAGAAAGCTTTTGACAACGTTAACTGGAATACTCTCTTTCAAATTCTGAAGGTGGCAGGGGTAAAATACAGGGAGCGAAAGGCTATTTACAATTTGTACAGAAACCAGATGGCAGTTATAAGAGTCGAGGGGCATGAAAGGGAAGCAGTGGTTGGGAAAGGAGTGAGACAGGGTTGTAGCCTCTCCCCGATGTTATTCAATCTGTATATTGAGCAATCAGTAAAGGAAACAAAAGAAAAATTCGGAGTAGGTATTAAAATTCATGGAGAAGAAGTAAAAACTTTGAGGTTCGCCGATGACATTGTAATTCTGTCAGAGACAGCAAAGGACTTGGAAGAGCAGTTGAACGGAATGGACAGTGTCTTGAAAGGAGGATATAAGATGAACATCAACAAAAGCAAAACGAGGATAATGGAATGTAGTGTAATTAAATCGGGTGATGCTGAGGGGATTAGGTTAGGAAATGAGACACTTAAAGTAGTAAAGGAGTTTTGCTATTTAGGGAGTAAAATAACTGATGATGGTCGAAGTAGAGAGGTTATAAAATGTAGACTGGCAATGGCAAGGAAATCGTTTCTGAAGAAGAGAAATTTGTTAACATCGAGTATAGATTTAAGTGTCAGGAAGTCGTTTCTGAAAGTATTTGTGTGGAGTGTAGCCATGTATGGAAGTGAAACATGGACGATAAATAGTTTGGACAAGAAGAGAATAGAAGCTTTCGAAATGTGGTGCTACAGAAGAATGCTGAAGATAAGGTGGGTAGATCACGTAACTAATGAGGAGGTATTGAATAGGATTGGGGAGAAGAGAAGTTTGTGGCACAACTTGACTAGAAGAAGGGATCGGTTGGTAGGACATGTTTTGAGGCATCAAGGGATCACAAATTTAGCATTGGAGGGCAGTGTGGAGGGTAAAAATCGTAGAGGGAGACCAAGAGATCAATACACTAAGCAGATTCAGAAGGATGTAGGTTGCAGTAGGTACTGGGAGATGAAGAAGCTTGCACAGGATAGAGTAGCATGGAGAGCTGCATCAAACCAGTCTCAGGACTGAAGACCACAACAACAACAATTGGACATATCGATGTGTATCATACAAAGACAATGATAACTGTAAATTCCTTTTATGATCTGCGTTTGTCTTCGTTTTTACCTTTTGTTGGTTGGCTTTTGTAGGTTGCGGACGCAAGACGTATATCAAACTGAGGTCTGTTGAGAAATTGTAATTATTTGTTAATTATTACCTGAGAATAGAGTCCATTATTATTATTATTATAAATATGAGTGAATAATTATTTGTAACTTTAATTCATCTCTCAATAAGCATTATGGCCGGCCGCTGGTGGCCGAGCGGTTCTGGCGCTACAGTCTGGAACCGCGCGACCGCTACGGTCGCAGGTTCGAATCCTGCCTCGGGCATGGATGTGTGTGTTGTCCTTAGGTTAGTTAGGTTTAAGTATTTCTAAGTTCTAGGGGACTTATAACCTCAGCAGTTGAGTCCCATAGTGCTCAGAGCCATTTGAACCATTTTTTGAATCAATAAGCATTATCTGTGTTAATTATTTCTTTCCGCTGCAAGGAGTGCAGCCATTGACGATAGCGATTTGTATCGCGTTTTTATCTGTTTTCCTTACGAAAATTTCAAAGGTTTGCTTGATAAAAAAAGTCTAAATAGTGCACAACATGAAAGCAAAGTTTAATAAGCATTTCAAATACTTATCCTATTTTCTCTAACAATAGAAAGTCTCTATCAATTGTCTGCCGCCATCTTAACAATTACCTCAGCGGCAAATTCAAATTACGCAACTCTGCAGACATAAATGCCGAAGGTAATAAAAATGTCTAAAAATAAATGTGCACCGGTGGTCCCGAACTCATTTTAATGAAAATAATTCGAATCAGATTGGTTCTTTAAAAACAGTGCTCATAGCACGATCCATATAACAAACTCTTCTTGCTGATGTATGGAGCCGAAATTAATTACGCACGAGTTGCGAAGGATATTGTTTCAGGTAACATATGTCAGTGTTGTGCGCGGCTGATATTCGGTGGTTTTAATGATCATTTTGCTGAAGATAACTGTTTCCATCATAATCAATAGTTGTATAGAATCTGATGTATGAACTGTGATTTAGTGACACTTACACATGTAAGGTGTCAGGCAAATCCAACACCTTCCATGAAACCCCTGACATGATAAGCAAATCCAGTAGTATGTCACATAGCTCCGAATAAATCGTGACATTAAATTAACCAAAGTAATATGAGTAACGAGTGAGCAAATGGAATACCACAGACTAACACAAGAATGCCTAAATGCATGTCATACCTTCCCACCGTGAGACAGACGCAGTTCCGAGGGGAGAAACGGGAACAGAAGTCGGGAGCAGAACCGTGTTAAGCTGGAAAGCCCTACGATAAGGGACGGACACCCACGTCGCCAGCTAACCGCGAGGACCACCCCCCAGCCCATGTTAAAAGCTAGAGCCCTCCAGAAGAACAGTAAAGATCTTACGATAACACTAAAAGGACCACACCAGCTGCAAGTTTTAGCGTGAGACTTTTTCGCGTCTCTGTTACGTTGCAAACTTTAAAAACATTGCCCCACCACGAAAAGTATAACGTTTCTCATTGGATAGACAGAATTTTTGTAGGCGGAGCAAGGTTAACATTGAGACCCTGATTGGTCAGATGAAAACACAGCCAGATAGTTTTTTTAAACCACTTCCGGTCAATTGTAGTAAGGAGAAGTTAGGAGAGAGTTGCTTCCGAGACGGCGAGGTGAGCGGAGCTGTGCTGCCCGCCGCCCCCTGACCGACACCGACAAGGTAAGGAACGCACGCGATGCCGCATAACAGCGCATAAAGCTTCACTCAGAACTGCAGAAGTCTCATCTGTTACACCCCCTTTTTGCGTAATAATAGTGTCGATCGTCAATTAAAGCTCATGGTGTTCACATTTTCCACTTGAAGTAAAAATCTGAAACGCGATGATTTTTCTGTTATATAGTTATTGAGAAGCCACATCAGCCACTGTAATTTACGACAAGTTAGATAAGTAATTAAAGATAATTGAGGGTCACTGTAGACCAATTTGATAGTTTTCTCTTTTGTGAAACTTAATTTAAACCTAGATTATAGATGTGATATGGCATAGGTCATCCTTCGATCCATTGTAGAACTTGGAAACCCATTCAGGGAATATTCGTTTACATTTTTGTTGAACGCAGGTGGTTTTTACCATCCTGTATTAAAACATTTCCTTTTATCAATAGTGCAATTTATAAACAATGTTTTGTGAGTAGAATAAAATTTCCAATGGTAAACTTAACTGCTTTTTCGACGTTATTTTACCTGCTAACTAAAAATAGGAAAGTCTTGAACCCCTTCCTTGGTTAGTATTAAGATTCTTTTACAGGGAGTGCAGTGGAGCTGACGCTGAAATCATTAAGTATTTGGTTATATCATCGCTAGTCTCACTGAACTCTTCTGAACTCTACATGTCATGTGTGGTCTGGCGCCTCCTTACCAGCAATAGGTCCCAGGTTCAAACTAGTCAATTCCCTAAAAAAACACGCTCAGAGCGTCGTTGCGCGAAAGTGGTAGGGAGACAAACAGACACCACGCAGAATGTTAGACACAACTTACAGATAACACTTTAATACAACGTTAACTTGGAGTTCTTTAGCAGGGAGAAAAATTGTTTAGTAATTACTCAATGTAATAAAATAAGATTATCATTTTCATTTACAAATTAGTTAAATACCAAACCACTGAATAACACAGCGAACGCCACAGTGGAAAAAACCAATTCTGCATTATATGAAGGTAGCTCATTCCAGTCACTGAGGTTTCCTAAAACAAGAAGGGACTGTACACTTTCTCACGACAAGTGGCACAAAAAAAAATTCATTTTAGGCGAGTCTCTTTCGTGCTCACTAACGTCATCAGGGTTCTGGAGCCCGTACACCTACACATAATGCCGGTTTACTTTACCGCTAACATGAACTGTTGCTTCATCACTAAAAATGTATAAAATATATCGTATTCCATGCCCTCTAGCAGAGTATTGCTGGAGTCAACCAATGTCCTTTTATCACCAACCCGAAGATCTTGCACTAATTGTAGTCTGGTTTATAGACCAGACGACAACATAGTACTCGCCAGACAGTCCTCTGAGGCACGTTCTCTGCTTGTACAGCAGGCAGACTTTCGTGGACTCCGCTCAAAGTTTAGCACAATTCTTTCCACCATGTTGTCAAAAGTGCGAGGTAGACCTCGACTCTTTATCTTCCCATAAACATCCTGTCTCTGCAAATTGGTGATACCAAAGACGAACGTTTTTGGGTACAGGTGGATCAGTGCCGAAATGCCGACGAAAAGCACGCTAAACCGAAATCACTGACTCGTTCTTTGCAAACTGCAGCACACAAAACGCCTTTTGTTGAATGGGCGCAATCTTACGTCTGACTGACTGCAGTTTGAGAAGACGCACTGACTGACAACTAACGCCGATTTTCTGAAACTCTAGGTCACGCTCATTCAGACATCATACATTATCTTTCCAGCATGTCCCATGTTTCGTAATTATTACCAACCAAAATCAGGTAATTCTTTTTGAAGTACCCTGTGTACTAGCTACGTCTACACGAACGCTGGACAGAGCCAGAAAGATGTGAGGCGGCTGTTAGTTGTCATAGTGTTAAAATATATGGTCTCTCGGAATTTGCGGATACGTTTGCGTTGTCTGAAAATGTCATGACTCAAGTGGATGT
Source organism: Schistocerca nitens (assembly GCF_023898315.1). Taxonomy (NCBI): domain Eukaryota; kingdom Metazoa; phylum Arthropoda; class Insecta; order Orthoptera; family Acrididae; genus Schistocerca; species Schistocerca nitens. Next base: position 82,475,652 of record NC_064617.1, on the reverse strand, counting down.
ACTACACGAGCTTGTTAACAAATTCGTCCGGCACACACACCAACCAACTGTTTTCGTTGTGGTTAGTCTGCCTGAACAACATATTAGTTCTAACCATGTATGACAGAATGATATTCGCTGCATCGCCATCGTGCGAGGTGACATCCTGATATGAGCCAATATCAGCAAGAATGGCCCACAAAAGTTACGCCTTTCATGTACAGAGTATCGAAAGTTGTCTCCTTGAGCTCATTATCGTTTTCTCAGGTTAACCCAGTGGCTGTTCGATACAAGGCATCTGCCACGATATTCTCCTTGCCTGGTACCTACACGAGACATAATCTAAATTCTTGGAGGTGTACAGCCCAATGAGAACCGTTCATATATCAATTTTGCACTAATAAGAAATTTTAAAGCTCTATGGTTGCTAAAGATCTTGCTCATTCTTCTCATTGAAAGCATTTGAGTTTAGTGAACTCCAAACTACCGTCAGTGTCTCTAGTTTGGTCAATAAGTTGTTTCTCCCTGATATATTCAGAACGCCACTACCAAACGCTATGATCTACTTAACTTTTGTACCATTTTGTTCCACCTCTTGGAAAAGATGTACCCTGAGACCACTACAAGACGCGTCCATGGTTAGCCAGAATTCTTTGCTCAAATGAAGGTGGAACAGAAGTGACGCCCTTGCTAATGCTTCTTTGACCTGTTCGAATTGTCACTACTCAACTTCTGTCCAGCTCCCTGCAACGTCCTTTCTCTTCAGTCGACACAAGTTTGTAGTCACGACCGTCTCTTGTATAAACCTTTTAATTAAGCTCAGAAAGGCATGTACTTCTAGTTTACTTGGATCTGGTCGGATACTATCTGTAGAGATTATATGGTCCAAGAATTCTACTTCCTTACATCTGAACTCCAATTTCATTGGGTTGACCATATTTCCCTGATTCTGGAAAACACTAAGCAGCTGATCCAGTACCACAGTGTGTTCAGGCCACGTCTTCTCCACGACTATTAAGTCATCAACATACTTCACTCTGTCTCTTAGTGTTTCCAAGATCACAGTACCCAGCCCGTAATGAAGGCAGCTGAAGATACATCTAGTCTGAACGGTAACTTCCTAATCTAGTACCATGGTGCAAAACATAAAACTTCCATGTATTTTTGACGCTCAGTATGTAGTCCAACCTGCCAGTAATAAGTGCCCAAATCCGCTGATGTTAATATACGCACACCATGGAATTGCTGCAACAACTCCTTAACGTGTTCCTTGAGGTTTTCCCGACAGACTAGTTATACATATGTTTCCGGGGCGAGGTGTCAGATATCATTGTGAAATTTCCAACCTGCCAGTAATAAGTGCCCAAATCCGCTGATGTTAATATACGCACACCATGGAATTGCTGCAACAACTCCTTAACGTGTTCCTTGAGGTTTTCCCGACAGACTAGTTGTACATATGTTTCCGGGGCGAGGTGTCAGATATCATTGTGAAATTTCCAACCTGCCAGTAATAAGTGCCCAAATCCGCTGATGTTAATATACGCACACCATGGAATTGCTGCAACAACTCCTTAACGTGTTCCTTGAGGTTTTCCCGACAGAGTAGTTGTACATATGTTTCCGGGGCGAGGTGTCAGAGATCATTGTGAAATTTCCAACCTGCCAGTAATAAGTGCCCAAATCCGCTGATGTTAATATACGCACACCATGGAATTGCTGCAACAACTCCTTAACGTGTTCCTTGAGGTTTTCCCGACAGACTAGTTGTACATATGTTTCCGGGGCGAGGTGTCAGATATCATTGTGAAATTTCCAACCTGCCAGTAACAAGTGCCCAAATCCACTGATGTTAATATACGCACACCATGGAATTGCTGCAACAACTCCTTAACGTGTTCCTTGAGGTTTTCCCGACAGACTAGTTGTACATATGTTTCCGGGGCGAGGTGTCAGATATCATTGTGAAATTTCCAACCTGCCAGTAATAAGTGCCCAAATCCGCTGATGTTAATATACGCACACCATGGAATTGCTGCAACAACTCCTTAACGTGTTCCTTGAGGTTTTCCCGACAGACTAGATGTACATATGTTTCCGGGGCGAGGTGTCAGATATCATTGTGAAATTTCCAACCTGCCAGTAATAAGTGCCCAAATCCACTGATGTTAATATACGCACACCATGGAATTGCTGCAACATCTCCTTAACGTGTTCCTTGAGGTTTTCCCGACAGACTAGTTGTACATATGTTTCCGGGGCGAGGTGTCAGATATCATTGTGAAATTTCCAATCTGCCAGTAATAAGTGCCCAAATCCGCTGATGTTAATATACGCACACCATGGAATTTCTGCAACAACTCCTTGACGTGTTCCTTGAGGTTTTCCCGACAGACTAGTTGTACATATGTTTCCGGGGCGAGGTGTCAGATATCATTGTGAAATTTCCAACCTGCCAGTAATAAGTGCCCAAATCCGCTGATGTTAATATGCGCACACCATGGAATTGCTGCAACAACTCCTTAACGTGTTCCTTGAGGTTTTCCCGACAGACTAGTTGTACATGTGTTTCCGGGGCGAGGTGTCAGATATCATTGTGAAATTTCCAACCTGCCAGTAATAAGTGCCCAAATCCGCTGATGTTAATATACGCACACCATGGAATTGCTGCAACAACTCCTTAACGTGTTCCTTGAGGTTTTCCCGACAGACTAGTTGTACATATGTTTCCGGGGCGAGGTGTCAGATATCATTGTGAAATTTCCAACCTGCCAGTAATAAGTGCCCAAATCCGCTGATGTTAATATACGCACACCATGGAATTGCTGCAACAACTCCTTAACGTGTTCCTTGAGGTTTTCCCGACAGACTAGTTGTACATACACTCCTGGAAATGGAAAAAAGAACACATTGACACCAGTGTGTCAGACCCACCATACTTGCTCCGGACACTGCGAGAGGGCTGTACAAGCAATGATCACACGCACGGCACAGCGGACACACCAGGAACCGCGGTGTTGGCCGTCGAATGGCGCTAGCTGCGCAGCATTTGTGCACCGCCGCCGTCAGTGTCAGCCAGTTTGCCGTGGCATACGGAGCTCCATCGCAGTCTTTAACACTGGTAGCATGCCGCGACAGCGTGGACGTGAACCGTATGTGCAGTTGACGGAGTTTGAGCGAGGGCGTATAGTGGGCATGCGGGAGGCCGGGTGGACATACCGCCGAATTGTTCAACACGTGGGGCGTGAGGTCTCCACAGTACATCGATGTTGTCGCCAGTGGTCGGCGGAAGGTGCACGTGCCCGTCGACCTGGGACCGGACCACAGCGACGCACGGATGCACGCCAAGACCGTAGGATCCTACGCAGTGCCGTAGGGGACCGCACCGCCACTTCCCAGCAAATTAGGGACACTGTTGCTCCTGGGGTATCGGCGAGGACCATTCGCAACCGTCTCCATGAAGCTGGGCTACGGTCCCGCACACCGTTAGGCCGTCTTCCGCTCACGCCCCAACATCGTGCAGCCCGCCTCCAGTGGTGTCGCGACAGGCGTGAATGGAGGGACGAATGGAGACGTGTCGTCTTCAGCGATGAGAGTCGCTTCTGCCTTGGTGCCAATGATGGTCGTATGCGTGTTTGGCGCCGTGCAGGTGAGCGCCACAATCAGGACTGCATACGACCGACGCACACAGGGCCAACACCCGGCATCATGGTGTGGGGAGCGATCTCCTACACTGGCCGTACACCACTGGTGATCGTCGAGGGGACACTGAATAGTGCACGGTACATCCAAACCGTCATCGAACCCATCGTTCTACCATTCCTAGACCGGCAAGGGAACTTGCTGTTCCAACAGGACAATGCACGTCCGCATGTATCCTGTGCCACCCAACGTGCTCTAGAAGGTGTAAGTCAACTACCCTGGCCAGCAAGATCTCCGGATCTGTCCCCCATTGAGCATGTTTGGGACTGGATGAAGCGTCGTCTCACGCGGTCTGCACGTCCAGCACGAACGCTGGTCCAACTGAGGTGCCAGTTGGAAATGGCATGGCAAGCCGTTCCACAGGACTACATCCAGCATCTCTACGATCGTCTCCATGGGAGAATAGCAGCCTGCATTGCTGCGAATGGTGGATATACACTGTACTAGTGCCGACATTGTGCATGCTCTGTTGCCTGTGTCTATGTGCCTGTGGTTCTGTCAGTGTGATCATGTGATGTATCTGACCCCAGGAATGTGTCAATAAAGTTTCCCCTTCCTGGGACAATGAATTCACGGTGTTCTTATTTCAATTTCCAGGAGTGTATGTTTCCGGGGCGAGGTGTCAGATATCATTGTGAAATTTCCAACCTGCCAGTAATAAGTGCCCAAATCCGCTGATGTTAATATACGCACACCATGGAATTGCTGCAACAACTCCTTAACGTGTTCCTTGAGGTTTTCCCGACAGACTAGTTGTACATATGTTTCTGGGGCGAGGTGTCAGATATCATTGTGAAATTTCCACAGCGCTGCATCGGCATAACTGACGAACATCTTCAGATGTGGCAAACACAGTGCTGGGCTATGACCACTGTTTATGCCAGTCTGAGAAGAAACGGTCCAGGTATGATACATGTGATGCTTCTGCAGAGTTCAAATGGCCATTCCTGGCCAAGTACTGGTCGAGGGGCGTGCAAGAGCGTCTGTGTAAAGAAGTTTTTAAACCAGAATAATATAACGAGAGACCCACAAACCTTCGTTGATACTGAGAAAAATACGTCAACAAAACCAAGTATTGGGATGAACCAACAACGACAAGAGACATATTGCAAATTCTCAGAGCTGCTGGTCACCGTGCACAAAAAATTGGTAAATGTGCCAGATGAGGATTTGCCCCTATTCTTGTCTGTAGTACACAATAAATATCTGATTCTTGAAGATGTATGGACAGCGCGAAGTACGTGGCCGCAGCATCAGAATCACAAAGGAAATCGTGTGCTGACAACAATCAGCATACTGGCCGCTCCGGCTATCACGAGGGCAGACGTGAGTGTCGCAGGTCCAACAACCAGTCCCGTTCGTGCAGTCACAGCTTACAGTATCGTGATGGGAACAAGAAACGTGACAATTATGACCATCGTGAGAGATGTGACCAACATCGTGACCAGAACTACAACAACAGAGGTGATCGGATCGTCGGTGGGATGACCGTCGTAAGGAAAGATGTGAGAACCATTCGTGCAGCTCCGAGAATGGAGTGCACCTAGTAGAGGCTCACTTCGACAATCCTCACACTAAATCGTCAAACTGACTGAGACCGGCACGGGCCGCGCTGGCTCAGTCTCGATGGATTGTAGGACCATGGCTACCAACTTAAAGTTACTATTTTACAACGAAGATGTGAGCATGATGGATGAACTATGTCATGAGTTCAAAAATGGTTTAAATGACTCTGAGCACTATGGGACTCAACTGCTGAGGTCATAAGTCTCCTAGAACTTAGAACTACTTAAACCTAACTAACCTAAGGACAACACACACATCCATGCCCGAGGCAGGATTCGAACCTGCGACCGTAGCGGTCGCGCGGTTCCAGACTGTAGCGCCAGAACCGCTTGGCCACCAGCGGCCGGCTTATGTCATGAGCACAACAGCTGTAACCACCGTACAAAATACAATGTGCAAGTGGCTGGTAGCACTGCAGTAGTTTGGACACTAGCGTGCAGCTAAGTGGCATGTCAGGCAGACTATTTGAAACGTCCCCTTTCGAACAATTTTACACGACTGTGCTTATACTGACACACAGTATTTTTAGCGCAACGCAATCTGACTTTCAAAATTCCCTACAAAAGAATGGCCCTGACTAACATTAAACTATACCTTTCACAAATCACTTACCTCACAAAAATCTTCGCTGCTCAAGCTACTGCAATACAGCGAGCGCCACTACTGCCAGCTAAATAAAAGATTCAAACTATAGACTGCACACAGCACAGCCAGTGATTTTCATACAAAGGTGACGTTACCAATAAAAAAACCTAAACAGCCTACTTACATAGCCCCCATGCTACCCACAAAAAAAATTTACAAATTTTGTTGGGCACTGGCCAATACATATTTGTTAAATTTTTTTTCACAATTACAATAACAAAGAAGTCAAATGCACACACTTATTGATACAATGTTGGTCAAAAGCTAAACTTTCTCACAGTCCATAAAGACAGTCCTAACCGTTCATCACAGTAAAACATCAGTGTTTTTCTCAAAGACTGAGCAGTAAAAGACAATGCACACAGACGTAGTGGATTTCCATGCAGTCTTGAAGTAGTAGTGTTGTCCTTCCAACGGAAAGACAGTGCTGACTCGACATGCAGACAGGTAATGGGCCACAACAGAGTAAACCCACAGCAGAGTCAGTCGACGTTTTGAAGAACATCGGTAGGTAGGTCAACACAGAGTAGACCCACTGTAGTCCTGGTAGAGATTACGGTATTGGTGGGCCACCAGAGGTGCAGACCCACTGCAGTCCTGGTAGAAATAATGGTACTGGTGAGTCAGCAAAGACGCAGACCCACTGTAGTCCTTGTAGAGATAATGGTACTGGCGGGTCATCAAAGATGCAGACTGTAACATTATGTGATTGCCTTATCATTTTAAATCATTCATTAATCGAGCAGTCGCTCGGCAACAGCTACAGTTAGCAAATAATGTTGCGAAAATGTAAAAGGTGAACGACCTGTGATGTAACTTGTTTATTGTCGAAGCGCCGTCAGAGATGCTGTGAGTTATTGACTTTGAAAACCGCGGCGCGAAAAACGGACAGAAGAAGAACATTTTTACACATTTTGTTTAGATGTACGAGATATTCTCGATGAACAGTTACTCATTCTTCTCTTGTCTCCTGTAACTTGTGTCGGTCGCGCATGTCTTGCCGCCGTATTATTATTGTTAAAAGTTAATATTGTTCTAGTGTAAAGTAAATGTGTAATACTAAAAGTGCCTAGCAGTAGATTTATTGTGCGACGTGTATGTGAAAACGTCAAAGGAATTGTTTTCATTACGAGAAGGGCCAGTCAAAACGGCATCCATGTTAAATCCTTCATTGCAGTGTAAGTTCGTCTATTAACTGCCATAAATTCAGAGTTAAATGGAACTGGTGTATAGACTATTCATTTACTATAGAATCTATGTCTCACTTCTTCATGAAATTATTTAATTTTCTTTATGTTTCTGCCAAATAGAGAGTTCACAGTCACGAATTCTTTCGTCGAGTTCGGACGGAAGTTGCATGCGGCGAAATATTTTCTCCGCGCCATATTCTACTGGTAAATGCATGATAAACTACGGTCCCTTAGGAAATTTATGTTGAGCTATCCAAAAATAATTATATTTTGAATAGGCATTTACTCTCCTTTGCAATGCAACTTCCGACTGATCAGACGATCCAACAAGAAACAGCCGCACACGGTCGGCGTTCGCAAATATGTTTCCACCGCTGATTATAGCTATATGTTACAGCACAAAAGTAACATATTGTTATAATTAGAGACTACGAACGGGGACATTTATAACTGTATGTTTATGTATACACATTACGTAAACATATCGTTATAATTGGCGCCCGAACAGGGACCCGAATTAAAAAAAAAAACTTAAAGGAATAAAAATTTATGTAAGATAGGCATTGTGGAAATATTCATAAATAATTGTAGCTAATCTTGTGCTTTTTATTTGTTACATGACATCAAACGCCATCCAATAAAATTTCCATTGAGCGAAAGAAACGAGATATTCAGAGAAAATTACGGAAGAGAGATTTTTTTTTTGAACAGAATTTGTGCGAACATCTAGTTGCAACGCCCAAGGCAGTCATCAGTAACGTAAGTTAAAATTTCGTTAGCCGTAGCCAAGCTTCCTTAATTTCAGCCGACATTAATCAATTTGTGACGATCTTTATTAGTTGCAGTAAAATTTGCTTTGAATTCAGTAGATTGCATTTAGTAGATTAGTAATTTCTTCAAGTACTGTTTAAATTCCATTGTTGTGTATTGCATATCATTTGTTTTTAAATGTCCGCTGCCTGTTCACGGAGCTGACCAGCCTTAGTTTTCATTTATTTTGAACAGTGTGCAGCCATACTTTCTTTACGGTCCAGAATAGTCTCTTGTTCTCGTGACGTGCAACTCCCGACATTCCGAACTTGGACGTAGCAGTGACAACCGACTCGCAACCGATAAATTACATCTCTGTCGACAGCTGACGGCCGTAGCTCAAACGAACTTCATTTACTTACTGTTTATAAATAAGTGAGCTATGGCAGACGATAAAATGTCATCACTAGATTCAAAGGAACGGAATGAAACGAGTGAAGTGTCGCGTCGCTTACGGTCCCGCACGGTAATTAATAGGGCTGAGACACCAATAGAAACAATTGTAGAAAGTGAAGTGGGAAATCTTACGGACTTTGGTGCCTCACACCATAATGTTACCGGTACTGAACTAGACAATGCCAGCATAGTTTCTGCCACTAGTAGTCGTAGCCATATACCGGTTACAAGGGAGGCAGATGAAAGCAATTCAGGGGTAGTGACAGAAGATGTATTCAAACAGCTACTGACTCAAATAAGTCAAATGATGCAGGACGGAAATAGCCAATTGAAAGAGGAAAATCGCCAAATGGTGAATTCCATTAAAAATGATTTGAAAGAGGAAAATCGCCAAATGGTGAATTCCATTAAAAATGATTTGAAAGACGAAAATCGCCAAATGTTAGCCTCGATTGAAGATAAACTGTCTACAGTAAGCGAAGAAATAAAAACTGTTAGAGAAAACGTAGCCAAAGAAGTAGCAAAGCAAGTTAAGGATGCTGTTTCTCAAATGCGAAGTGGAATAATTATCGAACTGAATGACACTTTAGCTACCATGCAAAGCGAGACAGCTGACATCCGAAACGCAACCAAGAATCTTGATTCCACCGTAACCACGGTTAATCACAGATTAGACAGAGTAACTACGCAGGTAGAAAAATTAACCGAGGGAATGTCAAACTTGACTCTGGAAACGGAAACGAAAGTAAAGGAGAGGCTAGATAGTCATGAGAGAGAATTTAGAGAAAAGTATGAGAACTGGATTGCTGGAAAGGACAAATTTGTCGAAGATAAAATTAACAAAGACCTAGTAGAGACTGTGAAAGCAACCACTCTTGGTATCTTGTCAGCTCCTGGAAGCTCCGGAGATACCGTAATGTCTGAACTCGGTAGCATTAGGCGTACCCTTCAGCAAGAATTACCAAATTGGAAGCAAGAGGTAACGGAACAGCTAAATAACCTGAAGGCACAAGTGAGTAGTAGTTCCCGAATACAGAGACCGAATTATCCTAACTCTTTAGCCTCAGAGGAAGAAGATGAATTATTTCGGCAATTCCGAATACCTGTTGTATCTAATGAACACATTTCACCACCACATATTCCAGTTAGTCAACGAAACCAAGAATCTGACTCATTAGTAAAAATGATGAAGGAAGAAAGCATGATAAAGCATCGAGTTTTTCAAACCTTTAACCCAGAAAAACGAAATATCCACCCAATTGTCTTTCTTCGTGGATTCTCCGGCATTTTTCCAAATTCGTGGACTGATAGACAGCGTATCCAATTTGTTACCGGATATATAGGTGGCGAATCGGCAATATGGGGAACAGAAATGGTTGATAAGTGTCGAACATATGAGGAGTTTGAGCACTGTTTCCTCAGCAAATTTTGGAGCGAAGGTGTTCAGAAGCGCCTTCGTAAAGAAGTCTATAATGCAGAACAATTTGACCCCAGGAATAGTAGCCTGAGAAAGTACTTAGAAAAATATCTTGGCAAAATTAGGTATTGGGATAACCCTATCAATAGTAAAGATGTAATTATGATTCTCAAGTCTAAATTACCCATTTCGATTCGTGAAAAGTTGATAGCCATACCAGATGATGATCCAGATACCTTTCTGTCGATATTAGATTCCCTAGACCTGATCTATGAGGACATGAGAGCTAACAAACCGCGGAATACTCCGCACAATTCTTGGCCACAACATTACGACAGTAACGGCTATGAAAAGCCAGGGAACGGTTCAAAAAATAGTAACGATTGGCAAAACGGAAATAAAGGCAATGGGTATCCGCACAAAAGGAATAGACATAATCAACACAACCGATTCAATCCCGTGTATAACACGACTGGTAACCAGTACGGCAATCAACCGTACAAGCAGAAGTTTGGAAACGGTTTCAGTCAAAAAGGTTGGCAACAGCAGAGCGGATCGCAATGGAATGTACCGTACTCGCGCAGCCAACACTCAGATTACGGGCAGCAACAAACAGCTGATAACGCCCACTCATACCAATACAACTCCGCGCCTAGTAAAAATCAAGCGCAGGGAATGTACACAAACACACAGTTTAACGGCAAACCACAGTGTGAAGGTGGATTTCACAGTAACAATTCCGGAAATCATAATAGTAATAAAAATCATCAGACCCCGCGAAGGCATTACAATCCCCCTGTATTTTTCGCAAACGCGGAAGACAGTAACATGTATTGGACACCAGAACAAACGCAGAAACATTTTGACACGAGGTTTGTGCATAACAGTAATTTTGTTCCTCAGTGTTCTCATAATGTCAGATTGGTCGAACTTTCTAATGATGAAGGCCAATCAAAGCCACACAAACAGGAAAACTAAGTTCAGCATCTGAAAACTCCCTAAGTGATGCTATGAGACAGAATGGGGGCTACCACTTCGACGGAGAGACTAACCATGACGTACTTGTACTGAGATACAATGACGGGATTGACATGAGACAAGAATTATTACAAGAGAAAGAGACGACTGACGGTGATGAACCGATAGATGACCAAGTGCAAGCTATGACAAAACTTCCTATAGCCGGAATTTTGACGACTGTAATCCTAGATACAGGTGCAAATATTAATGCTATGTCCTTATGTTTCTATAAGCAAATTAATACATTAATTAAAATTCCAACATTACCCGTCCAAGGATGTTCAAGGTCAATTCAATTCCTAAGTGTAACAACATAAGTGCTAGTTTAGACGCCAGAATAAGACAAGCTCTAACAACGTTGACCACCCAAGCCAATTTACGCAAGAAGGCGTATGACAAACATATTAATAAGGTGTTAACTTATAAAGTAGGCGAAAAGGTCTTGCTAAAAACACACTTTAAACCATCGTTGCTCTTACACAAAAATCGAAAATGGCAAAGTCTTTTTGAGGGACCTTACGAGATCCTTCGTATACCGCATACAGGTTGTTATCTGATTTCTGATCCCGCAAATGGAAAAATAAAAGGGTTATACCATCACTCTGATCTTAAAAAGTATCATGCTACAGAATAAGTCAAAAGGAAAGCTTTATAATGGCAAGAGAAGGTTAGCCGCTAGTGACTAAGTGACAACTGATCTGACTTCGTTAAAAAAATGCTTAGAATAAATTACACGACAGTGAGTCTATCTTGCTATACAGCAGAGAATTTAAAATATGTTATCTTGAGCCATAATTTAAGTACAGACAAGCTGATAAATGAAAAAAAAATCTTGTTTAACAAAGAACGTGATCAACTCCAAGAACTCTAGTTTTAAGATTTAGTTTTAAGGAGATAATATTTAAGAGAGGAAAATGAAATATAAAGCGAAGGATGTGCCTAACAAGCCGGCTTCTGCGATATGAAATGCTAAAGAAGTGAAAATAAAACATAGTACGTAAGAAATTTTTTTTTAAGTTCAAGGAGCAATGATCGAGATATGAAATTTATTTTCGTCAAGGACAACGGTCACTTGACAATTATTGGTTCCTGATCCCACTAAAAAGGAAAACAAGTAACTAGTTTCTAAGTCAGCTATGTCTAGATTAAGTTCCAATGTACATAGAAATCTGGAACAGGTTCATCTCTGCATTAAAATAACGTAATGTTTACGAAGCATGTGAGTTACTTGTAAGTACCAACATGACCACGAAAGCGCTATCCTTCAGCTAGATAAACAAAGTAGCATTAATTGTAATTGCAATACGCAGGACAGATACATTCAAAGCCATAAGTGAAATAAATACCAAGTATAAGAGCGTAAGTGGCAAGGACAAAGCAATTATGACTTAAGGTCATATATAGAGGCCAATGCAGTGTAGCGCAAGCAGGCGTCAAGGCGAGAATAAAATGACGATGAAACCGCCGGCAAAACAAAGTAGCTAGTTTGTAATTGGAGCGCGTACGCAGACGTACGGCGCAAAGGAAAATTAATTTCTAAGTCATAAGGAACAAGGAGTTGTTTGCTAGATTTCTTCTTCTATGTACTATTATATCTATGTCTTTCTTCTGAATTTGTGTAAATATCCTAACCCGCCTAAACCCGTCCCGTAGACTTGACGTCACAGATTGAGAAATGCGGTTGACGTGGAAGGCTGATTTGGCATACGATTTTCAAAAGGAAACGCGTGAACGAAATCGGGAAAAGCTAGTTTTGAAATGTCTTTATTTTTCCTTTTAAAGTCAATCCGAGACGCAAACCGAGATCGCGATAAGGAATTTGAATATTTTCTTGAATGGTGTTCTGTTCTCATGTGAGAGGGCGATCAAATGTGACTGATTGATCCTCACATCTAGTAAAAAGGAAATTTTTGTTGAAATGACAGTGATAACTTTAATGAATCTAATAAATAGAAAGAACGATTGAAATGAATTAAAATAATAATAATTGCTAACAGATCGGAGAAACTAATGTATTGTGACTGTGAACTAAAAGCATAATTAGTCTTAGAGAAAGATGATGAACAATGTAAAGCGAAATGTTAAAGATAGTTACCAACAAAGTAACAGAAATTGAAATGGACATGATAATCGAAGCTCTCAATTAGCAAGCTTCAAAGTGAGACAAACTATTTGATTATAAACTGTAAAAAAAAATTGAGTACTTAGTAGTGTATAAGTGAATGCTTAAAATGGTGTGGAAGTCTGCCACAGACACGATGAAGATAAAAAGTGTTAAACGTGCAGATAGGCCGACGGACAATGATAGTCCGGTTGTATAACCGAAGGCGGTGATGTGATGACGTGCAGTGCATCGGAAACCAAGTGTGTTAGCTGCTTTGCAAAGTGCGAGCGCTAGCCTACCTTAAAATCTTCAAAATCGGCTGGAAAATGAGGAGACAGGGATGGTTTCAATGGAGTCTCTGTCCCTGGTAATCCTCGTCCCTCCGCACCAGCTCAGCAAACCACAAAATACCACAACACCATCGACGCAACGTGTTCACTGAACCGTGCGCGGAAAAGCTGAAGTACCGCGTGGAGGCTGGTGAGCGCCTCGAGTTGCGATTCAGCTCTAACAATCAGCCTGTGTCAACGTCCATCGACGCAACAAACGCGTTAAATTTAAAGTGATGTACTTGCACAGCACTCCCGCTGCAGTTCGACGAAACGGACTTTCCATGAAAGCCGCTCCCAAAATAAAAGACTCTTATATGAGTTCACAACATATCACATACTATGCTAATGTTATATCCCGTGGATGAAATGCGAACAGCCAAACCACACGCGAATAGTGACAAAGTCAAATTCCTATGAATCCCAAGTCCTAAAATTAGATTTAAGCTTAGTTCTTAGACTAATGGGTATTTATATTTTTTGTTACATGTAACGTGTGTACGTAACGTGCGAGTGAGACTCGCCCGCCAGAGCTGATGAAAAGTTTTCTACTCGGAGACCGCAAAGTAGCGATCCAACTTCTCAAGGGATAAGCTTCACCTGGAGAAGAATCAAATTTTAACTTACCTGTCAAATACACAAACAATGACAGTGTAAAAAATTATAACAACTAGTGAGCAATGGAAAATGGACACGTGTGAGAAATTCCATGTGTGAGAAGTATATGTGTATAAAAATGGACACGTGTGAGAAATTCCATGTGTGAGAACTATGTGTGTATAAAAAGATGAATCCTATGTGTTTTCTTTCAAGAGCAAAGAGCCTATGAGCTCTGGACAATAACTTGAGGCCACAAAGACGGTCGGTATGAACTCTGTAAAAAAAAGGACTGTAATGGGTATAATGTATAATGTCCATTGTAAACTTCGTAGATTTACTGTCTTAGTTTTTAAATTTTTTTGTGTATCTTTACCTTAAGAACTGACTTTGTCTATGAATGAGAGATCACCACATTTGTGTAATCCTAATAATCAAATGACAGGAATACTGTGTTTGATCAATGTAAATCTGTAAAGTACTCAATCCCATAATGTTAACGGCGACATGTGAATCTTGGTAATCTCCTTGATTTCCAAGATTCCCATGGAAGGCAATGTAACATTATGTGATTGCCTTATCATTTTAAATCATTCATTAATCGAGCAGTCGCTCGGCAACAGCTACAGTTAGCAAATAATGTTGCGAAAATGTAAAAGGTGAACGACCTGTGATGTAACTTGTTTATTGTCGAAGCGCCGTCAGAGATGCTGTGAGTTATTGACTTTGAAAACCGCGGCGCGAAAAACGGACAGAAGAAGAACATTTTTACACATTTTGTTTAGATGTACGAGATATTCTCGATGAACAGTTACTCATTCTTCTCTTGTCTCCTGTAACTTGTGTCGGTCGCGCATGTCTTGCCGCCGTATTATTATTGTTAAAAGTAATATTGTTCTAGTGTAAAGTAAATGTGTAATACTAAAAGTGCCTAGAGTAGATTTATTGTGCGACGTGTATGTGAAAACGTCAAAGGAATTGTTTTCATTACGAGAAGTGCCAGTCAAAACGGCATCCATGTTAAATCCTTCATTGCAGTGTAAGTTCGTCTATTAACTGCCATAAATTCAGAGTTAAATGGAACTGGTGTATGGACTATTCATTTACTATAGAATCTATGTCTCACTTCTTCATGAAATTATTTAATTTTCTTTATGTTTCTGCCAAATAGAGAGTTCACAGTCACGAATTCTTTCGTCGAGTTCGGACGGAAGTTGCATGCGGCGAAATATTTTCTCCGCGCCATATTCTACTGGTAAATGCGTGATAAACTACGGTCCCTTAGGAAATTTATGTTGAGCTATCCAAAAATAATTATATTTTGAATAGGCATTTACTCTCCTTTGCAATGCAACTTCCGACTGATCAGACGATCCAACAAGAAACAGCCGCACACGGTCGGCGTTCGCAAATATGTTTCCACCGCTGATTATAGCTATATGTTACAGCACAAAAGTAACATATTGTTATAATTAGAGACTACGAACGGGGACATTTATAACTGTATGTTTATGTATACACATTACGTAAACATATCGTTATAAGACCCACTGTAGTCCTTGTAGAGATGATGGTACTGGCGGGTCATCAAAGATGCAGACCCACTGTAGTCCTTGTAGAGATGGCCAGCAGCCATCTGGTGTGACTGCAGGTGCACAATCACCATTGAAGAGTCTTGCGGATAATATAGCAAGTCCATAAACCACCACTTGTGCACTCACAAAGTTTTTTTAATCGTCCTTAGAACCAGCAATGCTGTTATCCAGTCCCTTGCTGAATTATTAACACACGTGCAAACACTAACAGTCCCTACGTGTCACATATTGTCCATATAGTATGACCAACAGAAACGTGTGCAGTGAAATGGAACTTACAAGTTACTTAATTTGATGAACTGCTGTCAATTACAATTTTATAACATGAGAGTACAATTACAAAGGTACAAAATACATCATTAAAGAACATAACAATACAGATAACATTTGTAGTACAGGCTTTACAAAAGAATCAAAATAACATATACATCAATGTTACAGGAATTATGAGATAAGTAGATACATAAAAGTTCAGAATAACTTTCAAAACATCAACTTCACACATGAGCATTAAAATAAAACAAAATAAATAATGTCTAAGCATATTTACAAGGTAAATAACATATTATTAATGCCAATGATATTTGAGGATAACAGTATTCTTCATCATAGTGAATGTAGCTTAGTATTAGAAGAGAAAAAAATTCTATGAAACTACACAGAGACAGGAAGAAAACAAATACACAAGGGTACACAAACACATAGGGGGATAACACAATGGAAAGGACAGGGTTCGTTTTCAGTGTAACTTTTGGTACTGCAGTCCAACCCAAAACTTCATTCTGTAGATCTTTCGTCTTATTTCAACCTTTGGTTCCACCAAAAAAATCCTATCCAAGCATGCTTTCTGTATTTATTTCACATATTTCTTAACTCATTATTTATTTCCAAGAAAATCCTACCTATATCTGTTGTCCCTAAACCCTACTTTTTTGGTTCATATCCTCTTTCAAAATACCCTTTTTTTTTTGGCCAAAGCATTTTCTTTAAGCTTCTCAATGCATTTCTTCCAATCCATCATAGTTAGTTTCTTATATAGTCTACCCCCTCTTAAGCTAACTTAAATCTACTGAGCTCAGATGCTAAACTAAGGGACGAGGCAATGCAGCATCACATAAAACAATTAATATAAACAGCAATGAAAAAAAACGCAATTTGCGAAGCAAGCAGCATTAAGAAATTAGCAAAGCAATTGTACTATTACAACTAATCTAAGGCACTGTGCAGCAACAATAAAAATAAATCATTAGTAAAACTGGCTTAACAGAATAATACAAAGTCAAATTCAATAACACTATGCCTGGCAAACAGCAGCAACTTATACCTAAACATGACATAGCTCAAGCAGAAAAAATATTACAGTAAAAATGGCCATGTTTAAAACTTACGTCACATCTTAACACTAGAGTGATGCATCACAAAAACTTACTCTACGAAAAAAAATTACCAAGTAGTTGAAAAGAAAATTATGTATGCAGTTCCTATTATTAGTCCCTTCTTATTGTTCTTTCCATTCCAAGAGCTCCTTTTTCGAAGAATGTGGGTCATAAAATAATTATTTAATAGATCTGTTGACAGAAAGTGTTCACATTAGCAAATGAATTTTTTTTTTTATAAAACCCATGCTGCAACACAGCTGGAAACTAGATATCAAATGAAATAAGCAACTATGTACAAAGCAAAGCATAAGAACATCGTTCAATAGCCATGTGGCATTTCATAAGTAGTAAAAAAATATCTCATCTAGAAAGACAGTAGTCATAATCAGGTGTGTAGACAAACTATTTCTTGTCATTTCATTAGGCATTTCAGTTAATATCAGAAAGTACAATATGTTTCCAAGTAATGAGCGTGTCGCATTTGCGATGCTTTCTACAAAGGAACGTCAATAGCGAGGATAATGGCCTCCCCCTTTTTTTTCTTCTTCTTCTTCTCCACCTGCGCCACACACTAATGGCTTTTTCTCAAGGCGGCTGGCACACCTGGCCGCTCACAACGAATTACTTCACGGTCACTTACCTTTCTTAACGAAATATTTACGACAGCAGTTTTCGCTACAGCGACAGTCTCATATAAAAATTTCATAGGTCAAGAATTTGCGTTACAAATCTATAGAAACAAAATCATATGACTATAACAGTGTCCGAAAAATTTTCGTAGGCATTGTGGTACATTCACGCATTTACACACATTTCATAACTCTTAAAGTACGATTCTTGGTTTCCAACATCCTTTTTCCCTAACCACTACTCATTATTCCTTACTTTATTACACATATACATATTCGTCGACACATCTTCAATATTTCATCTTAGAAATCCGTAGCATAATCAAATTCCTCATATACGGTAGCATCATCTTATTGATCATAAACATATCTCAACAGCATAATACACATCGTCGTCGTAAAAATAACATCATAACACCTCAGTCAAATTCCTCAATCGTCGTAGCTTTCTGCAATAATATCAAAACCTAAAACAAAATTCTCTGCTCATTTCAATGGTGTCATCTACCTCAAACATACTTTAAAAATTATGATCCCATACCAAATACATCATTCAAAGCTCTCATAGTACCACAATGGTTCCGAAAAAATATGAACAGTTTACAAAGTACAGACAAAATACAGTTTCATAAGTGTGAAGTTATCCAACTGTGTAATTGCGTAAACATGTGTCACTGATGCAGTAAAATAAATGTTTGTTTCTTTGTTAAATAATCGGATAGCTGTGTAATTTATGTGTTAGAGAAATATGGTACCGATGTGTAAAGTTGTATAAGCAAATACCAAATTAGCTAGGGTTCCTTGTGGTTGCCACACACATGGTACACAAAGTAAGCGTGTACCCTCCTGAGGATTAATGTAATTATACCTCAGGTGTTACAGATTACAGCAATGGAATGACATGTATCACGGAAAACTTTCTTTGTAATTCAAAAATCTTGAAAAATAAATGGTTTAAGTACAAAATTGATCACTCAAATGCGTGTCCTGTAGCGTTAAATGTGCGTCTTGCTGTAAGATAATTCTGTGGAAGTGTCGTAGTTATCGTCCTCCGAAAGCTAAGTTCTGCAGAAGTCAATGTACTTACCTCATGATACACAAAAGTGAAATGCTTTGCGTATAGATATCTTAGTTATTACGCTAATTGCCGTGATGAGGAAAGTACTGTGTTGTAACGTATTGTTGTGCTATGGAAAAGGCTGTCTCCTTGTAGCTATACCACAAAAGTTACTACTAAAACCTGTTTTACTTTCCAGAAGATTTCAGAAAAACTGTGCAGATATAAAACAGATACACCGCAAAAGCAACATTGTAAATTGTCACTCATCAGTAGCGTCGTGATATAATCGTGTAGCTGTCAAAGAAACCAAATGCTAAGTCATCTTTAATCCCACAGAAAGTACTTCAAAAAGGATGTATTTTCAAGCAAACCAAAATGTTGCATTAAAATCTCATTAGCAGTACTGGTAAATGTTCTAAGTATGTAAGCCTGATAGTCGTTACGTAATCGTGCAACTAACAAACAAGAATGTACAAATACAACACTGTTTAGTCTGTTCACTATAAGAATGCATTCGTAATGTCTGTTTAAAAATGTTCCCTAGGTTCTAGGCTGGATATTTAACTTCAAACATTGTTGCATGTTAACAGTTTCGTAAGTCTGACAAAGCATACTAGAAATGTGAAGTGAAAAATTGTATGGCAAAGACTAAGTTATAAAGCAGATTATCTTTCAATAAACGGTTTTACGTGTAAAATGTGGTGTAAACCTTTGCTCTTCCTAGTACGCAGAGTTTCAATTTTAACGCAATTGTCAAGTGGTATACGTCGGTAAAGAATACTGGAATTTTTCTCAAGGTTAGCGTCTATGTTATTTTTCTCGGAGCCAGCGGGCGCACGCGGCTGCCTGCTTGTGCGAGTCATTGTCTGTCTCTTTGTTGGCGCGCGCCGTTATTGGGATTAGGAGACCTAACTTCTACAAATTCACTTTGACGAGAAGGCCCTGCCCTGTTTAAATCCCGGCAGTTCTGATGCAATTCAGGTCTGTCGTTACGATCACATCGTCTGTCGTCATGTTGGTAGTTCCTGTAGTTTCTTTCTTGTCGGTTAAGTGGTGGAGAATTTCTCCCTGAATCGTAACTGCGCACTGGACCGTTGCGTCTCAAGTTATTCTGTCTCCCGTAATAATAATTGTTTTGGTTCCCATATTGCCTGTTTCTCTGATTGTCTCTGTGATAGTCATTACCGCGGAGAGGTGATCTTTCCCTGTAATTATTACTACTCTGCCAACGGTTGTTATACGGGTGGTGTCTGTTTCGGTCACAATTTGTGTTGTGAGAATAGCCTTGTCGCGTCCAGTTATTATTTCTTTCATCGCGGAATTGCGACGGATGTGATCTGTAATTGTTGTGCTCGTGCGTTCCGCGATTGTCAGTGTCAATTTCCAGTTCTTGTAAGAGTCCTTGAAATGCTTCAATGTCGTCTTTGCAACGTCCTGCCAAAATAATATGTCGTAAATGTTCAGGCAGTTTGATTAAGCAAATGCGGATGAGTTCTGAGGGGCTGTATGGGTTTGAAAGATACTGATTCTTGTGTAACATGTCTTCAAAATATTTCACAAGACTGGAAAATTCAGATTGTTCGAAATGTTTCATCATTATGATGCTATGTTTTACTCGGTCTTGTGTAGCTTGAGACCAATATGCTGAGAGGAAGGCATGATAAAATTCTCCTTCGCTGTGGCAATCGTGAATGACCGATCGCATTCTTACAGCTGGTTCATTCTCTAAATAGCCACACATAAATTCTAATCTGTGTTCTAATGACCAGTTGGGAGGAAAACAATGAGACAATTGATGGAGCCACGCTTGTGGATGAATGTCGTTGCCAGAATTCTTAAATGTTTTAAATTTGCGTGTAGTAATAAACAGCTTATAGTCAAAATCATCGTGTCGGCGAGTAGCATATCGGTCATTGTTACGTCGTGTCGGCGGTTCCATCTCAAAATCCAATGCGCCTTGCCAATTTCTTTCATAATTTCCGAAATGTCCTGTGTTATTATTTTGCGGCTGTTCCGTATTTCTATGTCCCTCTTCCCGTATTGGGGCGCGAGTGTCCTTTGAAATACGTAATTCTTGTACTACTTGTGCCAACTGATCTTGCACTTCCCGGATTTCACTTTTGTACTGTGTATTGATATGATTTTGATTTTGTTTGAATTTTCTAATTTCTTCATACTCTTCAGTGTCAGTGAAGGCTACAGGTGTTGTGCCATTCAGATCATCATCTACCTTTGTAGATAAGTTAGTGACCTGATCCGAAAGTTCGGCTACTTTCTCCGATAGTGAACACATTTCCTCAGTGTGTTTTTCTGAACCAAGTTTCAGAGTGTCCATTTGTGTTGAAATCAAATCTACTGTGTCCTTCAAGTTTTCCTGAGTTTTTGCAAGTTGCGTAACCGAATCGGTAGATGCAACTGAGTCAAATTTAGCTTGCAAGGTCTCGTGATTTTCATGAACAGTAGTTTGCAGTTCTTTTATGGCTGCTTCGTGATTCTGTAGTGCATTTTCATGCCGCGAAAAAATAGGTTGAAAATGCTCACAAATTTGTGTTTTTACATCGTTACAAACTTTTTGACATTTCGATTCAATGTGATGTAACTCATTAGTTAAATCCTCACGTGTTTGTTCAAGTGTGGTGTCTAACTTTTGAAGATTTTGTTCCATTGCGTCTAACTGTTGCTGTGTTTGTCTCTGGTGTTGTTCCATTGTGTCTAACTTTTGAAGATTTTGTCCCATTTGTTTCTGATTTTGTTCAAGCGTTGTGTCTAACTTTTGAAGATTTTGTCCCATTGCGTCTAACTGTTGCTGTGTTTGACTCTGATTTTGTTTCATTTGCTGCATTAATTGCAATAATAATGTGTTAGTGTCTGGAATCTGTTTCTCTACACTTTTCGGCAGTGCATTTGCACCGGCAACATTCACATTTTGACAAGCAGAAAATGTGTTTTGACTTATTTGAGAAAACGGTGATGACCCAAAACCTGAATCTACAGTATTTGCGAAATTGTGTCCTGTCATTTCGGATTCCTGGGGCGAGCTGTTGCCGACCGACCGATCGATAATGCTTCCCTGCTCACTAATTGTTTCACTGTCTACGCCATTGTTTGCCGCCCGCTCCATTTCCCTATGCACAATTACCAAATTATTACTTTGAATATCAGTTAATTCATTACTCGGTGGCGCTAACACACTGCTTTCGTTTTCACTGTCATTTCGCAGTTTACTTTGGAGCCTAGTATTACGTTTTTCACACGCCATTATTGTCACAGTATTTCACACGACAACACAGAAAAACACAATTTGAAGAGCAAAAATAAGAGAACACATTAACATAACACTGAAAATAATATCTAGTTAATTGCAGCTGCGAAATACTTGGTGCAAATCTACATGCGTGCCACACCTGTTTTAATGTACAACAATGAAAGACTGCAACTACAAAGGAGATTCTCTCTACAATTACGCGCTAGCAATAAACAAAATCTACACTAATTACACAAACTACAAGAAAAAAAAATCAGAAGATTCCAGTGAGGTATCCTAGGCTAAGGGTCGACATATGAAACGTCCCCTTTCGAATAATTTTTACAAGACTGTGCTTAAACTGACACACAGTATTTTTAGCGTAACGCAATCTGACTTTCAAAATTCCCTACAAAAGAATGGCCCTGACTAACATTAAACTATACCTTTCACAAATCACTTACCTCACAAAAATCTTCGCTGCTCAAGCTACTGCAATACAGCGAGCGCCACTACTGCCAGCTAAATAAAAGATTCAAACTATGGAAAGCACTAACTACTGATAGGGATAGTTAGCAAATGAAAGATATTAATAGAGAACAAACAATGTATTTACCTTGATATCATCATATATATAGCAGTTCATGACAAATTACAAAACTCCGCCATCTCTCTCCCCACATCCACCACTGTTGGCGGCTCACCTCCAACTGCCCAACGCTACGCGCTGTTCACAGCCAGCTGCCTAACACTACAATGGCGAGTATTACAACAATGCAAAGCAGCCACAGACTGCACACAGCACAGCCAGTGATTTTCATACAGAGGTGACGTTACCAATAAAAAAACCTAAACAGCCTACTTACATATTTAATGGAATAAATGAGCGTAAAAAATTCCTCAGTGGGTGCAAGATTCTTCTAGCTGTTAGACTAAGATCCAAGACAATAAAACTTCAGGCTCTATTGAAAATCAGGCTCAAAAAATGGTTCAAATGGCTCTGAGCACTATGGGACTTAACAGCTATGGTCATCAGTCCCCTAGAACTTAGAACTACTTAAACCTAACTAACCTAAGGACAACACACAACACCCAGTCGTCACGAGGCAGAGAAAATCCCTGACCCCGCCGGGAATCGAACCCGGAAACCCGGGCGCGGGAAGCGAGAACGCTACCGCACGACCACGAGCTGCGGACGAAAATCAGGCTCAGAGAATTGTTATGGAAGCACTCATTACTCTTTGTCGCCGATTTAACAACCGAATGTTTTGCAGGAATTAATTTTTTGTTCGAGAGGAATGCATTGATCGTATTCTCCACGCATCAATTCCTTGCAAAAATAGGTTGCGTTGCATCGTATTAGACTTGATTACCACATCAAGAGGTCATGGAAGGGTGTTGTTAGTGAGCTCCCAATTCCTGCCCAGCATATGAGGGAAGGTGGTGGGAACAATTACAGGATATTATATGTTCCAAAGCGTGAGAACCAGGTTACCTTCATACCACACTACAGGATAACTTAGAGCGGGTGTTAACAGTCCACATTACAGTTTTCGAAGAGTGCTCGGAATCGTCCGTGGATAGGAATGTACATTGGACATTCATCCACACCAGACGTATTGCTACGCTTTCTTTAGTGCGGTAGGCTAAGCGGCTGGCTGGGACCAAAGAGATCCAAAAGATGCTCTATTGGGAAGCGATTGAACCTTCTAAGACCCCACAGAGCAGCGCACTTCATGCTGTAATGAAACTAGGGGGTAGTATGCGTCTAGTGAGCCCACCCGGCTGGCCGTGCGGTCTAACGCACGGCTTTCCGGGCGGGAAGGAGCGCCTGGTCCCCGGCACGGACTTGTGTCGAGGTCCGGTGAACCAGCCAGTCTGTGGATGGTTTTTAGGCGGTTTTCCATCTGCCTCGGCGAATGCGGGCTGGTTCCCCTTATTCCGCCTCTGTTACATAATGTAGGCGATTGCTGTGCAAACAAGTTCTCCACATACGCGTACACCACCATTACTCTACCACACAAACATAGGGGTTACTCTCGTCTGGTGTCAGACGTTCCCTGGGGGGTCCACCGGGGGCCGAACCGCACAATAACCCTGGGTTCAATGTGGGGCGGCGGAGGGGTGAAGTGGACTGCGGTAGTCGTCGTGGGGTTGTGGACCACTGCGGCTGCGGCGGGGACGGATCATCTCCGTCGTTTCTAGGTCTCCGGTTAACATACAATACAATACAATGCGTCTAGTAGTGATGTAAACTTGAAGGCATACTTCTCTATCTACAATATCGATCCCAGTAGGGAAACTAAAATGAATCACTTCTTTGAAGTAACTAATGGATTTAAAAATAGTTTCTGATGGTGTAGTCTTGAAAAGGCTCTGTAGAGTCGTTTCATAATACTGTTCCTTCATTTTATTCAATTACGACTCATGTGGTTCACTACGTAATCTTTCTTCCCAAGAGGAATGAAGAGCGGAACTAAGTGAAATTCTAGGCTATGAGCGATGTAAAATGCACGGATGTTACGGCATTGCATTAATATTTTAATATATGATGTTCTATATTTCATGATCCGCTCGTATCATGTTCCTTCCTCACTTTAAATTGTGTGTGCGTGAATGTGGGTGAATGAATGTATTTTCCTATCCTCGGTTTATTTTGTGGTGAGAGCGGAGTTGGTTGTCGTCTGCTGGGAGCAGGGGATGTGTGCTTCTCGTTAGAACGGGAGCACAAGATGACCAACTTACGATCCCTGTACTTGGGCAGAGAGATTTATCCCTTTTGGTCGTAGATTTGTTTGTCTGTCTGCTTGGTGGTTGAAGCAAACCCCTCTGGGAGCTTCCATTGAACCAGCAGTTGCGAGCATCTCGATGAAGAACAGACACTCTTCGTCTGGTTCTTGGTAAGTACGGATGTAGCTTCAAAGTTAGGGCGGAGATAAGATGTACGTAGAGTCACGTGTTGCCTAAGTTAAATTTCGTTGAAATACTCATAATTTCACAGTCAGTTTGTGCTACGAGATTTCGGTAGAAGTTAACAATTATGTTCGATAGTTATATAGATCGTACCTTGCCTTGTTTCTTTGGAACTACGTGAAGGGCAGGATCCACCACAAACATGATTAGATTGACCTAGCGAACCTATCTCTAGTGTGAATGCGAGTGTAATTGAAACTTCGTGTGTGTGAGAGATTTTATTTTTCTGTTCTTCCATGATTTTTCGAATCTATCTTTCATGTACTTTTATCTTCAGGTTGTAACTTGCACTAGAAATTCAAGAGCCTCCCATTCTACTACTGCACTGTAATGCGTCTTGTCTCTTGCTGATTTGAGTTGTGCACATTATACTTCTACAATTATCTGATCTTCGCGATTTAAATGGTACCTTTTGTAAAGATTTAGTTCAGTGGGTATCACATGTGCTTTGGATGATCGGGGGGCCCTCAGCCTTGTTAATTTAATTCTAAGTTATTTTGTTCGGTTCCTAAAGTGATCCTGACAAGGAATTTCGCCTATTTTGTGGCTTGAGAAAACTTTCTGTTCTTTCATCGGACTCTTGCGTGATCGATTTCACTGAGTGGTCACTCAGACTGTATGCACGGTGGGTGCACGATTGGCCATTGCGGCATGTACTACTTAGAATTCCACAAATGGCATACACCTTTCTGCACAGTATTGCGTGTCAGGAATGGTAATGTTTTGTTCTTCTCAGTCTTTATTTTTCTGTTGTATAAATCCAATGTGATGCTTTCCACATTACTTTGCGACTTTTTCTTTTTTTTGCTCGTTCCAAATTAAGTTGTCTTACGAGATCTCACTGGTGCAAGACATAGTAATTGAATTTGTTAATCACCCATGAACCATGGACCTTGCCGTTGGTGGGGAGGCTTGCGTGCCTCAGCGATACAGATGGCCGTACCGTAGGTACAACCACAATGGAGGGGTATCTGTTGAGAGGCCAGACAAACATGTGGTTCCTGAAGAGGGGCAGCAGCCTTTTCAGTAGTTGCAGGGGCAACAGTCTGGATGATTGACTGATCTGGCCTTGTAACAATAACCAAAACGGCCTTGCTGTGCTGGTACTGCGAACGGCTGAAAGCAAGGGGAAACTACGGCCGTAATTTTTCCCGAGGACATGCAGCTTTACTGTATGATTAAATGATGATGGCGTCCTCTTGGGTAAAATATTCCAGAGGTAAAATAGTCCCCCATTCGGATCTCCGGGCGGGGACTACTCAAGAGGATGTCGTTATCAGGAGAAAGAAAACTGGCGTTCTACGGATCGGAGCGAGGAATGTCAGATCCCTTAATCGGGCAGGTACGTTAGAAAATTTGAAAAGGGAAATGGATAGGTTAAAGTTAGATATAGTGGGAATTAGTGAAGTTCGGTGGCAGGAGGAACAAGACTTCTGGTCAGGTGACCACAGGGTTATAAACACAAAGTCAAATAGGGGTAATGCAGGAGTAGGTTTAATAATGAATAGGAAAATAGGAACGCGGGTAAGCTACTATAAACAGCTTAGTGAACGCATTATTGTGGCCAAGATAGATACGAAACCCACACCTACTACAGTAGTACAAGTTTATATGCCAACTAGCTCTGCAGATGACGAAGAAATTGAAGAAATGTATGATGAAATAAAAGAAATTATTCAGATAGTGAAGGGAGACGAAAATTTAATAGTCGTGGGTGACTGGAATTCGAGTGTAGGAAAAGGGAGAGAAGGAAACGTAGTAGGTGAATATGGATTGGGGCTAAGAAATGAAAGAGGAAGCCGCCTGGTAGAATTTTGCACGGAGCACAACTTAATCATAGCTAACACTTGGTTTAAGAATCATGATAGAAGGTTGTATACATGGAAGAACCCTGGAGATACTAAAAGGTATCAGATAGATTATATAATGGTAAGACAGAGATTTAGGAACCAGGTTTTAAATTGTAAGATATTTCCAGGGGCAGATGTGGACTCTGGCCACAATCTATTGGTTATGACCTGTAGATTAAAACTGAAGAAACTGCAAAAAGGTGGGAATTTAAGGGGATGGGACCTGGATAAACTGAAAGAACCAAAGGTTGTACAGAGTTTCAGGGAGAGCATAAGGGAGCAATTGACAGGAATGGGGGAAAGAAATACAGTAGAAGAAGAATGGGTAGCTCTGAGGGATGAAGTAGTGAAGGCAGCAGAGGATCAAGTAGGTAAAAAGACGAGGGCTAGTAGAAATCCTTGGGTAACAGAAGAAATATTGAATTTAATTGATGAAAGGAGAAAATATAAAAATGCAGTAAATGAAGCAGGAAAAAAGGGATACAAACGTCTCAAAAATGAGATCGACAGGAAGTGCAAAATGGCTAAGCAGGGATGGCTAGAGGACAAATGTAAGGATGTAGAGGCTTGTCTCACTAGGGGTAAGATAGATACTGCCTACAGGAAAATTAAAGAGACCTTTGGAGAGAAGAGAACCACTTGTATGAATATCAAGAGCTCAGATGGCAACCCAGTTCTAAGCAAAGAAGGGAAGGCAGAAAGGTGGAAGGAGTATATAGAGGGTTTATACAAGGGCGATGTACTTGAGGACAATATTATGGAAATGGAAGAGGATGTAGATGAAGATTAAATGGGAGATAAGATACTGCGTGAAGAGTTTGACAGAGCACTGAAAGACCTGAGTCGAAACAAGGCCCCGGGAGTAGACAACATTCCATTAGAACTACTGATGGCCTTGGGAGAGCCAGTCATGACAAAACTCTACCGTCTGGTGAGCAAGATGTATGAGACAGGCGAAATACCCACAGACTTCAAGAAGAATATAATAATTCCAATACCAAAGAAAGCAGGTGTTGACAGATGTGAAAATTACCGAACTATCAGTTTAATAAGTCACAGCTGCAAAATACTAACGCGAATTCTTTACAGACGAATGGAAAAACTGGTAGAAGCGGACCTCGGGGAAGATCAGTTTGGATTCCGTAGAAATGTTGGAACACGTGAGGCAATACTAACCTTACGACTTATCTTAGAAGAAAGATTACGAAAAGGCAAACCTACGTTTCTAGCATTTGTAGACTTAGAGAAAGCTTTTGACAACGTTAACTGGAATACTCTCTTTCAAATTCTGAAGGTGGCAGGGGTAAAATACAGGGAGCGAAAGGCTATTTACAATTTGTACAGAAACCAGATGGCAGTTATAAGAGTCGAGGGGCATGAAAGGGAAGCAGTGGTTGGGAAAGGAGTGAGACAGGGTTGTAGCCTCTCCCCGATGTTATTCAATCTGTATATTGAGCAAGCAGTAAAGGAAACAAAAGAAAATTCGGAGTAGGTATTAAAATCCATGGAGAAGAAATAAAAACTTTGAGGTTCGCCGATGACATTGTAATGATGTCAGAGACAGCAAAGGACTTGGAAGAGCAGTTGAACGGAATGGATGGTGTCTTGAAGGGAGGATATAAGATGAACATCAACAAAAGCAAAACGAGGATAATGGAATGTAGTCGAATTAAGTCGGGTGATGTTGAGGGTATTAGATTAGGAAATGAGACACTTAAAGTAGTAAAGGAGTTTTGCTATTTGGGGAGCAAAATAACTGATGATGGTCGAAGTGGAGAGGATATAAAATGTAGATTGGCAATAGCAAGGAAAGCGTTTCTGAAGAAGAGAAATTTGTTAACATCGAGTATAGATTTAAGTGTCAGGAAGTCATTTCTGAAAGTATTTGTATGGAGTGTAGCCATGTATGGAAGTGAAACATGGACGGTAAATAGTTTGGACAAGAAGAGAATAGAAGCTTTCGAAATGTGGTGCTACAGAAGAATGCTGAAGATTAGATGGGTAGATCACATAACTAATGAGGAGGTACTGAATAGGATTGGGGAGAAGAGAAGTTTGTGGCACAACTTGACCAGAAGAAGGGATCGGTTGGTAGGACATGTTCTGAGGCATCAAGGGATCACCAATTTAGTATTGGAGGGCAGCGTGGAGGGTAAAAATCGTAGGGGGAGACCAAGAGATGAATACATTAAGCAGATTCAGAAGGATGTAGGTTGCAGTAGGTACTGGGAGATGAAGAAGCTTGCACAGGATAGAGTAGCATGGAGAGCTGCATCAAACCAGTCTCAGGACTGAAGACCACAACAACAACAACAACAATCAGGCACCAGGTATTTAATGTAGTTAAATGATTTCCTCTCTTAAGATAGATGTTGTGCGGTGAATAAAAATTGTTTCATAAAGATTGTGCCTCCTGTACGTTTTTTATCAAACGCTAATTTAGTACGTTGCTAATTATATTTTTAAAAAAATAATATTTGACGCTCTGATTCAGTAAAAACTTAAATAGATCTGAGAGTCTCATTAAGGGCAATGAAGTGGCTAATTTATGCATTTATAACTAATTATTCTTGCTAAATTGCGTAGTTAATTTATTCTTTTTAAGAAAACTCAGTATTCAAAATTTTCCAGTTCAGTTTTTCTTACACTTCAAAAAGGGCTCAGGCTAGTGGCGACCGTGAAATTAATAGTAATATCAGGTCCAGTTGCTTTCCGGTTCTCAGTTAGGACATCTCACACACAGTCGACCATGACTAGGATGAGCTAGACGTGAATTCTTCGGATAATTAGATGTAGTTTTTATGTTTAGTATGAGGGTCACTCCAAAAGAAATGCACACTATTTTTGTAAAAATACAGTTTTCGTTCTGCATGTGTGAAGGTTTTACAGTGTGTAGATACATCCTTCCCACTTGTTTTCAAACTTAGTTCAACTGTTCCCGTGAGTGGCGCCGTCACAGCATGTCTTCAAGATGGCTGCTACACTTCACTTTCGTCAGAAGCAACGTGCTGTCATAGAATTCCTGTGCTGTGAAAACGAGACAGTGGGAAACATTCACAAGAGGTTGAAAAATGTGTATGGAGTGGCTGCTGTCGATCGCAGTACACGGGCACGACAATATTGAGGATTGTCCTCGCAGTGGCAGGTCTCGTACTGCACACACTCCAGACAGTGTGCAGAGAGTTAACGAATTGGTGACTGCTGACAGACGCATCACAGTGAACGAATTGTCACGCTACGTTGGGATAGGGGAAGGAAGTGTTTGCAGAATACTGAAACTTTTGGCGTTAAGAAAGGTTTGTGCCAGGTGGGTTCCCAGGATGTTGACAGTGGCACACAAAGAAACAAAAAAAACTATATGCAGCGAACTTTTGGAACAGTACAAGAATGGTGGAGATGAATTTCTTGGAAAAATTGTGGCAGGTGATGAAACACGGCTCCATCACTTTTCACTAGAGACGAAGAGGCAATCAATGAAGAGGCATCATGCAAATTCACCCAAGAAAAGAAATTCAAAACCACACCTTCTGCTGGAAAAGTTATGGCTACGGCGTTTTCCGATTCCGAAGGACTCTTGCTTGTGGACATCATTCCAAGTGAAACCACCATAAATTCTGATGCATATGTGACGACACTGAAGAAAGTTCAAGCTCAACTGACTCGTGTTCGACCACATCAGCAAAAGCAGGATGTTTTACTGTTGCACAACAATGCAGTCAAAAAACCATGGAAGCGATCACAAAACTCGGATGGTCAACACTGAAACACCCGCCTTACAGTCCTGACCTGGCTCCATGTGGCTATCATCTCTTTGGGAAACTGAAAGACTCTCTCCATGGAACAAGGTTTGAAGATGATGACTCCCTTGTGCACGCTGCCAAACAGTGGCTCCAACAGGTTGGTCCAGAATTTTACCGTGCGGGTATACAGGCGCTTGTTCCAATATGGCGTACAGCAGTTGAGAAGGATGGAAATTATCTGGAGAAATAAAAATATTGTTCCTAAGGGATGTATCCACACACTGTAAAACTTTCAAGCATGTAGAATAAAAGATCGATTTAAAAAAAAAAATTGTGCATTTCTTTTGGAGAGACCCTCGTATATATTTGTGAATTTCTCTCCTCACAGCGTTTCAACACATTCTGTGTTGTTTGAGACACTGAAGTTGTTCTCGTCGTTTTTTGTTGTTTATGTATTTTATTTTGTGATTTTTTTATTTTTATGTGATATTTTGTATTCTGTATTGTGTTTTGCGAGTGACGAAATTGGGTAAAGGTCGCATTTTTTAAGGCGTTTTCCCGTACTGTAAAATATAGTGGCCCGTGGTCAGTGGGCGTGGAAGTTGTTTATATTTTTTATTGTGTGGAATTTTTAACTCTAAAATATCGGGCTGAATATAGAAAATGAACCATTAGAACTCATAGCAAAGGCGGTGTTGGACTCATTTGATGAAACTGAAGAGATGGAAAATCGTGCAGATCCGGATTCAGGACATGAAGGATCTCGATAGACAATATAATAAATCAAGTACTCATGATAAGAGTAATGAATCCACTAATACCCAGCTGAACAGTGCGCTCTTGCAAGTAAAATCGACGAGGTACATAACTCTACGAAGGTGATTTTAGAAGCGGCAAATGCAAAGCTAGAGAAAAACATGGAAAGTAGTCTAAAAGAGTGTCAGGCCACGCTGAGAAGCGAAATAGCGGTTGTAACAAGCGAAGTGGTAAGCGTTGTGTAGCAGCGTCTCGGCCACATTGGAAACGGAGCAGTTAGGACTTAGTGTGGTTGAAGAACAGGCATGTACAGGGTGTTACAAAAAGGTACGGCCAAACTTTCAGGAAACATTCCTCACACACAAAGAAAGAAAATATGTTATATGGACATGTGTCCGGAAACGCTTACTTTCCATGTTAGAGCTCATTTTATTACTTCTCTTCAAATCACATTAATCATTGAATGGAAACACACATCAACAGAACGTACCAGCGTGACTTCAAACACTTTGTTACAGGAAATGTTCAAACTGTCCGTTAGCGAGTATACATGCATCCACCCTCCGTCGCATGGAATCCCTGATGCGCTGATGCAACCCTGGAGAATGGCGTATTGTATCACAGCCGTCCACAATACGAGCACGAAGAGTCTCTACATTTGGTACCGGGGTTGCGTAGACAAGAGCTTTCAAATGGCCCCCTAAATGAAAGTCAAGAGGGTTGAGGTCAGGAGAGCGTGGAGGCCATGGAATTGGTCCGCCTCTACCAATCCATCGGTCACCGAATATGTTGTTGAGAAGCGTAGAACACTTCGACTGAAATGTGCAGGAGCTCCATTGTGCATGAACCACATGTTGTGTCCTACTTGTAAAGGCACATGTTCTAGCAGCACAGGTAGGGTATCCCGTAGGAAATCATGATAACGTGCTCCATTGAGCGTAGGTGGAAGAACATGGGGCCCAATCAAGACATCACCAACAATGCCTGCCCAAACGTTCACAGAAAATCTGTGTTGATGATGAGGTGATTGCACAATTGCGTGCGGATTCTCGTCAGCCCACACATGTTGATTGTGAAAATTTACAATTTGATCACGTTGGAATGAAGCCTCATCCGTAAAGAGAACATTTGCACTGAAATGAGGATTGACACATTGTCGGATGAACCATTCGCAGAAGTGTACCCGTGGAGGCCAATCAGCTGCTGATAGTGCCTGCACACGCTGTACATGGTACGGAAACAACTGGTTCTCCCGTAGCACTCTCCATACAGTGACGTGATCAATGTTACCTTGTACAGCAGCAACTTCTCTGACGCTGTCATTAGGGTTATCGTCAACTGCACGAAGAATTTCCTCGTCCATTGCAGGTGTCCTCGTCGTTCTAGGTCTTCCCCAGTCGCGAGTCATAGGCTGAAATGTTCCGTGCTCCCTAAGACGCCGGTCAATTGCTTCGAACGTCTTCCCGTCGGGACTCCTTCGTTCTGGAAATCTGTCTCGATACAAACGTACCGCGCCATGGCTATTGCCCCGTGCTAATCCATACATCAAATGGGCATCTGCCAACTCCGCATTTGTCAACATTGCACTGACTCCAAAATCACGTTCGTGATGAACACTAACCTGTTGATGCTACGTACTGATGTGCTTGTTGCTAGTACTGTAGAGCAATGAGTCGCATGTCAACACAAGCACCGAAGTCAACATTACCTTCCTTCAATTGGGCCAACTGGCGGTGAATCGAGGAAGTACAGTACATACTGACGAAACTAAACTGAGCTCCAACATGTAAATTAAGCGTTTCCGGACACATGTCCACATAACATCTTTTCTTTGTGTGTGAGGAATGTTTCCTGAAAGTTTGGCCGTACCTTTTTGTAACACCCTGTATAATGACAAATTCCAGGCCTTGGAAACTCAATCAGAAGACCACACGGAGCTGTTTTCCCAGGTGCAGGCAGAAAGTGCGCAGTGTCCAGAGACTATTACGACTAGTGAACTGGAACAGCGGCGTGATTAGCGTCCTCCAACGACAGTTGGAGGGAAGCAAACGTGAAAATGCTTCTGAAATGCAAGACCCGAGAAATGAGCTCATGAAGGCCGTCGAAATGGTAGGCAGCAGTTTGGGTGTAGGAATTAGTGAGAATACCGAGAATACTCTGCGGGCTGCAGTGAGCAGCACGGAAGAAATGCAATCCTATCAGAAATTTCAGCATGAACAATATCTAACAAAACGCGAGGAAACGGGGTAATCCCTGAGTTAAATGAACGTGCGGCGGACTTAGAAACACGTGTGGAACTTGGTCGAGGGTCAGCCGCACGAAATAAAGCACATAGATTAATTTTAAATTAATAACAGCCTCAGTTGCAATGTTTACCTAGATTTACCTAGGTTTCAGCTGGGATAACCCAACCTTCTTCAGAATAAAAGGAACTACGATTTGTCCATAATGGACAACGTCAAAAACTATAATATAGTAGTACACAGTCATATTGCAATAACTTATCTGGGAAACAGCCTCGGCCCCACTTCGCGACCGCAGTACAGCAGCAACGGATGTTTTACTGGAACTGGCTATAGCCTCGAAAGCGCATGCGCGATAATGTGTCATGCGTACGTGTTAACACTGGTACCAACATGTACTCCTAAACTTAAAATTTTATGAATAACCAGGTGCGGCTGGCGAAACTGACGTATAGGTTATCCTGAAAGGAACAAAGATACATCAACTGTCTTAACATTTGTAATAATTTGTTGGACGTCAAAAGTGAGGGGAGCAATTCAGTACAACATCCGTTGCTGCCGTACTGTGGTCGCGAAGTGGGGCCGAGGCTGTTTCCCAGATAAGTTATTGCAATATGACGATGTATTACTATATTATAGTTTTTAGTTGTTGTCGTTGTCCATTATGGGCAAATCGTAGTTCCTTTTATTCTGAAGAAGGTTGGGTTATTCTAATTTAAACCTAGGTAAACATTGCAACTGAGGCTGTTGTTAATTTAAAATTAATATTTATACAGTTGCTGAAAATATTGAAAGCACATAGAAATGGAAGTGCTGAGAGACACTCTGGTCATGAGAACGGATGTAACTCTAGCGACAACGATGTCACTGGAAACACATGAGGACGAACAACAGATTCACGCGAACTATCTCCACAAAGAGAAAGGCTGGAATTAGACATTTCCTTTTGCTAAGAAAGTTCGATGTGTTTAAAAACGCAACTGACGGAATCCACCCTACTTATTGGACAGAAAAGTTTGACTTTACGCTGCCACGTTGGTGGCCCAATATCCATAAAATTGAATTAATGTGTGGTTTTCTAGCAGGCGAGCCCACCATGCATATGAGAACTATAGCGCGCTGTTGTGATGTGGTCCGTGAGTTTAAGGTCACTTGCTAGTGAATCTGCTTCAGAAATTCGATTTTTTTCCGTCTTGAATCAATATTTAGAGTTTTGTGAACAAAATGGTAGTTAAATGAATCTATTCGGACATCGGGAACATCTTTAAGAACAAATTTAAATATATGTCGGTATGCAGCAACGACCATGTTTCCACTGCGGTCGGATGTCCAATGGCGTCATTATTATTTTGCCACTTTGAAAAGACACACTGCGTAATGTTTGTTGAGTTGGCAGCCCTGTTAGCACACATGCTTTCCGATGCTCCTTTCTTTTGCTTTGTATATCTATGGTTTTCGAGAGTTGTTTGTGTTCAAACTTCTGGACGTTGTTGCGTTGTTGGTCCTGTGTCATTGTCGGGAGCAGTTACGTCTCAAAAAAAGTGTTTTGGAACGGGAATAAGCAAGTTTTATGGTAATCGGTTTACTTCGTTGGGAAGTAGAGACTGTGTAATTACATCCACAAACCAACTGGATGTTATGTCGACTCTGCCAAGTGCCTCAAGACAGTAGCTAAAATATTTGAGTACCCAGAGTGACATTTCTATAAAATATGATCAAAACACTGTAACAGAATGTGTTTCCGTAATTTCTGAACTGAGTGCTTTATGTTCACTTCTAAAGAGTGCTGCTGTGTGTGTGCTTTATGGAAAAGGTGGTATTAAAATCGTCGAAGATTTTGAAGACAGGAAAGGTGTGACTAATAAGTTACAAGTGTTTTGTAATTCCTGTGGAGTAACTAAAACTGGATATTCTTCTGGACTGTGCAAAGGAAGAGTTTATAACACAAATATCAGACTTGCATATGGAATATGGTGTATTGGGAAGGGTAGAAAGACAGCTCAAACATTTCGTGCTATCATGAATTTGTCCCCGCCTACAAGATTTGAGAAGTACACACAGTTGCTTGTTGAAAGTCTTGGTCAAGTGAGTGCTGTGTCAATGAAGAAAGCAGTAGAACAAACTGTTATGCAATGAAGGTGACACTGCAGTCTTTGATGAGACATGGCAGAAGCGTTGTCACCTATCATTGAATGGTGTTGTCTCTGCAACATCCCTAGAAAATGGAAAGGTGATTGACATCGAATGTATGACAAAGTACTGCCATGGTTGCAAAGGAAATAACCAGTATCATGTTTGTGTTCAGAATTTTTTTGGGTACAGTGGTGGAATGGAATCAGAGTGAGTTCTCAGAATATTTCAAAGGTCAGAAGAGAATTATGGTGTACAATATGTGAAGTACATTGGAGATGGGGACTCCAAAGGGTTTGAAAATGTGTTGGAAAATATGCCTTATGGAAGAACTGTAAAAACTGAAAAGTTAGTGTGTTGGTCATGCCCAAAAGAGGATGGACACACGTTTACATAAGCTAATAAAAGATATGAAGGGGGGAAATCTCAGTGATGCCAAACCAACTGTTGATCAGGGTTGTCTTACTAAGGAAGAGGTGGACAAACTGCAGCTCTATTATGGTTTAGCCATAAGAAGGAATCAAGACAAATGCAGTATGGGCTACCTTTTCCCATAAAGCTTCCACAGATGACCATTCACAGAATGCTCTCTGTGATAGTGGTGCAGACACATGGTGTGGATACAAAAAAGGAATAGCAAATGGTGAGACTTATGCACACCATCACCCCCTGCCATTTGAGGTATTGGAAGCAATTAAGCCCATATACAGGGACCTAAGTGCCACTAAACTATTGTCACAGTGCTTACATTGAAAGACGCAAGATGTTAATGAATGTTTCAACCATGTGCTATAGGAATGCCTGCCTAAAACTGTGTTTGTTGGTTTCAATACCATGAGATTAGGGGTATTAGATGCAGTTATTTGCTTTAATGATGGGGCAGTTAGCAGATGTGATGTTTTAGAGTTGTTGGGACTAACTCCTGGTTTCAATCTGAGACAAGCACTGATGGCAACTGATTCTTTGACAGGGGCCAAAGGCGAAAAATGGATTTTTTGAGGCAACTAAAGAGGCCAGAATAGCAAAGAGGAGCAAGAAAAGGAAGAGAGAAGATGAGAAACACACAGACCAAGAATATTATGCAACTGGAGGGTTTCAAGAACAACAGAGGTGAGTAACAGATGAAATATACCTTTAAACTGAATTTCCCAAGAATCAAATTTTCTGACATTTTTATTTTATGCAAAAAAAACTATTTGAGCTAGAGGTCTGAAATTTTTGTGATATTTCAGGCTACCATTTGGAGAAAAGTAGACTACATACACCAGCTTAATATCACCAGGAGGAAAAATGTACCCTTATTAATTGTAAACATTACCTTAATTTTAATTATCTAAGTTGTAGTATAAAAACTATTGATTGAAATCATTTGATTGTAGTCTACTTTTTAGATAACAATGTCATAAATGTGTCCACAAAGTTTTAAGCATATAAGAAAAGTAGTTAATAAGTGTATAGACTTCAAATTTGGACTGGCAGAAAAAATTTTAAATTACTGACCAACATAAATGTTTATTTAATAAAGTTTATATCAAATCTGTTCTGATTATTCTTATATCAAAATCTTTATGCTTAAAACACTTTCATTGTCCTAAAATTTCTTTGTATTCAGAGTTCACATTATGTAGTTAACCCCCCTTAAACTTTATGAAAATGCTTACTGTTTTTCCAACCATTCACTGGCAAGTTACCTTAAACAAGCTTTCCTTTCGGCCTACTGGTCAGAAGTGGCACAGGACAGGATAAAGCATAATATATTTATGATACCCTTCTTGAGAAACTCAGGTTTCACGAGCACAACTCGTCTATTTGATCATGTGGTGCAACCAAATGAATACTTATATGACCCATTTGAACCATCAAACCTGGTCCGGATTTGTCTAATGAAATTGCCCACACATATGCGGCACTCTATCCTTGTTGCAAGATGCAGAAGAGATGATGTGGAAGCATTTAAAAGAATACTGCCGAAATTAGAGTATGATTCAGAGGCGTATGTTTCTAACTATGTGGATGAAGTCCGTGGTGCAGAAATACGAGACACCATTTGGAACTGTAGCAGAAGATGCGAGCACAAAAGATCCAGAGCATGTGACTGAAGTCTATCATTGGACTGTGACTGACAAAATAGAAATAGTGGCAATCCCATGAGAATAACTGGGGAAATGTGTCGAATACAAACCGTCATTTTGGTAATTAGAGGGCATATGCAAATTATCATGCAAACCATGGAAAAGGTGTCAAATGAAATCAGAAGGATACAGACCAGTTACTTAGAGAATGTAACGAGAATAGAACTGCGGGTGCGAGGCCAACACCTGGGAAGGATATTAGGCCTGCAAACCCTCAACGCAATCCTCCTAATGGAAGTGAGCAGCAAGAAAAGTGACTCCTCAACAGCGCAGAACAGAATGAAGTTTCTAGCAGGACTAATATGAGTATTATGTACATGGAAAGCGACGATATACTAGAAGATTATTACGAGAGGCTCCAGGCAGGGAAGTGTTAGTCAAAATCTCAATTAGAGAGTTGCGAGTAAAATGCATTTTGGACACAGGGAGTCCTTATTCAAATATTGATGAGGGCACATTCAGGGAATCTGAGAAGACTGGAGATTGGCCAGTTCTTTTGATGCAAGAGATGAAAGTAGGGGGAGATATTTATGGGAAAAGTGTGAAGATTAAATAGGAGGTTCAGATTAACTTCTAATGTCAAGGCTATGAATTTGAGCTTCCCCCATGAACGATGGACCTTGCCGTTGGTGGGGAGGCTTGCGTGCCTCAGCGATACAGATGGCCGTACCGTAGGTGCAACCACAACGGAGGGGTATCTGTTGAGAGGCCAGACAAACATGTGGTTCCTGAAGAGAGGCAGCAGCCTTTTCAGTAGTTGCAGGGGCAACAGTCTGGATGATTGACTGATCTGACCTTGTAACATTAACCAAAACGGCCTTGCTGTGCTGGTACTGCGAACGGCTGAAAGCAAGGGGAAACTACAGCCATAATTTTTCCCGAGGACATGCAGCTTTACTGTATGATTAAATGATGATGGCGTCCTCTTGGGTAAAATATTCCAGAGGTAAAATAGTCCCCCATTCGGATCTCCGGGCGGGGACTACTCAAGAGGACGTCGTTATCAGGAGAAAGAAAACTGGCATTCTATGGATTGGAGCGTGGAATGTCAGATCCCTTAATCGGGCAGGTAGGTTGGAAAATTTAAAAAGGGAAATGGATAGCTTAAAGTTAGATATAGTGGGAATTAGTGACAAGACTTTTGGTCAGGTGATTACAGGGTTATAAATACAAAATCAAATAGGGAAAATGCAGGAGTAGGTTTAATAATGAATAAAAAAAAATAGGAGTGCGGGTTAGCTACTACAAACAGCATAGTGAACGCATTATTGTGGCCAAGATAGACACAAAGCCCATGCCTACTACAGTAGTACAAGTTTATATGCCAACTAGCTCTGCAGATGATAAAGAAATTGATGAAATGTATGACGAGATAAAAGAAATTATTCAGGTACTGAAGGGAGACGAAAATTTAATAGTCATGGGTGACTGGAATTCGTCAGTAGGAAAAGGGAGAGAAGGAAACATAGTAGGTGAATATGGATTGGGGGGAAGAAATGAAAGAGGAAGCTGCCTTGTAGAATTTTGCACAGAGCATAACTTAATCATAGCTAACATTCGTTCAAGAATCATAAAAGAAGGTTGTATACCTAGAAGAATCCTGGAGATACTAAAAGGTATCAGATAGATTATATAATGGTAAGACAGAGATTTAGGAACCAGGTTTTAAATTGTAAGACATTTCCAGGGGCAGAAGTGGATTCTGACCACAATCTATTGGTTATGAACTGCAGATTGAAACTGAAGAAACTGCAAAAAGGTGGGAATTTAAGGAGATGGGATCTGGATGAACTGAAAGAACCAGAGGTTGTAGAGAGTTTCAGGGAGAGCATAAGGGAACAATTGACAGGAATGGGGGAAAGAAATACAGTAGAAGAAGAATGGGTAGCTCTGAGGGATGAAGTAGTGAAGACAGCAGAGGATCAAGTAGGTAAAACGACGAGGGCTAGTAGATATCCTTGGGTAACAGAAGAAATATTGAATTTAATTGATGAAAGGAGAAAATATAAAAATGCAGTAAATGAAGCAGGCAAAAAGGAATACAAACGTCTCAAAAATGAGATCGACAGGAAGTGCAAAATGGCTAAGCAGGGATGGCTAGAGGACAAATGTAAGGATGTAGAGGCTTGTCTCACTAGGGGTAAGATAGATACTGCCTACAGGAAAATTAAAGATACCTTTAGAGAGAAGAGAACCACTTGTATGAATATCAAGAGCTCAGATGGCAACCCAGTTCTAAGCAAAGAAGGGAAGGCACAAAGGTGGAAGGAGTATATAGGGGGTATATATACAAGGGCGATGTACTTGAGGACAATATTATGGAAATGGAAGAGGATGTAGATGAAGATGAAATGGGAGATAAGATACTGCGTGAAGAGTTTGACAGAGCACTGAAAGACCTGAGTCGAAACAAGGCCCCGGGAGTAGACAACATTCCATTAGAACTACTGATGGCCTTGGGAGAGCCAGTCATGACAAAACTCTACCATCTGGTGAGCAAGATGTATGAGACAGGCGAAATACCCACAGACTTCAAGAAGAATATAATAATTCCAATCCCAAAGAAAGCAGGTGTTGACAGATGTGAAAATTACCGAACTATCAGTTTAATAAGTCACAGCTGCAAAATACTAATGCGAATTCTTTACAGACGAATGGAAAAACTGGTAGAAGCGGACCTCGTGGAAGATCAGTTTGGATTCCGTAGAAATGTTGGAACACGTGAGGCAATACTAATCTTACGACTTATCTTAGAAGAAAGATTAAGAAAAGGCAAACCTACGTTTCTAGCACTTGTAGACTTAGAGAAAGCTTTTGAGAACGTTAACTGGAATACTCTCTTTCAAATTCTGAAGGTGGCAGGGATAAAATACAGAGAGCGAAAGGCTATTTACAATTTGTACAGAAACCAGATGGCAGTTATAAGAGTCGAGGGGCATGAAAGGGAAGCAGTGGTTGGGAAAGGAGTGAGACAGGGTTGTAGCCTCTCCCCGATGTTATTCAATCTGTATATTGAGCAAGCAGTAAAGGAAACAAAAGAAAAATTCGGAGTAGGTATTAAAATCCATGGAGAAGAAGTAAAAACTTTGAGGTTCGCCGATGACATTGTAGTTCTGGCAGAGACAGCAAAGGACTTGGAAGAGCAGTTGAACGGAATGGACAGTGTCTTGAAAGGAGGATATAAGATGAACATGAACAAAAGCAAAACGAGGATAATGGAATGTAGTCAAATTAAATCAGGTGATGCTGAGGGGATTAGATTAGGAAATGAGACACTTAAAGTAGTAAAGGAGCTTTGCTATTTAACGAGTAAAATAACTGATGATGGTCGAAGTAGAGAGGATATAAAATGTAGACTGGCAATGGCAAGGAAATCGTTTCTGTAGAAGAGAAATTTGTTAACATCGAGTATAGATTTAAGTGTCAGGAAGTCGTTTCTGAAAGTATTTGTATGGAGTGTAGCCATGTATGGAAGTGAAACATGGACGGTAAATAGTTTGGACAAGAAGAGAATAGAAGCTTTCGAAATGTGGTGCTACAGAAGAATGCTGAAGATAAGGTGGGTAGATCACGTAACTAATGAGGAGGTATTGAATAGGATTGGGGAGAAGAGAAGTTTGTGGCACAACTTGACTAGAAGAAGGGATCGGTTGGTAGGACATGTTTTGAGGTATCAAGGGATCACAAATTTAGCATTGGAGGGCAGCGTGGAGGGTAAAAATCGTAGAGGGAGACCAAGAGATGAATACACTAAGCAGATTCAGAAGGATGTAGGTTGCAGTAGGTACTGGGAGATGAAGAAGCTTGCACAGGATAGAGTAGCATGGAGAGCTGCATCAAACCAGTCTCAGGACTGAAGACCACAACAACAACATGAATTTGAGTTTAATTTTTATATTTTACCCTGTTGTGGGTGACGGTCATTCTAGGGAACGATTTTATGTGTGTGCATGATGCAAAAATCGACGTTTTTGGAGGTTTTATGATGGTAGAGGTCTGTAACATCATCAGTTTAAGTTTTGATGAACGTGTTCTGCACAATGAACATGAAGTGAGTTGGCTAAGATTTCCCACTCGTACCGAACCGCAACCCGAACTTCAGCTCAATGTTTACCTGGTGATTAGGTTGCTTTCGATGTCTACTGAGCAGAGTCAGAATAGTGTTTTTGCCAGTATTCTGAATGAGAGGATTTCCTGTTCTGGAAATGCTGATGCGGTCTGGAAAGCTTTGCGTCAGATAATTATAAAACATGCAAGCTTGTTTGTAGAAGCACCAGGGACAATAAAGGTTTCAAATACAGGTTCAGAGTACGTAAACACAGACCTTTTCTCGTGAAGCCCTATTCTCTTCCCCTTGTGTGTAGGTCGAGTGTAAAAAAACAATTACAGGAGATGTTAGAGCACGGAATTATTGAGAGGGCAAGAAGCTCTTAGAATTCGGTCTCATTGGTGTTGCCAAAATAGGATATTAAGTTAGTTTAGTGTTGGCCTTTGGTCAAATGAATACTGTAATAATGCCGGAAACAGAGAAGCCAGAGAGCCTGGATGAGCTTCTCCAACGCTTCCCTGGTGTTAAAAATATTATAGTCGATCGATCTACAATCGAGCTTTTGGCAAATTGCCCTCGATCATTCCTGCAGGCAACACACTGCGTTTTTGTGTTACGGAAACTGTTTCCAATTTCACCGCCTTCTGTTCAGATTAAACGTATCTTCCACTGCATTCATCAAAGGCTTAAACGGCATATTACACAACGATTTAAAAGCACAACTAACAATAGATGCTGATGGCATTTTAATCGCTGAAAAGTCCTGGGAAGAACATTACTAGAGACTGAACAGACTTATGGATGTCTTTGCAGTGGCTGTGGTAACCGTCAACCTCAAAAACTTGCAATTCGGATGCAAAGACATTAAATTCTTAGGAGATGTGTCTGCGGATGGGATCTGGCCCGATCCAGATAAAATCACGGGTACTGCCGAATGTGCAACTCCCACAACAAAATGACAACTGAGGGGATTTATAGGACTAATTTTTACAAAAGATTTATCAACGTTAGTCTGTCATCCTCCCCACGTCTGTGTTTCCTGATGACTAAAAGCGCTATCTGGATATGGGATCGACAGGCAGATAACGAATTTAATAGCTTGAAGAGAACGTTAGTTAATGCACGTATACTTTCACGCTCCAACTTGAATCAGGATTTTTGTTTAATGACGGACAGCTCGCTAAGTGGTTTGGGGGCGTTCTTGTTTCTAAAAGGTGGCGCAGACTACTCCATGGAATGGAAAACCATTTCGTTCGCCAGAGGGGTACTCACTCACAGTGAGCGAAATTATTCAGTAACGGAGCTGGAGGCGACGGCAGTCGTACGGGCCTTCAAAATGTTCTGGTGTTACCTATTCGGTCGAATGACGAGAGTGTTCACTGATCACTGAGCCTTACAATTTTTAATGACAGGCAGAGAAGACTAGGAAAGTGGACCTTACTGCTCTAAGAGTATCAGTTCACTATAAAACACATTCCTGGAGAAAAAAAAACACCCTCATGTGTTCCGGAAGGAATAAAACATACTGAGGAAGGTGATTGAGGAGAGAATAACTTGAGTGCAATGTACATCAAGGGAGTTGTATTTGAAAATCATATCATTGCCTCGCTAAGAGACATTAGTCACGAGCAGGAAGAGAATGAAATGTGATGTGATATTAAAACGAAATGGCACGACAGGAGTAATGCCGCTCTGTGGGAACATCACTTCGAGCAGAATGTTACTCTGTTTAAGAGGCGAGGAGTCGATAATACCCTATGGGTCTTAGCTATTTCCGACGAGCTAGTGAACAAACTCACATGGTATGTGAGCTTGAGCTACGGTCACTTTGTCGCACGGAAGTGCGTTGAAAAGCAGCGGGAGACCTGTTACTTCAGTGACATGCTGAAGCGAATTCATTGTGCCATTAGAGTTTGAGGGCCCTGTCAGCGAGAAAAACCGCCCATTGTGCCATATACCGCACCACTGCATCCCATTGTTCCTAACAGGCTCAGGAAACTCACAGCTGTCGACCTCGTTCATTCTCAGAGAGGCTATGCTATGTGTTAGTGGCGACCGAACTCACCTCCAAGTTCGGGTGTGACGAGCCACAGGAAAAACGGTGACGGCAGCCTTTGCTAATCACAGGAAGTCGGTCCCGTGAAGCGCATTATCTCAGACAACGGATTGCAGTTCCGTTCAAGGCGTTTGCTGAAGAGAAGGAAAATTAAGCCGATATTTGTATATTTCAAGTAGCCTCCAATTCAAGTGTACAAACGATTAAAGAAATAAACAAATTGTGTCGTTTCTATTGTAGTCACAATCCTCGGTCATGGGACACACACTAAGTACCTTCAAGGCCTTTTAAATGAGTTGCCTAATGGCTCATCGATGCTACCACCTGTCCTGGTGCTCAAGAACACTGAATCATCAAGTAAGATTAGAGAGATTGTGCCTCGGTCAGAAGAACGGAGGTTACAGCCCAGATCCGTGGCAAACCTCACACTGGAGAACGTTAAAAGGCCAGCCAACGCCAGAGTAAGAGCATCAAAAAGGAGAACCAGAGAGATATAGTTCACAGTGGGCCAGAAAGTTCTTGTGAAGGCACAAAAGTTGTCAAATAAACGTTCACGAGTGCGTGAAAAGTTTTTTAAACTATTCAGTGGACCTTAATAAGTTACACAGATCCCACATCCGAATTTTGTGAAAACAGAAAGGCTACACAGCCAAAAATCGAAAGGGTTGCACCACATTTCGAATGTGAAACCGCTTTTGGAATAAAGATATCC
Source organism: Schistocerca nitens (assembly GCF_023898315.1). NCBI lineage: Eukaryota > Metazoa > Arthropoda > Insecta > Orthoptera > Acrididae > Schistocerca > Schistocerca nitens. The sequence goes on along the minus strand of NC_064617.1, from coordinate 82,431,350 downwards.
GAGACTGAGTCAATTTTGCTTAGTGAAGGTGTGTTTTACTATGAGAAAGCATGAAAGTAGACAGGTTTTAAATAGTTACTTAGTAGTATGATATTTTCATTGTTGTGACTGTCAATGACGTACGAGGGTGAGTCAAATGAAAACCTTAAATATCTTTTTAAATATTATTTACTGTGCAGAAGTGGTACAAAGCTGCATCACTTTTCAACATAATCTCCCCCACGCTCAATGCAAATCCTCCAGTGCTTACAAAGTGCATAAATTCCTTTGGAAAAAAATTCTTTGGTAGTCCGCGCAACCACTCATGCACCACGTGGAGTACCTCTTCATCAGAACGTAAATTCTTTCCTCACATTGCGTGTTTGAGTGGTCCAAACATATGGAAATCAGCATGGGATCCTGCACTGGCCATATTGAAGTCGCTTCGAGCAGAGAGGAATACTATTGGTCATAAGACGGACGACGATTCGCCAGCAACATAAATATTCTGTTGACAACGGGAGGATAATCAAGGCGCCTACGTGGACGCGCAGTTTTGCTTGCGGCTTCCGACAGAGGTCGCTGGGGCGGCCGATGGCAGCGCAGAGTAACAGCGGCAGCCTCCGCCCTTGCGGCTTCCGACAGAGGTCGCTGGGGCTGCCGATGGCAGTGCAGAGCAGCAGCGGCAGCCTCCGCGCGTGCGCCGAAGTATTTGGTCCTTCATCCTGTAGGCGGCGTTACTGTCCTTCCAGCTATCAGTTGATATCGTCGCTATTGGCCATCGAATTTGGCGCCTCCACGCATGCGCACTTCCTGCCTAAAACTGGCATAAATAGGGGGCCCTGGTGCTGCCTTAGCAGTGTGTTCGTCGCACCTGAAGATGTCGGCCAGTTGCGCTGACGAAATATTGTGGAGTTTTCACTATGACATCCGACGTCTCGCCCGAGAACCATACATGCAACATGTCCGTCGGGAAAGCCTCAAGCAACACATATGGAAATCACTTGGGGCAAGGTCTGGTGAGTATGGTGGATGAGGAAGACACTCATAATGCAGGTCTGTGGTTGTTGCAGCTGTTGTTCGGGCAGTGTGGGGCCTTGCATTGTCATGTTGCAAAAGGACACCTGCTGACAGCAATCCACGTCGCTTTGAATTGATTGCAGGCCGCAGATCATTTTTAAGAGGTCTGTGTGTGTGTAGCACCGGTGACAGTGGTCCCTCTATTTGAAATGCTCCAAAATGACGCCTTTTTCGTCCCAAAAGTGAGTCAGCATAACCTTCCCTGCTGATGGTTATTTTCGAAACTTCTTTCGTTTTCGTGATGAGGAATGGCGCCATTCCTTGCTCGCTCCCTTCGTTTCCGGTTGGTGGAAGTGAACACAGGTTTCGTCCCCAGTAACAATTATTGCAAGGAAGCCATCACCCTCTGGTTCAAAGCACCGAAGAAGTTCTTCACAAGCATCAACACGTCGTTCTCTCAGTTCAGGAGTCAGCTGCCGTGGTACCCATCTTGCAGACACTTTGTGAAACTGGAGCACATCATGCGCAGTGTGTTGTGCTGACCCATGACTAATCTGTAAACATGCTACAATGTCATTCAGTGTCACTCGGTGGTTTTCCTTCACTATGGCTTCAAGTGCTGCAATGTTCTGTGGAGTCACAACTCGTTGTGCCTGACCTGAACGAGGAGCATCTTCCACTGAAGTCACACCATTTGCGAACTTCCTACTCCATTCGTAGACTTCCTTCTGTGACAAACATGCATCACCGTACTGAACCTTCATTGGTCGATGAATTTCAATAGGTTTCACACCTTCACTACGCAAAAACCGAATAACAGAACGCTGTTCTTCCCTGGTGCAAGTCGCAAGTGGGGCGGCCATCTTTATACCGATACTGCGACGGTATGCGTGCATCTGCACTACGCTGCCACCTACAGGCCATTCTGCACGCTGTTTGTAGCACGCTTACCAATTTACGGGATAACAGTGCGAAATTTCGATTTTTTTATTACAAATTTAAGGTTTTCATTTGACTCACCCTCGTATATAGATGTACTGCGTACAAAATATAGTTGTATGGATATACTGTGTTTCTGTTCTGAGGTGTATATTCAAGATAACTTACCTGGGAGTGGCTTGTTGCTCCAGTAGCTGACACAGCGTCTACCAAGAAGAGGGGACAGGAGACTGCTGATCATGGTGACATAAAGTTTAGAGGTTAGACTTATCTATTTGCTAGGATGATGATCAGTAATTAATTTTAAATTAATAAATTGATGAAGTCCTTAAAAAGTAAAGTGTAAAATAATCGCATGTTGTTTAATAATGACTCTATTTCAGAGCTAATGTTTTATAGATGTAATGTTAGCAGTGTAACAATGTGTGACGTTTATATATGTTCAAGGGCATGCCAGTAAATGTTTTCAGTCGATATCGTGAACCAGTGTTGCGAGTTCCAGAGAGAGAGAGAGAGAGAGAGAGAGAGAGAGAGAGAGAGAGAGAGAGAGAGACCAAAACAGAAACCTGGATAACGGCGGTATTCTGCATCGAGCACAAATAATGCGCGAACGCCTTAAAATTAGCGGACGTGTTTCACTGTTATAAGAAGTAGATGTTGCATTTGATTCTATGTGGGAATGTAGTTAAAAGTAGCTAGCAGGTGTTGAATTGCCACTAACCGACTTTCCTTATGCTGTCTATAATCCTACTCCAAATATGTGTACACAGTTCCTTTGCCAAGACCTCGTACAATTTAAGCTGATTAAGTAGTTGTCACTTATATCAGTATAACTGAAGGAGGAAATTCACAAACTGCTTAGATAATAATTATAATTTTTATTATTATGCGTAGACTATTGCTTTCCTTTGAACTTTTAGGAGAATAAATTTTCCTTGATGAGTGAGCAAATGCTCATATATAATTTTCATTTAATAATTAATTTTTTTGATCCTGTAATGCAGTAGTGCTAACTGAGATCAACCCATCAACCACTAGAGACAAGTTTGCATATTTTTATAGTGATTACTGAACACCCATCTAAGAAATTTGTCTTACCATTAAAATTTTTATGTTTGTTCTGTAAGTGTCAGTTGCTAAAATTTCTTGCCTTTTGGTGCAAGTAATCTTTAGAGACTTGGCCATAAAGAATTTTACGTCATCCGATTTTATTTTTGATAGATCGCTTATTGTGCGTCTATTCTGTAGTTCAATATATGTTAGATGAATGCCCAATTATAAAGTCTTACTGGGCCAGTGAAGTTTTACCAAAGTTAAAAGCGGTTAAAAGCATCATTCTCAACCTCATTCCTTAAGAAATAATGCAAGATTGTGGAGTTTGTAATGGAAATCGTTGCACAAAATTTATCATATGTTCAATTTGTCAGTGCAGAGTTGCTTGGGTGGAGCACGCTAATGACTGGCGCAGCCAGATAACAGTGGAAGTCTAACGATGGGACAGAGCAGTTTCTGGAAAACAATGTCGCTCAGCACAGCCGGTGAGACGTGTCTGCAACAGAAGGAAGGGTGGAGAGCCACCTGTACCTTCCCCTCGCCAACCTCGCGCCGGCGCAAAGGATCTGCCGGACACGGCAAGGGTGTCTGCGGCAGCCACTAACGGAATCGCCCAGTTACTTTGGAGGCTGTACACAGATAAACAGCAGATAACAGGTGGCGCTGCAGCTGGAGATGAGGAAAGTCTGGGTAGTCGTCAAGCCGCAGCCACCTGGACATCTGAGATGACTACAATTCTAAACCAGAGTAGAAGAGGGGGTGCTTGAGAAACTGGCAGCTTCATGGGGATGCTGGGCTGTGTTATCGAAGGAAGGCAGAAACGTGGAATGATTGATGTCCTCTGCTACCTAAGATGGTGTGCAGAAGAGCTAATTAGCGCCAGCTTTGCGCTAGGGCAGCCTACCAACCACGAATAGCCACTCAGCCACAAATAAATGAGTATGACAAGAACAGTTGAATCGGGAGTTTGGAGGGGTGATTCTGCCATTGTGGGACGCTCCTGAGGTGCCATTTCGCCATGATATCAACTGGAATAGCTGGTGAGCAGTTGCTGCTAGACAATCTGGTGGAAATACGTATTGGTCGATGGTGTGTGCTGTAGAGGGTAGCAGAAAGAAGGGCTAGTTAGTGTCGCTCTGGCGCCTGAGTATCCACATGATCAGGAGCAGCACTGATTCAGAAGAATGAAAGAAGTGATTCAGGTCTATTTCTCCTGGAATGGGCTGTTGCACATCACTGAAATGGCCATAGCCAAGAAGAAACATGCATAACGTTTCTGCGTACTGAGGACGATATGATGATGGCAATATAATGGACAATTGGATGTACCACCAGAAGCTGGGTCGACAAATTGCCTCATTACGTTTCTCTGAGACGACAGTAGCCAGAAGAATTGTCAATGACGTTTCTAAGTATGGAGGACACTAACTTCGTCGCCAGAATGGACTGTTGGATATGTCACTGTGAGTTAGATCGACAGGTTGCCTCCATCTCTAAGTGCCTGTGAGGAATCTGAAGTGTAAAAAAACCAGTGTGCCAATGGACGTTGAAATTACGAGTTTCTGGAATTTTTTATTGTCTTATTCCTTACTTTCGAAAGGCCAAATCAAAGAACTTAAATTGCAAATGACGAACTTTTTTGAACTTATGTCTATGTTTCTGAAATTTAATGTCTTAATTATTGGATTACTTATCTCGTGAACATACACTCCTGGAAATGGAAAAAAGAACACATTGACACCGGTGTGTCAGACCCACCATACTTGCTCCGGACACTGCGAGAGGGCTGTACAAGCAATGATCACACGCACGGCACAGCGGACACACCAGGAACCGCGGTGTTGGCCGTCGAATGGCGCTAGCTGCGCAGCATTTGTGCACCACCGCCGTCAGTGTCAGCCAGTTTGCCGTGGCATACGGAGCTCCATCGCAGTCTTTAACACTGGTAGCATGCCGCGACAGCGTGGACGTGAACCGTATGTGCAGTTGACGGACTTTGAGCGAGGGCATATAGTGGGCATGCGGGAGGCCAGGTGGACGTACCGCCGAATTGCTCAACACGTGTGGCGTGAGGTCTCCACAGTACATCGATGTTGTCGCCAGTGGTCGGCGGAAGGTGCACGTGCCCGTCGACCTGGGACCGGACCGCAGCGACGCACGGATGCACGCCAAGACCGTAGGATCCTACGCAGTGCCGTAGGGGACCGCACCGCCACTTCCCAGCAAATTAGGGACACTGTTGCTCCTGGGGTATCGGCGAGGACCATTCGCAACCGTCTCCATGAAGCTGGGCTACGGTCCCGCACACCGTTAGGCCGTCTTCCGCTCACGCCCCAACATCGTGCAGCCCGCCTCCAGTGGTGTCGCGACAGGCGTGAATGGAGGGACGAATGGAGACGTGTCGTCTTCAGCGATGAGAGTCGCTTCTGCCTTGGTGCCAATGATGGTCGTATGCGTGTTTGGCGCCGTGCAGGTGAGCGCCACAATCAGGACTGCATACGACCGAGGCACACAGGGCCAACACCCGTCATCATGGTGTGGGGAGCGATATCCTACACTGGCCGTACACCACTGGTGATCGTCGAGGGGACACTGAATAGTGCACGGTACATCCAAACCGTCATCGAACCCATCGTTCTACCATTCCTAGACCGGCAAGGGAACTTGCTGTTCCAACAGGACAATGCACGTCCGCATGTATCCCGTGCCACCCAACGTGCTCTAGAAGGTGTAAGTCAACTACCCTGGCCAGCAAGATCTCCGGATCTGTCCCCCATTGAGCATGTTTGGGACTGGATGAAGCGTCGTCTCACGCGGTCTGCACGTCCAGCACGAACGCTGGTCCAACTGAGGCGCCAGGTGGAAATGGCATGGCAAGCCGTTCCACAGGACTACATCCAGCATCTCTACGATCGTCTCCATGGGAGAATAGCAGCCTGCATTGCTGCGAAAGGTGGATATACACTGTACTAGTGCCGACATTGTGCATGCTCTGTTGCCTGTGTCTATGTGCCTGTGGTTCTGTCAGTGTGATCATGTGATGTATCTGGCCCCCAGGAATGTGTCAATAAAGTTTCCCCTTCCTGGGAGAATGAATTCACGGTGTTCTTATTTCAATTTCCAGGAGTGTATTAGTGTGGATAAAAAGTTATGTATACGTATAACAAGTTCACGTTTTCTTGCTTAGATGTTCCTTAGTTGGGTTTTATGTCTTGTCATTTTACTTACCCTAATTTTTCGTGATATTTCTGCACTTTGTTTACATGTATTTAATATTTTTACTACTATGATTTTCTGTATACTGCGAATATCATGTCTATGTGTCATGTGTTGTTACGATGTTTGTGCATTATCATTTTGTTGTGGTACTTTGTAAACAATAATGAATGTCCCTTTGCTGACTGAGTGAGGTCCACTTTAAATTCACTAAATTGGTATCACAGGTAGCTTTCAAGAAGTTTTTAATTTTATTAATTGAATATGGTATCTGATTTCCTATATACTACATGATGTAAGTATATCAATTTTCTTGTTGTGGCACTTTGCTCGTAATTGAAAAACGCTCCATTGCAGTCTGAATGAGGTAGACAGTAAATTTCACTAAATTAGTACCACAGGCAAACTTTAATTGTGATGGATTTTAGTACTAAGGAAATTTGTATTTTCTCTCCATTTTAACAGTGTTTGTTGCCGATTTTAACCATTCATTTTTATAAAAATATTTCTGTTAAGAGAAAAGCCTGCTGGGTAATGTGGCGGCATGGCAACTATGTTTCTGCATGGTTTGATGAAATAGCTCTGTAGAATCATTTCATAAGACTGTTCCTTCATTCTACTCAATTATGGCAGTTGTGCTTGTTAACCTTCCCAGGAGGAGTGAACAGCGGGAGTAATTGATGTTCTAGACCTATGCGACGTATATTGTATGGATTTTGTGCAACTGCATTAATATTTCCTGATCCGCATGTATCATGTTCCTTCCTCAGTTTACCTTGTGCGCACATAAATAGGGGTGAATGAATGACTTTTTTTATCCTTCTGGGTTCATTTTGTGGTGGGAGCGGAGTTGGTTGTCGTCTGTTGGGAACAGGGGATGTGTGCTTCTCGTTAGGAGGGAAGCACAGGCTGACCAACTTAGGATCCCTGTACCTGGGCAGAGAGCTTTATCCCCCTTGGTCTGAGGTTTGTTTGTCTGTCAGGTTGGTGGTGGAAGCTAGCCCCTCTGGTAGCTTCTGTTGCACCAGTAATTGCGAGAATCTTGGTGGAGAATGGACACTCTTCATCGGTTCTTTGTAGCTCTAAAGTTATGGTGGAGATAGGATGTACATATAGTTGAATTTTGTCTAAGTTAAATTTCGTTGAAATGCCTATGTTCTTCGAGTTAGTTGTAGCATCATGATTTCGCAGTCATTATGTGCTACGAGTTTTCAGTATTAGCTAATGATTATGTTCGATAGTTACATTGATCGCATCTTGACTTGTTCATTTGAAACTATGTGGTGGGCAGAATCCACCATAGACATGATTAGATTCAACTAGCGAACCTGTCTCTAGTGTGAATGTGAGTGTAATTGAATCTCCATACGTGTGTGATTTTTTTTTCTATTGTTCCGTGGTTTTTCGAATCTGTCTTTCATGTACTTTCATCTTCAGGTTGTAACTTGTACTGGCAATTCAAGAACCTCCGATTCTACTACTGAAGTATCATGCATCTTATCTCTTGCTGAGTTGTTTTGTGCACAGTATATTTGTAGAATTATCTGGCCTTCATGATTTAAATGGCACCTTTTGTAACAGTTTAGATTGGTGGGTAAGACGTTTGCTTTGGATGGTTGGATGCCCTGAGCCTTGGTGATTTCATTCTAAATTGTTTGGTTGCTATTGTGGTTTTGACATGGAATTTCTCCTACTTGTGGCTTAAAAAAATTTTCTATTATTTCACTGAATTCGTGCATGATCGATTTTGCCACATGGTCACTCAGATTGTTTGCACATTGGGTGCATGACTGGCCATTGTAGGTGTTTATTGCTTAGAATTCCACAAAAGGGATAAACTTTTCTGCACAGGAGTGCTTCTCAGGAAAGGTAGTGTATTAAATGATTTCCTTCTTTGATATAAATGTTGTTTGGTTAATTAAAAATTGTTTCATAAATGATAAAATTGTGTCTCCTGTACATTATTTATTGCACGCTTAACATGTTGCTTATTATATTTTTTAAAAATTAATATTTGGCAACCTAATTCATTAAAAAATTAATTGGATCTGAGATTCTCCATAAGGACAGCGAAGTGGCTAATTTATGCATTTGGAAATAATTATTCCTGCTACATTATACAGTTCATTTATTCTTTTTTTTAAAATATTCAAATTTTTTCAGTTCTGTTTTTCTTAAAGTTTATAAAGGTCTTGGGCTGGTGGCGACCGTGAAGTTAATAGTAACATTAGGTCTAGTTGCTTTCCAGCTCTCAGTCAGGACAACTTACAATCTGAATTTAATACTAGCTTCTGTAGGGTCCTCGAACCCAGCTGCCTTCCTTGCCACTTTATAGATTGGGATGACAATTAAGTCATGGTCCAGTTAGTCAAGATCGAAATCTCATGCACTGGATGTGTCTGCTCACTTGCAGGTGGCAGAAGACAGCTTGGAAGGAATGTCGGATGGTTTCAGCATCACAAATAATTTTTTATTTCATAAGGCACGGCTGCTTAATTGACAAGTCATGGACAACCCAAGTACGAGATCACGAACAATGAATGGTTTAGCTAATCATTATACAGCAAGTTGTGGCCCCCACTAACAAATGGCTCAAATGGCTCTGAGCACTATGGGACTTAACATCTGTGGTCATCAGTCCCCTAGAACTTAGAACTACTTAAATCTAACTAACCTAAGGACATCACACAACACCCAGTCATCACGAGGCAGAGAAAATCCCTGACCCCCCCCCCCCCCACTAACATATTAATTCTGTAAAGATAGGGGATTATACTCAAGTGGGTAGGAAATGGCGATGTCGATGTATAGGAATGTACAGTGGTGGTGGTCCTCTCACATAGTTTGCAGACACACCAAAGACTCACGTTTTCTCTGCTAACTAGTTACTACTGTTTCAGACGCTAGTTACAGAGTGAGGGAAGAATACAGTATGGCAGGAACGAACATCCATTTTTGTTGAACCCACCGTCACTTGAAACGTTAGAATACCCCACTTGCATCCAAGGTTTGACTCTTAACAGGTGCACAAAACTCGAAAGTGGCAGAACGCCATCTAACATGTACTAAATACCGACTTCCAGAGAACCACGGAAGACTTGATCCACTCACGAAGGCAAACTCACCACGCCCATCAGCCATCACGGCCGATCGTCCACGCTCTGTAGTTGCAGCACGCTTCATGTAAGGCCACACTTCGTCTGCCTGAGAATCACTGATGCAAGTCTGGTCATTTTGTAGTGCTTAGGAATGGCGGGGAAAACAAAAACTTTGAATCTAAAAGCGAGCAATTAAAATCATTCCCACCTGACGAAAAAATTTCTATTCTCTTCCAAATCAATACTTAGCTCTCCTGTTCGACGTCCTCACCCTTTCGCAGGTTTTACTGTAGCATCAAAAGAGAGAAGGTAAAACTCATTAGATTTTGACGCACCCATGTATAGAAGCATACATAGCTTGTGTGTATACCCAATGCAACAGTAGAGAGGCTTACCTGGTATACCAGTAGCGCCTGGGGCCCATGAGGAGTAGTGACGTGTGCTCGGACACAAAATACAAGAAGTGTTACGAGCATGTCATTTCAAGAAGTGTAGCTATCAAATTTGCAAGGCGGGATGAACTACACCGCATAATACCGACTAAACCGCTTGAAATCGTGGCCATCGATGTAACTAGGCCTCTTCCAACAAGTGAGATAGATGTGAAATACGTGGTACTCTACTATGACGCTTTTTCAAAGTGTATGTGGATGTATGTGACACATTAGCGTCAATGAGCCAATTATGAATAAAATTCGGCGTGATCATCCCGCAGACTCGGCAAGCTCGAGGCTATTCTATCACATGACGATACTACCTTCACCAATAGCAAGTGGGATTTCCTATGACAAAATGGTGTTAGGAAACTTCTAATTTTAGTTACCACATGGAAGGTAGCCCAGCAGAATACGAATTTCGCTAATTCGGTCGATTCATGAGGACTCACTGTCATAATAAACGCAGTACCTAGTTTCAATATTTGGGAAAATTCAAGGAGATCATGAACGCATTGCCCCATACATCGACAAACAACACATCAACAGAGTTATTGTTGAACCAATTTGAAGATAAAGAGTGGAGTTCATCAATTCCTAAAGTGCCATATGATAACCTAACATGGGAAGAGGAAGTATGGCAAGCAGTCACGATGGTTGCTGAAAAGGCTAACCAATCGAAGAGATTGTTTGACAAGGAAATAAACGCAAAATGGATGTATCAACATTTAAAGGCACATTTGCAGGATGAGCGCGGATACATTGGCAAAAAGTAGATATAAGTTCAGAATATAAATCAAGAATTACTTAAGATATTAATTAGTATAAGCGGTTGTATCGACTGTGACGTGCAAGCGCTGGAACATTTGAATAATTACGCAGTTCAGTTGTCTTGCCGAGAAGACGGCACCTTTTTGTGTTTTTGGAAGCCGTCCTGATCGGACGCATATCTGCCATCGTTGCAGATAATTATTTGGCACACCGCCATTATTCTATTTTATTGAGACGCAATTTCACTAGGCATAGTCATAGTTGCACACAGCAACAGATTAAAGTACGTGTCTATGTAATTTAATTCGTAAAATACTTTGTGAATACAGTGATATTATTTAATCTTGTTTTTCATTTATGTTGCAAGCTATTGTTCTAATTAAATGGCGTCTTGACATAGCTAAAGGTTCCATGTTACAAATATTATCAAAGATCCAATACGAACCAATGCTTTGGAATTATTCAATCCACGAAGTCCGATAAAGAAATATTTTCAGAAAAATCACTCTCGGTCGAATGTATAATGAACGGACATTACACAAAAAGCCATTGTCAAGTGCCCAAAGTGTGTATAAACTGATCACATATTATTATCATTACCAACTATTATTTGTCTGTTCTGTGATATTCTCAAACCAGACAGGAAAAGCCATGATAAACTCAAACGGGCGACTGTGACAAAAATGGTTCAAATGGCTCTGAGCACTATGGGACTCAACTGCTGAGGTCATTAGTCCCCTAGAACTTAGAACTAGTTAAACCTAACTAACCTAAGGACATCACAAACATCCATGCCCGAGGCAGGATTCGAACCTGCGACCGTAGCGGTCTCGCGGTTCCAGGCTGCAGCGCCTTTAACCGCACGGCTACTTCGGCCGGCCGACTGTGATAGGACCTTTAACTGTATTTGTTAGATTGTTTTTCTTTATTGCATGGATAATGGGATCATATCTGATGAGTCATTGCCATTGAATATTTGTAAAGACCAAACAAAAAGACGAACGATTGGAATTGTTGCTGAAACCTGGAATCTACACTGCATACTTGGATCGAAGGTAAGATATCACATTTTTACATTAGCATACTAGTCCAAGCACTTTCAGTAATTGTAGCTTGCTTTCTAGCTTTGTCAAAATTTTCTGTAACCGTAGCAGTCATTTTTGCGCAAGATCGCGTATTCCAAATTATATTTCTCGTACAGTTTATTATAACAATACACTCATACCATTCCACAAAATAGCCGAATTGTGTCATGTGCAATGCAAAATGGCAAGCAGCCATTAATGTTTAATATTTCACCATAAATTGCAATTCTTGCTCAGTTAAGCCAACATTGTTGCCATACGAAATTAATTTCATGAATTCATTCTCAAACGTGTTTAAAGATTTTTCTTGCAATATACATTACATTTAGCATGGTGTTAACACGACAGACAACAGAAGCAAACCGAATCCAACTTAGACATTGGTCAAAACATTGACAAAGACTCCAGAATTGACTCCAATAGTAACGATCAATCAGCAGTTAACATGCCTAGTGATGGAAATTTCGTAAATAGACTGACCACTAGTCAAGTAGCTAAATCCAGCTCAGAGCTCATTCTTGTCTGTGATGTCATATCAAACGACGTGGCAGGGGCAGAGCAGTTTCAGATAACAATATTGCCAGCATATTTGACGCTATTTTCAAGCAAATGACTGAAAACAAAATTCACATGACATCAATACAATATCAGATGACTGAAAACAAAATCAGATGACTCAAAACAAAAAGGACATTGACGAACACATGACAGTTTTAAAAACGTGACATGACGAGATTAAGGCTGAAATAAGAGCACTAAAAACTTGTAATGACACTTTGCGTGAAGGAGTAGACGAGGTTAACACGAGACTGAGCTGCCAAGTGTCAGAACTTGACTCAAAATTTTCCGAATTGATCTTACAGCAGGAAAAAACAACGAAAGATGTAAAAGATATTCAAACTGAAGTCAACCATTTAAACGCTATATGCGAAGCCGTTGCCACTTAAGTCAAATCTCATCCATCAGTTCAAGACTCGATAAAAACACACATTACTGTAACTGAAGGCAAAGTTAACACTATGGATAAACAACTTACAGACAAATTGCAATTACACACTGACAACCATTTTGCCAGCAAAAAATAAAGAATTTCGTGACTGTGTTGATCATTAAAAATAAATATTTTGACAAATGTATAGAGGAAAAATTACCGACGGTTGTGGAAGACACTGTAGTCGAATTTGTCAAGAATAATAAACATGTCATAGTTGAGGCAGCTCAATCCAACGCAGCGCAACAGAAACAACTAAGCGATAACATACGACAGGAGTGTAGTGATGCTAATAATCATAATGGTAATGAAAATCGGTATATGTATGACACGTATCCTCTGTACACAACACACACACCTCACAACAACAACAGTACACACACATACATATGACACCTAATAACAGTGAAAGCAGTCGACATTACAATGCCAAAGAAGAAGAAAGTCTGATTAAACATCGGCAATTTCAACCTTTCATCCCAGAAAAATGCACTGAACGTCATGTAATTTTAGAAATGCGTTCCCAAGAGTATGGAGTGAACGAAAGAGAATTTCTTCAAAATGGCTCTGAGCACTATGGGACTTAACTGCTGTGGTCGTCAGTCACCTAGAACTTAGAACTACGTAAACCTAACTAACCTAAGGACATCACACACATCCATACCCGAGGCAGGATTCGAACCTGCGACCGTAGCGGTCGCGCGGTTCCAGACTGTAGCGCCTAGAACCACTCGCACACTCCGGCCGGCGAGAATTTCTTGCGTTTTAGGTTACATCCAGGGTGACGCAGCTGTCTGGGACTCTAATGAAGCCGACAGATGCGTGATATATGAGCAATTTGAAAGAGCTTTCGTGGCCAAATTTTGGTCGCAGTCGGTACAAGAACGTCTTAAGAAACAGATTGTGGAACAAGAGCCTTTCAATGCAAAACATGGCAATTTGCGCCGATATTTTGACAAATATTTGAATTTGGGACACTTTCTCGATGAACCTGTAGCTACGCGCAATATTCTGCACACTGAAAGCCAGATTGCCTTTTAACATTAAAGAGAAGTTACTGCACATTCCAGACAATGATGCAGAATATTTTCTGACTGTGCTTGATTCTGTTGATATTTTATATGAGGATCAACGTACCGCACGACAAAACGGCTGCCACAATAGGTTCGTTTGAGGCTCAAACGAAACTGCTCAGTGCTCAAACTTTGAGTAGTTGCCAGAGAGCAGTTTTCCAGCGCGAGAAATAAGGCGCTACTGCGCATGCGCGGCTACGATGACGTAGAACTTCAGCGCTTGCTACTGGCGCTGCTCGTACACTTCCCGGCGGCCCATTTCTGGTTGGAGTCACGTGTGAGATAGCTGATCTTCAGTTGTTACCGTTATCGTTGAGTGTCGACGATGTGCAATAGCAACGGCTTTTATGGGGCGAGGTGATGAAAAGTAATGTTATTTGAAATTAATTGTATTTTCAGACTACAATGTAGTGGACAAGTTCCTGGTTTCGTATTCACCTCGCACCCAAGAACCCTTTCGTTCATGTCCCACGCCGGAACCGTTGTGGGACAGAGAAGCTACCTTCAAAGTTATTGAATTCCATAGAATTCATAATGAACAGCTCGGTAAGAGCCGAGACCTGAAGCGGAAGCAGCAGCTATGGGACGCGATGTCCAGTTCTGTCAAGGAATCTTTGGGAAAGACGTTTTCGCCAGCGCAGAGTGAAAACAAATGGTGATGTTTTAACGTACTTATAAGGGCGTAGTGGACAACAATAAGAAATCAGGGAGAGGTCGAAAAGATTTCGTCTATATGAAAGAAATAGAAGAGGTATTTCAGAACAAGAGCAACATTTACTCTGAGGTTTTGCTTGATGGTGCAAGTAAGTTATATTCGATACTTCGTACAGTCATCACGTGAACTTCTTCGAAAGACTTCTAATTCATAACGGTTTTTGATGTACATTAACACAGTGCTTTAATTTCTTTAGACGTTGTGACGGAGGCAGCGACCAGGCTGTTCCAGGGCCATCAGGATACTCGACGAAAGTTAGTTTTTTCTTATTCTCACTCTGACTCTGGATAGTTTAATTCTTTGAGCGAAATATGCCTGCTGCTTTCTGAGACTGCATTTTATGACGTTCGTACAAAGCTACTGAAGTATGTTGAAGTGCTTTGCATGGAGTATTTTCCAAGCAAATGATTTCTGATAGTTTCATTTGTACTGTCCCAGCTGTTAATTAATAAATACTAAGAGTGCACGTGGGTGTGAACGTTGTAGATTCATAGCTTTTTGTTGTATATGACATTCCTATTTTCTGTATCCTTCAATTTATTGTTTATGTGCGTAAGTAATTTTTCAATTCAACCTCTAAAGTAACTGGACGTATCACAATTTTGTTTTACTAATATCTGTAAATATTTAAAAAATCGTGTTTTGATTAATATTTGCAAGATCTCGGTTCGAAGTTATGCAGTTTGTCAGTTCTCTCAATGGAAACTGGGAGTATGCTGGATGTTAGTGATTTTTTTTTTTTTTCGTTTTCAGTGCACTCACTGATAGTTCCGTTCAAATTTCTTTATACGTAGTAATCTGCCAAGCAAATATGACCCCAGTTTGATTTGTAAACTATTAATGCCAATAATTTACTTGATTAGAGGCACTGTAGCTTCTTTCTTTATTTTTCATTCCTTAATATGCATTTTATCCTCTCTTAGTATTGCAGAAATCTCAAGTCTTTCATTATTACTTCTAGAGGTATTTAAGTTAAACTGGTTTATTAGTGATATGGAAATTAAGTTTTCAGTAAGAAAATTGTGCCTAAAACCATCTCTATTTGACTGTGTTCATTCTCTTTATCCAAGCAAATCTGATTTTACTTTGTATTTTTTAGTGTCTTCTTTCATGTACTAAATTATTTTCATCGCTGGGTAAGTGCTAACCTTACTATGATGGAATACTTTTCTATGCCACACTTCTGCCTGAGCATCTAAATAATTTTTATGCATGACCATATCAACAACTTTTATGCATGTGCATGTTAATATTTAAGGACTCTGCAAGTACATCCAACTCCCCTCACAAGAAGCTTAAAGTCAAGAGTCATACACAAAGAGATACCCAAGAAGAGAGGAACAATTATTTAAAGGATATGCTTGAGATGAAGTGGGAAAGAGAAAAAGAGAGACCAGAGGAAAAATGAGAAGCTGGAGTAGAAACGGGCAAGCCTGGAAGTGAAACATTCTTTGCTGGAGGCAACATTGGAAGCCAATAAGCAACATGCAGAGCATAATATGCTCCTCAGGAAGCATTTCTAGGTTCAGATGAATTATCCTCCAAATTTCATTCGTATTGTGCCCCTTAAACAGACTGTATAAACTTCTCTATGAATATCTTCTTGGTTTATGGCACTTCTCTCCTTTCCTTACTCATTCTCTCAAAGGTTTATTAATGGCCTAGCCAATGTACTGTTCCAAATTGAAGTACTGCCAACATATACTGAATTATGTGCAATCTCATAAGAGTCAAGAAATATCAGTCACTCTATTATAATTTTAATGTAATTCTGGCACTCCATTTACATCATTCTATTATAAAATATTGTTAAAATAAATAAATACTTCTTGTAACTGCCATAAGACTTCTATTTATCTCTTGATCTGTATTCCCATATCTATTTTTCATAAGACTGCAACATTTAGAGTTTTCTGAGTAACAGGAGACAGCAATAAAAACAAATCAGCCTGGGGACCTTAACAATTGAATAACAGCTATTGAAATGGAATGGCTCAAGATACATAGATCTTCACAGAAGTTGTTACTATATGCCTTTTCAATGCTTTGTTGCTGTGCTTTAAAAAAATAGTTTTCAAAGGGTAACTGGAAGCTGAAAATTTAGATGAGTTAACATTTGTTCAGTTCAAACACTTATTAAAACAATAACAAAGCTTTAAATCAAAGAAAGTTAATGTATTCTTTAACAGAACTGGTAATCAGATGGTTTTTGCCTGTCATGGGACAGTCCTCTTAACATTCGTAAGGCAGGGTTGGTAGTACTGTACCTTGTTGCTGCCAAGTTGCTATAAATATAAAATATTGCATCAAAGTCATATACGTTATGTAGCACCATTGAAAGTAAATTGCTTTTGAGAATCCCACACCCACATGAGTGAGCCCAGTTAATGTTTAAATTGTGGGGCAGTTCTTTCTACCAATTTAATATTTGCATGTCATGTGAAGCATTGAGCATCAAATAATGTTGACCTGCAATGGATGTAGTGGCAGTAGACTGGCTATGATGAATGTCACACAAATCTTGGATGGAATGGGTACTCCAAACTATGAATTGAGGGAAAAGTTAATCCTTCTCCAGCTAACCTCAACGGAATTACATGGTTTGAAATGTGTAGTCAAAATGATATATGTGAAAGATTAAGATGTAGGGCTACTGCACCTTTACAAAACCACCAGGAGGTATTGGCCTTCTATGTATTGTCATCCACATTGAAAGAGTTGATGTTTTTCAGTACCAAGTATGGGTTCACAACCTCAACATTTCAAACAATGTACATGTAATCATGAGTGCACCTCTGTAGTGTATATTTCAGAGGAGACATATGAAATTTCAGTACTCAAGCTAATTTTATTGCATCCTGTCAAAGAGAAGAATGTAAAATAAGGGAAAAAGCTCTTGGCTTAAAATACTTTAGCCAGCCGGGGTGGCTGAGCGGTTCTAGGCGCTATGGGCTGGAACCGCACAACCGCTACGGTCGCAGGCTAGAGTCCTGCCTTGGGCATGGATGTGTGTGATGTCGTTAAGTTAGTTAGGTTTAAGTAGTTCTAAGCTCTAGGGGACTGATGACCTCAGAAGTTAAGTCCCATAGTGCTCAGAGCCATTTTTTAAAATACTTCATATAGTTAAATAGTGCCATCCCTCCAGACAACTCACATGGCACACTGAATGTACACTTACTGGCATGAACCAAATGTTTGTATTTAAAGCAGTGTTTGGGTATTTTAGCAGCTGTGGGATGGTACTGGTATGTTAAAGCTGAAAACTTACCTACTTGTCATGAGATGTGTAAATTTTACATTAACTTTTCTCATGTGGTACTCATTTGTTATTGCATGAAATCTATCAAAAAGATATAAACCTATTATGACCCAACACACACTGAGATCCACATTAATAGAGGCTTAACACATTTCTATACTTTTGAAATTTTTTACCTGTTTTACAGCTCAGTTCAGAGAAACAAACCAGAACTGAATGGTGTCAGTACCAGTTCGGAGTGTGAATACATTAAAACGTTGTAAAATTGAAAACTTTTAACACAGACAAAGAAGATGACTTATCACAAATGTGCTGCTAGTGTCCCTATGTGCTATGAACAGCTTTATTGTTAATAATATCATTATGCAGATTACACTATTTTATCAAAACTGTTAGATATTAATATATCAGTGCCAAATACACAAGCAGACAAATGTGTATAAGAAAGGGAACACGACAGTGTAGAAACTACCAAATATTTTCTCCATATTTATAGTGCCTGTGATGTAGGCAGGAAGGTAGATGAATTTGTGTGTATTGCGATATTATGACATAGCATTTAGTCATAATTACATCTACATGGCACAGTAAATTGTGTGGGAAGGAGTATAAATTTCTAGCAAAAGTATGTGGTTGGTTTATATACACCAGAACTACAGACAAGCTATCTCGTTATTTCAACTGTAAAACAATTAACAAGGTCCTCTGTGAAGCCAAGAAACTGCAGCTGGCTATTTCTACTTTAGGAATGATGAATGTGGCCATGTGGAGAGTTAACAATGACACTTAAGAAAAAAAGCAAATGTCAATATTAAGAATGTAGTGTCATCTCTAGCCTTAAAGAAATATGTTAAGCATTCAATAACCATCGGTGCAACACCCCCTCCTCACCTAACCCTTTGATCAGACCTCAAGTTGTTACCAGGTACATTTGCTTGATCCAGTCACACTAGGTGAAATCTTCAGTATTATAAAACAAAATTCTCATGTGGTTTTGATGGCATATCTGATAATCTGGCCAGAGAAGTCTATCAAAACACTAAAATGTGCATACTTTGCACATTCACATTAATATTTCATTCTGTTTTGAGGTGTCTCAGATCAAGAAATGATCTGTATATAAAAAACAGCAGTGTAAGGCACATGGAAGTTTTACAGAAGTGACAAAACAAGCTGGACAAAAATTCAGAAAAAGTAAAAAGCTTCAAGAATTTCTATGTAGCAAAATAATTAGGGGATGAGTAAAATGAGTGTCCTGTAAGTGCTTTTTACAGGGGTTCATTATTTATGAACATAAAATCAAGAACAAAATTCAGATTCCAACAACTGTGGTAAAATAAGGGAAAAAGCTCTTGGCTTAAAATACTTTAGCCAGCATAATACAATGAATGCTCACCATATACATTCAGAATATATGTTTATTTGCATAAAGACATTACAATTATACAGATTAATCTCAATGAATTCTACAAACAATGATTAGGATTTCTCACAATACAATGGACAGCTGAAAATATACAGACAGAACATAAAAAGTTTATTTGCACAAAGACACTTTATAATCACCATGAAATATGAATTAATCTGTCAGACAGTGAATTCCATAGAATAGACTTCCTTTACATCATCTGAATTATTTGTACTCTTTAAATGTTCATCGCAACAGCGGTCCAGTAAATGATATGCAATTATCTGAATAACGAATTATCCAAGCTTATGAAAAAGATGACATTTGTATAACTGGCAGCAATGTCAAATATTGACTTATTGATACATAACCAACACGGATTCAGAAAATATTCTTGTGCAACACAGCAAGCTCTTTATTCCCATGAAGTAATGAGTGCTGCTGACAAGGGATCTCAGATTGGTAGGACATAATGAAGTTAAGTTCTGAGAGAAGATTGAAACAAACCTTCAGTTTGAGAAAGAAGTCAAACAGCATAATCCTGGCACATTGGATCAGCGAACACAGCTATTGGTTAAAAGTGTACAGCAATCAGCAGAAATTTTATTTCCACCCAATTTCATCTCGGTAAATGTGAAATGCCAACTACCTTTAGTGCATCAAAATATTTGAGGGCTTGGAAGTAAAATTAATGAACTACTTATGTGCATTGATGAATTAGTCATTGAACCCAGTTGATATATACTGCCTCTCTGAACATCATGTGACCACTAGTATAGATATGTTAAACTTTACAGAATTTAAGTTAGCCTCTTACTTCTGTAGACAAAATATAGAGAAAGGAGTAGTTTTGTTATAAATAGTTTTAAATTCAAGAATAGTGACAGTAATAAATTACACTTAGAGCTGCACTTAGAAGAATGTGCAACAGAGACAGAATTTTATAATAGGTCCTTTATAACAGTAGCCATATAGAGAGCACCTTCGGGAATGTCAACCTGTTTACAAACGGTCTTCAAGATTTATTATCTCATGTAAAATTTAAAAAACAAAGAACTAATGGTTGCTGGTGATTTTAAGATAGATGTCCTGAAAAACACTGTCAGTGAACAGTTACCAAAATCAGTTATATTGACATTCAATTTAATTTCTACTGTAGATTTCCCAACTAGGGTATACAAATGTTCTAAGACAGCCATTGATAATATCTTTAGAGACAATTCTAGGCAACTAAGCCACATTGCAAAACTAGCATTAAATGGGCTATTAGCATCGCAGCTCATTACAAAAATTATTGCAAAATATTGAAGGTTATCCAGAAATAAACACCAGCATTATGAGAAGAAGACAAATGCATCCAGCAATAAAATAAAATCAGAGTCAGGTAGGACCAGAAATGGAGGAGGAAAAAAAGCTCTAAAAATAAATGAAACCCTGGTAACAAACAATGGAATATCAGACCAGTGCACACAAGCAATCAGTAAAATGGAATTGACACTTACTTCACCCAAAGAAATAGAATCCATCATAAAGTTCTTGAAATCAAAGCATTTTGGTGGTTATAACATATCAACAAAGTCAGTAAAATAGTGTTCATGTGAGCTTAGTCATATCTTAAGTTATTTGTGTAATCAATCACTTATCTCAGGAAGATTCCCAGACTGGCTTAAATATGCTGAAGTTAAGAAAGGGAACAAAGAAATGCCATCAAATTACCAACCGATCTCACTTTTGCCAGCTTTTTCAAAAATCTTTTAAAAGGTTATGTTCAATCGTCTACTTAAGCATCTTAGTGAAAATAACGTACTGTCAAAGTCACAGTTTGAGTTAAGGGTTCTGATATTGAGAAGGCTATTTACACTTACAGTGAAAATGTCCTTAATTCATTAAACAACAAATTAGAGGTAACTGGCATATTCTGTGACCTGCCAAAGGTTTTCGACTCCATAAATCACAGCATTCTTTTAAGTAAATTAAAATATATGGCATCACTGGTCGTGCTGCAGAGTGGTTTCAGTCATATCTTACTAATAGAAAACAAGGGGTGTGATTACGTAACTTAAGCAGTAGGCAATCGGACATCATCTGACTGGGAAGAAATCACATGTGGTGTTCCCCCAAAGTTCTGTACTAGGTCCACTACTTTTTCTTGTGTATATCAATGACCTGTCATCTGTTACATTACCAGATGCCACTTTTGTCTTATTTTCAGATGATACAAACATTGCAATAAATAGTAAATCAAATATAAATTTAGAAAGGGCAGCTAATCACATTATTACTGACAATAAGTGGTTTATAGCCAATTCACTGTCATTAAACTTAGAAGATGCGACAGACCCACTAAAGAGACAGCCTACATTACACTTGTCCGTCCTCTGCTGGGATATTGCCGTGCGGTGAGAAATCCTTACCAGGTAGGATTGACGGAGGACATCCAAAAAGTGCAAAGGAGGACAGCCTGTTTTGTTTTATCGCACAATAGGGGTGAGAGTGTCACTGATATGATACATGAGTTAGGGTGGCAGTCACTGAAACAAAGGCAGTTTTCTTTGCAGCAAGATCTACTTACGAAATGTCAGTCACCAACTTACTCTTCCGAATGTGTAAATATTTTGTTGACACCCACCTATGTAGGGAGAAATGATCATCATAATAAAATAAGAAATCAAAGCTCGACCGGAAAGATTTAGGGTGTTCCTTTTTCCCACGCACCATTCAAGAGTGGAATGGTAGATAAGTAGTATGAAAATGTTTCGATGAACCCTCTGCCAGGCACTTAAGTGTGAATTGCAGAGTAACCATGTACATGTAGATATACTACGCAGTTTCTTTTGTGATCTGATCTCACAGAAGCATTATCAGCACAGATTCAGCAGTCTTACATCAATACTGGCATGCTGTATGATAGTAACAATAAATATGCAACCTCAACCAGACTGGAATAACTTGATTTCTTAGTAGAGAAATAGAAAATATCAATTAGCGTTCACTGTTGGTATTACTTGCATTATTTCCTATTCTATAAGGTACTAGAAGCAGGGTTCGTAATATTTTGTTCCAAGTGTGTCAGTGTCCACATGGAGCAGTTTTAGTGTTTGGTTCGGTACAAGTTGAAGTCTGATCAGTTACACTCCTTGTATGGTTCAAGCAAGTTGCACATTGTACTTTTGAGAAAATGTTTATGTGATGGTCAAATCAGGAAAACAAAATCAAATAGGCATTTAACACTAATGATTTGTAAAATATACTGATTATAAACATAAAATGAGGTCATTGGCAGTAGTGGTAAATGACAGGAATTGACAAAAGCTCAGTTTCATTTTTTTAACACTTTAATTGTTCCATATTAAGCACACAAAGGGTATTGGGACAGCTGCCACGGACTTAGGGGCCCATCCTGGCATTCACCTGACACAATCTGGGAAACCATGGAAGACCCAAATCAGGATGGCAAATGAGAGCAGGATATTACAGTATACAATTAATATTTATAATCTAATCACATACAGTTCACAATCACAATTTAACTACAAACACAGACAAGTCACATGTACAATTTAACTATATCCACCAAATACACAGTTACAGTTTATAATCACTACTCTTCCATTGCTTTTCACAGATGTGACACCTGATGCCCTCAGCTTCAGCCTGTAAAAACAATGAGCTAACACACTATCATTTGCATGACAAGATATTGTGCTCATAAGGACTTTACTATGGAAACAGGACATAGCATGCAATGTGAAGAAATGATTAACACATGTGGTTCCTACAATCATTTATAATAAAGTCAAACAATTACTGCATCAGCTAATTTTGGTGTGAGTAAATTTAAATCCATAACCTACTGTAATTAGTAATGCAAGTTATTGAATTTCCTGTTTCAGAAGGAAACAAAATTGGTGAATCTAAAACATGAAACAGATGCAAAAGCACAGTTTATGGGTGACATTTCCTAGGTCCTTAATAATAATCATATGAAAAGATGGCCAAAGTGTGACAGTCCCAGGCCCTCTTCCTATCATTGTAGCCAATCACACAGAAAATGTTGGGGAGGCAAATGAAGTTTTAACAGCACTAAAAAAGAGGTTGCTTACAGTACACCTGTCCATCCCCTGACACAGTACTGCTTCACAGTATGGCATCCTTATATGATTGAATACCTCAAAAAAGTTTAAAGGCAGCCCGTTTGGTATTATCACAAAATAGTGAGGTGTGTCATATGCAAGTTTGGGTGGCAACAGTTAAAACAAATGTACTTTGTGGTATGAGGATGTCATGAAATGGCAACTTTCTCTTGTAAATGTGAAAATATGTGCAACTACATAGAAAAGAATGAGAAATCTGAACTCTCACTAATTGATTGAAGTGAATTTTTCCCCACATGCTTTGAGTGGAACATGAGAGGAAGTGGTTCAATGAACTAGCTGCCAGGCAGTTGAGTGGGGGCTTTAATATTAGTCATGGAGCTGTAAATCAGCCTCATGGCTTATCTGGATGGGAAGATAATGAACTTTAAATTACCTAGCATTTGCACCTAATTTTGCTGTACTATACTGAGAAATCTCTGAACAGTAACCACTGAATCCCACAGCACAATCTCTGACAATAAAAGCTAATTTACATCGAAAATAGACACCCAAAAATTTTAATGACTGGTCAAATATTAACTCTAAAGACATTTCAAGAAATGAATTAGAAAAATATCAAATTCATACACAAAATAGGACAGAATGAATGCAAAGGTAATTTTACAAGAGAGTTCATTGTAATCTAACATATCTATGAAGAAACTAAGAATAAAATTTGTTAGGGCCAATAACATGCAAAGCATTTTTGTAAAACAAATGACAAAATTAAAAAAATGAGTAATGGAATTAATTTTTGGAAGTTAAACAGGACAAATGACAATAGCCTCATAAACGTATCTATGGGTATGTGGGAACAAATGAACAAGCACTATCTTAGTTAATTATAAATCAAAGTAGTGGATCAATAAAGAATGAATGAATAATATTCTGAGACACTGAACACAAACTTTAAATTTGTAGTAACTAAAACTGTTAATCAGTGTGTATAATTTTATCCAATAGGGTTTTACTTACATTTGTTGCCATATGTTGGTAATGGGGCATCTGGTGCTGCTCTTACATTTGCAACTGTGCTGCAATCATATTCCTCTTTGCAATGCCACTTCTGTCATCCCTGTTGTAAAAGCCGACTACTGGTTCTTCAGCTGGTGCATTATCATCTTCACCTGTGTGGATCAGATACTTAAATACACTCAAAAGAATTACAAGTTATTTATATATTAAGCTTATGTCAGTAGCGTTTAAAAAATTTTAAATGTAGTAAAACAATGAAATGATACAGTTATTTCTGTATGTACCTTTGTTATCTTCTAACTCCAAGTTATCTTCCACGGCGAGGTTGTGTAGCACACAGCATGCTTGAATGAAGTGCACCATCCCTCTAACACTCCTCAAATTCAAGTGATAACTGTAACACTGCTTCAACAGGCCAAAACAATGTTCTACAACATACCTGTTTTTTGAGAGTTCCATATTGAAGTCACATTGCACTCTGGGCAAATGCCCTGTATTTCGAAACGGTGTTAATTTCTGGTGCAGGGATAGGCACTGTCACCCAAAAGATGAATATCTCCACAATTTTCTTCGAGTGTTTGGTAGAGCATGGACGGCCTGAACAGTCTCCTGTCATTCACAGAGCCCAGATAGCCGACAAATAAGTCCCTAATCCGTCGATTGTGATCAGAAACTACTTGCAGTTGAATGGAAAAATAATTCTTCCTATTCATATACCACTAGGGATCTTTCTGATGACTAAATTCTAATGTGTGAACCGGCGATTGCCCCAATCGCACCAGGCAATCCATTTCCCCGGAAATGAGCCTCAATCTCTGCTCTTTATTCGGCGGACGGCCACTTTATAACTTTTCTTCCTAAATCACTGATGAAGTTAGTAATTCGTTGTATTACACATCGCAGAGCAGAAACAAAGCTATCTGCGACATCCCTGAAACCTGCAGTTTCGTGGCCAGCGAACCACAAACATATCAAGATGTGCTGCACTGGGAGCAGTTTCCCAATTCCCCCTGCCTGATAATTATAGAATCTTTAATTTCTAAACCTTTCACTAAGGTCACCTGCCACGTGACGCCGCACCCAAAAATGTTCTGCAGATTCCCTGTCACTATAGTGTGGCACCACATTCTCTACATAATTTTCGATCGTTTGTCTCTTTTTGTGGTTAGAACATTTCCAGCTCCTCATTGCTCCACAGAAAATCTGATTCAGGTTCGCTGGACATCTGGAATAAATAGTATTAATAAATTTCACGTTTTAACCACATGTCGCACTCCTGCTAACAAAGGTGACTTCATAGGAGAATAAATAAAATGCTTACCTTACAATTCACGACTGTGAAGCGTAAGCAGCAAGAGAGCAGACCTGTCGCCACAACAGCTTCCAAGAGAATGAACTAGTGGTGGGCAGGAAATCGCGTATCTGTTAGAAATCACAGTGATTGAGAAGTCACAGATATCGCAATAACAACATTACAAAATCTAACTGCGATTTCAGTCACAGTTAGCAGTCGGAAGTAGCATTTCACATTCAACGCCGTGAGCCATCTGTGGGCCGAATTCCATACTCCTTTATGCGTTTTCAGTGACAAGTCGCGGCTAGAAGTCGCAAGTAGCAACTAAAAAGCGCAGTTAACAGTGCCATCTGTTGGCCAAAGTTCGTACTACGCTCATCTCTGCCACAGTCTAACATAACAGTCGCGACACTTGGCCTAAATTTTGTTGCCTTCAGCGCCCCAAGCGGCCGGTAGGTTGAACTGTGAGTTCGGCGCGATCGTGAAATCGAATAGTGACTGTTTTGATTTACACAATGGTTTCTACCACCGGGAGCGTTTGTAGTGCTATACATTGCAGCAGCAATAGGAAGAAGACACCACAGCTGTCTTTTTCAGGTTTCCTAAGGATCCTGAGAGGTATATACCATCATGTTACTAAAGTGTATCGTCAGGATTCACTTGCAAACTGTATGTGTATAAATGATGAATGTTTCGTTTTAGGAGCAAAAAATGGCTAGTTCATAGCAGACGAGAAGACCTTATGAAGAAACACCCGGTTTACCTGTATAATAATATTAGGTTTTGTTCGCTACATTTCGAACAAAACCAGTTCATGAACGCAGACAATAACAAACTCGTGTGGAATGCAGTACTCACACTGTTTGACATTCCAAATAAGCCACCTCAACTGACGATGAAGAGGAAACTGCCACAAAGGTTCGACAGTCAATCTAAAGCTGTAAAACAGTCCTATGACACAGAAGCAGCCAGTTCAACTCTCCATGTATTAGTGCCAGATTCGTGAGAATCATCAACACAGACCTGCTTTGACGATGAAGTGGTTAGATTAAGTGCAGCTGTTCGTGTCTTACAAAAGCGTCTGTAGTGTCAGAATGTGCAGATCGCTAGACTTCGAGCGAAATTATTATGGGACAAGGAAAGTGCCTACAGACAGACTGTTTGAAAATTATTCAGATTTTTGGTTTTGCGTGAAATGTAATATAATCAGCTCATTATAATGTTTTCAGCATATTTCTCCCACTATTTGTTAGTTGCTTGTCCCACTTAGAATAATATAAAGATGAAGGTCGTACTTGTGGCAACAGGCGACAATCACAAACACAGTAGGCCTACAGAACGATAAACGAGCTGTCCATCGCTTTTGCATGTAGAGGTACATGTCTGTGCTTCTTACATGTGATTCTGTGTGTTTATATTCTTTTGATATCGACGTGGTAAGCTGCAATTCTGTCCAATGTCATAAGTGTTTCTTCACGAATGTGTTGTAGCTTGCCACTATATTCATGGTTTTTGTCCATACTTGCGCTTATTTTAGAATCATTTTTAGAAACATATATACCTTCTGATACTACACAAACTCTTGGAGGCAAGAAACTAACTCGAATAATTCGGAAATAACGTAGGAAATGGATGCAAACAAACATTATGCTTACGACGCATCTGACGTTCACCTTACCTGCCGCTTGGAGCGCTTGTGTCGCTCCACCTGTCAAACGGCAACAACTTTTACAGCAGTGAGTGTCGCGACTGTTATATTAGACTGTGTCTCCGCGACACGCTATCGAGTCCAACTGCGATTTCTGTGACAAGTCGCAACTAAGAGTCGCAAGTAGCAACTAAAAAGCGCAGTTAGCACTGCCATCTGTTGAGCAAAGTTCATACTACGCTATTCGCTACCGAGTCAAACTGCGATTTCTGTGACAAATCGCAACTAAAAGTCGCAAGTAGCAACTAAAAAGCGCAGTTAACATACTTTTCCTAGTGCCATCTGTTGACCGACGTACGTACTTCGTTATGAGAGCCTTGTGCCTCACGAGATCGATGTGCTGTGTGTGCATATGAAGGGCTTATTTCAATAGTGGTACAAGTCCATTTTTGTTCATTTTGAGATACAGAGTCGTAAAGTTAAATGAGCGCTGAAAAATCTGCAGTTGAGATACCAGAAATATTCAAGCATATGGTTTCTTGCTAGAGATGAACCTTTATTTATGTTTGTTTGGATCATTAATTTCAGAAGCATTATAGACAGAAAAGTGGAGGTAATGGACTTGTACCACTATTGAAATAAGCCCTTCATATTATATGACGACATGCACATTCAGCATCAGTTATGGTAGGTCAAATACTGCTGTGACTCTGAATGTATTATATTAATAAGAAGCAACATTGCCTTTTTCTCCTGAAAATATCGAGTAACGTAACAAATGTGTTTGATTCTGCTTCCAATATGACAGTTTTGGTTAATACTCCACATGCCTACAGGACTTTGCAATGTTAACACAGCAGAACTCAGACATCTGTATAAGTGTAGTGAAATGAAAACAGTCATATGAATGCCTCACTTTTGTTCCGACACAGTTCAAGACTCGGGAGAAAAGTTTTACACCTGGTGCTCTACATGGCAACTTCACACACAAGAACTTTTTGCCGACACTACTACCACCTACATAAGTAAGCTTTTCCTGTGTTACTTTCAAGTAATGCACTTAAGCTATTCCTGATATAACTGGAAGATCTGTACTTCCCACTTTCATATCAATAGCCTCAAAATGCATATTGTAGACTTCAGGATATGTTACAGGTCAGTGTCACACCAAGATTGTGGAGAAAGGGGAGGGGGGGGGGCGGCATGTCATTCTCCAACAAGTGTTTACCAATAAGTAAGTGGCGGAAAATTACGGGTATAGGACGGCTTAAACATGTGGAAAATGAGATTTTTATTATTCACTCACTGTATTTAACATTTATTATTCCTTTAAAATCGCACAACAACTTCAATAAAACACAGTTTAATCACTCACACACATATTTCACAATTATTTCACTTTTAAACTGCAAATCCTCTAAGAGCTGTCTTGAATCTTCACGAGTCTCTATCAACAGCCTTGATGTGGATAGATACGTACAGCAACCAGTAATCAGAGCCAGAACTGCGTCTGCAAAAACACAAGGATTATTAAACAATTTTTGCTGTCACTAATTACTAGCAATATAATTGACAGAGTAGATTGCTAATATTTGCTATAATGAATATCACATTTGCAAGAACGATCTCACTGAAGTAATTAAGTCCATCGAAACGCTTAGAAACTAACCTCTCGTCTGACGAAAACGGTCTAAAGACGCAGTGGCAATTTCTTCAGATCTGTTGACAATGATATTTTGAGTTATCACTTTACTGAGTGACTGAAATGTAGTTCAGGTACCTGTGAACATAACAATATGTTAGAATTCATTTTCTAAACACGAACTGTTACGGTACTGTACGGCTACTTACATATTAATTACACTATTAATATTTTCACAGTTGTTTCTTTAACACAAAATTAAAGCCAACGGAAGAAAAAACGTAAAACATACTTGCCAATGACAGGTTTGTTGAGATTCAATTTTCTGTGTTGACAGATGTAACTTTTTCATACGGTGGTAAGTCGCAGAAATCGCAGAAGTAGCAGAAATAGCAGAAGTCACAGAAATCGCAGAAGTAGTAGAAATCGTGGAAGTAGCAGAAATCGCAGAAATAACAGTGGCGGAGGGATACACGACCTATGTTCCTTAACTGTGACTCTTAACTGCGACAGTTAAGAATAACAGATACTGAAAAGTAGCATTCACAGAAATCACTGATATCGCAAAATCGCAGTTTAGCCCATCACTAGAATGAACACTTGAATAGTGAACACGCACGTCGGGTCTGCCCCCACTCCAACTCACACAGCTCTGCACATGCGCGAATCTGGCTGCGCCAGAAACATTTCTCCAGGTAGCAACTGGCAGCTTGCTGCTACTGCTCATACGGCAAGCAGCCCAACTTCCAGTAGCCAGAAAGTGGGAGAAAGCGCTGCGCATGCGCGTGAGCCCGCTGGTAACTGCTCAAACGAACCTGTTAACATCAGAGGCATGCAAAACGTGCAGGCTAGCCAACTTAATCCTAGTGCGCCAGCCGCTGTCGGTTACGTACTGCAGCAGAATCAACAGCTTCCTTCTACAAACCCATACACGGATGAAAATCAACGCACTCCCCAATATGAACAATAATCATAATATATCGTAAGCAACAAGCGACAACCCACAAAAGAAGGGTCGTAACAACAGTTATGGATATACAGAAACCGAAACAACAAAAACAGTTATCAACCTGAACAAAATCAACAGCAAAACTGGAACATTAACTACGGTAATGGGTACCAAAATACTGGTCCACCACCTCATAACAACATCGACACAGGTCCGTGGCAAATGCCACCACAGGCTGAACAAAATCAAAATTGGTTTTTACCCACCAATCAGCAGGTAAGTCAAGGTGCTCAACCACGAAAGCCACAACAGATTTGAGAGTGGAATGCACAATACCCTAATGTAAACATAACAGAAGTGTCATGTGAAACTCCACCGCCGCTTGTATCATCACCTGCACCAATTACGACGACGTGAAACTAAACACAGACACTACTGTGACCCAGGTCGTGGCTGAAGAAAGGTTGGGGGCGACTTCAATATCAAATCATTGTTTTATACACCCACTGATGAACAACACAATGATTATGTAACAGATAGTTTCAAGCAACAATCACTGTTATTTATACGATACAATCATGATGAGAGCTTATTTGATGAACTGTTGCAGGAAACTACACAATGATGTTCATCTACCAATGAAACAGTTTTAGCTACAACTACTGGTATAGTAGGAGGTATTCCAACCAGTATCGTTTTGGACACAGGAGTGGCTGTGAGTGTTTTGTCTTATAATTTCTATAAGAAAATGGCTGAATTTGAACCTGTCCCAGAGTTTCCTGTTCAAAAGTGTAGGATTTTAACTGCCGTAGGTAATAAACCTAGTAGAATTACGAAACAGGTTTTTGTGACCATTAATATAGATAATGGAACACTACAATGGTCATTACTTGTAGTCCAGAATCTTGTTACTAATTGTATTACAGATTTAGATATGTTATGTGAGAAGGACAGTATTACTGACTTCTCGAAACATAAATGTTTCTTCAGACATAAGGGCAGTGAAATCACGATTGACTTGGATACCAGGACTCTCAGACATGACAAGAATTGTACTGAGTACAAAATTAAATTTTTGCAAGAGAGTGAGGAAACAACACACAACACTCGCACCTGATACAGAATATGATGATTTGAAAACAGTGATTTGCCATAAGTGAAGTGAAACGACTGCTATTAATGGTGATGAACGCAATGATCTTTGTCAAGTATTATCTAAGTATATACACTATCACCACACCTATAATGAACCACTATCTCAACGACCTGCGGTGTGGCAAGAACTTAAACAGATTTTAAGAGTGGAAGATCTTCGAACCTTCCACATCTCTCTTCTGTAGTTCGTTACTTGCTGTCAAGAAACCTAACGGAGGTATTAGAGTGATGTTGGACACACGTGCCATAAATGAAATTATACTACCTGTACACACTAAACCAGAAAATTTTGAAGAATAATTACAGAAATTTTTAGATGCTAAGTACTTGAGAAATTCGTTTCGGCAAGTAGCAATCAATCCTGATTCCAAAAATTATACTGCATTCATATTCAGGGGGCGAACACATAAATTCTGTGTTCTTCCTTTCGGACTGAGCGGCAGTTCAGGCGTTTTTATTACTGCTTTGTATACTGTGCTTGGTGACGAATTATTTGAGACTGTTACACATTATGATGATGATCTTTTGATAGCCACTAAGACATGGAGTGAACATCTTGACACCGTTGAAAAGATTCCAGATAAATTTGCACCAGCCAGTGTAACAGCTAACCAAAAGAAGTCAACATTTGCTTTTAGTGATATTAGGTATCTTGGACACACAATTGATGCACAAGGTATACGCCCTGGTCCAGGTAAGTTGGACACTATTAGGAATATTCCTAGTCCTCGCACTAAAAAAACTTAAGTCATTTGTAGGACTCTGTTATTTCTTTTGACGTCCTGTTATTTCTTTTGACGTTTCCTGTTACAACAATTACTGAACTGTAAGCATCTCCTAGATTTACTTAAGAAGAATCAGGTATGGATCTGGCCTGAGCAGTGCCAGCAAGATTTTGATAACTTTAAGCATGCATTGGTCAATGCAAACATTTTAGACCATGCAGACTTTAGATTTTTGTATGATGTGTGACGTGTCATGCAGTGGCGTGGGTTGATTGTCATTGGATTTGCAAGCTGTACTTTAAGTGAATGTGAATGTACTTGTTCAACCACTGAACTTGAAACTCTTCCTATTGCCTGGGCTTTCAGAAAGTTTAATTATTATTTGTGTGGTAAACACAATAAAATTTATACAGATCACCGA
Organism: Schistocerca nitens; assembly: GCF_023898315.1. Classification (NCBI taxonomy): domain Eukaryota; kingdom Metazoa; phylum Arthropoda; class Insecta; order Orthoptera; family Acrididae; genus Schistocerca; species Schistocerca nitens. Next base: position 82,399,364 of record NC_064617.1, on the reverse strand, counting down.
GCTCTGACATTTTTGTTAACATGTAAGTCAGTTCATCCTAGACAAACATGCTGGGCTTTATCTCTGCAGAATTACTCATTTGAGATTATATACATTGAAGACAATATCCTTGCTGACGCTTTGTCTCGTCTTCCATAAGGTTTGAATGATTGTAACTCTGATATTGAAAATGTGAACGACTACAGAATACTCCTAATGCAGGATAAACAATAGTACTAACATTACATTGATTTCTGTAGATACAGGGTAGCTTTACAAAAATGTGATCTGCACTGGAACATGGTAAGAATTTTAGTCATAGATCAATCTCACCATCCACTATCTAGCCATTATCTGATATATAATGTTGTTTTATTCTATTGTCGTCATCCTGATGGCTCTAACAGGTGGTCCATTGATGGTGACTGGGCCAAATATCTCACCAAATAAGCGTCAAACGAAAAAACTACAAAGAACGAAACTTGTCTAGCTTGAAGGGGGGAACCAGATGGCGCTATGGTTGGCCTGCTAGATGGTGCTGCCATAGTTCAAACGGATATCAACTGCGTTTTTTAAAAATAGGAACCCCCATTTTTTATTACATATTCGTGTAGTACGTAAAGAAATATGAATGTTTTAGTTGGACCACTTTTTTCACTTTGTGATAGATGGCGCTGTAATAATCTGCAACTGCTAACACAGTCATCAGATGATTCTCACACAACTACATTCTTGATGTGGAATAACCAAGGCAATTTTGTCTGAGAATGCCACGTACTACACAGGGTACAAATGGCGTAAATTCTTAAAGGACAATAGCATTAAGAGCATCTTTATCTCGAACTTTAGCCCACAATCTAATCATACTGAACGAATTTTCAGAGAACTGAACAGATTCATGAGGACATATATACCTACACAGCATTCTAATGGGATAAGTTATTTATCACTATTTGTAGAAGTTCACAACAACTTGAATATATGTATGACACATCCTATACACCTAATGAGCTTATGTTCGACCGCAAAGAGTCAAACGAGTTGAGCGATCCGTTGCAAAAGATTACATCTCAGTATCTGTCACACAATGAAAAGATAAAAGAAGTACTAACCTTGCCGACACAGCATGCTAATGCAAGAAATAGATACTACTCTAGTACTATTAAGGGAAAGCAGGAATTCAAGGTAGGCATGCAAGTGTTGTTGCTGTCTCACCACAAATCTTCTGCACTAAAGTGGTGCAAAGCGAAATGACGTCTATTGTGTGATGGTCCATATGTAACTGTCAACATACCGCATCCTGGTGCATACCTGTTGCAGAACAAAAAGAAAGAAATTAGGTAGCATAAGAAATTTTATTTCAGCTGATCCAGCTAGCAGCAGAAGATTCCGTCTTTGCCAAACGTACCTAAACAACATTAGCCTAAATTTTAACGCAAATGTTATGACGACATTTATGCAAGTGTGATGAAAAATTTTTGAGACAACATAAATGACTAATTGTAGCCTCAGTCAAGGACTATTGATGTCTGATTGACGTGTACACAAAACCACACAACAAGCAAACACTATCACATAGAAATGGATTAGATGCACTTCGTACTGGATAACACATGTATGTGAAGCCAAGGCCATATACACACTCTACACACACTCATAACACGAGAATTCTGTTGGTTTGACTTTAGTGTGCAGCTTTAGACGTTTGTCCATTCGTATATGTGTGCTTGGGCTTGTTTGCTGATGTATCTAGATGTTGTGACTTATCTTTCCAATTTCAGGTGACATAATTGCACGAATGCAAAATTTGATTCAAAACTCTGTAATGCCTGTAAAATTATGTAAATACTTGTATTTAATATAAAGTCAAAATGTAATATATTTATATGTAATTATCTATATTAATCTAAAGCAAAATGTAATATGTCGGTATGTAAATGTGATCAGAATTTGTAGTATGTATCAAAATGTGTAAAACCACGAGATCTATGTGAAAGAGACTGCTTTAAAGACATTCTACATACACCGCAATGCCTGTAACCACAGTGAAGTACGTGTGCAAAATTGTTAAAAACTGTTCTTTATATATCGCTATGAGAAAGGTTATGATGAAATTTGTATTTATGTAAAAAAACCTTGTTAACAAACATTATTTGTACATCGCCAGATAAACTGTGAGCATGATAGTACTATGCATGCCAAGTGCATCACCTAATGACATTTACCATGATACAACTGTGCAAAATAAGGAAATGCTAAACCACTGGATCTACAGTCGCGATGCACAAAATCATTGGAGACAACTTCACTGGTGGAGAAATTTTGGATGGGACTTCAGGGAATGTAATGTTCTCAGAATAAGATGGCCACTGTCACCTGGACAAATCGAAGATTGATGGCCTTTTGCCATCCGAAGTGTTGCAACCATGCCTTCACAGAACTTATGTTGTGGAGTGGAAATCCACTGGTGTTCAATGACGCGACGCATGACCCAGGAAGAACGCATGCGTGGCAGCTGCAATATCAACACTGAATTCTCCTGGCTGTACACATCTCATTCAAATGGTGTATGCCATGAATTTTATTTTAATATGTATGTAAATATTGTACTGATGTGCTTTAGGGTGAATAGCTTGCCTGCAGGTGCGTCCTTTCGCCTCGCAATTCAGGGCGGTATTTAAAGGCACATTTGCAGGATGGGCTTGGATATATTGCAAGAAAGTAGATGTAAGTTCAAAATATAAATAAAGTATTACTTAAGATATTTATTAGTATAAGCAGTTGTATCAACTTTGGCGTGCAACCGCTGGAACATTAGAATAATTACGCAGCTCAGTTGTCTTGCCGAGAAGATGGCACCTTTTTTGTTCCGGAAGCCATCCTGATAGGTAGCATATCAGCCATCACTGCAGATAATTATTTGGCACACCGCCACTATTCTGTTTTATTGTCTAGGCATACTCTTAGTTGCACACAGCAACAGAATTAATGTAACAGAATTAATGTAATTTAATTAGTATAATACCTTGTGATTGTAGTGATATTATTTAATCTAGTGTTTCATTTATGTTGCAAGCTATTGTTCCAATTAAACAGCGTCTTGGCATGGATAAACGTTCAGTGTTACAAATATTATCAAAGATCCAGTATGAACCAATGCTATGGAATGTTCAATCTGTGAAGTTCGATAAAGAAATATTTTCAGAAAAGTCAGTCTTGGTCAAACATACAATGAACCAATCTTATGCAAAAAGCCATTGTCAAGCACCCAAAGTTTGTATAAAGTGATCACATACTATTATCGTTACCTATTATTATTTGTCTGTTCTCTGATATTCTCAAACCAGACAGGAAAAGCCACTGTAAAATCAAAAACCTTGTGACAAAGTGGCGATACAGTGCCATGCTATGTAATCGGTTTTATCAAAAATCAATAAAAAAATGGCAATTACTATTTCATGGTCCCTATGTGGCGACTAGAATGTAGTACCCTGGTCGCTACTTATTAGCATATCCAGGTTCAGGAAGAATTAAAGGATTGTAACCTTCCCAAGATCTAAAACTGTACACATGTAATGTGTAAGCTTAAGGAGATAATACATATACGCTTTTTAGTATTTTAGTTACACTTTATAAAGGCACATTTGTATGCCGTGCGTGAGTTTCCTCGGAAACGCGAAATCTTAATTAAATAATTCATCTCTGACAAATAAATAAAGCCTATGGCACAGAACTGCAGCGCTATGCCGCTCATAAAACAAAATATAACTACGACACTCTTATGTTTCATTAAGAATAAGTAGGTCTGGTAGAATAGCTGGTGCGGGAAGCACGTATATTTTATTAACTGGCACACCGCCATATTTTATGTTATATAAGAACACTGCGAGTTGCAATCTCACTAGGCACTCGACCCTGTAAAGATTCTATATTTATGAAATAGACATTCACCTCTGTACGACGTATGGACATGGCTGGCAAATTATTCTAATATTGAGATTTTGAGTCCGCACCTACCGCAGCAGTCTTTGGAAACGATTTAAATACGAAGTCCGATTATTTGATTCACATTTCACGGTCAAATACGAATGACAAGGCATTTATCAAAAAGCTATTGTCAAGCGTCTGACACCAAATAAATAAACGTCCACGTTCCAGTTTTAGCAAATATTAATTACAACCAATCACTATCATACATATACAATAATCAATATTTTATTTAATTTTTTTATTTATCTATTTTATATTGGCGACCATTATTGTGTCATTTGTTATATTGTTCTCTTTGTCTCATGTGAAAAATCAACTTTTTTGGACCTGGACTTGAATATATGAGAAATAACAAAAATCTGAAGATACACTCCTGGAAATGGAAAAAAGAACACATTGACACTGGTGTGTCAGACCCACCATACTTGCTCCGGACACTGCGAGAGGGCTGTACAAGCAATGATCACACGCACGGCACAGCGGACACACCAGGAACCGCGGTGTTGGCCGTCGAATGGCGCTAGCTGCGCAGCATTTGTGCACCGCCGCCGTCAGTGTCAGCCAGTTTGCCGTGGCATACGGAGCTCCATCGCAGTCTTTAACACTGGTAGCATGCCGCGACAGCGTGGACGTGAACCGTATGTGCAGTTGACGGACTTTGAGCGAGGGCATATAGTGGGCATGCGGGAGGCCGGGTGGACGTACCGCCGAATTGCTCAACACATGGGGCGTGAGGTCTCCACAGTATATCGATGTTGTCGCCAGTGGTCGGCGGAAGGTGCACGTGCCCGTCGACCTGGGACCGGACCGCAGCGACGCACGGATGCACGCCAAGACCATAGGATCCTACGCAGTGCCGTAGGGGACCGCACCGCCACTTCCCAGCAAATTAGGGACACTGTTGCTCCTGGGGTATCGGCGAGGACCATTCGCAACCGTCTCCATGAAGCTGGGCTACGGTCCCGCACACCGTTAGGCCGTCTTCCGCTCACGCCCCAACATCGTGCAGCCCGCCTCCAGTGGTGTCGCGACAGGCGTGAATGGAGGGACGAATGGAGACGTGTCGTCTTCAGCGATGAGAGTCGCTTCTGCCTTGGTGCCAATGATGGTCGTATGCGTGTTTGGCGCCGTGCAGGTGAGCGCCACAATCAGGACTGCATACGACCGAGGCACACAGGGCCAACACCCGGCATCATGGTGTGGGGAGCGATCTCCTACACTGGCCGTACACCACTGGTGATCGTCGAGGGGACACTGAATAGTGCACGGTACATCCAAACCGTCATCGAACCCATCGTTCTACCATTCCTAGACCGGCAAGGGAACTTGCTGTTCCAACAGGACAATGCACGTCCGCATGTATCCCGTGCCACCCAACGTGCTCTAGAAGGTGTAAGTCAACTACCCTGGCCAGCAAGATCTCCGGATCTGTCCCCCATTGAGCATGTTTGGGACTGGATGAAGCGTCGTCTCACGCGGTCTGCACGTCCAGCACGAACGCTGGTCCAACTGAGGCGCCAGGTGGAAATGGCATGGCAAGCCGTTCCACAGGACTACATCCAGCATCTCTACGATCGTCTCCATGGGAGAATAGCAGCCTGCATTGCTGCGAAAGGTGGATATACACTGTACTAGTGCCGACATTGTGCATGCTCTGTTGCCTGTGTCTATGTGCCTGTGGTTCTGTCAGTGTGATCATGTGATGTATCTGACCCCAGGAATGTGTCAATAAAGTTTCCCCTTCCTGGGACAATGAATTCACGGTGTTCTTATTTCAATTTCCAGGAGTGTATTTTCCAATTCTAAAATATTGCGGGAAGATGCAATGAAGCTTCCAGCAAGATAAGGTAGGATGCAGCATCTTTGCATAGGCAGGCTTGACCAGATGCATAATTCAGTGTATTAGCTCTTCAGTAGATTCTGTAGTATTTCTTTCACGTGTAGCAGTTTTCAGTGATAAATTTCATTCTCAATACTTGTCCTTAAACAATAACTTCTGCAACAATACCAATGCACGAGTGTACAACATGGCCGACTTCTGTACAATACGTTGTAACATGGCCAGCAGCCGTTAAGAATAATCCGATATTCAGTTTGCATTTTTAAATTAACAAACAGCCATTGTTGCTACGAGCGATTCATGTTCAACTGCATTTTATTTTAAAACCAGTGTCAAACCTTATTTTCTCGAAACATATCTTACGTGTGGCATGGTCATAACTAGAAAACAATACACAAAGATGGCACAGCGAAGACATACTATTCAGACGCAATCCGACTCGGACGCGAGACAAATGTTAGAAAATGACTTTACGACAGCAACCAGTAGTGACGATTCATCAAATATTGACGCAAGTGTTAACGGAAATTTTGACAATAGGCTGTCCACCACATGTTAATACATGACGTCACATCTAATGACATGGCAGGGGCAGATACCTTGCAAACAGTAAACATTGCCAATATGTTACAAATGCTAATGAAACAAAATGCAGAAAATATGGCAACCTTAAAGACACAAAATGACGAAATTAAATTTGATCTTATAGCAATCAAGACATGTAAAGACACTTCATGTAAACGTGTGGAACTTATAGACGCCACACTGACCAAACAGATGACTGAACGCAGTACGAAATTTTCCAAGCTTAATACGATACAAGAAAAGACTACAAATGACGTAGCACTTTTACAGACACAAGTAAAAAGCCTTAATGTCACGCGTGAAGCCCTTACTGAACAAATTCAAACATATCCTTCAGTACATGACAACCTTGAAAAACGAATTACTGACGTGCAGAATAAATTTGACGATGTTAAACAACACCTGACTGACAGATTACAATCTGATGCCACAGGTCATTTTCAAAATATTAATAAAGAATTTAATGATTGGGTAGAGAACAAAGACAAACATTTTGATAGATGCATACGTGAAAATTTACCAACAATTGTGTACCACTCCGTAGCGGAAAACATCACTAATAACAAACAGCTGATTAGTGGCGCAGTACAGTCTGTCACTGCACCAATGAAACAATTCACGGATCAACCACAGTCTGAATGTAACGAAAATATCAGTCAAAATGTACAGTTCAGAAACCAATATACATACGAGTATAACGCACACATACCGCATACGACAAACACACAAGAACAAAACACACCACGACAACAACACATACCAGGTCGTGCAAACACAAACACAAGCTATTATCATGGTAAACCACAGCAACATTATCGTAATTACTCGCCATCTGAACATTACAGTAATTACAGTGGAACAATTCCATATTATAATGCAAAGGGAGAAGATAGCTTAATAAAACACAGGCAATTTCAGACTTTTATCCCAGAAAAACGAACCATTCATCCAGTGATTTTTCTTAAATCTTTTAGTAACGCATTTCCATGCACTTGGAGTGACCGGAAAATGATTTCATATAGTGTCGGTTACATCTAAGGTGATGTAGCTGTCTGGGCATACAGTCAAGCTGACGTATGTACCACGTAGAGTGAGTTTGAGCGTGCCTTTCTGAACAAATTCTGGTCGCAGTCCGTCCAGGAGCGACTCAGAAGACAAATTTTAGAACCTGAAACTTTTAACAGTAAAAATGGTAGCTTACGCAGATATTTTGAAAAATACTTGAACATGGGACATTTTTTGGACGAACCAGTCGCAACACGTGATATACTCCGTGCGTTGAAGGCCAAATTGCCTTTCAACATTAAAGAAAAACTCTTACATACTCCGGATGATGATCCAGATTATTTTTTAAAAGCTTTAGATTCGGTTGACATGTTACTAGAAGATCAGTGCTTCGTGCGGCAAAACAGCAGCCACAATGTTTATATCAGTGGTATGCAAAACATATAGGCTTGCCAACTCAATTCTGGCACGCCGACAGTTGGATACGTGGTGCAGCAAAAACAGCCAACTCACATGCCATCTCGATACGGAAATCAAAATCAACACGCGTATTCCAATACAAATAACAGTTACAACAGTAATAACACTTCATGCGGCAATCCAAACAAAAGGCACCACGATAATAACTACAACAACAACGGTAACAACAGATACAAATGTAACAACAAAAACACAAACAGAAACAGAAACAATAATAACTACGAGCCAAGGCAGCATCAAGGCTGGACTCGTAGCGATCAATACTTTCATTCAAACACTGCTACACCACAGCAGCCACCAGGACAACATTGGAGCATATCTTACGACCGACAGGTAAGTCATAATGCGCAACAGCGACAACAATCGCAAAAGTTTGGAGGTCACAATAGGCAATATCCGAATGTGAATATAATAGAAGTGACACCTGATACACAACCTCAATCTGTGTCAGTACCTAATACAAATGCTAATCCAACAAACTAGAAACAGTCACTTCTATGCCCTGGGGCGTGGCTGAAGAATTCTTGGGGGGCGACTTCAATGTTAATTAGTTATTTGACACCACCATTGAACAACAAAATATTGATATGCCTAATAATTGTAAACAAAAACTACCTGTTTTATTTATAAGATACAACCACAATGAGAATATATCAGATGAACTTTTGCAAGACAGTACACAATATCGTCCAAACACAAATGAAATTGCTTTAGCCTCTACTACTGGTGTAGTAGGTGGGATTCGAACTACTATTATCTTAGATACAGGTGCAGCTGTGAGCATTTTGTCTTTTAATTTCTATAAAAAGATGTGTGAATTGGAGCCTGTGCCTGAGTTTCCTGCCCAAAACTGTAAAATAACTACTGCTCTAGGTAATAAGTCATGTAGGGTTAAGAATCAAGTTTTTGTAAAAATTAAAATAGTTAATGGAACCGTACAATGGCCATTCCTGGTTGTACAAAACCTTGTGACAAATTGCATAGTAGGATTAGATATTATGAGCGAAGACTGCATTATAGACTTCTCCAAAGGTAAATGTATTCTAAATGATAAAGGCAGTGTAATTATTATTGATTTGGACAGGAGAACTCTAAAGCATGACAAACACTGTACAGAGTACAAGGTTCAGTTAGTACTTGACAATGACATTCAAGACACGCACACACACTCATCTGACACAGAGCTAATGGACTTGAAAACATTGACTGATCATAAGATAAATGAAGCTACAACTCTCAGTGTACATGAACGTATGAAACTACAGAAAGTGCTATCCAAATATTTACAAGTTTTTACCAGACGATTAGGTGTTATCAAGACGTATGTCTACAAGATTGAAGTTAAGCCTCACAAGATCTTCTACCACAAGACATATACCGTACCATTATCTCAATGACCCGCTGTGTGGCAAGAACTAAAACAAATGTCAGACAAGGAAATCACACCTGAGCAGAAAATAAGAGAAGTATTGACTACACTGACACATCACGCACAGATACGAAAAAACATCACACAAACATAATAAAAAGAAAAAAATTCAAGGCAGGAATGCTTGTACTACTTCGTACTCATCATAAATCTGTAGCACTCAAGTGACGCAATGCTAAGTGGCGTCTGCTATATGAAGGACCTTATATTATTGTTAACATACCGCATCTTGGTGCGTATCTGTTACAACATCCTAGAACTAACAAAATTATTGGGCTATACACACACCAAGATCTTAGAGCATTTCATGCTAAATAATGTCAAAGTCATATCCATGAAAACATTGCTAAGCAACTCGCAAAACTCTAATTGCTACAATATAGGTAATAAGTCGTATAGAAATTTTCATTTCAGCTGTTCCAGTGACGCAGTTCAAGACAGAAGAACTTTTCTTTCAACACCACAACACTACCAAGAAGATTGAATATTAAGGTAAAATTTATGGTTACATAGTAGTGAATGAAATATTAATTTTTCACGGAACATATGTGACTGTAGGTACCACTGACTTGGTATGACACCTGACGAACTGACAGATGTCATCTGTGAAGTGATCTTTTATTTCGAGAAATAGATTAGACGCACATCTCCCAGCAAGAAAAGCATCTACCAGTAGCCAAGGCCACACAGACACTATACACACACGCACAAAACGCCAGAAATCTAACAGTTTTCCTTCTCTTATTATTTTGAATGTTTATTGAGTAGTGAAAACGCTAGGTCTTGCCTACTGATGTAATGAATGTTGTGTCTAACCTATCTTAATTTCAGATGACACCACAAAAAACATCGATAAAAACCCAGTAAAACCGTAAAAGAGAATGTAAATATCTGCAGTTCATGTAATCAAATGTGACATGATGTAATAATTTATAGCTATGTAATGATGATGGTAACATATTTATGTGTAACTGTATTATGTTTATGCTAAGAAAATATGTGACGTGTATATGTATGAGTACTTATATTTTTTGAAAAATGATGTATAATGTAACTGTTACTATGTGAAAATATGAACAATAACGAATGCCAAAATTGAAAAACTTTAAAAAAAGAAATTGGATAGTGATCCACTGTTCACGGACATTAACGTACATTACTAAGTCTGCAACTACGCAGAAACGTATGTGAAAGAAACAGTTAATGATATTCATCATGCATCGTACCTTCGTAAATGCGATGAACGATTTCTTTGATAAGTAACTACGAACGTTTAGGTGAGCTATATTTAACAAAAAACTGAAAATGTGAAGTACATAATTGGTGCATCGTCTAGTGACATTACTACAGTATCTAACTTCAAGATGTTAACTGGATTAAATGGTCACAATGTGCCTGTCCAGAAAACAACATGACGAGTGGAATAATTTTGGTTGGAACTTCAGGGAATGGAATGTTCTCGAAATGTGACGGACACACTTACCTGGACTATCCAAGGATCGACGCCAGCTATGTGCCATCTGAGGTTTTGCAACAAAGCTTCCACGGAATATTGAAAACGAACTGCATATGGACCAATTACTCAACAGGTCACGTCCGATCTGTAATAAACAATGCTTTTTTGTCACAATGAACTGCATCGCAACGACTATAATGGAAATAGGAAATGGACATGCTTATGTATCAATTAGGCTATGTTGTTAAACAGCGATGTTACTGTGATCAAAAAACTTTACAATGACACTAACCTGTGAAATATTACTGTGCAGCAGATGAAAATAAACTGTAATAACGACACAATGTATATAGGTCAACGCATCTGAAAGAAAAAGACATTTTTCTTTGAAGCATTTCAATGCAATACTATGTAACTAAGAATATTCAACAATCTAAAGTTGTACTGTATTATAACAAATATTGTTATTATAAAATTAAGTTACCTCCAATAGAATGTACCCTTCATATGTAATCTTGGTGGAATATTTTCTTTGTGCAACGACTAAGAAACGTGCGCGCACACGAACAATATGAACTGCAATACTGTGCCGTGTGATCTAAATTTACGATATAACAGCAGTGCCGGAGCCACATAGACGCTTCTGCGCATGCGCGCACTCTATTTTGCCAACATAAGAACATTTACGGCGCACTCGCATTATTCAAATTTTGTATATAATATACTCTATAATGTATGTCATGTAAATAGTTGTAGATAACGTAGTTTTTCTTGTGCCTTTAGGCGAATCGCTCGCCTGCAGGTGTGTCCTTTCGCCTCCCAATTCAGGGGGCAATATAAAGGCACATTTGCATGCCGTGCGTGAGTTTCCTCGGAAACGCGAAATCTTAATTGAATAATTAATCTCTGACAAATAAATAAAGCCTATGGCACAGAACTGCAGCGCTATGCCGCTCATAAAACAAAATACAATTACGACACTCTTATGTTTCATTAAGAATAAGTAGGTCTGGTAGAATAGCTGGTGCAGGAAGCACGTATATTTTATTAACTGGCACACCGCCATATTTTATGTTATATAAGAACACTGCGAGTTGCAATCTCACTAGGCACTCGACCCTGTAAAGATTCTACATTCACCTCTGTACGACGTATGGACATGGCTGGCAAATTATTCTAATATTGAGATTTTGAGTCCGCACCTACCGCAGCAGTCTTTGGAAACGATTTAAATACGAAGTCCGATTATTTGAATCACATTTCACGGTCAAATACGAATGACATTGCATTTACCAAAAAGCCATTGTCAAGTGTTGGACACCAAATAATTAAACGTCCACGTTCCAGATAAGCAAATATTAATTACAACCAATCACTATCATACATATACAATAATTAATATTTTATTTTATTTTTTTTATTTATTTTATAACTTGTATGTAGTTAAGATTACCATCTCATTTCTCTTAAAATTTATGGAACCATATTTTTCAACATAGTAAATAAATATGTGTAACTGAATAACTTTTTGCTGCACATTGTTATCACTTGCCGTACTCCTGTTTTGCAAGTAGACTTAGGTGACACTCATCTCACTGAGCATTTCAAGTCATTATTCTACATGAAATCCATGTGAGATGTTTTTATCTGACACTACAGTGTTAACCAACATGCAGTTGCAATTAGTATTGTTAGGCACAGCAGTTAATTCGATGAGAATTGCAATCAGATGCACTCTTTCCTGTTTTGAAAAACACAGACTTTCATCTCTGTATATGCTTTACTCTAGTCAGATGCAATAGCTCTGTGCGGAGAAATGATAGTTTTGTGCAAGGTATTTACGATTCAGGATGTGTCTATTTTTGAATGCAGTTGTCAGTCAACTAAAGTGATGACGTCATGGTCATTCACTGTGGATTTAATGAAAAAATTTTATATAAATAAATGCAGACGTCCATACCTGATTATAAATATTCAGTGTGACTGTACTAAGAAATGTTAGAATTTGTACATCAAGTTTGTTACGATCCAATCAAATAAAACAACCAAATAAAATAGTATTTGGTGCAACAGATTTTTCAACGATCTTTAGAAAATAATTGTGCATATACGCAACTTAAGATATGAAGTTGGAGGACATTAGAAATCTATGTGGCAAGTCGTAAAATGTAGTTTTAAATAAACAGTGAACAGTGATGTTATAGTTATGTGGCAACTACCAAACTCAGTATCTTTCAAGAAAGCACTCCTCTAAGCAAGAGTATTGGCATTTAGATGTTGTTTGAGAGGATGTAAACTTTTTTATTACCTGAAGTACTTTACATGGCTCACAAATTGAAGTACTAGTATTTAAGCTGAGATATTTAATTTTTCACATAAATTGACGGAAAAATCGCAGTACAAAAAATAATGTAGAGTAATGAATTTTCAGGGGCACATCTGTCTATTAACATATTTAAGTGATTAACACTGCAAGATCACAGGTTAATGTAAGTGCAAGACAAGCTACTGAAAACGCTAAATGGTGGTACATTAATAACCAGTGTATCTGCCAGAATGTTGAATGCAAACAAGCAAATGTGTATGCATTGTGCTATACAGGTACCAGTTGTCAGTTTGTGGACCGGAGTTCCATGCCCGTTACAATTTGTAGCTCAATACAGATTTGTTTAATGCTGTTTGTGGATGACGCTGGAGTTGTTGTTCAGTAATGTCTCGTATGTGATCGACTGAAGACAAATCTGGTGATCGAATAGGCCAAGGCAACATGTCGACACACTGGAAAGCATGTTGGATTACAACAGCAGTATGTGGGCGATCCTTGTCCTGTTCAAAAACACACGCTGGAATTCTGTTCATGAATGGCAGCAGAATAGTCTAATCACCAGACTGACGTACAAATCTGCAGTCGATGTGTGTGGAATAACCATGAGAGTGCCCCCATTGTCATACAAAATGGCACCCCAGATCATAACTCCAGTTGTAGGTCCAGTGTGTCTAGCATGCAGACAGGTTGGTTCCAGGCCCTCGGCTGGCCTCCTAACCACCACAGGGCCATCACTGGCATCAAGGCAGAACCAGCTTTCATCATAAATCACAAAAGATCTTCACTCTGTCCTCCAATGAGCTCTCACGTACTACCACTGTAGTCGCAAATGACAGTGGTTTGGGGTCTGCGGAATGCACACTGCAGGGCGACTGTCTCGTAGTTGTCCTTGAAGTAACCGATTTATGACAGTTCATTGTTTCACTGTGTGGTCAACTGTCGCTCAAATTGCTACTGCAGATGCAGTACGATGCGCCAAAGCCAGACGCTGGAGATGGTGGTCTTTCCTCTGAGTAGTATAATGTGACCATCCGCATCCTGCGACCACACTTTCTGGTGAACATCGCTACCAGAAATAATGCACAGTGATTACATTCCTGCCAAGTTTTTCTGCAGTATCGTAATATCTGCAGTATCGTAACATCTGCAATATCGTAGTCCTCTTACACGACCACGTTAAAACTCAGTGAGGTGTTGATAACATCGACTTTGTCACCTTACAGGCATTCGTGGCCAATGTCAACTCACCACATCCAATCGGAAAGGCAACAAACGCTCACGACCGTTACAGCGTGTATTTAAAGCAAATCTCATGCACAATCTCAGCGTGGCGCATTTAGAACCACTCTTACTGGCTTGAAATTTGAGCAGACATCGTCTTTCAGATCTAGATATACCCCTGATAACTTTCGTTTATGTCGCACAACTCCTTCTTGGTGCTGTGATTGTTATTTCCGTCTGTGTGTGGTGGGTCTTTATATATGCGCTATACACTTCACTCGAGTTTCTAATACACGAATGTGTCAGTAAATGGAAGCTGATTATTTTACCTTCAAAAGCAAATGTATTGATGATTCATGCCATGACTGCCCTAGATGTAGCAACATTTATGAAATTGGTTTGTTATGTATTGGGAAACAGTTTCATCGCTTTTGACGTTTCATTATCACATCTGTGTGGTTTTGCATGCACCTACTCTTATGGTGACTTATTTGATTCTTTAAATAATGTAGGTACTGCATTCCATACCCATTTCCTACATTCCGCATTCTCTGATTCGAGTGGAAGTGTAGGGAAGAAAACTGAACGTTGTTGAGTAGATATACTAGGTCTTTCCCGAAATGTCAGGTCTTTTGCTGTTTACCAGGCATTTTTTGTTCTTATAATAAAACGACATTCATCAGTCAATACCTGTAGGTTATGACATAATCTGTCCTGTAATGTACCTTTCCATATCCCCCAGGATACTTAGGAAACTAAAGAAAGACAAATGTGGTGTCGCTTTCCAATCATTACTGGCTTTTGCGGCACTGCATGCCCTCCCTATTGTGAAAATTATGTTGTAAATCAATACTTCTCGCACTCATCCACCGTCGTATTCAGAAGTGTAGCTTTCTGTCCGATTGGAGCGCTGCTGTCGCATTGTATAACAAAAATGAGCAGGAGTGTCATGACTGTATGTGAAACACTCTAACTAAAACTTTGTCGTGTGGATCAACGAGATTTGCGACAGTTTATTCCACGCACAAAGATCTACGCAGGGTGATCATCGCGCGCAGTTCTTCATGCTCGTTACAAGATGGCGGCAGAAAGGTTTCAAGATGGCGGCTAGAGTAAAAGTTAAGCGAGTGTCCTTCCAGGAAAACGTAAATTTTGTCGTAAAAAAAAATTGTGTGAAGATTGTAAGGACGAAATTACGAAACTGAATGAACACATTACGAGCTTACAGTTCATAATCAGCAGTTTGAAAACGGATATTTCGAAAATACAACAAGAAAATAGTGAGCTGAACATGATAAAACTTGCGCAAGATAGTCAGTCCGTTCCAGAAAAGTGGTCAAATGTGAAGTGCAATAAAAGCAAGAACAAAGTGCAAAATCGGAAAAACCTATGAAAGTTGCGCAAGCTTTAGGGACGAAAACACATTTCAAGTACTTTCAACCGCCGATAGTGAAAATGCAAAATGAACGATAGGAAAAGCAAAAAGGCACTGTGAATAAGGTAGGAGCAGAAAATTTACTGACGCAAACAAGCACGAATGAGGTCAACATAAACGTGCAGACCAAAAATTGTGCCGAAGTGTTTAGTAAAACAATACAAAACGATTCCCACATTGTGAACTCCAATAACAGCAAACTGTTTGTGCTTTCAGACCACCATGGTCGTGGACTTACGAGTAAGCTGAGAGAAACAAATAAAACATTCGTGTGGTATAGTGAAAACAAGAGCCCCATTTGGCGAAATTAAAATAAATGACTGCATCCGCAGGGGTAAAAAATCTGCACGATAAAGACTTTGTTGTACTTCTGGGAGGCGCAAACGACGTCTACAAAAATGAAACAGCGAGTGCAAGGCGCGATCTTAAACAGTGTCTGAGAAACCTGGATCACACAAACGTAGTAATGGTCAATATTAGGCATCACTATGATCTTGTAAGATGGTCATCTGTTAATACGGAAATAAAAAGTGCCAACAATAAGTTTGGAAAAATCTGCAGACATTTTAAAAACGTGAATTGTGTTGATATAAGCAGTATTGGACGAAGATTCCACACGCAACACAGACTTCACCGAATGGCTTGGGGAAAGAATATCTGGCGAACCTGATAACCAAGGAAATAGAAAACCACCAAAATAAATTCAAAACCAAAATGATAACTGCATCGCCATCGCCAGACTCCATAGTAAAAACACTTCAAAGAAAAGGAAAAAGCTTTAGAACCATCATCTGCACCAGCAAAGAACATAAAAAGGACGAAGTGTTAACAGAAAGAACAGTGGACAGCGATTTCAATGACAAAAGAACTACAGTTCCTCATCATTTAAATATTATTTTAGACGCAAACAAGAAAAACGAGAAGACTCCTAGTTCACAATAAAACACAGTAGTAGCGGCAGAACCAACATTTGAAGTGTCAGAAACAGCATCACCATCAACAACAACAACAGCAAAAATGGCAGTATTATGTACATTAGCAGTAGCACCTATTGCAGCAACAAGCAAGTCACCACAGCCCAGTGTACAGCTACATTCCAAGAGGTGCAGGAAACCTATCTTTCTCAAGGATGTTTGGTATCTCACCATTACACAGAAACGAATATGACAGCAAAAAAGTAAATAAAACTGTAACCAGTTCTCACCCTAGTCACCTGCAGATTTTAAGTGTAAATATTCAGTACATTAAAAAGAAATCACTAGAATTTGAGGTAGCAGTGAATGGTGCACACACTGACTGCATGTGCATCATGGAGCATTGGTGCATAACTTTTGAATTAAGTATCATTAATATTCATCCTTATATGTTTGCAAGTCAGTATTGTAGAGAACATGCCAAAAACAGAGGTGTATGTATCTTTACTAAATCAAGTATCAGGTATAAAAGAAGGTGTGAAACTGAATTATTGAGTGTGGAAAATCATTTTGCAGCAGCAACTATAGAGTTGTATGAAATACAGGGACAAGTCATAGTAATAACACTATACAGGCCACCTAATGGGGACATGGACATATTCATTAATAATTTAGAAACACTTCTTAACATTCTTTTACTGAAAGAGTCACTGCAGTTGTCAGTGGGGATTTCAACATAAATCTTATGAATGAAAGTAGGCTACAAAATCAATTCCTAAATCTACTATGTAGTTTCAATCTGTTTCCACACATACACGAACCCACAAGAATAACATATAATACAAATAGTCTTATAGCTAATATGTTTTCAAATGTACAATCCACAGAAGTAGAAGTAACAAATACTGATTTGGGATTATCAGACCTTAATGCTCTTGTCCTCAAAATTCCTTCAATGCCTCAACAAGAGAAAACAGTGTACTTCATGCATAAAAGAAAATTTTTCACTGAAAACTGTGTAGAATTTACAAATATCCTAACTAGTGAGTCCTGGGCAGAAGTGCTGTCTCTAACAAATATGAATGATACATATAACACTTTTTCTTCCATTTTCATGGAATATTTTGAAATGTGCTTTCCAAAGAAGCTGTCAAGAATCACATCACATCACAATACAAAGCCAAGTTCTTGGATCACAGTTGGCACTAAAACTTCTTGTGGTACTCTAAAGAGACTAAATTCTAAATTGAAGACATCTACAAATCCACTGTTCATAGAATACGCTAAGAATAACAAGAGAGTATATCGAAAAGTAATTGCCAAGGTAAAATTTTTTAAGTTATGACAACTTAATAAGTCTGAAAACAAATCAAAAGCCATATGGCGTAATGCAAAGACTGCAACAGGAAAGAGATGTGAAGACCAGGATATCATTCTCAAAAACACAGAAAATGTCAATATTAAAAAAACAAGATTTGGCAAATTACATAAACAATTATTTCATAAATGCATCAACATCATTAACTTCGTAATTTACAATACAAGAAAAACCTGAATTTCCAAAGGCTGCTTGAAGCATGAGGATAATCCAACAGCTGAACATGAAGTGTTTAAAGTAATGAAAAGCTTAAAACCTAAAATGTCAGCAGGACTATATGAGGTGCCTGTTTATATCATAACAATGACAGCCATAAAAAATCGCAAGGCTCTTGGCATACATAACTAACTTATCATTTAGTGAAGTAGTATTTTCAGAAAGGATGAGAATGTCAAAAGTAAAGCCATTATTCAAAAACGGCGATAGTATAAGGTAGAAAACTATCGGCCAATATCCCTCCTTCCATCATTTTCCAAAACAATAAAATAATTAATGAAGCACAGAATCAAAAAATATCTGTTTACCATAAGTTACTAAATAGAAATCAGCGTGGCTTCCAGGCAGGTAAAAATACAGAAACAGCGCTAATGTGCTACACTGAACAAATTATCAAAAATTTAAAAAAAAGATAAGAGCATAGTAGGAATAAATTTAGATCTCTCCAAAGCATTTGAGACTGCCAATCATGGCAGTCTTTTAGAAAAACTGGAAGCATTAGGTATTCAGAGGACAGGGAAAAAGCGGTTTAAATCATATCTACAAAACAGAACACAGAATGTAGGACTGATGTCAGATTACTCCAACTACAAATAAATTCAGTATCAGATGCAAAAGAAGTGGAAACAGGAGTGCCGCAAGGCAGTATTCTAGGTCGCTTATTGTTCCATGTCTACATAAATAACTTTCACACCTCAGATGGAGCAGCAAAGTCCATACTATTCGGAGATGACACTAGTGTGATATTAGGTGCACCAAAGCAAATGCTGCAAACAACTATTGATCAAGTAATAAAGAATGTCCACACTTGGTTCAATGCAAACCAGTTGACATTAAACGCAAATAAAACAAATTATATGCAGTTTTGGAAAATATGTCAAAATGTAAATCTTGATCTGTTGTTGGGTGTCAAGGCCATAGACAGAGTGGCATCAACAAAATTGCTGGGGATTCATGTAGATGAAAATCTTAATTTTAATGATCGTTTAATGAAACTTGCCGAGAAACTTAATTCAGCTCTTAGAATTATTGCTAATGTTTGTACTGCAGAGGGTGCCAGGATGTCATATTTTGGTTATTTTCAGTCTCTTGCAACATACAGAATAATATTTTGGGGTTCCACCACTTGCCATCTAAAACAAATCTTTCTGTTACAGAAGAGTTCTATCTGGATAATAACACAGTCATCCACAGACACAATGGAAACCCTTATTCAACAAGCTTAAAGTACTAACAATACGTTCCTTAGGTATATACAAATGTGTTTTATATGTTAGGGCCCAGCTTGCAGATTTTCAGACAAATGCCGACTTGCATAACTACAATGCTCGAAATAGCACAGCACTCCATCATACTCAGCAAACAAAAAGAACACACACACAAAGACATGTGAGCCATATGGGTACAAAACTTTACAATATACTGCCAGCCAACATCAGAAAGTTAGAAGATGAAAATAGATTTAATGTAGAATGTAAATAATTTCTACGTGAACAGTGTTTTTACTCGGTAAATGACTATTTAGGCCAATAAATAATTCTGAAATGTTTATATTAAGGCAAAACTGAGAACACTGTCTTTCATCCCCTAAAGTTTCTGTCAATTTTTTAAATCTGATGGACAGCTGTTTGAGTGTGGTAAAATCTTTAATGAGTTGTAGTGAATATAAGGGCTTCCTGTTTAGGGAAAACGAAAGTAAAGCCTTAGGGCAAACAGACTATGCAGTTACAATACGATTAGTATACATGTATAAAAAGTTGTATTACTGTGTCTTGTATGACCATGTATTATTTCCTTGTACATTTTTTATACAATTTTGTATATATTACTCTTTGTACTACTTAATGTAAAATTTTGTATGTTCCTTTACCACAGATTGTTTCCCATAAATTTACATGTACTTTTGAACAACATCCATACAATATTTATTGTTTACGGACGGATAAATAAATAAATAAAATAAATAAATTAGTTTGCTTTCCGTCTTGTGTGTGAACATACCCGATCAGATATATCGCTAGTCGATCGGTAGGCAGTCTCGATCATATTAAGCCGTACTGTATGTTCTGCTTCTGCTGAAGGTTGGGAAAGGGTAGAAGATCATAAATAGGTAAGTTGTTATTGAATTACGCGATTGAGAGATGCTACCGTGGAACTTTATGACGAACATTGGTATTTTGATTAATGACAATAAAGATCACATATGTAATAACGCAGATCTCTTTCAGTTTCAGATAGTCTGGCATCCCGAGTCTCAGTATTTTTTATTTTGTAATTACTGTATTATCGTTTTATTCGCCCAAGGAACAGAGTGCTTTGTCAGCGGAAACGTGTTTATTTTATTTCGATTTATTTATTCGGCACAACCGTGTATGTGCTAGGACATGTCAGAAACATTGCACAAATATATACGTATATAAAAGATGTAAAAAGTAGGATAGAATTAACAAGGATAGGGCAGGAAGTCGGCTAGGGCCTTGTGAACAGGCCTCCCAAAAGCTAGACCAGTTCATTAACACTGGCTTAGCCACCTCGCTCTGTATATAATTTGTACATACACCTGCTCCATAAAAAACTTTCAATGTGGGCAAGAAGTGTACTAATGATATAATGGAAATATGGAAACTTTTATGTTACACTTCTGAAAACTATACACTGCCGAAAAATATAAACATATAATACCTGCCAGCACTTTGTCCACATTTGATAAGTACTAACGAAAATGTTTCAGTAATGTCTTGTTTGTTGAAATTATTAAGATGAAAGTTTAGCTTATCAAAACAGAATTGAATCCATGTAATACACCCAAACAGTTTAGTATTGGCATAACTTCATATCACTAGAGTATTGTATCAGAAGTCTGATTTTCTCATACATAGTTTTATTTGTATAACCATTTATGGTAACAGAACACCCAATGTAAATGCATCTTAAACAAACATGTGATGTTCCAAACGTGAATTTTCATTTTACTTATTTTAATAAGATATTTGATGGACCAAAGGAATTAGCAAATGAGAGCCAACACTAGATGTTGGGTGTTTTCAGTTAGGCTTAAATAGTACACCTCAGAAAGTGATTGTAGGGCAGCATGTATATTAATAATGTGCACTTTTATTGACTGATTTATTACCAAAAAGGTGAATTGGTGTCCAATGGGTGTGTCTTCTTGCCTTGTCTGTTACAATTTAATGTGGTGAAGAGACTAAAGATTGTGGCCAGCAGTGGTAAGGTATGGCAGACAGAAAGAAGGTAGAGGGGAGGCAGTGTAATACCATTGTGTGCCATGCGTGCTTCTGACAAATATACCAAAAGTAATATTGTCATTCTTTTGTTTTCTTGCAGTTTGAGCACATATGTGCTACATCATTACATTATGGTACAGACACCACATATTCTTAGATTCTATTGACTAGTAAATTTACTGCCTGTTTTCCATCATAGGCAATGTGCACAAACAGGCAAATGGTATTTTGAATTGCATTAATGTTGTCTCAAGGTTCAATCACTCTGGTACTTATGGCTACATTATGAGACAGTGCTGAATAGATTGTCACCCTCTCCTTTAATGCCAGTGGAGGAGAGGGTAGGCAGAGGAAGCAAGGTTTGTACAGCACAGAGGCTGCTACAGGGAGATACTTGGTGTGGGGTGCTACTGTATTAATATAAGACGGGTTAAAACAGTGCATTTGAAGGTGACTAACAGAGCTCAGTATGCAGTACATCCCATGTTCCAGTGCATGGCAGTATGTGATTCAGGGGTGTTAACCACAGTAAAAATCCTTTAGTGAACCTTTCTTGTGTTTGTAGTAGTTTATATATATTTTGCAAAATGTGCATCAAACTACTCATCAGATACTTGTCCATTATGTGATATAGTGTTTCTGAATTTACCTTCTAGTTTGTTTTTATGATAAAAAGTGTGTTTGAGTTGGGGACGAAAATATTATACTGTGCTGTAGGTCAGTCTATTACAACCTTTATTTGGCATTTACGTTCATGGTCTCACCAGCTTACATCTTTGTCAAATTTAAGCCTAACGTAGACCTTGGCATCTGCCACTGATCAGTCTATAACCACACCAAGATTTCAGGGTGGGGGGGTCTAGCATCACACAAATCTTAAGATTGATTTTTGTAAATTTGTACTTCCAAAAATTGAACAAATTACCCATATAGTTAAAATAATGAATAGCATGCAAGTACCTTTACTATACAGTCATATACAGAGACAAATTGCAATAAAGAGTAAAGACAGTAATGTTAGCCAAAGGGAAGGGAGAAGAAATTGGTGCAAAGGGGGTTACAAAAGACAGTGTATAGATGTGAAGAAAATTTGAAGATTTTTGGGAGAGTTGGATAAATCTTCCACTGCTACTAAATTTCTGGGGTACTTTCTACCCTAAGCCTCACAAGGACAGCTTTTTGCTTGTGTAGTCAACCAGTGCGTAGAGAGAGAAAGCACATAGTTTTCCAACTCTCTTGTAATTGGAGTGTGGTGTGTAAGAGAGGGAGAGGTGTCAGGGGTTGGGGATCAGTGTTACTTTCCTTTTCACCTCTGTCAGTGTTGTGACTTAAAATCCCAAACAGAAGTGCTATCTAAAAAACAAAGCTTCCTCTTGCTACATTCCATAATTCACCCTTCATAATATACTCGTAGACCCACTCTCCTCTCCATAAAAAAGAAGCCTTTGTGGTTGTATTCATGCAGACCCTCCCTTATATTTTCACTCACTCACCACAAAAACTGTACCTAACTCCTAGTCTTCTTGTTCTTGGAGCAAAATCAGAATGAAAATATTTTTATTGCTTTCAACAGGATATATCATATATAGTGACTGCATTTTCCCCATGTTGAAGTTTTCTACCACTGAACTGAAAAGTGATGAGGAAACAATGTATAGCTGAAATAGTGTTTAAATATGCATGGTGCCTGTTCTAGACATACACTACCGTATCAAAAGTATCTCAACACCCCTGTCTAATCTGGAATTGGCTGCTAGATGTTGTGAGAGGTGGATCTTTCAGTAAAATGACGTTGGGGGAGGGGGGGGGGTGTTGCCAGTGGAGAAGCATTAAGATCAGGTTGCTCCCATCATAAGAGCTCAGTGACTTGGCTTGCAGTCTAGTCTTTGGGTGTCCCCTGAAAATAGATCTGTCAGGGTCGTTTCAATCCTTCTAAAGCTTCCCAAGTTGACTGTTGGTGATGTGATTGTGAAATGGAAATGCGAAGGAACAACCACAGCTAGATAAAGATCAGGCAGACTTCATGCTCTGACGGTCAGGAACTGTCAGGCATTGCAGAGGATGCTTGTAAAGAATTGCACAATATCATTGGAAAAAATTCCTCAAGGTTCGCAGGAGAGCTTCTGTAAAGTTTGGAAGGTAGGAGACGAGATACTGGCAGAAGTGAAGCTGTGAGTACCGGGCGTGAGTCATGCTTCGGTAGCTCAGATGGTAGAGCACTTGCCCGCGAAAGGCAAAGGTCCCGAGTTCGAGTCTCGGTCAGGCACACAGTTTTAATCTGCCAGGAAGTTTCATATCAGTGCACACTCGGCTGCAGAGTGAAAATCTCATTCTGGAAACATCCCACAGGCTGTGGCTAAGCCATGTCTCCGCTATATCCTTTCTTTCAGGAGTGCTAGTTCTGCAAGGTTCGCAGGAGAGCTTCTGTAAAGTTTGGAAGGTAGGAGACGAGATACTGGCAGAAGTGAAGCTGTGAGTACCGGGCGTGAGTCGTGCTTCGGTAGCTCAGATGGTAGAGCACTTGCCCACGAAAGGCAAAGGTCCCAAGTTCGAGTCTCGGTCGGGCACACAGTTTTAATCTGCCAGGAAGTTTCAAAATTACTCATGTTACAGAATGCTACCAGCAGTCCATCTGGCACAATGAGTGTGCATAGAAAGCAAAAAAGAATGGGGTACAGTAGCCAACCAGCTTCTCATAAGCCACACTTTTGTGTAATCCATGCTAAGAGACACTAGAACTGGGTGCAAGAGTGACACCCCTGGACAGTGGATAACTGGAATCTTGCTTGTCAGTGTGGGATCCATAACAGATAGAGCTGGTAAAAGAAACAGAAGATCCAAGGCACATTTTGTTACACATTCATTTAATAAGTGTGATAGTGTCAGAGAGAAGATCAATTACCTCCAGTGGCAGATGCTACAACTGAGACATTCTGGATCACAGGGTGGTTTATTGTTCAAGTTCTGAGGGCATATGTTCCTAGAAGAGTGAAACAAATATATTTGCTTCATCCTATGTATATCTTGTGAAAAGACCATGAAGAAAAAATTAGATATCAGAAGCCACCCAGAGGGGATTACCGAAAATGTTCTTCCCACAAATCAGTTGTGACAGGAACAGGAAAGGGGGAAAGTGACAGTGGTACACAAAGTACCCTCCGCCACACACTCACACACTGCATGGTGACTTGCCAAGTAAAGAAGTAGATGTAAAATGATTTGTGATGGTGAATTGTACCATACCCTGTGGCGACCTGATGTAAGAAACTGGATTTGGCGAATGCCTGAAGAACATTACCTGCCGTTATGTTTACTACCAACAGTGTAGTATTGAGGAGGTATTATGGCATGGGTATGTTTTTCATGGTTTGGGTGTGGTCCCCTTATTGCACTTAATGGAATGATAAGTTCAGGCGGAAATTAAATCATTTTGCAGTATTTGTATACTCCATACGGTAGAGGAACAGTTCAGAGACAACGATTGGTGGTTGTATCATGGCAATGCAACCTATCATAAAGCAGGATTTGTGAGGTGTTGGTTTGTGGACAATAATCTTCCTGTAATTGACTCACCTGCCCAGAATCCCAGCCTGCACGCAATGGAACAACTTTGGGGTGACTTAGATACAGCGACTTAGCTCCAGACCCCAGCATTCAACACCACTATCTTTTCTGGTTTTGGCTCTTTAGGAAGAATGGACTGCTGTTCCTTCAAAGACATTCACAGCTAATGGAAAGTGCCACACCAGAGATCATCTATGATGACAAAGGGTGGACACACATCCATATTAACGTTAGTAATAAGCATATTTTTGACCAGGTAGTTTGTAATTTCTTTCCCTTACACATAATTTGTTTGTCATAATTTCTCTTTTTTTAGACATGGGGAAGCACTTTGGTGAATTAGCAAAGGTGCGTGGAATCATACATTATAGGCTGTCACCCTTTGAACAGCGAGCATTTGCTGGAATTTTAAGTGGTGGGCTGCCCAACCTTTTTAACAGGATACGAGATAACATCTTCAGAGTTGCACCACGTAAGTACATCTTGAGTTACCTATTACTACAGTTATAGCAACTCTCTGAATACTTGTGCGAGATTTGTTATTTTTTAGCAGTAATGTACAGAGAAGGAAACTTTGTCAAACTAATGAACAACTGGGTTCACCAGTGTAGACATTCAACAGCTTTTCTTTGCTGTAAACTTCATCAACCATAGCAACATTGTGTTTGAACTAAATGAAGATACAAAGCTATTCCACAAAATAGTGACGTCACTTATGACCATTATATCTGTGAAGCATAAATTTTATCAGTTTTTTTGTTAGTATGCATAACAACAATTCATGGAGTTGTGTTCTGGGAGCAAAAATGAAATTCTTAGATTTGCATAATTATAATTTGTTAATCCAGGCAAGTCTTAGAGGAATATTTATTTTTCAAAAGAGTACAGTTGCTAGTCGTCATATTGCAGAGGTGCTGAGTTGCAGATAGGCACAACAAAAAGACTGTTCCAGGTAAAGCTTTCGGCCAGTAAGGCCTTCATCAAAAATAGGCAACACACACACATACTCACACAATGCAACTCCCGCATACATGACTGCAGTCTAAGGCAACTG
Organism: Schistocerca nitens; assembly: GCF_023898315.1. Classification (NCBI taxonomy): domain Eukaryota; kingdom Metazoa; phylum Arthropoda; class Insecta; order Orthoptera; family Acrididae; genus Schistocerca; species Schistocerca nitens. The sequence continues at coordinate 82,373,247 of NC_064617.1, read as the reverse complement.
TAGCTGTAGACTGCAATCGTGTTTGTAAACAGTCTTTTTGTTGTGCCTATCTGTGACTCAGCACCTCTGCTGTATGGTGAGTACCAACTTTCCTTTTTATAGTATTGTTACATTCCATCCTAGATTTCCTATTGTTTGCTTTTTAGAAACAGGCATACACAGTTATGATTTGAAAATGAAAAATTGGCAGACAGTCAGACCATCATGACCCTTCACCTTGAACATGAAACCTATTAATGTCTCGTAAGGGTGGTTTACCTAGGTCGTACTGCTTGACCATCACGGATTTTGGTGAAATTTTATGTGAACTTTCTCACATGTCCCCAATAATGGTTGGCAAAGTTTAACATTTATCGAAACAATACTGGCCAAGATAAAGGCAATTGTTTTCCTCCATGCTTGCCTTCATGCGCAACTTGGCACAGGCCGGGCATGATTTTTCAGTGACTTTGAGCCGTTATGAATCAGGCAATACTTTGTTGAAACACTTGAAATTTGGCCATCTTGTACAACTTTAAGCTTTCTCTTAAAAATAACATAAAAAATCTTGTCATATGCAACCACTTTTTTTTTTTTTTTTTTTTTTTTTTTTTTTTTTTTTCCCCCAAAATCAGCTCTTGAAAAAATTTACAAGTTTGGCTTCTCGTATCTCGGGGACTACAGGTGTGAGTGACAAATGTAAAACTTGGCATGTTGTAACCTAACTAAACAAGGTTCTCAAGTAGAAAGTAATTTGTATACCTTTTTCCAATACTAAATTAACTAAGTAAATAAGTAAATTAAGTAAATCTTGTAAAAAGATAAAAAATGCAGTATTTTAAACTTGATTTTGCAAACAAGTATGTTCTGTAAAACTTTCCAAACTAAACTAGTTATAAAGTGCATGATTTTAACTGCAAAAAAAGTGTGTTTGATTGTCAAGTGCAAGCTAACAGTGGATAGGGGAAGATGGATCCCCAAGAAAATAAAATTGATGAGATAACCTAATGAAAGATGTGTAACCATATTAGCGATAAATCCGATTTTAAACTTTTCAGATAGTTTGGGTGGTCAGGAGAATCTTGTATTTAAAGTCAGTTGTTTGCTGCAATTTTGAACCAACCTCTAATCTTACCAAGCTGAAAATTGCAATTTAGTACAACTATTTTAGATAGCAAATCTCACAAGTATCTTCTGTGTATATTTTGTCAAACATTGACAACAAATAAAAGAAAATTATTAAAATGTCCATGAATTATAAATTGATGTAATTAAAAAACTGCTTCTGTTGTACTTCTCGTGATCTATTCCTTATTGATGTATTTATAGGCACAGCTTTAATCTAGGATGCATGGTATTATTGCTTGCAATATTGTTTCCACATTTTAGGACTCTTTATGTATGTTATTGAATGAAATGCTGCAGAATGTGACTCAGACTTTTAATATTTTATTAACAGTTTCAGTACAATTCTTCTTGCAGAACAACCAAGTGTTCCGCCAAACACATGACCTCAAAGGTTATACATTATGGAGCTATTCCAGTGGTTTCAAAAAAATGGTTGAAATGGCTCTGAGCACTATGGGACTTAACTGCTGTGGTCATCAGTCCCCTAGAACTCAGAACTACTTAAACCTAACCAACCTAAGGACATCACACACATCCATGCCCGATGCAGGATTCGAACCTGCGACCGTAGCGGTCGCCCGGTTCTAGTGGTTTCAGTATTACCACTTTAACAGAAAACGATTTCACTTACAACTTTTAGTATACTATTTCAAAAACTTTTCCTTAACCAGTAATAATAATAATTACCGATGTAACCAATCGTGCAAATATTCAGTAAATAAGGCAAGCAATTTTGAAACAATTACATTTAAGTGCAAATGCTTTTTATGTTTTTTGAATTAATTCATACATAAATGTCATGAAAATAATATCCTAGTTAAGGAAGCACTGATTATGATAGTTTAAAATTTTATTGAAGTGTAACAATAAGTATATAAACCTTATAAGAAAGAAGACAGATAACTTGGTAATTACTGTTGCAAACTTGTCGATGAGAGACCTATGTTAAGTATAAGCCTCTCTCTCACCATCATCACAAGCATAATTAGTTAAGTTCAAGCTGTACCTCGCTGAAACACTCATGAAATAATTTCTCTGTTGTTTCATTTGTAAGCAGAACTCGAGAAATGTACATATCTGTCCTTTAAGGCGTTTCTTAAGTATAAACACACATTTTTAAGTTTACTGTTGGATTTACGTTATGTGTGTCTGAATCGTTGATATATTCTTACAAATTTGTAACTATTTTCCAGCCTTCATCATTGGTTATCTGGTGTATGACTTTGTGGAGAAGAAACATCTGGAAACGTTGAAGAAGAACCCAGCTGACTTTGAAAATGACGAATAATTATGATGTTACTTGTAGGCGCTTGTATTAAAGCTTGTAAATATTAGCACAATAAAAATCTCAAATGCTGACTTTTTCCTTTCACTGTAACAGTGAAAATAATAAATATTTCACAATATAATGTAATTGAACAAAGGAAAATCCAGGATGGAATCCAACACAATTGTGAGTCTTTTTGTTGTACCTACTTGTGACTCAGCATCTCCACTATATGGTGAGTAGCTACTTTCGTTCTTATAATATTGTTGTAATGTAACTGGATTGACAAAAAAAAAATTGTGCTCATTGAGCGGCGGCAGGAGAACACAAGCATAAAAAAAGGTATTACTTATGCAAACTTTTGGAGCCAGTGGCTCCTTCTTCTGGCAGACGGTTTGGAGGGGAAGGAAGAGGGGTGAAGGAAAAGGACTGGAGAGGTTTAGGAAAACGGGTAGAGTCCAGAAAAGTCACCCGGAACCCTGGGTCAGGTAAGAGTTTCTGGACGGGATGAGTATGGAAGTCTTGTAAGAATACAGTCATTGGATAAGTTAATTTGCCCCATACACATAGACTGAATTATTTTCATATATATTGACATTATATTCCTCATGTCACTATTTATTTCACTCTTTTACACTGCACATCATACTCAGTTACTTCTTGTAATGTATGGGAGGGAATCAAATATAACCAACACACTACCCATGTGTGTGCAATATTGGCGTGGAACAGATCCCACTCATGTCAGTTTTAGGTGGGGATGTGAGGAATGGGAAAAACAGTGGAGTGGGGCTGCTTGCGTCTGTCATTAGTCATTATCATAATGTCTGAATAAGTTACCCAACTCCATTGTGCAGCATACTATCATCATATCTCTCAATCTACAAGCTGTAAAACCAGGCAAAATCCTCAGGAAATTGACTGAACAATTTCAAGATATTGCTTGCTTGCTTGGCAGAAGCAGTTCATGGAGGATTGTGAGCATGTTGAGAAATGATGGCCATGATCGCCAAACTTGCACTAATAACATAGACATCATCATTTGCTGTGTTCAACTTCTTGAGCATGACTGACACTTGATGGTTGCTGAAATTGCAGATGACAATGGGAAGTCACAGTGGGCAAGGTCAAAGCAACTGTTTTTTACAGTCCAGTATGGCTCGTTGAATATAGACTTTTTGCACTGACATTGGATAATAGAGTGCTTACAACTGTGATGATGTGAGCTAGGTTAGACAGGCATATCGCTGCAAATGACATGGGAGTAGTGATTCATCTGTAAAGACAATGCACATCCGCATGCGACAGCACTAACCAAAGAAAAGTTGGAGCAACTCGGCTGGTGGTGAACACCTTCCCGACAGCTCAGACCTACCTCCCTGTGATCTTCGTGTCTTTGGCCCACTCAAAGAAGCCCAAGAAGTAAAGATTCGATGATTGAGGGTCTGCAGACACGCCTGACTTTGTTCTATAAGGATAGCATATCATAGTTACCTATTCACTGGGAAAAATGTTATGTAAGCTGGGGTCTATGTGGAAAAATGAGCTACACTTGTGCTTTTTCTTGTCAAATACAAAAAAAGTTTCATTTATAGTTGATTTACCCCTCTTATGTCTAAGGCCCTTTTTATGTGGAGCTACTGAATGGGAATCAGGTAGTGGTTCTGTTAACTAAAATCAGTGTGGTTGTGTCAGCATGTATTATTGCCACCTCATGTACACTGGCAAATAACCAATTAGTTATCAGTTCCAGGAGAACATATATGGTGGTCACATAGTGACTGCAGAACAGAATGTCTCAAGTGTAGCTCAGTATAAGGCATAAATAATATAACACAACACTGAAAAACTATATACTTATAACACCGATAAATTTTTATAGAATATCAAAATCAGGACGTAATAGAACCTAAATTCACCTGTAACACATCAGCAGAAATATGGAACTGATGTAAAGGTTGCACTGCAATAATGAACCACATAAATGTTAACAACATAAGAGCAGAATAATTGCTTACAACATTGCATACATGGCTGTATCCTGCACCTAAAAGAATGTGCACCAATTAGTTCCTCGGTAATTTTGTACAGTGCACACTGAAAGTAAAACACAAATCAATCCTACAGCATTTTGGAACCCACCTACAAGTACAATCTGACAACTATTAGAAAAAAACACACACACTCTGCAGCTCTGTTTCAAACGGATAACGCTGTAAAAGCAAAGATAGATGAAACTGCAGATCTCTATTATGTTAAGTTTGTAATATTTTTACTTATTTTTGTTATAGAGTTAGAATATTTTAATTACAAAAGTGATGGAAGACATGAAAAAGGAACAGAAATAGAAAATAAGATTTGTTCAAAACAATGTTAGGCCAAAGCAGTTAATACGGAACTGAAAACTGACACTTGAGACTGGTCCTGTTGTTATTTCCTGTAGAGCCAGGAAAGGGAACACATCTACATCTGTACTCCGCAACCACCGTGATGTGCACGGTAAAGGGTACGCCCCATTGCATCGACGGCAGAATAATAAGTGAAGGGTTGGATACTTGGGAAGAGGAACATCAAAATTTGGAAGATGAAACAGGAGACACAGAAATGCAACACCTTAAAGAGTGACAATGAAGGTGCCTTCCAAAGTGAAGGTGAAAAAAGTTCTTTCTATGCGTAACTGTTGAGGGTTGTAAAAAAAGTCCTCAGTCTATGAACGCTACAGTTTACACTCTTATTGTAACAATGGTAATGCTGTTACTCAATAATGCAATTGGGTGGAAAATGAATAAGTTGAATAAAGAAAGAAAAAAAGATGAAGTGTCATTCTACCGACACTGTTGGACACCTAGCCAGCCTTAACATTTTCATCGATCACTTCTTATACCTCTGGCAATATTTGTTTTTAGTGCGAAAAATTACTTCTTGCATCATGGTTGAGAATAGGGTCAGGAAACGAGACCACACATCCTGAGACACTCAAGAGCTTCTCACAGCATTTCCTGTAAAGTGTACCTTATAAGACTCTCAACACATTCCTGATGCCACAGTTCTGTGACACACAGGGAGTCTGACAGCACCAAGCACAAACTAGTGCAGAATCAACTGACAGACAGATAATGAGTGATAAATGGAGATTCTGGCCTTGTATTCCCTGCAAAAAGCATACATGCAACTGGTAAAGCTGCAATGACAAATACAGAAAATAAATGTAGTCATTGCATTCGAGCTGTATCATTCATTTTGTGAATAGAAGACAGTTGTCTTAAAAATAGTTGTAAAGTATATTGATGGCAGCAAAGAGGCAATAGTGGACCTGAGAGTATTTTACAGATGCCCTGCTATGCAAAGTGCCATGTCATATTTGTTCCGCTACGGTTGCGGGTTCGAATCCTGCCTCGGGCATGGACGTGTGTGATGTCCTTAGGTTAGTTAGGTTTATGTAGTTCTAAGTTCTAGGGGACTGATGACCACAGCAGTTAAGTCCCATAGTGCTCAGAGCCATATTTGTTCCCTGTGTAGCAGTTTGAAGTGCCGAAATACAGTGGGTGCAGTCTGCTGCTTGAAGAACCACGAAATATTTCAAGGCAGTGATTCATCAACTACAAACTCTTCTTAACTGTAGATTACTAATGCTGTTATATGACGACAGTATGTTTCTGATTTATTTTGTTATGTAGGCCTATGTGCATTGGGAGTGAAGCCTTTTGATTGTTTCATGAGTGTGGTGAAATTACTGGATACTGGAGATTGTGTGGAGATGAATTACAATGAAACTATTAACATACAGGAAAGGCTGAAAATCAAAATTAATATGTCTACTTACAGAAGTAGGCACACAAAACTTTACAAATTCACATAGTGTAAATTATACCATAGTAAACAGATATCATGTCTGTTCTTCATAAATACGCTTTATGAGTGTTTATTATTTGATTCTATAAGTTTCAGTGTCTTCACTGATGATATTTTGCCTCAGATTTTGGAAGCAGCTTCACTATATGACTTTTATTTCCAATATGAATGCTGTTAGTGTATGATTCTAAGATGTTCCACAAATTTTCAGCATATGTAAATCTGGAAACCTGAGTGTCTTCAGCTGTTGCACGCTGTTAGGCAGGAATCATGCTGTATTTGTGGAAGTATTCTTAATACCACAGTCCTAATGAAAAATGAAATTGTTTTCGTTTAGGTCTATGCTCAGCAAGCCACCATACGATGTGGAACGGAGTGTACTTCATTGCCACTCCACACACAGTTTTTTTGCCTCAGCACATCTTTGCCTCCAGTAAATCATGTTGATAACTATTCCGTCAATGAAATGCAGGATTATGATTACAGACCAACTTATCATGCACACCCACACAAATACTGACTCACCTCTGTACTTTATCACTGGAATTACTGTACATATATGGTCTGTTTTCATCAGAAGCTGAATAAATCATATTCTGATTTATTTTATTTGAGCTTATTGACCACTATAGCAGTATCTATTCTGTTTATCTTCATATTATTTACTACTACTACTACTACTACTACTATTTAATTTTCTTTTTTTCTGGTTTAGCATTTATGATTCTGAGTGCAAAGTTTACAACAAAGAGTAATTACAAGCTAATTCAATGGAAAAGAAAATCCAGTTTTATTCGGTAGAAAACAATAAAATGCTTTTTTTCTGAACCCAATTCAAACTGGGTATATATTTATGTCTTTTTCTTTTCATAAACAGATTACGATTTTCATATTAAGCAGATGTGGCAGATGAACCAAAAATATAGCCATTTAAAACCACATACTGCTACATGCAATTTCCACATGTGACTGTTCAGCTTGTGTAACAACTGTTTAAGACCATGTAACCCATGAATAGTCAATCCGTGGCTTAACCTCTTGGTGACTTACCAATCAATTTGTGTACCCAGTCAAGAGACATCAGGACAGTACAACTCTTACCAAGATGTTTCTTGAGATTGTCAAGAATTTGGCTATATTTCTTGTGACGCTCCAGTGAAACAAATTCCTGTCACCAGTTCAAGGCCCATGTAAAGTTGCGAGTCTCCTATAACTGGCTACATAAGTCAGTTCAGAGGTCTGAGTGAGAGAAGGGAAATTTTCAACTGCTGCACTTGCGAATAAATCTTCTTCGTAGACCGTGCAGATGCCATTCATCTAGACTTGTTCCACTGCAATTGTACCTGTGCTGGTAACTTAGACTCTTAAAGTGCCTCTTGGTAAGTCACATGCCGATCCTTTTCAAGCATATTGCACACAGCAGTGTTTTTGGGAACAACAGGCTTTGGTCAAACTCCACAAAATCCACCAGTGACAGAAGCGCAACTGTGATGAAATCCTGTAAACCAACGGCACTTAGTCTCTTCTGAAGGTAACTGATTATCAAAAGCTAAATGAATTGGCTCAAGACATTGCTGTTGACCTACGGCTTATTAAAAACTATCCAAGGAAATCCTTCAGGTAAAATCAGTTTTTTGTAACAAGACTTTTTCTTTGAATGGTATTGCAAACAATCCACTTGGCTAATTTGTCAGCTGCCATTGTTTTAACAATACCAAATGACAAATTTTAAAACTATTGCCACATCACATCTCAGTAGCGCCATCTAAAAGGTAACCCCTGTATCATGTGGGTACATACATCTGAAGTATGTAAAGTTTTATTTGGCAGAAGTAAACTGTAAGAACATTATTTAGATAACCACTAATCTTGCGGAGGTCTCTTTCAGGATTTTGGAATCCTTACATTCAACTTCCAGTAAATTTACTTCATGTTTTCTGTTAATATTAAAAATTAGTTTCATCTGAACTGTAATGGCAGAACCATAATACAGAAAATTATTTTCGTGCAGACTAGCGTTAAGGATGGAGTTATGTATACAGGTGGAAAACTATTCAACAAGCTTAGCATCTAACAATGCAGCAAATAATTCGGAATCCCTAACAATTGAAAAGGCAATTAAAAACATATCTCATTGGCCACTCCTTTTACAAATTATCTTTAGCATAACTGTTGAACACCACATCATTGATATTCTGCATTGTGTACACATGCATTAGTCTGTCACTGTGATTGTTGCCCTTTACTGTACCTTAAACTACTGTTTTTATCCTATCACTTCATTTCATTATGTTGTGTAGCAGACTTTTTTCTCTTTGACTCATTTCAGGAGATCACCTTTTCTTAATCAATCAATCTACCTGATCTTCAACAACCTCCTGTAACACCAGCTTTCAGAGACTCCCTAATCATTTCATTTTTGTCCATGTTCCACACCCACATCAAGTTATGTCTTAGACAAAACTTTTCATGAATATTTTTCTCACCTGAGTGTTATGTTTTTGGAAGTTAATACGTGTTTCTCATTAGTGCCATGCAGTCTGCCTTACCATGTCTTTTGTGCATAGGCCATCCTTATCTATTCTATTGCTGAGATAGCAACACTCACCCATTCCTTCGAGTGTCTTTTCCCGCATTTAACATTTAGCTGTCCAGCATGTCCACTTCCTGCACACGCTGTTACCAATAACTCAGGTTTCTGTTTGTGCCCGTTTATAACCATCAGACTGCACATCTTCCATTTCACTCAGTATCTGAGTCAGATTCTGTTCACTTTCAGTAACTACTGCTATGTCATCAGCAAACAGCATCAAGCAGATTTTCTGTCCATGACAAAGTACCAGTGTGATCAACAAAGTATTAAGCTCCTGACAGAAGATTGTTTTCTGCTGTTTTAACTGAGGATGCAGAAGCTTTTTTCAAAGAATCAGTTCTTTCTATTTTGTTACATTACATTTAGCTGCCATGTCCTCCTTTACAGGATCTAGGAACTTATGAATGAGTCTATGGAACTAAAGAATGAATGAAGGAACTGACTACAGAAGTACGGACCTACTTGACATGTGTAAATTTCTTGCAGAATTATGGAACGTATATTGTGCTTACGTACAATGACTTTTCTTGAGACTGAAAGATGCCTGTGGAACCAACATTGTTTCTGCAACCATTAATCATGTGAAGCACATCTTGCTCTGTTCATTTCAGATTCAGAAAGCAGAAATTACTGGAGCTCAGACTGATCCCCTGTTTCTTGAGTTCCAGAAAGCCCCTGACTTGGTTCCATACCACTGTGTAGTAAACAGAACTCAGTATGTCATTTTTTATTGAAGATTAATTGTCAGAAGTGAAGGTAGCAGTTAGGATGCCACAATGTAGTCTGATAGGGCCACTTTAGTTCACAATATTTTACTGCCTACAATACATATCTTGCATAATGACCAATATGTTAAAATTAGAGAAATGTGGGGCCACGTATAGGGTACTGACAGCCTGCCCCGCCCCCCTCTTCCCCCCCCCCCCCCCCCCTGCCACACACATTCCAACTGTAGATGAAATAGGACGGGGGAAATGAAACTGATGCACTATGCACTCTCCATGACACACCACACAGCAGCTTATTCAGTACATACGTAGATATGTTTCTACCCAGAGGTCGTACTACTTTGATATCGACTACCGCTGCACCATATTTCACCAGAAGTATCATAGCACCGTATTTTTAACATCAGACACACCCAGAGTATCATATTTAACTACTTTTCCAAATGGACCAGTTCACAAACATATGTATTGATGCCTTGCTATGTGTATAAGGATGCCAAAGTGTTTATTGGGATTCTATTGCCAAAAGAAAAGAAACATTTATGTTTCTATTTGACATAATTACTATAACAGCAGTGCTCACAGCCCACTCTGTGGTCTCCAATAAATTTACTAACAAGTCAAGGAACTGAATACCGTATTATTAGATTCCAGATCAGCATTTACTATACTGAATCATTTATCTAGGTCGAGTAGGAACCACTCAGTTTCATATGGCACACAGAAGCTGATAACATTATTCCTTACTATCAACAGTAGCTTGGTGTTTTTCAGATAAAAGCACATTTGAGCATAAATGGAAAATGTTTTGGCTAAGGAAGTAAACATTGTTGCAGAAATTAGTTATTGTGGAATCCTAGCTCCTGATTTCTTACTATGAATTAGATCTTAAGCCTAGAAAGGGTGGAACAAAGAATGGCAGCATGCATGCATGACTACAGAAAGACCACATGCATAACTTCACCCTTCACCACCAACATGTCACTGGTATGTCAACTGTCAATGTTTGAGGACCCTCAGAACCACAATTGAACACAGCTTTAGTCATGAATGCCTCAAGGAGTATCTTCACAACACTGGTCTTGTATCACTTCTGCTGAATGCATGAAGTGGACAACTTTATCTCTTTCCATTTTGTAAATTGGTGAACCCAAACATTCTCTGTTGAGTTATCTGTTATAATTGTACTGTTCCCAGCCAACATCCACAATGCTGTTATAATTAGGAAAGAACTACAATGTATACAGACTCCTACATCATGTGACCACTGGTATAGAACTTTTAAGTGTTACAGGGTTTAGGTTAGCATCTCACTTTTGTAGATCAGAAATGGAGAAAGGAGGAGTTGCCACATTCATCAGGAACTGTCATAAATTTAAGAACATAGACATTCATAAATTTTGCCTAGAACAGCATATGGAAGCATGTGCAACAGAATTAGAATTTCACAAAAAATCCTTCATAATATTAAGTGTATATCGAGCACCTGCAGGTAACTTTAATCTGTTTGTCAACCACCTTGAAGCTGTACTGGCCCATTTAACAACCAAAAACAAAGAAATAGTGGTTGCTGGTGATTTCAATGTAGATTTCCTTAAAGACTCTCCCAATAAGAACTTGTTTGAGTTAGTAACACTATCATTCAACTTAATCCCACAGTAAAGTTCCCCACTAGGATAGCCACTTGCTCACAAACAGCCATTGATAATATCTTTATAGAAAAGTCCAATGAACAAAATTATATTACAAAACCAATAGTCAATGGCCTCTCAGACCATGACATGCAGTTCCTTCTGTTAAATGTTAATACTGAACAGGATATAAAATCTGTTAAATCTGAGCTCAAAAGGGTAATCAGTAAGCCAAAAATTGATTATTTTAGGACACTCCTCAGAGACATTCACTGGACTGATGTTTACAGCGTTCATGGCATGAATGAAAAATATAACATTTTTGCTAATAAAGTGCTTACCTTATTCGAACACTGCTTTCCCCCAAAACTTACCAAGGTTAGAGCAAAGTCTACAAAGAAGCCATGGATTACTCGAGGAATAGGGGTATCTTGTAAAACAAAAAGAAAACTGTATCTGTCACTCCGAAACATTTCCAATGTTGATGCTATAGCACATTATAAGAAATACTGCAAAATATTAAAGACTGTAATACGGATGTCAAAGCAAATATATTACAAGGAAAAGATAGTCATATCAGATAACAAAATAAAGACAATATGGGATATAGTGAAGGAGGAGACCGGTAGAACCAGACATGAAGAGGAACAAATAGCATTAAGAGTAAATGATACATTGGTGACAGATGTGTATAGTGTTGCAGAACTTTTTAACAAACATTTTATAACTGTTACTGAAAAGATGGGGTTGTCAGGTTCGGTAGATGCTGCTATGGATTACCTTAGACCAGACATTTCAAGTAACTTCCTTAATATGAATTTGACCCTCACTACCCCAACAGAAATAATGTCCATCATAAAATCTTTAAAATCAAAAACATCTAGTGGGTATGATGAAATATCAACAAAGTTAATTAAAGAATGTGATTCTGAGCTAAGTAACATATTAAGCTATCTGTGTAACCAGTCGTTTATTAGTAGAATATTTCCTGAATGGCTGAAATATGCTGAAGTTAAGCCACTGTTTAAGAAGGGAGATAAAGAAATAGCATCAAATTTCCGTCCAATTTCACTGTTGCCAGCATTCTCGAAAATTTTCGAAAAAGTAATGTACAGTCGTCTTTATAACCATCTTATCTCAAATAACATACAGTCAAAGTCACAGTTTGGATTTCTAAAAGGTTCTGATATTGAGAAGGCTATCTACACTTACAGTGAAAATGTGCTTAATTCATTAGACAAAAAATTGCAGGCAACTGGTATATTTTGTGATCTGTCAAAGGCATTTGACTGTGTAAATCACAATATCCTTTTAAGTAAACTAGAATATTATAGTATAACAGGAAATGCTGCAAAATGGTTCAAATCTTATATCTCTGGCAGGAAACAAAGGGTGTTATTAGGAAAGAGACATGTATCAAGCTATCAGGCATCATCCAACTGGGAACTAATTACATGTGGGGTCCCACAAGGTTCCATTTTAGGGCCCTTACTTTTTCTTGTGTATATCAATGACCTTTCATCAGTAACATTACCAGATGCCAAGTTTGTTTTGTTTGCCGATGATACAAACATTGCAATAAATAGCAAGTCAAATGTAGTCTTAGAAAGATCAGCCAATAAAATATTTGTGGACATTAATCACTGGTTCCTAGCCAATTCTTTGTCACTAAACTTTGAAAAAACACACTACATGCAGTTCAGAACTTGTAAGGGGTGTCCCAAGAGTATATGTCTAACATACGATGACAAGAAGATAGAAGAAGTGGACAGTGTTAAATTCTTGGGATTACAGCTTGATAATAAATTCAACTGGGAGGAGCACACCACAGAACTGCTGAAGCGTCTTAACAAATCTCTGTTTGCAATGCGAATTTTGTCAGACATAGGGGATATAAAAATGAAAAAGCTGGCATACTATGCTTACTTTCATTCCATAATGTCATATGGGATTATTTTTTGGGGTAATTCATCAAGCCAAGCTAAAGTTTTCCGGGCACAAAAACGTGCAGTGGGAGTTATATGTGGTGTGAACTCAAGAACATCCTGCAGAAGCCTGTTTAGGGAACTAGGGATACTAACTACTGCTTCCCAATATATTTATTCCTTAATGAAATTTGTCATTAAAAATATATCACTTTTTCAAACCAACAGCTCAATTCATGGAATCAATACTAGAAATAAGAATAATCTTCACAAGGATTTAAAGTCACTTAGTCTTGTACAAAAAGGTGTGCATTATTCAGGAACACACATTTTCAATAACTTGCCAGCAGCCATAAAAAGCTTAACAACCAATGAAATTCAGTTTAAGAGAAGCCTAAAGGATTTATTGGTGGCCAACTCCTTCTACTCCATTGATGAATTTCTTAGTAAAACCAACTGATTTGTATATAAGTACAACATAACTTCTGCACAATTTCAGTGCAGTAATGTGTTCATTGAAAATTTGTGTGTGTGTGTGTGTGTGTGTTTTAGTATAATCTAACTTCTGCACCATTTCAGTGCAGTAGTGTGTTCATTGTAAATAAGTATTACAGTAGTTGTATTACCTTATAAATAAATAAAAAACTTTTTTATTTTAAATTCAGTGCATTAGTATTTGTAAAATGACTCTTAGTGTTCATTAAAAAATGACGATCATTCCACTTGGGACCTGTGGAATGGTACATTAGCTTATTTGTTTTAGTTGTAAATATTTGTCATGTATTGTTGTTTTTCTGACATGTTCCACATCCTGGAGGACCTCCTCACTACGGATCAATTGGAATGAAAGTAAATCTAATCTAATCTAATCTACTTATATGGTAATCAACTTAAGACCTCTGCCCTTAACATGAAGCTAATAGTGAAGCATCTACAATACTGTGTAGAATTTGTAACAAGTTGCAAGTTGTTTATTTGACTGCAAAGTATTACTGGTCATCAGCATAACAACGCCGACTGTAGGAGACCTTATCAGATGAAAAAGTTAATAAAGTTTGCCTTTGATGGTGGTAAGCATGACAAGAGTTCCATTTCATCTCACATAAGTAATCCCCTTTCAAGGGTATGACCAGAGGCTCAAACTACAGCCTGAGTAATCATTTCCCATGCTTTGATAGCTCAGTGTGGTCTTCTTGTGTCCTTCCTAATTTTTGCATTTTCATGTGCAGTTGGCAGATGTATTCAAAGGGGATGGCGGGTTTTGCACTCTATAGTAAGAAAATAGTAAGTAGATGTAGATGTTAGCATCCAGCACTCAATGTATTGAGCAGCTGCCCTCACAATACATAGTGTTGACCATTGCAGTTGACTCTGCATACTATGGCTCACAGTACTCACAATGCCACACAAAGTCAATATCTACACAACTTTGGTAACAGGACACTGACACGTCCAGTACATATGGCCTGAGTTATCCTATTGTAATCTAATGTGATCAGATCTTGTGTGTTCTCATTCTCAACTCGTCTGACCCTCAGATGATCAATATGATATTTGATATTAGTCACATATAAAACAGAATTTTCCCATTTGCTGATGAGAAAGGCGTATTACAACTAATTCAATGTCTCATTAGTATCTTATCATGAGACAGAACAATTCTTAAATGGAGCCATAGACATATAAGATGCAAATAACATAAAACTGACAGATTGTTTTTTGGAATTTACATTCATTTATTGATAAGAGGAGAGGCAAGTTTAGAGGATTATTAGTAATTTCCGTATTCCTTGCTTATTGTAGCTCCCTTTTCCTCACATCACAGATGACTTTCCAGTACAACCTTCGAAAAGCTCTGTTCTCTCCACACATATTTTGGCTGTAAATCTACAGCTGTCAGATGACAAGACTTTTTTTCCCCCCTTGTCCATATTTACATCAAGGTACACTGTTCAGTTCCCAACTAGTGGATCAGTTCCTCAGAAGTTTTGCATATAGGCCTAAATGCAAACTAAAACTTCACAGTATTTAAACATACATACATACAAAGTTACATACGAACGGCTGAAAGCAAGGAGAAACTACAGCCATAATTTTTCCCGAGGGCATGCAGCTGTACTGTATGATTAAATGATGATGGCGTCCTCTTGGGTAAAATATTCCGGAGGTAAAATAGTCCCCCACTCGGATCTCCGGACGGGGACTACTCAGGAGGACATCTTTATCAGGAGAAAGAAAACTAGCATTCTACAGATCGGAGCGTGGAGTGTCAGATCCCTTAATCGGGCAGGTAGGTTAGAAAATTTAAAAAGGGAAATGGATAGGTTAAAGTTAGATATAGTGAGAATCAGTGAAGTTCGGTGGCATGAGGAACAAGACTTTTGGTCAGTTGGAATACAGGGTTATAAATACAAAATCAAATTGGGGTAATGCAGGAGTAGGTCTAATAATGAATAAAAAAAATAGGAGTGTGGGTAAGCTACTACAAACAGCATAGTCAACGCATTATTGTGGCCAAGATACACATGAAGCCCACACCTACTACAGTAGAAGAAATTGATGAAATGTATGATGAGGTAAAAGAAATTATTCAGGTAGTGAAGGGAGACGAAAATTTAATAGTCATGGGTGACTGGAATTCGACAGTAGGAAAAGGAAGAGAAGGAAACGTAGTAGGTGAATAAGGATTGGGGCTAAGAAATGAAAGAGGAAGCCGCCTGGTAGAATTTTGCACAGAGCATAACTTAATCATAGCTAACACTTGGTTCAAGAATCATGAAAGAAGGTTGTATACATGGAAGAACCCTGGATATACTAGAAGGTTTCAGATAGATTATATAATGGTAAGACAGAGATTTAGGAACCAGGTTTTAAATTGTAAGACATTTCCAGGGGCAGATGTGGACTCTGACCACAATCTATTGGTTATGAACTGTAGATTAAAACTGAAGAAACTGCAAAAAGGTGGGAATTTAAGGAGATGGGACCTGGATAAACTGAAAGAGCCAGAGGTTGTACAGAGTTTCAGGGAGAACATAAGGGAACAATTGACAGGAATGGGGGAAAGAAGTACAGTAGAAGAAGAATGGGTAGCTTTGAGGAATGAAATAGTGAAGGCAGCAGAGGATCAAGTAGGTAAAAAGACGAGGGCTAGTAGAAATCCTATGGTAACAGAAGAGATACTGAATTTAATTGATGAAAGGAGAAAATATAAAAATGCAGAAAGTGAAGCAGGCAAAAAGGAATACAAACGTCTCAAAAATGAGATCGACAGGATGTGCAAAATGGCTAAGCAGGGATGGCTAGAGGACAAATGTAAGGATGTAGAGGCTTATCTCACGAGGGGTAAGATAGATACTGCCTACAGGAAAACCGAGCGAGGTGGCGCAGTGGTTAGACACTGGACTCGCATTCGGAAGGACGACGGTTCAATCCCGCGTCCGGCCATCCTGATTTAGGTTTTCCGTGATTTCCCTAAATCACTCCAGGCAAATGCCGGGATGGTTTCTCTGAAAGGGCACGGCCGACTTCCTTCCCCATCCTTCCCTAATCCGATGAGACCGATGGCCACGCTGTCTGGTCTCCTTCCCCAAACCAACCAACCCACCTACAGGAAAATTAAAGAGACCTTTGGACAAAAGAGAACCACTTGTATGAATATCAAGAGCTCAGATGGAAACCCAGTTCTAAGCAAAGAAGGGAAAGCAGAAAGGTGGAAGGAGTATATAGGGGCGATGTTCTTGAGGACAATATTATGGAAATGGAAGAGGATGTAGATGAAGATGAAATGGGAGATATGGTACTGCGTGAAGTGTTTGACAGAGCACTGAAAGACCTAAGTCGAAACAAGGCCCCGGGAGTAGACAACATTCCATTAGAACTTCTGACAGCCTTGGGAGAGCCAGTCCTGACAAAACTCTACCATCTGTTTAGCAAGATGTATGAGACAGCAAAATTCCCTCAGACTTCAAGAAGAATATAATAATTCCAATCCCAAAGAAAGCAGGTGTTGACAGATGTGAAAGTTACGGAACTGTCAGTTTAATAAATCACAGCTGCAAAATACTAACGCGAATTCTTTACAGACGAATGGAAAAACTGGTAGAAGCCGACCTCGGGGAAGATCAGTTTGGATTCCGTAGAAATGTTGGAACATGTGAAGCAATACTGACCCTACGACTTATCTTAGAAGAAAGATTAAGGAAAAGCAAACCTATGTTTCTAGCATTTGTAGACTTAGAGAAAGCTTTTGACAATGTTGACTGGAATACTCTCTTTCAAATTCTGAAGGTGGCAGGGGTAAAATACAGGGAGCGAAAGGCTATTTACAATTTGTACAGAAAGCAGATGGCAGTTATAAGAGTCGAGGGACATGAAAGGGAAGCAGTGGTTGGGAAGGGAGTGAGACAGGGTTGTAGCCTCTCCCCGATGCTATTCAATCTGTATATTGAGCAAGCAGTAAAGAAAACAAAAGAAAAGTTCAGAGTAGGTATTAAAATCCATGGAGAAGAAATAAAAACTTTGAGGTTCGCCGATGACATTGTAATTCTTTCAGAGACAGCAAAGGACTTGGAAGAGCAGTTGAACAGAATGGACATTGTCTTGAAAGGAGGGTATAAGATGAACATCAACAAAAGCAAAACAAGGATAATGGAATGTAGTCGAATTAAGTCGGGTGATGCTGAGGGAATTAGATTAGGAAATGAGACACTTAAAGTAGTAAATGAGTTTTGTTATTTGGGAAGCAAAGTAACTAACGATGGTTGAAGTGAGAGAATGTAAAATGAAGACTGGCAATGGCAACGAAAGTGTTTCTGAAGAGGAGAAATTTGTTAACATCGAGTATAGATTTAAGTATCTTTTCTGAAAGCATTCGTATGGAGTGTAGCCCTGTATGGAAGTGAAACATGGACAATAAATAGTTTAGAGAAGAAGAGAATAGAAGCTTTCAAAATATGGTGCTACAGATAAATGCTGAAGATTAGAAGAGTAGATCACATAACTAATGAGGAGGTACTAAATAGAACTGGAGAGAAGAGGAATTGGCAGCACAACTTGACGAGAAGAAAGGATCAGTTGGTCAGACATGTTCTGAGGCATCAAGGGATCACCAATTTAGTACTGGAGGGCAGCGTGGAGGGTAAAAATCGTAGAGGTAGACCAAGAGATGAATACACTAAGCAGATTCAGAAGGATGTAGGCTGCAGTAGGTACTGGGAGATGAAGAAGCTTGCACAGGATAGAGTAGCATGGAGAGCTGCATCAAACCAGTCTCAGGACTGAACACCACAACAACAAAGTTACATAGTAATAACACTATCTGTAAACCTATTTTGCGTTAATGAATCATTATAATTTCATCAAAGGTTTTAATTTTAAAGTAGCCCACTGATATCACAATACTTCAGCATTTGCATTGAACACATTTGTGCTTTGCTTGGAATATTTTGGAAACGAGTTCCAAGGCATGACCTGCCTAAGTAGTATCTTGTGAAACCAGTTTTTTTCACCAGACAGTATTGTTTGATCATGGGATATTTTAGTCACTCATCCATTGAAAATTTGCTAAGACATCAAATATTGGTGCATTGGTGGGAAAAAAAATGTTAAAGACCACTCTTGAAAACGGTTTGCATTGCACCTGCCATTTTTCTCTGTAATCATATGAAGAGAAGGAAATAAGAATGTAATAGAATAATATAATGTGAAATGAAGTCCAGCAGCAGCAACTGGACAGATCAGTGAACAATGAGACAGACAGTTGCATAGGATCAGGGAATGAATTTGTGAAATAAAATAGCATTGCAAGTTACGTGGAGTACAAGAAGCTTCAGCATACCTACAACGAAATAACTATTGCCTCTAGTTATTTCTTGGCTTACTGCAAACAAATTAATGAAAAGTCATTGTAATGAGTATACTTAATGTATTATGTGGGTATTCCTTTTTAGATGGCACTGCAAAAGAGCAAAATACACTTCATAATTTCTGTGATCCTATTAAGAACTGGAAATACATCTCTTAAAATACGCTGCAGTGAGGATTAAAAGAACTAATCACGGTAGATCCCCCACTACACCTCATGGTACACAAGTTACTCAAACTATATTCATCCAGTATTTGAGAATTAGAGCACTTGGTGACTTCTAACAACAATACATAATTTCAAACTTTCACAGAACTTCTAGCCACTGACATCCCCCTCCCACAAAATGACGAATGGAAAAAAGTTGCTACATTTTTGCTGTTCATGCAGTAAAACTGCGTCATCTGGCTTGATTTAGTACTATCAGCACTAGTCACAGTAAGTATCCACTTATACCACTGAATGTACATGTAAAATTATATTGCTGAACAACACATAGTTCGAGGGATATGACATTTTGTACCCGGGAGGTTGATTCTGTAAAGAATTGGGGGGGGGGGGTGTTGCTGCTATATGTATATTACAAGAAAGAGCACCCTATTTGAGACAAGCCACTGCCCTTTCTGTTGAACTAATCACTAGTCAGCTGTTCTTTTATTTAGTACTTCACACAAAGCATTTACATTACACGGATTAATAGTGACTATGTACTGATGAAGTCTAGATCTGTTTAAATCAAACGTTGAGCTATGTGGAGCTTGCATTGTACTGTCCACAAATTCTGGTAAACTTATGTAGTGGCTTATGTAGTATTCTTTTAGGCCTATTTTCTTTTTGAATGTCTGGAGAGTTTTAATTTCCTGCTAGATGTCTACTGGCAACCTTTTATTGATTTTTGCACCAAAAAATTAAACTCCAGTCTGGTTTCTAGATAGGGAAGCATGGTTTATATAAAAATTATTTTCGCTTCCAGTACTGTGGTTGTAAATTTCAGGATTCACCTAAATTCACTTTTGTTATCCACAAATACCATTATGGAGCATATCTATTGGCATGTAAGTGTAATTCACTACATTTCCACCATTCACAATGTGGAACACATCGAGATATACAATAATGAAAGACAGGGAAATTGTAGAAACTTCATTTGTATTCAGCAGTCACACAAAACTATCACTGCACTACTGAACACTATTATTCTTAGGCATGCTGAATTTAATCCAGTAAATCAGAATGAAAGGAGCTGCTACTTTTTTTTTTTTTTTTTTTTTTTTTTTTTTTTTTTTTTTTTTTACTGCTGCCTCCTTAGTTATACAAGGCAGCCGTTCTTTATCTGCTGCTGGTCTCTAATACCTATCATGCCATATTGGTACCTAACAGAATGTTGGTTGGTTGTTTTGGGGAAGGAGACCAGACAGCGAGGTCATCAGTCTCATCAGATTAGGGGAGGACGGGGAAGGAAGTCGGCCGTGCCCTTTGAAAGGAACCATCCCGGCATTTGCCTGGAGCGATTTAGGGAAATCACGGAAAACCTAAATCAGGATGGCCGGACGCAGGATTTAACCGTCGTCCTCCTGAATGCGAGACTAGTGTCTAACCACTGCGAACAGAATGTTTTCAGTCCTACAAGCTACATATTCAAATAAGTAGTAGACAGAATAGCTAATGATGAATGTATTTAGTTTTCTTTCTAATTTGTAGGGACTCCCAATTTCTTGCTTTATGTAAGATGGGAAATTATGAATATTATTCATGTGCTGGATATTATCCATGTGCTAGTGCCACCTCAATTTATTTTGCATCTGGATGCATAGGAACTTCAAATATGTAGCCTCATCCATTGTACACCCTTTGACCTCTATGTGTGGTATCTACAGTAATATCCCAAAACATCTATTACCATGCTAATATATTATGACACATCTATCACTGACAGCAATTTGGAAATATTAATTAGCATCCATTCAGAACTCATAATAAGCATTTGCATTGCAAAAAAATAAAATAATACAAAATGCTTTTTTCAGTAAATTATTAAACACATTTGCAGTGGAGGAAATAAGACCATTGCTGAGGGCTGCCAAACACTAAATAATTTACCATACTAACAATGTAAGTAATTTATCAGACTCTGAAATAACAATAATACGAAACTGGTGACGGGTTCGAAGGTGAGGTAACCAGTCTACCTACACCAGTTGTGGTCCTAAAGAATGTCAGGTACCGGTACTTGTGTTAAAATAAAAATTTAGAGTGTTAAAAAATCTTTATTATTAGGTAACAATTACAAATGTTGTCTAGGTTAAAGGCGTACTTGATTAATGCTGAAACACTTATGTAATTCCATTATTCAAGTAACATGATGGGCTCTCAATGTACAGATTAGCATCATTCAGCACAAGCGACAACATCCTGCTGTAGTAAGTGACACACGGTAACTGACACATCACTTCGGTGTCCATATAGCTACAATGATATAATTAAATATATGTAACACCATACAAATTAGTTATGTTGCGCTATGCTATCTAGCATTAATATACAAACTGATGTGTCACGAGAAATGCAGCTTAGTGAAAAAAAAGAGCCACACACACAAAGCTTCCTACCGTAAGTGTAAACCAAACACATAATTAAACACTTCAAGTATGCGGAAAATGAGCTTTCCATTCCATGGGCGCGAGTTCTTCCAATCTTTTATCTAGGAAATTAACCTTCGACGACAGTTGTTGCATAGTACGATCTATTGTTGCCATGCGATGTGTGCAGAGTTCTGGAACTAACGATTCGACACAGGACACACGCTTCTCCAGACTGTCGAGCTTATTTTTCACTGTTTCAATATACGTAGGAGAGAATGCCACTCGCGGGGAAGCTGGGGTATTTTGATGAATGCGAGCAATATCCAAGTAGTACGGATTTGATGCAGAGTTCCCTTGCAGTAAAGTTGACAATGTAATTAGCGTGCCGTCTTTATTCCTTAGTTTAATCACTTCAAAACCATCTTGTGGGAGCCCTAAGCAGTTTTTAATTTCTGTTTTAATTTCCATAAAATTTGAGTCATGTTTTAAATGTATAGGGATAGGTGGTGAATTGAAGCCATCTGTTCCTTGTGGACATTTGTTATCTTGATCGTAACGCCGTACAATAACCCACGACGTGACGACGTCCATAACCATGACAAAGTTATTGACAACAGAATTTACGCAATCCGTGAATTCTGTTGATACAGGTGAAATGTCAGCTAACACCCACACAACACGGAACACAATCACTGCTGAAATCCACACATTATTGGCATCTCTGATTGGATACGCCAACTGAGTGGCGCCAGTCATCTACCTATTACAACACAATGGCTAGCGCCAGCATCCGCCTAGACCTTAGACTTCCGAAGCCAAAGCGAAATGAATTTACTTATATGGTCCCGGTAATAGTCATTGTGACCACATAATCAACACAGACAAAGCAAATACATAATAATAATGTTATAAACTGACGTACTACATTGCTAGGACATCTGACGATAATAGCTTTTAAGTAAGACTATTTGACCAATACAATCAACACCGCCAGTGCCGGTCCCAAGCCCGGGGCCTCACCTTGCAAGTGGTGAGGAAGGGGAAGAGTCTGGCTCCAGATGGTAGTACCCTGTAAGAGCCCCTCACCAGGGTAACAGGTGAAGACAGACAACGGTTGGAAAGCGGAAGAGGATTTTATAAGTCCCAACGGTGGAAAAGCGGAAGAACAGACTTCGTATCATACTTCCTGTAGCGTCTGTATTTTAGAGGGGCGGCTACAAACAGCCTCTGTTCTCCATGTCAGGAGTGGCCTATACATATATGCTGGCAGCAGTTCTAAAATGCCTTTGGGAGTGACGACCCCATCGTAATAATAGCCTATATATGAAATGGTACTTCAAAACCAGCCTCAGAAAAACCAGCCTCCCTGCAGGCGACACGCAGTTCTTGGGGTGCTGGGGGAACTGTGAGAAGTGGGCTACCCGGCACCAACACAATGATGGTGGGTATCATAAATGAGATGACCCTTACTGTGAAGGAGGAAGAGTTGATGGACTTCATGGAAAAGGAGAAAATAGAACTGATAACTGGTGGGACTTGGTGAAGTTAGATGGAAGGGAAGAGGAAGAAGGAAAATGAGGAAAGGCTACACACTCTACTGGAGTGGCAGACAAGAAGCAAATATATATGTGGAAGCAGTAGAATACACAAGTGATAGGGTGATGAGGACTCGGCTGAGGACAAGGAATGTAGTGATGGACTTCATCCAAGTATATGCACGACAAACAGGAAATAAAGAAGAGAACATAGAGGATCTTCTAGAGGTATTAAAGAGTATAATTACAGATGTGGAAGCAATAGTAATGGGTGACCTAAATTGGCAGGTAGGCAAAGAAAGGCTAGGGAAGGAGGAGATAATTGGCCCATATGGATATGGGAGGAAAAATGAGGAAGGAGAGAAACTGGTTGATTTCTGTGAAAGGCTGACTGTGGGCAACTCATGGTTCTGTAAAAAGAATAGCCAAAAGATAATGAGATACGGATGGTGTGATAGACGGATGAAGACAGTCATTGATTACCTTCTGGTGGAAAAGAAAAATCGGACACAGTTGATGGATGTAACTGCACTCCCAGGAGAGGCTTTTGATGGAGACCATCGAGTGGTCGTGGCAAAGATGAGCTTTGATGAACTGAAAGACATAAAGGAAGAAAGGGGTAGGAAAATAAACGTGTGGAAACTAAAGGATGGCATGATATAAGAAAAGTGTTACTTAAAGATAAAATCCCTAACACCAAGTATAGCAATGTTGAAGAGGAATGGGGTAAGTTCAAAGAAGCGTTTGTAAGCTCTGCTGAGAAGACCTGTGGTAGAGTGTCTGGTCCGGAAAGGTAAAGTAAAAGGAGACACCATGGTGGAATGAGAGGGTGAAGGAGACACTTACAGAAAATAAGAAAGCCTGGCATGAATGGAACAGAGACCGAACAGCTGAAAGTAAAAAGAAATACCAGGATAGTAAAAATAAGTGTAAGAAAATGGTAGCAGAAAAAAGAGGAAAAGCTGGGAGAAATTCACCTGAGAGTTGGAAAAAGATGCTACTAGTGGTAAGAAGATGATATATGGAATTGCAAAGAGTATGAGGAAGGAAAAAAACATACAAAAAGCTAGTGAAAGGGGAAAGTGGAGAGCTATTAATGCAACTGAAGGAGGTAGGCAAAAGATGGAAAGAGTACTTTGATAAATTACTAAATGTGAAGAACGACAATGGAAAGGGAATAGAAGTAAAGCAGGGGGCAGGGGTCTGGAAGAAGAGGAGGATATAACGATGTTAGAAATGGATCTAGTTCTGAGAAGAATAAAAACAGGAAAGGCATCTGGGATAGCTGAAATTACTGTGAAGATGATAAAGGCAGCTGGACCAGTTGGGCTACAGTGGCTATATAGACTCATAATATGCATTTGAATCCAAAAATGTGTACCTGAAGAATGGGGAAAGAGAATAATAATCCCAGTTTTCAAGAAGGGTGACAGGAAAGTATGTGATAAATATCGAGGGATCACACTCATATCCCAAATAGCAAAAATAATGGAGAGGATGCCGGAAAGAAGAGTGAGAGAAAAAGTGGAAGGGCATTTAGAAGAGGAGCAGTATGGCTTTCGTCATGGTAGATCAACAGTGGACCCCATCTTTAGTTTGTAACAGTTGATGGATAGACGTTGGGAGTTCGGGAAAGCATATGACAGTTTTATCAGGGAAAAGGTATGGGCAACCTTGAAGAAAAAGGGAGTTGAAAAGCAAACACTCGAAGTCATCCAGGCAATGAATGAAAAAGCTATAGTTGTGTGCAGACACCTGGTGGAAGAACTGAATGGATTAGGAATGTTACGGGACTAAGACAAGGAAGTGTGATATCACCACTACTATTTATAATGGTGATGGATGAAATAGTCAAAGAGACAAAAGAAACCCATAGAGGAAGGGGGATGAAGCTGTTACTATTTGCATATGATATTGTGGTGTGGAGAACAAGCAGTAAGGAGGTACAAAAACAAATAGACATCCTAAATGATGAGGTCGAGAAATATGGAATGAAATTTAGTGTGGAGAAAAGCAGGAGCATGGTGGTAACCAGAGGGGATAGAGAGGGCAAGGAACAAATTCATATTAAGGGACGGGATATTGTGGGACAACTTTAAATATTTGGGAAGTGTATTAATGGTTAATACTCGTTTGGAGACAGAAATTAGCAAAAGAATACAACAGAGTAGTACATTTTACCAGTGTGTGAGGGGCTCGGCGTGGGGAAGGTGCAAGCTGGTGCTATACAAGACTGACTTCACACTCATACTAATTTACAGCTCAGAGACTTGGACTATGACGAGAAGACGGGAGAGTAGGATACAATCTAGTGAAATGAAGTTTCTGAGAAGTATGCTAGGGAAGACGAGAAGAGACAGAGTGAAAAATGAAGATGTTAGGAAGGAAATTGGAGTGGAGAACCTGACTGAAAAAATTGAAAAGCTTGGATTAAAATGGTTTTGGCATGTGAAGAGGTTGGGAGAGGGAAGAATACCAAGAAAAATGATGGAATTCAAAACTGAGGACAAGAGGCCAAGAGGAAGACCGAGAACAAGACGGATTGATACAATAAAGATGAATTTAAGAAGGAGAAACTGCTATGGAACCAAATTGTGGAAGAAGAATGGTGGAAAGACCGAGTAAAGTACCATCGATACCCCAACCCAACCATATGTTGGGTAGAGGGGAAACGAAGATGATAATGAAGCAAAGTAAATTATAGTATAATGTGACATCAAAATCTACAACTACATTTATACTCTGCAACATCCTTTTGTACCAGTTATTGGGGTTTCTTCCTGTTCCATTCACGTATGGAGCATGGGAAGAATGGTTGTTTGAATGCCTCTATATAACAATCTTATACTTATGGTCTCTTATGTGAGCGATACATAGTGGGTTGTAGTATATTTCTAGAGTAATCATTTAAATATCGTGCTTGAAACTTTGTTAACAAACGTTCTCGGAATAGTTTATGTCTATCTTCAAGAGTCTCTCAGTTCAGTTGCTTCAGTATCTCTGTGACACACTCCCATGGGTTAAACAGTCCTGTGGCCATTCATGTGGGCCTTCTCTGTATTCGTTCAATATCTGCTGTTAATCCCATCTGGTAAGAGCCCCACACACACAAGCTATATTCCAGAGACACCCATACGAGTGATATGTAAGCAAACTTCTTTGTAGCCTGATTGCACTTCCCCATTATTCTACAGTAAACCGAAGTCTAGCAACTGCTTTAGCCACAACTGAACCTATGGGAACATTCCATTTCATATCCCTACTATGTGTTACACCTGGGTATTTGTATGAGCTGGCCGATTCTAACAGTGACTCATTGCTATTATGGTCGTAAGATACTATGTTTTTTGTTTTGTTTTGTGTCGTGCACGATTTCACATTTCTGAACATTTAGAGCATGTTGCCAATCTCTGCATCACGTAAAAATTGTATCAAGATCTGACTGAATATTTATGCAGCTTCTTTCAGATAGTACTTAATTGTAGATAACTGCATCATCTGCAAAAAGCCTGATTTTACTATTAATATTGTCTGCAAGGTCATTAATATACAACTTGAACAGCAAGGGTCCCAACACAGTTCCTGGGGCACACTCAAAGTTACTTCTGCGCCTGATGATGACTCTCCATCCAGGATAACATGCTGTTTGCATCTACCTGGTTGCCTTGATCCAAAGCATCCAGCATGTTATGTGAGAAAAGTGCAAGCTGGGTTTCACAGGGGTTTCCAAAATCCATGATGGTTGGCATTTCAGCCTTTGCTTTGGGATGCTGGTGTCACTAACAGTCTTCAGATATTACGAGTATTTCTTTGGGTTTTGTAAAAGATCACTGGACAATATTCTGCTACGGTAGTCATTGAAGGCATAATGCATTCCTCTCTTGACAGCCAAATGCATTTCATTCAGCATCTCTTTGTCCATAGCACAAAGCTTTGTTTTACACCTAGTATGTAGTAAATTCTGTTTCTTTAGAAGTATCTTTACAGTGACAGTATACCATGGAGGTTCCCTCCCATTATGAACTGTTCTACTGGGTACATACGTATCTAGTGCATGGTCAACTATTCTTTTAAACTTGAGCCAGAGCTCCTCTGCATGCTTCTGCCCTGTGCTGAAAGTTTCAAGGTCCTCATTGAGATATGACACTACTGTTTTTTTATCTAATTTACTATACATTTATATCTTTTTGCTTGTTTCAGTTCTCCCTTACACTTTGGTAATCATTGTTGCCACAACTGTGTCATAGTCACTGATACCAGTTTAGATGTGGATATCCCCAAAGAATTTAGGTCTATTTGTTGCCTTTTGATCCAATTTATTTCCACCATGAGTGGGGTTCCTAACTATATGTTCTAGGTAGTTTTCAGGGAATGCATTTAGTAAAGCTTTACAGGATGTCTTATAACGCCCACCACTAACAAAACTGTGATTTTACCAACTGGTTGTTGGATGATTAAATTCTCCACCGATGATTACAGTATGATTGGTAAACTTACATACACGTGGAAGGAGGTTTTCTCCAAAGTCTTTGGTTGCATCAAGAGATGAGTCTGGTGGACGATAGAAGAATCCAGTTATCATTTTATGGCCATCGCTGATACTGAGTCTTGCCCAAACAATCTCACATGCAGCTTCAATCTTGGTGAATTTGAGTTTTTTGTCTACTGCGACAAATACAGCACTCACATTTCCCTATTCTTTCGATAGACAATTACATTTTCCCTAAAAATCTCACTGCTGTCAATTTCATTTTCAACCAGCGATGTGTACATAGTATTATGGGAGCCACGCTGCTTTTCTCAAATGCTTCAAAGTCTGGCACTTTGCTGCAAATGCTTCGCCAGTTTATAATTATGATTTTAATACTCTCGCCTGTTGCAGGCATTCCTTTCAATCTTATACTGATACTTCTGGGTTTCCTACAGTTATCGTTGTCTAGATTGGATGGAGAGTCGCTTAATCTAAAAAATTGATTTCTCATATTGTTTACACCATATGCATTATTTGGTGTTTGCAGTAGTTCAACTACTCATGGTTTACAAGGTTGATTTCGTGAGCTGCCTTGTGTGAACTTTCGTGCTAGTTAATGATACTAATGCCGTCACCTATCTTAGCGTTTTCGCTGTTCCACTTACAGACTGTTGATATTCCGCTGCAGATGCAACTTCCAAAAGTCTGGTGTATTACCTATCTTCACAAGCACCACAACAGAGCTTAATTCATTCTTTTGAGGTATTTACTAAACTTACTTCTCTATAGGTAAGGTCAACACAGTCACTATGAAAGAAATTCCTGCACCATTGTTCACAAATCACACTAATTTCCGTGTGTTTTAGTAGTTTGTTGCCCATTTCACATAACATGCCGCCTTCACTTGCTGTGAACTTGAAATCTGTGCAATAGATGTTGAAAGATCCACCAGTTATCTTAGATAGCAATAGGTCATCACTGGGGCACATACTAATTCAGACCAATATTGAATTCCTGGTAGTACTTTGAAAAACAGCTATCTTGGCTGCAATGTTATGTGAGTTACTATGGGCTGTGTCTGCACACAGTATCATCATTTCCTCATTGCAGCCCAGACAGCTGTTTTTCTAAGTAGTATCAGGAACTCAATACTGGTCCACTTGTGTGATGACCTATAACTATCTAAGATTACTTACGGATCTTTCAACATCCCATTGCATTTGATAATGCCAGGAGATGTACCTTATAGAATGCTAGGAGATCATATTTGTTTTCTGGCTTAATATAATCCAGCCCAATTAAACTGAAGATGCAATTGCGAAACAGGTTGTGATTCCTCAATAAGTGAGGATTAACAGCTACACGTGAACTTAACAATTTTTAAAGATTTTAACGAAAAATGAAAAGAATTTTTAACTAACTAAGGAAGAATAGGAACACAGCAAGAAGAAAGGTTCCACAATTTAGGTAAAGGAAAAAATCAGAAAACTGTTAATTATAATTCCATCACATGAAAAAAATATTTCTTTTTCATTTGTTGCCTGACTTAAAACTTAAAATCAAAACATTCTCGGAAGTTTTGAAATTCCCAGGCTTGACTGTGACTGATTGCTGTGTTCCTGATCTTTCTTAGTTTAACTTCTTGCTGGCATGTGTGTTTAGACTTGTTGGCATGTGGAACATTCTGTAAAAGTTTTGATACAATAACATCAGATTTATATTTGTTGCAGAATATCGTGACTTACTCACTGGCACATAGCAATTTTGCCTAACGCAGCAGAGATCTCTGCAAATGAAATCTAACTCTTATGCAGCACTTGTTTCAATTTGTGGAACCCTGAGCCTTTTCACATGTAAAGCATTCAGCTAAGTCCAGAGAGTCCATAAAATTGGTGGACACTCTAATATTATGTATGCTCTGAATTAATTATATAAAACAAAATGTTATCTGTTACAGTAATGTATGATCTCTGAATTAAAAAGTTGACATAAGAGTTTCACTGCTCCCCATAAATGAGATTTGATGAGACTTTTTCAGCCCACTCCCACCTCTATTTTAAGCTCACCTAATTAATGGACATTCCATTTGTATTTACATGTTTATATGTAACTTGAGCTTCTGTGTAGTTTCATATGCACACAAAACAAAGTTATTTTTAAAGGTGATTTCTTTCTTTAAAATACTCCATTTTGTAAAAATAATTAGTATTATATGTATATATCAAATCCTACTGAACATATATGTCTAAAATTTTTGTATGACTCACATTTCATAAATTTCTTCCTTCAATATTGAAAGCAGGGTTTGCAAGATGGAGTTTTGTGGGATGTGAATGTTATCTCTCACAATTTTTTTTCAGAATTTATGAGGTCTTGAACCACTGTGCTAAACTATGCATAACCAGTGTTGCAATTTCCAGCAGACTTTCCCACTGTTTGATGTAATAAGAATATTAATATCATCTGCAAAGACCACTGTAGTTCCATCATGTATTTTATATGCCAAGTCATTTACATGTAGCAAAAATAGGACAGTTCCCAGAACTGACATTTGTAGTACTCAATACCTGATCTTTTTTTGCACATTACTGCAAAACGCAGAAATTTTTTATGTTTCACTGACTTTGTATTGATGACAGTTGTTTAGGTTTGATCACGTTTACCTTACAGACTGCCTCTAATTCCATAATTACTTAAGATAAGCAAGAGAATGTTATGATCAATAGAATCAGAGGCTTTACTATAGTCAAGAAATATCCAGAAACATGTTGCATAGTATTCACTGCTGTTAGTATTTCATTTAAAAACGCAGAAGTTACTGATTGGGTTGACTTTCCAGCACTCTTCCATGTAGGGAGTCACTTATGAGCCTTTCTTTATTTAAGAAGGTCGTTAACCTCCTAAGAAACAATTTTTTGTGTAATTTTCTGAAGCCTGACAAAACTGAAAGTGACCTATAATTAGCAGTTTCACATTTGAAACTCTTCTTATACATAGATGTTACTTTTGTAGTTTGTAGTCTAATTGGAAATACACCACTCTCAAATGATGAATTTACTGTGACTGCTAGTGATTCTACAATAAATCTTGCACTAACTTGGCTGATAGCATCTGGTATCTCATCAGCAGACACTGAATATTTATTAAGTAATCCCTTTGTAGTTTTAGGCAGTTCCTCTGCTGTTGCTTGGTACATACATAACGTATTTATATGAATTTTCTGATCTGACTGTACTCTCATTTTGTCTGGCTATTTGTGACATTCATCAAATGCTGTGCCATGTTTGAGAAATAATTGTTGGAAACAGTAACCACTTGTCTGGAGTCAATTAGTTTACTTTTATTCTTAATCAGCTTAATATTACTGTGATTAACTTACCTTGCACCGTTTTATCCTCTTTAAATTTGCCAGACTGCTTTATTTTTATTCTTGGAATTACACAATAATTTTTTTCCTTTGAAATAATTATTGTTAGTTTTTGCTTCCATCTTTTGAAGCAAATAATAAAGACAGGGCTTGTATTTTGCTTGGAGTATTCATACAATCTCCTCTTATTTGGACATTCCTTTACCACTATTGCGATTCACTTTGTTGCCTTTCAGACAGAGTTCAATGTAATTGTTTTGGGAAAAATTATATAAAAATTGCTTAAATGTGACCATAAATTTATCATTTTTTCATTGTATCATTACAGCCATATACATCGTTTCAGTTTTCAACCTTCAGGAACAAATAAAAATATTCCACATTTTTGCAATGAAACCCCTTACAGTGCATCTTATTCCATGGAATTTTGGGTTTCCTGTAACTTTCATCGAAAAAATTTGAGCATGATGATCACTAAAACCCATGTTTACAGCTTGAGTGTTGTAGACATATTTGCATGTATTTCTCAACGTATGGTTACTGTTTTTTCGAGCTGAAACAGCTATAGTTGAGCTTATGTTGAATAACTGTGAGACATGGCAACCAATTCTGCATGTCGTTTTCATCCAAATTAGAGCATGTTTTTGTAACTGAGAGACAACAGGGTAAATTGGTATGAGAACGTTTATTGAGGAGATGGAATCATGGTAAGTGATGGGAGTGCAGTGCTCTATGAAATTGTCCTTTCTCACTCTGAGCAAGATTGAAAGAGATGTGAATGGTTGTGTATGAGGAAATGGTAGTAGGTGAGCAGCAAGTGATAGCTAACAGATACTGATTTTGGCTGGTGTTACAGCTTGGGATAGAAGTATCATTGGCAGAAAGACATGAGGAAGATTTAGTGTGATATTAAATAAGAACGTTAAAGGATTCGAAGACCATAGATTCGTGGTCAGTAAGGAATTACCAGGATATCTATATTTGTTATTGGTATCGTTAAGTCAAGGTGAACACACCATCTGACGTGAGAGCAATTACAATACAGGAATGTAGGGTTGGTGAATCTTTCATGAAAGGTGTTTAGTACTTTGCTCCACTAAGTAGCGTGCTAAATACAAGAGCAGCAGAATTTAAAATACTCGCTCTCAGATATGTGATTTCCGAGCTTTATGCATATGCAGTGCGGTGTGATTTTACAACCAGTATGAAACTGCAGGAGGAACAACACATGCAGTACTTTGAAGCATAAAAAAATTAAAGGCAGTATTTATGAGCTGAAAGAAACTCCCATCAGTCATGATTGTCAGCCTAGGTCTGAACAGATAGACTGCAAAGACCAGGAGCAAAGACAGGGACTAAGTGACACAAGAAGTGTTGGAAAGAGCGGGAACTATGAGGATGGTAGAGAAGAAAGGAAGAATCATAGAGCAGGAGAAGACGAAGGAAGTTGGTACAAAACATGTACCACAGGCCACAGGAATCTGAAGGTACATGGGGAGACAGTAAATGGTAGAGGAGAAAAGAAGCAAAGAGACAGTAATAAGGAATGCCAAGGAGAAGAAAAGGAACAGCAAATCAAATGAAGATGGAGTGTGGATCAACCCAGTAAAATCCAGAGCAGCTGCGCCAAATAAACGTAGTGGGTAAGGAGACAATGAATTCAAGTTAACCGACGTTTTAAGAGCAATGAGGACAGAGAATAAAGACATGGAGGAGAAGGTCGAACAGGGACTTATAGATATAAGAAAAGAAATTATGGACAAGGAGGAAAGTTTATGGAACGAGATTCAGAAGATGAAAGAAGAAACCATGGAAATGGAAATTTGGTAGTACAAATGAATAAGATAGCACAGAAAACACAGTTGCTGTCTGGCAGCTAAAAGGAAGGTGCTGGTGGCGATAGAAGAGTATAGAAGAGGAGAAGCATTATATCATGACGCTGTATCAGAAAAAAATCGAAAATTGGGAAAGCCAGTAGGAAGCACAGGAAAGTTTGCGAGTCAAGACGGTGGTGCTTAGAGATCAATTAGAGAGTAGTATAGATGGAGGACTAGATGAAGACATGTATCAAACATGGGAGAAGAAGGTCGGGATGACAAGAGACACCATGATATAACTGCATGACAGGGCATAGCGCCACAAACACAATGGATGAAAGAGAGTGGAAAATATGAAAGAACGTTAAATAAATAAGATGTGTGATAAGGGGAACCGTACAAACAACATGAACTTAACAGAGTATGGAACTAACCATGACTCTACGGGTATGCTTATCATGGAACTATTCAATTCTTGATTGGGGATATCAGCATTAAGCAAACGATGAATGTTGTCACCATCAGCAGCACAGTGTGCAGAATTTAATTAATACACTGCTGGCCACCGTAAATGCAACACCAAGAAAGACAAGAGGTAGCACAACAAGATTTATTTTGTAGATAACATGTTGACCAAGTATCAAATGATTACGTTTACAGACGTCTGTGACATGTGGTTCCTGCCAGAATCAGTAGCCAGAGTAGCCGCCATTGTTGGAGATCACCGCTGCCACACGTCTTGGCATTGAGTCAAAGAGACGTTGGATGTGTTCCTGGGGTACAGCAGCCCAAGCAGCTTCCACACATTGCCAAAGATGGCTACCTAAAAAGAATATTCACAATTCAGAAAAGGGCAGTGAGATGCATTGCAAAAATACCACCAAGACAGACCTGTAGGCAAGCTTTTGTACACTATAATATTATGACAGTATATTCACTGTACATATACCAAAGCATAATGGCAGTAAGGTCAAATGATAAACATCTCCTAAATAAAGATGTACACAAACACGGTACAAGAGGAAATGAAAATTACTACATGATAAACAGAAATCTAAAACTGGCTATGACTGCCCCAGAAGAAGCAGGCAAAAGGTTTTTTAATAAACTCCCAAAATCATTAAAAAAGAGACAGATCTAAAATGTTTTAAAAATCATTTGAAACTATATCTCACAGAGAAATGTATATACAGTTTGAGTGAATACTAAGATGGTGTTGAAATACATCATTATTGAAATGTACCTTTAAAATTATCATTTCTGTATGTTGTTTGGATTTGTATGTACATATAATGTGAAACATGTAAAACCTTTGTATGATTATGGACTATTTCTGTTTAATTATTTGTTTCACTTATATATAATGAAATCAAGTTTAATGTTAATAGGATATTGTATGACACACCCAATACTCTCAGCTGGATTTTCAGCTGGAGTCCATGGGCAAAGAATAATTAAATAAATAAATAAATAAATCTGGTGTGGCAGCTGGGGATGTAATCTGGGTCACTCGTTGAGCAACCATGGACCACATGTTTTCTATCGGCGAAAGATCCGGAGAGCGAGCCGGCCAGGGAAGCAATTCAATCTGGTTATTGACGAAGAACCTCTGGACAATGCGTGCCACGTGTGGTCGCGCATTATCCTGTTGAAATATGGCTGTGGCCGAGCCCTGAAGGTAAGGAAGGACAACTGGCTCCAGCACCTCGGATACGTAGCGCCGGCTATTTAAAGTACCGGCAATGCGTACTAGAGGCGTGCGAGAGTAATATCCAATACCGCCCCATACCATAATACCCGGTGCAAGACCAGTGTGGCGGTGCATAATGCAGCTGTCCAGCATCCTCTCTCCACGGTGTCTCCACACTCAAATCCGACCATCGTGGTGCTGCAGACAGAAGCGTGCCTCGTCAGTAAAGACAACGTCACTCCATTCTGCCGTCCACATACGTCTGTCATCACACCATTGGCGACGGAGACGTCTGTGGTTCTGCGTCAATGGTAGACGAAGCAATGGACGTCTTGCGGACAGACCACTCTGCTGTAAACGGCGTCGAATGGTACGCGCAGACAGGATGATGCGATACAGACGCAATGTGCTGTGCTATGGTTCGGGATGTCACTGAGTGATCCGTCACTGCCATGCGCACAATTTGCCTATCAGCACATGCAGTGGTGCACCGAGGTGAATGCGATCGACCACGTCGGTCCGTCGTACCCTCCTGCATCCAACGGTCACATATCCGCATTACAGTTGTTTGGTTTCGTCCAACACGACTAGCGATTTCTCTGTATGATAATCCACAATCTCGGTAATCCACTATCCTTCCTCTGTCGAACTCGGATACTTGATCAAAAGATGTTCGCTGTTGTCTACGAGGCATAACTGATCGTCTTGTGAAACAACCACAAGGTAAACACACGTGCCGAACGTACACTCGTCGAAATCGCCAAGCCTTAAATGGCGCTATGAGGTGGCGCCACAGGCGCGCGTGATGTGCGTCTGCGCTGAAATTCTAATCAGTTGCATATCTCATCGCTGCAAACCCATTGTGTAAATTTCACTTGATTCGGATGCTTCCTTCAGGGTGTTGCATTTACGGTGGCCAGCAGTGTAATTAAGACCATTAATTCAATGAAAGATATTTTGAGATTTCAGAACTGGGCAAAATTCACAATTCAATTCACCTTAGAATGTACATAACTCAGTTTAAATAGATATTTTATCTCAAGAATCTTGGACTGAATGTGTTCATTTTTAAGTTATTATTTCCTCTAATTAGTTACTCCATCACTGTAATCATTGACAAAAATGTTTATGAATATGTATTAGATAATAGGAGACTCTGTAAACTTTGGCTAGTTGTAAAGGATTCTGCAGGTTCATGTGGCGAAGTGGGGTGTGGGTGCTGGTTTCTTTGTGCATGCTGACAGCCCAACACAACCGAAGGGAAATGCAACAGAAGGCAGTGGTGTCACAGCATACATCAGACAAGCTGAGGGTATGGCTGGTGTCACATGTCACAGCCAACATCAACCAGTTCCAGCTGTCACACGTCCTCCAGCAGGGCACTGAATTGAAGGGGGTGGAACAAAGCACAGTGGAACGGTCTCTTGAGATGTGCTGGTGACCATCAGGTGACTGTTGCGGCAGCCGAGTAAGTGCTGTTCTGCTATGGCAGAGCAGTTTATCAAAGGGATTCCTGCAACCTGAGGTTTGCTGGTACATTGTTGCACATAACTGTTCTGTTCTACAGTTGTCAGCCTTAACAGAATGAGTCAGCTACAACCTGACCACTTAAATATCCTCTTATCTTGGTGAAACTCAGTATCTCAAGCCAGTTTGCTTCACCAGACCTTTCTGTTCTAGCCAACCTCATCAATGTAACCCATATTCTACCACAGGGAACTTCCTAACTGCTATCTGTCACAGATATCAGTACAGATCAGCTTCCTTTATTTTCATAGAAACATAGTCTTTGGCTAGTGGGTTGTCAGCCAACTAGCCCATAAATTGCCTTTTGCGCTCAATCAAGCATAATCATCACTGTCAAGCGACATCAGAGATCAGTAGCAGTTGCATCAGCTCACACTGATGACTGCTGTTCTGGGTTACAAACCTTTGGTCCCAAAACAACGATTTGAGAGAAGGTTAGCCACAATCAGTCGAGCATGGAGATATCACAGTGCAATAATCGCCCTTCTCTGAAATGTAAAGGATGAAACGGAGGCCCACCTCCTGTCCTCTACATTGCCTGTTCCAGAAAACTGCCCTTCCTGCAAAGGTTGACTAGATGGCTGCCACTATTCTGCATACCGTTCCTGAGTCTGTATTAAGTAATGCACCTCCCCCCCCCCACTATATCTATGTATCAGTGAACCAGTACATATGTGACATTTAACGCGTCTCATTTTTATTTGAATCTATGTAAAAATATTTCTTTGCTTCTTGTCCTGATGTATTGTGTATTCCACATCACATATACATATTTTGCCTTATGTAAATTGAAGGTGGATGGGGGAGAAAGGAAAGGAAAGGGTAGAATTATTGATGACAGTGGCATCAGAACATTTTGCGGAATCAGTAGTGATGAGTGAAAATGTGTACCAGACCAGGATTCTAACCCAGAGTCTCCTGCTTACTCGGCAGTTGCATTAACCAATGCGTAACCCAGACACAGTGTTTATTGCAGTTGCGCAGGTACCTTTGTATGCCTCTTGTCCAACCCACATTCTCATCTAGTGCAGCCTATCTGGAGTCCCTCTTCAGGTCCTCCATGCTTGATACTTTGAGATTCCCACATAATGTCGAACATAATTGTGCACCCACACATTCATTGCATGTCAAGACGAATCAATTACAGGAATGTGTGGTGTCTGTTCTTTTGGACATGTCCAAGAAAACAGACACCATGCAGAAACCGCAGCTGTGATACATACTATGTAAACTGAAGGTGGAGTGGGGGAGAAATGAAAGGAAAAGAAAGGAATTACTGATGTCAGCTGCATTGGGATTTTTGCGGAATTAGCAGCACTGCATGAAAATATGTGCCAAATAATGAGCAAACCCATGGTCTCCTGCTTATTAGGCAATTGCATTAGCCACTGTGCCACCCAGACACAGTGTTTATCACAACTACACAGAACACCTGTCCACCAACCCACATTCTCAACTTGCGCCACCTATCCTCTGTGCCCATCCATATCCTCCATGCTTGCTGCCTTGATATTCCCACATGAGGCCAAAGATAATTGTGCATCAGCACTGAAGGTGGTAGATTCATTGTCCATCGATGTGAATCAGTTACATATCCAAAAGAACAGACACCACGCATTCAAGTAACTGATTCACTTCGATGAGCAATGAATCCACCACCTTCAGTGCAGATGGACAATTATATTCAACCTCATGTGGGGATCTCAAAATAATGAGTGTGGAGGACATGGACACAGACAGCGGATAAGTGGTGCTAGGTGAGAACGTGAGCAGGCTGGGGGGCATACCG
The DNA here is from genome assembly GCF_023898315.1 of Schistocerca nitens. Classification (NCBI taxonomy): domain Eukaryota; kingdom Metazoa; phylum Arthropoda; class Insecta; order Orthoptera; family Acrididae; genus Schistocerca; species Schistocerca nitens. The sequence continues at coordinate 82,335,500 of NC_064617.1, read as the reverse complement.
AGGTAGCCTCCATAGTTGTGACAAACCTTGCGTCCGGGTGGGGCAGTGGTTAACGCAATTTCCTAGTAAGCAGGAGAGTCCAGGGTGAAATTCCTGTCCAGCACACATTTTCACTTGTCAGAGCTCGTTCCATAAAAAGTCTTGATGCAGCTGACATCAGTAATGCCTTCCCTTTCCATTCTTTTCTTCCCCTGCCTCATTCAATTTACACAATATGTATCACAGCTGTGGATTCCATTTGATGTCTGTTCTTTCAGACATGCCTGGAAGAACAGACGCCACATATTCGTGTAACATATTTTGTCAGTGTCTTGTATTTATTGTTCCAAATTTCACATATGTTTGATGGTAAGGACAGCACCAAAACATAATCTTGATTATGCCTATGTTATTGTTTTAACAGCCACCAACACTCATCATGTTGCCATGGACCATTTAGCTGTTAAATCAGTTGCGTATACACATGGCCCCATACAGGGCCACCTGCATTGCCACCCGCACTGCCCCCGCCAGTCAGCCTGCACGCTATTCGGTCGCTTCTTTCGTCAGTCGACTCGACTGAAACGATTTATCGAGTAGCTGTACTTTCCTACGTAGGATGTGCGTCTGCGTCATCGTATTTTATACGTTTTAGTCTGGCACATAGATAGCTAACACATACCAACGAGAAAATTTGTGGCCATTCTAGTGATCTCGATACGTGTTCAAGAAAAGTCGCTAATATTCTACTGTTTTCCTGTACAGATAACCTTCGATGCGTAGCGTTATAAATATGGACTATTCGCGGAATAGGAATCTAGTTTACATTGAGAAGCAGAAATATTAAGATTGAAGAACGAATAAGTAAAAATTCCTGGTTGTAGCAAGTGCAAGTGTGAAGATTAGTCAAGAGTGAAAGTGATCAGTTGATTGTGAAGTACTAATAATAGTAATTCATAGTAATTTCCAAGTAAAACTATTGTTATGAGACTCGTAACAATATTTTTACTAATAACGTAAGAATTGTGTCCCACACCTAACCATCATTAGGTATGGAAAAATATTGATGCATAGATCTCCTGTAATAGTGACTTTCGAGAAGATTCCTAAGAGCTCATTGTTACTACATAGGCCCTCCATCGAGTGCTCTAGAAAGGAATGCAGTCGACAATAAAAGTTCCACACACATAAAATGCCAGATGACGTCATGATTGGAAACTCGCCCTTATATTATACATCGTAAGGTACATATTGGCTTATCGTTTTCACAGTAGGTATTTGTTCACACTCCATAAAAGTATGGAAGCGAATATTCTGGCAGCGAATGTTCTCGAAACAACCTGGCTACACATATAAGGGAAACAGAGGCGCTGCCAGGTAATCAGTTTGGAAGCTAGAATTGTCGCCATAACTTGGAAGTGATAAAAAGTGAACAACTGCTATTATAGGCTATTACTACAGACTTCAGTCAGTGTTGTGCTTAGTGATTTTAGAAATACACAGAGTGTAACGGTGTGTGTTTTAGTGCTAAGTGTACTAGTGTTGCATTTTTCAGTGCAAATAAAGTGTTTATTCAAGATTAATTGGCATCTAATTTACCTACACCGTAACAATATGATAAAATGGATCGTTATGTAATAAGAAAAAGAAAAGTACAAACATCTGAAGATTCTGGTCACTATTCAGCCGCAAAAGCACCACCAGATGTACAGGCAGAGCCCAGCACTTCGTCAAAACATTCATGACAATGTTCATCGACTTATTCCTCTAATCCCACAGATATTGGCAATTATTTGGATATATTAGCCTCAGGAAATTACAGCTCCAAGGAAACCTGAAAAAGGTTGTATCTTTTCTACTTCTGAGCTTAACAAGAGTGGACGGGTTGAACACAGACAAGTGCACGATAATCACTTTGAATGGTATCCATGGCTGGTGTTCTCACAAGTTAAAAAGGGACTTCTTTGCATTAACTACCCAATTTTTGTGAATAATAAAATGGTTGGAGGAAAGAAATTCTTTATCGCCAAGAAACTTGTGACTGAACCACTAACAAAGTGTACCAAACTTACTGGTAAAGATGGTGACATTGAGACTCACTCTCAGCTCAAATACCACGTTGAAGCACCAACAGATGCAAAATTATTTTTGGCAACACAAGACAACCACGAACTTTAGGTCATAAATCAATTGTCAAGAGAGATAATAGAAAACATTAGGGAAAACAGAGACCGTCTTGTACCTATAATAAAAACAATCATATTTTATTGAAAGCAAAATATTCCTCTGCAACGGCATAGAGATGATGGGAGTCTATTAGAAAACTAAAATGATCGTGAAAGTACAGTGAGTAACGAAGGAAGCTTTAGAGCTCTCCTAAGATTTAGAATTAACACTGGAGACTTGTAACTAAAACATCACTTTGAGACCACTAAAGCGAACGCCACTTACGTAAGTAAAAGAACGTGTAACGCAATTATTTCATGCTGTGAAACAGTGATGTTATTGAAAATACTGGAGGAAATCAAAGATTCTCGTTATAACAGCATAATCTTCGATGAGACTATGGAGATAGCGCACATCGCCCAACTGAGTTTAGCTGCAGGATATGTTGATGGTGACCGTGAATTACCGGTACACACAAGAGTTTTGGGTTTCGCTGACATCCATAAAGACAATGATTGTAGCGGAAACATTGACGATGAACTTCAAGAGAGACAAGATGAAGAGCTTAGCATTACTGGTGAAGTATTAGGTACTACGATTCTAAGGAGGATGGAAAGCTTTTCTCTGTCACTGGAGAACTGTGTGGGTATAGGCTGTGATGGTTGCTCAATTAATATGTCAGAATTGAAAGGAGCTGTGGCTACAATAAAAAAAGAAAGCTATCAACGCGCAAGTAGCACCATGTCGAAGTCATCAGCTCAACCTCTCTGTCTCTTGCAATTGCAAAGTGACAAGTGTGATAAATTCGCTTGATACTATTGTAGAAGTAGTATCTTTCTTTACAGCGTCTAGTAAGCGGTTTGTAACATTGAAGAGTCACCTAAAACACTCAGTGTGGTCACATTGTCAAACGGTTTCAGTGATGTGATGCTGTTATTCAAATTGCAGTTGATCACGGAACAGTTTGCAAAGTTCTTAAAGAAATACAGTGTTGAAGGGATAGAGCAACGGCTGCCAAAGCCAATATTCTCCTTCGAGCTCTCTCTCTAATTGCGAGTAGTTGCCCCCACAACTACTTAAAGATGACGATAATGATCTGGCACATAAATTGAACCAGTACTTAACTGAAATATCTTTCTCTGAAGAAGAATCACTCTTTATGATTAAAAACAGACTAATGGGAGAGATTCTTCAGTTCAAGCAAACGAGCATAAACGCAGTTAATGGTCGTGGTTCTGTTATGCAAGCGTTGTCTGTTTGTCCTAGAGCTGACTATCCTACTTTGCACACGCTGTACGAAGTATTTGCTTGTCTATATGCATCTATTGCTACAGTAGAAACAAGTTTTTCAACATTGCGGCGTACTAACACATGGGTGAGGTCGACAACAAAGGAGGATCGGCTTAATGGCTTAGCTCTGTTGAACACTCACCCTACATTGATTGTCGTATTGACAATGTAATTAACCATTTTGTCAGTAAGAATAGGCGCATAGAATTCATCATTTAAGTAAGCGAACCACAATTGTAACTTTTTTATAACATAAGATGGCATTATCTTGTTTATGTATATAATCAGCTTAAATAAAACTTCCTTAAACTTTGCATATGACTTGATTATTTTTTATTACAGTAAAAGTAAAGGTAACTCAAGATATGTTTAGTGCCCCCTCCTTGAGGTTTTTCTGTATCCGCCACTGTGTTAAGTATACACAGCACATAGCGTGCACCACAGAACTATTTAAATAATCCAGAAACATGGGCAGTCATAAGAAATCTTTCTGGTGATATAGTGTTCAAAGTTTAACAAGCCTAAAATGATGTTTTTCGCATTTGGACTTCTTTGTTTTGTTTTTGGTCAATGTCACGGTAGATTCAATCATACATTATAGATGTTCTAAATGTCAGTAGAGAAATTAAACTTTATGCACTACACATTTCTGAGACACAAATCTCAACGACCTTCAGTCAGATGATTTTGTCAAATGAGTGGCAAGGAGCCAATGTAGATCTCAGGAAGAGGAAGTTTTCACGATGTGCTGTTGAAACCTGTGGGTTGAGATTTGCTTTGTATTTGTTTGCTGGATCATAAGTCATTATTAAGGTGGCATCATATCTAAGGAAGTGCCTTCTACACACAATCCAACAGTAAATACACTCCTGGAAATTGAAATAAGAACACCGTGAATTCATTGTCCCAGGAAGGGGAAACTTTATTGACACATTCCTGGGGTCAGATACATCACATGATCACACTGACAGAACCACAGGCACATAGACACAGGCAACAGAGCATGCACAATGTCGGCACTAGTACAGTGTATATCCACCTTTCGCAGCAATGCAGGCTGCTATTCTCCCATGGAGACGATCGTAGAGATGCTGGATGTAGTCCTGTGGAACGGCTTGCCATGCCATTTCCACCTGGCGCCTCAGTTGGACCAGCGTTCGTGCTGGACGTGCAGACCGCGTGAGACGACGCTTCATCCAGTCCCAAACATGCTCAATGGGGGACAGATCCAGAGATCTTGCTGGCCAGGGTAGTTGACTTACACCTTCTAGAGCACGTTGGGTGGCACGGGATACATGCGGACGTGCATTGTCCTGTTGGAACAGCAAGTTCCCTTGCCGGTCTAGGAATGGTAGAACGATGGGTTCGATGACGGTTTGGATGTACCGTGCACTATTCAGTGTCCCCTCGACGATCACCAGTGGTGTACGGCCAGTGTAGGAGATCGCTCCCCACACCATGATGCCGGGTGTTGGCCCTGTGTGCCTCGGTCGTATGCAGTCCTGATTGTGGCGCTCACCTGCACGGCGCCAAACACGCATATGACCATCATTGGCACCAAGGCAGAAGCGACTCTCATCGCTGAAGACGACACGTCTCCATTCGTCCCTCCATTCACGCCTGTCGCGACACCACTGGAGGCGGGCTGCACGATGTTGGGGCGTGAGCGGAAGACGGCCTAACGGTGTGCGGGACCGTAGCCCAGCTTCATGGAGACGGTTGCGAATGGTCCTCGCCGATACCCCAGGAGCAACAGTGTCCCTAATTTTCTGGGAAGTGGCGGTGCGGTCCCCTACGGCACTGCGTAGGATCCTACGGTCTTGGCGTGCATCCGTGCGTCGCTGCGGTCCGGTCCCAGGTCGACGGGCACGTGCACCTTCCGCCGACCACTGGCGACAACATCGATGTACTGTGGAGACCTCACGCCCCACGTGTTGAGCAATTCGGCGGTACGTCCACCCGGCCTCCCGCATGCCCACTATACGCCCTCGCTCAAAGTCCGTCAACTGCACATACGGTTCACGTCCACACTATCGCGGCATGCTACCAGTGTTAAAGACTGCGATGGAGCTCTGTATGCCACGGCAAACCGGCTGACACTGACGGCGGCGGTGCACAAATGCTGCGCAGCTAGCGCCATTCGACGGCCAACACCGCGGTTCCTGGTGTGTCCGCTGTGCCGTGCGTGTGATCATTGCTTGTACAGCCCTCTCGCAGTGTCCGGAGCAAGTATGGTGGGTCTGACACACCGGTGTCAATGTGTTCTTTTTTCCATTTCCAGGAGTGTATAAGGTTAGGGTGGTCTCCTTGGATTTGAATCTGATGAGATGAGTATTGTACTAATAATCAGTCAACACAGGTCTCTTGAGGCTTGATAATCTGGATGGTCCTTCAGGCAGGTCAGAGGTTGAACAAATTAGTCGAGGTATTGGCTACAAACTTTTGCTTCTGTTTGCCCCGCTACCTAGCGGTAGAGGGGTACCAGGGGTATCAGTGCGCATTGCAGGTTGCCTACATCAGAGACAAATACACATTCAGGGGCAAACCTATTGTTCTCTTTTGATTGACAGGTCCTAAACCTGCTGTTCTGCTAATAGGATTATGATTCCCTCAGTATAATCCGTCCTTTTCATTGACAAGACCTTAACCTATTGCTACACAAAGTGGTTTTCCAAGAAACCCCCACTTCTCTCCCTCCTATCACCTGCCTATCCTCCTCTCCACCGTTCAGGGAACTCCCCTCGCCAATACAAGCACGCTTTTGATATCAATTTGACTGACTAGTTAATTAAATTGATCAATTAATTAACCCATCCCCCAGGAAACCCCAGCACCCATTTTCCTCCCCCACCTGGAAATAGGTGGATAGAAGACAGTTAATTGGTGATTTAGCGAGAAACCGATTGCAGTGTATGAAATATTGCTTATTTAAACAGTTTATGGGACACAAGGCGTGTTTGGAAAATTATTAAACTAATTAAAGAATTTGTTGAGAAATTGACTGCAGTGTATGGAATACTGTTTATATAAACAATTTATGGGATACAAGGTGGTGTATTGAATATAGTTAATTTAAAGAATTTGTCAGGAAGTCGATTGCAGTATGGAATATTTAAACAATTGCAGCGATTTTTTATTCTTCGCTCCTGGAAACGCTGAGGAAGCTAAGTTGATATTTGCTGCTGGAGTAAGGGGTGTTAAAGCTGTTATTTTTTTATTTTTCTCAGTTTTAGAGGCACACTGATGTCTAAGCACAGACGGGAAAATCAGAACAATTACATATCTAAAAGTTCACGACACATTTCGAAACGCGCCGCCACTTTCTGCAGGCAGAAAAATTACTAGAACCTCAGCAACAAACTATTTTGTACATATCGATAGACATACAGCAGTCATATTGCACTGACAGTTAAACCCTACAAAAGGGGGTCTACAGATCGTGAATGGAATGAAGTGTGGTATAGTAGTCACTATTTGGCGGGGTTTCCCATGTGTGCATCTATTGTTAGGTCGCTGCCACGAATATCAAAACCGCCTAATGTCCTAATTACAGTCACGTTACTGAATACCACCGACCACGGATTACATATCGGTCTCATTTGATCTCGTGGCACCCAAACAAAGCATCAGGTGGCGCCATTCTGTTGATTCCAGGTTCCAGACTCGCTTCCTGTCTTTGTATATTCAATAGACCTCTTCCTGTTTGTCTGAGTGATCCAAAACATGCACACAGAGGTTTTCATCTCTTCTCAGAATGCTGTGTTCCTATTGGATAATGCTGGAGACAAAAGGAGAGCTGATGCAATTTCTATATATAAAAAAAAAGAGTGAAATAAGCCACTTGCACTACCCTATCATTTTAATTGCTTAACAACTTAAGGAGTAAAAACACTCACCTTGACCTTGTGATGATCCTTCTTCCTATTAACACATATTTGCAACATTTGAGCACCACATACAAACATTATGCAAATCGGATTTTTAGACAGTCCCTCTGCATCTTGTAACTGCTCCTCAGTCTCTGCCCCACCCTCCCTGCAGCTTCGCCCATGTGATTTTCCCAATTTACGTCAGAACTGAATGGAAGTCAGAGAGCACTATATCTAAGATCTCCTGCATCTCATGGAGAAAGAGCTGAGTTAATGCGACGGGACCGTGTTTTGACCACTCAGTGGAAATGGGAACATGTCGTAGCTCCACCAACCGTGTTCTATGTGTAAGGCTAGCACCAAACGCACCTTTCTCTCTCCTGCAAAACGAGATAGTAGGAAAGATAGTACGAGCAGTTATGGGAACTGGAAGAAAGACTGGAAGAAGGATGAGGATTTTGTTACTGCATTGCGACTCATCTCCAAACTACATACAGGTACTGCAGTTTGAAGGAGATCTGCGTATCTCAGAGTACAATTCATGTCTATCACTCAAACATTCTCTCCCTCGTTGTTATTTTGTACCATCCAACAGAGAAAATATACGAACTATAAAAACTCTGCTAACATCACCCAGTAGGAAACTCGGTATATTACCGTGTCCCTGTCTTCCATTATATCGAAAATAAATACTGTCTGCGTGCTGGCATCGAGCAAATGTGACGATTCTATTAAATATACAGGTATTAGCCCGGTGGAGCAGGTGGCTCGTGATCAGACTCGCTTCTACAGACCAGTGTAAAGACATGTCCCACAGATTATCAGTCGCAAAAGACTGTCCATGTGTTGTTGTTTGATACATTGTTTTTCTCCAGTGTAACATATCCAAGGAGTGTATGACTACAGTTATATACACTGCCATACATTTTGTTTTTTCCACCATGATTTCGAGGTCTGTGTCAGGTTTTAAACTGACCTAACACATCTCATAACATTGGTTCTCACAGAAAACTGGACATTGCATGGTGTAAATTATGCTGCTGCTGCTTCCATAACACATACAGGATGATTGAAATAAAAGACAGAGGCAGTGTTTCTCACTGGCAAAAAAAATGTGGAAGACATCAAGATCCATGAAAACTGGAAAAGTATTTTAGTGTTGTGGAGCGTTTCCAAACAGCTGTCTGAGGGTGACTTATGATCTCTACATTTAAAGTCATCTATCACTGTGATGTGGTAGCAGATGGCTAGGTGTTCTCTTTCGTTTGCTCCCTCATAGTTCAGTCACAAACAATATTATTATTTCGGTAATTGATTCGACTAAGACTCTCCGTCCATCTCCAATGAGTGCTGTCAGTCAATCATCATGTAATCAACAGCATACCAGTGGGTGGATGGGATGGAAGAAACACCATTGGTGTGCTGTAATAAGGATCACAGTTGACAACACTATCAATTTTAGCAGTTTTACCAATTTTTTGTAATTTCAACAATGGCCAATGATGTGGAAGCATGCTTCCCAATTCCTGTATCATTGCTAAACTACCTCTCCACTACTTTGTGAGTACCACATACTAGATAGCGACTGTATATATAAGACTGTGCAGCACCTCTATTCATTGTTAATTATCGAACTTATATATATATATATATATATATATATATATATATATATATATATATATCATCCTCACAGTTTGCACACTCTTTATTTTTATTGCAAATATTCACATTAATTCGAGGAGAGGCTCAAAATGCTTTTACACTGGCCACCAGCTTGTACCCCTATATCTCTGCAGTCATGGTATTGTTTCTTCTGTTCACTGTGAATTAGCCTTTACATGGCAGTAACCCTTCTAACAGAGGAATTACGGCAGTAGCTCATGATATCTTCAAGCCGTGCTTTCATTCCAATTTTAATGGATAGTCCTGTCTTTTCTTCCTTTGTAAAGCCAGGTTTCCACTGGTGGTAATTTTTTACACTTCATCCCCCACCACTATGCTTATACGCAAGTTAGCGTTTCCACATTCCGAAGTTAGAAAAGCTGCTTACGCGACTTTTGTGATGGTGACAAGTGGAGTATTCATTAAGACGTTTCGCAGCTTTTAGCCAAAGAGCTTACAGTGATTTGATGAATAAAAATCACATCCACAATTATAGCATATGGGAACTGGCATGTTGTATTAATCGTTTGGGAGCATCCAAAACACTAAAGTAATAAGGTGATCATCTGCTGAGGACGACGTTGTTTCGTAATCATTTTCGAATGAGCAGTTTTGAAATCTTTTTGAGTCATATTTCCTTCTCTGTACAAAAGTCTAGCACAAGTATGCGAGATGCTGGGCCAGCTCACATCAAATTACAAATAACGTTGAAATATCTGCAACTGCAGTCTCTACAATATATGCATTTCATTCTGAAGAGCACTGTTTCCAAATTTTTATGCTGTCTACAGTACTGTCTACAGTATGCAAAGGATACATCAGAAGGTAAGTATTTTGTCTCTACAGTTCAGCTTTGTTTTTATTTCTAGGTTTAGTCAAGGCTCTAGTATGTTGCAGGTGCTGTAAATGTACATTGGTTTATTGGCGCATTACTTAATTTTGTAACCCCTGTTCTGTTGCACAGAAGAGTCATTACTCAATGATGTTACATTTTAAAAGGATTTTAATGAGGGTCAAGAGTAATTTTGAATCTCTGAAGCCGCAACTAAATTTCCATTTCACCATTATACACTCAATGACTAAAGCAAAAAAATTATTGTTATTATACTGAAATAAAAAGATACAGTTACATTGATTGTTCTGCAGCAAAATGAACATTGGCAATTTCACACTCTCAGTTACAATATTCTTTATCCACTTCCTCACTTCACATGATGTTATTTTACTCTGTTACAAATAATTGATTATAAAGAGCTGTTATATGCTAGAATGATGCTTCTATCGCATTTTTTAAGAATATTTTGTCACTTTCAAAAGTGTTTGTTTACTTAGTTGAGGACTAAACCCATTATTTTGGCATGACATTAAATTTTCAAATAAATAAACAAATGATACTAGGTCTGTGCTGTCAAATGCACCAGAGTAGAAAGTGAGCAGATCCATGTATCAGCAGTTGCTGAAACTCGTAGGCTACAGTGTGGCAAGCAACATTCGTCAAGGAAGGTAAACGCCTTTTAACTTTCGTAAGTTACATATAGGTTGGTGTAACATAGTGCAAGTAGGGTGTTACCACATGCAAGTTGACTTACTCAAGTGGTTGTGTGGACATGCATGTGTATTATATGCACATACAATATGCTTCAAATACTCGCCCCCTTGATGGTGATGAGAATCCACAAAAAAACTTAGCATATTCCTGATTGTTCTATGTACCCATTCTGTCCTTCCATTGGCCTGAGGATGCAATGCGCTCGACCTCAACTTCTTTACATTCAACAATTTACCCAGTTCCTTCATTAAATCTGACATGAAGTTGGTTCCTTGGTCAGTAATTATTGTCTCCAGTACACCAAACACATTTTTTTGTCCTCATGCAGTACTACGAGTGTACGAAGTTTGAAGTAAATCTGCAGTCCAAACGTTGTGGCCTCCCCTTGTTAGTACTTTAATAACAGCTACGCAAACGATACAGTAGTCACACTTGCTTGTATTCATATGCTTGTGACCATGCCATCATATTCTGTTATTGTGTTTGGTGTCACACTTTTTATTAAGAGATAAAGCTCTGCTGTTATAAACTGGAACATATTTGTTTACTATGCTTATGTTGTCTATTCAGGATAGCATGGATGCGTTTGCATGTACCAACCCACCTACCTACCCACCTACACACATGCGCAAATGCACACCCCTTGGCAGTCAGAGGCTGTGGTTTTGTGTGTGTTTGTGTTTGTGTGTGTATGTGTGCGCGCGCGTGCGCGCATGCAGATGCGCATGTGGGTGGGTGTGCGTGCGTGCAATATGTAGCTCAACTGTGACGTCATAAGCAATTCCTTTGGAAAATATGGAGTGAATTTTTACTCTCGAATCAGTTCATTTGCATGTGTCCAGATCTAATGTAGTGGTTTACTCAAACCGATTATTACTTGTTTCTGCAATGAGGAAAGCTATTTCTTTATTTAAGTTTTCAATGAATGGATACCGTTGCTTTACATTTAAATTCATTAGCTGAGTTCTCGTCCACCCCCACCCCCACTCTTCTTCTTCAACTATCTACTTTTTGATCTTAGACTCTCAATAAATGGGCTCTAGCATTTGCTCTGGTAACAGGGCCAGTGAAGACAAGTGGAATGATATGACATGCACACTATTTGGTTTTGAGTATTGGAAATTCTCTTCTGTGGATTCTTGTATTCTAACTTTTAGTATCCCCCCCCCCCCTTGCAGCAGATATCGAGATGGATGAAGATGAGCTAGCATAGATATCACAGCAGAATCGTGTAGAACGCTGTGGAGTGTGCATGTAAAGCATGGCACAGGCAGAGCCACTGACTCTAGTGTTGACCTGTCAGCAATGATAGTCCTGGCCTGCCAGCTCTTGCGTTGATTTGAACTTCTTCACAACTGGCCTTCGCCTCACACTGTGTTCCCATTTGTGTGTTCTAGAGTCAGTTGTTCATGCTGTTCATGTTTGTGTGTACCTCCATGGTTGTCTCTATGTGATGTCACTTCCGGCAGTCGTTGTAGCTGTATCTGTCTCCGACTCAAATCTGCTCTCTGCGCACATGGTATACAATTCTTAACATACTGATCCACATCTGCTTTCCTACCTCTCCACCAATACCTATCCGCCACTCTCCTATTCCTCGCTCTACACCCTCCATGACTAGATAACACGTGATCATGTGCTTCCTATAAAATCTCATCCCTCAGCTTTTCTGGCACTAACTTCGTTTCCTTGTACAGAAGACTGTTGTACATATTAAACTGTGACTGTGTCTGATACAACTTACAATGGTTGTCCGCATCCTATAATTCTTGCCATACCGCTAGATCATAAGCTATGACTACTACTTTTGCTACCCTCCTACTTAGTGCAACCATATTATTGTGCTTCTTCCCAGAGTTGTGCACCACCTCATAGTCGAATTCACTAAGCCTCACAGCCCATTGAGCGAGTCTAGTGGACGAATCCTTCAACCCCAACAACCACTTCAACACAGCATGATCTGTCACTATCCGAAATCTTCACCCATATACATAACATTTAAAATATGTGATTCCATAGATAACGCTAAGCATCTCCCTCTCTGTTGTTGAGCAATTCCTCTCTGCTGCATTCAACTGCCTAGACACATAGGCTACAGGATGTTCTTTCCCATCAATTTCCTGACTAAGAACACACGCTAATGCTTGATTCGATGCATCACATGCTAGTATAAACTTCTTTTCAAAATCTGGAAACACAAGAACCGGACTTAACGTTAATACTTCTTTCAGTTTGTCAAACGCTTCCTGGCACTCTTCTGTCCACCGAAATTTCACACCCTTCCGTAACAATCGCGTCAATGGCTGTGCTAAATCTGCAAAACCCTTCACGAACTTTCGATAGAAACTGCAAATTTCGATGAATGACTGCACTTCCTTAACTGTTTTCAGTTCCCGAAAATCCCTTACAGCTTGTAGCAACCTTGGATCTGTTCGCACTCCATCCTTACTGATGATATGACCTAAATATTTCACTTCTTCCAATGCAAAATGACACTTCTCCTGGCTCAACGTTAAACGAGCTGCTCTTAACCTCATAAAGACTTCCTTTAACTGCTGTCTATGTTGCTCCTTACTACCTGAAAACAGTATAATGTCATCCAAATAGACAAGACACAACCATGGTTTCAAACCCCTGAAGACATTGTCTAGCAACCTCTGAAACGTTGCCGGAGCGTTTTTCAAACTGAATGGCATTCTAATGTACTGGTAATGGCCTCCAGAAGTAAAGAACGCAGTTTTTGGACGATCCTCTGGAGCCACCTCTAATTGATGATAACCACTTGTCAAATCAATCGTAGAAAAGTTCCAAAGTCTCTGATATGTTTGGAATGGGATATACGTCGTTTACTGTCTTATTATTGAGGTATTGGTAGTCACAACAGAATCTATATTTCTTAGTTCATCCATAGATTTTTTAGGCACAACGACAATGCCCGCTTCCCAGCAACTATTACTCTGCTCTATAATACCGTCCGCAAGCTGCTGATCAATGAAATCCTCCATAATCGGTTGCAAATACCCTGGCACTCTGTATGGTTTACGGTAAACAGGTTCTTCTTTCCCTGTTGGTATCCTATGTTGAACTGATGGAGTTGCTGGCAACGGTCCTTGCGGAAAAAACAAATCCTTAAATTCCCACAACAATTCTTTTATATGCTCTTATTCTCCTCCTTTCAGATGCTTAATTTTGTCACGCAATGCAGTTCTGTCGGCAGTTAGTGGTCGATCGCTTCGCCTACCTCTCGAACACCAGTCTTCATCATCTGGCACATCCAAGTTTGCTACTAAAACTCCTTTTCCCAAATTCGCGTCTACAGCGCTAAAATTATCCACATTCACGGGAACTACTCGCCCATTGTTCCCCTCCTGTACGCGTACAATACTACGTTTCACAAAACAACCCAATGGACGCAAAACTTCATTATCCTCCAATGGTTCAATAACACATACTGTACCCCCACAGGTAGATTCGACTCCACACTTACCCATAGCAACTTCCTGGTGCCACCAGACACATTCTCATGCGAATTAAGCCTTAATGCTAATGTATGCGGTTCAATTGGTTTGTTCATTACGTTGAACGCCCCTCGCGACACCTCTGCAATGACAACAGTTTCCCCTAGCCGAAATAACATTCCACCAAGTTCTACAGTTCGTTGTCCTAGGTTAGTTTTGGCATGATGTTGATGCAAGAAATCTACTCCTAAGATCATGTCGTTGCCATCGCTTACCCATTCATGCATCAAATCGGACTTTCCCTATGCGAAAGTCAACTGTCACTGACCCCAAAGGTGTGAACTCCTTATCACCCGCTCCACACAACCTATAACGTGGTGGGTCTAACTTACTTCGTCTCATTAAACTCTTAGTAGCTACTGACACTTGCGCCCCTGTGTCCAACAAAATCTTAAACGTTTTAGTTCCTATGGATCCTACCACTGAACATTCCACCGTTGCATACGTGTTTGTAGCATTGAAATTAAATGGGAGCTCCCTTAGGTGGGTCTTGGGCCCCCTCTGCCGTTTAACGATTGTTCACCTCTATTAACTCCACTTCTCCATCCTCCACACTGCTAATTTCCATCCCTTCCTCTATCCCTTGGTGACTGGGTACATTGTCTCTGCACATGTCCCTTATGACCACACATATAACATTTCATACCAGCTGTAAACACTGTCTATCATGTACCTCCATTGCCACATCTATTTCTTCACATTGGATTGCCAGCTGAATGGCCGAATACAAATTTTTCGGAGTCCCTTCACGCACTTTCCGCGATATATGCGCCGGTAGCCCCTCAAAAATACGTCAAGTGCCCTTTGCTCTGCCTCCTGCAACAGAACACCATTCGCTTCATCGCTCTGACCCAACTCGTAAGTGTACTCGTTAATTTCTCTTATGCTGTCCGCAAACCTCTCGACCGTCTCCCCCTGTCTCTTCGTCATTGTACTCAACCTCTCCCTAAAATACCGAGTGTTATTCTGTTTCTTGTATCTTTCTAAAAGCCCCTCCTTCAACTACTTCAACTGTCCTGTCTTCCTTAAGGCCTCAGAACACCTTACAAATGTATTTGCTTCACCCGTTAATCAATCTCAGCTACATGTAACAACTGTTCATCCGAACAGCCATTCATCACAGCTGATGTTTCCAAGTCCTCCACAAATGAATGCACATCCTCAGATGCCTTGCCGGAAAATGGAATAATCAAACTCAGAGCAGCTGCATCAATCTCCTGCTGCAGCATCCTAGCTACAATGACTGATCCAATGCAGTTTCCCACTCACTTCTAAACGTTAATTCACTCCTTAACTGCGCATTCTCCACTGTCAACTGTGCTACCTTTCCCAACGAAATCCGCTATTCTGACACCAAATGTAGGGGCAACTTCTCACACCGAATGTAACAGCAACACCAAATGTAGTGGAAAGAGGTAGAAGGCACAGTACTAAGACTCATCAGAGCTCTCCAAGTGATTTACCGTTCCTCTCGGTCTGCATCACTGGGTCCCGCAATGCTGAGGACACCAGTTTGCTGTCTATAAAACAGCTTGTCATGTAATGGCTGCCTCAGCAACCTATACAGTGCCCTACTGTGTGTTGGCTTTGTACAGCCGTGGAGTTGTGTTGACGTCAGGATGCGCCGGCAGTCAACTCAGCGGTCTTCGCCCGTGCCGCCTCAGCGCCCCCCGCTGCAAGGCGACTCACGGTGTGCTTCCTCACCGGCATGGTTAAGAATGTGGCAACAATGAGCGCCCGCAATCCGGCGTCCGAATCTGTGGCCCTCGCCTCGGGATGCCTTTGCGTGTGTTGGAAGCCAACATGACTGTCCGCAGTAGCGAGCCATGGCATGGCCCGCAGCTGGCTGGCTGCAGACCCCACGTTGGCCTCAGAGGGTCGAACCACTGACCCGCCATTGACTGGAACGCTGGTGCCCCATCTGCTGCTGTGTGTAGCCGTTGGTGTGACACGTCCCGCTGTCCAGGAGAGCTGTCACACATGCACGCTTTGTTAGTGAACCGGCACCTATTTATATGCGGCTATGCGCCTCTGTTTTGCTAAATGCTTCACATCACGTACTCATAATACTTAGGTTGTCCAGTGTGCCCCTTCTGCCTGTGACTTATGCCATGAAAACTGCTGCGTGTACATTTTCCGGCGGTTCTACGCCCCTGTGGCCTCTATTTTACTTCTCAACTGCTGGTGAGCGTAATTCACTGTAAACAGGCCCACACCTGGCTGTAACATGCGCACTCAGGAATATTGCACCAAAACTGACTTTTCCTATCCGAAATGGTAGTGCCGCTACAATGTCATTTCCTCTTCCATTGCTTGTTTCCAGTTTTATGACTCTTTCGTTGTCATTGCTTCCTCAAAAGTTTGAAGTTCAAAGATAATGGCAGAAAAAGCTATGTCTTGTTCCCGAAAACGATCAGGTGCACGCAGATTAGACTGATCTATCACCTTCATCCTTTGATTTTCTTTCATTTGTTCACCAGTATCATCCTCTTTAGATTCCTCTTGAACATCTTCTGCAGCATGGTCTCCCAGGTGAAATTCAATATATCTTTGTTCTGTGTTTAAGCTATGGGTTTGTTCTTAATTGAAATAGACATTGTAGGAGATTGTAATTTTCTTTGAGTCAGGATTGTAGAGGCGATAATTTGTGCTACACCCATGATAGCCAACACTGATCAATTTCTTTGATTTACTATCCCATTTTGATCTAAATTTATCAGGAACTGATGATCCAGACTGCCTCATGTGTCCTAAAGAAGGATGTTTTCCAAACCATTTTTCATATGGCATAATATTGTCGTTTGCTATACATGGTCAGCGATTTGAGATATAAACAGCACAGTTTACTGCCTCTGCCCACAATTTGTGAGACAAGTCAGAACTTAATAACATAGTGCGTGCACACTCAGCAATGGACCTGTTTTCTCGTTCAGTTTAGCCATTCTGCTGTGGTGTAAAGGAACTTGTTTTCTCATGTGTTTACCATTTTACTTGAAATAATCTTCAAATTGCTTATTTATGAATTCGGTTCCATTGCCACTTCTCAGAACTTTGAATTTGTTTCCAGTTTCTCTTTCAATCAGTCTCTGAAATTTCAAAAACACACAGAAAGTATCATGTTTACTTTTAAGAAAATACACGAACCTGTATGAAGTGAAATCATCCTTGAAAATTATGTACAATCGTGCACCTCCAGGAGATGGTTTTTTTCATCCATCCACTCAAATCTACATGAATAAATTCACCAGGAACGTTCGATCTTGATTCCAAATTTGAATTAAAACATTTTCTTTTCATCTTGCCATACTGACACGGTTCATAATAAAGATTTTCAACTTTCTTCATACTGAAACCAGGTATTAAGTTCAGATCAGCCATATTCTTGAGACCACTGAAATTAATGTGCGCAAGTCTCTCATGTCAGATCATGGCGGAATTCAGGGAAGCAGGATTTGCCTGTAGTACATCTGAACATTTAAACAATATTTGATAACACTGATTGTCCTTCATAATTAGACCTGAACTGTGAACTTCCATTCTCTTGTTATCAAAAATAACTGTGATTCCTCTTTTTGTGACTGCTCCCACTCAAAATAAATTTTTCTTTAACTTAGGAACATATAATGTGTTTTCTAAAGTCCGAGGTTGCAATTTACCCTCAACTAATCACAATACCTCAATTGATCGAATGCCTTCTGCTTTGACGATTGAGTTGTCTCCAATCTGAACAAATGAGTCACCTGACTGAATTGGCTAAAATTTGTTCAACCACCATTTGTGTGACATCATATGCTTATATGCAACACTGTCAGCTAACCAAATGTTTCCGCAACCTGTAGCAAAAACATGCACATGTTCAGCACTCAAAGCTTGGTGCTCAGATGTATCAGTTTTCGTATTAAGTTTTGCTAAAAGTTTTCTGCACTCAAATTTAAAATGTCCCTTTTTGTGACAGTTAATAACATTCAACATATTTTCTATTGGCCATGTTAGATGCACTTTTGTTATTGATACTTGAACTGAACTTGCATGTTTTGTCCAGATTAACTGCTGTGAAGGCTGTTGAGCTTTCATCATATTGTAAAAATTTTTGTTCTTCTTTCAATAACCTTGAAGTCAAATTATCGAACGTTTGTTGATCTCCAGCACACAAGTCCCACACAGTTGAAAAAGTTGCAAACTTTGCTGGCAGACTTCCCAAAATTTTAGCCGTTTTGTCAGCTTCTGTAACAGGTTCCCCAATATGAGCTAATGCTTGTTCCAAGGATTCAACTTGACTAATGTGTTGTGAAATTGTGTCTGTTGGCAACATTATGTAATCAAAAAATTACTGCTTCAAAGTCATTTTATTAACTGTGGAATGTGGTTCATGAATAGTCCTTAGGCTGGCCCAAATTTCAGCTTCATTTGTGCACATCATAAAAGATTACAGTTGGTCAAATTCCATCGCAGTAGATAGAATGAGCATCACCTTTGCATTTAAGTCGTCCCAAGCACTTTGACTCTCACCAGCTTCATTTGGCCTCGGTTTCTCCTAGACGATATCGAGTACTTTTTTAGCACGAAAAATAATTTGCAACTGATATTTCCACAGTTGGAAATTTTTACTGTCAAATTTCTGCATACTGTACGTTTTTAATTTATCCATCTTCGTGTAGGCTGAATGTAAGTCAAACTTATAATATTCAGTTCAAAACGAAAACGAATGTTTTCCACAATAGACCAGCGAAATACAATATTTCCAGAAGTAGAGCATCACGGTTCACACCACTAAAACTCCGATTAAAAGCACTCAGTTCACAGAACAGAAACAAATACCGTATGTATGCATTTGTCTGGGACCAAAACCTTATGTCTTTAATTATGTTTGGTAGACAATCACAGAGCGAAATACGGTATATTGGAGTAAAAATAACTTATTGCTCCTTTCTTTATTGCAATAAAAAGTTGCACTGTAACCGTAAGAACAAAACAAAAAGAAAGAAAGCTATAATTTTATAATGCCATGGAACACGGCCACACACATAATGAACATAAATGCCTGGCACACTCACAACACGAAAACTAAAAATGAAGCTACTAAAAAAACTCAATATAACAAGCTCACTGCTGTCAACATCATTCTAATGAAAAGTTTCGTTATACCAGGCATGACATGCACTTAAACAACAGGGGAAAGGGATTTATGTGTCATCAAATTAGAGAACTTATTAGTAATATAACAAAGGGAAACAAGTCACAAACTATCCTAGAAATGGGAATACAAGGACATCCAGGTACTGAAAATGTAAAGGAAAAAATAAATTGTCAGTTAGCATACAAATTGAAACGCAACGCCCATCTAAAACACTCTTCTATGCTGAGGTTGTGATGTCACCTATAAGATTAACATCATCTGAAGAAGAAAAAGATGTGATATCTACAGGAAAAACGGAAACTCCATATGCAGCAAATGGGAAGACATCTTCATCAAACAATCCAGATAAAAGGTTGTTGGGCGGAAGAAACACTGAGCCGCTCTCACATTTCAACGATTTTTTATTTGTAGGCTTGAAAAAAGAAAAGGGACAACAGTAGGTAGTGTCAAGTGTCTCTTCCCTCTGTCTGAAGGCAGACTCCAGTGGATTCTCAGTAACGTAATACCAGAACTAATAGAATAAAAAAGCAAGAGGAAGTTAGCTCTTTTCCCATCAAAATATAAGAGGCCTCTTAAGCAAAACAAATCAACTACTTATTAATACTAATGAAACGAATTGTATAAATAATGCTTAGATTTTGTGCTTAACTGAGCACCATGCCACTAATAAATGTACCTTGCCATCTATAGTAAGTTATAGTTTAGTAACATACTACTGTAGGGAAAATAAAGACAAAGGTGGAGTAGCAATTTATGTTAAGAATAGTGTAGCATACAAAGCTATAAATATTAAGAAATATTGTGTGGGACAATAATTTGAGGCGTGTGCAACTGAAATAATAACTAATTCCAACACAATAATAGTGCTAGTTATCTACAGGGCACCTTTAGGTAACAAAAAATTTTCAGTGCTTCCCTTCAAAAAGGTGTTGTTTCCAGTAGACTTATGTATGCCACTGTGAAGCCCCTGTACAAGAAGAGTAATGAAACTGAATTAACTAACTGTCGACCTATCTCTCTGCTGACACCTTTCAATAAATACTACAAAAGCTGGTACATGTAAGAATTTCTAATCATCTCATGAGGAATGGAGTTCTCAGCAAAAGCAAATTTGGATTTCAAATGGGCTGTTCAACAGAAGACACAATCTATGCACTTGGAAATGAAGTCCTAGAGACCTTAATGAGAAAACGCTAGTAGTTGGTGTTTTCTGTGTTTGGTCTAAAGCATTGGACTGTGTTGATCACCAGATTCTCTTGCAAAAAGCAAAATTAGTAGGAATAAGTGGTGTTGCAAGTAACTGTCTGCAATCGTGTTTTCAAGACAGAAATCAAAATGTTGTCTTCAATAGCTCAGGTGGAGTATGTAATGTTTCTGCACATTCTGAATGGAGTTCCATTACATTTGGAATGCCTCATGGCTCAATCCTTGGGCCATTTGGTTTTTTTCTTTCTTTACAATCGTATTGCCCAACTAGGATCATGTTAACAATTTCAGTTCCTCTTCTTCCTTTGTTGTTGTTTCCTATTTTTTCAGTATTCCCTCATTTCCCCCCCCCCCCCATGAAGTCACCTCCTTTCTTCTGTCCATGTTGTTCACCATTTTTTATTTCTTCCGCCGTGAAAGCCTTCCAAATTTAGTATTTTATTTTTAAAACGGTTGCCTTATGCTATTTCTGATTCTTTTATGTTGTTTCTTTCTGGATCTTTCCTTACTTCTGTAATCCATGCTACTATCGATTTCTTCTTCCAGAAATATAATAGTACTCGTTTCGTTAGTTTATTTTCATCGATTCGGTAGAGGTGTCCGAAAAATTAATCTTCGTTTGACCATTACTTCAGATATTTTCTCTATATTTTTGTAGATCTCATGACTTCTTATTTTCCAACCATCTGCAGTTTCTGTTGCACCCATTATTTTTCATATAGTCCTTCTTTCCAGTACCTCTAGTATGTCCATCTTATAGCTCATCGTTAGGCATTCAAATCCATATAAACATTCTGGTCGTAATACTGTGGTGTTGTGCTTTAGTTTTGTTTTTCTAGATATACATCTCTTGTTGTAAATATTTTTGGTCAAACTATATGCTCTTTCCATTTTGTAAGTTCTTACATCTTTTGCAGATTTTTCTATTCCATTCTGTTGTAGAGTTTCTCCAAGGTATTTATATTTGTTTACTCACTCCATTTTACCTATTTGTGTTTCTATTTGTGTAATGAATTTTGTTTTTTCAGCTGAAATTTTTAGACCCATTCTGTTTGGTACTTTTTCCAGAAGGTTTGTCTTGGGCCATTATTATTCTTGATTTTTATAAATGATTTAGCATCATGTACAAGCTGTCATGTAAATTTACTTTATTTGCTGATGATACTGCAGTTCTTATGAGTAGTAGAACAGACAGCAATCTTGAGGAATCCATTAACCACATACTCTCAGATGTGGTTAATTGGTTCAAGGTGAATGGTCTCTCATTCAACTCCAGTAAGACCAGTTTTATTCACTTCTGAACAAAAGCAGAAGAAGAGAGAGAGAGATCAGTGTGACATGTGGTAATCAGCGAATAGAAAGAACAGAAACAACAAAATTTGTTGGAGTGCACATCGAAATGAAAATGAACTGGTCTATGGATATTATAGATCTCTGTTAGAGGCTTAGCTCTACTATAAATGCTTTACAGATTGTCACTGTATGTGGGGAACCTAACAACGCAAAAGTGGCATGCTGTAACTATTTTCACTCACTCATTGAATAAGGAATTATTTTTTGGGGCAACCAGCCATTAGCAAGGAAAGTGTTCATTGCTCAGAAGCGAGCTTTATGAGTTGTATGTGGATTGTGCCCAAGAGAGTTGTGTAGAAAAATCTTTCAGAAAGTTAAAATATACACAACAACATGCCAATATATTTTTTCTCTCATGTGTTTAGACTGTAAAAATACAGAGGTGTTTCAACCAAACAGTAATTATCATGAGCGTAACACACAGAAGAAGAATGACATACACAGCAAGTATAGAAATCTGTGCTTGGGGCAAAATGTTGTCCACTACACTGGAACAAAGCTCTTCAGTACTCTTCCTCCTGAAATAAACATAGAGATTCATAACATGAGTAAGTTTAAGAAAGCATTAGAAATGTTTCTGCTAGCAAAAGCTTGTCTCAGTCTAGATGAATTTTTAAACAAATAAATTGTGAAATTTTGATATTATATAATATAAGTTGACATAATGCCACTAAAAATGTTATTTAACTTGAGCTCTATATCCATTTGTTGCCTGTATCCATTTTTCTATGGTGCTTTAATGATTCTAAGAAAATATATATAGTCTTTTTTCTGTATTACTGTTCAAAGAAATTACTGTACAAATTTTTATATAATTATATACTCAAATATCTGTACATGTTATAAGATTATCAATTTGTATTTGTAAAAAAACTGACTCATTTCATGTCCTTGTGAACCCAACACAGTTGGACTTACGGAACACGAAATAAAATCAATCAATAAATTCATCTGCCCATACGATTTGATTTCAATTGGTGCCATATTGAAAGCTGTGCAACTATGTAGAATTTGTGGCGTCTTGTGTGAATGATATCTGACGATGCCACTACAGAAAGCCAGAAGCTGTGGCACCACATTAAATGCCTCTGTGAACCTGGATCAAGGGGACCATGGTTCAGGTCGAAAAAAATCGATTTTCGGTTTTTATCATATTTCGCCCCCCCCCCCCATGAACCATGGACCTTGCCGTTGGTGGGGAGGCTTGCGTGCCTCAGCGATACAGATAGCCGTACCGTAGGTACAACCACAACGGAGGGGTATCTGTTGAGAGGCCAGACAAACGTGTGGTTCCTGAAGAGGGGCAGCAGCCTTTTCAGTAGTTGCAAGGGCAACAGTCTGGATGATTGACTGATCTGGCCTTGTAACAATAACCAAAACGGCCTTGCTGTGCTGGTACTGCGAACGGCTGAAAGCAAGGGGAAACTACGGCCGTAATTTTTCCCGAGGGCATGCAGCTTCACTGTATGATTAAATGATGATGGCGTCCTCTTGGGTAAAATATTCCGGAGGTAAAATAGTCCCCCATTCGGATCTCCGGGCGGGGACTACTCAAGAGGATGTCGTTATCAGGAGAAAAAAACTGGCGTTCTACGGATCGGAGCATGGAATGTCTGATCCCTTAATCGGGCAGGTAGGTTAGAAAATTTGAAAAGGGAAATGGATAGGTTAAAGTTAGATATAGTGGGGATTAGTGAAGTTCGGTGGCAGGAGGAACAAGACTTCTGGTCAGGTGACCACAGGGTTATAAACACAAAGTCAAATAGGGGTAATGCAGGAGTAGGTTTAATAATGAACAGGAAAATAGGAACGTGGGTAAGCTACTACAAACGGCTTAGTGAACGCATTATTGTGGCCAAGATAGATACGAAGCCCACACCTACTACAGTAGTACAAGTTTATATGCCAACTAGCTCTGCAGATGACGAAGAAATTGAAGAAATGTATGATGGAATAAAAGAAATTATTCAGATAGTGAAGGGAGACGAAAATTTAATAGTCATGGGTGACTGGAATTCGAGTGTAGGAAAAGGGAGAGAAGGAAATGTAGTAGGTGAATATGGATTGGGGTTAAGAAATGAAAGAGGAAGCCACCTGGTAGAGTTTTGCACAGAGCACAACTTAATCATAGCTAACACTTGGTTTAAGAATCATGATAGAAGGTTGTATACATGGAAGAACCCTGGAGATACTAAAAGGTATCAGATTATATAATGGTAAGACAGAGATTTAGGAACCAGGTTTTAAATTGTAAGATATTTCCAGGGGCAGATGTGGACTCTGACCACAATCTATTGGTTATGACCTGTAGATTGAAACTGAAGAAACTGCAAAAAGGTGGGAATTTAAGGGGATGGGACCTGGATAAACTGAAAGAACCAAAGGTTGTACAGAGTTTCAGGGAGAGCATAAGGGAGCAATTGACAGGAATGGGGGAAAGAAATACAGTAGAAGAAGAATGGGTAGCTTTGAGGGATGAAGTAGTGAAGGCAGCAGAGGATCAAGTAGGTAAAAGGACGAGGGCTAGTACAAATCCTTGGGTAACAGAAGAAATATTGAATTTAATTGATGAAAGGAGAAAATATAAAAATGCAGTAAATGAAGCAGGCAAAAAGGGATACAAACGTCTCAAAAATGAGATCGACAGGAAGTGCAAAATGGCTAAGCAGGGATGGCTAGAGGACAAATGTAAGGATGTAGAGGCTTATCTCACTAGGGGTAAGATAGATACTGCCTACAGGAAAATTAAAGATACCTTTGGAGAGAAGAGAACCACTTGTATGAATATCGAGAGCTCAGATGGCAACCCAGTTCTAAGCAAAGAAGGGAAGGCAGAAAGGTGGAAGGAGTATATAGAGGGTCTATACAAGGGCGATGTACTTGAGGACAATATTATGGAAATGGAAGAGGATGTAGATGAAGATGAAATGGGAGATACGATACTGCGTGAAGAGTTTGACAGAGCACTGAAAGACTTGAGTCGAAACAAGGCCCCCGGAGTAGACAACATTCCATTGGAACTACTGACGGCCTTGGGAGAGCCAGTCCTGACAAAACTCTACCATCTGGTGAGCAAGATGTATGAAACAGGCGAAATACCCTCAGACTTCAAGAAGAATATAATAATTCCAATCCCAAAGAAAGCAGGTGTTGACAGATGTGAGAATTACCGAACAATCAGTTTAATAAGTCACAGCTGCAAAATACTAACACGAATTCTTTACAGACGAATGGAAAAACTAGTAGAAGCCGACCTCGGGGAAGATCAGTTTGGATTCTGTAGAAATACTGGAACACATGAGGCAATACTGACCTTACGACTTATCTTAGAAGAAAGATTAAGGAAAGGCAAACCTACGTTTCTAGCATTTGTAGACTTAGAGAAAGCTTTTGACAATGTTGACTGGAATACTCTCTTTCAAATTCTAAAGGTGGCATGGGTAAAATACAGGGAGCGACAGGCTATTTACAATTTGTACAGAAACCAGATGGCAGTTATAAGAGTCGAGGGACATGAAAGGGAAGCAGTGGTTGGGAAGGGAGTAAGACAGGGTTGTAACCTCTCCCCGATGTTATTCAATCTGTATATTGAGCAAGCAGTAAAGGAAACAAAAGAAAAATTCAGAGTAGGTATTAAAATCCATGGAGAAGAAATAAAAACTTTGAGGTTCGCCGATGGCATTGTAATTCTTTCAGAGACAGCAAAGGACTTGGAAGAGTAGTTGAACGGAATGGATGGTGTCTTGAAGGGAGGATATAAGATGAACATCAACAAAAGCAAAACGAGGATAATGGAATGTAGTCGAATTAAGTTGGGTGATGTTGAGGGTATTAGATTAGGAAATGACACACTTAAAGTGGTAAAGGAGTTTTGCTATTTGGGGAGCAAAATAACTGATGATGGTCGAAGTAGAGAGGATATAAAATGTAGACTGGCAATGGCAAGGAAAGCGTTTCTGAAGAAGAGAAATTTGTTAACATCGAGTATTGATCTAAGTGTCAGGAAGTCTTTTCTGAAAGTATTTGTATGGAGTGTAGCCATGTATGGAAGTGAAACATGGACGGTAAATAGTTTGGACAAGAAGAGAATAGAAGCTTTCGAAATGTGGTGCTACAGAAGAATGCTGAAGATTAGATGGGTAGATCACATAACTAATGAGGAGGTACTGAATAGGATTGGGGAGAAGAGAAGTTTGTGGCACAACTTGACCAGAAGAAGGGATCAGTTGGTAGGACATGTTCTGAGGCATCAAAGGATCACCAATTTAGTATTGGAGGGCAGCGTGGAGGGTAAAAATCGTAGGGGGAGACCAAGAGATGAATACACTAAGCAGATTCAGAAGGATGTAGGTTGCAGTAGGTACTGGGAGATGAAGAAGCTTGCACAGGATAGAGTAGCATGGAGAGCTGCATCAAACCAGTCTCAGGACTGAAGACCGCAACAACAACAACATCATATTTCGATAAATTAAGGTTTTATGTATGTATTCTGAAAAGGATTTTACTGAAAAAATTTTTTTTCGAACATTTAAAGAGCATTTCCCTACCATGTGTGTTTATGTGCCATGCCCACTTTTCTGTCACTCACCTTTCTGCATATATTTCAGATCTTTACATCCCCTACATTGCACGTGGCTATCCTTGGACTGCAACGGTCGATATTCTTTTGTTTCTGCTCTTTGTAAACAAGACACTTTCAAACACGCAGCTAGTTTTGTTCAAGTGTGATTGCGATTAGTTGTTATACTTACGTTTGCAGTGCTTGTTTACGTGTGTTTTGTGGTGTTTATTGAAGATGACGAAACGTAAATGCATTTTCAAGATGTGACAATTTAGAGGAAACAAGTTTAGAAAACTTTCTGTACAAGAGGTTATGTCGCCTGGCAACGATGTTTCTAATTGTAGTTCTTCAACAAGTGCAACATCAAAGAAGCTCTCACCATTTTAAGAGAGTTACAACGAATTTACTGTAAGTGACAAGGGGTGCAGTAACATTATTACAACTTTGAGAATATTATCAGATGCAATTTCTAAATTTGTACAATGTAGACAGTGTGGTGAGTCACAGAGTGTGAAAATTTGTGAGAGTGCCAGTGGGAGAAAAGGCCTAGCAATTGCTTTGGATTTAATTTGCACTAAATGCCCAGCTGTGATTTCATTTATGAGTTCTTTAAAACCATATGCAAGTGGCCCTTATCAAATCAATAATAGATTAGTTTATGTCTTATGATATATTGGCAAGGGCATGGCTGCAGGGAGAACGTTTTGTTCAATGATGAACTTAAATCAACCACCAAATAAATTTGAAAAACTGACTGCAATATTAGAGAAATTTGTATGTGAGGTCAGTGAGGAAAGCATGTAACTTGCTGCTAGGGAAGCAGTGGAAGAAAATGATGGATGTTTGGATATTGCAGTTGAACTTGATGGAAGTTGGCAGAAAAGAGGACATTCTTCTCTGAATGCAGTAGTGACTGCCACAAGTGTAGACACTGGTAAAGTGTTAGATGTGGAGATAATGTCGAAATATTGCAAATGTTGGAAAGTCAATGAACATAAAGAACACAACTGTGTGGCTAATTTTAGAGGAACAAGTGCTGGTATGGAAGTTCATGGAGTACAACAAATATTTCATTGCTCTGTAGAAACAATAGGTGTACAGTACACCAAATATTTGGGCGATGGTGACAGTAAGGCATAGAACAATGTGGTGAACTCTAAGACATATGGAGACGCCATTATTAGCAAATAGGCCATGTTCAAAAACGTTTGGGAACAAGGCTCAGAAAACTAACTGTTGAAATGAGTGGAAAAAAACTAGAAGATGGAAAATTATTGACTGGTAAGGGTTGGTTAACTAAAACTGAAATAGAAAACTTGCAGGTACACTATGGGCAGGCAATTAGGAGAAATAAAGAAAATCTGGAGGTAAGGAAGAGAGATGTTTGGGCCATATTCTTCGATAAGCCCTCTACTGATGATAAGCCATGTCATGGATTATGTCCGTGAGGAGAAAATTCATGGTGCAAATACAATAGTGCTCAGGCAACTGGAGTATCTTATTCTCACCAGCATTCTCTTCCTGCTGCTATTATTACAGCAATTAAACCTATTTTCAGAGACTTGGCTCATCCTGACCTTCTAAGGAAATATCTGCATGGGCAGACACATTACCCAAATGAATGTTTGACTAGCATAATTTGGAACCACCTTCTTAAAACTGTATTTGTAGGCATGCATACAATGAAACTAGGACTTCATGATGCTGTTATTACAGTCAATTGTGGTGATAGTGGAATGTGTTGGGTACTGAAAAGGCTTGGAATTAATCCTGGTGAAAATATGATCACTGGGTTGCAGCATTGCGATAGAATGAGGATAGCTGATGCAGACAGGTCTGCATCTAATATGGCCAAGAAAACAAGACAAACATCCAGGAAGGTGAAAAAGAAGTTCTAAGACCTGCTAGAGGCCACAGAATGGTCATCATACGCAGCAGGACAGTTTTAATTAACTGTAAGTAACAAATTTCAAAAGTTTTTCCTATAAAGTCAATTTCTCGCAAACTAAAATTTTCAGTACATATGCCCCATTATATCAGAAACTATCATAAATAAATGAATGAAATTTTCAGAGACTCTGTATAACATAAATAGCCACCTCTGGTACTACATTCATTAATATTCCCTCATTAGAAACTTCACAAACAAATATTTTCTGCAGAAAAAAACTTAATATTTTTCGTTAATAAATTTCAAAAAGTATTTCTTGAAAACTATAGAATGGATAAAGTAGATTTTAGTACAGTTGACTCTATTAGCGTTATGTAACATACAGTAAAAATATTAAGATCCTGCATCAAATAGTTTTTTTCAGAAATGGGTCAAATATTTGCCTAAATTAACATGGGTTAGATGGGCAGGATGTGGTCCCTTTAAAAGAGCTTGTAACCTAACCCAATCTGATTCCTCCAAAAACTGACGAAGTAAATCGGCGCGATGTGGCCGAGATGTTGGTCGAAGTTATCGGTTAACCTGTGGCGACAGCATCTGGCAATTGTTTTCTGTCCAATTGCGTTAATTCGAGGAAAGGTGTCGTGACCGATTACAACCGTTTTCAAACTATCTCTACCCTGCATGCGTAACTTTGTGATCGTTGTGATCGTCATGAAACCTTTGCATTACTCTAACGCATATTTCGCGAGTTTCGTTGTTTGCTCATATGTGGCGTCAGTCGACACTTGTACTTTCTTTGCGTTGCTGAAACGTTCTGATTTTTATAATGAAACATTATATCTGGTAGATAATTTCTTTTTCATGCTTAGCACAACTCATTTCGACAAATTATTCTCATTGTCAAGAGCAAATATTTACATGAGTCTCTTGTGTGATGTTTGTGTGTATTGTTTTGCCTCTATTGCACTGTAATGTATCGGTTTTTTTAAGGTTATTAGCACTGTGCAGCATACAGCATACACTGTGTGAATTTTCACAAAGAGTGTGAGTCATGGTTGGGTGTTTTAGTTCTTGGTAAAATGGAGAAGGCACAGTACCATATAGCTTGAAAAAGACGACTACAATGGAACAGAAACTGAACTAAATACAAATCTAAAGATTTGTTCATGACAATGAGAGATCCTCGAAACACGTCATGCTAAGCTTGAAAAAATACGACACTGGTGCAGTGTATGATTATTCAAATAATGAATGACACAGTTTGTACATAGGCTGTTTAGGTTTCTATGTTGGTAACGCCATGTAGCACTCTATATGAAAATCACTGTCTGTGCTGTGTGCAGCCTGTGGCTGGTTTGCATTGTTGTAATTTGCTATTGTAGTGTTGGGCAGTTGTTGGCTGTTAACAGCGCGTAGCGTTGCGCAGTTGGAGGTGAGCCGCCGGCAGTGGTGGATGTGGGGAGAGAAGTAGCGGAGTTTTGAGAGCGGATGATCTGGACTTGTGTCCATCAGAGAGAGTAAATTTGTAAGACTGGATGTCATGAACTGATATATATATATATATATATATATATATATATATATATATATATATAACTTTTGAACACTAGTAAGGTAAATACATTGTTTGGTCTCTATCAAAATCTTTCATTTGCTAAGTATGCGTATCAGTAGTTAGTCCCTTCAGTAGTTAGAATCTTTTATTTTGCTGGCAGTAGTGGCGCTCGCTGTATTGCAGTAGTTCGTGTAACGAAGATTTTTGTGAGGTAAGTGATTCATGAAAGTTAGAGGTTATTGTTAGTCAGGGCCATTCTTTTGTAGGGATTTTTGAAAGTCAGATTGCGTTGCGCTAAAAATATTGTGTGTCAGTTTAGTGTTGATCAGAATAAGTAAAGAGCGAAATGTCTGAGTATGTTCAGTTCTGCTTAGCTGTTTGAAATTCAAATAACGTAAGGGGTTTACCAGCACAGTAATTCAATAATTTTTCTAAGGGGATGTTTCATATGTCGACCCTTAGCCGACGATACCTTACTGGAATCTTCTGATTTTTTCTTGTAGTTTGTGTAATTAGTGTAGCTATTGTTTATTGCTAGCGCGTAATTATAGAGAGAATTTCCTTTTTAGTTGTAGTTTTTCATTGTTGTACAGTAAAAGAGTTGTGGCATGCATGTAGATTTGCACCAAGTATTTCGCAACTGCGCTTGCAATTAACTAGATATTATTTTCAGTGCTACGTTAATGTGTTTTCTTATTTTGCTCTTCAAATTGTGCTTTTCTGTGTTATCGTGTCAAATATTGTGAAAATAGTGGCGTGCGGAAAACGTAACACTAGGCGCCAAAGTAAACTGAGAAATAATAGTGACGACGATCGTAGCTTATCAGCTCCACTGTGTAATGAATTAACAGACATTCAAAGTAGTAATTGTGCATAGGGAAATGGGGCGGGCGGCAAATAATGGCGTAGACAGTGAAACAAATAGTGAACAGGGAAGCATTATCGGTCGATCGCTCAGCAACAGCTCACCTCAGGATTATGAAATGACAGGACACAATCTTGCAAATACTGTAGATTCAGGCTTTGCATCCTCACCGTTTTCTCAAATAAGTCAAGACACATTTTATGCTTTTCAAAATGCGAATCTCACTGAGGAACATGTTTCAGACACCAGTGCATTGTTATTACAATTAATGCAACAAATGGGACAAAAGCTTCAAAAGTTAGACACAATGGAACAAAATCTTCAAAAGTTAGACGCAATGGAACAAAATCAGAGACAAACATAGCAAAAGTTAGACACAATGGAACAAAATCTTCAAAAGTTAGACGCAATGGAACAAAATCAAATACAGTCACAGCAACAGCTTCAAAAGTTAGACACCATGTTTGAACAAACACGTGAAGGTTTAACTGCTGAGTTACTTAAAATCGAATCTAAATGTCAAAAAGTCCGTAATGACGCAAAAACACAAATTTGTGAGCATTTTCAAACATTTTTTCGCGTCACGAAAATGCATTACAGAATCACGAAGCAGCCATAAAAGAGCTGCGAACTATTGTTCATGAAAATCACGACGCCTTGCAAGCTAAAATTGACTCAGTTGCATCTACTGATTCGGTTACGCAACTTGCAAAAACTCAGGAGAGCTTAAAAGACACAGTAGATACGGTTTCAACACAAATGGACACTCTGAAATTTGGTTCAGAAAAACACACTGAGGAAATTAGTTCACTGTCGGAGAAAGTAGCCGAAATTTCGGATCAGTTCACTAACTTATCTACAAAGGTAGATGATGATCTGAATGACACAAGACCTGTAGCCTTCAATGACACAGAAGAATACGAACAAATTAGGAGATTCAAACAAAATCAGAATCAAATTAATACACAACACAAAAGAGAAATCCGGGAACTACAAGATCATTTGGCACAAATAATACAAGAATTACGTATTTCAGGGGAGACTCGCGCTCCAACACGGGAAGAGGGACATAGAAATACAGAACAGCAACAAAATAATAACACAAGGCACTTCCGAAATTATGAAAGAAATTGGCAACGTACGCCGAATTTTGAGATAGAACTGCCGAAACGAAGTAACAATGACAGATATGCGACTCGCCGACATGATGATTTTGACTATAAGCTCTTCATTACTACACGTAAATTCAAAACATATAGGAATTCTGGCAGCGACATTCATCCACAAGTATGGCTCCATCAGTCCTCTCATTGTTTTCCTCCCAACTGGTCATTGGAGCACAGGTTAGGATTTATGTATGGCTACTTAGAGAATGAACCAGCTGTAAGAATGCGATCGGTCATTCACGATTGTCACAGTGAAGGAGAATTTTATCATATCGGCATATTGGTCTCAAACTACACAAGACCGAGTAAAACATAGCATCATAATGATGAAACATTTCGAACAATTTGAATTTTCCAGTCTTGTCAAATATTTCGAAGACATGTTACATAAGAATCAGTATCTTTCAAACCCATACAGCCCCTCAGAACTCATCCGCATTTGCTTAATCAAATTGCCTGAACATTTACGACAAATTATTTTGGCAGGACGTTGCAAAGACGTCATTGAAGCTTTTCAGGGACTCTTACAAGAATTGGAAATTGACACTGACAATCGCGGATCGCGAAAACAGGAGCACTACAATTACAGGTCACATCCGTCACAATTCCGCGATCAAAGAAATAATAACTGGACACGACAAGGCTATTCTTACAACGTAAATCGTGACGAAAACAGACATCACCCGTATGACAACCGTTAGCAGAGTAGTAATAATTACAGGGAAAGATCACCTCTCTGCGGTAATGACTATCACAGAGACAATCAGAGAAACAGACAATATGGGAACTAAAATAATTATTATCAAGGGAGACAGAATAACTTCAGACATAAAGGTCCACCGCGCAGTTACGATTCTGGGAGAAATTCTCCACCACATGACCGACAAAAAAGAAACTATGTAAACTACCAACAAAACGACAGACCTGAATTTCATCAGAACTCGCGGGATTCAAATAGGACAGGGTCCTATCGACAAGGTGAATTTGTAGAAGTTAGGTCTCCTAATCCTAATAACGACACGCGCCAACAAAGAGACAGACAATGACTCGCACTGCAGGCAGCCACGTGCGCCGGCTGGCTCAGAGAAAAATAACATAGACGCTAACCTTGAGAAAAATTCCAGTATTCTTTTCCGACGTATACCGCGTGATCATTGCGTTCAAGTTGAAACACTGAGTACTATGAAGAGTAAAGGATTGCACCACATTTCATATGTAAAACCGTTTATTGAGTGATAATATGCTTTTTAACTTAGTCTTTCATATAAAATTTTACACTTCACGTTACTAGTGCCCTTTGTCAGACTTCGAAACTGTTAACATGCAACAATGTTTGAAGTTAAATATCCAGTCAAGAACCTGGGGAACTTATTTAGACAAGTAATTACAAATGCTTTGTTATAGTGAACAGAGGACACAGTGTTACTGTGTGTGTACATTCTTGCTTGTTATTCGCACGATTACGTAACTACTATAAGGCTTACATTCTTAGAACATATACTGCTAATGAAATTTTAATGCAACATTTTGGTTTACTTAAAAAGACATTCATTATTTGAAGTACTTCCTGTGAGATTAAAGATAACTTAGTATTTGGTTTCTTTGACAGCTACACGATTATATCACGATGCTACTAATGTGTGACACAATTTACATTGTTGCTTTTGTGCTGTATCTGTTTTATATCTGCACAGTTTTTCTGAATTCTTCTGGAAAGTAAAACATGTTTTAGTAGTAACTTTTGTGGTATAGCTACAAAGAGACAGCCTTTTTCATAGCACAACTGTTGTGGATTGGCAAGACAGCCAACCCACTATAAGGAAGCTGAAAGGCACGCGTTTAAACTCACGCAGGCTGGCGTGAGGTCTGGAACAGGACAAGGAATTGAGACTAGCAAAAAACGTACGTATCTTCTGGAATACTTAACTTTAATCCATAATTGGTGAACATCGCTCTTGACGGTACACATGTTACAGCATCAATAGTAACTGGTAATGGCGCCTTGCCAGGTCATAGCAAATGACGTAGCTGAAGGCTATGCTAACTATCGTCTCGGCAAAGGAGAGCGTAATTTGTCAGTGAACCATCGCTAGCAAAGTCGGCTGTACAACTGCGGCGAGTGCTAGGAAGTCTCTCTAGACCTGCCGTGTGGCGGCGCTCGGTCTGCAATCACTGATAGTGGCGACACGCGGGTCCGACTTTTACTAACGGACCGCGGCCGATTTAAAGGCTACCACCTAGCAAGTGTGGTGTCTGGCGGTGACACCACAACAACAATACGTTACAGTATAGTTCTTTCTTGATCACAGTAATTTACGTAATAACTACGATATCTACACTCCTGGAAATGGAAAAAACAACAGCTTGACACCGGTGTGTCAGACTCACCATACTTGCTCCGGACACTGTGAGAGGGCTGTACAAGCAATGATCACACGCACGGCACAGCGGACACACCAGGAACCGCGGTGTTGGCCATCGAATGGTGCTAGCTGCGCAGCATTTGTGCACCGCCGCCGTCAGTGTCAGCCAGTTTGCCGTGGCATACGGAGCTCCATCGCAGTCTTTAACACTGGTAGCATGCCGCGACAGCATGGACGTGAACTGTATGTGCAGTTGACGGACTTTGAGCGAGGGCGTATAGTGGGCATGCGGGAGGCCGGGTGGACGTACCGCCGAATTGCTCAACACGTGGGGCGTGAGGTCTCCACAGTACATCGATGTTGTCGCCAGTGGTCGGCGGAAGGTGCACGTGCCCGTCGACCTGGGAACGGACCGCAGCGACGCACGGATGCACGCCAAGACCGTAGGATCCTAAGCAGTGCCGTAGGGGACCGCACTGCCACTTCCCAGCAAATTAGGGACACTGTTGCTCCTGGGGTATCGGCGAGGACCATTCGCAACCGTCTCCATGAAGCTGGGCTACGGTCCCGCACACCGTTAGGCCGTCTTCCGCTCACGCCCCAACATCGTGCAGCCCGCCTCCAGTGGTGTCGCGACAGGCGTGAATGGAGGGACGAATGGAGACGTGTCGTCTTCAGCGATGAGAGTCGCTTCTGCCTTGGTGCCAATGATGGTCGTATGCGTGTTTGGCGCCATGCAGGTGAGCGCCACAATCAGGACTGCATACGACCGAGGCACACAGGGCCAACACCCGGCATCATGGTGTGGGGAGCGATCTCCTACACTGGCCGTACACCACTGGTGATCGTCGAGGGGACACTGAATAGTGCACGGTACATCCAAACCGTCATCGAACCCATCGTTCTACCATTCCTAGACCGGCAAGGGAACTTGCTGTTCCAACAGGACAATGCACGTCCGCATGTATCCCGTGCCACCCAACGTGCTCTAGAAGGTGTAAGTCAACTACCCTGGCCAGCAAGATCTCTGGATCTGTCCCCCATTGAGCATGTTTGGGACTGGATGAAGCATCGTCTCATGCGGTCTGCACGTCCAGCACGAACGCTGGTCCAACTGAGGCGCCAGGTGGAAATGGCATGGCAAGCCGTTCCACAGGACTACATCCAGCATCTCTACGATCGTCTCCATGGGAGAATAGCAGCCTGCATTGCTGCGAAAGGTGGATATACACTGTACTAGTGCCGACATTGTGCATGCTCTGTTGCCTGTGTCTATGTGCCTGTGGTTCTGTCAGTGTGATCATGTGATGTATCTGACCCCAGGAATGTGTCAATAAAGTTTCCCCTTCCTGGGACAATGAATTCACGGTGTTCTTATTTCAATTTCCAGGAGTGTATATGTACAGTATTTCACTTTCGTTTATGATGAGGTAAGTACATTGACTTCTGCAGAACTTAGCTTTCAGAAGACGATAACTACGACACTTCCACAGAATTATCTTACAGCAAAAAAATGGTTCAAATGGCTCTGAGCACTATGGGACTTAACATCTATGGTCATCAGTCCCCTAGAACTTAGAACTACTTAAACCTAACTAACCTAAGGACATTACACAACACCCAGTTATCTTACACCAAGACGCACATTTAGCGCTAAAGGACACGTATTTGAGTGATTAATTTTGTAGTTAAAACATTTACTTTTTAAAGATTTTTGAATTACAGTGATACAAAGGTTTTCCGTGATACATTTCATTCGACTGCTGTAATCTGTAACACCTGAGGCTATAATTACATTAATCCTCAGGTGGTACACGCCTACTTTGTCTGCTAAGCGTGTAGCGAGCGCTAGGAGCCCTAGCTAATATGGTATTTGCTAATACAACTATACACATCGGTACCATATTTCTCTAACACAGAATTACACAGCTATCTGATTATTTAACAGAGAAACAAACATTTTTTTTACTATGTCAGTGACACATGTTTATGCAATTACACAGTTGGATAACTTCATACTTATGAAATTGTATTTAGTCTGTACTTTGTGAGCTGTTCATATTTTTTCGGAACCATTATGATACTATGACAGCTTTGAATGATGTGTTTGGTATGGGATCATGATTTTAAAGTACGTTTGAGGTAGATGACACTATTGAAATGAGGAGAGAATTTTTTTAGGTTTTGAAGTTATTGGAGGAAGCTACGACGATTTTGAGATTTGACTGAGTTGTAATGATGTTATTATTACGACGACAATGTGTACTATGCTGTTGAGGTATGTTTATGATCAATAAGCTGATGGTATATGAGGAATTTGATTATGCTATGTATTTATTATGATGAAGTATTGAAGAAGTGTCGACGAATATGTATGTATGTAATACAGTAAGGAATAATGAGTTGTGGTTAGCGACTCTGATTTGTGAAAAAGGATGTTGGAAAGCAAGAATCGTACTTTAAGACTTATGCAATGTGTGTACATGCGTGAATGTATCACAATGCCAGCGAAAATTTTTGGGACACTGTTAAATTTATAGGATTTTGTTTCTACACATTTGTATCGCAAATTCTCAACCCTGTGAAATTTTTTTATATGAGACTGTCAATGCTGTTGTAAATATTTCGGTAAGAAAGTTAAGTGACCTTCACATAATGCATCGTGGGCGCCCAGCTGTGCCACCTGCCTGGAGAAGAAGCCATTAGGTGGAGAAAAAAAAAGAGACTATTACCCTCGCTATTGACATTCCTTTGTAGAAAGCATCGCAAATACGACACGCTCATTACTTGGAAACATATTGTACTTTCTGCTACTTACTGAAATGCTTATGAATTGATGGGAAATATTCTTACATCTGCACACCTGATTATGACAAGTGCCTTTCTACAAGAGTTGAGAGAATTTCTACTGATTTATGAAATGCCACATGGCTTTTGAATGATGTTTTTGTGGTTTGCTTTACATAGTTGTTTATTTTATTTGATATCTGTTTTCCAGCTGTGTTGCAGCATTGGTTTTATAAAATAAAATTAAATGCATTTGCTAATGTGAACACTTTCTTTCAACAGATCTATTAAAAAATAATTTTATGATCCACATTCTTCGAAAAAGGAGCACTTGGAAAGGAAAGAACAATAAGAAGGGATTAATAACAGTAACTGTATACATAATTTTCTGTTCAACTACTTGGTAATTTTTTTGGTAGAATAACTTGTTGTGGTGCACCACTTTAATGGCGTAGACATTAAGATGTGAATAGACATTTCCCTTATCTGCATTGTTTCTTTAGTGTACTATTTTTTCTGCTTGTGGGTTTGTCATGATAAGATATAAGTTATTGCATTTGCTGCTGCTGTTTGCCAGGCATAGTGCTACTGAATTTCACTTTGTATTACTCTGTTAAGCCAGTTTTACTACTGATTTAATTTTCTTGCTTGCTGCGCATTGCCTCATATTACTTGTAATATTGCAATTGCTTTGCTAATTTATACTGCTGCTTGCTTCGCCAATTTACATTTTTTTGTCATTGCTGTTTGTGTTAACTTGTTATGTGTTGCTGCACTGCCTCATCCCTTAGTATATATATCTGAGCTCAGTAGATTTAAGTTAGCTTAAGAAGAGCTAGACTATATAAGAAACTAACTGTGATGAATTGGAAGAAATGCATTGAGAAGCTATAAGAAAATGGTTTGACCAAAAAAGTAGTGTACACAGGAGAATAACTATTTTGACAGAGGATATGAGTAGAATACAGAAAGCATGCTTGGATAGGATTTTTTTGGTGGAAACAAATGTTGAAATAAGAGGAAAGATCTATGCAATGAAGTTTTGGGTTGGACTGCAGTACCAAACGTTACACTGAAAACAAACCCTGTCCTTTCCTTTTGTATTTGTGTTCTTCCTGTCTTTATGTGTCTATCTGATAAGAGTTATGTTGTAGAATTTTTCTAATAATGTGTTATTTGCTTTGTAAAGATGTTTAGACATTATTTATTCTGTTCTGTTTCAATGCTCATGTGTGAAATTAATGTTTCGAAAACTATTCTCATTATTTTATTTATTTATGTCATAATTCCTGTAACACTGATGTACATGTTTATTTCTATTCTTTTGTAAAGCCTCTATTACTACAAATTTTATCTGTATTATTATGTTTTTAATGATGTTTTCTGTACCTTTGTGATTGTATTCTCGTGTTATAAAATTGTAATTGACACCAGTTCATCAAATTAAGTTACATTTCACTGTACACGTTTCTGTTCGTCATAGTATATGTACAATATATGAAAAAAGCGACTGTTAGTGCTCACACGTGTGTTGATAATTCAGCAAGGGACTGGTTAACAGCATTGCTGGTTCTAAGGACACACCAAAAAGTTTGTGAGTGCTCAAGTGGTGGTTTATGGACTTGCTATATTGTCTGCAAGACTTCTAAGGACATGAGTGTACAAGTGGTGGTGTATGGACTTGCTATATAATACAAGACTCTTCGATGGTGATTGTGCACCTGCACTGTCGCAACAGATGGCTGCTGGCTGTCTCTACAAGGACTGAATTGGGTCTGCACCTTTGATGATCCACCAATACCATTATTTCTACAAGGACTGCAGTGGGTCTGTACGTCTGGTGGCCCACCAATACCATAATCTCTACCAGGACTATAGTGGGTCTACTCTGTAATGACCTACCTACCAATATTCTTCAAAACTTCGGCTGACTCTGCTGTGGGTTTGCTCTGTTGTGGCCCATTACCCATCTGCATGTCAAGAATCAGCATTCAGCATTGTCTTTCCGTTGGAAGGACAACACTACTTCTTCAAGACTGCACGGAAATCCACTACTTCCATGTGAATTTTTCTTTTACTGCTCAGACTTTGTGCATAAAATTGTAATTAATACTGTGATGAATGATCAGGACTGTCTTTATGGACTGTGAGAAAATTTTAGCTTTTGACCAGCATTGTATCAATAAGTGTGTGCATTTGATTTCTTTGGCATTGTAATTATGAAAATTTTTTTCAAATCTGTATTGGCCACTGCCCAAAACAAGTTGTAAAATTTTTCATGGGGAGCATGGAGGCTATGAAAGTAGACTGTTTAGGTATTTATGTTGGTAACGCCATGTAGCGCTCTATATGAAAATCACTGTCTGTGCTGTGTGCAGCCTGTGGCTGGTTTGCATTGTTGGAATTTGCTATTGTAGTGTTGGGCAGTTGGCTGTTAACAGCACGTAGCATTGTGCAGTTGGAAGTGAGCCGCCAGCAGTGGTGGATGTGGGGAGAGAGATGGCGGAGTTTTGAGAGCGGATGATCTGGACGTGTGTCCATCAGAGAGAGTAAATTTGTAAGACTGGATGTCATGAACTGATTATATATATATATATATATATATATATATATATATATATATATATATATATATATATATATAACCAGTTCATGACATCCAGTCTTACAAATTTACTCTCTCTGATGGACACACATCCATATATATATATATATATATATATATATATATATATATATATATATATAATGACTTTTGAACACTAGTAAGGTAAATACATTGTTTGTTCTCTATCAAAATCTTTCATTTGCTAAGTACGTCTATCATTAGTTAGTCCCTTCAGTAGTTAGAATCTTTTATTTAGCTGGCAGTAGTGGTGCTCGCTGTATTGCAGTAGTTCGAGTAATGAAGATTTTTGTGAGGTAAGTGATTCATGAAAGGTAGAGGTTATTGTTAGTCAGGGCCATTCTTTTGTAGGGATTTTTGAAAGTCAGATTGCGTTGCGCTAAAAATATTGTGTGTCAGTTTAAGCACAGTCATTTATAATTTTTCTAAGGGGACATTACAAGTTGCAGGCTTTCCAAAAACATCGATTGTGGTGGAGTTTGAGTCAAAAATTTCTGCTTCTCATTTGTGATTGGCATATGTTGGAGTAGCAGTAATGCAAAATATTAACTGAACAAGTTTTGAATCATTCCTGCCACTTAATACTGTCTTCATTAACATTTTGTTTTACATATTTTCATTTATGCATATAATGATATGAATATTTTTGCTCATTGGTACTAATTATCTGCTATGTATTGTCAATGTTAGTAAACTATATTTTAGTAAATGCCCAAACATTACAAATGTTTGAAATTGTTTAGTTTCAACAAAAAATTATCACTTGTGAAATTGGCATGGAGTGGCTACAATGTGTCCAGAGATTATGAATCTTGTATGCAGCTTAATTTCAACAATTTAAGTGTAATAGTATATCATGCATATTTCTATTTACACTGCCTTCCCTTTAAAGTGAGCCAAGTTAACATGGATATAGCGACCTCAGCGATCTATCTATTGGTCATGGACAATGAAATATAATTGGTGTGTGGTATATTTTAGATCACTTTACTTTGCTCTAGCTGTTTGATGCACACTTCTGCTACTGTGACATGATTGCGAAGGTGTTAAATTGTGGTGAAATAATCTTGGGTTTTTCAAAACATAGTTTGATTCAGTTAGAGTAGGTGTCTGCTTACCTTAGAAGCTAAAACTTTTACAGCAGTGACCCTATAAAGCGTATGCTAAAGTATTCGGAATTGCTACATCAATGGCTAACATGAACGCTGGCAGCAACAAGCAAGAGCAAACGCAGCAGAGCACGCCAACCGTTCAAGAGTCCAGGGCAAGTCCCATCATCCAGAGAGCACTTTGGGCTACGTCCAACATTTACCCAAGGGAGGATTCTCAGACACTTTAAAATTTCGCCAGTCTGAATGACAAGACCGAAATTATGGTTCGCGCTAACAGAGAGCATCTTCAAATAACATAATGTTAGGGATAATGTGGATCTGTTTCATTGTGTTGAGACCCACTTACATGAAATGCACAAAGTTCAAGCAGAACTGTGTTGCAATATCAGTGTTACTTTTGATAAAAAAAGATACAGTTCCAAAGATTACTTGGAGGCAAACAATTAGGAGACAAATCTCCCAAATAGCTACTGAAGGAACTTAAGTAGTTGATGGGGACAGATTTGTTACCAGGAAATTCCAGCCACATCTTGTGGTTCAAACGACTTCCAGCTAACATTCTGACGATTTCAGCAGCTAACACAGAGATGCCTCTCAATGTTCTGGAAGCGGAAGTCACAGCGAACAGCTTGCTATACAACGATCTCTACGATGGGAGGCTTCTGTCATTATCAGCGATAGATTCAACGCGTATCAACCTTCCTTTTGACTATTCAGCACCTGCGAGAGATATCACCCTGTAGTGAGCATATGCGAATTAACCGGAGTTTAGAACTGCTTTTAATTTCTGAGCACAAATAATGTGTCGGCGAAGTCTCTTGGTTCCACCCGCTCTACCAACAGGCAAGGCCTGCAGGTTTCGCAGAATCCGTCGGAAGTATCTGTGACCCGTCACTAAAATCCGCTAATGCGTGGGTAGCTGATGCGACGTGACGATTTACGGCCGATTTAAATTGGCATGTATACGAGCGAACTCAGGGGTCGTTGTTCCCCCACTTCTGATTCTGTTGTTGAGGGTGGGGGCTACGCCTATGGAAGCCAGTTTGTACTTCCGGTTGCCGTTCAGAGATGTGCTACATCAGTTCGCAGTTGTCTGCCTCTTTCTCATTTTGCTGGTAGCCATATTAGAAAGTGTGTCGTGGCGTTCAGACGGTAGAAGTTTTCTCGGAAATGGATAATTGTTTTGCACATAACGGCCGTTTTTAAACTTAGAGGTAACTAATAAGTTTTTTGTGCTTACTGTGTTGATACATGACGTATGATTTCTGATTTAATGTGCATTAATATTCGTTCTTTTCGTATAGAGTTCGTTATGTGCTGTTTTCCTTTGTTGATTTTCGCTGTCCATGTTGTTTAATTTTGATGAAGTTAAGTAACAATTATTGCTATTCTGTATGTCTGTTTATAATTTTGATTTGGAATTCTTTTCCAATCGGCTCCCAAGCATTTTCTTCCATTTATGGGCACCGGATAGTAATGCAGTGTTTAAATACTTGTACTGTAATTTTTTTGTGATAGCGGTAGGGGGTGAGGTGGGGTTATACTTGCTAGATATTTTTTGCAGCCCCAGAGTAGCGATGTGCAGCTGCCAGAATTTTATTCATTTTGTGTAATTTGGAGAACAACCGGTATCGTGAATAGCGCTTTCCTTTAATGCGTATTTATAAAGTAACACATCGTCAGTAATTAATCGTGTGTGTTTTGCTTAGGGGTTAGGGGATGGTGTTTAGATACTACACAGTTGAAATTGAAAGCCAGCATTTTAGTGTTCCTGGTTATATTAACATATGTGGAAGTTAGAGATGTAATGAAATTTTGGTGTTTCAAGCTTTTGCTCAATGGAGCATTGTGTTCATAGTGGAAAATTATCTAGGATAGGTGTTTTTTCAAATCTGATGTCTCTGCATGTAACGAATCTTATTGAATATAATTTTACAAGGTTAGGCCCTAACCTTCCTGCCACAAGGTGGAATATCAGGCCATGTTGTATATGACAGTTTTTCCCTTTATAAATCAGGTACTTTTTATTTAGGAGGGAGGAGATATTCAGACAGTTCTACTTTTTGTATCACCAATAAATCTGACAACTGTTGGTTTAGTGGAGAGGAGCCTCTTGTAGGTGTGGGAAA
Source organism: Schistocerca nitens (assembly GCF_023898315.1). Taxonomy (NCBI): domain Eukaryota; kingdom Metazoa; phylum Arthropoda; class Insecta; order Orthoptera; family Acrididae; genus Schistocerca; species Schistocerca nitens. The sequence continues at coordinate 82,292,710 of NC_064617.1, read as the reverse complement.
CATGCAGCCGACCACAGCAGTTACATACCTTAAGACAGCTGCAATTTCAAATATAAAGGTTGTGCTGTTAGCTAGATCATATGACAGAGTGTAGGCCAGCATTTGGAAGAAGTGTTGGGAGTGAGTACCAACTCACCAGCATTGTGAAGTATTGTGGGCCAGCTGACTGTTAACATAGGGAACTTATGTTGGAGTTTTATGAAAGAGGATCAGGTAGTGATGTGGGTGGAGTTAGGAATATTCTTCATAGGGTTGGGGAGTGTGTTGTAGATGGTGACCTGGAAAAGATGCCTACTCAAACTGGTGGCACAAATGTGCACTTCGTAAGTAAAGTTTGTAGGTGATTGTGGAAGAAAAAGGACATTGGAAGATCTAAATTCATATGATCTGAAGAAGACTATTTTTTTTTCCCAACCAGGGTGCAGGGGAACAGTAGTAAGACTAGACAATATTTTTGTTACTAGGTAGGCATTCTGTTGGTAAAGGGGTGAATTGCCAATCCAACCATGATACACAAATTTTAACACTGAAAGGTTTTTAAACAAGCATTATATATAATTACAAACTATGTAGAAGAGCTAATCCAGGAGCTATGGAGGTGTTTTATAGCTCTTAAGGTACAAGAGTAGGTAGGGTGCTTGTTGTGCTGATAACATAGATGACAAAAATGCTTTCCGTAGCATATTTCTCATGCTCTTTGAAAATTGCTTTTTATTAGAACATTCTAAATGGGATACTGTAGGAGAAAGTGAGAATTATATCGAAATGTTACATGTAGTCACAGTTGAACTACAGTAGCCCATTACAAACAGTACTGTAAGGCGCTTAAGTGTTACAGGATAGAAGAGAGTTTGCAGTACATGAATAGCATAGGTAATTCACAGGATAAAATGAAAACCATGTGGTCAGTCATGAAGGAAGTATCTGGTCAGCAGCACAATGTTGATTATGTAAAGATGGGGAAATACAGAAGCGTCCGATCTTACCCGTCGGCTTTGACCCATGACGTCACAAATACCGCGGAAACGACCATAAACAACAATTCCAATATGGCGGATATAAAAACATCGAATACGTATTGTAAACACTGAAATACACAAGTTTCACAAAAAGTGTAATGACTGTAACGGGACAAGCGTGGGAAATTGGGGGTTTTTGGGTGGGGAGAAACTAAATATGTCGTTATGCGGTGGGGGGAGTCTGCAGTGCCCCCCCCCCATCCCGCCACAGGCTTCATTAGTGTCAAATCAATATTTTCGAATCATAGGCGGCCGCTGCCGCGGCTGCATTCCAAAAAAAAAACTCCCAACCTAACCTCAAGTGGGCTACGCTACAGATCAATATGTTCATCAAATTGCTTCATATTACGTATACATGTTCTTTAAACAAGAGTACATCAAACCATGTATTAGGTTTTCCGCGCCGTAATGACGTCACACACCACAACACGCTTACGTCACGGGTCAAAGCCGACGAGTAAGATCGGACCTTTCTGTTGACCCAAAGATGGTATGTGGTAGTAATGTTTCTGGTGCTGATGCCATATGTATGTACAATATTTAAGTCACATTCTTAACATAGCTGGTGAATTAAATAAAAACTTAGTTTCTGCAGGGAGTCTTCTAACTCTTGGATAATGCCCTTCTGAGACATATTGGAAATACTCCTGTCATACTGACTAGAGGGAGATTGAGTCAGTAATTAAATCACTAAGACAAAGACTCTCATGAGTATGATAGTATCTAGCAGATACTTATGCTGCACATTTTAGGAATGGTCAATTTCCGGAACGGTTAAATTACTCAGTAGTAACACTGATTTATAACAGGAGGAAAGGGATTAATGTAGACAATTGTGGACCTATATCTGTGCCATCATTGTTTGCTGGTGTTATTGAAAAGGCTGTGTATATAAGAATAATTGATCATTTCATTTCACATAATTTGCTGTGAAATGTACAGTTTGGTTTTAGAAGTGGATTAACAACTGAAAATGCTGTATTCTCTTTTCTCTAAGAGGTACTGGATGGATTAACCAAAGATTTTGAATGCTAGGGTTTTTTTTTTTAAAACTAAGGTGTTTGTGTTCACAAAATATTGCTCCAGAAGTCAGACCATTATGGAAATGGGGAGTAGCTCACAATTAGTTCACCTCATACTTCAACAACAGACAGCAAAAGGTCATTCTCCACAGTATTAAGAATGGATATAATGTGGGGTCCAAGGGGGCACAGTTCAATGGGAGTGCCAGAGGATAATATTTGTTGATGACACTATCTTGGTAGTAAAGAATGCTGTATGCAGTGTTGGCGTTGTTTCGAATAGTGCAGTTAGACATAAGGTTTGTTTGAGCAGTTACCAGAAAGCGCCAGACAACAGGCTGTACTGCGCATGCGCAGCTACGATGACGTAGGCAGCCCGTGCTTGGTGCTTGCTCTGCTCATATGCTTTTCGTCGTATTTCTGGTGGGGCATCACGTGACCATGTGTAGCCATGCCGCCCGTGCGGCATGTTGTTGAGAGACATACTGAGTTGTACTTAGAACAATTGTTTTATCATATCCCACACAGATAAAGGATGCAAATAAGGAAGCAGTTCTTGGCTTTTGAGTCATTTCAAAATTAGACTCCACAGCTCGAAGTAAAATTTTGCCGAGGGGTGACTTTGACAGATTTTTTTATTTTTTTTTATTATTATTATTTTTTTTTAATCCGTACTCTGCAATATTGTTATGTAGCATTTCCAACATGATTACATCTACACAGCACTGCAAAAAGGTACTAGGATGGAATACAAATTACTTGCAACAAAAAAAAGAGATAGTTCCTTGTGCAGCTTACACCGGAATAAAGGACAATAAATTTCATGACTTTCAAAATGTGAAAAAATTAACATGGTTGTCTGTGAGGCAAAGAAACTGTACAACTGACAGTTTATATTCTACTCTAGGAATAAATATGAAGCCATGTGGGGAGTTAAAACGATAAAACATGGTATGCTCCCAGTCTAAATTTTAGTATAGAATGGCATTCTATAAATTTAAGACGTAAACACAAATTAAGAAATAACTTCAGGCCCAGAGGAAGTACTAGACTAGTGCCTTGTGATCGAAAAACACTTTCACAGAAGACAGATCTATAACATTCTGCTACAGCTGTCATTATATTTTAAGCAAAATATTTAATTAAAAGCTAATGACCAAATTTGCCTACTTAGCTTAGTCAATGTTTACGTATATTCGTACGCATATAGCATTAAGAGATCTTACAGTGTCATACAAGGAACAGGACATCAGATACTACTCCAGCAGCATCGGAATTTCATAAACCATACTAAAATGCTTCATTCCGCTCTAATTGCACATTTCTATGTCCAGATAGACTCTGAAGTACCTGATATTCAGCTTTTTATGTGCTTCTCGTGATACCAATTTTCTTGGAGGTCCAGTACTGTAATCTCATGTTTGGTTCTTTATTATGGTATAACGTCATTCGTCCCAGAAAATGAAAATTTGCAATTTAAATTGAACGAGGTTGAAAGTAGCCAATAGTGCAGAATGAAACACTTTGTTTCAAATAAACTAACTGCCTCAGCGGAAAAAAAATTAACTGAAGCAAATTTCTCTATAAAACAGACAGAAATAGCTTCATTAAGACATTAATGGTTGATTGCTAATAACCTGGAAATAATATAAAATCAAAAAATTGAAACTACCAACTTATTTCAGTCTTTCATGGTTATTAGAATGTATATTAATTCACTTGATTGCTCTCGGCTACAGAAATCTGTTTTGTTTTCATTTGACTTTTGGGAGCTGTAAACGAAGATACGGCCGCGGGTCACGTGGAGAATGAAACCCCCCCCCCCCCACTATAACTCAGCTTGCTCTGCGCACGCGCAAATCTGGCAGCTTGGGCGCGCCAGGAAAATTTTTCCGGGTAGCTTCTGGCTACTTGCTGCTACTGCTCATACACCAAACAGCCACCCTCCAAGTAGCCAGAAGCGGGAGGAAAGCACTGCTCATACGCGAATTCAGCTCTGCGCATGCGCACAAGCCCGCTGGCAACTGCTCATACGAACCTATAAATTCATGGCTTATAGGAAATAAACTAAGTAAGACAGTTTTTAACACAAGGTTCAACAGAACCTGACGTTTTAATTACACAGAATGAGCATATGATTAAGGACACTGGACAGTTCAAATTTGTAGGTGTTCAGATAGTAAACTGTCGTGAAAAGTCCATGTCCAGGATCTTGTTAAGAGACTTAATGCTGTGATTAGAAGTATCTGAAGTGATACACGAAAAGTAGTCTACTTTACTTATTTTCATTACCTTTTGAAATACGGTATTATATTTTGGGTATTTCTTCCCATTCTCAAAGGGTAATTTTGGCTCAGAAATGGGTGATCTAGGCTAAGAGTGGTGTAACTTCGCGAAACTCATGTTGGCCCATGTTTGTGTATTCTGTCATTGGCCCACCTACATGTATATTCTTTACTATAATTTCTGGCTAACAATATCAGTTTATTCCCACAAATTAGCAACTTTCACTCAGTTAATACTTGGCAGAAATTTAACCTGCATTTGTATCACACTTCATTGACTCTTGTGTAGAAAGGTGTGCAGTAGTCTGCTGCATGCATTTTCATTAAGTTTCCTCAAGGATTCAAAAATCTTACCAATAATCCACTCTTTCAAATCTACACTGAAAAATTTCCTCCTGCATCACTTCTATTGTCAAGGAGTTCTATGAAAACTGATTTCTGTGTTATATTGATTGCATTTACTTAAACTTATAGTTTGATGTCTTTTTAGAATTCATAAAAATTTTATTTTATCTGTTATTACTTTTCTGTTGTAATTTCATGCACTGACACATTCCATGTCCATAGAGACTTGCTAGTCACTTTGGTCCTATGGAACCAGATGTGTAAAAAAAATTTAAAAAAATATGTATGACATACACTAGCACAGTTCCCTGTGCAAATGAAAATAAATGTCAGATCCAATACTGCTTGGTGTTAGGAAGGTTAACGTAATCGTTGAAAAGCATTGATACACTACTCAGATTTTATAGATTCTTAGTCTTTCAAGTTGTGGTAGAGCCTTGGTATCTGTTATTGACATATTTTTTTGCTATAATTGTATTGCATAATTAGTTTGATCTCTGGAAATGGAATGCTTGCAAGAAATTACCTGTACTGTCGCGTGTTGGAATATATGATGTCCAAAATTTAAAATGTTGACATTGGATTTAATGATTATGGGTATTTGTTTCAAGCAACCACATGATATCGTCCTATACTCAGCATAAAATAATGGTGTTTCATTCCATTTAATTCAGATGATGCTGTTTAGTGGGATGTATCAGGCTTAGGATTTGTATTACATTTATCCAACAAAACAGTTAACTGGCTACAGCAGTTTATGTAAAGTATTTGTTTTGGGAGATTGAAGATTTCTGCAGATATTGTCAAAAGTAGTTGGATATATATTGTGAAGAGATTTTATATTTCATACAGAAGTTAATAGTTTCAGGTTTCCAAGAATAAGAGAAACAGAAGATGCATCTATACAATTTAACACTACAGCGTGCCACTGGCATTACTCATGCTGTCCATGGAAACTTCAGTGGCAGTAAGACTCAAGAGATTTTAGTTTCCCGTGGGAAATCTTTGGAGCTTATGAGACCAGATCCAAACACAGGAAAAGTTCATACATTGCTGACTGTGGAAGTGTTTGGAATTATTCGGTCTCTGATGGCTTTCCGTCTTACTGGTGGGACAAAAGGTTTGTCAGTGCACTAACAATTTGAATGCTATATTCTTCGTGTTTCACTGGAAGTTTTGTAACAGTTTAAATTCTTGTTCATTTCAGATTATATAGTAGTTGGTTCAGATTCAGGAAGAATAGTGATTCTAGAGTATTCGCCATCAAAAAATATTTTTGAGAAAGTTCATCAGGAAACTTTTGGGAAGAGTGGATGTAGGAGGATAGTGCCAGGACAGTACCTGGCGATTGATCCCAAGGGAAGAGCTGTGATGATTGGTAAGTTGGTGTGTTGCATTTAGTTTGTATTGTCACTGTTAAAGTTGGGTGACTGTTCAGGTTAGCATAAGACAAAGTGATTGTGATGTTTTATAGAACCAGTCTATTGTTCAACAAAGTGGTGAAAGAAATTCAAATGTGCAAACTAGCTTGAGCATGTAACTTTGAATACTTTGAAAGAGTTTTTGATTTTTGTTTGTTAAAATGCGGGTTGTCTGTCTTGTCTTGCACATGGGACACATAGTAATGTTAGTTACCACCATGGAAACTAACTTTGTCACATTCAGTTCCATCATTCCTAAGCTTATATCTCCAGCTTTCATATTATAATTTACACATTGGAAAAATGTTGGATGCACTGGCTCATTAAAGGTGTATCAAATCTGTTTTTTGTACAGGTTGATATAATCGAAGTTCGGAATTGTTACATTGTGTATAAGAAAGTTATCTCAAATCTCTGTTCCAAATATGCTGTTTGTACATTGTGCAATTCAAAACCAAGTGTGTGCACATACGTAAAGTATGCACAGAAAGTAGACAGTACAAGAATACAGTCTTGATGGGCTGCGGTAGGGTAACACTGCACTTCTGGTGTATGCCAGTTGTTACAATCTGGTTTTGGTGACAAATTGTGTATTGAGTGTTGCCAGTGAAATAGGATGAACCTATAGAGTCGGTTTTCATTAATCATTCATAATTTCTAAGGATCTGTAAATAGTTAGGTCATATTTTGTTCCATTAGGTTTAGAATTTAACATCAGTTTTTGTCAAAACCGGAAATTGAGACGTAAGAGTAGGTCATCAAAATGACCATGTAGATTTCGGTGTAGGCTGTGTGTCCAATCTATAATGACAGTTGTATTTTTGTGTTGAGATTTGTTTGCTTCATCAAATCGCTAATCATATTTCAACCTGACCTACAGTTTGAGTTATGGTACATCTGTGTCAGCACGTCTAGTTTTCTTCTATTCACATTTTTTTGACTTTGACAACTTAACAACCAGACTGCCGTATTCTACTGTAACAGAGGTACCAGACTTATCTGTGTGCCAGTAATAGGTAAATCGGTAAGCAACTTGAAAACCAGATTAGTTAATACTATTTTTTGACTCTCCATATTGGAAACACAGGGTGTATCAAAAAGAATCATCAGATTTGGCATGTCTGTATTTCTGAAACTAATAAATATATACAATGAATTGTTTTTTTGACGAATGGGAAACTTTTTTCATACCTTTTCATAGGTGGTCAATGTGCCACCCTTGAGATGCATGGCATATGCCAGTGCTGTATTCAGATTGTTCCCACAATGCAGCAAACACGTCTTGAATTACAGCTTCCACAGATGCTGTTCTACAGTGTCTGTCCCTTCATTGTTGGTAACAGGAGGTGCATTAAGTCTTCTATAATCACCCACAAGAAATAATCACATAGTGACCATGGAGGTGAGTAATGTAAGGCTGAATTATTTGGTCCAGTGCAATTGAGCCATCATTCAGTAATCCTTTGATTTAAAAATTCCCACAATTCCAGATACCAGTGTAGCGGTGCCGCATCATGTTGGTAAATGAAGTCATTCGAATCGGTCTCCAACTGTGGGAAAATAAAGTTCTCAAGCATATTGTGCATGTTTCTTGTAACAGTGTTTTTGGCAAAGAAAAATGGACCATACGCCTTTTCACGTGAAACTGCACAAAACATGTTAAATGTTGCAGAACTCCACTTGTTGCTTGTCACCTTCACGAAGAGCTTGCAGCAGCTGAATTCTACATGGTTTCACGTGTAAATGTCAACACAACACATGCCACATTGACTTCTTCTTTTTATGAAAGGGAAACTCAGATTTTGATGAATGGGATACTCAGATTTTTTAATACTTTTTCATAGGTGTTAAATATGTATAATCAGTTCGTATCTTACGCCGAAAGAAATAATTCATTCATTGATTCTGATTGGATGATGCATACTACCACCCAATTGGCTTGCAACACTAGAGCTCTTGAAGTCTTAAGCAATGGAATAGTATTCAGAAGCATTAGGTAGTTTATCATTTCTCTCATGGGTTGCCAGTACACTTTCCTAAGACAGGAGGCCGGCAAGCCTTCCCCTCCAGTGAGTGCTTCCCTGTCCAGCTCTGTTCTTGTATTTTGTCAGAGCTGTCCTAAGACATGCACATTGTGGTGTACAACTATTATGTGGAAGGAAGAACTAGTAAATAAACAGCATTAGCACAGTTACAGATGGTGTAGGTAATAACACCTCACAGGTTTTGCATTATTTTTCTTTTACTCGTCTTACTGCCATTTATGGTGAGTCATGTAAAATGTAAAAACATTTAGCAAATAGGTTTGTTTGAGCAGTTATCAGAAAGTGCCAGACAACAGGTTGTACTGCGCGTGCACAGCTACGGTGATGTAGGCAGCCCGTGCTTGGTGCTTGCTCTGCTCATACGCTTTTCGTCGTATTTCTGGTGGGGCATCACGTGACCATGTGTAGCCGTGCCACCCATGCGAGTCATGTAAAATGTAAAAACATTTAGCAAATAGGTTTGTTTGAGCAGTTATCAGAAAGTGCCAGACAACAGGTTGTACTGCGCGTGCACAGCTACGGTGATGTAGGCAGCCCGTGCTTGGTGCTTGCTCTGCTCATACGCTTTTCGTCGTATTTCTGGTGGGGCATCACGTGACCATGTGTAGCCGTGCCACCCATGCGGCATGTTGAGAGGACATACTGAATTGTACTTAGAGCAATTGTTTTATCATATCCCACACAGATAAAGGATGCAAATAAGGAAGCAGTTCTTGCAAGATTTCATTTCAAAATTAGACTCCACAGCTCGAAGTACCATACAATTTTGCTAAGGGATGACTGACAGATTTTTTTTTTTTAAGTTCGTAAGTACTCTGCAATATTGTTAAATAGCATTTCCAAGAGGTTTACATCTACACAGCACTGCAAAAAGCTACTAGGATGGAATCCAAATTACTTGCAACAAAAAAGACAGTTTCTAACATGGTTGTCTGTGAGGCAAAGAAACTGTAGAACTGACAGTTTATATTCTACTCTAGGAATAAATCTGAAGCCATGTGGGGAGTTAAAATGATAAAAAATGGTATGCTGCCAGTCTACAATTTAGCATAGATTGGCATTCTATAAATTTAAAATGTAAACACAAATTAAGAAATAACTTCAGACCTAGAGGAAGTTCTAGACAAGTGCCTTGTGATCGAAAAACACTTTCACAGAAGGCAGATCTATAAAATTCTGCTACAGCTGTCATTACATTTGAAACAAAATATTTAGATTCAAAACTACTGACCAAATTTGCCTACTTAGCTTCAAGTCAATGTTTACGTATGTTCGTACATATATAGAATTAATAGATCTTACAATGTCATAAAAGGAACAGAACATCAGAGACTACTCCAGCAGCATTGGAATTTCATAAATCACACTAAAATGCTCCATTCCGCTCTAATTGCACATTTCTATGTCCAGATACTCTGAAGTACCTGACATTCAGCTTTTCATGTGGTTCACGTGATACCAGTTTTCTTGGAGGTCCAGTACTGTATTCTCATGTTTGGTTCTTTATTATTGTATAACGTCATTCGTCCCAGAAAATTTGCACTTTAAACTGAAAGAGGTTGAAAGTAGCCATTAGCGCGGAATGAAACACTTCGTTTCAAATAAACCTACTGCCTCATTGTTGTTGTGGTCTTCAGTCCTGAGACTGGTTTGATGCAGCTCTCCATGCTACTCTGTCCTGTGCAAGCTGCATCATCTACCAGTACCTACTGCAACCTACATCCTTCTGAATGTGCTTGGTGTATTCATCTCTTGGTCTCCCTCTAAGATTTTTACCCTCCACGCTGCCCTCCAGTACTAAATTGGTGATCCCTTGATGCCTCAGAACATGTCCTACCAACCGATCCCTTCTAGTCAAGTTGTGCCACAAACTTCTCTTCTCCCCAATCCTATTCAACACCTCTTCTGCCTCAGCAGAAAAAAAATTAACTGAAGCAAATTTCTTTATAAAACAGACAAAAATAGCTTCATTAAGATATTAATGGTTGATTGCTAATAACGTGGAAATAATATAAAATCAGAAAATTGAAACTACTAACTTAATTTGGTCTTTCATGGTTATGAGAATGTATATTAATTCACTTGATGGCTCCCGGCCACAGAAATCTGTTTTGTTTTCATTTGACGTGGGAGCTGTAAACGAAGACACGAAACATATACACGGCCACAGGTCACATGGGGAAGGCCCCCCCACTATAACTCAGCTTGCTCTGCTCATGTGCAAATCTGGCAGCTAGGGCGCGCCAGGAAAATTTTTCCGGGTAGCTTCTGGCTACTTGCTGCTACTGCTCATACACCAACCAACCACGCTCGCAAGTAGGCAGAAGCGGGAGGAAGGCACTGCTCATGCACGAATTCAGCTCTGCGCATGCGCACGAGCCCGCTGGCAACTGCTGATACGAACCTAATGCTTCTAGATTCTCTGTTACCCAGATGATGGCATTCTATTTGTCAGCGGATTGTACATTTGAATTTATGATGTGAAGAGAGCAACTTTGTTTGAAAACTGATATTGATTTTTGTCTTTTAAATTGTCATGCAGTTTTTTACTGAACTATGTGCAGTAGAACATTCCCTGTACGTAAATACTGCCAAGATTAGAAACATACGGATATTGAAAGAGATGTAGACACTGGCACATTAGGTGTGAGGAATAGCAGAATCGACAAGTTGCGAGACTCTTTTAAGACTTCAGAGAAATGTTCACTTGTTTTGGGTCACCACCAGCCTTCTCTGCATAAAGTACCATGTTCCTCGGCTTTGGCATTCTGTGGTGTCTTAACTGTGTTGCATTTTTAGTTTGATGTTCACTGTGTGTGTCCTCTGTGCTTCGTATATGAAAGCAGAAAAACATGATAAATTCAGTACTGTATGCTAAAGAGTTCAGTCTCATTTGACAGCAAGGGAAAGTGTGAATCATGGCACAGTGTGTCTGCAAGGAATGTGTGAATAATAGATGTCAGGATTTATACTGTTCATTGCTTGCATTATTTTGAAGCAGTAGATGTAAGGGAATATTTGAAGTATTTTAGGGCAAAATGAAATAGTGTTTATCCTATAGCTAATATTATTCCTTAACAATAGTAAAATTTATTGTTCACTACATTGATAAATTGGGCTCAACTTTATTGCAGTGTGCATTCTTCTACATCTACATCTATACTCCGCGAGCCAACTTACGGTGTGTGGCGGAGGGTACTTATTGTACCACTATCTGATCCCCCCTTCCCTGTTCCATTCACGAATTGTGCGTGGGAAGAACGACTGCTTGTAAGTCTCCATATTTGCTATAATTTCTCGGATCTTTTCGTTGTGATCATTACGCGAGATATATGTGGGCGGTAGTAATATGTTGCCCATCTCTTCCCGGAATGTGCTCTCTCGTAATTTCGATAATAAACCTCTCCGTATTGCGTAACGCCTTTCTTGAAGTGTCCGCCACTGGAGCTTGTTCAGCATCTCCGTAACGCTCTCGCGCTGACTAAATGTCCCCATGACGAATCGCGCTGCTTTTCGCTGGATCATGTCTATCTCTTCTATTAATCCAACCTGGTAAGGGTCCCATACTGATGAGCAATACTCAAGAATCGGACGAACAAGCGTTTTGTAAGCTACTTCTTTCATCGATGAGTCACATTTTCTTAGAATTCTTCCTATGAATCTCAACCTGGCGCCTGCTTTTCCCACTATTTGTTTTATGTGATCATTCTTTTGTTAACGTTTATTTTATTAGTTAATAAATTTGTTTGTAACTAAACTAATTCTATGCAATTAATGTATATTCGGTGTAATTACTGTAATATTGGGTAACTGCATGCATTGTGATGATACTGCTTTGGTCCGTGTTGCTGATATACACTGATAAGAACAACAAGGCACTGATGTATGCATGTAGTTGTCCAAAAGTAAACAAATTAACAGGAGACATTCATAAAATTCCTGTTACCCAAAAGATGTATTTTCTTCCAAATGGTTTTCTTCTTAATTAAGAATGACTTGTCCTGCAGAAAGAGTGCAGTTCATTGAAATGCTCTGGAAAAAAATAACTATTGCAACAGCACTTTTGCATATATCCTTCCCATTAATGATAGGGTAAAATGAGGATTTGTTTGAGCAATTTTATGCCTCTCTTGGTCCTGTCTTTGATTTCTGAGTTTGAGTTTATTTCTAATTGACCATACCACTAACATAGCAGATGTAGCTGGGATGGGCTAGGACCTTGACCTTTCTGTTGGTTGCATTTTTTCCCCAGTCTGTTGCAATAATTTTATCAAGATAATCATGCAGAGAAATTTAGTTTGAAAGAGTGCTAGATTGAAAACCTAAAAGTACCAGGCTTTCTCAGATGGCACTTTTTTCACCTATAATGATTATTTTATTAATGTGAAGAATGAAAAGTTACACTTTGCCTCAGAGTTGATGGTGAACTGGTTTCTTATGAGCTGCTTTGAAGACAGGAAAAAAGCAAGGGCATACCACTTTCAGTATTACAATGTCTAGTAAAGCATGGAAGTGTTCAGGGCATCTTTCGCTTGGTCACTAAGAGGCAAAACATGTTAATATTGAAATGGGACAATTTCTCAGTCATTGTAGTGTATGCAATTGGCGAGTAACATTTGGCCTCTGATAACCCTTTGTTAACTGAACTTAAACACACGTGTAGGTCACAAAATCCCCCACCCCCCTGCCCCCACCCCCCACACACACACACACACACACACAATCCTTTTCATAATGTTACATTCCATACTGGATTTACCATTTTTTTACTATTATTTCCTTCAGTTGTATAGCCATTTGTTATAGCTTAGTCTGAAGTTAAATTGTATATGATTTGTGTAATTGTGATGTAAATTATCTATTGCAGGAGCAATAGAGAAGCAGAAGTTAGTATATATCCTCAACAGAGATGCTGAGGCAAGGCTTACCATTTCTTCACCACTGGAAGCCCACAAAAGTAACACTTTAGTTTACCACATGGTTGGAGTGGATGTTGGTTTTGAAAATCCAATGTTTGCTTGTTTGGAAATTGATTATGAGGTATGTACTGTAAATTCTAACCAGCCTATAAAGTTAAAGCTAGTTACATGTCACTATCTGCCTCTAATTGGTTCTTTGATATGCACTGTTGGATTAATTTTTTTCTTAATAAAGGTTCGTTTGAGCAGTTGCCAGCGGGCTCGTGCGCATGCGCAGAGCTGAATTAGTGTATGAGCAGTGCCTTCCTCCTGCTTCTGGCTACTTGAAGTGTGGCTGTTTGTTGTATGAGCAGTAGCAGCAAGTAGCCAGAAGCTACCCGGATAAATTTTTCTGGCGCGGTCAAGCTGCCAGATTCACGCATGCACAGAGCAAGCTGAGTTATAGTGGGGGAGGGGGGGGTCCTTCCCCACGTGACCCATGTATATGTTTCGTGTCTTTGTAATATTGCTGGTCTCTTCGGTTACAGCTCCCATGTGAAATGAAATCAAATCAGATTCCTGTGGCCGGGACCCATCAAGTGAATTAATATACATTCTCATAATCATGAAAGACGAAAATAAGTTGGTAGTTTCAATTTTCTGATTTATATTATTTTCACGTTATTAGCAATCAACCATTAATGTCTTAATGAAGCTATTTCTGTCTGTTTTATAGAGAAATTTGCTTCTATTAATTTTTTCCTGCTGAGGCAGTTAGTTTATTTGAAACAAAGTGTTTCATTCTGCACTATTGGATACTTTCAACCTCGTTCAATTTAAAGTGCAAATTTTCATTTTCTGGGATGAATGACATTATACCATAATAAAGAACCAAACACAAGAATACAGTACTGGACCTCCAAGAGAATTGGTATCACGAAAACCACATGAAAAGCTGAATATCAGGTACTTCAGAGTGCATTTCGACATAAAAATGTTCATTAGAGCAGAATGAAGCATTTATAGTATGGTTTATGAAATTCTAATGCTGCTAGAGTAGTATCTGATGTCGTGTTCCTTTTATGACACTGAAAGATATCTTAATGCTATATACGTACGAACATACGTCCACATCAACTTGAAACTAAGTAGGCAAATTTGGTCAGTAGTTTTGAACTAAATATTTTGTTTCAAATGTAATGACAGCTGTAGCAGAATTTTATAGATCTGCCTTCTGTGAAAGTGTTTTTCGACCACAAGGCACTTGTCTAGTACTTCCTGTAGGCCTGAAGTTATTTCTTAATTTGTTTTTACATCTTAAATTTATAGAATGCCAATTTATACTAAATTGTAGACTGGCAGCATACCGTGTTTTATCATTTTAACTCCCCACATGGCTTCAGATTTATTCCTAGAGTAGAATATAAACTGTCAGTTGTACAGTTCCTTTGCCTCACAGACAACCTTGTTAATTATTTACACATTTTGAAATAGTCATGAAATTTGTCCTTTATTCCGGTGTAAAAAAAAAGTTATCGTACTTAAGAGTTGTGGAGTCTAATTTTGAAATGATATTTTGCCAAGAAGTGCTTCCTTATTTGATCCTTTATCGGGGTGGGATATGATAAAACAATTTCTCTAAGTACAATTCAGTATGTCCTCTCAACAACATGCCGCAGGGCTGCCAATGGTCATGTGACGCCCCACCACGCACGAAATTCCACCAGAAAAGTGCATGCACGGTACAGCCTGTTGTCTGGTGCTGTCTGGTAACTGCTCAAACGAACCTTTTGAAGTGGAGCTCCTCCACACCCACACCAGTATGATGTCCAACACAATAGGTCTACTGCCATCTCTGCATGAGGGTTAGTTTTCACTAAATTGAGGTCTCGCAGGATATGGATACTGTGATGTTTGTGTACATCTGGTTAAGGTTAACCATCAACACACGCTCATCTGGAAATTGATTGGGTTGAACGAAGGGTAGTGGTTTGAAGGGCAGAGGGGAAAAATGTGCCAAGGCAAGAGCCAAAGGAAAAAGCCTCTGCAATAGTTGGGTTGGGTTGTAATAGCAGCAGTGGTTTTCTTGATGCCCGTGACAGGTCACGCAAGGCTAGGCTGTGCCAGGTTTGATTTTTCTTCCCCATACACTTCGTATACGCTGTGGAAAATGCCAAGAATTTTAAATTGTTTTAGTTTTCAGTTGTGATTTTTGGCTGGTAGGAACTGATACACAAAGAATTTTGCTTTAGCTTGCTACTGCTGCAATAAAACTTCAGTTGCAAAGGAAATGACATTTACAGTAACAAAATACAGTTTGTCTGATGACAGCGAAATGTTCCAAAGACCATGCAATACCTTGTAATGACAAACTGCTTTTGATGTGTTGTGTTGTCATAGTTTCGATGAGTGTGATGTCACATCTGTTTAATTTCTAACAGGTCATGGAAAAATATTGCAAATGGTGGTTTGAGAAGTGTTAATTGCAAAGGAAATTTCTTTCTATGCAAAATTAATTACGTTAAGTGTGAGAATGTATGATAAATTTCGTAAATTATAGTGTGTTAGACTCGTATTGAAAACTTAATACTGAGGACCAGCCACTAGAAAAATGTCATGCTAAAAAAGATCCGCCATTTATGCCATAATTTAAAATTTTACTGGCACATTTGTGTTGGGTATATCTTAAAAGCGTAACACATGCTAATAAAAAGGCCAAGTTCAAAGGTTGATTTTTCATATTTGTTAGTTCTTTCATAGATTACAAATTGTGTCATAACAATGGCAAAATGTGTAATTATTCTTAAAAAAAAGTGTCAAGAGTTCTTGATCAGTTTCACAGGTAATTGTCTTTTATGTGGAAAAGTAGGTTCTTGATGGAATATGAATTCAGCCAGGTAAATCAAGAAATGTCAGATGCACAGCAGTGAAATTTATAATTGTGCTAGTCACAAATATTCAGCTGCTGCAATTTAAGCTTTGCTCTTTTGATCCTGCCTAACCACACATTAGGGAAACCACAGCAAGAACTTTCTGACAACTACTATTATATGTGAAAGTTTAGCTTTTCTTGTAGCCGTATGGTACGCATATTAATTTCAACCATTAGCTTTTTCTATTTCTGTGCTAATATCTGCAGTCATTGGCTGGTGAGGCCACGTAACATATCCTGATTTCGGTGCTGCAGAAGCTGTCTTGCTGTGTTTGGTGGAAACTTTGTTTGTGCTTTCATATTACAAAAATTTGCAGCGCAAATGCTGCTGCACATCAAAGATACTCACAAATCGTGTTTCTCGTAAAGTGTCAGAAGTTCTGTGCTGGTGCATAAAACTTTAATTATTCAAAGGGTGAAGTATATTGTCACGTAAGTTTTTCACCTGGGAAAAAGTGTATTTTAAACTGGGAAATTCAGGAATTCTTCCATGTCAAAGTATATGCTCTGATATACCTGTCACCGTTTTGTATCTCACTGTTGGTGATATGTGAATCTGACTTCCCTTCGTTGTGTAATTTCTGCAATATTTTATTTCCTAATACTGCAACTTACATCCAGCTTTGATAAATGCATTTGTTTTACAGGAAGCAGATACGGACCCAACAGGGGAAGCAGCCCATAAGACACAACAGACACTGACCTTTTATGAACTGGATTTAGGTCTTAATCATGTGGTTAGAAAGTACAGTGAACCCTTAGAAGAACATGCCAATTTTTTAGTTTCTGTTCCTGGTGGCAATGATGGTCCAAGTGGAGTTCTTATATGCTCGGAGAACTATCTTACTTACAAGAATTTGGGAGATCAGCATGACATAAGATGTCCTATTCCACGCCGCAGGGTAAGTTGGCAGTATTTGAGTGATTGTTAGGGTATTATTTTTTAAAGTTAATGTCATTGAATGCTCTTGGTAAGTGAAAGTTCTGGTAGAATGTGTATTACCTAGGAATCAAGGTTAGTTTGCTGCACAATAAATGGATTGAGTCAACAGTAACATAAGCTGGAAAACCTTGCATGCTTTAGTTTAGCTTGAAAAAGTTTGTCTAAAAGCTACCAAAGATTTCTTATTTATGTGCCTGTTGAGGATTAGTATTGATAGGTGTGATTAATATAAAAATTTTTGCTGTGCTTAAATTTTTGCACTGGGTATCTCCAACACTTAAATTATTGAGTGTTGGTCGTAAGCAGTGCAATATTACATGGAGGTTATTGCATCGTTCATGTGAGATTTGTATCTCATGTGTTGGTTTAGGCTTCCTACACAAGATTTTTTGAAGTCTCTGTATTTCTAGTTTGATCTAACATCTCTGGAAATTGTTAAATACCTATGAAGTTGTTGTTACCAATAATATTGAATTTGTGTCCGCCCACGGTAGCAGAGTGGTCAGCGTGACAGAATGTTAATCCTAAGGGCCCAGGTTCGGTACCTGGCTGGGTTGGAGATTTTCTCCATTCAGGAACTGTGTGATGTGTTGTCCTAATTGTCATATTTTTTCATCCCCTTCGACACGCAAGTCGCTTGCACCCGGCGAACGGTCTACCTGGCAGAAGGCTCTAGTCACGCGACTTTTTTTTTATTGAATTTGTGAAAACTACAGCCCCCTCTGTTACTGTGAAGGTCATTCCCTAATGTCTTAACAGGTGTCCTATCCCCCTGTCCCTTCTTATCAGTGTTTTCCATTTATTCCTTTCCTCGGATTCTGTGCAGAACCTCCTCATTTACCTTATCAGCCCACCAAATTTTAAACATTAGTCTATACCACCACATCTCAAATGCTTTGTTTCTTTACAGTTCCAGTTTCCCCACAGTCCATGTTTCACTATCATATAATGCTGTGCTCCAAACGTACATTCTCAGCAATTTATTCCACAAATTAAGGCCAATGTTTGATATTAGATTTCTTATGTCCAGGAGTGCCCTTTTTGCTAGTGCTAGTTTGTTTTAGATGCCCTCCATGCCCAGTCTGTCATGGGTTATTTTTCTGCCTAGGTAACAGAATTCCTCAACTTCTGCTACTTCATGACCATTGATCCTGATGGTTTCTCATTGTTTACATTTCTCTACTTTGTAATTCTTCCTTTCACTGAGGATAGTAAATTTTATTAGTGAATCCTTTATCATTGATATCTTTTCACCTTGAATTTTAATTCTAGTCTTGAACCTTCCTTTTACTTCTGTCATTGCTTCTTTAATATAGAGATAGAACAGTAGGGGTGGAAGATTACATCCCCGTCTTAGACTCTTTAGTCAGAGCATTTCATTCTTGGTCTTCAGTCTTATTCCCTGTTGGCTCTTGTACGTGTTGTTAATTACCAGTCTCTCCCTCAAGCTTACCCCTACTTTTCTCAGAATTTTGAACGACTTTGCAGAATTTTACATTGTCAAATGCTTTTTTTTTTTTCAGGTAGACAAATCCTATCAATGTGTCTTGATTTTTCTGTAGTCTTGCTTCCATTATCAAGTGCATTGTCAGAACTGCCTCTGATGCCTTTACCTTTCCTAAAGCCAAACTGATTTGTCATTTAACAAATTCTCATTTTTTTCCCATTCTTATGTACATTATTCTTGTCAGCATCGTGGGTGCACGACCTATTATGCTGATTAAGTGGTAATTTTCCCACTTGTCAGTTCTTGCTGTAGTTGAAATTGTGTGGATGATATTTTTCTGAAAGATGATACTTCAGCAGACTCCTTTATTCTACACACCAAGGTGAAACACTGCTTTGTGTGTTCTTAAGTCTTTCAAAGCCCTTTTAAAAATGTTAGGTGACTACAAATCCATAAGAATTGGCAGGAAAACAATTGTTAGGGCGTCATAAATGGTGTTGTGTGCTATTAATACAATGTGGGACACAATGGACTCCATAGTTTGTCAATGAAGAGCATGCAGGTGCAGTAGTGGAGTGGGAGTAGTGGCGTTAGGTGGTGCAAATGATGCCTTTACAGTAGTCACCATGCTGTGGTTGTAGAAACGTTCTTTAAAAACAATGATAGTGCGGTGACAACAGAGGGCTTTTTGTGGGTGGTTTGGTTTGAATTGTCATGACAGTGTCCTTGATGCTAAAACCATTAGGAAATGGTACAGTTCCTAGAAAACAAGCTGGCCAGACTAAAAGTGTGAGGACACGTGAAAACATCGTGGCAGTGAGAGCATCCATTGAACAGTCTCCCATCGCGCCCTATGTGGAAACATGCAGCTGCTCTGGGAATATTATCCAGGACAGTAAGACGACTTTTACACTCTGACCTTCACTTACACCCCTATAAGTTGGTTGTTTTAGAATTTAGTCCAAAAGACTGGGTGAAATGTACAGATGCTTGCAAAGCAATCTTACACTAATTGGATCAAAAACATCAGCAAAATTTTTGTTACTGGGCGACTAAAAACCCTCGTGAACTTCACCAAAGACCACTGCACAGGCCCATAGTGACAGTTTGGGGCACTGTCTCCTCCATAGGCGTTAATGAGCCGTACTTTGACTGTCGACGTGCAGCTCTTACTTTGAACTCTATGCGCTATTGTGAGATGCTGGAGAAATATTTACCTCCTGAAATAGAGTATGGTGAGGAATGACATGGGGCCATTTGGTTTCAACAGGATGCTGCCATGGCTCATACTGCCTTGTCATTCACACCACATTATGCCAGAACAGTTTCCTGGCTGCCTGATCTGAAGAGGGGATATCCCATCGTCCCCTTGCTCCACAAATTTGAGCCCCTGTGATTTTTGTTCTTTGGGGGCACCTCAGAGCAGGGGTTGACAAAGTTCAACCAAGGACTTAGGAAGGAAGCTCTTAAGAGGGCAATTAACAGATGTCATCGCTGGAATAATGCACGATATGCTGAGAAGACTTTTAGAAAACTTTTCTGAACAGCTCATTATGTGCATTGCTAGTCAAGGTAGTCACCTGTATGATATAATTTTCAGAACCTAATGAAAATAAAATGGCATTGAATGTAGTTTTCAGAAATAAAAAAATTATATTTATTGGTTTTTTATAATTCACATGTCAAACCAGGGTGTTCAATTCTGCTCCACTTTGTATCTCAGGGAAACGGTGCTTACCATGCTTAAGTGTTCGTCATATCCAAAAACCTTGTGTAAGATTTATATGATGTGAAATGATTTTAGTTAGAAGACCTTTAAATTATGAATTGAATGTACAGTCAGATTTGCTGCTTTTTGATTTATGTAAATTGACATGTTGATCATTAATAATTGTGGCTCACGTGGGAAATAGGTCATTAATTGGTGTGTGCAAAGGAAAAATGTAATAAAGTTAATGTTAAGAACTGAATTTCTGTCATTTCCTTAACAAAATGACCTAGTTTTTTGCTTTCTTTTTACAGAATGATTTAGATGATCCCGAACGAGGAATGATTTTTGTGTGTTCTGCAACACACAAGACAAAATCAATGTTCTTTTTCTTGGCTCAGACAGAACAAGGAGACATATTCAAAATAACTTTAGAAACTGATGAAGATATGGTTACAGAAATAAAACTGAAATACTTTGATACTGTACCTGTGGCTACTGCCATGTGTGTTATGAAAACTGGATTTCTCTTTGTTGCTTCAGAATTTGGCAATCAGTAAGTAAAGAGCTTTCAGTATTAGTATGTTTGGTTGTAGTCTCTATGTATTTCCGAGGATGACAAGTACTCTTGCAAGGGGGACTGACTGTCTGAAATGGAACCGTAAGGTTCTATGGAAGAAATGTCAGGGTTGCCCTGTGTGCAAAGATTATGAGAGCTGAGGATTTTTCAAGCCACAAATGTATTAAGTTAAAATACTAGAGGTAGATACTGAAGTAACAACATAAGGTTACTTGGTCCGCAATGCAGGCAACTTACGGGAATAATAAGTTAGAATATTATTCAAAAGGCAGCACAGTTTTGATATGATTACCTGTTACAAACTGGGAAAAGGCCTACTGCATCCAAGTTATGAGAGAGAGCTGCTTCTAGAATATTCTACATAGGGTTATCTCCATCAGACTTGTAGATGAAAATAAAAACAACTTAAGGAGACAGTGTAGCATGTGACTGCTGTAGACCATACAGGACGAATGTCCTGATAGTATCCTCAGGGTGCATGACACGGGAGATTGGGAAAAACCTTGGAATTTTTTCATCCGGGAAAAACCATGAACAACAGCGTGCTCATACAAGTGTCTGCCAACAGCAAAATATGTCAAAGGCTTTAGGAACACTACGCAATGTTTCGTAACAACAAATTTCCTCCGATGAGCATGTTGTCACTACTGTTTACATCAGATTCGTTTGAGCGGTTGCAATCAAGCTTATGCACATGTTCAGTTGAGTCGCGTATGAGTAGTACCTTGTCCCATTTCTGGCTACAGAAGTGTGGCAGTTAGCTGTATAAACAATAGGAGCAAGCAGCCAAATGCTATCTGAAAAAAATTTACTGGTGCGCCCAAGCTGCCATATTCACGTACGCACATCAGGCAAGGAACTGGGGGTAGGGGCAAACTGAGGTATCTGCCCCAGGCGACCGTTTCGAGGGGGGGCAATTCATATTATTGAGGAAAAAGACCCCGTTTCACAAATCGCCCAGCATCCAGTGTTCGTTGGTATATTGATTACTCATATGAATTTGATCGCATCCCTGTGGTTTTTTAACAAATTCTGAGTTGACTTTTGAATGCGTGCATAGTGTATGCGATGTGTCTGCCAGGGGCCCTATTCCGTATCGTTCATACCGATTGGTGTAGTAGGTTAGCCTCAGTACTGATGTCATTTTTTGTTTTTTTATCGAAATATCCTATTCAGTAAGCTATTGGGACTTGGTACCGAATGGTCTTTCCACTAATCTTACGACAATTGTACTGAGAGGTTTTGGATTTTGGTCTGTCCCTTTCGGTCAGTGAGCTGTGGTTTACATACAACTTTAATTTGTTATTTTTAGTATATTTAGCAGTTTTAGCTTTGAATTTAGTGATTGTGTTACTAAAGAATCATCAGAGGATGCATCCGGTTGGAAAGTGAGTTCATAATAGACTATTTTTCTTTGTCATAAATATGGTTAGGCTAGGTTGCTACTGTGAATGATTACATCCAAAAGAAATATTTTCAGTCAATATTCTCTCAAAATATGTTTTATTTTTATGCAAATAAGAGTTTAAAGATCATTAAATATCAAGACATCAGCTCTGCTTACGTATATTACAAGAGTGTAAACTGACGTTACTAGTGGCTTTGTGTACTTTTCCCACAAATGGGTTAGTTAGTAATTATTGAAACGTGTTTACAACTTTCAAGTACTGTATTTACTCGAATCTAAGCCGCACCTGAAAAATGATACTTGGCTTCCACCTTTTTTTTATTTATTTACTGGCGCAGAATTTTGGCACCAGTATTTATCTTTGTGCTTGCAAAGCATGCCTGTGTAGCGTTACATATATTCGACGGCAGAAGTTAGTTGTACCGGCACCTACCAACATTTTTCAGAACTTCCGCTTACTTTGCACTAATTCTAAGCCGCAGGTGGTTTTTTGGATTACAAAAACCGGAAAAAAAAGTGCGGCTTAGATTCGAGTAAATACGGTAACAACGGAAAGCAATTATGTGAAGCCTGATATTGGGAACCTTCCAAACTGTCATGCATTTGTGAGTTACGCAGCACCGTTTGTCAACGGTCAACTTAGGTTCCTTTACACAGTACTAAAAGAATTGAGCTCTTTTTGTCTGTTTGGCATGGCCAAGTGGTTAGCACGCGGGAATGCAAAACGGACTCAGGATGGATGGGATGCAAAAAAAAAAAATATTTTCTTTCTTTCTTTCTTTCTTCTTCTTCCCCCTCCCTCTTAACATATTCAACATGTTCTGAGACATTGATATTCGTGCAAGTTATGGTCAAAAATAGTACAAATGTACAGAGATTGGACAAAAATTGGAAACCCCTAGACATGCATACACCATTGTGGTTTCAAGAGTCACTGGATCAGAAGATTTATACTGCATACAGGGAAAGTGGAAAATCATCCACCTAGCCACAATGCGGACCAATAGTGACAAAATGAAAACTACTACTTGACTCACTGCAGAACTGAATGTTGCACTCTCGAACCCTGTCAACGCCAAACAACACTACTGAGCTCTATAAGCAGGGAATCTCGGGATGAGCTGGAATTGCAAAAGCACTCATCACTGATGCAAATCCCTGTAACAGAAAAATGTAGTGGTGAGGCAATAAAACCTGGTCTATGGTGAAATGGAAGAAAATTGTTTGGTTGAATGAGTATTGTTGCACTCTGTTCAGAACATCTGGTTTCTTCCCAAGAGTGAAATGTGGATGGGGTTGATGGTGGTTGGGGCAGCCATATTGTGGCATTCCATCAGTACTCTTCAAGGTCGCATTACTGCCTATGATTGTGTAATCATTTTGGCTGTTCAGGTCTATCCCATGCTACAGTGTTTGTTCCCCAATGGTGATGTGTTCAAAGATAACAGGGCCCCTGTTCGCAAAGCTCACATCATCCATGACGAGTTTGTTAGCACAAGGATGAGTTGTGGCATCTTCCCTGGCCACAGGTCACCAGATCTCAGTATTGTAGCTTTATGGTCCACTTTGAAGGGAGTATTGTGACCACTACATGAAATTGCCACCATTTTGCAGGAAGAATGGTAAAAGATTACGTTGAAAACTGGGATGACTAAAAGCAGTTTTTGATTGCCCGCGGCATTCCAGCCGCATATTAAGTGTGGTAATGTGTTGCGCTTTTCGATGTTTTCATATTTTTAATTGAGACCTATGTGTACACAAATTAGGAAGTCAATATTAATTTGAAAAAGTACATTATATTTCACCATCACGTGATATTTTGAAGCGATGGAATTTTGGTTTTTGTGAGATTTTAACTTTTTGCAATTTGTGACTTAAACTATTCAAAATGTATACAGTCTTATTTTTTTGGTCTGAAAATTTTCTTACAGTTATTTGTACCAGATTGCACACTTAGGTGATGACGATGATGAGCCAGAATTTAGCTCTGCAATGCCATTGGAAGAAGGAGACACATTTTTCTTTGCACCAAGACATTTGAGGAACTTGGTGCTGGTTGATGAACTTGATTCTTTGTCCCCTATAATGGCTTGTCAGGTAGCAGATTTGGGTGAGTTTCCTTTGTTTTACACTGTAATAAGTATTTGGTTTACATAAGTTTATAGTTCCTTATGATGAAACCAACCGTTGCAAGGGGGACTGCAATTCTGTGTAACCTGTAAGGGTTGTGTAGAAATGCAGGGTTGCCCTGTGTGCAGAGATTATGAGAGCTGAGGGAAATTAATTTCATTTATAAGTAACGTTAATGTGAATGTTTGTAGTTTCAGTGCTATTTTTGTCTCAACAGCAAATGAAGATACACCACAGTTATACATGCTTTGTGGCAGAGGACCTCGCTCTACTGTTAGGGTCCTTAGACATGGACTGGAAGTGTCAGAGATGGCAGTTTCAGAACTTCCAGGCAACCCCAATGCTGTTTGGACAGTGAAACGAAGAGTTGATGGTGAGCATTTATCTTGTAAAGCATTAATATCACAAGGTTGTAAGGCTTTGTAATCCCATCATTAGAATGTATCGGTTGTTGGAAATAGTGTTTAAACCTCATATTCTAGTCTGTCAGTTTGGACATTAAATGTGCAAGTTAATGCTAAGATGGTTACTACTTAAACCAAGTCTCACTCATGCCCTGTTTTTTAAGGCCTTCATAAGTTTGAGAATTTTTCAGCCTTTTCAACCAGAGAATGTTTACAAATCCATCTTTCTCGCCTTCCTGCCATTCTGTTAATGATACGCAGCTCTTAGCCATTCTGGTCAGGCTTGTACCTATGGTTCTTCGCTATACCCTTCATTTTAAGGAAATTGCCTCAAACTTTTTCCCACTGTCATGCTTCTGTATCTGTGTTTTGCTAAAGAGATTATCTCCTAATTTTTTTAAAATAAAGACTGGTTAAGCTGAATAATCACCCAACTATTCCTGATTATACATAGAGGCAGAATTAGAGAGGAATACGACATCAGAGGAATGTTGAAACCTGTTATTTAAATTAATGAAGAGGGATAAATATTGCCCAGAGTATTGATACTTCAGCTCAAAAGTTATTAAAAGATAAGAAGTGAATAAAATTGTTTAAGCAACAAGTAGTGAAGTATTGCGAAATAAAGATCAGTAATTAATAAGAGGTGTAATTTGGTCTGACAGCAAATTTTCCAGCCAATTTTAGTTCGGTCTAAGACAAAAGATCATTTTTTTCTCCATTTCATCAAAGTCCTGAGTTTTATTCTGGAGTGAGAAGAGAAAATGTGAGTGCTGCTTGAACTTTGGTTTTTGGTAGTAGCAGGCGCACACATTAGTTTCTGAGGTATCTATTTTGACAATGAAAATAAGTTGGTGATTAATTTTTAGTTAGTAGTTCAGATTCTTTACCATATAATTGGCCAATGTATGTTGCTTTACTTACGTATTGGTTCTCACCATTATTATTTCAAAAAATATATATTAAGTTAATATGTTAAATTATGTATTTTGGAATTCTGAGCTTAATAATAGACAGACTGGTGAAATTGATAAAATCTATCAAACACCAGTTGATTTTTCTTTCAGGCGGCCTCACTGGGTAGAACTGAAGAATATGGCAAGCTTCTGAATAAGGTGAGAACTAATAGGGTAAAATAATTGTATTATTCAATTCTTAAACTGGGTCCATGAGAGTGGGCAATCCAGACAATGAGCATATACCCATTAAGGCAAAAGTTTCATTCTGTAACAAACATTCATATCCAGATAAATATTTTGAATAATATTAACCAGTCAAAATAGAACAGTTTTCAATAGTTTTTTCGAGTGAGAATTGGCATTCACAAGCATTGTGATGATAATGCTTTGGTCCGTGTTGCTGACAAGCACTGATAATAAAACAAGGCACTGATTTATGCTTGTGGCTGCTAAATGTTTATTCTTTTACACCCAGTTTAGCTTGGACATTGATTTGATTGTGCCAGTCAAAACTTTAAATTATTAAAAAGTCATTGTTGGACAAAGCCATATTTGACACAACTAGTTTGCCCTAAATGGACCATCTTCATGAATATTGTGACATCGCAACCATATGCACAACAACCCACAACCACTATCAAGCATGCTGCAAACCAAAATCTCAACAACCATAAATCAGAAGCACTTACAGCACACAATAAATCTTTGGGGAAGCACGTGACAATGCGGAGTATTTTGGGTTGTTGACACTAGATTACTATGCCATAATACACCAGAAAATAGTCTTTTTATGGCCTAAACTGGTTGTGTAATAATTAAATACATGTGTGCAGCCATGATTTTTAACTGTTTTAACAGGCTGTACACCACCACCTGAAAAACATGTAAAACTTGAAAAGTTGCTGTTAGGAGTACTCATGGTTCCAGAATGAAACTTCTGCAGTGCAGTGTGTTATGAAATAGCCTTCTTGAAAAGTAAAATTTGCTGGACTGGATGGGACTAGTTCTGGACTTTTAGTTTTGCCTTGTCCTGCAGGTTAATTCCATAGGAATATTTTGCTGCTAATTCTAGCAGAATTTTTCATCATCTGTGTAATTAAGACTTCGGTCCTGTCACTGCATCATTCATGCTGGATGTTGTTACAAATTCAGTCCCAATGGGAATACATGTCCAGAAGAGTATAGTGCATTGTGGTGAGTCTTAATGCCAAAATTAAATAGAACGTACTTCATCCAACTTCCCATTTGTGTAAAGGCAGTGGGTAAAATTCAGGTGTTTGTAGTAGAGTACTGAATAGTTACTCTGTACATTGGCTGTTCCTGCAACAGGTTAGGGCAAAAGACTGTGACATTAGACTTAACAAAATACAGATATGTGTGAACCCTTCCTGGTAATGTCCATATAAATTCTGTTTTTAGAATTGATCTATCCTATGCATTATGTTAATTATTGCAAGTAATATGTGACCACATATGCTGAGCTCAAACATAATGAGGTATCTTGAACAGAATGACCTCATTGCAAACTGGCATAGGTTTTGAAAACATCAATCATATGAAACCCAGCTGTCACATGATGTGCTGAAAACTTTGGATCAAGACAACCATGTACTGCTGTATTATTTCTTGATTCCCAAACTCATTTGACTCAGAACTACTCCTATGTATATTGTTAAAAGCACTATCATATGGGGTATCAAGTCCATTTTTCACTGGATTGAGGATGTTTTGGTAGGGAGGATGCAGCCTGTTATCTTGAGTGGAGGGTCATCGTCAGATGCAGAATTAACTTTGGGTGTGCCCCGGGGAAGTGTTTTGGGACCCCTGCTGTTCATATTGTATATTGATGGCCTTGCAGACAGCATTAATCGTAATATCAGGCTTTTTGCAGATGAGTTATCTGTAATGAACTATCGGGAAGAAACTGTGTAAATATTCAGTCAGATCTTGATAAGATTTCAACATGGTGCAGACATGGCAACCTGCTCTAAATGTTCAGAAATTTAAAATTTTGCACTGCACAAAACGAAAAATGTAATATACTATGACTGTCACTGTTGGAATCGGCTAACTCCTACAAATGCCATGGTGTAACATTTTGTAGGGATATGAAATGGAATGATCACATAGGTTCAGTAGTGGTTAAAGCAATTGGTAGACTTTGGCAGTTTATTGGTAGAATACTGGGGAAGTGCAATCAGTCTACAAAGGAGATTGCTTACAAATCACTCATCTGACTGATTCTATGATATTACTCAAGTGTGTGGGACCTGTGCCAGATAGGATTAACAGGGGATGTTGAATGTATACAGGGAAGGGCAGCATGAATGGTCCCAGGCTTTTTAATCCATGGGTGTGACAGAGATACTGAACTGGAAGACTCCTGAAGATGCCCTAAACTATCCCAAGAAAGTCTATTAACAAAGTTTCAAGAACTGGCTTTAAATAACTAGGAATATACTAAAACCCCCTAAGTGTTGCTCACCAAGGGATCCTAAAGGTACTATTAGAATAGTTACTCCTCACACAGAGGCATTTGAAGGATCATTTTTCCTGTGTTCCATGTATACTGGAATGAGAAGAAACCCCAATAAAAGATTAGTAAAGGTAGCCAGGTGAAGAATGTACATAATATTGAAAAAGTTCTGTCAGATTTTCTAAAACATGCCGTGGTAACTACACAAATCACTCATGTACTGAAGCAGAACAACAAATTTTGTAGTGTTTACTTATGCAGGGCAAGATATGCATTGTATTAATTCTTCCAAGTAGTATTTTGTGTCCCCATTTTTCTTGATGTAAGCAATGTGTTTTTGAGAATTGTGCATATTCAGCACTTGATCCTGTATAACATGGTTGATACTGATTTACTGTGCCTGTAGTTTTATCTTAAAGTTTGGGAATTTGTGGAACTTTTGGATTCCAATAATTTAAAAGTATGCTGGAGAACAAATCTGAACGGCAAATAGCAGTCAGTGGTTAAATGAAACTCATAAATATTGTTAAAAATAGTTTCTGCCTGGCATGTATTTGTTCCATAATTCTGTGAAGATTTGGATTAAGAGGAGAATGAATTTGCTGCAGTAGACAAAGAATCTAGGACAGCACTTGCTTTTGAGCAGATACAGTTTTCTAAGGGCATTCATTTTCAGTATTCTGATGTGTTAAAGGTGCCTTTCTTACAAGGGAACCTCCCCATCGCACCCCCATCAGACTTAGTTATAAGTTGGCACAGTGGATAGGCCTTGATAAACTGAACACAGATCAATCGAGAAAACAGGAAGTAGTTGTGTGGAACTATGAAAAAAATAAGCAAAATATACAAACTAAGTAGTCCATGTGCAAGATAGGCAACATCTAGGAGAGTCCGAGCTCAGGAGCACCGTGGTCCCGTGGTTAGCGTGAGCAGCTGCGGAACGAGAGGTCCATGGTTCAAGTTTTCCCTCGAGTGAAAAATTTACTTCCTTTATTTTTCAAAGTTATGATCTGTCCGTTCGTTCATTGACGTCTGTTCACTGTAATAAGTTTAGTCTCTGTGTTTTGCGACCGCACCGCAAAAGCGTGCGATTAGTAGCCGAAAGGACGTGCCTCTCCAATGGAAACTGAAAACATTTGATTGCAAGGTCATAGGTCAACCGATTCCTCCACAGGAAAACACGTCTGATATATTCTATAAGACACTGGTGACGGCATGTGCGTCACATGACAGGAATATGTTGTTGACCCACCTAACTTGCACACTTGATGAATGGGTAAAAAGATTCTTCTACCTTGCCCGATTTAGGTTTTCTTGTCAATGTGATAATCACTCCCAAAAAAGTGTGAAAACATAAGAATTTGTCAAATAAACTGCAACAAATGAATGCAACAGTTTCACAGTTTTGCCTGTGCTCTGTCAAAACATGTTTTTAATGTTTTCAAATTTTTTTCGTGTGTTGACCGTCAAATCCTGCATATGTCCAAGCAAATCTGAGCACGTCATGGAATTTTGGAGAGCGAAGTTGTTTATGTGAGAGTGCCTGAACTTTGATAATTGTCTGAAAATAAAAAATTAAACGTTTCACCCGAGGGAAGACTTGAACCAAGGACCTCTCGTTCCGCAGCTGCACACACTAACCACAGGACCATGGCGCTCTTGGATTCAGACTCCCCTTAATGTTGTCTATCTTGCACATGGACTACTCAGTTCGTATATTTTGCTTATTTTTTTCATAGTTCCACACAACTACTTCCTGTTTTCTCGATTGATCTGTGTTCAGTTTTTCAAGGCCTGTCCACTGTCCCAACTTATAACTAATTCTGAGGGGGGGTGCGATGGGGAGGTTCCCTTGTTAGTAGAAACTGAGACTTAATTATTGTGTGGACTTTTTAATGTGGCAGTTTCAGGTACATATTTCCTGGACTGTTCTTTAAGATAAAAGTTGAGCCATTAAAAAAATGCTGTGTGTACTCTGCTTAGTTTTGTTACTCATTGTTTTCGTCCTTTGAAATGAGTGAAGAGACTAATCCTGATACAGCTTGTGGTTAAAGTAAGACTTCCAGGACATAAAGGCGGATCTGCTGTCCTACAGCCAGCCCTGTGAGAGGGAGGCAGAGCCTGTTCCCAGGCACTTTACTCCTCTCCCCATGGTGATACAAAAGCCATGTTGAAGTGTTAGTGCCTACACTACAGTCTTTCATATAAATTAGTGGTCATTAAAAGTTGTTAAGTCAGTGTTGTTCAATGATATAACTGCATTATACAGCAACACTAAAGCACTATTTAGGTAACTTTGCTGTGAATGTTGGGCACTCTGAGGTGTTCCTTTTAGTGGGATACTTGATCTCTGCTTACTTCCTATGTAATGAGCATAATTTCAGGGTATTTTAACTGCTTATAGCACTGTACAAGACTTAAAATTATACAAAGAAAAACCTTGTTGTGAGGAAGATAGCTAGCCACACACCACAAAGCCTTTTCCCGGTCATTGAATTTAGATTGATCACTGTATACCGTATTTACTCGAATCTAAGCCGCACCTGAAAAATGAGATTTGAAATAAAGGGGAAAAAAAATCCCAAATCTAAGCCGCACCTGAAATTTGAGACTCGAAATTCAAGGGGAGAGAAAAGTTTTAGGCCGCACCTCCAAATCGAAACAAAGTTGGTCCATTGCAATATGAGACACAATTTAGGTCGAATGAATGACGATACAGCTACAGCAGTTTGGTTTGAGCCGTAAGCTTAGCAGTTAAGCTTTACCAGGTAGCCGTTGCTATGCATCAGGCACTCCGTTCGTATTTATACGGGTACCCTTCCTTTTTGACGTGCTTAGTCTGGTTTGAATCGATTGCTTATTTTGCTTTGATCTGATAAGTGCAGTTTTCTTTGTTATAGGTGTTTTACGTCACTCTAAGCTGAAAATGCATTACTGTACTGTGTCATGCATTGTTTGTCGCATTCTGATAATGAGTGTTTACGGCCTGTCATCGCTCGCGGCATGGCTTGCTTTTTTGCACACTACCGCCGCTTACAATTAAAAAAAGAGAGAGAGAGAGAGAGAGAGGAGAATCGTCTCATTAGCGAAACAATGCCAAGAGACTGCTATTTGTTGTTACTTACACTGCTGCTTTCTTTGATAATGATCAACAAGAACCAAATAATAGACTGCGTATGATAGAACATGTTCTGAACGAGATTTAGGTGTAAATTTTTCTCAGTTTGAAAAACCATGTGGCTGCTTTAGGACATCAAATTCTGCACAGAAATTAGAGTAATTTTAGATGTAAAAATCTAGTCAGTTGCCGTGCTTTATTTCTGACTGTATCACTATTAGGCATAAGAATAATACGAAAATAAACATGACACGATACGTGTATTCTTCCGCGTTTGCTGTTGTCTCACTCTAATTTCATACTTTATTCGGCAGACAGGATGTAAACGAGATAGCAGCAAACACGAAAGAATACATGGAAAAATGTTTATATTCGTATTATTCTTATGGTGAAGAGAATACTGCATGTGATTCACATTTCATCAGGTTCCTACTAGCAACCATATCTTCTCACAGGTAGGGAAAAATTCAGAACATAGTTGGCCATATTGACGAAAATCAGTCTTGCCACTCGGATTTTTGTAGTATATTGAAATTCTGCTACATTCGAAGAACAATACGGAATTTGTATTTAATTCATTGGATAATGTATGAAAATGCAGTGGTCGAAACTCGGGGCGGGGAAAAAAATGCTAGTCTTCCACAATTTTTTTTTATCCCCCCCCCCCCCCTCTCTCTTTTCTGACGCAGAGGTTTTGGCGCCAGTATTTATCTTTGTGCCTACAAAGCTTGCCTGTGTAGCACTACATATGTTCGACGGCAGAATGTTAGTTGTGGCGGCACCTACCAACATTTTTCAGAACTTCTGCTTGCTTTGCACTCGATTCTAAGCTGCAGGCGATTTTTTGGATTACAAAAACAGGAAAAAAAGTGCGGCTTAGATTCGAGTAAATACGGTAGCCTAATTTAGTTTGATCATAGGATAGCCCCACATTGCAGATCGATCACAGTATAGCCTAATTTAGTTTGATCATAGGATAGCCCCACATTGCAGTTATGAAATTTTTTACATGACCATCTATTATTCACTTCATCACACAAGCAATTGAAAGTTCAAGAATATTTCTACCAGTTGCATTAACACTCTACTGTACTGTTCTGTGTACCAAACATTAATTTCCTAATTAATCTTCACCACCAGATGTCGGCAATAGTGCAATGAAATCCTCACACATAATAGGGTAAATAAGTGGTCTGCCAGTTTCTGGGTAGAGATCTGTGATGTTGCTGTCTGTTGTTCACATATAGTGATTTGCTAGGATGTAAAAAAATTGAGATTTGAGCAGCAGTTAAGTACTACTTAAAGATATGAAGCCAAGTGAAAGTCGTGCAGATTTTTAGAATGCGCTGTTTGACTCTGCTTTTCCATGTTAAACTGTCACCAAATGTACAGACAGGTTTAATTTTGGTTGCAACAGGTTAGATGATTTGCATAGTGGTTGGTCAAGATGTGCCCCCTACCCCAAAAATTATTGCAGAAGTGCATAAGATGCTCATGGGATCACCTACTAAAGGGGTGAGAAATTGCTGAAGTTGTAGGGATGTCATCTAAATGGACGTATCACTTTTTAACAGTGGTATTGGTTATGAAAAAATTATCCTCTAGGTGGGTGTCATGACTCTTTAATGCAGGATCAGAAATGCATAAAAATGTCCAAACAATTTGACCTGTTTTCAGAAAAACCAACAAAACTTATTTTTCCTGTTTGTGACTGCAGGTGAAATTTGTTTGCATTACTGTACCTTTGAGAAAGAGAAGTCACAGCAGTGGAAACACGTTGCATATTGTTTCATTACCACCAAACAAAGCAAAGGCAATGTAGTGGGATGGAAAGATCATTGTGTCAGTCTTTTCTATTGGTCAAAGAATTAAGATAATACTACGCTACCCCTCTGGACCAACTACAGAAAAGATAAATGGGAAAATGCCAGTTTTGGCAGGGAAGAAAGTAATCTCAAGACAATGCATGTCGACACAAGTGTCTTCATGTGGCAAAAATACTTGAACTAAGATATATCTTGTTGCCATATGTGCCTTATTTGCCTGATTAGGTTCCATCAGACTTCAGTCTTATCAAAAGCTGCAGATTTTTCTCAGATGGATATTCTCCTCAAACAAAAAACTGACAGTGCGTTTAAAATTAGTTTTGACTTTTGACAGTTCAGTGTGGAGTGAATGGAGGGAAGCATAGTTGCCAACATGTGCTGAGGTGACGACAAAACAAGTAATGCTCTGCACGGAATCTATACGGCTCACTTGGCTGCACGAACAATGAGCCAGAAGTCTTGATTCTTGTACATCTTATAGCTTAATTCTTCAGCTTCATGATTAACTGCCTATCTTTTGTAAATGGCCATAGTTATTCCAATATTTTGATATTGGGTACCAGACAGCAATCTTGAGAAACAATGTAAGTCCAGAAGTTTGTTTTTATTCTGAGGGTGGGCTTTTTCATAAACTATTGGCCTGACTTGCTAGTTTAACACTGTTTCAGGATTCTGTCGCAGTTCCAGCTGCACTAGATGTTAGTGGGACTCATATTTGTAAACTCTGCTGTGTTTTGGCAAATGAAGCAATTTTAACATGGCAATAGTAGTAGTTAAGTATTAATCAAAACTCGTAATAGTACTTCAGGAATCCATATCTCATCAACTACCATTTCGGTATGGATGATAGCTCGAGATCAATCCTGTGGTGTGACATTTGCAATGGCTATTTTTGTCAACATTTTCAACCTCACTGAGCAAATAAACTTGCTTACTTTTCACCTAGGCCCATACATTCTCAGTTTGATTTAAATGTGATACAGAAAAAGCCAGATAAAACTATGTCCTATAACATTAACCAGTTTATTGACCTTGTGCAATGGAATTTTTGGCTTGTACAGCACTAAAAGTTTCATTAACTCAAACCTTATACGTGCTAGGTTGAACTTCATCCACTGAAACATTTATTTGTACCCAGAGCAAAATATCCACTTTCCTCCACTACATTGTTGGAGCTTTAGCCATCACAACAAGAGGTATGGTGCATTGCCCATTACTGTTGTCAAATTTGGAGTAGTATTTTGCAGCAGATCTTAACTGCGAAAGTGTTCTTGGATGACCAGTTTTATTCTTAATCTCATCTTCAGGCATGCTGCACTGATTTTATTAATGTAATGCTAACACAAATCACCTGTTTACAATATTTGATGACTGTACAACACTTATATGCCGGAAAATATCGCTTTACTAGAGCTAATGAACGTTGGTGAATCTTAACGCGCAACAATACGTTTTACTAATTATTCATGGCATGGTAACAGTGATACTTTACCGATTGAACTTTTGGCACTGTAGGGAAAGTCACCTTGCCATTGATGTTACCTGGGAGTGGCGGCATATCCCCTCTGGTTAGCCAGATATCAAAAGTCGCAACTAATTTTAAACACACAATAAGTTGGGGTAGTTTCTGCGGGCCTGGATGAATCAAATATCAGAAGTAAGTTTATAAAGGGTGCTAATGCTTTAGAGAAAAGTGGTCTAACAGTTCAGTAATGTGTGTAACACAGTGGTTTATTTGTGTAGTTGGAATCTTTCTGTATACTGTCTTCTGAAATTGCCTGATGATGAACTTTTAACGTGTTTTTCAGAGGAATATGATGCATATATCATTGTGGCATTCGTAAATGCAACTTTGGTTCTTTCCATTGGAGAAACTGTAGAAGAAGTGACAGATTCTGGATTCCTGGGCACTACGCCAACACTTTCCTGCTCAGCATTGGGTGAGGATGCTCTAGTGCAGGTGTGCAATCAGTGGTTTATCCTTTTATCTGTTCACTTAATATTTATGGCCACGTTACTCATTCCACTTTTAAAACTTTTCTTCCTCTTAATTTATCTTCACTTTATATCATACCGTAACCGGACTGAAGCTGGCAGAGTGCTTACCAACTGGAGTTGTGATGAGCAGGAAAATGTGTGTGCCCAGACTACATCTATGCAAAATGTATGAAGCAACAGATTTGGAATGTGTTGAAATAGCACTTTCACGGCAGGAATAGTCACTTATTCTACATTCTTACTGAAAGAATACTTTGGAATTAAGTGAGACAGTAGTTCTGTGAATAAAATGCTGCTTAACACTGTGTTCTAGAACATGACAATATCTCTTAAAAGTTACTAATATAAGGGAAATACAGATTGCTATTTACCATAGAGATGACACGTTAAGTTGCAGACAGGCACAGTTTAGACACTTACTCAAAGCTTTCAGCCACAGCCTTCGTCAGCAAAAGATACAGAAAAACACACACACCATCCACTCATAGAAGCAAGCACACCTTACACACATGGTAGGCAACCTCCTGCAGCTCTGAGCAATTCTAGTCAGAGATGCCGGAGTTGGCAGTCATATGTGCATGAGGTGAGAGTGAATGATGTTTTTCTTTCTTTTTCTGACAAAGGCTTTGGCTGAAGGCTGATGTGTAAGTGTCCTAATTGTGCATTTCTGCAACATGTCATCTTTGTATTAAGTGGAAATCTACCTTATCCTTACATTGTTGACAAAAATTTGTATAGCTTTGATTTGTCTGCTTTCCGTTATTGGTACTTCAGTTGACCTTTTTATCCATCAATCGGTGGTGCCAATACACTGTAAACTGTGGAAATATAAAACTGAATATGCTACTTGAAGTTGTGGCTTATTATGCCAGTCACTGTGTTCAATTAACAAAAAAGATAATTGTGGATCTTGGGTGTCTTCAGAGACAAAGTTCTTGTAATCTTTTAACATTTTCCCAGAACATACTGTTTTGTGCTGATTCATACAATGTTGGTGCAAAGACATTGCAGTAGTAACTCTTCCCTAAATTTTGGGATTAAGCACAAAAGGAAGATGGCATAAATGAAAATAGCCTTCCTGGTGTATCAGAACTTATAGGCATCCAATTAATGCTTTCTTCTTTTTGGTGCTACAGTATTTGTTGTTTGATGCTACCTAGATGAATCCAATAGAGGTTGTATATGTTCCAGGTTTACCCAAATGGAATCAGACATATCAGAGCAGATAAACGTGTCAATGAATGGTCAGCTCCAGGAAAGAAGACAATTGTAAAATGTGCTGTCAATCAGCGGCAGGTTGTAATTGCACTGACAGGAGGTGAACTTATATATTTTGAGATGGATCCTGTGAGTACTTTCATAATAATTTTGTTAGAGTAATTTTATTTTAGATTGTATTGATGTGTTTCTTGTGCTGCAGAGTTTGGGAAGAGGAAGCTCACCTGTAGCTACTAGGGAAAATGATAGATTTTGTGAAAAATTACATTGCTTGCCCTGGGAATAGTGAATAGTGCCTTGATGGCTTACAGATACTGGGTGTACATAACGCCCGGGAACACTAAATTATTTATTGCACAAGAACTAAACATTGTACAGATATCATACATATATCATTTTGAAGAGAAACCCTGCAAGTCTTTTTCCATGTATATCGCCACAGCGTAGTTTAGCAAGTTGCCGATAGTCAATGCTAGTTGCAAACATGGTGAGTTCAGGTGCGGTGCAAGCTTTCTGTGTGTTGGAGTTCAACAAATAGTGTGCTACAGCTGTTCAACGGATGTTTAGAACAAAGTACGGTAAGAAGCCACCAACAAGGAAGGCCATTTACCACTGGCACAACAAATCCATTAGGAACGGATTGCTTGTGCCCGGCAAAGAGAAGCAATGTCCCCATGTGAGTGAAGTACGAGGGACATTCATAAGGAGTCCAAAGACTTGTACATGTTGCAGCAATAACTGGTGGCCTCAAATGCAATCAAACTGTCCATCTTTCAACAGGATGGGACTTCAGCCCATTTTCATTGTGAAGTTTGTCGGTACCTGAACACAGAGCTGATGCTTCGATGGATTGGCCGTGCTACGGAAGGGGACAGCTGTTTCATGAAATGGCCTCCCCGACCACCAAATCTCACTCGGTGTGACTTGTTTTCTGTGGGGACACATTAAAGATCTGATGTATGTACCACCTCGACCACGTGATGTAGCAGAGCTCCGGGAGAGAATACGGGAAGTGACTGCCACAATCGACGATGCCATGCTGGGACAGGTATGGCAAGAATTTGATTACCGTATTGATGTCTGTTGTGTCACTCATGGTTCGCATATCGAATGCTTGTACAAAAAAAACTGAGTTTCTCAATGCAATATGTTTGACATCTGTACAATGTTAAGTTCTTGTACAATCAAGTGTTCCCAGACTTCATGTGCACCCTGCATTTAAATTGCATTTCAGCAAATATTAACTGCAGCCCTGTTAGTTGCAGACAAAAGTAACAGTATTTAAAGAGTGAGAGAGTCTTGCAGAGTAAAGGTGGATGTCAGAAAAATGTAGTTCAGCACTCTATAATACTTGCTTATGCTTTTGTAATGATGTGATGTGTAGTGATTAAGTATATTGCTATCAGCATTCCACTTACGAAATTTCACCAGTTTACACCTTCAGTTCTCCCTGTAATTGACTAGTTAATCATTGTAAGTGTATGAGAAAGTGTAGAGACTTGATTGTTGGCAGTCTATTGCACACAGCAACACCATCAGCATCATGGTTGTTGATGGTCACAAGACTGTGCAGAAATAAATACCCACTTGTCGCCTCCATATGAAATTGGTTTCAGTTGGAGTGAACTCAAGTGTGTACAGGTTCAGTTCACTAATTTGTTTGCTGTAGTTTTGCACAAACATGATGGCAGTGTAATTTTTACTATTAATGTAAGACGACTGGAGTGTGCTCCAGTAGTTTATTTCTTAAGCTGAGAGCTATTGTAATGGTGCAGTCCAAAGAAGTGGGAGGGGGACAGCATGTGTACAGTATTTCCATCTTCAGTGTTGTGCTCTTATCTGCTGTCGGCAACTACCATCAGCTTGTTGAAAAATTGTGCAGTAGAAAAATGGCTCCTGGGAGAAATGTTTTGTAACTGTTTGAAAGCTGCCAAGAAAGCTTTTTAAAGCATGTCATGACTAGTTATTACAGTGAAGTAATAAGGCAAACATCATATGAAGGTTTCTTTGTAAAAAAATGACTGTAGAAGGGTTAAGTTTGTCAATAAGTGTATGATGAGAACCAAAATAAAAAAGGTAGTTCAGCTACTTTTTTACTTGAAGTGTGCTCTTTTTGCATTTAACATTGTTTACATTGTGGTTTTATCTGCTGTTCTAGACGGGACAGTTGAATGAATTCACTGAAAGGAAAGAAATGCCATCTGAAGCAGTTTGTATGGCACTTGCAAATGTTCCTCCAGGTGAACAAAGATCACGATTTTTAGCTGTTGGTCTTGCTGATAACACTGTCAGGATAATTTCTCTGGATCCATCAGTAAGTTATAATTTGAATTTTAAGCACTTTGACTAGTCTGAGATAGCTTCTAACGCACATTTAGGAGTTATTGTGGATAGTTGTTGTTATTGTGATGATTTTGTCCGTGTTTCATCTGACTGCTGCTGCTGCTGCAAAAAGTTATACTGATGGTAACTGTTTAAGATTGACCTTTATTCTCCACATTAATTTTTCTGTCATAAGACTGTATATATTTTCAGGACTGCCTGTCACCTTTGAGCATGCAAGCACTACCTGCAGCAGCAGAATCCTTGTGTATTGTTGAAATGGGAGCTGGAGAGGGTCAGGAAGGAGACTCTGGTCCAGGTGCTGCAAGCCACTTGTATCTCAACATTGGCTTGCAGAATGGGGTGTTGTTAAGAACAGTTTTGGACCCAGTGACTGGTGATCTCTCGGACACACGTACTCGATATCTTGGATCGAGGCCAGTGAAATTATTTCGCATCAGAATGCAGGATAGTGAAGCTGTAAGTGGTTTTCAGTGAATGATTGTCAAGTATAATTGTCATTAGAATGAATCATACCTTATCCTCCTCAACTTATTGAACTGTGCTGTTACACGCTTTGTGAAATATCCTTATAAAAACTCTTTGCATAAAGTGATTTTTTTAATGTGTGTTCGAATGTATAATTGTATAATTTGTGATTTTTCTTCGTTTCAGGTGTTAGCTATGTCCAGTAGGTCTTGGCTTAGTTACTATTACCAGAACAGGTTCCACTTGACACCACTTTCATATGAGTCTCTTGAATATGCATCTGGTTTTTCTTCTGAGCAATGCCCAGAGGGTATTGTTGCAATTTCAACCAATACACTGAGAATTCTGGCCCTTGAAAAACTGGGAGCTGTGTTTAACCAGGTAACACCCTAATCTGCATTTGGATGCCAAAGCTTTAAAGCTCAGTTCATATGTTAAACTACAGTGCTAGAGTTGTATTGGTTCACAAAAGTTAAAAATTTACTTCCCTTTCAGGTTTCGTTTCCAGTAGATTACACACCTCGTAAATTTGTAATTCATCAAGAGTCAGCTCATCTGATTATTACGGAAACAGAGCATAATGCTTATACTGAGGAAACTAAAAAACAGCGACGTATTCAGATGGCAGAAGAGATGAAGGAAGCAGCTGGAGAAGAAGAGCAAGAACTTGCTCGCGAAATGGCAGAAGCGTTCTTGAATGAAGATTTACCTGAAAATATATTCAGTGCACCTAAGGCAGGCCCTGGAATGTGGGCATCTGTTATAAGGCTTCTTGATCCAGTGGAGGGAAAAACAGAACAGCTCATAAAGCTTGATCAGAATGAAGCTGCCATGTGGTATGTCAGAAGTTCAGAAACATTTGTATGTTTTGTTTATAGTTTGGTATGCTTGAATTTAATTGTGGATACTGTGTGTGTTGGGGGGTGGGGGTTGAGCTCAGATATGAAGGAGTAAATCTTTTAGGATAATGTATGATGATAAAATAAAACAGTCTGTTATTGTTGATGATAGTCCTGCAGTACTGACCTGTTTTGATGCAATTATTTAAAGATTTTGATTTTGTTAAATATTAACACAAGCTGTGTGTATTTTTACTAGCATAACCCTGGTGAAGTTTGCTAATCAACCAGATAACCAGCAGTTTGTAGTTGTTGGTGTTGCCAAAGATTACCAGCTGAATCCAAGACAAGTTGCTGGAGGTTTTCTGTATACTTACAAGTAAGTAACATTGGAAATACATATATTGAATTTTTTAAGATGAGTGACTATGATGATTAAGCTGTGTCCGGGACTCTGAAGCCATTGATTATAATTACAGCACTGAAGTCATTCTACTTATTTTTCCATAAGATCCAGATTTGTAATATCTATGCGCACTCAAGTGACCATGGCTGTAGGGGCCTGTTCTAAAGATGCAGTAAAATGCACAAAATTACATCCTAAATAAAATATTCCTACTGTTTCTATCAGAATTAAGAATATAGGACTAGACATACTAAATCATGTCGTGCTATATAGTAAATGTGAAAAAGATACTGCAGTGTTAATCAGTGGGTGGCAGATAAAAGCTTGCATGTGATGGCACTTGTTGCCCAGCTTTTCAAGATAGTTGTGAAGAGGTCATTTTATTTCTTCATGCTTGATAACTTGTGTTTCTGAAACTTACGTAGTGCTTATGATTAGATTGTGTCGTAACTTCCATATTTAATTTTTCAGCTACAATTATGGTTATAATAATAGTACCACAGAATGTCCGTGTAGTATCACTACTTTTGTCAGAAATGTTCCAATGCAGGTCTTTTTAAAAAATATAAAATTGAACTTTCCAAGTAATGATCCTATCTCCTATTGTAGTAATCCCCTTGGCTGTGTATACACAGTTGCTAAGGTTTCTTACATAAGTGAACAGGGAAATTTTCAACTACAGTGCTTGTAAGCTCATTTATCACAGCCCGTTGGGATATGTGCAATGTCGTGAAGCTTTCCTTTGTCGCCTTTTCATTTGTGGAAACTAGAAAAAATCACTAGGTGAGATGTTTGGCAGGTACATCGCACGTGGGAGACAATAACAGCTTGTCTGGCCAGGTACTCAGTAACAGATAAAGCAGTATTATGGAGTCTTTAAGTAAAAACCAGTCCTGAGAGTGCTACAAATCAGGGTGGCAACATCGATTTGCTTCTCTCAGATGTTCACTGTTTGATCTGGAGGAACATGGTCTTGGTGAACTAATTCTATTTCAGAAGTCTTTGTTGTACTTGTCTGCAATTCATTATTTCCACTACACAGTGAGTAGCAATCCATCTTCATATTATTGTCACATCTTGAAAACTATTACATCGTCGTGCCTACATGAAATGAAGTATATTTAAAATTCAGTCTAACTTACCATAAGATGATGATGATGATGATGATGATGATGATGATACGGATGAACAGTATTCCTTAGTTGTAAATTGGGAAAGAGAAATGAAACGGAATAAATTCACAAACACAAGATTTAATGCGAGTAAGATGTTCTTTAAAGTGTACTACATATTGCTCGCAAATCGGACAACAGGAAAAATTGCTTAATTCAGAGTCAGTGGAAGTACCAGTGTCGCTGTTTGTAGTGACACATATCAAATCTTCGGTGCAGTGTTGTGACACACCTTAATTATTCCACATTTCCTGTATCACTCCTTTGATGTGATCCACTATCTTTTACCGGTCATCTGGGGCTCTTTTTCAACTGCTCCTTCAGAAGGTGTTCCATTTTGGTCAGCTTTTTCTGTAGCAGAATGATGTTTAACTTGAGCCTGAAACAGTTCTATTGCATTGAAGTGGCAATAATAGGGAGGCAATTTGAGCATTTTATGAGCTGGTGTTTTTTCACTATTTTGTCCACAATGTAAACTGGATACTTTTGCTTGTGTTGTGACACAAGTTCTAATAATTCTGTCACTGTCGGGTTCTGTATTTTACACTTCCCTGGACAGTAAATAATGTCCTTTTTATCACGGTCTTCATAGGTGCGTATCTTGTGTAACAGTGATTTGGCACATTATCCATACAAATTAGTGTTTTGTTAATTTTTGAAGCAGTTATTGTGGTTCATTTCTTCATGGTAGACAAAGGACTTGTTTGAACTGAGTAACAGCAGACAATTAGGAATAAAACCATTGAATTTCCGGCATGTGCTGCAATTATTATTTTCGTTTTCCAGTCAAAGCTACCATACTGCTGATGGTATCATCTCTCCAGCCTGTGAGCTGCATTCACCCATGTTTCATCAAGCCAAATGATATTGTCAAAATTTGTTCCTCCTAACTCCCTAAGAAAGTGGCAGCACCAGGCGTCAGTATCTCATATTCCATTAATAACTAGCTGACAGAAATGAATTAACAGCAGAATCCTGACTTTCTCATGACTCATAACAAGGATGCTTTAGTACCCTGAAACAGGACTTCCAGTCCTTCCTTCAATAATGTGTGTATATGATGACAAATTGCATCTTCCTGAAGAGGGGTGTTTTGGGAGCCTCTACTCGAGGCACCTCTTTTACTCCAATTTATGACAGTCCTGATTTCTTCTTTTGTGAATTTCTTCTTGCAGTTTCTTATCCCTGATTGTTTGTTGAATTGTAGAGCAGCTACAGTGCACTCCACCGCTCTATCCAAAGGAAGTAGAGGCCCATGCAACTGGCTGCATATGATCACACCATGTCTGACACTTACGAAAGTTTCCTCGGAGTGTGCAGACTGTCTGCCCCTCTTTCTCAACTGCTTTCATCCACATCAATAGGCAAGTGAAGCTAAGTCACCAAAATCTCACTATGCAACGGGTCGCTGAGGATGGACTGGCACAATGCTTTAGGCAGGACAGTGTAGCAGAAGTGGCAACGTACTGTATGCCAACATTGCCAAGCTCCCATTGGTTTATTGGTGGCGGGGGCTGTGCAGTGCAGTAACTGCCAAGTGACAGCTAATTTATATCACACTGTAAAGCTGGAGTATTAGTGCTGTCAGAT
Source organism: Schistocerca nitens (assembly GCF_023898315.1). NCBI lineage: Eukaryota > Metazoa > Arthropoda > Insecta > Orthoptera > Acrididae > Schistocerca > Schistocerca nitens. Next base: position 82,249,710 of record NC_064617.1, on the reverse strand, counting down.
ACTTATATAGCTAAAAACTAATACTTGACTGATTTATCTTTGCCGATCAAGGTGGACGTTCAGAGGTTCTTATAATGATAATGCACACTCCCTTGAGTTAAATATGTACAGATGGTCATTGTCTTTATTGTTTTTCGTGTTAGATGTGAATGCACATGAATATTTATGTAAGATGTATTATATTTGCTCTTTTGCAATTATGCACTTTTTAGATTAAATGCGGACTGTACAAACATGGAGTTGGTACACAAGACCCCTGTTGATGAAGTACCTACAGCTATCACTCCATTCCAAGGACGTGTACTTGTTGGGGTTGGGCGCATGCTGCGTCTGTATGACATGGGCAAAAAAAAACTACTTCGGAAGTGTGAGAACAAGGTTTGAACATTTGATTAATTATAATGCCTTTTAATGAAATGATGTTTCGCACATGTTAGACTTTTGATACACTGTGATATATTCAACTTTCTGATCTGTCGTTATCAGATTGATTTTTCCTTGTTAACATTGCATATCTAATTCATTCTTCTTCCACAGCATATACCTAACTTAATAGTTAACATTCAGGCCATGGGTCAGAGGATATTTGTATCTGATGTACAAGAGAGCGTATTTATGGTGCGTTACAAAAGACGAGAAAACCAGTTAATAATTTTTGCTGATGATACCCACCCACGGTGGATAACTACAGCAACTATTTTGGACTATGATACTGTAGCCACTGCGGACAAATTTGGCAATATTGCTGTGGTAAGATCAGTACATTCAACCTACTTTCAACATACCAGTCTTGTGTTTTATATTATACAAATGATTTCAGCATGCTGCAGTGGTGTGTGTGTGTGTGTGTGTGTGTGTGTGTGTGTGTGTGTGTGTGTGTGTGTGAGTGAGAGAGAGAGAGAGAGAGAGAGAGAGAGAGAGATCCTGAAAACATTACTTCAGAAAATTCAATTTGTCACAGTAAAATCATTTTGTGGAAACGGATCGTCGGAAAGGGCAGTCACTCCACTAACGGTGACATGCTGCCATAAATTAAACCTGATACAATGATGCAAAAGCCTTACTGAACATTCAGCTTTTTAAGACTCAGGTGACTAATGCAGTAACTCTTCAAAGTAATAGGGAATTGAGTCCACATTCAAACAAGTGAAATGTAAGCTACTAGGACCTGTCCTGGCTTCACATGGGTAGCAATAAATATCTAGTCAGGCAACTTGCCTGACATGTCGATAATAAATTATAGACACGAATCTTCCTTGTGTGTTAGTCTGTTAGTGGTGACTGTATTGAAATCCCTGCCATATTGAGATAAACCCTTACAGACAGACAAAAAATGTGGTGGGGACTTAAAATTGCATGTATTTAAAGATGAACTGTCAGCAGATTAGTTCATAGTGTGGACACTGGTGGTGCTTTAGACAAAATTAAAGAGACCGGATAAAACAGTATTAATCTGTCAGATGATTAAGCACCCTTAAGATTCCTCTTGTGAATATTATTGTAAATTCTAGTTGTTAAGCTAAGCTTTGTGATGTTACTGAAGTGTAAAATGGAAGTAGTTTTCTTCATTTCTTCGGGAGTAATGCATTAATCATGGCTGTGAATTGCCACAGTTTTGACGTGGTACAGTAAATTATTAAATTTTATACGCTGTTACCAGACACTGAGTGACTTGAAATGATGTACAGGTTGAACAGAATTCCCTTTAAAGACTTTGAGGACATGTTCTTTACATCAAAACAAGAAAACTCTAGTGAACATGTGCTCTAGAATGTGCACTTAGAGCTATGGACACATGGTAATCTTAGCTATTATGAAATGTGTGTCTTCCATTGAAAAAGTGCTTGTAGCTCTTAATAAAATTAGGCATTTTAGAGCCCATGTTTGCTGGATATTTTGTCTTATTTTGGGGTAGGGAACCTATGCTTTAAATCTGTATAGAACTTAATAAATATTCTGTTTGTGTTGTAAATTTTTCATAAAGTAGCTGAGGTCAGTTTCCAGTTACTTTCCATTCCTGTAGTTCTGTCTTTATAGAAAATTTAGTTCATCTGTATTAAAAGTGCATTTAATATACATGGTGTATTATTTTGATACAAAAGAAGGAAAAGTCTACTCACATTGCTAAGAAACTGTTTACTACTGTAACACCTAAGATATAGCATCAGTCATCTCTTTTAATGGGCATGCTGTAGGAAGGCTTAGGATGCTAGATTATTTTTCACTAAACATTCACATATTTTCCAGCAGAACACTAGCACTCTTGCAGTTAACTTGTTTCATATGCTGCTGCAATTAAGTTCATGTCAAACTTGTTGCACCACCAGAATACACTTGAAAGTTCAAAAAAGTCTTATGCCAATATAGCATGGCTAGTTAATCCTTAGTAGTGTAGTATTCTGTTTGATGTATGTGGTTGTAGTACTTAGTCTTTTGTGTGAAAAGTTCGTGTTGTTTCTTCATTATTGTATACATATTCTTTTTTAGATAAGACTATCTGGTAATATCTCGGATGATGTAGATGAAGATCCAACAGGAAACAAAGCACTTTGGGACAGGGGCTTGCTAAATGGGGCTTCTCAAAAGGCTGGAGTGGTTGCTAACTTTCATGTCGGAGAGATCTGCATGTCTCTTCAGGTGAGGAGTAAATTGGTCATTTGCTAGGATATATGCTTTCTTTGGGAAATAAAAATATAAATATTTTCAGCTGGTGATCTTAATCATACTTTGTTCTTGATTTCTTTCTTTAGAAAGCAACATTGATCCCAGGTGGAAGTGAATCCTTGGTGTATACTACACTATCAGGAACAGTAGGTGTTCTTGTACCATTCACTTCCCATGAAGACCAAGACTTCTTTCAGCATCTTGAAATGCATATGAGGTCAGAAAACCCACCTCTGTGTGGAAGGGATCATTTGTCCTTCAGATCATACTATTACCCAGTAAAGGTACGACAACTTCAAATGCTTCATATTATGTTTGTCAAAAAGAAGTAAGCTTAACATTCATCTAACCTTCTGCAATTTTTTTTCCAGAATGTGTTGGATGGGGACCTGTGTGAGCAGTTCAATTCCATAGACATAGCAAAACAGAAAAGTATTGCAGAAGATCTCGACCGGACACCAAGTGAAGTTTCAAAGAAACTTGAGGATATTCGCACACGTTATGCGTTCTAAGCACATTTCCATTATATTACTACTATTGAGTACAAATTATTTTATTTATGACTTACTTCTATTTCTTTATAATGCTATATTTTGTAAATAAAGTTTAGTAAAAGTGATTGCTAGTCAATTTTTTATGTTTAATATATGCCTAATATTGTTCAGTGGCATACAGGCTTCCCTGTGTTGCTTGTAGAGGCATGCCTCATGACTAGGGACCAGAAAATTTAATACGTATATTTGGCAGAATTTACACCAACAAAATTTTGTTTTGTTTGTAAGTAAATGCAAATTTAAAAGGTCGTCACACTACCGGAACAAAAAGTGTTAGTGCTTGGAAACTTCTTTTTCTAAAATGGCCTCCTCCTTTGTGGCAGTAATTACAGTCAGTTAATCGTGGTGTCTATTAAGAATCAGCAGCATTTTTCTGCCAGTGAACTTAAGGCTTCTCTGACTTAAGGTGTTCCTCGGCATTATTTTTCTCTACCTGCCGAACTCGATTATTAGATATCTGCAGTATATAAAGTGTAATCTTTCGTGGGCATTCATAGATGAGCTATACTTGACAGTGCTACGGGTATATTAACAAGACACTCAGCATAGTAAAACCAAACAAAATGTGGACAATGTGGTGGTTGCTCATCAAATGATTTGCATTTGATTAGTAGAATTGGATTTCATCTAGCGAAGAAGCTTTGAAACTTATCAGTGAATTTTAATGAGTTTTTAATTGACATTAATTGAAATATTGATCTTGTACTTTGAAGTACTTCAAATGCGGTAAAATGCTTTTTAAGGAAAGTGTGGAATGATTTGGGCAGTGCTCCGCTTGCCAGCCTTGGTAGGATTAGTTCATGGAAGCTGTTCCGCATGTTGTCACTGCAAATAAGAAGCGGTTTTACATTTCAGTAAATGTTAATAATGTTGATCACAATTTCTAAACAGAAAACCAGACGTGTAAATTGGATTCACATGATAACAGTAAGTTTGTTTTTTGTCCTCTTATCTTCTGACTGGTTTGATATGACCTGCCACAAATTCCTTTCCTGTGCCAACCTTTTTATTTCAGAGCAACATTTGTGCTTTATGTGTAACAGTCTCTTGTCTTGTTTTACATTTTTTCCTCTTCAGTTACAAAGTACCATGGAGGATATTCCCTGATGCCTTAACACCTCCTGTCATCCTGTCCCTTCTTATCAAATTTTTTTCCCCCCGTACTCCTTTCTTTGCCAATTTTGCAGAGAACCTCATACCTCATTCGTTAACAGTCCACATGATTTTTAGCCTTCTCTGTAGTGCCATATCTCAAATGCTTTCTCAACTGATAATGTACGTATCAGTAGTCAGATATGAAAGAGATGGAGAAATTCAAGCAGTTTCGTAGCCAGAAGTGCAATGTTGCATCAGAACCAACTTGTATTGTGTGAAAATTTAAATTTTGGAGAAACTAAAGCTTTCTGGGTGACACGGCAGATGGATAGTTTTGAATTGCCTAGTACTGAGAGTGAAAGTGCGGTGCTAAGAGATATTGTAATAGTGGTAGGTAGTACTTCTCCTCACCAGCTGCTTTTCCAGTTACACTTGAATAGTTGGACTTGCAACCTTGTTTGTTGGTCTGGCGGTTTTGTTAGTGGTGATGAGTGTTATTTACATAGTGAATGCTATGTGTAAGATTCAATCTCTGTAGACACAGAGTTGTTCAGAGTCATGACAGTTTTGATGATAGGCGGAACACTTCAGATCAGTTGGGATCAGAAGTAGTGTACATATTCAGATGCAGTGGAACACCAAAACTGGTGCAAGCAATAATCAGTAGCCCAGGATGGCCGGCGAGATGTCACACTAGTGAGGTAGCAGTCTGTTGTGAATCGGTTTGACGAATTTTGGTACACACATTAAATTCCATCTGAATAAATTGATTTAGTTTTACACAAAGACCCAAGTGATTTTGGATAATGATGTGATATTATTGATGAGCGATGCAGCTCATTTTCCTTTAAGTGGGACCATCAATAAACAAAATCTGTGTTACTGGGCTCCTTAGAATCCACACCTGATTCACCAGCATCCCTTACACACTACGTCACTCTGATGTGCCATTGGCTCTTTTGCATCACCTCGGTTCTGAGAGTTCTGCAACCTGTACAGAAAATTAAAATAGAGATCCATATAAACATCATTTCCGCTCTTTGTATTGCTCATGAAAACCACACATTGCATGTTGTACCATCATACAGCAAGACCTTTAGAGGTGGTGGTCCAGATTGCTGTACACACTGGGTACCTCTAATACCCAGTAGCACATCCTTTTGCATGATGCATGCCTGTATTCATTGTAGCGTACTATCCACAAGTTTGTCATGGCACTGTTGGTCCACATTCTCTCACTCCTCAACGGCGATTCGGCGTAGATCCCTCAGTGGTTGGAGGGTCATGTCATCCATAAACAGCCCTTTTCAATCTATCCCACGCATGTTCGATAGGGTTCATGTCTGGAGAACATGCTGGCCACTCTAGTTGAGCAATGTCATCCTGAAGGAAGTCATTCATCCTGAAGGAAGTCATTCACAGGATGTGTGCAATGGGGGTGTGAATTGTTGTCCATGAAGACAAATGCCTTGACAATATGCTGTCAATATGGTTCCGCTATCAGTCAGAGGATGGCATTTATGTATTGTACAGCTGTTAACGGTGCCTTCCATGAACACCAACATCGTACGTTGGCCCCACACAACGCCGTACCAAAACAGGTGACCTCCACATTGCTGCAGTCACTGGACAGTGTCTAAGGCATTCAGTCTGAGTTGAGTTGCCTCCAAACATGTCTGACAATTATCTGGTTGAAGGCATATGAGACACTCATTGGTGAAGAGAATGTGATGCCAATGCTGAGCAGTCCATTCGGCATGTTGTTAGGCCAGTCTGTCCGGGACTGCATGGTGTCTTGGTTGCAAAGGACCTCGCCATGGACGTCGGGAGTGAAGTTGCACATCATGCAGCCTATTGTGCACAGTTTGTCGTAACAGGACGTCCTGTGGCTGTACAAAAAGCATTATTTAACATGGTAGTATTGTTGTCAGGGTTCCTCCAAGCCATAATCTGTGAGCAGTAGTCATCCACTGCAGTAGTAGCCCTGGGGTGGCCTGAGCATGGCATGTCATTGACAGTTCCTATCTCTGTCTCCTCCATGTCCGAACATCGCTTTGATTCACTCCTACATGCCGGGACACTTGAGTCCTTCCTGGCACAAAGTAACAATGTGGATGCAATCGAACTGTGGTATTGAGTCTATGCATGGTTGAACTACAGACAACACAAGCCATGTACCTCCTCCCTGGTGGTATGACTGGAACTGATTGGCCGTTGGACACCCTCCATCTAATAGGTGCTGCTCATGTGCACAGTTCTTTACATCTTTGGGTGGGTTTGACATCTCTGAACAAAGGGACTGTCTCTGATAAAATATGCACAGTCAACATCTATCTTCAGGAGTTCTGGGAACCGGGGTGATGTAAAACTTTTTTATTTAATGTTTGTATTTCTCCTCCCTGGATTTTAATTCCTTCTCCAAATTTTTCGTTTGTTTCATTTACTGCTTGCTCAATGTACAGATTGAATAACACTTGGGGATAGGCTACGGCCCTGCCTCACTCCCTTCTCAACGACTGCTTCCTTTTCATGCCCTTTCCGTACAAATTGTAAATAGCATTTTGCTCCCTGTATTTTATCTCTGCTGCCTTTAGAATTTGAAAGACAGTATTCCAATCAACATCATCAAAGTCTACAAATGCTATAAACGTAGGTTTGCCTTTCCTTAACCTATCTTCTAAGATAAGTTGCAGAGTCAGTACTGCCTAGCACGTTCCTACATTTGTCCAGAATTCAAACTGATCTTCCCTGAAGTCTGCTTCTACCAGATTTTTCATTTGCCTGTAAAGTGTTGGCCTGGCTGGCCCTCCCAAGGCTATCAGTAGTTCTGGATTGGAGAGTAGCTATGAAGGTGGGTCGGGGTCAGATGCACAGACACATGCACATGTGTACCATGTGACTCTCAGCCAATCGCACACCAGTGACATTGTCTTTGTTCTGTGCAGGTTGCGCTGTGTACGGAAATTCTAACTGTTTATTTCATTCAGTGTTCCGTGCTGAGGGCTGACGGCCTTAATAGTGGTCATGAGTGATGGTAAGCAATCATGCCAAGTGCTATACAAATAGGCAAGAGGAATAGTGTTCCGTGTGTACCAATACTTTGAGACAATCTTCTGCTGAATCCATGCTGGCACAAGGAGTGGGTCGCGCTGTTGTCCAATGCCAGGAGCAGCAGACATCAGAGAAGCCTGTGGTATTGGTTTGAGGACCATTCAGAAAATATCCAGTGAAGCTAAGACGTCAGTGCAAGGCTGTGGCTCAGCTGTTTTCAAATCACTAGGAAAGCAACACAACCCCAAAAAACGTAGTGGGTGAGCTAGACAATTTTGTGGAAAACGTTTTGTGGCGCATAGTGTTCAGCATGTGTGCTGAATAAGAGTATCCAATAGCAGAACTAGTTTCGCATATCAAAGAAGCTGAAAATTTTAACAGAAGCAAATGGACCATGTTGAGGATACTGAAAGACGTAGGGTTCAGGTATCAGAAAACGAATGATAGTAGAAAATTATTAATGGAATGAAGTGATACTGTAGCTGCAAGAATAGTGTTTTTGAGAATAATGCAGGAGATCAGAGAAGCTGGCACATCTTGAATTTATTACTTAGATGAAACTTTTGTTAATCGGAACCACGCAAGGGTTATGTGCTGGAAAATGAGCGATGGGGTATGGTTGTTCAAAAGTTCCTGATCATAAAGGCAGCAGAATTATAGTGCTTCATGTCAGATCAGCAGATACTGGCTTTATTCCCCAGGGTAAGCTGATTTTTAAGGCATCAAAGGCTAAGTATCTTGAAGATTACCATTCTGAAATGATGTACAGCGTCTTCAAAAGGTGGTTTACTGAACAGTTATTGCCACATATTCCTTATGCTTCAGTTATAGTCCTGGACAATGCAAGTGAACAAACTCCAAAAAGGCAGACATTATTGCATAGCTGTCATCTGGCAGAATACCTCATAACTCGCATACCAGAGCAGAATTACTGGTTCTTGTCAACACAAGCCTACATACAGAGTTTGAGAGATAGATGAAATTGCAAAGCAGTATGGACACTGTATCGTTATATTACCCCTATACCGTTGCCATTACAATCCAGTCGAGCTGGGTGGGCTCAGGTGAAGGCATATATTGCGGAAAAGAACAATACATTCAAAATTGTAGACATTGAGAGACTTACATGTGAGGCAATAGATAGCATCTCAACATCTGCATGGGCAGCTTGCATAAGAGACACTGAAAAACTAAAAGATGAAGATTACAACAGGGAAATTGGCAGAGACATGGTTATGGAACTATTGATCTAAATCTTGCAGAATCTGATCCCTCTACATCGGACAGTGAAGACGATGGCATGCATTTCTTGCTGTCGAGTAAGTACCAGTTACAGCTACTAATGACTGTGTGACTGACTGACTGCAGCAGTATAACAAATTGTTAGTAGCTCAAGTTTCATCTTTGACCTCGTAATAATGACATTTTCTTCATAAAGCATATTTAGTTCAATTAAGTACACATACTAGAACACCATAGCAGGTTGCACAATGAAAGAAATTAGCTTTTAGTAACACATTAAATGATCGTTATGGTCACAAATTATTAAAACTTGAAAATGCTTTAAATGTATTTGATCACTGTGGGTGCCTAATGTAAGCAATGCAAAAATTTGTGTTTTTATCGAAACAAATCGTCGTCCAAAAGATGGAACATTAAACATTGACAGTATTTAAAGAAAAAATGGAGCTATTTCATGATTACTGACAAAATAGTCTTGTGTATCATCTTGAGGTTGAAGCTTTCCTGTCTGCTATACAAATAAATTAGTCTTTTGGAAGGGATCGGCCTTGAGCAAAACAATTTTTTGTGCTATCACCCAGAGACGTTCCGTTGAGGTTTCAGCATCATCGCTGGGCTTTCGTTTGCTTTGTTATACAATAGGAAAAATATTCGTTGTTACTTATATATAGAGTTTTTAAGAAAGCTTTTGCAAATCTGAAAACAGCGTAAAGTTTTGCATATATACCTTGTTACACATAGAGATTTTTGCTGTTTTTTATGATTTTCGTTACAGCTCTTTTACTTTGTCTGTTGTCTTGAACCTTATAGAACTTAATGTAGAGAAATTATTTCTATATTTTATACGATTGGGAATGTTGATTGAGTTCAACATTAATTAATTCTTTGTGGAAGGTTGTGCGAGTACATGTAAAAGGCCTCTCGTTACAAAGAATGCAGTTCTTAAAGTTCACTGTGGAACGATGTTTATGCTAGCGCACAGTCAGCTGTCTCAGTGCTTGACTTGATGGAAGGAAATTGACAGCATTGCAACGTATCTTCCCTCTCTCTGCACAGAAAGTGCAAGACACCTGCCTTCGTAGCTGCTCTCGGTTCTAACAGAATGTCTGCTCCTGGGTCATTGTTTCAACTCAGGTCTTAAAGTGCTCTGTCAAACTCTTCATGCAGTATCATATCTCCCATCTCATCTTCATCTACACCTCCTTCCATTTCTACTATATTGCCCTCAAGTACATCACCCTTGTATAGACCCTATAATACTCATTCCATACTCAATCCTCTGCTGTCTTCAGTATTTAGTCTCTCAGAGCTACCCGTTCTTCCCCTGTTCTTGTCAACCATTCCCTAATGCTCCCTCTGAAACACTCTACAACCTCTGGTTCTGTTGGTTTATCCAGATCCCATCTTAAAATTCCTACCTTTTTGCAGTTTCTTAGGTTTTTATCTACAGTTCATAACAGATTGTGGTCAGAGTTCACATCTGTCCCAGAAAAGTCAACAATTTAAAACCTGTCTCCAGATCTCTTCTGCATATACTGCCTTTTTCATGATTCTTAACCCAAGTGTTAATGATGATCAAGTTATGCTCTGTGCAAAATTCTACCAGGCGGCTTCCTCTTTGATTCCTTCCCCCCCTCCGAGTCCATATTCACCTACTACTTTTCCTTCTCTTTTGTTACTATTGAATTCTGGCCCCCCTTGACAATTAAATTGTCTGCCTCAACTATCTGAATAATTTTTTATTTCATCATACAATTTTTCTCTCTTCATCTGCAGAACTAATTGGCATAAAAACTTGTACTTCTGTGGTAGGCATGGGCTCTGTGTTCTTGTGTTTTTGATTCGTTATTAAACCTGCACCTGCATAACCCTATTTGATTTCGTATTTATAACCCTGTATTCAACTGACCAGAAGTCCTTTTCCTCCTGGCAGCAAACTTCGCGAATTCTCACTATATCTAAACTTTAAACTACCCACATCCCTTTTAAAATTTTTCAACATATCTGTCTGATTAAGGCCTCTGATACACCACACTCTAATCCATAGAATGTCTTGTTTCTCCTGAAACGTAGTCTTTCCCAGTAGTCCCCGCCCGGAGATCCAAATGGGGGACTATTTTACCGAAGAGGATGCCTTCATTTAACCATACAGTAAATCCGCATGCCCTTGGGAACAATTACAGATGTAGTGTCCCCCTGCTTTCAGCCATTTGCAGTATCAGCACAGTGATGCTGTTTTGGTTGATGTTACAAGACCAGTTCAATCAATTATCCAAACTGTTGCCCCTGCAACTACAGAAAAGCCTGCTGCCCCTCTTCAGGAACACCATGTTCTGGCCTCTCAACAAATAGCCCTCCATTGTGGTTGAACCTACAGTACGGCTATTTGTATTGCTGAGGCACGCAAGCCTACCCACCAGTGGCAAGGTCCTTGGCTCATCATAAACATATGTCAATTTTAAAATGGAGAGAGTATTCTTCATTGGAAACTTCCAGTCTCCTGTGTCACCTGGTAAACTGAGTGCTGGCAGTTGATCACAGATTGGCAAAAAGTGCAGAGAATTAAACAGAATTATACCACAGGCTTGTAGTGCAGTGTGCATGGGACAATAATTCCATGTAATAGGCATGAATAGGTGGCTGCTGCAATTGTGTGTGGGTGTCCTAGGTTGCGATGGATTTCAGATGTCAGTGGCAGTGAATCCAACTGACTGTTATTCTGCTTAGATGCTAAGCAATCAGTAGTAGAAATGCCTTATATTGGGCCTAGCAGTGGAGTCTCTCATGAAGGTTAGCATCAAAAGCTTTCCCACCAGTTGTCATTTCCATAATGCTCTCCAAAATATTTTTGTGTGTCCACATAGGATTTGCAGCCTATTTTTTTAGGTGTGGACTGTATTAAAATGCCACGAAAATGTGTAAATTCAGTGTATAACTCTAGTTATATTTGTGTTGAAGTAACATGTTCATAACGGAAACTGAATCTTACAACTGTTGTGAAGACTGCCTATTGACATTATTTTGGTATGAAAGTAGGGGACCAGTATAAGCTACAGGCTGCACATAAATTGAGATGCCAAGTCATGGTGTAGTGAAATGACTTGTACAGATGGTGGTAGTATCAAGTACACAAGGTATAAAATGGTAATGCATTGGAAGAGCTGTCATTTCTACTCAAGTGATTCATGAGGAAAGGTGACAAATATTGCTGGCCGTGCAATGTGAATTAAGACTTTGAATGCAGAATGGTAGCTGGAACTACACACATGGAACACTACATTTTGCGATATTGAGAGATCAACAGTGTGCTGAGTATCCCAAATTTCAGGCAGCATCTCACAATGGAGAATGCAGTAGCTAACGGTCTCCACTTAATGACAGAGAGCAGCAGTGTTTGTATAGAATTGTCAATGCTAACAATAGCAGCACTGTGTGAATTAACCACAGAAATCAATGTGAGTTGTAAGACGAACATATTGGTTAGGACAATGCTGCCAAATGTGTTAATAGGCTATGGCAGCAGATGACCAAATCAAACACCTTTGCTGACAGCAGGACATCACCTGTAGTGAGTCTTCTGAGCTATTGACCCTATCGGTTGGACTGTTAGCTGGAAAACTGGTGCTTGGTTATACGTATCCTGACATTAGTTGGTAAGAGGTGATGTGTGTGTGTGGTGCAGACCCTCATGAAGCTGTGGACGCAAGTTCTCAACGAAGCACTGAGCAAGCTAGTGGTGTGGGCTGTTAACATCGAATACACTGGGCCCTCTGCTCCAGCTGAGCAGATCATTGACTGGAGATTGGTTATGTTCTGCTACTTGGAGGCCATTTGCAGCCATTCGTGGTCCCAATGATGTGCCATATCACTGTGCAACAATTGTTCTTGATTGGTTTGAAAAGCATTCTGGATGATAAGAGTGAATGATGTGGCCACCCAGATCACAATATATAAATCCTTTTATACATTTATGAGATGTAATGGAAAGGTCAGTTCATGCAAAAAATTAGAGTGGCAACGCTTTCCGCAATTATGGATGGCTATAGAGGAACCATGGTTTAGTATTTCGACAACTTGTTGAGTTGATGCTCTACGCCGGACAAAAGGAGGTCCAACATGATGCTGGAAGTTATCCCATGACTTGTCGCCTCTGTATGTTGTTATTGTTGTCATTATTGTCAGACAAGGAAAAGTCTTGGTTGATATAAGAACAAATACGGTAGATTGATCTTGCTGTTTTACAACTGTGCCAGAGTGATTTAAGGCAGTGGATTTCCACTTGGAAGGAATGGAGTTCGAATTGCCTTCCTAGTTCATTATAGCCTGACTGAAAAGGTTAAGGAGAATGCTGGTGCGGGTATTATGAAACACACAGCTGATTACCATCTTCGTCCATCTAGGGCTTGTGCCCCATTAAATATATCTAGAGTGGAATGTAGTCTCCAGATTTGAAATGAACAACCATTTCGAACAGTACAGTATCTGCCTAGCTGGAAGAGTGAATCATGAAACCAATGTCGGAAAACTATGCAGGTAACAGAGCTGTAGTGCATATGCTGACCTCTAATTGTAACAAAATATTTGTTCAAGTGATCTACAGCCAAAGAACACATTTATAGAATAAAAATTGCTTCAGTGGCCAGTATTTTTTTTAATTTATTCCGTGACGAGTTTCGAAGCTTAAGGATTCATTTTCAGGTACCACCAAAAAATTGTTGTTGTCTTCAGTCCTGAGACTGGTTTGATGCAGCTCTCCATGCTACTCTATTCTGTGCAAGCTGCTTCATCTCCCAGTACATACTGCAACCTACATCCTTCTGAATCTGTTTAGTGTATTCATCTCTTGGTCGATTTTTACCCTCCACGCTGCCGGCCGCGGTGGTCTAGCGGTTCTAGGCGCGCAGTCCGGAACCGCGCGACTTCTGCGGTCGCAGGTTCGAATCCTGCCTCGGGCATGGATGTGTGTGATATCCTTAGGTTAGTTAGGTTTAAGTAGTTCTAAGTTCTAGGGGACTGATGACCACAGATGTTAAGTCCCATAGTGCTCGGAACCATTTTACCCTCCACGCCATCAGAGGCTGCAGGAGGCCTCTAACCTGCTGCCACATACTGACAACACTGAGAAGAGAAACGACTGACCCACGTGGCACTAGCAGTCACACAAACCCTCAGCCATGTGCAAAAGATATAGAGAATATATGCCGTATAGAGGCTGTGGTACGTTATTCAGCACTCCCTGCGGTACCATTTTGTACCGTCGGCCGGCATATTTTGCGAGGTCGTTCTGTTGTAGTTTGAAAGTGAGAACAGTTAATGTGTTGTTTTGTAAGCTACACAGTTTCTGAATTTCTCTTTGGAATCGCGTATGTCGTATAATCAGGATATAAATGCAAGTATATATCCCGAAAAATCTCCAAGATTAGTGTACATACTTTTACATATGTGCTGTAACTGTGGCATGTTTTGTGTACATTGATGTATTTGTTTGCTTGTGAAGTAAAACATGTTTTCGGCCACGTTCGTGACGTACACTTTAGGTCCTGTGAACGTTATAAAGTAAAATGAGTCAGTTTGTGACAGTTGCAACAGGCTTTGTTCCTTTCTGGATGTTTTAAATGACATTTCCTTGCACTTTATAAAATGTACACGGTGTATGCGCTCCGGGAAAAACTCGGAATTTTTTAACCCGGGAGAAGACCAAGAAAGACAATTTTTCATTGTTTTAGTCTTAAATTTTTGTAATTTTGGCTGGTAAGAACTGATAAACAGGAAAATGTGTCAAAGGCTGTAGGACGAAGACTGTGGAGTACTTGATAACAAATTGTTGCTATTAAGTTCGTTCGAGCAGTTGCCTGTTCAATGAATTTGAAAAGTGGATATTTTCATCTTCTGGCACGTATGGCGTTATATGCCATAATAAAGAACGAAACATGAGACGACACGGTAGTGGTACAGTAGAACCCCTCTAATCCGTCACCTTCGGGACCGGGACTATGGTCGGCAAGAAAAAAAGGTCGGATTATCCGAAAAATCTAATATTTATTGCAAAAAATATAAAAATACATTTAGTACAAAAAATTAAACGATTTAAGAACTAAGACATCTACAGTAATACAAAAAGATGTTTTTCACACAGTGTTAAACAATATATTAATTTAAAAAAATCTACACACACTATAATATGTATTCGTTTTAAAGGGAAAAACGACAAACAAATTACAGTACTGTGCTGTACTTAATAACGTATAAACGATATATACTGTAAACTAAAAATGTTTATAGCACTGTATATAAAAAGAAATTTTTACAAAGAAATAAACTACTGTATGTATAAACTAAGAAATGATTATACTGTATGCATTGTTTTTACAGTAAAAACGAAAAGAAATTACTTGGAAAAAAGTCAGTGGTAAATTTTTGTTTAGCAGATGTTATTCCAGATTTAGCTGCAGTGTCCCTCCATTTTTTATCCACAAAACGTCCATTGGATTTTGCTCGATGTATTGAAGGGCGATGTCAAAAGCGTTTTTTTGCGTCGTTGTGTGAAATCCGGATAGGGGGGTTCGTCTTCGCCGTCCGAGTCCTCATTCACAGTTTCCTGGCTAACAGCGGCAACAATCTGGTCGTCACTGAGCTCTTCAAAAGTGTCACATTCTTTGATCCACTCTTTCAACTTCATTGGCAGGGGCGTTCGGCTTCAGAGTTTGTACATCTTTAACGATTTCCAGTGCGTCGTTGTTTTGCTCATCTTCGGTATGCTCATCTTCGGTATGCTCATTTTGTCATAACTTGTGGCCAAAGCTTACGCCACGATTTCCGCAGTGTGTCAGGTTTCAGTTCATCCCATGCTGCAGCGATTGTGTAGATAGCATCCTTGATGTTCAGGGATGTCATTGCCTCAGATAAGTTATGACCTCCTTCAGATTTTTCCAAGATTGAGCTGATATATTTTCTCCGATAACACCTTTTTAATCATTCGATAACGCCCTGATCCATTGGTTGGATGAGTGAGGTACCATTAGGAGGCAGAAAGAGAGCTTTTATGTCCCCTTCACCAAATCTTCCTCGGATGGATGTGATGGTGCGTTATCCAACAGCAGTAGAGCACGTACAGGCAGATTTTCTTGCTTCAAGTCTTTTTCGATCGATGGCACAAACTCTTCGAAAAACCAGGATTTAAAAAGGTTGCAGTCCATCCAAGTAGATTTTTGATTGCGGTAATAAACCGTCAAGGAAGGTAAGTTAATATTTTTGAATGCCCTTGGCTGCTTAGATTTGCCAATGACGAACAAGGGGAGCTTGTGGGTACCATCTGCGTTGCTACAACGAATGACTGTTATTCTATCTTCTATAAGTTTCGTTCCTACCACGGATTCATTTGAAGCTGCGAGCATTTTTGTTGGCAACATTTTGAAGTTCAGTCCTGTCTCGTCGATGTTATACACTTGGCAGGGTAACGGTTCATTTTCTTCTACAATGTCTTGAAACAACAGAAAACTCCTTAGCAGCTGCGGCATCGGCAGATAGTTTTTCACCGGAAATAGAAACAAATCGGACACCATGACGAGGTTTCCAACGATCAATCCAGCCTTAACTGGCAGCAAATTTACTTTCGGCTTCCAGTTTCTTGTGCAAAACTATCGCTTTTTCTTTGTGAATTGGCCCGGATATTGGAGTTCCTTTCCTTCTTTCTTGACAAAACCACATCCACAATGTGTTCTCAAGCACTTCAAGTTTACGCTTTTTTAATGTTTTGCGATTCTTCAGAGTGTTTTCACCTCCAATCCTTAATTGTAGTAACAGCTACATTCAGTTCCGTTGCAATTTTTTTGGAGCGATTCTCCTTCGTCCAGTCTTTGTGGCACTGCTAATTTTTCATTTAGTGGAAGAGTTACGTGTTTAAGTTTGAATCCAGACATGTTGAAAAACAGACAACTGTACACACAATGAATCTGCAGTAATAAGTACTGTAGAGAACACGGAATAAAGCAAACAACGACGTTTTTTAATCCCAACAAAGGATAAAACTGCACAATAACGTACAGTATAACAATATGCACAGCGATAGACACCGCAACAATGGCCCGACAGGCGTCCAGTAAGTGACAAGTCGGCACAGGCTCGCAAGCCTGAGCAGTGAGCATGGTCGGACTAACCGGAGTGATGGACCATCCAATGTCGTATTAGAGGGGTTCCACTGTACTTCAAAAAAAAAATTGCATCCTGAAAACAGCACTGAAAAGCTTAATATCAGGTTGGGGCCTACGTAATTCTGAATCTGGACATATGAATGTGCGTTGTAAACCGAATTACGCATTTTAGTATGGTTTACGAAATTCCGATGATCTTGGAGTATCCTATTTTATAACGTCATTTAAGGCCTCTTAATACCATATACATACGAACATACGTGATTCCTGCGTCATCGTTGCTGTCCACGCGCAGTAACGCCTGTTATCTGCGCTCTCTGGCAACTGCTGAAACGAAGCTATTTCTAACAAGTAGCCTGGAAATGTTGCGAACGGCGCTTTGAAAAGCGTTAGCTTCAAAGTAAATTTCCTTTTACGCAAGATGAATTGTGTTACGTGTGCGAAAATGCATTGAATTTCATAAATCACAGTGCGTTTGACTCATTTAAAACTTAACGCATTGAAGACTAGCCACTTTGAAGAATTTCGAACTCAGAAGGCCAGACATTGTTATTGTTTAAAATTATGGTGGCATATTTGGGTGATGTATCTTAAAGAGTAACGCACACAAAAAGGCCAATATTATATGTCAAAGCATAACTTTTCTTGTAGCTTACTAATCTTAAAGGTCAATATTATATGTGAAAGCTTAATTCTTCTTGTGGCTACACTTTGTACATCAGTTTAAACCATTAACTTTTCCTATTTGTGTGTTCACACTACTTTACAGTGATGTTACTGTTGGCTGACGTCATGTATCCAATGCTCTGGATATCTGCTGTCACTGGCTGGCGAGATCACGTGCCATGAGCTATGATTGGCTTACGAAAGTGCATTTCGATCTCGAGTTCAATCCTTCGGAAATTAACGTGTTGTTCCGAATTTTTACTTTCGTAATATGAATACGAAAGCATGCAGCGTATGTAATACGAAAATATGCCACCTAAATGTTGCTGTACATCACAGATCTTTCAAAAAAAAAAAAAAAAAAAAAAATCCCAAGCTTTTGCGTTCTGTAAAATTTCTCGCTGGTGTATAAAACCTTTGCCATTCAAAGGATTGATGTTTTTACAGCTCTGGGTAAATGTACTGTCGCTTATTTGTATTTTACATCTTGGAGGAAGTGTATTTTTACGTGAGAAAAAGTGCTTTTTTAAACTGGGAAGTCAGGGAATTTTTGTTTCCTTGTCCACATACACATCTTGATTCAGATTACAGCCAGAAAGACCTATAGTTTCCTGTGAACAGATAGTTACTTGTTTTAAATTACGGTACTACCCAAATTATAATCGGAGCCCTTTGTGTGCATAGTAAAAAGTACAACCTAGTTTATGAAACCCTCTTGGGTAGCCATTAAGTAAAGTTTGGATCCATATAATATGCAGACAGTAAACTAATTTAATCGATAGCTAGTTTATCCAGCCAGTATATTAAGTATTAGTGTCATGAAATTACGACTATACAATAGCTTGTTTCTATATTTGAATGATTGGCAGGGTGGGTTAGGTCATAATGCACGTAATCCGTAGTCAAAGTTTCCGTGTTTGATCTTTGTGAGACAGTTTATTTCACTTCAAATACAAACTTAACCATATGCGACATACAATTTCTACAAAAACAAATTTTTTAGATCTATTTTCTGTTACTAACTCTGCTCTCTGAAACTCATTGCTTACATATATGTCAAACTGATTTTGGAATTTTTGTGTATTGGCTGTCTCTTTTGTATAGTGAAAGGTGTATTAAACCACACAGACTGATCCTAAACTGAATTTTCCAGACACTGTCTTCCTGTTCTGAATGTGTTACAATCGTTGCTGAAAGACAATGTATATCACGTATTCGTCCGTCATAATTAAGCTTCTCGCTATGATTACTAAACATTAACATTTACATATCGTTTCATAGTTGTTAGACACATTAGCTGCCACAATCCTATACCGCGGTAATTGGGCTTCACTGTCATCAGGTTGTTGCTCCACTATAGTATTCTATTTATTCGGCTGCGCTACAACATGCCAGCTGCTACAGTCTGCGCCAATGCGCAGTGACCAGTTTCCGTCCAAAGCGCTTGGCGAGTTCTGTCATTCGTTTGTTTGAAAGGAGAGGCCGACATTGTTATCCTGTTTTTGTTTGGTAAGCTATGCGCTGCAAACACATAATAGAGGTAGACGCCCTACGGTCTTTCTGAAACGATTTTAGAGAAACTATTCGCTAAAAAAAATTCATTTTTGCGTTACTTATACCTTAATAAGTCAGATTCATGACGACATGCCCACTAGCTCGTTAATGGTCATAGTTATGGTGGTATGTACATGTAGGAAAGACACTGCGCGAAATGTTGAATAGCATGCCTTTTTAGACATTTTATTGCAGTACATTTTCGGATTTTGTAGCTCGTTTATGTAAATCGCCAAGAGGAAGTTGGTAGAAAATTGACACAGTTGGTGGTGGTTTCTTGCTGTGCACTTATTTCTCTCAACAGAAAAGTGTCACAAAATGAGTGTAAAAAATAGACTGTCACAAGGCAGTATTCCAACCATATCGGCCTGATTCAGAGTCCGAGATGGTGAACTTGACAAATACAAGATTTACCTAAGAATAAATCAGTATAATTTCGATCCATTTGTAGGTACGTACATTTCATTTTTGTTAACACTTATAGTTGATATAAAGTATCTGGTACAATAAATTTTGCTGTAATGTTATTTCTAGAACAAGTGAAAAGGATTTCACCAGTAAAAATGCTCAGATATTTTACTACCAGGCGGAATTACGAGAATTTAAAATTCACAATTAGGACTGGAACAGTTTTATAAATTTATTGATGTGGTCATTGGTACACTCCATCACCATACTTGAAGTGACAAAAATTCGCTACCACTTGAAAACCACGGGTAAACACAGGTTTTCTTAACATGTCGTCTCACAGAAATTCACGCATGTCTTAGCCTGAGAGTCAGGATTGCCAGTTGTGAGTACTGCAGGTAATGGCCTGAAGTCGTGTATCCATTAACACACAGGCAGGACCCGTAGGTTTTCCAAAGTCCATCATAAATACCATAGCCTGTCGCTAAAACCCACTTGTGTGTAGCCAGCTACTGGGTTGTGAAAGTCTGAAATAACAGTAAGGTCATACAGCCCATAGTAAACAACAAATGGCACAAAACAGTGGCGACTTGCATTGCAGCAGGACACTCTCTGCCACGAATCTTCACAGAGGGAGGCTTCATCCCCTACTGATGTGGAGTTCACATACAGCAGGTTCCCTTTTCACATTCATTCCTTCCCTAACTGGCAGCAGATGCCGTCAGTGTGTGACAGTCGATGGCAGACCAGTACTTTGCTGCTCTGAGCACAAGCACCCAGAACATTGCCTGAGGTGCCGCCTATGGGACACCAAACAGCTTGGTTACTCCAAAAGCCACCCTCACTTCCACAAGAAATCATCTGAGGCACTTTTTTAATCAGATCGACAAGCTGATGGAGAAAGTGCATTAGATGGTTTCTTGCAGTGATGAGGGTGGCTTTTGGAGTATCCAATCCGTTTGGTGTACCTCAAGCATGCACTTGCGCACAGAGCAGTGAAGGATTGGTCTGCCATTGACCGTCACATGCTGACGGCGTCTGCTGCCAGTGAGGGAAGAAATGAATGTGAAAAGGGAACCTTGAAGATACCTCAACAAGAGAGGCCATCTTTACTTACCAAGAACTGGGAGGCATTATACCATATGTAAAGTCCACTTCAATAGAGGAGAAGCACTATTCTGTGAAGGTTCCTGGGGCGGGGTGGGGCGGGGGGGGGGGGGGGGGCAAGCAGCATCCTGTTGCAGTATATGTTGCCACAGTTTTGTGCTATTTGTTGTTTACTGTGGCCTATATGACCTAACTGTTATTTCAGACTTTCGCAATTGGTCTGCTACCTCATGATGATTTTGGCTTTCTTTATGTTTCTTAGTATTATGTTGTTTCTCCCACTTTCTTCTGAAGTACAAGATTTTAACTGTAAGTCGCAGCTCCACTCCACTGCACTGCAGTGTATCACATACTGCTAACTGTGAATTAAGAGAGGTACAAAGATGAAACAAAGGCTTGCAAGCCTCTGCACTGGAGTAGAGCATTCTTATTCTCTTACTCCATACAGCTCCCTCAAGTGGCAAGGAAGTTATTCCTTAACACATGACCTGTCATAGTGTCCCTTCTCCTTGCTAGTGTCTTCCAGATGTTCTTCTTTTCGCCAATTCTATGAAGAAACTCCACATTTCTTATCTTATTAGTCTAATTTTCAAATCTTTCTGCAGCCCCACATCTCCAATACTTCAATTATCTTGTTTTTCCCATGGTCCATTGTTCACTTCCATAGAACTTTGCGCTGAAAAACGTACATTCTCAGAAATGTCTTCCTTAAATTACATCAGTGTTTGATACTAGACTTCTTTTGGCTAGGAATGTCCTCTTTACCTGTATTTAGTCTGTCTTTTATTTCCTCCTCGCGTCTTTGGTCATGTGTTACTTTGCTTTCAAGGTATCAGAATGTCTTTATTTCGTCTGCTTCATGGCCCCCAACACCGACGTTAAGTTTACCGATAACTTAATTTCTGGTGCTCCTCATTACTTTCGTCTGCCTTCAATTTTATCTGAGTCCAGTCAACAATAGACTGTTCTCTGCATTTGACAGACACTCAGCTCTTTCCTCACTTTCACGGATGATTACAATGTAATCACCGAAATTTATCACTGGTTGCCTTTCATCCTGAATTTCAGTCCCACTCCTGAAACTTTCATTTATTTCCCTCTTTGCTTCTTCGATGGAGGCCTGTAGACTGAACAGCTTGCGTGAAAGACTGCATCATAGCATTTTTAATCTGATCACTTCGTTCTTGGTCTTACATTCTTATCATTCCCTCTTGAGTCCTGTGTACATTAAATAATATCTGTCTTCCCTATAGCTTACACCTGTTCTCCTGAAGATTTCGAACATCTAGCACGATTTTATGTTGTTAAATGCTTTTCACTGGTTGACAAATCCTTTGAATGTGTCTTAATTTTTCTTGTCGTACTTCCATTATCAAGTGCAGGCATCAAGGGATCACAAATTTAGCATTGGAGGGCAGCGTGGAGGGTAAAAATCGTAGAGGGATACCAAGAGATGAATACACTAAGCAGATTCAGAAGGATGTAGGTTGCAGTAAGTACTGGGAGATGAAGAAGTTTGCACAGGATAGGGTAGCATGGAGAGCTGTATCAAACCAGTCTCAGGACTGAAGACCACAACAACATAGAAACAGATAATTTCTGGTTTGTTGCTACTTTCATCAGTATACGCAGTGTGGTGCATTGAAGAAAGCGCTAAAACTGCCTTAGATTTTTTTGGAATAAGAGGCACTAGTGTAAGATCCTTAGTAAAACCATAAATATTGGAGCCCACTTCTTTCTTTGGGTTGGGAAGAAACTCTTCTGGAACTTCTCATTTGTTGGATTTTAGAGTTCTGACATATGGAAACCTGTTTTTCAGCAGTTCCTTACACATTTCAATGGAGGAAAACCAATTGTCATCTGTGATATTCCTGTTTGTTCCGTACATACTTCTGCAAAGAGGAATCACAGACTGTGATGGCTTTTGGAACTTTTTCTCTTCCTCAGATAGTGTTGCTCTATCACTATCTTTCCCCACATAAAAGTAAGCATTATACAGAAATGAAGAATGTGCATCTGTGAGGCACATGGCTTTTATGCCATATTTAGTAGGTTTCTTGGGCATGAATATTTTGAATCGGCATCTGCCTCTAAATGGGATTAGACTCTCATCAGCACATGCATGAGCCCCAATCGAATATACCACCTGACAATTAAAAATAAAGATGTTGAAAATATTGGACACAGCTGCTGCAGGATCATCTCTTTTCCCTTGTTGGCGAGTAGATGCATCATCAAATCTGAGAGCCACCAGTGAAACTTCACATCGTTTTAGAGACATGGTTGCACGAAATATGGGACGTCATTTACAGTCATTTGCGAAAAATGATGCCAAGTTTTCACGTCCAGGATTGAGAATGGAACATAGAACCATCGAACCAATCACTGCCTCGGTTTCAGTTTTGTCTATATCTTTATAACTGTAGGACGAAGTATTTTGTAATTTATTTCTTATCACTTGTGTGGTATCGATAGCAACGATGCCACGCAATAGTTTTTCAAGTTGGCACTACGAGAGACACAGAAGACAGCGCCCTCTTGCCGGTGCTGTCGCGGTCTACGAGCTACGCGACTGCTTCAGCCCATTTGACCAGGTGCAGTCAGCCAGGACACTTCGCTTCAGCATCGCACCTACGTACAAAGTTATGTAATCGTTTATCACCTTGTTTCTGCACCAGTAAAGCATTTTCTTGCAGTACCGACTTCTATTACCTTTCGCTACGGTCGCAGGTTCGAATCCTGCCAAGAAATGATTTAAGTTCTGCCATATCTCGCAAGAAAAATCGATTTTCCAAAGCCCTTTAATTCTTGTTGGTCTCATCAGGATTACTCGTATCATTTGTAATGTCATAATCATGTAACAGAGGACACATTGCACTATCTTCCAAACTGAACATATACAAACATCTGTAGTAAAGTCCAGTACTTTAGACAAAACTAATCAAATGTTGCACTCCATGTACCAGGAGCTTGTTTCAATCCATTTTTTAATCTAAAAATTTGATTCCTTTTACCTGTGACACCTCGACGGATGTTCATGTAGGCATTTTCAAGTAGTTCTGCATGCAGAAAAGCATTTTTGACATCCATTTGGCGTGTATATAGATTTTCTTCAATGAGGATGACACCAGCATTCCCAATGTAGCCAAACATGCAGTAGGAGCGTACATTTCATCATAATTACAACCCTTCCTCTGAACATAGCCTTTTATTACAAGGCTTGCCTTATATCTTGAGGTTATATGTTTCACCAACTTCATTATGATTAGCTTTGAAGACCTATTTGCTGTCAATTGGCTTATTCTTGGTCAGCACTCTGTCAGCTCCCATGTCTCATTAAGTTCCCGCGACTTTATTACTTCGTTGTTCGCTTCCCACTATTCGTGTTCATCATTTCTCACATGTATTTCTTCACAGTATTAAGGAACATCATCAATAAATGAGTCACCATACAAGACCAGTACTGCATAACTGTTAAATCATGTTCGCAGATGAGTCTGTAATTTACCGTCTAGTAAGGTCATCCGAAGACCAGTATCAGTTTCAAAGCGATTTAGAAAAGATTGCTGTATGGTGTGGCAGTTGACGCTAAATAACGAAAAGTGTGAGATGATCCACATGAGTTCCAAAAGAAATCCGTTGGAATTCGATTACTCGATAAATATTACAATTCTCAAGGCTGTCAATTCAACTAAGTACCTGGGTGTAAAAATTACGAACAACTTCAGTTGGAAAGACCACATAGATAATATTGTGGGGAAGGCGAGCCAAAGGTTGCGTTTCATTGGCAGGACACCTAGAAGATGCAACAAGTCCACTAAAGAGACAGCTTACACTACACTCGTTCGTCCTCTGTTAGAATATTGCTGCGCGGTGTGGGATCCTTACCAGGCGGGATTGACGGAGGATATCGAAAGGGTGCAAAAAAGGGCAGCTCGTTTTGTATTATCACGTAATAGGGGAGAGAGTGTGGCAGATATGATACGCGAGTTGGGATGGAAGTCGTTAAAACAAAGACGCTTTTCGTCGCAGCGAGATCTATTTACGAAATTTCAGTCACCAACTTTCTCTTCCGAATGCGAAAATATTTTGTTGAGCCCAACCTACACAGGTAGGAATGATCATCAAAATAAAATAAGAGAAATCAGAGCTCGAACAGAAAGGTTTAGGTGTTCGTTTTTCCCGCGCGCTGTTCGGGAGTGGAATGGTAGGGAGGTAGTATGATTGTGGTTCGATGAACCCTCTGACAAGCACTTAAATGTGAATTGCAGATTAATCATGTAGAGTTAAGTATCCTGTAAGTATCATGTAAGTTTCCTGTTGATTCATCGAAGGGTTTGTACCTTTTCAGGTATATTGACCAAGTTTGGGAAGTATATTGGGTAGAGGTCTCTCATTTCAGGGCACAATGATACGCAATCAAAGCCTTGGCGAAGGATGTGGTTCAGTTATTGAGTCCGCTGTGATACTGGGTGTTGAAGGGGACACTCCTTTGTAGCTGGTTCTTGGGGGTGGTGGGAGGAAATGGCACGGGAGATCTGTTTGCGGACCAGGTCTGGGTGATAGTGCCTGTCTGTGAAGGCCTTGGTGAGAGCCTCAGCATACTGAGCAAGGGAGTTTTTGTCACTGCAGATACGACTTCCTTGGGTAGTCAGGCTATATGGGGGGGATTTTTTGGTGTGAAAGGGATGACAGCTGTCAAAATGCAGGTACTGTTGGAGGTTGAGGGGTTTAATGTGGACAAAGGTGCAGATCGAGCCGTCTGAGAGGAGGAGCTCAACGTTTAGGAAGGTGGCACGCTGGGTTGGCGGAGGACCACGTGAAGCTAATGGGAGAGAAGGTGTTGAGGCTGTGAAGGAACAAAGGGTGTCTTGGCCGTGAGTCCAGATCAAGAGGATATCATGAACGAACCTGAATGAGACTAGGGGTTTGGTGTTTTGGGAGGCTAGAAAGGTTTCTTCTAGATGGTTCATAAAGTGGTTGGCATAGGAAGGCTCATGTGGGTGCCCACGGCTGTGCCGCGGATTTGTTTATATACCTTCCTATCAAATGAGAAGTTAATTAAGTTACGTTTCCCTAGCTGTTGGATTTTCCCGCTAGGTACTGCGTAAAACGCGTGAGAGCTTGCTCCCCACTCACACAATGCAAAGATGCCAGACCGTTTTTCTATGGTACAAACAATGCAGAGCCGCTGCGGATCCACCTGTCCCGCAGATCGCAACTATTTGCTTAGTTGGAGGAGTACGGAGAGGTCGAACTGGGCAGCAGCGAACTACTAGACGACGGCTGCATTATTTGTATCGTGCACACGGATAGTAGCACCTGAAGCTAGGTCTTCCTATCTAATTATTGAAACGTGCACCAGAAATGTCGGCTGACCGCTCCTAAACCTCAGAGGATGAGCAGCTTATCGTGTTGGTTTCCGAACCGCGTATTTTGTGGAACGTGGTTGGCGCCGAGTTAAAAAACCAAATGAGAAATGAGTTAATTTGGGCAAAAATTGGAAGAAATAATGAATGAAACAAGTAAGAATAACGCTTTTTATTATTTCCGGTCACTTCAATGTAACGCGTTTGTAAATGTATTTGCACTGAGCCTTTGACCATTCTTATAATGAGTTGAATGTTGTTGTTATTGTGAGCAGTATTATGAACGACGATTAAAATTCGAACCGTTGTAATAATCAGTGAATCCACTCCTCATATTGAATCCCTCAATTTTGGTATAACCGCCAACACCTACCAAGGCTATTACATAGTTCTTGGGCAGTTCATTAATTACTGTTACGTTTGTATTATAAGACAGTGAGTATAGGCATTCCATATCGTCGAGCAAATCTTTGTTTTACTAAGATACAATATAATCCTTCTTCTTCAAGATATAAGAATGAATAGTTTGCGCTTCCTGAGTAGTCTTCCTAATAACATAGTCTTCCTCCTCTTCCATAACTTCCATGTGCTTTCAAAGTGCCAGAATTAATAGCGTTTTAGATCGAGGACTGCTCTGCACATTTGGCCTTTGCTGCCTCCGCTACTACTGTCGTGCAGCACTGCCCTGTCCTGCCCACTGACTTGCAACAGACTGTAAAAATAAATTCAAACCTTTCCGATACTTTTTCTCGCTTTCAAACCCCCTCCCCCCCCCCCCCCCTCACACACACACACACACGAAACGTAAAGGGAAAAAGTTTGTTGCTTATCACATTTCTGATATTGGCTTGATAAAAGTCCCGTGTCAGGAGTAAGATTTTAATTTATTGCTTCACAATTACTCACTTCATTGGCCAGAAAGTTTCCAGACGTTATCTACATACACTACTGAAGGGAGCTATAAAATAATGTTGTTGTACGACACAGGACTTAGGAGATATTGCATGGTAAATATTGAGTAGGGCGGAAAATCAACTTTTCTTAAACGCTTAAATATTTCTGCTTCAACAGCACAAAATTATCACTGAATTGAAAAGGTGTTAAAAGTAGTTCACGTATCACTCTGTCACGTCAAGTTGTCAAATAATAAAAGAAAAAACATCGCTTTCAGTTTTTACATTTTTACGCGCACCGCCCCACATCTAGGATAACGTTTCATGTAGTGTCCTGGAGTCCGTATCGGACAGCGGCAGATGCGAGCGTATTCTGCAGCACGCTGCAATAAGTTTCCTCACCTAGGAAAACGTAGCTTAAAGGCATTTCCCAATTACGATCGCCTCCCATCAGCCACCGCGCCGAGGGTCTACATAGATAATACTGATGCCACACGTAATAATCAGTCATCGGAAGCGTCAGAAGAGCATACACGATGTTGCTTGGCGGCGTCATTTTGGAGAACACCGAGTAGGGCCGGATATGGTCAAGATCTACAAACCACACTGGAAAAGATGTCCGACCAGTTGCACGTGTTGGACCTTCTGATAGGTCCAGACAGACAGCCGCAGCCACGGCGTTCTGGTAATCCGCCACCTCAGGACCGCACCCAAGTTCAAGACAGCGCATTGGCCGTCTGTCGGTATCATAGACTGTTTGGGCTGCAGGCTACGAAATGCAGGAGGCTTTGTGATTATCTAGATGGTAAGAGCGTTCCGCAATAAGCGCCATGGACCGCGGCTTCTCCAATCAGCGCGAACACCAACTAGCAGTAGTTCCCGGACCACTTGTACTTGAGAAGACTGCAGAACCACCTGTTCTCGCAGGTCAATCGGCGGTTCAACAGAAACTTGTGGGAACAAGGCAATGGTTACACATCATCGACCGATGAGTAGTATGGTAAAGCGGATCCTAGCACACTTTTGATATGAAACTGATATGCTAATTAATTAAATCTCCCTCCCCTGCCCCTGAACCTATTGTTCTGCTATGTGGGTTTAACCGCATGAGGATTTTTATTTATGACCCCTGGGGATAAGCCACCCTTCTGAGAAACCCCCCCATCTCTCACCTTCCCCACCTGACGCCCCCATTCCTCAGGGAAAAGACTCCCTTTATCAGATCTCAGCTACTTTTCCCCTTATGGGAAGCCACTGAGCCCTCCCCTCACCTGCACCCCTCCCTCCACCCTACCCCTCATACCCCTGGAAATAGGCAGGGAAAAGTCTTAGTGTGTGCTGGAGAGGAAGGATTTCATAACACAAACTTCAAATCAGTGTTAATGATCTACTGCTCACATGCTTTATTTAATTTCTTTGTGGAAGATGAGGTTCCTCCCTGGTGGGAAATAACTCAATTGAGGTACCTCCACTTTTAAGACATCACCTGGTTGATACTGGTGCTGTTCGGTCAAAATCCTTACTGCATAGATCCCACAACCCATCGGTTTCCTGGAAATATTGAGGCACTTTTGTTTGATTGCTCACGTATTTGATGGGAAATATCCCATCAGATTGATTGACTGAGTGAAATATTGCAATTTCCGGGAAAAACACTCATCATATACACAAAGCCTTGCATGCACCGATGCATGATTAGACAAGCACCCTCCTCCACCATCATTACCCATATCCAGCGAAGTAAACCTTCTGATTGCATCTTCACACCAACCAGAGGGCAGACGTGCTGGCTGTCTCACGTATGCCTGTGGATGCAAATCAGGAGAGAGGCAAGCACACAGTGCTGGCTCATACAGCTCGCAGACTAGAAGTGGCGCTAATCTCTTAACAGAGTGTCGGCTGACAGCAACCGTTTACGTTGTTGTACGGACAGGTAACAGGTGGTATGAAGCACTAGTTTTCCGCTGTCATAAACATTGGACATGATGTCCTACTCTGATTAAGTGCTACAGATTGATGGTGGGAATAACATATCACAAAAAACGTCACTAATAAAGGTATATGTAGAACGTTTATTTCTACAAAGTTCACAAAAAACGCCACCTAACATGAATGCCACAAATGGAAACTTTAAAAGACACACTCACTAACA
Organism: Schistocerca nitens; assembly: GCF_023898315.1. Classification (NCBI taxonomy): domain Eukaryota; kingdom Metazoa; phylum Arthropoda; class Insecta; order Orthoptera; family Acrididae; genus Schistocerca; species Schistocerca nitens. The sequence continues at coordinate 82,220,805 of NC_064617.1, read as the reverse complement.
GCGCTGAGCAGGTATATGGTGCTAGAAAAATAACTCCATTGCTGCACTTTGCTGGGACCGTTATGACAACACATCTGCTTCCCAGAGTGTCTGGAAGCCTTGAACCCACGACCATGGACAACTAGCAAGCGATCCAACTGCCCCAAGCGACATCGATGGGAACTACTGACTGGTGTTCACATCACAAAGAATGAAATGGTCCATCTCAATGTGTATAGACAGATGAAAGCAAATCAAGTAATTAAATTTCATTTTTTTTTTACTTTATTGTTATTTTAACACCTGAACAATCAGGTAGGCTGGCAGCGGCATGCTACGCCGCTCTTCAGCCATAGAGTTGACAATCACAGTACAATAATGGAGAATGAAAATGAACATAGTGACGGGCAAAACATAGTAGGCACAGACACACAAAAAACACGGAGCCGTTCACACTCGACGAGAAAGACACTGAAAACACGTTGGCACGGCGCACATAACACTGATGAATCCGATGGCACAAGTGAACGTAGAAGCGTGACGGCGGACACTAAAAACACAAACGACATTACACACACGAGACACAGATGGCGATGATCTCCGGCGCGCGAAAGTCCACGTAGCGTGTGCGAGTCCGGGGACCTGCCAAGAGGGGAAGAAGGGTGAGGGCGGGCGGAGAGGGTGGAGAGGGGAGAACAGAGATGCCAATGGCTGAGGAGATGGGAGGAGGAGTAGAAGGACAGGGGAGGGGAGGCCCGGGGGAGGAGTGAGGAGAAGGGGAGGAGGGATGGAGGGTGCCCAAGGGAACAGAAACAGGAAGAGGGAGGGAGGATCAAAGTTGGTAGGAGGGGTAGATGGAGGGGAGGAGGGCATCATCAGGGAGGGGGAGCTGGCGGAAGCCACCTTGGGAGAGGGTAAGGAGGGTGGAGAGATGGAGACCGGGTGGGACGTGCGAATACAGGCGCGGCAGCGGGCGGGGGTGGGAGAGGATCGGGGAGACGAGCGGGTGAGGAGGATCGAGTTTGCGGGAGGTGTACAGGATTTAAATTTCAGAAGCACTCGCCACATATAGGGTGTGTTATATGGAAAGATGTTTGAGAACACAAGCACCTTCCTCCATGCATTGTCCATAACCCACACAATCACAAAGGCAACCAAACGCACACTGAGCAATAGTTCGCTATTCATCTACCCGGAGGACACCTTGAGGATCGCCACATGGACAGTCCAGTGACCACAGAGCAGAAGTCGCCAGCCTTTGATATTTGATGTCTGGGAAACCGCCTCCGCTCTCTCTATAGTGGCTACTTCCTGTTTGTGTGAGAACCAATCCGTCCAAACACACAAAGGGAGGTTTTTATCCCTCCTCAGAATACTGTATGCCGGCCAGGGTGGCCGAGCAGTTCTAGGCGCTACAGTCTGGAACCGCGCGACCGCTACGGTCGCAGGTTCGAATCCTGCCTCAGACATGGGTGTATGCGATGTCCTTAGGTTAGTTAGGCTTAAGTAGTTCTAAGTTATAGGGGACTGATGACCTCAGAAGTTAAGTCCCATAGTGCTCAGAGCCATTTGAATACTGCATTCCTATTGGCTAACGCTGGCGACAGAGGGGGACCTCGCCCATTTGCGATGTGAATAAATGGCGGTAAATAGTCCAGTTGCACTACCCTATCAAATTAGTTGTTTCACAATTTACGGGAATGAAATAGGTCGCTTGAAACACTCACCACCACCTCACGATGATCCTTCTTCGTAATGAAACATATTTACAACGTTTGAGAATCACACACGAACATTATGAAAATCAAGTAATTAAATGCCCGCCACAAATAGATCGATGCACTAAATGTATCCAAGATCTTGTGCGCAGCAACGTTTGAGAACACAAGCACCTTCCTCCACCACATCGTTTCCTCTAAACGTATCTGGCGATGAAAACCCACACTCGCAATTGCGAAGCACGCGCCGCCCGCCGCCCGCCGACTGCCGGAGACACTGTCACAGTGGCCGCCCAGCCGTGAACCGATCAGTTTACATGTGCGGGAACAGCTCTCCAGCGCTAACACTCGCCGTATTGAATCTTTTCACGCAAGGCAAACGTCCACTTCCGTCACCACTCTACCAACATACTGACTAGTTTACTGTTCAGGCTATCCAGAGGGCTGTGGGGACCTGTGCTCACTGCTATGGGCAAGAGGCGGCCAGCTGCAAATTTTCTCTGTTACTGCCGCTTGTGACAGGTTTAAGCCACGACTTCCAGTCGCCGACCCCCTCGTCGCCACTCCTTCTGGTGCCCGCGGACACTGCGAGAGGAGCGGGAACAACTTGGATGTATAGTTCTAACCGCAATTCCATCCCGACATAGAAGGGATATATCATATGATAGCATTGCACTATAACTATCATCCCTGAAAGGTGTGTGTCTGTATCTATTTAATTTCTTGATTTATTACATCTTCTATACCTTTTCATTATGCAAGTGTCTGTCAGAGCATCATATTCCCCACAATAACATAGCAAATGAATACTGCATGAATACCTCATATATTGTGAGGCACCCACATGCCTTGCTCGGAAACGGATAACGCACATCTGACTATTAGTAATTTACACAACTCTGATTGTTCACTACGCACTGGCAATACCACATTTTCTTTCTTATCCAATGACTTTCATCAACATGTGGCCATCGCACTGAATATGAATGGCGCACACATTATAAATTCTGGATATCATGACTACACACTATTCGAAGAACAAGCCACCAATCTTTTTCTATTCACTATCTTTTTTATTCCGATAAATTCTATTATGATTCAAAGATAACATAAACACACCATTACATTTTATACAACAATTACACATGAGAAACTCCACCCAGTGGGCATGGCTTTACATTGGTGATTCTCTATCTTATGGTCTCGTAATTATCTAACGCTAAAGTGCACTTTCTGGATAGGATGGTGGATCTTTTGCTATATCTCACACTTCGACTCTCACACCCATCATCACGAAAATTTACTCCAGACTGAGCAGTACAAAAAGGAACATGCATAACCCAATGCCTCTGAACCTATATTGCTACTCTCCCATGCAAACCACACATACTTAAATTACATGAAATACATCACACTGGCAACATATAATACATCACAAAGAATAATCACAACGTTTGAATCCCTTCACTTTCAGCTTTCCCACTTCAATTAGTATTCATCCCAGTTTCACACGACACTGCCCCGCTTCGTAACTTTTCTTTCCTATTACGAACTCTGGAGGATATATATGCACGTCTTCCTGTGCAATGCAAGCCAAGTGGCGTTGCTGGACAGACGGCTGACTCACCTTGCTTCTCTCTCAGAGTATTAGAGTTTGAATCAAGCGTCACACGGAAACATTAACTAGTATTATCATATTCGTCACACACACGAGTCCTCAACTAATACCTTGAACGAGTACTTCTCTTTATGCTTTGTCTCATACACAGATTGAGACTCACACAGTACTCACCACGTGGAAGTGCTCGTCTCTAATTTCAAGTCCTGCATATGCCATTTCTTAAATACTTCCAACTTATAGTACACACGCCAGTAATTCAGTTTAACTTTAGCACTCACAAGTATTTCAACTTATTGCTACACGTGGTTTCATTGTGACCGTTGGTCACTTACGAAGATGACTACGATCCCCTTAATATTACCTGCCTGTTATTTAATTCTCCCCCCAAAAGTTCCTGAAATAGAGAAACAATTATTCCAAACTACTCTTAAGTATTTCACATGCATACCATTCTCTCCACTCTCTTATCTTTACGGAGCAGACCTAAGACAGGTCTTACCAACACAAGATCCAGTGCCAGAGTGCTGAAACATGGCTGTTCTTCAGGTCATCTCGCACCTCCGCCGAGGTGGGGGAGCACCATGCTACCGTATTGGTCAGCCACATTTCAGGCGCTCAAAGCTCAGGTAAATTTAATCTCTTTGGTTCCACCAAAGGTGACCAAAGGACCGTTTCAAAGATGATCATATATTGCACATTTACTATCTGCAGTTAGCAGACGACCATACATTCATTCATTTCACAGATCTCACCAAATTGGATGTAGGGATTTATTTTGTGGGAGTGCACATGTGATCAATTAAATAAATAAATTGTCCTTCTTTCCTACAATGGTACCCGGCTTCAGTGTATTAAGAAAAATTGAGTTATTATTACAAAAAATATGTTGTTCTGACAAGAATAACGAAGAATGTTGTACCTATTTTCAATGTCTGGTGGTAGTATACCCTTTCAATTGTCTTATTTATGTAGTAATTTAGGAAATATTTTGCTATTTTTCCAGTAACTTTATTTAAATGTTGATTACAACTGCTATAAAGAATCGTGGTACGTCAAAGTGGGTCAATTGTATGTGTTAGCTGACACCACCATTAAAAAAGAGTGCCTAAAGATGATTCTGTCAAGCTGGTATGAATCATTGTTTAAAAAATATTCAGCAACAACCTGTTGTCATTTAACGTGAGGGCACATGTGCAAGAATATTAGCTTATTTATGTATGAACAAACTTTTATTTGTAATTACTGTGAATGGTCTGAATGTGACAGAATGTTTATAACATTGATCTATTAAAATATTGTTGTAACATATTAGTTTAGTGCGGGAAGTGGTCAAAGTGACTTAAATGATGTCTTTACAGCCTAAGGACGATGTAATTTTGGTGATGACATCCTTCAGCCAGTGTAAAAGCAGATAGTGCCAGAACCCCAACGGAGTCATGTGGCGAGACACTTTTCAAATGAAGAGCTCAAAGGAGCGATTAGGGCTTTTTTCGTTTAAATGTCGAAGGAGCCACTTTTACATTAGTTCTGGAAGAAGGTAGACCTGCCTGTAGCAACATGCATGATTCAGTCATATAGGTGATTGATTCTGGGCAGTGAACAGCCGCTATGACGCTCTTTATTGATTGCATTATGGAACTGAGAATAGACAAAGTATGAGTTTCTACTTGTTATGTCACATGTGTTAATTTGAAAACCACTGTCTTGAAGTCTGAATTATTTTTAGCCGGTGAATTTCCGTGTGTTGTGATTACGAAATGGACATGCATCTTGGATGACTATTTAGGTTTTGGATTCTGCTACCATTCTCATAACTCTCTCAACGCAACTTAACTGCATTTAATAAGGATATTTCTGCCTGTATTGTACTTTCCATTTATCTGAGTTTTATTATCTGCAATAAATATTATTCAACATTACTCTCTGTCGTCTGCAGCAATTACAGATGTTAGCAAAGAACTCTTTTTATTAATTATTCATTTATCATTATTTATTATGTCTGTTTATTTTATTATTTCGCAATACTAGCCAATGCATAGAAAATTTGAGTGCATGATCACAGCTTCATGTTATTATTTGCAGCTACTTAGGTGCTGGGTATGAAAGTACAGACATGTGACTCGATCCTATGAGTACATCGAGCTATTCTTTTTAAACAGAGCTATGCTTAGCCCAATTACTTAAAGTATGAGCAACATCAGGCTGTTCGGAGAGCTGCTTCTTAGCAGAAGACATTAGCCTTAGTGTCACACACTGCAGCTGTCAATAATTCTAGTATCAGAACGCTGGGTTGCAAGAAGCTGGTAATTCACTTCGGGTTTTGCTACTCCTTTCAAGTGAACGTTTGTAGTGGCAGACCTTTCCTTGCCTATCTTAAGAGCAAATCCCCTTTCATATCTTGTGTTTTCGATGGATTTATGTCAACCCAACTCACAAGTGGATCCAGCAGTGGTAAATTCAATGGGATTTTAAACAGTTCCACAGAAGTTCGGATACATCGGGTCAGCAATGTACATCAGCAATCTGTTCTACAGATACTGACGCAATTGCACAGTGTAAGGCACATATGATATCAGGGCTGCCGGTTTCGCGACGCATCCATAGAACTGCACTAGATAAAACACTACAAATTTAAACAGTTTTTGAAGAGACGCTGCATTCCAATGTCATAGGGCGTTCAGTCAATGCTTGGGCCTCTCCACTACATTTGGTTAGAAAGAAAGATGGTACATGGCGTCCTTGCAGAGATTACTGAGGATTAAATGCCAGGACCATTCCAGACAAATACCCTATTCCACATATTCAAGAATTGATGTATGCTTTGGCCGACGCTGTAGTTTTTACAGTCCTGGATTGCTTCAACGTCTATAATCAGATTCCTGTAGCACTTCAAGACAGTAGTGATCACGCCTTTCGGCCTTTCCGAGTTCTTGTGCATGCCTTTTGGACATAAAAATGTGGCTCAGACCCATCAAAGGGGCATAGACCAAGTGCTGTAGAGATTAGAATTTTGTTTTCGGTATCGCGACAACATTTTGATATGCTCGGGTACTGCAGAATCACATGTCAAGCATGTGACTGAGATATGGCAAAGGTTACCAATGTATGGTGGATAAAAGTGAACTGACCTTACCAGTTGTAGAGTTTCACGTGATGGAATCGCCTCTGTGCCGTAAAAGTTGCTTTGTTGCGTAAGCTGCCACATTCGAGGATTTACCGACAACTGCATTGGTTGTTAGCCATGGGGAAATTTTACTGCTGCCATTTACTTGCAACTGCGACTATTCGGGCACCTCTTACTGACGCTCTTGTTGACCACTACACTGAATATTTACTGGAGTGGTCTTTAGAGATGGACAAGGCCTTCCACGCTTTACAGTACAGTTTTGAGCAAGCAGTGTCACCTGGTACCAGTCACACCATTCGCTATGGTGGTTGACGCCATTTAGCCCGCGATTTTTCAAAGAAGCTGCTACCACAGCAAACAAAGTGGAGCGGCCACGATAGGGAATTGCTGGCAATTTTGAGAGCGTGAAGCACATCTGTCCTTATGACGAAGGCCGTCCAGTGACAATTTACACACATCACAAGCCGCTTGTATCGGAATTCCAGAACGCAAGCGATAAGTGCTACCTTGACAGTTCAGGTACATCAAATTTGTGTTTGCGACAGTCCGTCGACGGATGTTCGACGTATTCAATGTGCTGAAAACATACTGGCTGACTACCTCTTCTGTGTACGACGTGGTTGCGATCCTGAAGTACGACGAACTCACCAAGTTACAAATGGCAAATCATGAACTGCAACACTTACTGACAGATCAGTCTTCAAGCCTGCGATTCCAGGAGTTAGAAGTGCCTCGTTGTGGTGTCAAGTTATGGTGCAACTTCTCTCGGTAGGCAGCGCGCCGCTGTATCACACCACAGGTTTGAAAGGTAGTGTTCGACAGTGCGCGCAGTCTGACAAACACAGGGGCGATGACCACTGTCAAGATGTTAACGGAACATTTCGTGTTGTCGTTGGTTAGGAAAGATGCTCGCAATGGGGCCCACACCACCGCATGCTGAAAGCAGTTCTCATGTGCCATCGAGAAAGTTGGCCTGAAGCCCTTCCTCTGGCACTGTTGGGGTTATGGACGACTTACAAGGCTGATATTGGCGCCTCTGTGGCTAAGATGCTATATGGAGAGCCGTCAAGGATCCCAGCAGAGTTTCTTACTTCTGCACTGCTGCCAGACCAAATGGCGGTCCACTTGTCGGTACATTCAGGATCACTTGGCACAGATTGGACAAACATTGGCTGTGCATCATCGCTCACAACTTGTTTCCTTGCATGATGTGCTGATAGTCCATACGTCATGCGGCGCACTGAGACCATGTAGATGCCTATTCAGCTGCTGTATATGGGACCCCACCAGGTTTGGTGGTGAAGTAAACGCCCATTTCATACTCTGCAAAATGGGCACCCCAGCAAAGGATCAGTGGAAAGACTGAAACTAGTGTGGGAAATGCCGACTCCAGCTTCAGGCGACGAGTCGAGAAACATGAGGGGCGGGGTGGCTTGGGGCAATCCTCCCAAATCATGCAGCCAATAGATGACGGACCCAGTCCTGGACAACTCTCGCCAGCCTTGCAAGCAACCACTTCACTCCCAAAGTTATCGCAACCGATGATGGTTTCCACAAGAGATGGCAGATTTGGGAAGTTCAATTACCTCTTTATTCCCAGTGCTCCGCGCTTTACGAGGACGCCTTTTCCATTACCTGCCCCGTCGCCAAGATTTTAAAAGAAGAAGGGGTAGCTACTACTTGCGTGAAAAAAAAAAGAAAGCAAACACAAGGTAACACTTGTGGAACATGGACAGGCGGCGTCGATGCTCACAGACGCCGTCGCTCCATCTTCATGGCATGTCTTCTCGTAATGTCGTGCAGGCACCGTCATCTTTTCAATCTTCTGCGTGCGAATGCATAAAAATTATCTCTTGTCAAGAACGACCTAGCTACAGGGCGGATTTTCGAAGATGCTCCGCAAGAAGTTCTAAAAGAATTGGTTGTACTTAGAGTTCTTCACAATAGTACAAAGACAATCGTTTAAATAGTCCCAAAACTCCTTGAGTCGTATGACAACACCTCCAAACAAATAATGAGTCGCGTGACGTCTGATCCACGTGACAGCATTGTTTCTCGTCCTCCTATAATAAACAGCGTCCAGATATAGGACGGTGCGCGAATCGACATAAGCGGGCGACATTCGTAAAAAGGGAGCCAAAATTTGACGCACAAAATATCATATCTCTTCCGCCGGCCCACAGTGTAGCCGGTGTTCGTCTGTGTCCTAACAGCTGTTGTTCACACATAATGGCGAATCGGTACGATGGATCCTACTTTTTTTGCCGTCACCTACCAGATCGAACGTACGTCTTAACGCTTGGGTCTAGTGTTTCGCGCTGACTGTGCGTCATACTACTTTCCAATTCGACGACATTAGGCGACTAGCGGAGAATTGGGGTGCGAAAGATGTCACTGGCTGTTGGTAAGCGAGAAGCAGGGAGAACGTCCCATAGATAACTATACTCCAGATAAAATCTCCCAAAATAGGAAAACGGCGCCGCTATCTCAATAAGCGCCACCAGCGAGTCAAGGGAAGATAGTGTCAGAGTTTGAGGTGCATACCAACGCATTGGGACACTCCTCGATCATGTAGATTAACAGCGCCAACTCCGCCGCATTCTGTAGGGTGAGGGAGTCGTATCGAACCTCAAATATCATTCCCGCGCTGACAACTGAACCGAACACCGCCATGACGCTATGTGTTAGGCAGCGGTAGCGTTTGTGCTAGATGTGGAATTCGTGTTAGGTCCGCTGATGAAGGTCCAAAACACGGAGTCGATGATCCACAAGTCCAGCACAGATACGTTGCAAGTGGCTCTGTTAATTAAGGGTCACCGCGCATTGGATGTCGTCCGTGAAGTCGATAACAAGACAGCTGATTTTATGGCACAGTCTGAATGGGGCGACGTTTGCAGGTGTCATCCAGTGCCAATATCCAACGCCACTGGTTTGTATACATTTATATGGCTCCTCAAAACTTCATCATAAGCGGCTAACCAATCCTTCGCTCTGTGGACATCATGTTCGTCACGAAAAGTTAACGTCAGATCATCAGCATACGCAGTACACCTAAAAACGATACCACCGTACAGTATCGTTTACAAGGAGCATCCCTGTCTCACAGAGAGGCGAAGGCTGCAAGGCTGTCGACTGTCTCCCGTTAGACATTTAATTATAAGATTGATGTGATAATGATACGTTTTCAGTGCACCTCTGTCTTCAAACGACATACTGCATGTTATCATATAAAAGAGCCAAATATGCCAAAATAAATACGGCGCTTGGCCTATCGATTGTCGATATTGCATGTGACGTCAAAAAGACTCCACGTTTGCAGTAATTCTTGTGAGACGAGGGTAAAGGTACATCTGTGTGCCTTGCGGCTGTGCTTACCTGACACGCAAGTAGAGGCACGTGTCTCCTCGTCTGGTTTGTGTATTATTTGTATCCTCAAAGTTGACACTCGGTGTGGTAGCTGCTGGGAGCGACCGTAAAGGCATTTCCTGTGTACAACCGCTCCCGTCAGACACCGCGCTGAGTGTCAACTTTGTTTGCGCATGTAAAGAGCAGGCCCCCACAACCGCACTAGTGGTCGACTGTGAAGAGCGGACAAATTGAATAGCTGGCCGGCGGCCATTAGAGTGGTAAACTGACGCGCGGAGTTCGAATGTTTATACATCGCTTTTGGTTATAAAATGCCTTCCCTTGAGTTGAGTCACAAACATAATGCCTCATTTAAATACGTTACTACAATATACTTTTTAATTTAAGAACAAACAGCAACTAGTCACTGTTCATGAATTTATCTTACGTACTACATGGAATCTGCCATCGCTAAAAGTTATGTACTGGACCCCTACCATTTTTCGTAGTTCATTTACGATAGATGTACGCAAAATGTATCAAAATACTCGAAGATTTGCCCACTATATTAATAGATATTTTCTGATTCTACCTTGCTTTAGATTTTATGACGAGAAGTGCGTTATATATGGCATAGTGTTTTGGCAACTCACGACCAAATTATCAAGTTTCAACCTAACCTAGACCATGAAAACACTACCGATCAGCCAACTTTCTTTGATCAGAACATATAAAATTGTATTCTGTCGGTCGGAAATCTTGCCTCCTGACAGCGTGTAACCATTTTTGTAACAGCTGTGGTTTTGAGAAAGGAAACCTGCAAATAGATGCACAGACATTATGCTAACACCGTGTTACAAAAACATTTATTGAGCAAGTGCACTGACATACAAAACAACTTAAAATATTCACATACCTGTGCAATGTAATATTCGTTCCTTTCTCGAATTTATTTGTACAATTAATCGCTGCACAACTCTTCACCATTGTACTTCTTTTGATTGGAACGTACAGACAGTAGAATTACGAGTAACAAATGCTGTATGTACGCCCAACAAATATACAACGTTGAATCAGGGTCTTCATAAACAAAAATACTGCACAACACATCAGACTACACCACTATAATGGCGTCCAGCCGAAGGTTCAAATTATCCCGCTACTGAAGCGCCATCAGTGAGTCTAGTTATTTTTTACAAGGTCTTTGGTAAAGGGTGACCCATGCGCACTTTTCAGAGACATGCGTGACTTTGCGTCGGGGCATTCACCGCCTTGCGTCTTCGTGCAACGGTCGCTTGCGCCAAATGCGCAAGACAGGTCGCACAGGTGTAAATGCATCATCTTTACCCTTCTGTTGACAATAAAGTCGAGGTATCTTATATGTGGCTATTGTAATTACATTACATTAGTTTTTACAATAGGGAGCGAATGTAGTGCCATAAAAATCGGCACTAACTAAAATATTGCTCTACGTTTGTCTTTATTTAGATATCTATGGCCCTGGAAGATATGAAACCATTGATATACAAAAAGAAGGAAGGTGGCATTACAGACTTACGCTGTACGTTGTTTTGAAACCAGAGTGGGTGGGGCTTGCGGCCATTTGAAGTACCCAAAACATAAGCCGACTACTGTTTACGAATGCTTCGTGTTCATTATTTCTGTCGTGTGCGCGCAACAACTGTTTTAAATTCTACAACTTATAGAGGTAACATGAATAACGTAGTATCAGGAAGGCAATTTCGAACGTTTTTCTGTTCTTGAAGGCGTATTTTCACTAGTAATACGACAGATTTGGCCTCGTCAACGAAACTTGTTTTTTTACTGCTATATTTCCGTTAATCAGAATCAGAAGGAGGCGATGTGAAAAGCACGTTTTCATAATTCATTTAACTCCACTTTTACCTTGTATCGATAGCAAATGAAACTGGAACTCCGAAACTAATGCTTGTTTGCTTACTGGTACTGCTGCTTGTTCCTTGTATTCTCAGCTTTCAACTAGTATGCACATCATTTTTAATGTTCATGTTTGCAAAAAAACTTACCTACGAGTTCTTTGTTAGCCCATAAATGTGTGCAACGAGGAAAGAAGCAAGCAAGAGCTGCTGTCGTATCTCGTGCATGTCAACAAAGTGAATGATTATTGAAATGTCAAAGAAACAGAACGGCATAGAGGTAATACACCCGTGCAGAATAGACATCTTGTTTTATTAGATTGTCAGTGCCATGTTCTCACTTTGAAATCTTACCTCTGATGTGTCATTCAGTATGGCCAATGATAGCAACTTATAGGGTAAAAAAACGATATAATTTTTTAAACATCTCCCAGCATTGTGGAATGCTGTAAAATGTGGTTAAGGGGATGGTCTCAAACGCTTAAGACCCCTTAAAATCGATATTTTGCTATAACGTGTACGTAAGTAACTTTTTAGTAATTATAGCCTAACCTGTGAAAGATGTAGGCCTACGTTTCCAACAATAACTCTGTCATTTTTTCAGGAATAACCAAATATAGCACAATTTGAATGTGCTTCTACTTTGATCATTTGCTTGACTTTGCTTTTGAATTTCATTTTGGGGTTTTCAAAGTATATAAGTCTATACCACGGTTTGTGATATACCAATAGTTAGTTACTTTGCTTCATGTACCTTGTATCATTTCCGCAATGATATGAGATGAGTCATTACATACTGACATCAGTAGTCTTTTTAATATGCCTTCATACTGATTATTTATTAGTTTTTACGTGTTTTAATAAAAGACAGGTAGACATTGTCAGTAATTCCTATCCATCAAATTACATTACAGTAACAGCACCTGTTTGTGACACAGACAACCTTAATGTGGCGTAATGAATGTCATATTATTCATCTCCACTGTTCTTGTTGGAGCGCAGCGGTTTATTTACAACACACTTCATGACGAAATAACTATACTCTGAAACGGATAGATTGCTACTCACACGCCAGGCATCTTCAGAAAGGAAGCACAGCACACATGGTCTCAAACGCTTAAGACCCCTTAAAACGACTATTTTGCTTTAACATGTACGAAAGTAACTTTTTAGTAATAATAGCATGATTCATACAATCATACACACGCACACATGACTGCTGTCTCCGGCTCTTCTAGCCAAAATCTTTTTTATAGGGGGAGGAAATGTGAACAATGAATAATAATTATCGGTGAGAGAATTTGGGGCACCAGATGCTGCCTCATCGACAATCAGCGCGGTTACGTAACTGTGTGCTGTGTGGGGACGGACCACTGATATACTGTGTGGCTCGAATGTCGGATCGTTTGCGATTTGGAAGGCAATGAAAAGCACAGGAAAGAAGAGAAAGAATAAACACTGAGTAAAGTAAGGCTAATCTAAAGTCAAGAGACAGAAATAAAACCACTACAATAAAAGTAAACAGTGCAACAATAATTCAGGTATACAAAAGAAAAACCAAGCGAGGTGGCACAATGGTTAGCACACTGGACTCGCATTTGGTAGGACGACGGTTCAAACCCACGTCCGGCCATCCAGATTTAGGTTTTCCCCAAATCGTTTCAGGCAAATACCGGGAGGGATCCTTTGAAAGGACCGACTTCCTTCCCCATCCTTCCCTTATACGACGGGACAGATGACCTGTCTATCTGGTCCCCTCCCCTAAAATCAATCTACCAACAAAGGAAAATATTGCTTGAATTCCTGCACTTAAGAATGAATGCGATCCCATTAAACTTTAGATTACGATCGGATCGGTTAGTACACTCGTAAACAAAGCAAGCTGGCATGTTTGATGAAATAAGTACGTCTCCACACAATCAAAGTACCCAACACGGTCGACACTGGGCAAGGCTACGGGGGGTAACGTCATCGGGAAGTGTCATCGCGGTGAACTAAGGGGGTGTGAATTAGGTGAACCTAATTTTGGGCTAGTTAAGATGGCGGACGCCAGTATCAAGTTTGTGGCGTAATGACACCTCCCTCCTTTTTTTACCTCCATGTATGAAACGGTACATTACAGCGCAGTTTATTCACAGTTCTCTTTTAACCTGGCAACGGCCTTGCCGCAGTGGATACACCGGTTCCCGTGAGATCACCGAAGTTAAGCGCTGTCAGGCGCGGCCGACACTTGGAAAGGTGACCATCCAGGCCGCCATTTTTCGGGGTGTACTCAGGCTCGTGATGCCAATTGAGGAGCTACTCGACCGAATAGTAGCGGCTCCGGTCAAAGAAAACCATCTTAACGACCGGGAGAGCGGCGTGCTGACCACACGCCCCTCCTATCCGCATCCTCACCTGAGGATGACACGGTGGTCGGATGGTCCCGATGGGCCACTTGTGGCCTGATGACGGAGTGCTCTTGTAACCTACAGATATTTACTGAAGAATGTCACGTTACGAAAAAAAGTTACTAAACAGCAGAAGGGCTTTTGCAGAAAGAAGTCGCATACCTACCCAGAAACGTAAACTGTTCTTCTCTACATTTCTAGCCAAATCAGTGAATGAGGAACATAGGAAACTTGTATGGAATGCAATATTTTGATTAATTAACGTGACAAATAAGTCACCACAACTATAGTTGGGAAAGCCACACAGACGTGATGATAAAACCTCAAAACAATAAAACTGTTTTCCAGCACCAAGGAAATCAGTTCCAAAATTGTTGCTATATCTTAGCACAAACGCCACACATTCCATTTTGAAGCAAAAGCAATTACACTTAGAAACATATTCCCGATTAGTAAGTCGAGTGGAATGGAAGAATGAGCGAATCAGCAGACTCCATATAACTTCTCATACATGATATACGGTATTTGTTTACATTCTCTTTTGAGCGGAGTAAACTGCAATTATACACATAATCCAAAGTATTTCTTCGAGCATGAGTAAGATTCAGCTGTTTTTATGTTTATTACCCAATAAGTCATGTCTCTTGGTAATTTGCTAATACACGGAACGATAAATATAATAACTGTTTTATTAATTAAGTAGAAACATTAATCTTGAGGATTGGTTTCAGTCGCTAGGGGCGCTAGTGTCGTTCCAAATATCAGACGGTAACAACTTTCACAGCTGGAGCAGTGATTTCTATCTACAGACTATAGAGATCACTGACCTAACCAGCAAGTGCCGCAGTGCCACTACCTTGAAATCCATATACCATGTTTGGAAAAAACCAGAATGATTCTTGAGTGTCTGATCGAAGTCTGGTCGTTCGTCCAAAATGAAAAATGAGGAAATAATTGTTCAACATGTTTTATGCTGTATAGGTATTAGCGTTTACGAAGATATACGTCGACGTTAGCCAGTACCCATCCTGATGAGTGGAAATTCCGGCATATGTAGTGTGCACCAGTGCCGCTACAAAATCCTAGTATTTCTTAGGACCTATGTCAATAAATCTATTGAATAATTGATAATTTTACTTTGTTTCTGATTCAACAAACACATGAACATAAATCGCGCTCCAGTACTATATCCTTCGCATTAATTATTCCAAAGACGTTTATTTGTAAAGATGTGAAGTTTGTGAGTAATAACTAGCCCTTGTGCACAGTGGAACTTCTGTTTCAGCGCGCAGATATGTCATATAATCTCTGGAATGCTGTTCCGTAAAGCGTTGTTTGTAGGTCCAAATTAGAGGCCTGTAAAAGGTATTTGTTGTTGTGGGGTGTGAAAGCAGTCGAAATAAAAAGTTGTGCAACCTTCGGGAAAGCTGAGTGAGTGTCTACTGTCGTTTTCAAATAAGGAAGGTAGTAATTTAAGGGTATTTGATAATCGATTGCATTCACCGCTTAGAAGCCATTTTAAGTTTTTGTAGTTACCGGGTGTCTTTGCTTTCGGAAATAACTCGAATAAACAAGGAAAAGCTACGTGTGTTTACAAGCGTGTAGATAAGTCTTCTTGGCGTTTCAGCATTTCGGCAGTAACAATGAGCTACAGAGAACAGGTGATGAAAGGTGATGTTCACAATATGATGATTGATCCGACAACCGTCAACTCTAGAATATTTATTGGAAATATACCGCCAACTGATGTCTCAAAGCAAGATATAGAAGAAAGGTTTGGGAAGTACGGACCAATTCTTGGTAAGTCTTGACTATTTCGTTTACTGTTATAAAATTTATGCTTAAAATCATAGTGCTTAAGAAATAGGCCACACAATTATTGAGAACCGTAGATCTGGTAGCTGTGGTTTTCTGATCGTGAGAATAAGTCGGATGTAAACTAACACAAACGCGATGATTGGTCAGAAGCCGTGGCACACCTACGCCGTGCTGTTATGCTCTTGGAAGCACGTTTTGCGGCTCTACAACCTTTTTAGCTGAAATCATATTCCTGTAGTTTTACAATGGATAGTATTGCACATTAATTACGCATGTGTTGGTAGCTACGTTTTTTGGTACTTTTCTAGAAAGATTGTATATTTGAAAGACTGTATTATAGTAGGCCAGCAGTTGTAGCTGTGATGCCTACATTGTGCGAATGATGGAACTGCAGTTAGCAGAGCTACAGTCATGGACAGGGTTAGTGGGCTGTGTCATGTCACAAAGTGGTAGCAACTATTCACTGCCACTATAGCAATTTGACAGCAAATTTTATCTTCCACAGAATGGGGTCAAGGCTCCAGTTTTTGCCATTAATACAATTACAATTATTTTGGTGTAGTTAGTGAATTTTTAAGTGTTTTGAATATCAACCCATCCTACCCTTATGATAGTGTATTATTAACATCATGGACCTAATTGATAGTAGCCTATAGCTGTGGCAACTCACATTATTTTATCAGCTAAAGTTATGCATTGGACCCCTCTTGCCCAGAAGTCTTAGTTGTGTGACAGACTGATCTGTAGTGCAGCCGAACGTCTATGTTAGGTTGGAAGATAAGTTTGGTTGGGTTGACCGGTAGTGAAGCGTAATGTTTAGGTCTGCGCAGTACTGAAAAATTCAAGGGGTGTCCGATACATAATTTTTACCATATCTGTGCTTTTAACGTAGTGAAATATGCAGTAGAAAATATGAAAATGTAGCATTTTTTAACTCAAGATGTTTGGCCATTATTTATAGGGATATTGAGACAGCCAAAGAATAAGGATTTCAGTATTCTCCCAGCAAAGTTAAAAATGTGCCGAAAACTATTTATAGGGGAATAAAGTTTTAAATGTAAACAAACTACAATATTCCAAGAAACACATACTATTAAAATTTCTAGTTTATCTCCATAAGAATCTTTGGGGGATTATAGACTGTTGGAATGCGGGGTTTCCAGTTATTAAGGAAAATCTCTGTGCTGAAACTTATTGAAAGGACAGATTTATTCATGTTGCTATGACAGTATGCTGCAGACACTTTAATATATTTCTTCACAGAGTTCCTTACCCATAGGTAATGCTTACAGTTTCGTACATCTAACCATGATAGCTATTGTTGGCTTTGCATAATGTTGCATATGGTACATGTCCCTGTTGCTCACAGTTATGTATCTTGATCAGTGCGCCCAACGACCTAAATTTTCCTGTTAAGGCTGTCTATTTTTTAAGTATCGCATATTACTATATTACTGTGTGTTCCAAAATGGCGAGAAATTTTCCAGAGTGACTTTGTAATGGAAGATTTATACCATGTTACGGAGAACACCCAAAGCGCTAAACAATTTGAAGAATGATATGGTGTGTGAAAATGGGAATTGTGTTGGGTACAACGAGATGAAGCTGACGAAAACTACAGGGAAAGATGGCGAAATTTGGCGCTGCTCCATTGGCAGGGACTGTAGAAAGAAATGTTAAATCAGGAAAATGTAATTTTTTGCTGGCAGTCATTTAGACATTTCTAAAATTTTGCGACTGTCTTACATGTAGGCTTTCGAACTCAATAAGCAAAAGTTTTTTGCATTGTATGCTTATATCTTCAGAAACACACATTTCCTTCAAAAATAGGTACTTTTCTTGTGATCAGTGCATGTACCCCCTAAACTGGTCCAAAATTCAACTTTCTCAGGAGAGCAAATTTAAGGTTTTGCATCTTACTGTAAATTATTTATTTTCTGAATAAATTAGGTAGTGGCAATAACTTGTAAATTTAAACTTTCTATCACAATGTACATATACACTGTTGAAATGTTTTGATTGCCTTTGAATTAAAACTTTCAAAATAATATTTTTAAAAGTGGGGGAGTGAGCTTAAATGAAAGTTGAAAACCTATTAAAAGACACTATTGTTAACCTGTATTTATTCAAAGAAAAATGAAAATTGAAAAACACTAAATGAAAATTCGGACAATCTCATTATTTTGTTGCTGTCATCATTTCAACAGTCAGTGTGGATCATATTGCTCAAATGAGGAGCTAAGAGTAATTTTAGTATGTAGAAAAACGTTTTGATGCTGTCCTCCGAGTGACTGATGATAAGTGGGTAAAATATCATGAGTTGGAGGAAAGAAAAACAGGAAAAAAACCATTAAAAAAGGAGCAGAGAAGTTATGAAGGAATTAGTTGAAAGCCATTGGTAGACACTCATGGATAAAAGTGTGAAACAGAAAACAGGTAGGTGACAGGCCAACAATTTCTTAAGAGGAGGAAGAATGGACGGCACCAGTAGTTTAGATGACAACATAGTATGTGGCTGTTCTTATGAAAATACTTTCTAATAAAAGTTTTGATGCTCATAAAATTTGTCTTAAACACATTTCAATTGAATAGGCCTGTTTTAATATAACGACTAAAGATATTTTAGGGAAATTGTAAGATTTGCCCTCAATGTGAGAAGAATGGTCACAAAAACAAATTTTCATGGGTCCATTGACATGCATAGGAAAAGTGCTTGTCTGGATGGTGATTTAAGTAGTTCCTAAGCCAATATTTAACAACTAATTGTTTTACCGTTCCAGTCAATTGCTGTAACTTTTACCTACTTTATGTACATATGTGTGTTGTCTTATATGCTGGTATAAGGAGCAAGTTACTTTCTAGAAAATGGATTCTACATGTGTTTAAAACTTCAGTTTTGTTGTAATATGTAATGGCTAAAAGTGGGGAAATGAATAACGTGGCCAAAACTAGGGAAATGTCATTTCTTTCTCAATAATTTTTGTATCTGTAGAAAACTTGTTCCTCCACAGTTGTAATGTGCAGACCTTGGAGCAATAGATAAGATTTTCTGAAGTAATTTGTATACTTTTTCCCTACACTAAACACATAGCCTATTTGAATTCTTCTTGACATGGTCATAAGTGATGCCTTGACACTGTAATCTGTTCATTATAATAATAAACCTGAAATAAATAAACACAAACACCATAATTAGTCAAAAGCTTTAGCACATGTGCTCTGACGGTGTTACACTTTTGGAAGTAGGTCCTACCTATGTATTAGATACCTAATTACTAAGTTACATTAAATGGAACTTTTAAGATGTTCTAATGTATTAACAGCCGTCAACGTTTTTTCTTATTCATGCTTTAACTGTGTAGTTTTTATTTAAAAAGTCATGTACAGTCACAGTCCCTGTACTGTTGTGCTCTGATTGTCAGGCTGCTAATACGCAGTATAAAAATGGCTGAGGCTGCTTCCTGCTTCATAGTGAAGCATGCTTGTGGAACACGATTGAAGAGTGACGAGAATAGATTGTTCTTAACGTTTTTTATATAAATTTACAGAAAAAATTGCCTTTGAAGGTTTCTGATGGACTGTATTTGATACTGTTGAGATACAAATACACATTAGATGTACAGTGGAATTGCTACCGTACTAGATTGATAACATGGTGCACCTCATGGATCGCTGGTTCAGATCTGGCCCAGGCCTTGGTCAATCTCCCCCTCCCATTTGAAAGGGTCGACAGAAGCGTCCGATCCCCGCGTCGGCTTTGACCCGTGACGTAAGGGTGTTGTCGTGTGTGACGACATGACGGCGCGGAGTTTGGTTTGAGTGTGGCTGTCTCCAGTTCTGTTTTATCTTACTTTATTTACTTTTCTAATCTGTTCGTTCTATCTCGTGAGATTTTTTTTTAAATTTAAAAACCCTTATTACTTATTTTAATTATCTGTTTCCTCCAATTTCTGTTTTAGTTTATTATATTTATCTTTCTGATCAGTTCGTTCTAACCCGTGAGATTTTTTTTTAAAAAAAGACAAAAAACACTAATCAGCTACTGAAGCATCTTTATCTTCTATGGGTTGCAGGGGTTACGACCCCTGGGGAGGTGGGTGGGTATTCATGCGTGGCTGTCTTCACTTACACGTTGTAGCTACGCAAGGCGTCTAAATTTGTTTATATTTAGTTAAATGCCTCCCACCCAAAACACCCCATTTTCCGCGCTTGTCCCGTTAGTGTCATTAGGCTTCTTGTGGAAAGTGTGTGTATTTGTTTTTGCTTCCGCCATATTTGTGACGTCATGGGTCAAACCAGACGGCCGGGATCGGACGCTTCCGTATTTCCCCCATTTGAAATACCTACATCTACTTGTAAAATTCATGTACATTTTTTTGTGAATAATAGACATCTTCATGTTTATAATGCATGCAGAATTGCTGTTTCCGTTTCAAATGTAAATTCTTAATTATCGATATTTTATGAAAAATTATTTATAAACGTTGCTCAAATTAAGAAAATGTAGCAGTTTAATTTTTTTAAATCAAAGTTGAAAAACAAAATACTCATTATTTTGGCTATGTCCTTTGTTTTATATCATAGATGTAGTCCCACATGAGCCGGAATGATAAGTGTCATAGAAACATGAAAACAATCATTTTCACAGCATCAGGCACTCCCATACAAATGCTGCATTTTTACATTTCCCGTTGTACAATTACAATATGAACCCAACAGAACTGATTTGGAGCCAAGTTACGAGGTTTGTCTTGAGAAATGACAAGACTGTTAAGTTGCCAGACTGGAACTAACGCACACAGGTTTTTCACATGTCACTGCTGAACGCTGATGGGATTTAGAATGGCATATCGTAAAAGAAGAGGAGAAAATACGATGCCTTGGTGGCTTCATGGATTCTGTTGTTGATCAGCTCATTATCAACGTAGCAGATGGCAGTTCCAGAACTGAAATGTATTTCTTGAGTTCAGATAAGGAAGGTCTAAGAGTTAGCAGATGACTGGCTGTGATTAATCCCTTCAGTGGTGTCAGTATTTAACAATGCAGTGAAATCCCTGCAGTATGCTTTTGTGTCACACATAGCTCGCTCAGAAAAATTACCCTATATTTAAGTTAGCAATTTCCATCACTCTTCTTTGTAGTTAGAATACTGTTTTAGGTGAGAACAAGAGTGTTTTGTGCTTTCCGTCTGGTCACCTAAGAAGCATGTGATAGTGCTAGTGTCTTCCCGAAAATAATTTCATTTTCTTTAAAAATTAAAGGATGTTTGAAGCTATATTGTTTCTCTGCTTGTCTCTTTTTATGTCTGAACTGCAACCGCTCACATCAATGCATGTTAATTTGACCAGCTAGCTGGTCCGTGCTGTCAAAATTAGATGTGCCAGTAAATCTGTTGTCCCCCATTATCGCTCAGTCTATGTGCGTGTAACACAACATAAAATGTATCCTTTTGATCATACTTGACTGTACTGGACACAGCTCGGCTTCCGCTCTGTGTGAATCTAAATCCAACGAGATTCAGCAAAAGCAGAAGAATACATGGTGTAATGTTTACATCAGATTTATTCTTATGATTAACACAGTGTAACCTTAATATTTTGTACTTTGCTGTATGGCCATAGAGAGTCAGATGTGTTGCGCATAGTTCAAGGTGGGTAACAGAAGCAATAATTTCATTGTAATCACCGTCACTGTAGGCTCTATTCACTGACAGAAATCCTCCTGAAGGCTTGAAATAGAAATCCTCCTAAAGGTTTTCTTTGCTTCTATCAAATAGGCATCGACCAAAGAACCAGCAACTTTGGTGAAGATTAGTGAAGTCTGAGCACACTGCTTCCTTTGCTGTTGAGCAGCGGTATGAAATAAATATGAACTGACAGTATTTATCGTTTTAGTGCATGTTTACTGTTAATATATCTGTAGGGTGCAAGACAATTCACACTACATGATGGCAGATGCCATGGGAAGCATCCGATTCTACCTGTCTGCTTTAACTTGTGACATAGTAGTGTTGTGGTGTGTGATGTGATATGGAATGGTGTGTTTAGTTGGTTCATGTTTGTAGACATTGTGTTGTTTTTGATGGCGCCATCTGGTGTCGGATGTTGACTTGTTGAGTTTAACATGTGGTATTTGGTTCATTTGAGTGGGTTTACTTAAGTCTGGGTAATCAGTGCTGTAACGTGGATTTGGAAGTTTTTACTTTGTTTTCAGTGAATTATTATGTCTATTTTTTCTGTTTGTGCATTTGATGTTTTCGTTAGGTCTGATTTACTTTTGTGGTCGTCATTTTCTCTCTCTCTCTCTCTCTCTCTCTCTCTCTCTCTCTCTCTCTGTGTGTGTGTGTGTGTGTGTGTGTGTGTGTGTGTGTGTAATTTTTTCTGGTATTTTGGCTGTTTTAATTGGTCTAGGGAGTATGGGGATTTTGAGGCTTTTGAGTTGTTCAGGTTTTGGTTTTGGGTGGCATTTTGTGAGTTACGTAGGTGTGTGAAGTTTGTGGTTTCTTTTATTAATATTATTTTTTTAAATTAGTAGATTGCCACTAGGTATTGTAAGCTGCATTTGAGCTATATAGGTCAACAGAAATGCCAGATTCCATTTTTCGGCGTTGTAATTGTTGGTTTTTTGGCATCATGGCCTTCGTTTGAGCTATATAGGTCAAGTGAAACATATAATATGTTGGTTTTGTGGCTGTAGTGTCATGTTGTAAGTTGAGATTTTGTTTGGTTGGTGCAGTGTTTCATATTTAGCTTGTCACCACCCTAAACTTCCTATTTCCTGCAGTTGTTCCATTGGTTTCATTTTATTCGTGGAGTGAGAGGTTTTTGTGTTGTTTTTATTTTTGTTTGTGTTTTTTGACATGAGTATGTAGTAACGGCATCATTGCGTTTTGTATGTGCTGGAAGTAGGTGTTTCCGCCATGTTGATGACATAGTAGCTCAAAGCAGACGGGTGGAATTGGAAGCTTCCCTAATGCTATAGTGTACCATTGTCAGTCCATCCACAAATGATCCATGTGACTGTTGATCTGCCTGCATATAAGCTGAAATTTCTCCAGTTGGGTTACTTCTGGGTCTTCTATTAATTCTGCAGATATCTCTTAAGGTCCCAAACTGATGAGTAGTACGAGGTGCATTAAAGTTCTAAGGCCTCCGATTTTTTTTCTCCGGACTGGAAAGAGATAAAAACATGCGCATTGTTTTAAAATGAGGCCGCGTTCATTGTCAATACGTCCCAGAGATGGCAACACCGTACAGCAGATGGAATTTTACCGCCAGCGGCAAGAATGAGAACTGTTTTAAATACTTAAAATGGCGACGTTTTCCTTACTTGAACAGCGTGCAATCATTCGTTTTCTGAATTTGTGTGGTGTGAAACCATTTGAAATTCATCGACAGTTGAAGGAGACATGGAGTTATGGATGTGTCGAAAGTGCGTTCGTGGGTGCGACAGTTTAATGAAGGCAGAACATCGTGTGACAACAAACCGAAACAACCTCAGGCTCGCACAAGCCGGTCTGACGACATGATCGAGAAAGTGGAGAGAATTGTTTTGGGGGATCGCCGAATGACTGTTGAACAGATCGCCTCCAGAGTTGGCATTTCTGTGGGTTTTGTGCACACAATCCTGCATGACGACCTGAAAATGCGAAAAGTGTCATCCAGGTGGGTGCCACGAATGCTGACGGACGACCACATGGCTGCCCGTGTGGCATGTCGCCAAGCAATGTTGACGCGCAACGACAGCATGAATGGGACTTTCTTTTCGTCGGTTGTGACAATGGATGAGACGTGGATGCCATTTTCCAATCCAGAAACAAAGCGCCAGTCAGCTCAATGGAAGCACACAGATTCACCGCCACCAAAAAAATTTCTGGTAACCGCCAGTGCTGAAAAAATGATGGTGTCCATGTTCTGGGACAGCGAGGGCGTAATCCTTACCCATTACATTCCAAAGGGCACTATGGTAACAGGTGCATCCTACGAAAATATTTTGAAGAACAAATTCCTTCCTGCACTGCAACAAAAACGTCCGGCAAGGGCTGCGCGTGTGCCTGTTTTCACCAAGACAATGCACCCGCACATCGAGCTAACGTTACGCAACAGTTTCTTCATGATAACAACTTTGAAGTGATTCCTCATGCTCCCTACTCACTTGACCTGGCCCCTAGTGACTTTTGGCTTTTTCCAACAATGAAAGACACTCTCCGTGGCC
This sequence comes from Schistocerca nitens, assembly GCF_023898315.1. Lineage (NCBI taxonomy): Eukaryota > Metazoa > Arthropoda > Insecta > Orthoptera > Acrididae > Schistocerca > Schistocerca nitens. The sequence continues at coordinate 82,196,698 of NC_064617.1, read as the reverse complement.
GCACATTCACCAGCCGTGCTGCTATTGCCTCAGCGATTTTCCAGTGGTCAAAACAGACTCCTAAAGAAGCCTTCGCCGCTGCCATGGAATCATGGCGTCAGCGTTGTGAAAAATGTGTACGTCTGCAGAGCCATTACGCCGAGAAGTAACGCCAGTTTCATCAATTTCGGGTGAGTAGTTAATTAGGAAAAAAAATCGGAGGCCTTAGAACTTGAATGCACCTCGTACTTTTGAATTAAATGTATGAGGTTGTCTTTTAGCCACCTATTTCTTGTATGTATTAAGTTTCTGTAGGATTCTTCCTGTAATTCAGCCTAGCAACTGCCTACCCTGCAACTAGTTTTATGTGATCATTCAGGTTGAAAGCATTCTGCAGACATACTGCTAGATTAAGTTGTTGCAACTTTCCAGTGTGTAATGAGTAGGGCCCGGATTTTAATGACAAGTCATGTTTTTTTCTGAACTATAGGGTGAATTTTAGAACAATTTATACACAAATCTAGGCATTTTAGTGTTGAAAAATGTGTTTTGATTGTGCATATAAATTCATATTTCAACAAATTTTAGTATTAGGTCATATTGCGCCTAACTTTTAATGTAATAGGTCATATTTCCGACAACGTTTGCCAAAAATGCATATACCATTTTCCTCGTATTTTAAGGGACACACGAATAAGAAAATGAATATGTTGCTCACGAGACAATATTTAACATGCTATTATGGAAGATACTTACTTACTTACTCACTTACTTACTTACTGGTCGTACCGGACTCGAGAGTCCATTACTGCAGCAACGTATTTTCGCCATCTGTCCCTTTCTTGGGCTATTTCCTTCCATTCACCTTCAATATCTAGGCTCCTCAAATCAGCCTTCACATTGTCCTCCCATCTACGCCTCGGTCTCCCCACAGGACGTTTTCCTTCTAGGTGCCCTACCAATACTCTGCACGCTGCCCTGCCCTCATCTATTCGAGCTACGTGACCCGCCCATCGCAGCCTACGTGATTTAATAATACTGATTATGCCAGGGCTTGAATAGAGTAGGTGAACCTCTTTGTTATGCAGTTTTCGCCGCTCTCCGCTAATGTCATCCCTTTTTGCTCCGAAAATTTTCCTCAAAATTTTGTTTTCAAATACTCGAAACGGCTTTTCATTTTACACAGTGAGAGACCAAGTCCCACACCCATACAGCATAACTGGTAGAATAATAGTTTTGTATGATCTAATCTTTAAATTCCTAGACAATATCCATGATGAAAGTAATCTATTCAGTGAGAAGTAGCACGCATTTCCTGCCCGTAATCTCTTCTTCAGTTCGGATTCAATCTCATTTCTCGAAGTGATGTCCATGCCTAGATACTTAAATGTGTTCACTTTTTCAAACTGTGTGTCTCCAACTCTTAACATTTCCTGATCTACTGCTGTTGGCATTCTAGTAGTAACCAGGTATTTAGTTTTGTTTTCACTTATCCTTAGACCTACATCTTCACTAGCCTTGATTAACGCATTCGCAGTTGCTGTTACCGATTCTTTCCTATCGCTAATGATATTTAGATCATCTGCATACCCTGACATCTTAATATTTCCATTTAACTCCACACCCTCTGAATTATCTGCTGCCATTCGTACAATATATTCTAGGACTAAATTAAAAAGTAGCGGAGACAGGGCATCTCCCTGCTTAAGTCCGTTCTTTATTACAAATTCTTCTGACTCCAATTTCCCCACGCGTACTCTACCTTTTGTTTTTTTCAAACTCGCTTCTATAAGTCTAACATACTTCTTTGGTATTACAAGTTCCAAAAGAATTCTGTACAATTTTGACTGCAATACTGAATCATATGCTTTTGTAAAATCTATGAAAGATTATGAACTGGTTTATTGTATTCCCATTTCTTTTCCAAAATCTGACGCAGGGTGAATATTTGGTCTATAGTTGATCTGTTCTTCCGAAAGCTGGCTTGGTAATCCCCCACAATTTCATCTGCATATGGCGTAAGCCTGCTTAGCAGAATATTCGAGAAAATTTTGGAACATACTGGTAATAGCGATATCCCTCTATAATTACTACAATCCATTTTGTCACCTTTCTTAAAAATTGGGATTAGAATCGACTCCTGCCACTCTTCAGGTATCATCTCTGAGTTCCATACTTTAGTTATCACTTTGTGAACTACTTCCACCAATTTCTGTCCCCCATTTTTAACTAATTCTGCAGTTATGCAATCTGATCCTGGTGCTTTATGGTTTTTCAATTTGTTGATTGCATCTCTTACTTTCTTTAACATTGGCTCAGGTATCTGGGGTTCTGCTGTATGTATTTCGTATGCCTGCTCATTTCCTGCTTCCTGGTGTACATTTAATAGACGCTCAAAATACGCCCTCCATTTACTTAATATAGCACTGGGGTCTGTCAGTATTCCCCCAGCATCCCCTCAAAGTGCATTTGTCCTAACCTTGAAGCCCTTCCTATACCCATTTATGTCTAGGTAAAGTTCCCTAATGTTTCTTGTTTTACTGTTTGTTTCCATTTTTGTACTTTGATTGTTCAAATAATCCCTCTTCTTTGCCCGTAGCTTACGACCAACTTCCCTTCTCAAGTTCACGAACTCCTCTCGCTTTCTGTCTCCTGTTCTATCCCAATCTAATCGCGCTTTTCTCCTTTCCTCTGCCAGTTTCTTGCATTCCTCATCAAACCACAGTTTCCTCCTGTTCTTCTTAATTGTACCTATTGTGACTTTCGCTGCCTCTTTGATATTATTCCTCACAGTGATCCACTGTTTATTTACATCCTGGTCTTGAACTTCGTTTGTCCTGAGAGCATCAAACCAATTTGAAATTTCTATCATGTACCTTCTTCTAAAGTTTTCATCATTTAGCTTGTCAGTGTCCAACCTAACAAGTTCTGCATTGTGACACCTTGATGTTGCTGTAGATAGCCGCTGGTGAACTTTGGCAACTACAAGAAAATGATTAGAATCGCAGTCTGCTGCCCTGAAAGTCCTAACATTTTCTATAGTAGTGTGCCATCTCCGATCTACAAGAACATGATCAATTTGGTTTCGGGTGTATCCATCCGGAGAGACACAAGTTGCTTTATGAATGTCCTTCCTTTTGAAATATGTGCTCTCAACAATCATGTCTTTTGAAACAGCAAAATTAACCACCCTTGTGCCATTATCATTCGAAATGTTATGCAAACTTTCTTTCGCAACTGTAGGCTGGAATGCTTCCTCCGTCCCTATCTTCGCATTAAAATCACCTATGATTAATTTTGTATCATACGAGGAGAACTCATCCCACAGTTGATCTAGTTCTTCATAAAAGCCATCTTTAACAACCTCTTCAGTGTCCTCAGTTGGTGCGTGTACATTAATTACTACTAGTCTATTCCACCTGCCGGACAACACTATAACTGATAGTCGGTCACTAATGAACCTTATATCTCTGATTGCGTGAAGCACTTTTCTCTGTACTGCGAAACCTGTTCCGAAACTGTGAGCTTCTGCACCTCCATAGAAAAATGTATAGTTACCCTTTATGCTACCCTCCCTCTGCCACCGAGTTTCTTGAATAGCTGTAATGTCTACATCGTATCTATCTAATTCGTCTAATAATGTCTGGAATGTTCCTGGTCTATTCAAACTTTTAACGTTCCATGTTCTCAACTTGAAAGTTCCTTTCGGCCTGAATCTCTTCGCAGTAGGTTCCGCCCGGAGATCCGAATGGGAACCTAGTTTACCTCCGGAATATTTTACTTCAAAGGGACCCATGCCCATTAATGATGCTGATTCTTGATGAATAGATTTGATAGTAAGAGAAGAAGAAACAGGGATGGTTCATCACGCCATCACCTACTCCCCACCGGCTGTCTGCGACTGCTTACTTTTTGTATTCGCAGCTACCCTTCATATCTGAAGGCCGTATCCCCTATCCGCCACCTGGGGACGCGCTGTGCCGTGGTGGTAGAGGCCCATGAAGATAAACAGCTTTATTTCTCAGGACTGTAGCAGAAAATCGGTGTACCACAACAGTCGTTTCGTGAACATAAAACATTGTTGTGCAGAGTCGACAATACGCTCTCAGAGCCAACAAAGGCGGCTTTTACTGTAATAATCATCGCAGTCGCACAGGTGTTCCCAGTAACCAATTTGAATACAGCATTTGCCTTGTTCAACATGCCTAAAGCAAAGTGCTCAGACAGCATGAAGTTGCGAGGATATGTTCAAGAATTTGAAGAGAAGTTCTTTAGTACTGATGGGAAAATATTATTTTGTAAACTGTGTGAAGTTAAAGTTAGTGCAGAAAAGTGCTTTAATGTGCAACAACACTGTAATACCGCTAAATACAACAGCTGTGTGAAACGAAGTGCTGAAAATAACAGCAGGCAAACGCTATTATTTGAACAAATAGGTCAATCGTCAACCGTGCAACATTCTGCAAGGATTTGTGTGAGATGATGGTGTCCTGCAACAGCCTATTGGAAAAGTTGATGAATCCACGCTTGGGATGGTTCTTGGAGAAGTACACAACACATCCAGTTCCAGATGAATCTACACTGATGCTACAATGATGCTACAATGATGTGCTCAACAAAATACAAATTACTATTGCTGAGCAAAAGATCTGGCTGTCGATAGATGAAACTACGGATATTAGTGGGTGATATATTGCAAATGTTGTTGGTGGTGTTCTAAAAGTTGATGGCCCTGGAGATATGTTCCTACTAACGCGTGAAGCTTTCGATAGAGTAAACAATTTGACAGTTGCTATTTTGTTTGACAACTCCCTGAAGCTACTGTGGCCAGATGGTGTGAAAAGAGACAATGTTCTGCTGCTTGTAACAGATGCTTCTTCATATACGGCTAAAGCAGCCAAAGGGCTTCAGATTCTCTACCCCAGTATGGTGTACGCCACTTGCCTTGCACATGCATTGCACAGAGTTGCCGAAGAGGTGTGATCAAATTACCCTGACGTGGACGAATTAATTTCCTGTGGCAAGAAAATCCATGTGAAGGCTCCACTATGGGTGCAGAAATTCAAAGAACAAGCACCTTCAGCGCCCCTCCCACCTAAACCTGTTCTTACATGATGGGGTTCTTGGCTTAATGCTGCTGAGTATTACTGCACGAACTACACCCAAATAAAGACAATATTCTGTGAGCTTGATAGCGATGAATCAAATGCTATCAAAATTGTGAAAGAAGTTTTTACAGATACAGTGTCTCGAAACTTGGCATACATCACCGCCAATTTTTCAGTGATATCAAAAGCCATCAAATGACTGGAAGCTGTTGGCACTCAGCTATGTGAGGCCATGAGTATTGTGCAAGATGTGCAGAGTGAGTTGGGTCGAGCTCGTGATCATGTGGCTGACAAAAGTGAAAACCAAGTTGCAATGGATATTCTACACTGTGCAAAATTAGTGACAGTCTTTCAGGGAATGCTACAACATTTGAAGATACTGAAACAGAGCTGAACTCCAGTGACCTGGCTGCCTTCAAATATGCTCCAGTGATGTCTTGTGAAGTGGAGAGGAGCTTTTCCAGGTACAAAACTATCCTCAGCGACAACTGTAGATCTTTGATAATGGAAAACCTGAAAATGCACCTTGTGATCCAGTGCAACTTTGCAGATACTGAATATTGACATACGGTATTAAATAATGTGAAAAGCTTTAAATACTATGTTGAAATAAAAACATTGTTTTACTGTTTCGATAGATGATCTTTTCACTGTACTTTATGTTTAGAAAATAAAACATTTAGACATTCAAAAAATAGGTGCAAATTAGCCACAAACCCTACAGAAAGAAAGAACTATACTTACAATATTTTGATAAGTGAATTTTGTATTACTTTATGGTGAATAAAAACTTAAATAAACAAAGAAGAATGCTTTAAATAAACTTCTATTAAGTCAAACAATGGAAAATCCAGGATGGAATGTAACAATATGAGAGAAGGAAAGTTGCTACTCACCATATAACAGAGATGCTGAGTCGCGATAGGCACAATAAAAACATTCACACAGTCCTAGCTTTCGGCCATTAAGGCCTTTGTCAGCAGTACACACACACACACACGCACACACACACACACACACACACACACACACACACACACACACACACACACACTCAGGCAAGCGCAACTTGCACACACGTCTACAGTCTCAGAGAGCTGAAACTACACTGGGAGCAGCACCAGTGCATGACGGGAGTGGCAACTGGGTGGGGGTAAGGAGGAGGCTGGGACGGGGAGGGGGAGGGATAGCATGGTAGGAGTGGCGGACAGTGAATTGTTGCAGTCTAGACGGAGGATAGGAGAGAAGGTGCGGAGGGTTGAGGGGGTAAGTAGCGGAAAGGAGAGAAATAAAAATAAATTAAAAGACTGGGTGTGGCGGTGAAATAACGGCTGTGTAGTGCTGGAATGGGAACAGGGAGAGGGCTGGATGGGTTTGGACAGTGACTAACGAAAGTTGAGGCCAGGAGGGTTATGGGAACATAGGATGTATTGCGGGGAAAGTTCCCACCTGCGCAATTCATAAAAGCTGATGTTGGTGGGAAGGATCCATATGGCACAGGCTGTGAAGCAGTCATTGAGATGAGGGGTATCATGTTTGGCAGCGTGTTCAACTACAGGGTGGTCCATTTGTTTGCCACAGTTTGTCGGTGGCTGTTCATGCGGACAGACAGCTTGTTGGTTGTCATGCCTACATAGAGTGCAACACAGAGGTTGCAGCTTAGCTTGTAAATCACATGACTGGCTTCACAGGTAGCCCTGCCTTTGATGGGATAGGTGATATTAGTGACCGGACTGGAGTAGGTGGTGGTAGGAGTCTGTATGGGACAGGTCTTGCATCTAGGTCTGTTACAGGGATATGAGCCATATTTAATTTAATTTTTTAAGGTCTTATTTATGTAAGTTTCAGATCATAAATGCTTGCATATTTCACTGTTTTTTAGGTAATTAAATTATTTTATTTTTTAAGGTCATATTTATGTAAGTTTCAGATCATAAATGCTTGCATATTTCACTGTTTTTTAGGTAATTAAAATCCGGGCCCTAGTAATGAGACAATAATAATAGGTCTTTCCACTTATTTCTGAGCAGTATTTTATGTTTGCTTATGTTGTGTCGACAGCATGTTCGTGTGCTCCCTCTGTGTGTCTTGATGCATTTTACTTTAATTCATTTACAGAAAATCTGTTGGTAATTTTCAAGAAAATTTTATATATATTTTACAATTTCTTTATAGTATTAGTTATTACCATAATACCATTGTCGGACACTGCCGTCAGCCCATTCTACTGCCGCCAGCTGTAGCGGGCAAGACCTCACTGTGTCAATGTTGATAGTCCACTCCCTGTTGTGAGATCCTTAACCAGTCATAGCTGGCAGCTGATGTGCCATTGCTGTAGTGCCATGCCCAAAGTGGTTAACTCATATTTCCCTCTTTTGGTAGGGTTGGATCTTGTCCAACAATTCTGTTAACAGAACAAGTGGTGTAATTTGTAACTCACATAGCAGCCACATAGGTAGCAGGACAAATTTCTGCTGTAAGCACGATCATCTATCTGTTGACAGCTAAATCATTAAATATCTTGGAACAGGAGTAATGTTAGTTACCACACTTGTGGTCTAAGGGCCTCATATGTCGAATATCAAGCATTTTTATTTGGATTGTAGCAACGGTTTCCGTGTAATCAGAGGTATAACAAGAGTGCAGCCAATATTGGTCCCTGTGGTACACAAGTAGTGGTTATTCTCTATTTTGAAGATGCTGTTTCATTGTGTTATCTCCTCAGGTTTTGTTAATGCTACTCTCTGCATTCTTTTAGCTATGTGGCATGGAAACCAGTTACCAGCGGCAACTCTGATACCGCATTATTTGAGCTTTTCTGTGAAAATACTGTGCATTTGGATAATCCTGTCCTCTCCTCATGACGCATATGTCAGTTTTCGTATGTCAGTATCTGTGACTTTCTACTTGTATTACAAGCAGATCCTGTAGCATTGAAATTGTCTTGGACAAATAAATTATTGGTACTGTTACTTGGTCATTCCATTATTATGTGTTTGGGTCTGATAATGTAGGATTTGTTGGATGTGAGTAGTTTGTGATTCTTTGGCAAAGCTTTATTCAAACAGTATCTGATGTTTTCACCTGTTCCTGCATAGTGCATTACTTTTGTGTGTGTTGCTGCTAGTCTTTGTAGTGTGTCTTTCAGGGTTTTGCTAACGGATGCCAACACAAAGAAACCAACCAGAATGAAAATTTGATGTGGGAATGCATGAGAGTCAAATAGCAAATGATGTGTGAAAATGATGTTGAATGCTGAATTTAAAAGACATATTTTGATAAATGTAAAGAATAATGCCAGGCTGTCTGATATGAAACTGTTCACAGTATGTTCAGTACATAGCTCTGGTGTCAACACTACATTGTATTTATTTAATTTGTTGGCTCTTTTTTTTATTTGTTGTTAATATAATTGAAAAATACTGTTGGAATAGAAATCACATACACTTAATTTATCAGTAGGAAGATAAGTCAGAGGGTGAAGTAATGTGAACAATGATAGGATTATTCACATAAGAATTAGCAGTGAACCAAGCCAAAAACAGTAGTTCAAGTATACAACCCGAAGTTGTGAGCAGAGGCTGAATACAGGGGGAAAGTGTGTGGCATTGAATGAATGGGTAACTCAATGGGTAAATAGAGAAGAAAATCTGATAATCATCGGGAATTAAAATGCTGTTTGTAGGGGAAGGAACAGAAGACAGAGTTACAGGAGAATATGCATTTGGTAATAAGACTGAAAGAAGAGAAGACTTATTGAGTTGTGGAAAGGGCCAGAGATACAGAAATATAATTGAGTTGTGGAAAGGGCCAGAGATACAGAAATATATATTGCAATATGATGAGAGAGACAACAAAAGTCAGACACTTTATTCTAAGGTGTATGCCGGAGCAGAGTGATTCAAATCACATTTTAGCAATGTTGAAGAGTGGGTTGTGTTTTAAGAGAATTGATAGGAAAAGTCAAAGTGTGAAACACTGGAATTCTGAGGTTTTGAGGAATGATGATGTGCTTTGGAAGTTCTCTGCGGCTGTGGATAATATGGTAATGAATACTACAGTAGGTGGTTCAGTTGAAGAGGGAAGAACATTTCTAAAAAGTGCAGTCAGAAGTGGGATAGACAAATATAGGCACAAGGAAGGTAACTGTGAAGAAAACTTTTGCAATGGAAGACATACTGTAACTGATCAATGAAAGTAGTACAGAAATATTCAGGAAATGACAGGAATACCGGGATAAAAGTTATTAAGGAATTACATAAATAAGAAGTGCAGGGAATCCATGCAGGGAAACCAAGTAAAATGGCTGCATAAAAAATGCGAAGAAATCAAAATGTGGATGGTCATTGGAAGGATTGATGATGCCATAAAGAAGTTAAAACAGCTTCAGTGAAATTAAAAAAAAAAAAAGATACCAGCAAAGCACAACCAAAATTTCATTGTTAGCAGAGAGAGGGGGGGGGGGGAGAGAGAGAGAGAGAGAGAGAGAGAGAGAGAGAGAGAGAGAGAGAGAGAGAGAGAGAGAGCAATGGGTGGAACGAATACGTTGAATGGCAAGGAACTATCTGTTGACATGATAGAAGAAGCCATGAGAGTCAATTTGGAAGACAAAGCAGGTCCAATATTGGAGTCAACAGTTTGAAAATGCTTTGGAAGACTTTCTAATAAACTAGGAAGATGGAATAGGTGACGTTCTTTTGGAATTTCTAGTCATTGGGTGAAGTGGCAACCAAATTACTGTTCATGTTGGTGTGTAGAATCTGTGAGATTGAGGGCACACCATCTGGGTTTTGAACACATACCTCATGTAGACACTTCTGAAGGTAGCAAGGGCAGTCAAATGTAATTATTGTCGCACAATCAGCTCAACAGCTCAGGCATTCAAGTTGCTTACAAAAATTATGTACAGAAGTCTGTATCGAAAAAATTGGGGATCTGTTAGATGGTGAACAGGTTGACTTCAGAAAAGATAAAGGCACTAGAGTTGGTTAGTATGTTCTGCTTGACAATGGAAGCAAGACCTGTTGCCCTCAGATCCCAAACAGGAAACCTTCCGTGTCATCGAACAAATTTTCTTCTATTGCTGTGCCCTGTATTGCTTTAGCATGGGTGTATTTACAGTTGTTGATCTTGTTGTTATAGACAACCATGATAATGATTGTCGAACCCTGTGTTAAAATTTAAAATTCTTCTTTCGTAATTTATATTAAGTTAACGTTTCTTGTGTATGTCAGCTGATCCATAGAACTGCGCCATGTCTCTGTTGTTGACGTCAGTTCTCCATAGCAACTACACATTTTTGCACTTTCTGACCCAAAAATTTTTCCCAAAAACTTGTTCCAGTTATTGTTCTCTTCCATCAACACCTCCATGTCATGGTCACCGAATGAAATGAAATGTGGTCAAGGAAGTGTGATTTGTGAAAATTGTCACCTGCATGGCCTCGATGATGACATGCACTAATGAACATTTTGACGGTCACCTACGTTGATGTCTTTTTGTTTCAGACTGGCAGAGCAAGGCCAAATAACTCGGTTCCTGCCGTTTATGAACTTTGTCTCTCATTGATTTGTTTGGGTGCTGAAAGACTTCCAGACTATCTAAATAATGCAGAAGAATTCAATTTTGAACTCCTGTATTAACTGTTCTTAATAGAAAAACTCACTATTTCTGTTCACATTCACTGTTATAAAAAATATGTTGTTACAACTGACTGATCTGTGCATCATCCTAGTTCAGACAAGATACAATGGACACTTTGTTAGATTTTTACTTGTCACATCTCTTACATTGTTGTCATGATAACCCTTTTCTCTGTAGCTGCAAAACACCTCCAAGCCGCAACATGAAGGACCAAGTGCCTGCACAGTCGCTGTTCCACCTTTTAGATTTAATGCTCTCATGTTTTTCATCACACCTGCACATACCGCAAACCTCTTCAAATCTTACAAGCATCATTCATCATTGTGAAGGTTCACAAGATGTGATATATTCTTTTTATCAAAACTGACGTGTCACATCTCACTCTCAATAGGGAGAGGTGAATAATATGTCAAGTGTCCAAGTACCAAAAGGAAACAGTAAGGCTTGGAAGACCAAGAATGAAAAATTCTGATTAAAAGTGGTTAGAGACAAGGACACAGCCTTTCTACCAGACTATTCAGCCTGTACATTGTAGAAGCAATGGTGGAAGTAAAGGAAGGGTTCAAGAGTGGAATTAAAATTCGGGGTGAAAAGGTATTGGTGATAAGAATCACTGATGAGTGTGCGATCCCAGTAAAAGCAAGGAGAAATTTGAAAGCAAGGAGAAATTACAGGATGTGTTGAATGGAGTGAACAGTCTAATGAGTACAGAATATGGATTGGGAGTAAATAAAGACAACATTAGTGATTAACAGAAATGTGATAGGCTATAAACTAAACAAAAAAGTTGGGGTCATGAAGTAGACAATCATAAAAACTGAGGTAATGAAGTAGACAAAGTGAAGGAATTCTGTTACCTTCAAAGCAAAATTATGCACGACAAACAGAGCAAGAAAGTTATACAAAGCAGACTCCGAAAGAGAACTTTCCTTTCTAAACGAATATTACTAGTATCAAACATAGGCCTTAGTTTGATGATGATCTGTGGCATGCTCAGCTGCGTGAGAATCAGCGCCCGTACAAAGAAGCAATCTTTAGACAGTTCAGCCGTGCCACTTATTTCGAATAATGATAAAATGAGGAGGACAAAAACAAACACTCAGTCCCTGGGCAGAGAAAATCCCTGACCTGGCCGGGAATCGAACCCGGGACCCCATGATCAAGAGGCAGCAATGCTAGCCACTACACCATGAGCTGCGGACTCCTTATTTTGAGGAAGAAATGTCTGAGAACGTATGTATGTAGTGAGTGCAGGACTGTGGGGAAAACTGCAAAACATCTACATGTACATCCATATTCCGCAAACCACCTGATGGTATGTGGCGGAGGGTACCTTGAGTACCTCTATCGGTTCTCCCTTCTATTCCAGTCTCGTATTGTTCGTGGAAATAAGGATTGTCGGTATGCCTGTGTGTGGGCTCTAATCGCTCTGATTTTATCCTCATGGTCTCTTTGCGAGATATATACATAGGAGGGAGCAATATACTGCTTGACTCCTCGGTGAAGGTATGTTCTCAAAACTTCAACAAAAGCCCATACCGAGCTACTGAGTGTCTCTCCTGCAGAGTCTTCCACTGGAGTTTATCTATCATCTCCGTAACGCTTTCGCGATTACTAAATGATCCTGTAACAAAGAGCGCTGCTCTCCATTGGATCTTCTCTATCTCTTCTATCAACCCTATCTGGTACGGATCCCACACTGCTGAGCAGTATTCAAGCAGTGGGCGAACAAGCGTACTGTAACCTACTTCCTTTGTTTTTGGATTGCATTTCTTTAGGAGTCTACCAATGAATCTGTCTGGCATCTGCTGTACCGACAATCAACTTTTATATGATCATTCCATTTTAAATCACTCCTAATGTGTACTCTCAGATAATTTATGGAATTAACTGCTTCCAGTTGCTGATCTGTTATATTGTAGCTAAATGATATGGGATCTTTCTTTCTATGTATTCGCAGCACATTACACTTGTCTACATTGAGATTCAATTGCCATTCCCTGCACCATGCGTCAATTCTCTGCAGATCCTCCTGCATTTCAGTACAATCTTCCATTGTTACAACCTCTCGATATACCACAGCATCATCCGCAAAAAGCCTCAGTGAACTTCCGATGTCATCCACAAGGTCATTTACGTGTATTGTGAACAGCAACGGTCCTACGACACTCCCCTGCGGCACACCTGAAATCACTCATACTTTGGAAGACTTTTCTCCATTGAGAATGACATGCTGCGTTCTGTTATCTAGGAACTCTTCAATCCAATCACACAATTGGTCTGATAGTCCATAAGCTCTTACTTTGTTCATTAAACGACTGTGGGGAACTGAAGATGATCAAAGCGTTTATGATGTGATGCTGTAGGAGGATGTTGGAAATTAGTTATATAAGGTAGGGAATAAGCTGGTTCTTCACAGAATTGGCAAGAAACATAAACAACCAAAACACACACACAAACACACACACACACACACACACACACACACACACACACACACCAGTTTTATCCACGTTTGATGAATCTCACAGACACAATGAAGAAAAAGAGCTCTTAGATAAAGGACTGAAATATAATGTGAATACAAAAGTAGATGAAGAACACACAGAAAACCTCATAATACAATCAGAAGCCATTCTTTAGCGAGAGGAGAAAAGTGAAATCAGCAATGTAAACACTGGGCTAACAAAGGAATTGATAAAAAAAGAAATACATAAAATTATTACAGATCTAAAAAAAGCAGACTGCCAAAACAGTAAAAACACAGAATCCAAAACACTCAGAAAACTCAGAAAGAAACTCCAAAATGAAAACATCATTTTACTAAAGCAGACAAAGGAAATACAGTAGTTCTTATACCCAAATAGTAATAAATTGACAAAACACTTTCACAAAATAATATAAAAAAATTGAAATCAGACTCAACAAACAGATTTCAGGCCAGTGTAAAGAATGTGTAAAAAATATAGACTACACACTGGATGACAGAGAAAAAGGTAAATGAATACAGAACAATCCTGCAGCAGTCACCCTCCAATGGCAACCAAAAATCCATAAACCAAATATCCCAGTAAGACCCATTGTAAACTTCAAAACAGCTCCCATTTACAAACTTCCAGGACACATGTTGAAGTTACTACTAAAAGAAACTTACAAAATAGAAGATGGCAGAACTACAAGGAACACCTCACAGTTAATACAACTTATAAAAGATATAAAAATCTCAGACACAGCTACTCTACACTCTGTTGACATAGAAAACATGTACTCTAACATCCCGATAATAGAAACAATAAATATCATAGAACAAACCTGAAGGACAAAGCCAGCTACTAGACGAACACATCAAAGAAATACCCAAGTTGCTGGAACTGATAACTCAACAGAACTACTTTCATTTCAATAATGAATACTATTTACAGGAAGATGGGTTACCAATGAGATCCCCAGTATCAGGTGCCCTAGCAAACATTTTCATAAACCATATAGAAAACTTTATGTTCAAAAATGTTATAAAAAAGAATTACAACATACTTTATTAGGTCAGATACATGGATGACATCCTTTGTTTAATAGATGAACCTCAGGCAAAAGTTGACCAGTTGCATACAGATATAAACACTATACACAGATTCACAATGGAAAAAGAACAGAACAACCAAATAAACTTTTTAGATATAACCATTAAAAAAGAAAACAATCAGCATAGCTTTGAAATCTACCATAAACCTATAACAACTAACCCAATCCCACATCAGACTTCTAATCACCCACACTCACAGAAACAGTGAGCACTCAGATACATGCTTCGTAGACTCAACACAGTACCACTCAGCACAGAAAATTACCAGAAAGAACTAGACATCATCACACAAATAACAACAAACAATGAGTACAATAGGGATCTAGTCACCAAATTAAACAAAAAAATTAAAAAACAAATAGTCAGTGAACACAGTACATAAACACCACAAACAACAGTACAGCAAAACACTACACAAACAGGCACAAAACGATAACGACACAGGAAAACATGATGATGATTCAAGATGGTACACAATGACATACAAGCACAAACTCACATATAAAATAACAAACATTTTCAAAAGACAAGGGATAAACATAGCATTCAAGACAGACAATTCAATCCAAAGGCACATTCCAAAAATAACAAAAACACAAATATCTACCAAAAAGCAGGAATATACCAACTACAGTGCAACACATGTGATGCAAGGTATATAGGACAAACCAGCAGAACATTTGACACCCGATACAAAGAACATATCAGAGCATGGAAATGTGGAATGAGCCACTCAACTTTTGCAGAACATTTGAGAGAAAATAACCACAAACCTACTCCAAGAGAAAATGATATGAAAATAATTAGAATGAAATGCATCTCCTAACATTGCAGGAAAATTATCATATATACAAAAGAAAGGCTGAAAAGAAACAACTACTAAATAACCAAGTAAATATGACTAACAACTCACTGTTTACACTAATTGATCATATAATAGACAGAAATCCCAACAAATGATTACACATCTGATTCCTCTCATAAGTATATACAGGAAAATATATTATTATTATTATTGTTATGAATAAATAAATGAATAAAAAATAGTAATAAAAATAAAATAAATAATTTTTATTTTATTAAAGAATATACATATAAGAAATCTCTGTCCCTCTCAACACGCGCGCGCACACACACACACACACACACACACACACACACACACACACACACACACATATATATATATATTACTGTGACTTATCAAACGAGAAAGCACTGGTAGATAGACGCAATAAAAAATACACAAACATTCGCACATATTTTAAGCTTTCGCAACCCACGGTTGCTTCATCAGGAAAGAGGGAAGGAGAGGGAAAGACGAAAGGATGTGGGTTTTAAGGGAGAGGGTAAGGAGTCATTCCAATCCCGGGAGCGGAAAGACTTACCTTAGGGGGAAAAAGGGACAGGTGTACGCTCGCTCGCTTGCTCGCGCGCGCGCACACACACACACACACACACACACACACACACACACACACACAGATATATATCCATCCGCACATATACCATATACCTTGTGCGGATGGATAGGTGTGTGTGTGTGTGTGTGTGTGTGTGTGTGTGTGTGTGTGTGTACCTGTCCCTTTTTCCCCCTAAGGTAAGTCTTTCCGCTCCCAGGATTGGAATGACTCCTTACCCTCTCCCTTAAAACCCACATCCTTTCGTCTTTCCCTCTCCTTCCTTCTTTCCTGATGAAGCAACCGTGGGTTGCGAAAGCTTGAAATTTGTGTGTGTGTTTGTGTTTGTTTGTGTGTGTATCGACCTGCCAGCGCTTTCGTTTGGTAAGTCACATCATCTTTGTTTTTAGATATCCTAATCCTACTCCTAATGATCCAACTCCCCAAGACACCATCCAAATTGAACCCTCCCTGGAACAGTTCCGTCCTCCGTCGCAGCGGGACCCACCTCCTCTTCCTCAAAATCACCCTCTCCAAACCTTCCATGAATTTCTGACTTCCAGCCTTGCATCTTAATCCTTCTTAAAAAACCTTAATCCTACTCCCAACATCACCACTGCTGAAGCCCAGGCTATCCGTGATCTGAAGGCTGACCGATCCATCGTCATTCTTCCGGCGGACAAGGGTTCCACGACCGTAGTACTTGATCGTCGGGAGTATGTGGCTGAGGGACTGCGTCAGCTTTCAGACAACACCACATACAAAGTTTGCCAAGGTAACCCCATTCCCGATGTCCAGGCGGAGCTTCAAGGAATCCTCAGAACCTTAGGCCCCCTGCAAAACCTTTCACCTGACTCCATCAACCTCCGGACCCCACCGACACCCCGCACCCCTACCTTCTACCTTCTTCCTAAAATCCACAAACCCAATCATCCCGGCCGCCCCATTGTAGCTGGTTACCAAGCCCCCACAGAACGTATCTCTGCCTACGTAGATCAACACCTTCAACCCATTACATGCAGTCTCCCATCCTTCATCAAAGACACCAACCACTTCCTCGAACACCTGGAATCCTTACCCAATTTGTTACTCCCGGAAACCGTCCTTGTAACCATTGATGCCACTTCCTTATACACAAATATTCCGCACGTCCATGCCCGCTGCGATGGAGCATTTCCTTTCACGCCGATCACCTGCCACCCTACCTAAAACCTCTTTCCTCATCACCTTAGCCAGCTTCATCCTGACCCACAACTTCTTCACTTTTGAAGGCCAGACATACCAACAATTAAAGGGAACAACCATGGGTACCAGGATGGCCCCCTCATACGCCAACCTATTCATGGGTCGCTTAGAGGAAGCCTTCTTGGTTACCCAGGCCTGCCAACCCAAAGTTTGGTACAGATTTATTGATGACATCTTCATGATCTGGACTCACAGTGAAGAAGAATTCCAGAATTTCCTCTCCAACCTCAACTACTTTGGCTCCATCAGATTCACCTGGTCCTACTCCAAATCCCATGCCACTTTCCTTGACGTTGACCTCCACCTGTCCAATGGCCAGCTTCACACGTCCGTCCACATCAAACCCACCAACAAGCAACAGTACCTCCATTATGACAGCTGCCACCCATTCCACATCAAACGGTCCCTTCCCTACAGCCTAGGTCTTCGTGGCAAACGAATCTGCTCCAGTCCGGAATCCCTGAACCATTACACCAACAACCTGACAACAGCTTTCGCATCTCGCAACTACCCTCCCGTCCTGGTACAGAAGCAAATAACCAGAGCCACTTCCTCATCCCCTTGAACCCAGAATCCCCCACAGAAGAACCACAAAAGTGCCCCACTTGTGACAGGATACTTTCCGGGACTGGACCAGACTCTGAATGTGGCTCTCCAGCAGGGATACGACTTCCTCAAATCCTGCCCTGAAATGAGATCCATCCTTCATGAAATCCTCCCCACACCACCAAGAGTGTCTTTCCGCCGTCCACCTAACCTACGTAACCTCTTAGTTCATCCCTATGAAATCCCCAAACCACCTTCCCTACCCTCTGGCTCCTATCCTTGTAACCGCCCCCGGTGTAAAACCTGTCCCATGCGCCCTCCCACCACCACCACCTACTCCAGTCCTGTAACCCGGAAGGTGTACACGATCAAAGGCAGAGCCACATGTGAAAGCATCCACGTGATTTACCAACTGACCTGCCTACACTGTGATGCATTCTTTGTGGGAATGACCAGCAACAAACTGTCCATTCGCATGAATGGACACAGGCAGACAGTGTTTGTTGGTAATGAGGATCACCCTGTGGCTAAACATGCCTTGGTGCACGGCCAGCACATCTTGGCACAGTGTTACACCGTCCGGGTTATCTGGATACTTCCCACCAACACCAACCTATCCGAACTCCGGAGATGGGAACTTGCTCTTCAATATATCCTCTCTTCCCGTTACCCACCAGGCCTCAATCTCCGCTAATTTCAAGTTGCCGCCACTCATACCTCACCTGTCATTCAACATCATCTTTGCCTCTTCACTTCTGCCTCGACTGACATCTCTGCCCAAACTCTTTGTCTTTAAATATGTCTGCTTGTGTCTGTATATGTGTGGATGGATATGTGTGTGTGTGCGAGTGTATACCCGTCCTTTTTTCCCCCTAAGGTAAGTCTTTCTGCTCCCGGGATTGGAATGACTCCTTACCCTCTCCCTTAAAACCCAAATCCTTTCGTCTTTCCCTCTCCTTCCCTGTTTCCTGACGAGGCAACCGTTGGTTGCGAAAGCTAGAATTTTGTGTGTGTGTTTGTATTAGTGTTTGCTTGTGTGTCTATCGACCTGCCAGCGCTTTCGTTTGGTAAGTCACATCATCTGGTAGGTTGATAGACACAATAAAATGAAAAACGCACACACAAATATTAAAGCTTTCGCAACCCATGGTTGCTTCATCAGGAAAGAGGGAAAGAGAGGGAAAGATGAAAGGGTGTGTTTTAAGGGAGAGGGTAAGGAGTCATACCAATCCCGGGAGCGGAAAGACTTACCTTAGGGGGAAAAAGGACAGGTATACACTCGCGCGTGCACACACACACACACACACACACACACACACACACACACACTCTGCCCAACCTCTTTGCATTTACATATGTCTGCCTGTGTCTGTATATGAGCGGATGGATATGTGTGTGTGTGAGAGCGCGTGCGCGAGTGTATACCTGTCCCTTTTTCCCCCCTAAGGTAAGTCTTTCCGCTCCCGAGATTGGAATGTCTCCACTCTGCCTTAAAACCCACATCCTTTCGACTTTCTCTCTCCTTTCCTCTTTCCTGATGAAGCAACCATGGGTTGCGAAAGCTTGAATATTTGTGTGTGTGTGTTTGTCTGTTTTTTAAATGCAGAAACTGAGTGTGTTGTTCTCACTTAGGAAAACAAATGAAACTCTGTATTAAAAAGATGGCAGTTACAGTGATGTGTAACGTAAACAGTGAACTGTAAGATGTCCACCTGGTTGCCAGATGAGTAAAAGCAGTTTGCTTGGATGCAGTGAATTAGTAGTTACCTGTAACTACCTTTCCATTTCATAAAAAAAGTTTAGCAACTGTTTTTAAATCTATAACCTAGCTGTGAATCCATAACCTATGTGTAAAAATGGACAAATCATGTAATATTTCAGGACACCCATTGAAGATGCCTTGTAAAAAAGGCGAAACGTGTCTGGGTGCATAAATAAAAATAAAAATTTCGATGTGCAGCATGGAAAAAAGGCATTTTCTTTGTAACAACTGCAATTTATTATACACTGTGCTCATAACACATTTCATGTCAAAAGGTACAGAAAATCAACAGTTAAAGATGGCAACACAATAATTTAAAAGGCAACAATAAAAATGGGGGAATTAACCAAAAGTCAATGGATGTTTGGGATACAATATCAGACAATACCACTTGACAAATCAGTGTTTGACATACAGAAAACTCGACCTACCGCGTGGTTAACAATAGGTAAAGTGTTGAATGTTGGAAGGGTATGTATCTGGAGTGAAATATAACAACCAATGAAGACAAAGAACAAGAAAACGCTTACTTCTGTTGAAACGCGTGAAAAAGGTGGTTTTGAATTTCAAAGAAAGAAATAAAGACTTTGATGTTTGTTGATGACATGAGAACTTGGAAAAGCAATTGAATTGAATAGACAGTGTCTTGTAGGAGTACATACAATGAGATTAAAGTGGAATAAGGGTAATGGAATGTAATTGAATTAAATCACGCTATGCTGAGGGAATCTGATTATGAAATGAAACACTAAAATTTGTAAAAGAGTTTTACTATTTGGGCAACAAAAAACTGATGTTGGCTGAAGTAGAGAGGATATAAAATTGTGCTGACTGGCTATAGAAAGCAAAGCATTTTTGAAAAATAGCTATTTATTAACATTTAGTATAAACTAAAGTTTTAGGAAATTTTTTCTAAAGGTGTTTATCTGAAGTGTAACGTTACATGGAAGTGAAATGTGAACAATAAGCTGTTCTGACAGGAAGTGAATAGAAGCTTTTGAACTGTGGTGCTGCAGAGGAATGCTGAAGATGAGGTGGTGAGGTTATGTAACTAATTGGGATGTACGGCAGAGAATTGGGGAGAGAGAAAATTTGTGACACACCTTGAACGGACACATTCTGAGACATTGAGAATTTGTCCATTTTATTTGAAGGAAGTGTCGTGTGTGAAAATTGTAGAGGGAGACCAATAGATGAATACAGTAAACAGGTTCAAATAGATATAGGTTGTAGTAACTATTCAGAGATGAAGCAACTTTCACACAATGACTAGTTGTAGAGCTGCATTGAACCAATCTTCAGACTGAAGATGATTACAGCAACAAGAGATTATTTTGCTGAAATTTCAATAATTTCAGTACTCATTTGTACAGTGAGTCTTAAAGCAACATTACACCAGTTTTTTCACTGCAAAGCTTTTCATGTGGAGTTTAATACGAGAATGCTAAAATAGTTAGTATTGTGTTCCCTGAACCATTTTGCATTATAGATTGTAGTGATGTGGAATGAGTCATTATACAGTCACATTGCAAATTAATTTTTATGTATGGTTACATTGTGAACATTATTAAATTATTATATCTTTATTTTATTTATTGTTGCGAAATGAAAAAAGATGTTAGTAGTTCCTACCCACCACTTTTTACAAATTACAATAATAGAAATTCTTCTACAGAAAAGGAGGAGTTGTCAAGGAGAAACTTTTTCAGAGTGTTACCAAACTTTACTTTGCTGTTTGTCAGACATTTTATATCACTGGGTAAATGATTAAAAAATTTTGTTGCAGCATTGTGAATCCTCTTTTATGCTAAAGGCAACCTTAATGTGGAGTAATGAATGTCATTGTTGCTAATGTATTTTCTCTGCAAAGGTGTAATTACATGAAATTTCTCACACTCATGTTTTACGTTGCTGGTCATAGTTCCTCTATCTGTGATGTTTAAAAAACATTTTATTGTATTTTTTAATCATCCAGTGACCGTCACACAATTGTATAGGATTTGTCATCACAATACAACAAAAATAGATAGTTCGAATATACATAAAATATAACAGTAATTTATTAAGTGAATGAGACTGGTGTTCAGTTTTGGACGTGCGGAAGGAACCTGCACCGGCATGAAATGACTGAGGAAAACCTAGGTCAAGATGTCCAGACAGAGCAAACTTCATCCTCCTGAATATGAGATCACTCACTGTCTTAAATATCTGTAGTGCCACATTTGAGTGGCAGAAACGGGGAAAAGGGTGTACTGTCCCTTTGACGATGGGGTTGTTAGAGATGGTGCACAAGCTCAGGTTTGGGAGAGGAAATTTGGAGTTCTTTTTTAAAGGAACCTTCCTGTCATTTATTTTAAGTGATGTACAGACCCTTCGGAAGACCTAAATCAATGTGATGAGATGGGATTTGAACAGCAGTCTTCCCGAATGAGAGGCCATTGTGCTAACCACTGCACCGCCTTGCTTGGTAAGATAGAAAGGGAAGAGGCTTGCTAGCAACACACACGCGCGAAAGCACGCACGGACGCACACACACACACACACACACACACACACACACACACACACACCATCGTGATGACCAGATAGCTATAACACAGTCAGTAAAGAAATAGAAAGCACGCTTTGTGGGCAGTAAAATGCCCAAATGGTGACTTTTCCATAATGTATTTTTCACTCTGTAGCAGAGTGAGTGCTGATTGAAATGTTAAAAGGTTGGATTTCTACTGGAGGTCATAATATTCCTAATTGAATAGTAGGTACTACTTGTCTGCTGCTGATGTTCTTAGCAGATTAAAACGTTGTGCCAGATCAGGACTCGAATCTGTGATCTTCGCCTTTTGCATGAATGTGCTCTACAAACTGAGCTACCCCAACATGACTCAAGACTTGTCCTCGCAGCTTTACTTGTGCCGGTATCTCATCTTCCACTACCCAAACTTCATAGAAGTTCTGTGAAACTTGTGAGATTAGCAGTCCTGAAAGAAAGTACATTGCAGAGACATGGCTCAGCCATAGCCTGGGGGGGGGGGGATCATTTCCAGAGCAGAATTTTTCACTATGCAGTGGAGTGTATGCTGATATGAAACCTCCTGGCAGATTAAAACTGTATGTCAAACTGGGACTTGGACCCGGAATGTTTGCTGGATTTGAGTTCTGGTCTGGCACACAGTTTTAATTTGCCAGGAAGTTTCAAGGACTTTTTGAACTGAATTTATACAACTACTTTGCCCAAGAGGTGTAGATGTTGCAAATGAAAACAAAGATATCCTTTAACTTTTTTTACTAAATACCTCCAATGCACAATGACTTTAGGATCCTATAGGTTTGAGATGCCACTGGTACAAGACCTTATGGAGATAAATCTGTATAAACGGTTCCTGTTTCCTGTAAACTCTTGTGCTAGGGGAAAAAAAAGGAAAGGAAAAGAAAAATGTAAGGCAAGACATGAGTAACTTTTGCAAGAAACTGTAAAAAACTTGTATTCACAGTTAAAAGAAATACTTGTTCATTATTGCTTGCATTGTTTTTTCTATATGGTTTTCTTAAATGGCTTAAGGCAAATGTCAAGTTGATTCCCTTTCAAGGACAGTCAAATTCCATCTCTCCTTACCCAGTCTGAGCTTTTGCTCTGTCCCTAGTGACCTGGTCATTGACAGGAAACTAATCTCTTCCTTGATTTTTCTATAATACTGCAACTGCGGAGCAGAATACCATATTTCTGCAGGAATGTGGAACAGATACATATCAGACAAATAATTATTGGATGGTGAATTCTGCATGTGACTGTTGAAAATATTTAAAGTGATTTCAGTTTCGAGATTCTGTCGTTTTCAGACGCACTGAAAGCAAAGTCTCCAAATAAAATATATCAAAGTTAGAATATCAGAACTTAAAACTGAAATCTTAAGGGTAATTACATGTGGTGTTATTGACTTCTCTAACATGCTGGAACATAGTTCCAAGCAGTCTGTATCCAAATAATTAAGATTGTATTAATATATTCACTCTTTCACACACATTGTGAGCACAAGCCATGTAACAAGCACAATAATAGCAAACAGCTTACATAGAAATAAAAATTTCAAGTGCTGTACGTAGCAAAATGAATTGCTCGTGTAGCTTATGTCGTATCACAATTGCACTAAAATGACAAGAATGTAAACACACATGGAGCATGGGAAGGAAAAATGCTTGAGCACTCCTTTTGGATTAGATTACCACTCTATCTTCATGTGTAATTGAGGCTGTGTGACAATCTTCCACTAAGTGTTTGCATATTATTCATTTGAACACTTTTGCTACCTTCACTTTTGCTGCATAAACACAGTAAGATTTGCTGTAGACACAGGATTGCCTGCTTTGTCTGTAGGTTGAATCGATAACATTTTTTTGCCAGGTAATGTTGAATATACTTTTAAAGCTGTTGGAGCTAGACATATAAAGCATATGTTGACTGAACCACAAATGCTACATTATTTGTATTAGATAATGTAGCATCTACAGCTCATCAGTTTTCAACACTCGCTGTACTGTTAGAGGTGGGCTTTCCTTCCAGCCATCATCCAAACACAACTTGTGAAGTGCCTGTTCATGGACACTTGTAATGGCCTTTGTATTCAACAGAATTACTCAGTTATATGAATTCATTGATGCAGTGGAAGATCATACCCAGGGAATGAGAAGTGCTAAAATGAAATCACCCTGTTCACTTGTTTATACTCGGATCCAGTTTGAAAATGTAAAGTAACCTACATGTTGGGGTATTCACTTCAACTAGCTTTCCGACAACAACTCAGTACATTGTGTTATTGAGCAGTTGTGTATTAGTTGGTGTGTGGTCCTCTTTCTCCATTTGGTGTATATATGCTGTAAAAGTTTGTGGCAGTGGTACTGGACAGCAATAAACATAATTTACTGAAAATTGTTCTTGGTATATATACAACATTAGCTATGCCTGCAGAATTTATATCAACTTATGCTGTAGCTACAGAAGAGATGAAAGAGAAACAAACATAAAGCTAACATTAATTCAACATGGGTGCTAACAATATCATTTCTATGCATATTTTGGAACAAAAATGTATGTGATTATTATCAAGTTAATTACACTTGCATTACAGTCTAGCTAATGAAAAACTCGCATGATCAATTACTGGAGGTGACAGGACATATAGCCAGTATTTCATGGTTTACCACTGTAGTTTTAAATTTAGAACTGGCCTCCATATTCCTTGTACATGTGTAACTATCCCACAAAGCTCTCTCAGTAGTAAAATTTTGTAACATATAATTCATATATGTAAATGTTCATATATCTCCAGAAGTGTGTGTGTGTGTTTCTGTGTGTGTGTGTGTGTGTGTGTGTGTGTGTGTGTGTGTGTGTGTGTGTCCGTGTCCTCTTCAGATATTCACACACACTTCCCTTCAAACCCAAATTCTGAACTTTTTGCATGCTACACATCGTGTTGACTGCCCATTATCGTCATTCCTCACAGCTTTACCTTATTCCTGCAAGATTTCAGACATAGGGTGCAGCCACACTGAAGTTATTAAAATCATGGCACATATACACTCCTGGAAATGGAAAAAAGAACACATTGACACCGGTGTGTCAGACCCACCATACTTGCTCCGGACACTGCGAGAGGGCTGTACAAGCAATGATCACACGCACGGCACAGCGGACACACCAGGAACCGCGGTGTTGGCCGTCGAATGGCGCTAGCTGTGCAGCATTTGTGCACCGCCGCCGTCAGTGTCAGCCAGTTTGCCGTGGCATACGGAGCTCCATCACAGTCTTTAACACTGGTAGCATGCCGCGACAGCGTGGACGTGGACCGTATGTGCAGTTGACGGACTTTGAGCGAGGGCGTATAGTGGGCATGCGGGAGGCCGGGTGGACGTACCGCCGAATTGCTCAACACGTGGGGCGTGAGGTCTCCACAGTACATCGATGTTGTCGCCAGTGGTCGGCGGAAGGTGCACGTGCCCGTCGACCTGGGACCGGACCGCAGCGACGCACGGATGCACGCCAAGACCGTAGGATCCTACGCAGTGCCGTTGGGGACCGCACCGCCACTTCCCAGCAAATTAGGGACACTGTTGCTCCTGGGGTATCGGCGAGGACCATTCGCAACCTTCTCCATGAAGCTGGGCTATGGTCCCGCACACCGTTAGGCCGTCTTCCGCTCACGCCTCAACATCGTGCAGCCCGCCTCCAGTGGTGTCGCGACAGGCGTGAATGGAGGGACGAATGGAGACGTGTCGTCTTCAGCGATGAGAGTCGCTTCTGCCTTGGTGCCAATGATGGTCGTATGCGTGTTTGGCGCCGTGCAGGTGAGCGCCACAATCAGGACTGCATACGACCGAGGCACACAGGGCCAACACCCGGCATCATGGTGTGGGGAGCGATCTCCTACACTGGCCGTACATCACTGGTGATCGTCGAGGGGACACTGAATAGTGCACGGTACATCCAAACCGTCATCGAACCCATCGTTCTACCATTCCTAGACCGGCAAGGGAACTTGCTGTTCCAACAGGACAATGCACGTCCGCATGTATCCCATGCCACCCAACGTGCTCTAGAAGGTGTAAGTCAACTACCCTGGCCAGCAAGATCTCCAGATCTGTCCCCCATTGAGCATGTTTGGGACTGGATGAAGTGTCGTCTCACGCGGTCTGCACGTCCAGCACGAACGCTGGTCCAACTGAAGGCGCCAGGTGGAAATGGCATGGCAAGCCGTTCCACAGGACTACATCCAGCATCTCTACGATCGTCTCCATGGGAGAATAGCAGCCTGCATTGCTGCGAAGGGTGGATATACACTGTACTAGTGCCGACATTGTGCATGCTCTGTTGCCTGTGTCTATGTGCCTGTGGTTCTGTCAGTGTGATCATGTGATGTATCTGACCCCAGGAATGTGTCAATAAAGTTTCCCCTTCCTGGGACAATGAATTCACGGTGTTCTTATTTCAATTTCCAGGAGTGTACAGTACTAGCTGTTCCCAGCCTTGCATTGCTATGACTAGTCTCAGTAAATGGAAAAGAAATTAAAAGAGAGAGAACACATTTCTAATATGTGCGGAAATTGGATATACTATCTCCCTCCCCCACCCCTCTTTTTATCCAGCTCCTCATCCTTCCCCCTCTTTCTGTCCACTACCCTCTCTCTCTCTCTCTCTCTCTCCCATATGTCTGTCTGTCTCACCTCCTCTCCCTTTCCTGTGTCCATCTTCTCCTTCCCCTCTCTCTGCCCAACTTCTTCCACCTCCTCTCACTATCATCTTCTCTCCACATCCTATCTCCATTCCCTCCAACCTCTGTCCATTTCTTCTCTGCCCTCTCCGTGACCTTGAACCTTATTTATTGTTAATGCACATTTAGATTCTGTAGTGGTATTCTAAACATAAGCCAATAAGCCACAAATAAACCTACATGTTTGCTAACAGTGTTTTACTATGCCCATCTGAACGTTAATTGGAGTATTCTGTAAAAATTTAATGTAAATCAGTCAAGAACTTTTCAAGATTTTTATAATAATGTTTCCCCTTTATATATTGCATGTGTATTTAAGAAAAAAAAAATGTGCAACATTGTCAAAATTTTAAAGAAATCGGTGAAGAGATTTCAGATTTTTAGCACCAAACATTCACATTTTTGTTTGAATAGATGTTAATGTTCATTTGAACAAAGTCATAAATGTCAGTTTTTCACAGAATGCTTCGCAATTTTGACAAGGTTGCATTTGAATATGTGTGTTTTTATATATCTCCTGAATTACCATAGTGTGTGTGTGTGTGTGTGTGTGTGTGTGTGTGTGTGGTTTTTGTTTCCCTTATATCAAGTGATTTTTTTTTTTTTTTTTTTTTTTTATAAATTGTGACTGTAAAAATTTTAGTTGCTACCAGGAATTTAACATAAGGACTTTTTGTTAGCAAGATTGTAATATAAATGTAGGTGTTTTGATAGTCATATGCTATTTTTTATTTTAAATATGCTTGGAAATAGTTGGTATCCATGTTGAATTAATGTTAGCCTTATATTTGTTTACTTGTCTGTTCTTCATAGCTATTGCCGAAGAACAGCTCATAGCTCCACTCAGGAAATTTTTTACGCTGTATCTGAATTCCATGGAGATTCCTTAGAAAAGACGAAGGTTGATACCCTATCCTGGATTGTCCAATATTAGATTGACTTTCTTTTTTGTTGTGCTCTGTGTTGATTGGATTTCAATTTTCCATTGGCATTTTAGATGTCAGAGGTGGTCTTTGCTCTGGAGAAAACCATGTGCTGCAGTCTACGGGTTTAAAATGACTAGTGAAAACTGCCTGTTAATCATTGTAGCTTATCACTTCAATGGAACTTTCATGAACTGATGACCTGATGGGACTGCAGTATCTCAAGTTTGTAGATGACTCCATTAATAATGTCGGCTTTTCCTTTTGTTATTATTATGAAGGACAAACATCCACATGCTACCAAGTGAATTGAAACTGGACACGGCAAGAAAGGAAGTTGTTGTGTAGTTAAAAATGATGGGAAAATATTAATTAGGAAGCCTCAGTAGGGATTTGAACCTAGTTTCCTGAAGAATAAGTTTAGTGTCTTAAGCAGTGTATCACCTCACACTGTGAGTATGTTGATCATGTTAGCTTTGTGTTGGCACTGTTTTTGTTGGAAATTTAAGTACGCTGTGCACATTGACTGTGGGGTTTAGTTCAGCAAGGATAAAAGAAGAAAGTGGTAGTTTTTTCTTCATTTTGGCTTTATGATTATTGGGTGCAAAATGTTTGCATTTGTTAGTAAAGAATAACAGGTTTTTGGGGATAGGTTAAGGTGATGTAATGTAGCCGGGAATTTCTGAGGGAGCAAGCTCTCAGTAATAGATTCCTTCATGGCTTTAGAATAATTGGAAACAGAGTGGCAGAGATAACACATTGATTATAAGGAAGGGGCTGTGGGATGTTGATAGTGGAGGATGAGTATGGTGTTAGATAAATGTGGAAGGCAAATGACATAAAAGCAATTGAGAGGAAAGAATTGTGAATGGATTATTGGTTGGGGTATAAGAGAAAGATGAAATTAGAAGAAATTCTCATCAGGGGCAAAAATATTGAAAGGGTAAGAAAACTAGACATAATGGAAAGTTCACAATGAGCAATTGCATTTTTCCCAAGTTGCCCATGTTAAATATATTTCTTGTAAATAACAAAATATACCCAGTTTTATATTTTCATTTTTACATATATGTTGGTATGTTTTCAGGAATCTCTGTTAACAGGAAGTTTGGCTTTGTGCAATTTGAAAGAGACAGTAGCGCAGCCGAAGCAATCAGAAATGAAAACGGATCATTATTCCGAGGCAGAAAAATTGGTATGCAAGTTTTGATATGCCTCCGGTACTACAGGTAGACGATGTAGTAATATTCAGTAAACTGATACGATGTGATTTTTGTGTATGGTGTGTGTAGTATTCTGTCTCACTCATTTGTCAGCGCATGTAGAGAGAGAGAGAGAGAGAGAGAGAGAGAGAGAGAGAGAGAGAGAGAGAGAGTGTGTGTGTGTGTGTGTGTGTGTGTGTGTGAGCGCGCGCGCGTTCCAGCAAAGATCTGGAATGCCTCTAATAATTTCATGCAGAGTTGGGTAAGACATTCCTTGCACCTGTGGGATGCAGAATGGAATAACATTTAAAAATAATGTAAAATGGTTTATTAAGTCATTAAGTTTTATAAGTTTGGATCAGTCAGTAATCAAGTTTCACTTCTACTTACTTGGCTTAATAAATTTTTGCTTGATAAGCTGAGGCTTAAAACATGTTGCAACATATTTTTATCCACATAGCTTAATGCAAAGCTTAATTAGTGACAAAATGTAGCCTCATGTATTTATCAACATAGCTTAAAGCAGAGCATAATTGGTAACTGATACTGGAGTGCATAAATTCAATAAAAAATTTTATCATGCAGTCACAGACACTCAATTGTCAAAAGATGAAAAAAGATTTTAATTGAAAACGGCTGCCGTTAGTGTTAAATCTTAGCTTTTGGCATTGCTAGTCTGATTAGAGAGAGTTCCAGTAGCATTTCGTCCCTAATATTTGGGCAGATTGGGAAGAGTGTGCTGTAAAATTTTTATCATTCGCTAGAGTCACTTGATCTGGTTCTGTTACTACAGTGTTGTCTGTCACATGAAGTGAGTAAAATTAATTTTCCCAGAACCTGAACCAAACAAATCTTTTCACATAGCAGATAGCACATCAATAACGTTAAGCTGCATGCCAAGATGCTATGAAATGTGATTGAAATTACTGTGTTATTTTAAATTACTATATTACCAGTAAAAGAAGAAGGCGAAACAGTTCATTTCCGATGGCTAGCTCTGGTTCCATGCACCTCTCTTTTAACTTGAAGACATTGCAATTTCAGTGAGACTCTAGTTCTCGATAAAAGATTCTGTGGAGAAGTCTATTCATTTGAATTCAGATTGCCACATTACTCACATGGACAGCAGTTGCTCAATTGTAGTTTGGCAATTTGATTACTCAGTCGTGGTTTCACCTAAATATTTATTCATTATTATGTGAGAGAAATTAAGTCTTTATGATCAAGTTTTGTGTGAAATTAATATGATGATATATTGTACTCATACTTCTAAAAACACTTTTAAACAAGACTACTTTGTTATTAAAAAAGGATGAGAAACTTGTAACCAACATTAATGAAAACCTACAACTGTTGGGTGAGTTCTTTAAACAGCCAGTGACACACACTGAACTGAAAACAAGCTTACAGCAGAAAGAATAAATCCAAACACGGATCACGGGACACAGTCAGAAACAACAGTCTGATTACAACGCTTATTTGTGGAAATATGCAGGTCTACATAAGTTCAGCAACCTACAGCACTTGTTGCTAGAAATTT
Organism: Schistocerca nitens; assembly: GCF_023898315.1. Taxonomy (NCBI): domain Eukaryota; kingdom Metazoa; phylum Arthropoda; class Insecta; order Orthoptera; family Acrididae; genus Schistocerca; species Schistocerca nitens. Next base: position 82,166,505 of record NC_064617.1, on the reverse strand, counting down.
GGAACATGGACAAAATTTGCTGTGACTGGGAAAGAATAATGAAACATTCGCTAAATAAAAAAGGGAAACAGAACTTGTTAAATAACTTCAGAGGCATCTCACTGTAGCAGGGCCATACAAGGTCCTTTCAGTGACACTAGTTTCTGCTGGAGGACCAAGGGGATTGTGCTGGTTTCTGAAAAGGATGATCCTGTGTAGAACAAAAACAGAGCTTCCATCAACAAGAAGTACGTATGATAAAGACTAAGCAAGAAACTCCCTGACAGCTTGCAATGCTGTTGCCAGCTTTTAACTGTGAAGCACCAACTGCTGCAGGTGAAAAGAGTTCCTGTCTACAGAGCTCTGACAACGCTGAGGCATTGTCATACAGACTTTTACAAGATCACATTATGTTGACTGAGGTAAGCTCACAAAGCTGTCTCACCCAGCCCACTGCAACTGTAAGCGATCAGCTTACACTGACTCAATTACAGCTGTATTTATTAATTTCAGGCAGCATATTTTCCTCTTCGTAGGATCACACATTGACATACTTTTAACAAATACAACCTTAAAAGTTAATTTTGTTGGTCAGATTTGGGAAACATTTTAAGAGTGGAAATGAGAGGTTGGTCCAACTTTTACAGCGTGACTTTGTCAAGTTCATGTGAAGATGTGGAAATGTGAAAGATTGGCAGCACTAGTATTTAAGTGCAGTACAATGCAAGATGTCTGCAATGTTCTGTATTGTTTGTCTGGAATTTAAGCGTGCATTGCAGTATCCAAATTCTTGAAATAAATATGATTCTTTCCTGCTCTCATGACACCATTGTGATTGTCATGGCCGTTTTTCTTCCATGCCTTGCCTCATGTTTCCCAAGGCAGAACTCAATGACACGGAATAGACCACGCAACCAGCAGATACCATGAACACAGTAAGATTGCTATCGTCAATCCGGCTTGCAGCTATACTGTGATTGTCCACTCCACAATAAATGTACATAGATAAAACAAACTTTTAAACAGCAGGCTATACCAACTGAGTAATTTAATAAACTTATTATGGCAATCATCATAATTCGTTGATTCAGTAATGCTTGTGGAACATGCCACGTCACCAAAGCGATATGTCACACTACATTCCTCTTGGAATTTCTCATGTATGCAACAAAATAGGTGGTGAAGGTCTTGTTTGAGAGCTGGAGAGAAGTAACAAAAAAATTGTAAATCTTATTAGCTATTTAGCTCCTAATCTTTCTACCAATACACTAATCCAAGTCAGAACTTATATTTGAAATGAAAAGCCCTGAATGTTTTCTGGAACAAATATGTACACTACCAACTGAAGATAAAATGGCCACTCTATATTGTTTTCAGTAGTATTAATGCTTACTGCATCCAGTAATGATCCATAAACAATATTATCTTATAATATGGTGAGAAATGGTGATCACTTTCGGAGTACATGCCACTAGTCCCCCTACTTATATCATAAGCTCGAGAAAGTATTAGGCAATTACTCTTACGCACTGCAATGTAACAGTCTGTTACAGAAAGCAAGGATTTTGTCTTCATTGCAAGGAGCTTGAGGATGGCAATCTCTTATAAAGTTTTGCACTTGCAAATTTTTTTTTAAATTGCAAACCTGTTTATCAGTCTTTTATACCACAAGAAATCACTACCTGCAACCGTCTGTGTAATGATGGTAAAAGTATACCTGTGTTCTTTATTCATTTCAACAATGTGTGCTGTGTCTTCAATGGTGAATGAATAATGTGGATTGTGTACACTGTTCAGTCTGTCAACTTAAGACAGATTTGTTTCAAGATTAACCCATGCATGCATTGTCAGTTTATAGTAAGAAGGGTTGTCATTGTGGAAAATACCCTAATGAATTGGCGATACCATGGCAATGAACATTCAGCTATTATCATGAAGTGCATAATGCTGAAAATCTGTTTTGTAGTGATCACCTGTGGTCAGCAGCACTGGAAAATGTAATGACTAACTACAAATTATGGATTGTAGATACTGTGAGGAGAATACACCAGTACTGTGTGCTGCCTTTTTAGAGATAACTGGGAAGGTTGTGTCTACACAGATATTACACATCTGTCTCCACATAATCAATTCAGCCTCTAGGCACCTATTACATAGTTAGTTTGAACGATTCTTTTATCGAAATGTGGAACAAGTCAGTTCACAAGGTATTTATGCGGGATCAGTGTTAACAATAAAAAAGTTTAAATCTCCCCCCCCCCCTCCCCCATATCAGTTTTTAAATAGAAATTTGTCACTGGAGTAGGAGGAGTTGTCTGGGAGAAATAATTTTAAGTTGGATTTAAAACTTGCTTTCCTACATGTCAGGTGTTTTATGTTGTGATCGAAAATTTTTGTTGCTGCATACTGAACTACTTTCGGAGCCACTGACAGCTTTAATAATTGTTAATGAAGCTCATGTTTCCCTCTAGTGTTGTAGGTATGGACATCACTGCTCTTATCAAATTGTGATGGATTATTTATGACAAATTTCATTGGTGAATGTATATATTGTGATGATGCAGCTAAAATGCCTAGCTCCTTGAAGAGATACCCACATGATGTCAGTGGGTGATCACTACTTATTATTCTTACTGCTCACTTTTGTGCAATCAGTACTTTCTTTCTAAGTGAAGAGTTAACCCAGAAAATTATTCCACGGGACATTATTGTGTGGAAATACGCAAAATGTGTCAGGAGGTTGATTTGTTGTGTCCAAGATTACTAATTATGCGAAGAACAAAGGTAGGTGAACTTAATTGTTTTTAGAAGCTCAGTAATATGCTTCTTCCAGTTGAAGTTTTCATCGATATGTGCAAACAGCACAAAGCCCTCTGCTACACATTGTGTGAAGGTGGCTTGCAACAGAACACTTGGAAGGGAACATGGTTATTGGTGTTGGGTTCCCATTGCCAATGAGTTCAGAATTTGTATGATGCTTGATGATCATTGTGGAAGAGAGTGGAGGTAGCCAGGTAGCAATACATATCTTAAGTATGCAGTTCCTTTGGTTCAGAAAAGGCACAGGGCAGTCATGTTTTGGTCTGGAATTGTGTAGGAATGTAAAACACCTCTCATCACTACCGAGGATAGTTTGAGGGCTGTGTAGTATCAGAAAAGGGTCCTTAAATCTGTTCTTCAATCCTGCATTCAAAATTTCAGCCGTAGGTTCCTTTCAGGACAATAATGCATGAGTACCCGATGCTTAACTTTTGAACTCCTTCCTACAGGAGGCAGAAATGAATGAAATGGAATGGCCATCTGTCTCTGCCGGCATGGACCTGATTGAACATTGAAACTTGTTGTGCATTGTTGTAAGAACCTTCCTCACAAACTGGATAATTTCTGAAAGTTGGCCATCGAAGAGTGGAACGCACTTTAGCAGTAGAACCTCAACTATCATGTAGACAGCATGTTCAGGAGGGTCCAAGTTTGTCACAGTACATGACGTGGAGTGATACAGTCTTAAATGTTACCTAGCAGCTAATTTTAATTCCATAGGTGTGCAAAAAATGTGCTGTTCCAAACAATTTTATTTTGTTAATTTTGGTTTCATTTCACAGTAAAGTTATTCTTTCATTCCCTGCTCCTCTTGAACGTATAACTATACGTATTCTCAGGTATGCAGATAGAGCTGCTGCTTCCCCCTCCCCCAATTAAAAATAAATTAACTTTCAGATGACCTACGTGCTGTGGTTGTGGATTGGAGTGAGGAGGAGGGGAATTGGTAGAGATCATGCAGTGCACTTGGTGCTGTCCAGTTGTTTTAGGCTTACTCAAAAATGTGGGGATTGTTAGATTTATTTTCTAAAACCCACCCACACCAAAGTGTTATGTTAATGGTGTCGGATCAGCTGTGGAGGAAATTGGAAAAACCTAAAGGTGAAGAAGCTTTTTTTATAAGTGATGTGTTCCAATCCATACGTGTTAACCTTCACCATCAACTTAAAAGCAGTCTCAGTTGAAGAAAATTTGAATTGTATGGTAATGATGCTTTCTCCTTTGTGAGGCGTAACCGTACAGAGCCTCATTGACTTTACCACTTAGCTGTCCTTTCTTTTTCTCCTCTCTGGGAATTTAAATGCAAACCATGTTGAAGCAGGACTCTGCTACCAACTGCTGCAGGAGCGCAGCTGATAGAGGCTCCTGTCTCAGAGAATCTTGTTCTGGTGACAAAGTGCATGCATAGCACTGCTGTTGGCCCATTTTCACCATTGATCTTTTGCTATAGCCTCTTGGCCACATGCCCAGTCCTTGGCAGTGTCATTCCATACCAACTGATCTAGAGTCCCCACCTAAACATCTCAGATTTTGTTGAAATTTGATGTGTTTATTCCAATACTTACCAAATGTAATTGTGCAATTTCTTAGAAACTATATTTGAGGTGTTGCACTCATTGAAGTGAGGATGATTAAAACATTGTGTGTGTCATTGCAGATCTTTATCATTTTTTACAAATGATTACGTATTAGATCAGAGTGTTCTCTCTGTGAAACTTGCTGCATCAACTCACTGTCAAGTGTAAACACACCTCTAAATTGCAGGATTAAATGTTGAATAGTCTGGTTACTATGGCCTTTCAAAGTTGAGAAAAAATTTGTCTGCTCAAATATTTTCTGAAGTTTGGCCATTAATTTTTCATAGACAAATAGTTTTAGGATGTCTCCTTTTGTAAGAATGTAAAGTATTTTATGACAGAGTTGTGAAGTCCTGGGCATTACAGTTATTTAGTTTGGAGATATTCTAAGGTAAAGAGTATTCCTAAAAATGCTTCCACCGTATTTTACTCCTTTTTGAAGTCCTGTATCTTCAATTTTTACCGTTAACTGCCATTTGAAACAGCTCCCTTCTTTATGAAAATGTGCCCACTTGTCTGTCTGGCTCCATCAATTGAAAAGAACTGTGCTAAAAAAGGATGCTAAAAAGGTGGGAGGTCAGCAGAGTAAATGATATAAAGTGCTGTCACCTGTTTGCAATAAAATACCAGGAAAATTAGCGCGAAGGATTATGCTTCTGACGCACGTATGTGTAGTTAAGGTTCCCAGCTGTGCAGAATTTGAAGTGCTGACAAGCTGCAGAGAAGCTCACAGCCATTTGGATAGTGAAGTATAAGTGGCACTGTATTGGTAAAAAGAGCAAAAAAGACCATGGCAGAAAGTCTGCTAAGAGTGGAATTGCGTGGTAGGTGATAACTGGGAAACACGAAGAGAATGTGCCTTCCACGGAATATCTGAGGGGGGCTCTGAAAAACAAAAGAGCATCAAAGGGTGTAGTGGGCATAGAGGATAGAATTCAGCTATAAATGGCAGTGTGAGACCAACAATAGTTCCCAGTTTGGTTGGAGTCCAGGTGGCGGGTGCACCTAACTGCAAACCCACAGCATCTGAAGAAGACAACTAGGTTGGTCTTCGAAATTGTGTATAAAATGGAAACAACAACTCAACAGAACACTTGAAGCACACCATTAATCAGTCAAACTAATAATACCTGCGAGATCACATTGGAAAAGTTGTTTAAAATTTTTGACAAATAAAGATATAGTTCTGACCAGGGTGCAGAACCACTACTTTTTCCTTTAAGGGTAGTGCTTTTACTGGCTGAGATGTCCATTTCCAAACTCTTCAAAGACTCTTGTGCACCTTGTTGATCTAATATCCTAAGGAGAAAGGATAATGTGTTAGGTTTTGTCTCATGACAATGTGTTAGGTTTTGTCTCATGAAGGATCTTTCTGCATTGGATTATATCCTATTATGGAGTTTCATGCCACATTAAAAGGTGTAGTAGATTGGGATTCAACCTGTCCTCGTTTCTTTAATGTGCTCAGATGCTTCATTGATAACAGCCCTTATAGTAGGCTTGTGTCTTGCTTTCTTATATGACCATTCATTGATAGTAAATTGAATGCTGACGTGAAACACATGTTAGACTGTCGTACGTGACATAAAGATTACTGTTAACAATTGCTTTACCAGAATTAATAACAGAAGAGTTATGTATGTAAAACTTTTTTACCAAATAAAATAATACATTAAACTAGTGAACCTAAAATAATACATTAAACTAGTGAACCTTAAAGGTTGATTAGGCTTTGTTGGACACCAGTTTATATTTGCATGAAAAATAATATGTTTCAGAGGTGAATCCTGCAAGAGTGTATGGCAAAAGACCACGCCCAAATGATGGACCTGGTCCAAGAAGAGCAGATTCGGCAGATCGCGCAGACTCTTTCCGGGACCGATCACCTGTTGATGACAGGTCTCGCGGTGACAGGCCCGACTGGAGGGACCGGGAGAGAGACAGAGACCGCGATCGTGAACGTGACCTGGAGAGGGAGCATGAAAGGTATCAGTTTGTTCCGGTCTGTAGTCGGTGCTGATGAGGCTGTTGGCGATTGCTGCACTGTAGATGCAGTACATATCAGGCAAAGCTTTCACTAGTTTTGTTTTCAAGTGGCTGAATGAAATTGGTAAAATTTGGTACTTCTTTAATTGGTTGAAAAAAATGCCAAAATACACTCCCCACCCCATCTCATCTTATACACAAACCTCCACATCCTCCCCACCTGTATTGTTTAAGAGCTATGGAAAATGTCACTTCTTAATGTTATATAGGGAAGTTGTCAGTTTACTGTTATCAAAGTCCTTCAAAAGTTCACCACATTACTTTATTCCTTGTATATGCTGTCCTGCAGCCTTAACAATTTTTATGAAATGCTTGCTGCTGTAATAATAATTCACCATAACTGCTTTTTAGGGTTCCATACCTCAGTCTGTAAAAACAGAACTCTTATAGGATCACTTTGTTTGTCAGTCAATCTGTCCAACTCTTAAAGACCTCTTTTTCTCTGGAACAGATAGATATATCAAGTTGAAATTTATGCCATGTACTAGGGTCTATGGTCCCTTGGCAGCATGGAAAATTTAAGCTTCTAAAGTAGTCAATGGAATCAAAAGATAAGGCCATTACGTCACATATTTTGATATTCACAATCACACTCACTTATATTTAACCTAGAATCATGAAATTTGCCAAGGAGTCAGAATTCACAGCACAGGTATGGGAAAAATCCGAAAATTGTTAATTTGTAGTTACATCACAGGAAACTATTCTCATTTGTTATCTGTCTGCCTGTCTAGACCACTTTTTTCGGGAATGGGTAGACATATCAATTGAAATTTGTCATATACTAAAATCTACAATCCCTTTGCCAGATATCATCACAGAGCCTCTTGTTCTTTCCTCTTGTGCCGCACTACTTCCTGAAACCTAAGGAGACACTTTTAAATTTGGTGTTTTTTGGTGAGTGCCCAGAGCACACGGGTCCAGTAGTAGATAATGCCAGTCCAGGTTGGGAGTCTATTGCATTTGTATGTCGTAATCTAAAAGTTGCTGTGACAGATAGATCATGTAAAAGAGATTGCTTAAATAACCCGAGCACTGCAGACAACCATTGTGAGTGTGTAAACTTTGGTCCCGTTGATGACTGTGCAGAGCTCGCCACAATGTCTACTTAATGTTGCCATAGAATGCGTAGACACCGCAGTATACTATTACAGTAGCAACAGTTATATTTCTTGTCTGATTAGAGTATTAAATTTCAACATGGATTTTAAAACCAAACCCCAAAATGCAACTTTTCTATATTTGTCTTGGAAAGTCAAGTTACCACTAATAAGCCAAGGCACTATAAGTGGTATGATTATCAGCAATTTCTTTTTTCCAGCTTCAATATACAAAACAGTGTTATCAATTTTCTTTTAGTTATCACTTACAAATCTGGTTCAAATAATCATTTGAATTTAATTTTTGATTTTCATACAAACTAACAAACCCGCGTTTGACCCCAATTTCATCTGATTATGGGTGAGGATAACACCGAAGAAGCTATGGTGGCGTAAATACGTAATCACTCTCGCCTTGTAGATACCAGTGTTGTAGTTATTCATTTTGCTGTTCTCTCTCTCTCTCAAAAACACACACACACACACACACACACACACACACACACACACACACACACACACACATGCTCGAAATATTTATTAGTAAACTTTTAGTTTTGATGGAAATTTAAGTCCTCGGATAAAATTCCGAAATTCATTGTGGTTTGAAGAGGGATATCAGATTTCAGTATCTATTAGCAATTTTCTGTCATAATTACATAACTTTAGTCATTATAATTTAAAAATTTAAATGATGCCTGAGTGTAATTATCACAAAAAATTGCAATCGCCAATCTTCAAACTTTTATTCAGCTAACTCGAAGATTATTAGTCTTGCTGATTAGCATATCATGTTAATATAACCCCAGAATTAGTAGCATAAATGAAAAATTACAATACCAAATGCCGGTTGGGGGAGGGAGAAAAACAACACTCAAAACAGTCTCGAAAGTCTTCGAATTCTTAGGACCGATATCTTGCCAGTACCGAATTGTCAAATACTCTATTCCTGGTAAAACGTAACTATCCAAGTTCATCAAACCATTTAAAATGTAACCAGGTTAAGAAGCCCAGCTCGAATGTCAAATCTAACGTAACTTCTCACACCAGCTCCATTCGCCAAATCTGACGTAGCAATCCCATCAATTCAGGTTTAACATAGTATGGCTGATCGTACCATGTTTTACATTTTCAGAGTTGATAACTTTGCTGCAGAAAGTCTTGGGACACTACCAGATGTACACCAATTAATCTGTTGACAACACTTGTTTATTTCCAAACATATATACAACAGCTGACTGTCCCAACTTCACAGGATCTGGAACACACCAGCTAATACTCCAACTGCACTACTCAAAGGCTTTGGACAAGGGGTACTTATACATCTTTCAACAATTACGTTCTCTGACACTTTTATGTTATTTCATGTTTGATGTTACAATTGCTATAAGTTAATCCAGCAAACTGACATAACAGAGTTTTAGTGGAAATTAAAACAAGAACAATGATAATGCATATTTCCGAAATTAACAGTCTTTACAAGTGCAATTTTGAAACATACATATAGTTAACAATTAAGTTCTTATTATTCAGTCCAGAACATTCTCAAATACCTTTACATAATTTAATTAATTATGCGATTTTGTGAAACAATTTTGAGCTGGTAATATTTCTACATCATCAGAATTACAAATCGAACATTCAAAGTGACTTTTTATGACATTTGAAGGCTAAAATGAGGAATAATTACGTACATCACAAAATCTTTAAATCATGTTACAAAAAATTGATGAATCGTTCTTCTAACATTATTTATGATACAAATTGTCTTTCTGAATTAGGTTATGTCTCCAGTTTAAACAAATCTTTTCTAGTTTTCGTAATATGTGGACATTGCACTGAATTTCTAATTGCAGATTTTTATTTGGTGATTTCCGTAAGAATATGTTGTCCTGACTTGCAAAGATACATAAAATGTTAAGCTTTTCGAAAATTGATGGTTTACACAGTTAATTTGCATTATGGTAAACAATGAATTTTTCTAATTGAATTATAATTATAAAACTGAATGAAGGTTACTGACATTTATGCACTATTAACACTGATTCCAGAACTCGATCTCTCTCTTGAAAACATCCCGAAATTCATATCAAAGTGATAATGACTTCTCCTAACTGTACATTACTTTACTTTATTAAGAACATACATTAACTGGTCTGTGACACAATGTAACATTTTCGTTATAACTACACTCCTGGAAATGGAAAAAAGAACACATTGACACCGGTGTGTCAGACACACCATACTTGCTCCGGACACTGCGAGAGGGCTGTACAAGCAATGATCACACGCACGGCACAGCGGACACACCAGGAACCGCGGTGTTGGCCGTCGAATGGCGCTAGCTGCGCAGCATTTGTGCACCGCCGCCGTCAGTGTCAGCCAGTTTGCCGTGGCATACGGAGCTCCATCGCAGTCTTTAACACTGGTAGCATGCCGCGACAGCGTGGACGTGAACCGTATGTGCAGTTGACGGACTTTGAGCGAGGGCGTATAGTGGGCATGCGGGAGGCCGGGTGGACGTACCGCCGAATTGCTCAACACGTGGGGCGTGAGGTCTCCACAGTACATCGATGTTGTCGCCAGTGGTCGGCGGAAGGTGCACGTGCCCGTCGACCTGGGACCGGACCGCAGCGACGCACGGATGCACGCCAAGACCGTAGGATCCTACGCAGTGCCGTAGGGGACCGCACCGCCACTTCCCAGCAAATTAGGGACACTGTTGCTCCTGGGGTATCGGCGAGGACCATTCGCAACCGTCTCCATGAAGCTGGGCTACGGTCCCGCACACCGTTAGGCCGTCTTCCGCTCACGCCCCAACATCGTGCAGCCCGCCTCCAGTGGTGTCGCGACAGGCGTGAATGGAGGGACGAATGGAGACGTGTCGTCTTCAGCGATGAGAGTCGCTTCTGCCTTGGTGCCAATGATGGTCGTATGCGTGTTTGGCGCCGTGCAGGTGAGCGCCACAATCAGGACTGCATACGACCGAGGCACACAGGGCCAACACCCGGCATCATGGTGTGGGGAGCGATCTCCTACACTGGCCGTACACCACTGGTGATCGTCGAGGGGACACTGAATAGTGCATGGTACATCCAAACCGTCATCGAACCCATCGTTCTACCATTCCTAGACCGGCAAGGGAACTTGCTGTTCCAACAGGACAATGCACGTCCGCATGTATCCCGTGCCACCCAACGTGCTCTAGAAGGTGTAAGTCAACTACCCTGGCCAGCAAGATCTCCGGATCTGTCCCCCATTGAGCATGTTTGGGACTGGATGAAGCGTCGTCTCACGCGGTCTGCACGTCCAGCACGAACGCTGGTCCAACTGAGGCGCCAGGTGGAAATGGCATGGCAAGCCGTTCCACAGGACTACATCCAGCATCTCTACAATCGTCTCCATGGGAGAATAGCAGCCTGCATTGCTGCGAAAGGTGGATATACACTGTACTAGTGCCGACATTGTGCATGCTCTGTTGCCTGTGTCTATGTGCCTGTGGTTCTGTCAGTGTGATCATGTGATGTATCTGACCCCAGGAATGTGTCAATAAAGTTTCCCCTTCCTGGGACAATGAATTCACGGTGTTCTTATTTCAATTTCCAGGAGTGTATATCACACTGTTGCACTAAGTGACCTTATTCACAAAGTCTCCTCATACACTACCCACATCTATTTTAGCGTGTATCGCATACTATGAAATATTCTGTATTGGGAACTCCACACGACCCAGTACAGCCTGTTTCGTTACACCGGGATGTATTAACTGTCTATACATGTAATTGAGTTCGTATGGAACCCTTAGATTGGAAGTCTTCCTCACACTTTGTTAGCTTCTTTTTTAGACACTACCACTATTGAGCATTTTCAAGCAGTACATAGATACAATCCACATATTGTTAGTATGTAGCGACTGAGTTGTATTGCTCTCTCAGTGCAGTGTAATGCAGTGTCGGTTGTGTTGTTGCTGTCAAACAACTTTCTGCACCAGCCACCAGGGGTGCTGATATCGATGGCGAATTACTCTGAGGCGTCTTGGAGCTTTTATATTGAGATGTATGTTCTCTTGTGTGTTATTTCGTAACTACCATTAAATAGTTTCACATTACAGGATACATTTTGTCTTTTGAGTAGACTGTTTATCACAAAGTTATTTACTGTAGTTTCCAGCAAGGAACTCTAGTCGTTATGAAACATAATGAAAAGACAGATCACACCCTTTAATATTCAATTCTGCAAACCTCGGGCTAGATGACAGATAAGTCCACAATGATTAACTTAGTATGACCGCAGTGGTCAGTGGTGACTCTGATGTGATCTAGCGTGGGAAACAACAGGTGTGTGTCACTAAATCAGATCTGATAATATGGAATCATCAGAGACGATAATGCCATCCATTTGACAGCTTGCATTGCGTCTATCCCTGCTTTGTCAATACAGCCCAGGATTTTGGGTCACACTAGTGGAAGCCAATGTCCTCTGCGTGGATATTACAACCAGCTCCACCAAATTCACTTTGGTCATTAGCCAGCTTGGAGCAGTATTTTGCCACTGAGTGGAAGGCATAATTACACCCCCCCCCCTCCCTGCCGTGGCCAAAGTGTTTGAAAAACAGGAAGATCTAGGGGACTAGAAACCTTCCCATTACTTATAGCATTTGCACTATAAGGTGGACACTGAAACAGTGCCAGACAACCTGCTGCACACATTGCGGAGTAGTTGTCTGTTGCCACCAGTGAAAGCCATAGGAGGTGCCTCTGAAACAGGTGACAGAGCTGACCGACAGAATTGCGGATGCTATTGTTCCTCCCCAATTAGTGTGTCGGTCACTGTATGCAGCGAGGTCTCGATAAAGCAGAGTAATCCAGTTCCTTTGACTATGTTCTCCACCTCAGTTGGTGCACTGTCGCAGTGTAGCTCAGTAGTGGTTACATGGGCAGCTTATGACAGTCTGACGGCTAATGTTGAGAGGCCCTTACAAAGAGGACTGACGAGTTACTATCCTGGTGAGGCAGCAGCGGCAACAGAAGCTGGTAGCACAGCAGATCTAGAAGATGTTCCTCGGCTACTTCGTCAACATCTGTCCGTGAATAACACACCATTTGCTGGCACTGTAAGAGATTTAGGGACCAAGCACACAAGTGTGCATTGCCTTGTGCGTATCCAAATGCTAGCGGCAGTTGGTTGTAGGTGATGCCTCTAATTGACAAGTGACATCCCAGTGCCTCTTTGTCAGTGACCGGAAGCTGGGCTACAAATATCTGTTGGATACTGGGTTAGGCATGTACATCTTTCCCTGGAGACTGCTATGTTGTCGTAGGCCAGTGAACTATCTTCTGTCTATCTGCTGTGAACAACTCTTCGATACTGATCTATGGCGACAATCGGATGGAACGAGATCTGCTGCTGTTCGTATGGGATTTCACAATCACGGATGTCACAGAACCCATTATTGGTACTGATATGTTAGCATACTACTACCTGTTACTGAACATTGAAAAAGCACGATTGGTTGACAGCATACAAACAAATGATTGATTGACGGCATAACCAGTCTGTTGATATCTGACTTCCATCACTGTACAACAGAGTAGTCACCCAATGTTGTGTAGGTGAATGTTGGGGAGTATGTGCAACTGCCATGACGGCTCCCGGCTTTGACGTTACCCCTAGGAGCACCAAAAGAGGAATATCATGATACTGTTCATCACATCAAGACTGAGGATGGCCCACCAGTCTCCTGTCAACCATGACATATGGCTCCAGAGTGATGATAAAGCAAAGCCAGAATTTGATGCAATGCAGAGAGAGGGAATTACATGTCAATCCAGTAGTCCATGGTCCTCCTCTTTGCATCTTGTGCTAAAGAGAAACAATGGAGATTAACATGTCCTAAATGTCTATACAGTGCCGGATCAGTATCCCATTCCTTTACTTCGAGATTGCAACTATATGGTACATGGTGCGACAATTTTTAGTGTACCAGACTGTGCTAAGGCACATACTGAGATACCCATAGCAGAAGATGATGATCCAAAAACTGCAGTCATTAGCCCATTAGGTTTACTGTAGAGTCTGTGTATGACATTTGGATTCCGAAATGCTGCACGAATTTGGCATTGGTTTAAAATTTGTTTTGCCAGGACTTCTTTTTTGCATATTTAGATATCATCCTCATCTTCATGTCAGCTGTGAGACAGCTTGAGCAACATTTGATGCAAGATGTGGAATGGCTAAATAAATATGGTGTAGTGCTGAATATAGTCAAGTGTGTTTTTGAACAGCCACAGAACGTCTTTTTAGGACGCCGAATGTAATCCGAAGGCTTGCTTCCTCTGCCTGATAAAGTAAAAGCCATTATGTAGATAGCACACTCACACGCATGCCATTTAGGAGTTACTGTGGCATTTTTTTCATAATATTAATTTGTAACATTGGCATTTACCGAACTTGGCAGCATTACAGGCTCGTCGGTCCAAAAATCAAGGGCTTTGACACTATCTCATCTGTCTGTCAACCGCTTTGAAATTAAGATAAGTCAGTGTGTCTGGGGCCGACCAGTAAACCAAGCCAATTCTTACCAGTAGAGTTTTGCAAGCTCACCTTTGATAGCATGTACAATTTAAGTCACTTGGCCATCAAGTCAAACAGTTTACCTGCTCTCCCTGACTCGTGTGGCCAAAAATTGAGGGGGAAAAAAAAACTGTTGGGAATGCTCCCACATGTGTCAAATGCCAGTGGAGCAAGACCAACTGTCATATATGCGCACCAGGTGGGAACTTTCCAATTACTGACACACAGTTTGCACACTTTCACATTGACATCATGGGACTAATACCTTCTTCCTATGGACAGTGATACCTCCTTATCATGATTGATTGTTGTACATGTTGGCCTGAAGGAACACTGGTGGATAACCTATCTGCAGAAACTCTTGCATCCACTTCACAGCAAGTTGGATTTCCCATTGTGGCTGCCTGCTACACGTGATGACAGATTATGGCTGCCAGTTCGAGTCAGACCTGTGCTCCCAACTAACTTAAGTTCTGTGGCGCAGTGCACCACCAGTTACAACCCAGCCAGCAATGCTGTGACTGAGCGCTGGCATTGCCACTGAAAATGGCAATTGTGATTCAAGATTCAGATTGGACGACAGCACTGCCAGTGAATTGAATTGCTGGGCCTCTGGATAACATATAAACCTGATTTAGATGCTTCATCTGCAGAACTTATTTATAGCAAAACCTTGCTGGAGTTACCTACCTGAAGAGCTTGTAGAATCACAACCATTGCAATCACTAGTCCCAATACCAGTGACTTTGGACTTTGGCCAAGAGAACGTGTTGCCTGAATTTGCACTTCAAGGCAAGACACCCCACCACCTAAATGCCACAGGAACTGCAGACATGCATCCACATCATGCTCCGCACAGACGGAATCGGACCTTCACTGCAACCACTGGCCTCCACAAGGTGTTGCAGTGAGGGATGCACACCTTCAAGATACTGACGAATGGCAAGCCTATTACAGTCTCTGTAAACAGAGTAAAACCAGCGTATGTTCCACATGATGAGCGACCACCCAACATTCAACAAGCAAACCAGTCTGTACTGGCACCAGCACTGCCACCACCTGTCACGACTGCTGTTGACAGGCATGAGATCTTGACTGTGCGTGCACTTGGCACAGTACCTGGGCGGCACTCCGCTTCCCCCGAGGCAGCTGATAAAGCAACTGAACCATGCTTCTCTCTCAGTGCAGAGTTGTGGAATAGTGCAGTGTTGTGGAATGTCGGTTGTGTTGTGTGCGTGCATGTGTTACAGTTCAGGTGTCTACACCAGCCGACTGGGGAGCTAACATCGACGGCGATTTACTCTGAGCCGTCATGGAGTTTTTATATTGAAATGTGTCTTCTGTTGTGTATTCTTTCCTAACTACCATTAAATAGTTTCAAGTTGAAGGATGCGGTTTGTCTTTTGAATAGATTGTGCATTGCCAAGCTATTTACTATAGTTCCTAGCAAGGAATTCCAGTCCTTAAGGAACATAACAAAAAGACAGTTCACTCCCATGAATATTCAGTTCTATGGACCTTCAGCCAGACGAAAGATCGGTCAGCGACGACTGCAAGTATATGCTATATGAGCAAAAGTATCCAGAGACCTATTAGTGGTTATTAATATGGAGTGTGTCCACCCTTTACTTTTATGATGGCTGGAACTTTGCTGGAACACTTTCGGTGTGGTGTCTGAATGTTTGTGGAGGAATGGCAGCCCATTCTTCCTCAAGAGCCAAAGCCAGAGTTGGTAGTGATGTTGGACATTAAGGTCTGGAATGAAGTTAACATTTTGACTCATCTGGAAGGTGTTCCATTGAGTTCAGGTCAGGGCTCTCCTTACGCCATCCATTTCAGAAATTTTATTGTCTACGTACCATTGTGTCACAGGTGATGCTTTATGTCAGGGTGCTCCTTCATGCTGATGTAAACAGTTAAGTTCTCTGAATTGTACGCAGTGCACAATGCTGTAAAATGTGTTCGTGTCCATTTGCATTAATTTTTCTCTTAAGTTCAATTAGAGAATCACACTCCAATCACTATAAACACCTCCATACCATAATTTAGCATTGGCTACAGAAATGTGAGGCTTACAAGGAGCTGCTCGACCATTGTACCCAATTCTTCTTAACTCCCCAGTCAGTTGTGCTAGCTGGACTGCTAGCAGAACTTTGATACTTACTAGTAGTGCCTTCTGCTGATTTTGTGTGACCCTTTTTTCCACCCTTCACAGTTCTTGATTGTCCCTGTCTGCTAGTACGTGAGGTCTGTAGCTATGAGTGTTTCTTTGCACTTCTACTTAACAGTCACATCACCATCAGTTGACGTGAGAAGCTTTAGAAGTATTGAAATGTTCCTGATGCATTTAATACTCAGAGAGAGATGGAGCCTATAGCTTGAATGTACAAGTTTTGGTTGTACTTGTAATTTTTACATACAGTATAAAATGGTTCTTTCAGTTATGATGTACTTTGTTCTGTCATATTTGTGCTTGACTCGTTATAACAGTTTGTGTCTCAGAGATACGGTTAGTTATTAAATGTATGTCTTGGATGAAAATTGATTTATACAATACATAAAATTTGGGATTGTCTTAATTGTAAATTATCCACAACTGATAAAAATTTCATCAAAGTTCTCAGTGTATGATGTATTAAATCCATAATTGCCTACAATAAAGTAGCATATTGACAAAACGAATTTCACACTAGACTAATATGGGACTGCTCTTTTGAAAGGGTATGTAAAACTCTGCTTTAATCATTTTATTTGTGACATGGAAACAAGTCAATGCTTTCTGTTGACACTGAATGTTGCGTGAAATGGGGTGAGAAGTATTTGTTTTTGCTGATTCCAGTTACACGCTGTGAAAATAAAATTACAAATATCTGCCAAAACACCAGAGAAAATGCATCTGACAACTCATAAGAGATAACATGATGTATGCAGGTTATATCTTGATGGTGCCTAGGACCCACCTGAGAATGAGCTAACACTCAAAACCAGTAGTAGTAAATAAAATATTTCAAAAGCAGCTCTAGTGGATTATTACTACAGTGATATTTATTTCATATAATGTTTAAAAATTTTATAGCCCTTATGGAGTATAGGTGTTTCTTTTAAGTGGCAGTTGAACATGTGTGAAATAAAATGTATTGCTCATTAGTATGTGCATATCATCCACTAGGGTGTAAATGCCCCAGGATATACATGAAATCTGGGAAAAACCTGGGAATTTTTTCATCTGGGAAAAAAACTGGAAAAACCTAAGACTTTGTAGAATTCAGGGAATTATTTGTTGCATTAGTTTTCTGTTTAATTTTTTGTAATTTTGACTGGTGAGAACTAATACTCTAACAAAGAATTTTACTTTAGCCTGCTACTGCAGAATAATCCTGCAACAGTAAAACGTGAAATAGAGAATGACTCCAAAATAAAACTTCCGTTGCAAAGAAAATTCGCCATTTACAACAGCAAAACACAGTGCAGACACAAGCATTACTGACAGCAAAATGTCTCAAAGGCTCTAGGACAAAGACTGTGCAATACTTTATAACAACAAACTGCATTCGATAAATATGATGCCACAACTGTTCACAATTTTAGATTTGTTTAAACTACTGGCAGCGGGTTGGCCCAAATGCGCAGATCTAAAGTCGTGTATGTGCAGTGCCTTCTCCTGCTTCTGGCTGCTTGAAGTGTGGCTGATAGCTGTATGAGCAGTAGTAGCAAGCAGCCAGATGTGTCCCAGAAAAATTTTCCTGGCGCACCCAAGCTGTCACATTTGCGCATGCGCAGAGCAGTCAGTGATATGGGGGTGGGGGATAATCTCCATGGGACTCTTGTTTGTTTGCTATAGAAATCTGGTTTTTATTAATCTTTTCTGCAGAGGCAATCAATTTATTTGAAATGAAGTGTTTCATTCCATACTGTTAGCTAGTTTCAACTGTCCACTGAATTTCAGTTGCACCTGTATATTTTGTTTCACCTATGGCATTATGCCATAATAGAGATCCAAACATGAGACAATACAGTACTGATACTCCAAAAAGAATTAACAATCTTAAAACCAAATTGTAAAGCTTAATACCAGGTACGGGCCTACGTCACTGTGAATCTGGACATATGAATGTAAACTTTAAGATGAGTTATGCATTGTGGTTTACGAAATTCCAATGCTCTTGGAGTAATCTCTGATCCCGTTTCTTTTATGACGTACCGGTACTGTAAGATCTCTGAATGCGGTATATGTATGATCATACGTAAATGTTCACTTTAAGATGACTAAGCAGGCAAATGTAGTCAGTAGTATTGAATAAAATTTTTTGTTTCAAATATATTGACAGCTTTAGTAGAATTTTACAAATCTGCCTTTTGTGAAACAAAATGCTTTTTGATCACAAGATACAATTCAACATCTACTCTATGCTAGACTTTATTTCTTAATTTTTGTGTTTACATCATAAATTTACAGAAAGCTATTGTTGATAAAGTATAGACTGGCAGCACAACATGTTTTATCACTCTAACTCCACACATGGCTTTATATTTATTCCTGGCATAGAATATAAACTGTCATTAGTACAGTTTCTTAGCTTCTCAGATAACTTTATTAATTTTTTACTGTTTGAAACTGTAATGAAAAACTTATTGTAACTTACTGTCCTAAGTTCTGGTGTATACAAACAACTGTTCTTTTTTTACTTTTGCAAGAAATTTGTATTCATTTTTATTAGCTTTTTGTAGTGCTATGTGGATGTTAACCTGATTGAAAATGCTAAATAATAGTGTTGCAGAGTGTGAGTAAAAATAATCTAAGTTAAAGTCACCACATGGCAAAAAATTAGGGTACTTTGAGTTGTAGAGTTTAATTTTGCCAAAGACTGCTTTCTTATATTGCATTCTGTATCTGGATAGGACGTGATAAAATAATTTCTCTGAGTATAATAACTCTGTATGTTCTCTCTGAACAACATGCTACATTGCTGCATGTGGTCACATGATGCCCCAGTACACACAAAATTCCAAACAGAAATGCGGCAAACGGTATGTGAACAAAGCAAACACCAAACACGGGCTTCTAAGTCACCGTAGCTGCATATGTGCAGTAATGTGTGCTCTCTGGCATCTGCTCAAATGAACCTATTTCTAACAGGTTGCAGGAAAATATTGCAAATGGTGGTTTGAGAAGCATTCCATGCCAAAAAAGACCAATATTATATGTGTGTGTGTGTGTATATGCGCGCACGTCCACACACACACACACACACACACACACACACACACACACACACACACACACATTTTATGGCCTTCATTGGACCACTCTAGCCAACTTTTTTTGTAACTATACTGTATGGATGTTAATTTAAACAATTAACTTTTCCCATATGTTTGTTTGCACTACTTGAAAGCCATGTTGCTATTATCTGACTACATCACGTGTCCTATGCTTAAAGAGTGTGCTGTCACTGACTGGCAAGATCGTGTGACATGAGCTATGATTGGCTGACAAATTCGCATTGCTATCTTTATATCAGTGCTTCAGAAATTATCGTACTGTGTTTGGTGGAATTCGTATTTATAGTTTTGTAATATGAAAGTGTGCAGTGCACATGTTGCCGCACATCAAAGATCTTTTCAAAACATGTTTTTTGCTCTGTTTCTAATTTCCTAATGTACTGGGAAGTTCCATGCTGGCTTACAAAATCTTTACTATTCAAAGAATTGACAAGTTTTACAGTTCCAAGGAAAAAGTGCATTTTCACCCAGAAAAATGTGTATTTTGAACCGGGATAGCCAGGAAAAATCTGGGCTTTTTTTTCTTGTCTGTGTATATACCCTGCCCACTTTTTTTATCTCTGTAAGAGTCATTTACAGTGCTAAATCTTGAAATTCCTCAGAACTATGGTTTCTCATTTAAATTACCTGGGGGCTAGGCTGATAAGAGCATTTAGTAAAAGAAACAAAGGAGAAATTTGGGAAAGAAATTAAAGTTCAGTGAGCAGAAAGAAAAAAGTGAGGTTTACCAATGACATTGTTATTCTGCCAGAGATGGCAAGGAGCTTGGAAAACCAGTTAAATGGAGGTGGTAATGTCCTGGAAAGAGATTATAGGATGAGCATCAATAAGAGTAAAGCAAAGGTAATAGAATGTAGTCAAATCAAGTGGTGCTGAGGAAATGAGATTAGAAAATGATACATACAATTTTTTAAAATCTATCCTCATTTCC
The DNA here is from genome assembly GCF_023898315.1 of Schistocerca nitens. NCBI lineage: Eukaryota > Metazoa > Arthropoda > Insecta > Orthoptera > Acrididae > Schistocerca > Schistocerca nitens. The sequence goes on along the minus strand of NC_064617.1, from coordinate 82,146,196 downwards.
TTGAAACTAAAATATCAGATATATTCAAATTGGCTATCTGCTCTCCACACTTTATTTTTGTTTTCCTGGCGAACTTGTAACATGTGGGATTAACAGTAGTTGATCTTTAAGTAATATAGGCAGCGCAAAACATTTTTTTTTCTTTTATTTAAACTCATCACTGTATTGAGCAACATCATATACAAAATCTTCTCACCACAACTGTCAGCAGAACATGAAGACTTGACATTTTTTGTTTTCCTCCTTTCATTATTGACAAATGAAAGTGAGTCACCAGCAGGAATATATTTGCTCAAATGAGTGCTTAAGCAATATCAAAGAACCATGAACAAAAAAATAATAAAGCAGATAGTACATTGCAACCACAAAACTTAAATGGATTGTGTTAACTCACTACCAGGGAAGGTGTAAAACACTACACCTTGAAGTGCAGGTACTTGTCTTTTTTGTTTTTGGATCCTGAAAACTGAGCTTGACACTCATTTTCTGTTTAAAAGACATAATAATCACATCGAAAACAGAATCAGTTAAGAAAAAAGTTAACAAAACAAACATGTATTACTCACCGCCCTGCTTAACGCCGCCTTACTTTTACTTGACACCGCATTATTTGGCACCGCAAATGATTTGACCCTTTGCTCTGGTTCAGTTGCACTGGTAGATAGTTGGTGTGTGGTGTTTGAGTGCTCTTAACTTGAGGGAACTGATACAGTTTGAAGACATGGGCATATTTTTATTAATTTATCATATGGCATAACCTGCCAGCACTTTCATTTGGTAAGTCACATCATCTTTGTTTTTAGATATATATTTAATAATATTTATTTATTTTTTATTACAACATACTGCTCATCTTACCGTTCATTTTAGTGTATCTTTTCACAATTTATATTTTCTGATTTAAATGCCCTATGTATCATATAAACCTGCCCCATATATCACATATGTCCAAGTGTTTATGACAATGATAACACTTTTGCACAACACATCATGTTCAGTGATGAAGCGACTTTCCATGTTAGTAGTCAGGTAAACAAAAGCAGTGTTCGAATTTGGGGCCTACAGAAACCACATGCATCCATTGAATGTGTACAATATTCACCCAAAATCAATGTGTCTCGTGTGATATCCCAATCATCTGTTTACGGCCCATTCTTCTTTGATGGAAACACCATAACGGTCAGCAGTATCTCGCTATGTTACAAAACTGGTTGTTTCCAAGGCTGCAGGAAGACAACTTCATTTTTCAACAAGATAGGGCACCCTCTCACTGGAGTCGCCAAGTGCGTGAATATCTGAATGAAACTCTGCCGAACTGCTGGATTGGTCGCCAAGGAGCTGGTGACTTAGCATGTCTCAGCTGGGCTCCACAGTCACCGGATCTGACACCCTCTTGACTTCTTCCTGTGGGGTTTCATTAAGGACAACATTAATGTATCACCACTCCCACAGAACCTGGAAGAGTTGAAGAACCGAATCTGTACTGCCATAACAACAGTGACAAAGGACATGCTAGCCTGAGTATGGGTGGAATTTGAGTATCGATGTGATATTGTTCTTGTTGCTGATGGAGGACATATTGAACATGGCCATAATCTGAACTTTAGAGGTTTGTAAATATGTCCGTAATAAAGTTTCATATTCGTATGTCTTAAAGTTTAATAAATATATGCATTCAAAATACGTATATGCTTTTTTAAACACCCTGTATTTACCTTCTATAGAAATTTCTTGTAACTTTCGGATAGTTGTCAAATGACAGATCATTCCATTGATGCATTATGTTAATCTGTGTTTTACTGTGTTGAACCAAGCCAATTTCATTTCTCAGATTTCCACATTTTCACTTCTAAATAATAACATCTCTGTTTTGAAAGTGCTTGACTTTATGCATTAGATTACATTTCTGCTCCCAAAATATAGCTGACGTGGCTGTACAGGTTTTCAGACTGGATCCTTCACTCTGCAGCAGTGTGTGTGCTATTTTGAAACTCCATGGCAGATTAAAACTGTGTGCCAGAAAGGTTCTTGTTTGTATGGGTTGGATCCGTACCAGATAGGGTTGATAGAAGAAATAGAGAAGATCCAACGGAGAGCAGTGCGCTTCATTACAGGATCATTTAGTAATCACGAAAGCGTTACGGAGATGATAGATAAACTACAGTGGAAGACTGCAGGAGAGACGCTCAGTAGCTCGGTACGGGCTTTTGTTGAAGTTTCGAGAACATACCTTCACCGAAGAGTCAAGCAGTATATTGCTCCCTCCTACGTATATCTCGCGAAGAGACCATGAGGATAAAATCAGAGAGATTAGAGCCCACACAGAAGCATACCGACAATCCTTCTTTCCACGAACAGTAAGAGACTGGAATAGAAGGGAGAACCGATAGAGATACTTAAGGTACCCTCCGCCACACACTGTCAGGTGGCTTGCGGACTATGGATGTAGATGTAGATATATGTTTTGACATGGTTCAGCTTTTATGATTTTGAATGGTGCCACCACATTGATTGCTGTACAAGCTGCACGTAGTTCTAAGAAATATGTGTTTCGTCGGTGGTCCTAGTGTGAATTATTGTATTGAAAAATTTGATCACTTATTCTAATTTATGTGTAGCAATATTATTTTATTTTTATGATGGTTTTAGTAGCTCTAATACATAAAGAAATTAATGACAATTTGATGGATACAACTGCAGAGGATCTTTGCATACTACTGTGAAACTGCAAGCTGCTCACAATACAGGGCGGGCCTCAGTCATCAAAAATTTGTTTGGTGCAATAATACTAAACAAATGCAAATACAAATTTATCATCAACACAGAAATATATGAAGAGTTAAAAAATGTTTAAAGTGGTTTCTGTTGTTCTAACCAGACCTTGCTGCACCTTTTCTACACAGATTTACAGATTTTGTCACAAACCTTCCATGACTGTAGGTTTCCAGACTCTGCTTGAATTCATTCTTTGCAATTCTCAACATCATAAATCTTGACAGAATTAACTAATATTTTAAATAATGGAAAATCCAGGATGGAATAATGACGGTATTATAAAAAGGATAGATTGATACTCAACATATGGTGAAGATGTTGGGTCGCAGACAGGCACAACAAAAAGACTGCTAAACATGTGAGATTTTGACCAAAAGGATGCCTTCTAAAGTGTGTTGCCTACTTTATAAGAAGGCCTTTTGGCCAAAGCTCACATGTTTAGCAGCATGTCTGTTGTGCTTGTCTGCGCATGATCTCTTGTACATGATGAGTAGCAATCTAGCCTTCTCATACAATCACATCCTAATATTTTAGTGTATTCCAAACTGAACGATCCATGGGTGTGATGTCTGGGGATCATGGAGGCCATTCAACAGTACCTCATTTGCTAATTCATTCATCAATGTTATCTTTTAGAAAGTCTCTCACAATAACACCACATTGCAGAGTGCTGCATCTTGTTACCATATCAACTTTTTCTTAACTGGGTGCAGACGTTAAAAAAGGGGACTCTTTTTCCAGTTCTAACAACATTTCTTGAAGCATATATGTGTAATTTACAGAACTGAAATTACCTTTTTTTAAAAGTAAGGCCCGATTAGCCCATTGCTGATAAATTCACACCAGGAAAGTTTAACTCTGTCTCAGTTGCCACTTAGGGATTCATAGGATCCCACTAGACACAGTTGTATCTGTTTGCTCTGTCATTCACCTTAAAAGTTGCTTCTCCAAAGAATGCTTTTGTGTAACGGAGGTGGGCTTCTTGTCAGGTTGTGTACAACTCTCAGAATTCCATACTTCATCTTCTTCTAGGGCTTGAATCAAAGTAGGCCTTTATGGTCTTCACATCACCTTTTCCTGAATTGTTAAGGCATGTTCTTGCTATTCCATACTCAAACACTTTTTTTGAGATATAGTCAGTGATTCCACAAAACATTGTATGACAACATTGGGACACTCTTCAATAGTAACAGACTTTGGTCTTGCCTGAATGAGGAAGCTCTGCAAATGACCCATCTCTTCAAACCTTCAATTTAATTTCCGAATACCTTGTCAAGATGGAGATTGGATGTTAGAGAAATGTTCCACAAACAAAAGACAAAAATCACTGTAGTTGTCACGTTTCACTCATGTTTGCAGATCAAATACACGCTGCTCTGTAGTTAAGTTTCTATTCATTTTTCTCCAGATAACAACAAGCAACATAACTTCAACTACTAGTGTCAACTGACTTATTGGTAATACTCACTATTAAAGTTTACAACTGACTTGCACTATGCTAGGCAAAACAAAATCTAAAGATTGCTAGGGGCAACTGAGTTATGGTCTATCCTATAGAAGGTAATATTTTCTAGCCATTCAGTCTTCATGTACAGATGTTCCTGAAATAAACGAAACATCTACATTCTGGAACAATATGGTATTTTGAGTTAGTGACTGTATCATAATTTATGTAAAGATTAATAGTTGTTTTGGTAGATATTGAATTTAGGTGCACTTCCAGGTCTCCACCCAACATCCAGTAATGTAATTTTTTAAGGGGAGTTAGAACAGAAATTTTTTTAGGTTTTCAGATTTGTACCCCATTGTAAAATTTACAATTTTCTTAATAAAATGATACATAAATCACATATAAATTCGAATGGCACATATTTTATTTGTTTCTTTTTAAATATTGTTTGCACCTGTATAAAAAGTTAAAAAAATTGCAGGAATTACTTAAGGCTCAAATAAAATTACTAACTTTTTATGTAGAGGACTGTGGCTTGCAGTATTACAGAGGCAAAATTATGTTGATTCTATCTGTAGCACCGTAGCAAACAAAACGGTAGCGTTTCATAATATAAACCCATGTAGTATGTAGTAGTTCCAAGAATTCTGTTGGGGTGATCAGTGCGGATACTGGAAAGGTACTAGAGTTTTAGATTCTGACAAAACGTTATAAGTGAAAATCGGTGAACCAAGTAGAACATATCTGTGAAAGGAACTATAGAGGAACATGTAGTGGAAGGATGGCTTCTGCAGCTTTTGAAATTTTCAGTCAATCCATGAATGAAACAGGTGTGTGTTGTTCTGAATTCTTATGTGATGGAGATTCAAAAGCATACAATAGTGTTCTATCAGCTCAGCCTTATGATGATAAGATTATCACAAAACAGGAACGTGTGAACCACGTCCAAAAGAGAATGGGCACCATGCTGAGGACACCGAAACTAAGTTTGAGAAACGAGAAACTTTCTGGTCATAAAACCGTAAAGGGTAGGCTAGCAGACAAAATTGATGAATTGCAATTAAAATATGGGACAGCCTTTAGGAATCACACTGATGGTTTGTTGAGAATGCTTTAGGCAGTATGGGTTACCTTCTTCCACAAACTGTCAACAGATGGCAAACCATTACATCAACTCTGACTCCCAGACCAGATTTGTAGTGCAAATGACGTGACACCCAATACTCAATACTTCATACAGCCAGAAACATTTCATCCCAGCAGTAGTCATAAAACCCATTTACAGAAACATGGCACATCCTGAGTTGAGTGTCTACGTGGGCAGACTCAGAATCCAAATGAGTCTTTCAACAACCTCGTATGGACTCGCAAACCAAAAAATGCTTTTGTTTGGAAAAGACACTAAAACGGGGGTCTGTGATTCTGTTATTGCTTTTAATGGTGGCAACATTAGTACGGTGAAAGCGCTACAGCATATCGGATTTATTTTTGGAGTAAATTGCATCAGAAAATTTCAGCAGATGGATAAGGTTCTCATTGATAGAGCGCAATATGCAGCAGAAATGGCCACTGAGGTGTTCAGAAGGGAGAAATGAATGATATCCATGGAAAATGGTCAAGAGGATGATATACTCATTTCTACCTTTAACAATGTTTCTGAAAATTTACACTTTCAGTTGCATTATTCCTTAAATCTTGGGAACTACTAGGACTAGATAACTCAGATTTTTGAGTGTGTTGCAACCTAGATATACTGTATCTTCTGAATTGCAATAAAACATAATGTTTAGGGTAATTAAAATTATTGTGTAGGAAGTCCAAAAAAGTATACAAAAATTGTAACCATACAGTAAAAAAATTGTATTTCCAAAACCACTATCTGAAATGCAATTATTTTAGTTAAGCAGACCAAAAACATATTGTGTATTGTCCTGTAAGAGTTTCATGTGCATAAGTAAATTGGTTTGTGATGGACAGGGTGACCAAGTAACAAAATTTAACATAGTTGATATAGGGTGTTCTGACTCCCCTTAATAACAAGGAGTCTGTGCCCTGAAAGTGTTTCTTAGACAGGAAAAACTGAAGCAGAGCTGACAGACAAACTTACTAAAGAGCACAGGTGAATTTATGCCTTCCAGAAAATCGTAATGTTCCTTCATAAAGAGGTAATTGCATTATTATTCTTGAAGAATCAAGCTATCCAAGATTGTTAGCAGTTTTTTATGACTATGACCGGCTTTGAGAGATCTACGCTGTGATCATCGGATCTTGTAACGTTACTAGTTGTCCATGCTTGTTACAGTACCGAAAGTCACGTAGTGATGCTGCAGCAAATAAAATATGGCAGGGGACATTAGGTTGTTACAAATAAAATAACACACATATAAAACATGTATGTTGTACTATTATCCTGACATACATCAGCACATGTTGTATGATTTAATTGTGAGTTATTTTATTTGTGTCAAGCTGATGGTCTCTGCCACATTTTATTTGACACAACATCGCTGTGTGACTTTTAATATTGTAACAAGCATGTACAACTAATAATGTTACAAGATCTGATGATGACAGTGTAGAACTGTCGAAACCGATCAAAGTAATAAAAAGAATTGCTAGCGATCTTGGATAACTTGATTCTTCAAGAATAATATAACTTCCAGATGCCCCCCCCCCACCCCCCACCCCCGCGCCCTCCAAAGCAGATGCAATGTCAAACTTAGATAATTGCACCTTGGTTCCATGGAGCCAACCAGTGTGTATACACTTCACCACCTTGTTTTTCCAATTTTCAGTTTTTCCCTATTTCTTGGTGAAATAAATTTTGGAAGTTGAGTTTATGTAGAGTACATGCTATTGTTTGCATGTTCAGAAATATGTATCACCCAGATCAATAACACAGTGGTGCTTGCAGTATTTATTTTCTCTAAGAATAGCTCATTATCTAATGTTGATAAGTTATTTGTATTATGCTGACTAGTTCCCAAAGCCAAGGCACGAGAGAATAGTTTATTTCATTTTTTGTTCGTATTTGGAAGCTCTTCAGAGTCCTGTTTGTTTCTAAAAAAATATTCCTGATATTTTATGGAATTACGTTTATTTGATTTGACTAAAATTGGACCTGACCATCATTGAAACTATTGCCAATCACCCTAGTGACACTGATAACTAATTTGACAGTTCTGTATGATTTTTTAATTATTTTGTTATTTCAACATATTCCTGTCTTTGGGGCTATCATAATCACTGCAGCTGTCACCAAATAACCTTGCTACAATGACAATTATTGGTTAACATTATCAGATGTTTTTTTTTTGCATTTCATCCATTCCTCATGCCATGAGTTTGGTTGAAGTAACTTCAGGCATTCCAGTGTGAAAACATTGGTGTGTGCATGTGCGCACGCACGTGCACGCCAAAAATAGTTGCAAATAGTTTAACCATTTCTCTCTGTATTTTGACTGTTAAATTACAAGAGATGTGTTTTTACTGTTTCTTAGGTTTGAGAGTTACCCAAATAAAGGTGGAACAGATCGTGATCGCAGTTATTATGGTGGGCGAGACACTGGTTTTGGGAATGATGGTGTCTTTCCAAACACAGATAAGTTCATGCCCGGTCCAACAAGAGACGACAGAATTGGCAGTTTTGGGTAAGAAATGCAATTGATATTATGTTTTCTTTACTTATCCAATAAACTGGTGAAATAACTGTTATTCTGTTACTAATGTGTCAAAACAATGAATAATTTTTAGGTGTTAAGATATTAATGCAGTCAGTGTATGGGGACTGATTTAGTTTGTTTTGTTATCGGTAGGAAGTGCATGGCCATTTCAAGTAAAGTGTCAGCTACATCTGTCAGGTCAGTTCTTGACAGCAGTTTGTACATCAGATTGTAACTTCCACTCCGTCCCCCTACTTTACAACCTTCTCCTCGTGTCTAATCTAGTCTGTTAGAAGAGAAACCTGACTTCTTGAAATGGAAGCTTGTGCTACATAATAGTATAACAGATACATCTCACACATCAGATGAGGTTTCTCCCAACTCTGTTAAAATTACTTTTGATGTGATTTTATAGATTATATATTTGTTTGCTGTGTGGAAAAGAAAGAAAAAGGATGTTAAATAACTTGGCAAATTACTGAAAATTATCATCTTATTTTTGTTATAATTGTACTGTTGATTTTATTGTCAGTGATAATTACATAATCCTTTGTGCAACAAATACTCTGATGGGCCAAAACATAATCACCTGCTTAATAGTTGTTTGTCTACTTTTGGAACACAGTACGCAGCAATTCTGAATTGCATGGATTCGAAAAGTTCGTGGTAGATTTCCGGAGGTATGTGTCACAAGGTGTCTACCCACAGGTCATGCAGTTCCTGTGAATTATGGGATTATGGTTTGTGGGTGCGGAGCTGGAGCCTGATAGCATCCCACATGTGTTCCATCAGGTTCAGATCTGATGAATTTGGACATCAACGTCAGTCCACCATCATTCTCCTCAAGCCACTGTAACAAGATTCTGGCTTTGTGACATGGACTGTTATCCTGCAGGAAGATGCCATTGCCATCAGGGAAGACATCAGGCTTGAAGGAATGCAGGTGATCTGTAATAATGTTCTTGTAGTTCACAGTTTTCATGGTTGGTGCGTTCAGTTACTACCACAGATCCCATGGAAGCCCAGAAGAATGTCCCTCATTATGTAGTACTGTCCCCACCAGCCTGTACTCATGGCAGCTGCATGGTTCAAGCAGCCATTTGCTCGGGTGACAGAGTAGTGTAAGAAGAAATACAATTTATCTGGCAAGGCAACACGTTTCCATTGATCCAAAGTCGAGTCTCGATGATCCTATTCCCATTGCAGTTGTAAAAAATATTGTTGGGTCAACATGGAAACATGTAGAGATCATCTGCTGGGGAGCCGCATGTTCAAGAATGTGCACTAAACAGTGTGTGCTGAAAGACTTGTTCCTGCTCCAGCATTTACACTGTTATCGGATCTGCCACAGAGCGCCACCTATCCTTCTTTTCAGTGCAGTGCAGCAAGCCTCCACCTTCCATGTTCTGTGATGAGGTATGGATGTCGAACACTTTGTCACCTATTTGTGGTTTCACCGTCATTCAACCACTTTTCATAGATGCTCATGACAGCGAGCAAGCAGCTGATCAGCTTTGCCATTTCCGAGATGATTATTCCCAGTGGGCATAACAATCTACCCATTCTCGCTTATGTGGATTTCCCCATTTGGGTCCCTGTGCTGTTGCTAGAAGGATTCCTAGTTAGTCTCTGCTCTGCTTATATACTTTCTTTACCATGTCACTTACCTGCAGTGTCACCATGTGCCATTCAAACTCGTGGTAGGCAGTGATCATAATGTTTTGGCGCATCATTGTAGGTACATAGAATATTGAGCCATGTGTTTGTTTCTCATAAGGAAAGCACAATCAGCAAAGTTTGGTGTTGCTCTTGCTTTATATAGATGTTTTACATTATCTTCTTTCATTCTGTAATACTATTGGATGATTACGTACCAAGTGGTTTAGAGGTTCCTGCATAAACATAACATACTTTGATGGAATTTTGTGTGAACATTTACACATATTCCCAAAAAATGTTGGTAAAGTGTCATGGTTGTCAGTTTGATATTTATGTAGGTTCAGTCATTTGCTTGACCCTATAATGGAGCTTTCGACAGTGTATCCCAGAGTTTTAGGCAACTTTGAGGCGTAATATGTCCGGCAATATTTTCTTAAAAGAAACAGAACTAGGCCATCCTGTACAACTTCTTGCATTCTCTTAAGTGAAATGATACCAAAAAAGATTAAATGAACAATTTCCATGTAGATAATTTGAAGCAAAGTCATCCAAAAACCAACTGCTTGAAAAAAATGTGAAGTTTAACTTTTTATATCTATGGAAGGAAGTGCATGATAAACCTATGTTGCATGTGATAACTTACCAACAAAAGGTCTTTGAATATGACATTTTATTTCCCTACTGCTTTCCAAGAGTTCACAAATTGAGGAAAAAGCTGATGATTTTTGTTAAAATGCCAAAAATGGGAGCCCAGTTTTAAGTGTGTGTGTGTGTGTGTGTGTGTGTGTGTGTGTGTGTGTGTGTGTGTGTGTGTGCGTGCGTGCGTGCGCAAGCTCTTTTAAACAAATTTCATTAGGAAGGCTGTAATCTAAGCCACGTGAAAACTAACTTCCAGAGGTGCATAAAGAACGCACACCTCTGAAGACCAATAGTGAGTAAAATAGCAATGCCAACGTGCCAGCTTGTGAAACACTTGATTTTAATTTTGAGTCCGTTGGTTGGCACATTTGAGCACCACAAGAACTTGGTCCAGTTTGTGGAACGTCACCGAAAACTCAGATGACAAACTCAGATCTCATGGTCAGTTTCGGTGTTGTCACTTTTCACCAGAGTTCCACTCAAGGAATCACTGGAACTTATTGAAAAGAAATTTGGGTCCTCATTCACCAAACTTTTTAGTTTTGGGCTTACATCCACATATTTTCTTTTTGATGGACAGACTGATGGCCTGCCTCTGGGTAGTCCTCTGTCACCTGTGGTGACCAATATGTACATGGAAGACTTTGACGACAAGGCACTAGACTCAGCACCATTAAAACTAACAGTCTTTTACTAAAACCAACAGTCTTTTACAGGTATGTTGATGATACATTATCATTTGGCCCCATGGGAAAGATGAGCTTCAATTTTCTTTCAACACATGAACTCTATCCACAACCAAATTCAGTTCACCATGAAGATGGAGCAAAGCAGTCAGCTACCATTCTTGATTTTTCCGGTACGAGGATAACTTGACAGAACACTGGGACACAATGTCTATAGGAAGAAAACCCACACTGACCAATATCTTCACTCTACCTATTATAACCCATCGCAAAGGGAAGGATTGCTCAACACACTGGTCCACAGAGCTCATGTTATCTGCAATGAAGAAAGTATAAAACTGGAACTGGACCGCCTCAAGGATGTATTCTAGAAAAATGGCTATAGCGAACACCAAATTCAGTGTGCCTTCAACCAAAAGATCTCACCACAGCCAATACCCTACTAAGGCCAGCCGAAAAAGATATCTTACATTCCAGATGCAGGCAAGTTATCTGGAAAGATCAACAGAAATTTACAATAAAATATCAGATGTGTGTACCGCCCACTGGCAAAGACGAAGTCCCTTTTAAGGACACGATAAGATGACCTGGGTCTCCAGAAATGTGGAGTGTGTTACATACCACACGAGTACAAGAATGTAAATGTTGGACAAAGCATTTGCACAAACAAAGAAAAGTGTGTGGAACGTAAAAGGTACACCGACTTCCATCAGCCCACAAGATCAGCAATTGCTGCTGGACATGGCCTAGAAACCTACTGCAAAATGAAATACGAAGATACAAAAATTATGCACAACACATTCCACTATTGGAACTATTTATGCAAGAATGCTATCAAAAGCCAGCTACTGGGGACAGTGTATTTCAACGTAGTCAACTGTGGGCTCTGGCACTGAAAATTTTCCAAACGCAGTGGAAACAGAACACAGAGCATGGCAAAGGTGGAGCACAGACTGAGGACTGCCACTCGACTCCCGAGTGCAAGCTACCCCCACAACTGCAGCGAGCACATTGCACGATCCATACCTGGGGAACCTGATGACAGCACATTACACCATCAAAAATTCATTCTACAATGACCAAACAATCCGGCTGCATGCCTGAGAGACTTTCAAGCAGTAATATTGGCCTGACAGATTCCAAAGTTTTGCTCATAATTCTTCATCATATTCATCTACCACCATTTGCTTTGTGTCCAGAGTGACCTGATTGTTGTTGTTATAATGCTGATACACAGTAATATCTGTTGATCATGCTGTATGAAATAGCAGCAGCTGCAGATGATGGAGCTTCTGGTCCAGGACACTTTTCACAGATTGCAAACAGCCATGCTGAGAAACTCAAGTGACTACCTCAAATGATTCGAGACACAAAAGAGAGAAATCTTAGATTATTAATTCCCTTTCATTTTTTATAAAAAGAATCCTATAGAGCTGAACATGTTAGATATGTTCAAAAATAAAAAAAAGACAACTTTTTTACAATTTTTCATTTTCTGAATCAATCTCACTTCCTCTTCATTAGGACATATGCTGCTACTTTCTTTAGATACTACAAAACAATTGTAAAAAATAAGAAATGTCAGATTTGAGTACCAGCAGAATATGGACACATTTTCATTGCACCGTCACCTTGTCATTATTTTTTGGGATGTTTGTAATGAGAATGGTTTAAAAGTGTTTGCAGAAAACACTTTGTCATAAATGACAGGGTGGGCTGAAAGTACCCATTTTTGGCATTTTTACAAAAATAATCTTCAAATTTAACTTGAGTTTGAAAACTATTAGAAGGCAGTAGGAGAATAATATTTTATAGTTGAAGACCTTGAGTATCACATGCAAAGTTTCAGATGCTTCATGCACGTATCCATACCATATAAAAAGCTAAACTTAACATCTTTTTCAGGCAGACATTTTTTTGGCTGATTTTGCTTCAAATTATCTATGTGAAAATTGCTCACAAAGTCTTTTTAATTATTATTTCATGCAACAGAATGTACAAAGTTGTACAAGATAGCATAATTTTGTTTCTCAAAATTGTCGAAAACTCGGGGATGCACTGTTGAAAGGTGCGCTATAGGGTCAAACAAATGACTAATCTCTACAAGCATTAAATTGCTGAAAATAAAATTGTACCAATGTTCATTGAGAACAAGTGTGAACATTAACATAAAATTTCATCAAAATCTGTGATGGCCTTGGGGAACTTTTTCCCAAATTATACTACTTATCACACAGTTTGATATTGACTGTTACCGAACTTACATCAGCTAATCTATCAATCGATTAGTCAATCAGTCAGTCATTCTGCCAGTCTGAGCAAAATAAAGTTGAAATTGCTGTGAACAAGCTATGCATTATAATGGTTTTACTGCACAGTTGTAAAAAAGAATTAATGAAAAATGCAATCAGATAACACTTGGGTAAAGTAAGAGCAAAGTAGTACCACTGAGAGTATACTGGGCGCCAAAAGTGTAAAAATATATTAATTAAGTTTTAAACTTGAAGTGTTGTTTATTCTTTATCACATTTATTGTGCAAACAGTTACAAGTGTACTTTTAGTGTGGATACCTGAATTGCCCTGAAACAGACCGCCAGCTTCTCTATTTGATTTCGTCTATACATCTCTGAGTATACATTCTTCCTTAGCCATTCTCAACATCACCTACTCTGAAGGGTCCCTTCAGCGATCCATGCTGTGTTGGAAGCTCCACAGCATATTTGTAATGTAAGGGTGTCTTCTGGTAAAGTCCAGGAATTGCACACTGTCCAGGGAGTACCTCAAACAAATAACAGTACAACACAAACAAATATTTGCACTAACATATAATACCATATTCAAAAATACAGCCCTGTGTGTTACTTGAAACAAACCCTTTAACATTACACAAATAAACAACACAATTACCCTTTTATACATGGAAATGAAGGTACAGGAAGCTTCTCACCCATGACTCAAGGGAAAAAATTGTGAATTTAACTACACAAAAATCCTGCACCATCACCACTGACAATGCTTACCTGACAAAAACACATGTTAAGTATAGTTACAGAAAGGTAGTAATGATAGCAACTTATCATTATCTTTATATTTTCTTGAATTACTATACTTCAGCTTTCATCCTCTTAAAACAACTTAGTGAGAGTTCCAAATTCTCTCTTTAGGAAATGTCTTCAGATATTTGTTGAAGCTACACACAGTTATCTCAAGAGATTCAGAAGGATGACCACAGACAGTTCCTCTCACTTTGAGGAAGGAGAAAATCTTACCTGGTGCTGCTTCTGGATTGTACTGTAGATATGAAGTGTCTTGTTTTGGGACACTTCAAGAAATACATAGGTCTGTTAAGAGCGGCATTGCCAATTAAAGCACTTGTGGATTTAGAGACAGCTTTGGACATTAATGATTGGAGTACATTCTTTTGAAATTCTGAATTAGCAGGAACAAAATACAGAAAGCAAAAAGTTTTTTGTAACATGTATAAGGGGGGGTTTGATAAGTCTGATAAAAAATATTTGTTTTGTAAGCAACTCTCCGTACTTCTTGACACAGTCACAGAGATATACACTTGGTCAGTGATCCTCCAGCTTTTTCATACTATTCGAAAAATTGATTCTGTCAAACTCTGCAAAATACTTGGTGACTGCAAGTATCATATTCTCATTTTATGGAAATTTGTTCCCAGCAAGCCAAAGTTTCGAGTTAGGGAACTGGAAAGTCACTCAGGTCTAAGTCTAGTGAATAGGGTGGATGAGGAACCAATTCAAAGCCCAGTTCATGTACTTTTGCCATTGTTACCACTGATGTGTGGGATGGTGCATTATCCAGGCGAAAGTGCACTTTTTTGCTTGTGAAGCTTGCTCATTTTTCAACCAATGCAAATTTCAAATGATCCCACAATGAAACATAATAGGTTCCAGTTATAGTCGTGTCTTTTTTCAAGTAATATATGAGGGTAACTCCTCAAGAATCCCAAAAAAACAGTGGCCATCACCTTGCTAGCTGACAAAATGGTCTTTGTTGAAATGTGGCCGATGCACTTTTGGTCGACTGTGAACAATAGTGGCACCCACCTTTCTCACAGCTTCTACATAGCAAATTCTCCACACAGGATACTATGCACTCACATAGTTGAGATGCCTACAGTCTCAGCAGTCTCACGAATTTTTATGTTGTGGTCTTGCATTACTGTATCATAGATTTTGTCAACGGTTTCCTTTATGGTGACCTCAGTCGGATGGCTGGAGCAAGCTTCATCTTCAGAGCTTGCCTGATTATGTTTAAATTTGTTAATCCAAAAGTAAATGGTCTTCAATGATGGTGCAGAGTCCGCATGTTCTTCATCCAATTCTGTTTTGATTTGTGCGGGAGTCCAACCCTTCCAATGAAAATGTTTAATAACAGCACAGAACTTGGATTTCTCCATTTTGAATTACAGTTGAAACACTGACCAATTAAGATGGCTGTCAACAAGGAACTGTGCATTGTACATTGTTGAAATTCTATGTGTGATGATTGGAATAGTCAAACTTACAAACCATGAAGGTATAACAAAAATATTCTATTCTTCCAGAGAAATTTGCCAGATTTATCAAATCACTCTCCTGCAAAAATGAGATTGCAGTTATTTGATTCTAAGGACATGTAAGAGAGATAGTAGCAGAAGAAAGATTGAGACAGCATTGCAGCCTGTGTGCTGTATGTAGAACTAGCAGTAAAGGAAACAAGGGAGAATACAAACTTATAGTTTTCTGCTGATATTGTAAGTTCAGTGAAATTTCACATAGTAAAATGGGAGCGTCCAGTAGGTTTTTAAAAATATTTTTCTATTCCTAAATGTGTTAATTGCATTTGGTGGTCTTATGACAGTTTAGACTCTAATGAGGCATCATCAGAACAAATAATCCAAAAAATACAAATATGCAAAATTGTGGAAATGGAAGAGAATGTAGATGAAGATGAAATGGGAGATAAGATACTGCGTGAAGAGTTTGACAGAGCACTGAAAGACCTGAGTCGAAACAAGGCCCCGGGAGTAGACAACATTCCATTAGAACTACTGATGGCCTTGGGAGAGCCAGTCATGACAAAACTCTACCATCTGGTGAGTAAGATGTATGAGACAGGCGAAATACCCACAGACTTCAAGAAGAATATAATAATTCCAATCCCAAAGAAAGCAGGTGTTGACAGATGTGAAAATTACCGAACTATCAGTTTAATAAGTCACAGCTGCAAAATACTAACGCGAATTCTTTACAGACGAATGGAGAAACTGGTAGAAGCGGACCTCGGGGAAGATCAGTTTGGATTCTGTAGAAATGTTGGAACACGTGAGGCAATATTAACCTTACGACTTATCTTAGAAGAAAGATTAAGAAAAGGCAAACCTATGTTTCTAGCATTTGTAGACTTAGAGAAAGCTTTTGACAATGTTAACTGGAATACTCTCTTTCAAATTCTGAAGGTGGCAGGGGTAAAATACAAGGAGTGAAAGGCTATTTACAATTTGTACAGAAACCAGATGGCAGTTATAAGAGTCGAGGGGCATGAAAGGGAAGCAGTGGTTGGGAAAGGAGTGAGACAGGGATGTAGCCTGTCCCCGATGTTATTCAATCTGTATATTGAGCAAGCAGTAAAGGAAACAAAAGAAAAATTCGGAGTAGGTATTAAAATCCATGGAGAAGAAGTAAAAACTTTGAGGTTCGCCGATGACATTGTAATTCTGTCGGAGACAGCAAAGGACTTGGAAGAGCAGTTGAACGGAATGGACAGTGTCTTGAAAAGAGGATATAAGATGAACATCAACAAAAGCAAAACGAGGATAATGGAATGTAGTCAAATTAAATTGGGTGATGCTGAGGGGATTAGATTAGGAAATGAGACACTTAAAGTAGTAAAGGAGTTTTGCTATTTAGGGAGTAAAATAACTGATGATGGTCGAAGTAGAGAGGATATAAAATGTAGACTGGCAATGCAAGGAAATCGTTTCTGAAGAAGAGAAATTTGTTAACATCTAGTATAGATTTAAGTGTCAGGAAGTCGTTTCTGAAAGTATTTGTATGGAGTGTAGCCATGTATGGAAGTGAAACATGGACGATAACCAGTTTGGACAAGAAGAGAATAGAAGCTTTTGAAATGTGGTGCTACAGAAGAATGCTGAAGATAAGGTGGGTAGATCACGTAACTAATGAGGAGGTATTGAATAGGATTGGGGAGAAGAGAAGTTTGTGGCACAACTTGACTAGAAGAAGGGATCGGTTGGTAGGACATGTTTTGAGGCATCAAGGAATCACAAATTTAGCATTGGAGGGCAGCGTGGAGGGTAAAAATCGTAGAGGGAGACCAAGAGATGAATACACTAAGCAGATTCAGAAGGATGTAGGTTGCAGTAGGTACTGGGAGATGAAGAATCTTGCACAGGACAGAGTAGCATGGAGAACTGCATCAAACCAGTCTCAGGACTGAGGACCACAACAACAACAACAACAACATGCAAAATTGCTATTAAATAATAACGGTTGTAGAAGTATTACAAAGTGCAAGGTAAAGAGAAGAAAATAAAAATACTGTTGCAGAAGTGAATCATCAGAGGCCATCTAATGCTCCTTGTGGTCATTTAAAATCAACTGCTGTGCCTCCTGATGCATCATACTTTAAGAGTGGAACAATTATATTCATAGTGTGCCCTTGTGCATTCTTGGGCAACATGTGCAATAAATACAACTTAAGAAATTATTTATGTTTAAACGTTAACTTAGTCATTGTTTTTCATTATTTGAAATATAATCAACCGCAGTTTAGAATATCCAAAGGTAATTTGGATAAATACGGACAACTCCTCTGATAAAATGAAGTTACCATATTTGCTCACTACTGCGATGGGATGCATATAAATGTATAAAAAGCAAAGAAACTGAGCCACATAAGTAACACAATAATTGTTAAAGACACAGGATTTGGCCAGCTAAGTGTGTGTGTGTGTGTGTGTGTGTGTGTGTGTGTGTGTGTGTGTGTGTGTGTGTGATCTCCCCCCCCCCCTCACCCCTTTATTCCTATGTGACAACATTATCTAAGATCTAGGTTGTCCTGGAGGAATGGTTCAGCCACATGTTGCACACCTGTAGAATGTGTACACAAGTAGGAACACCTATGTCAGCCCTTGTTCATTGAAAGCACATAATAGCTACCATCTTCTTCAGCCACACTACATCAGGTGATCCAGCAAACATACTGGGCACAAGATATCATCAGAAAATTGACTTTTTAAAAATATAAAAAATTTTTGTTCCATTTTTAATGTACAACATAAAAGCAAACGTGCCATTTGATTTTAAATGACCACAATGGGTGCTAGATAACACTTGTCTTGTTACTTTTGAAACAGTATACTGGGTATATTTTTCCCTCTATCTTGTACTTTTTAATGTAGTAACAACTGTTTATATTTCATAGTAATTTTGCATTTTTTTCTGTATTTTTACTTGTGATGATGGTAGAGCCAAAACCATTTAACTATCATAAACCCATCAGACACAATCAGTAAAACTGTAAATAAAAAAGGCATTGTAAGTCTGGTGGCTGTGACTGAGGACTTAGAAGAGCAGTTGAACAAAATGAGTAGTGCCTTGGAAAGGGTGTTTTAAGACAAACATCAACAAAAGTTAAAGAAGGGTGCAGGAGTGTGGATGAATTAAATTGAATGGTGCTGAGGGAATTAGATTATGAGATGCCAGATAAGTTTTACTATTTGACCAAGAAAATAACTAATTACAAACAAAGATGCAATGGAATACCAAGAAGAGCTTTCTTGAACAAGATAAATATGTTTACATTGAATGTACATTTACATGTTAGAAGTCTCACCTGAAAGTATTTTTCTGGAGTGTGGTTGTGTATGAAAGTGAAAATGGATGACATGTAGCACATACTAGGAGAATAAGAAGCTTCTGATACATGGTTTTGTAGAAGAATGGTGTAGATTGGATGGGCAGAGAAGGGATCAGTTGATAGGACACATCCTGAAGTATGAAGGAATAGTTAATTTGCTTATGTAGGGAGTGTGGGTCCTAAATGTTAGAGGTAGGTCAATGTTTGGTACAGTAAGCAGGTTCAGGTGAATGTAGGTTACAGAAGTGGTTACCAAAATGGAGATGCACAAGGTAGACTACCCAGTAACATAGAGGGATACATCAAATCGGTCTTCCGATGGAAGACGCCACATACTGCTACTGCATACCATCCTGGCGTATATGCAAATTAATTTTTAAATTTTTTTGTGTCTTAAACCAACACGTTCGGATGTAGCTTATTAAAGTGATCATGTGGCTAGGTATCTATTTTGCAGCAAAGAAAGTGTATGTCATTGTTTTCTCCACATTTCTTTATAGCTCACGTTTTTTTAGAGCTGACTGTTATTTGAAAAAGTCGTAACACTTGTTTGCTTCTTTGCTGACTAAATTAACTTTTTAAGCATGCAAAACTTCTATACATTTACACTTTGTGCCAAGCCTGGATGCAAACCTGGAATCCTATTTTTCATGGTAAGTGTTCTTACCAACAAGATTTGCAGATACTACTTATGACCCATTCAAGTCCCAAATGGACACAATTTTCATCTAAAAGAAAGTTTTGAAACAGCATGTGCACACACTGCTGTCTAGTGACTCATTTTAGTACTCTCAAGCATGTATTGATGTAATCTGTAGGCTGTGGCTTTAGTTTGTGAGCTGATTGTGAAGACTCAAATTTGGTTTTAGAAGAGGTCTCTGTCTAGTGGTAAGAGTTGACTGAATGTACTGACAGGTACTGTGTACATACTCTTCAATTAATCTGTGGACAGATAGTGAGTCTTCTTTCATAGCAGCTGTTGTTGAATGCACAGATTAACTTAAATCTTCAAGATTATTATTTGATGTTGGAGTCCATTGACATAGTGGAAGGTAACAGCCATAGAAAGAGGACAATTCTCAAGTACAATCACACAAGCAACTGAAACTCATAAAATACAGGTGGTAAACAGAGGGGGAGGGGAGTAGTCAGAAATGCTCACATTTGACCTATTTGTCAGTGATAGAATACTGTGCTGAGCATAGCAGAGAAGGACTGGCTTCCTTCAGTCACACATTGTTAAAATTAACAGCTGATTCAATATCTCTCTGCCTTCTGGTTGTACATCTGTAATAACAGGCCAAAAAAGAATTTTTTTTGATTGATCAGCTAAAACATGAGTGTTATTGTAGGAACTTTAGTGTGAGAAAATTCTGTGAAAACTATGAAATGGTGCAAAAAGGGGGGGGGGGTGTAGTTACAGGAAATTTTGGCATCTTGTGTTAAGCTGACTTTACAAAAGATAGTAAAAGTCCAATATACTGGGGATTTGGATTATATGTTGTATGGATCTTATTACAATCTGCATATAGCATTTTTGTAGTATCATTTATCCCTGCAACCTTCAAGCCCTGAAAACAATAACCAAGAGAGATAGGTGTAACTAAATTCAGCTTTGGATTTATCTTATTATATCATTGCTTTAAAATGTGAATACACACCTCACAGTTGTTGTTATCGCAATGTGCAAAATTACTAACAATTCTTGACAATAATTGAACTGAGCAGAGCCATAATGCACATCTACATCTACATGGCTACTCTGCAGATCACACTTAAGTGCCTGGCAGAGGGTTCATTGAATCACCTTCACAATAATTCTCTATCATTCCACTCTTGTACAGCGTGCGGAAAAAAACAAATACCTATATCTTTCCAGGTGACCTCTGGTTTCCCATATTTTATTATGACGATCATTTCTCCATGTGTAGGCTGTCGTCAACTGAATAATTGCACATTCAGAGCAGGAAGTTGGTATTTGGAATTTCGTGAAAAGTCCTGCCATAGTGAGAAATGCCTTAGTTTTAATGAAGTCCATCCCAAAGCCCATATCATGTTTGTGACTGTCTCTCTCCTATTTCTCAATAATACAAAATGTGCTTATCTTATTTGAACATTCTCGATGTACTCCGTTAATCCCATCTGGTTAGGATCCCACACCACCCAGCAGTGCTCCAAAACAGAATATGCAAGCCTAGTATAGGCAGTCTCTTTAGTAGCCCTGTTACAGCATCTAAGTGTTCTGCCAAGAAAACAAGTATTTGGTTTACCTTTCCAACAACATTTTCTGTGTGTTTTTTGCACTTTAAGCTGTTTGTAATTGTAATTCCTTGATATTTAATTGAATTTACAGCCTTTGATTTGATTGATTTTATCATGTAACTGAAGTTTAATGGATTCCTTTTAACAGTCATGTGGATGACCTCACACTTTTCTCTTAAGTCAAAGTCTAGATTTGGACATACTTATCACAATCTCATAGAAACAAAAAGCATGTTCTGTGAACAGTGAACTAAAAATTATTGATCACGTGAAGAATGATGCAAAAACAAGCTTAACATGTGAGTGTGTTGTATCTGACAGAACAATCAATGTGTGGATAAAAGAATGAATTAAACTTAGAAGTTTTGCAAACACAGTTGAAAATGGTGTGGTAATGGACAGAAACAGGACAGGACTATGAAAAGACAGTGAATGTGGCAAATACTTTATGAATACTTTTAATAAAGTGAAGTGAAGGTGTGCCACTTTCTGAGCCAGTTATTAAATCCCAAGTTGCAAAATTTCGCCTCCAATTTAGCCAGCAACAAAGACTTTTTTGCTGCCAACGAATGGTGAATATACTTCACATTGTCCTTAAATTCTACTCAGAGCCATGGTATGTGTAAATTTCAGTGCTCAAGTGTATAATTGTTATGAAGTGGCACTTGCTTCCATGTAAAATGTCCAGGAAATGAGATGGGTTTGAAAACAAAGACAGAATTATGTCATCCAAATGATTCATGTAGCATAAGCTGAAACCTAAACAAATAAAGACAGAATTAATCACATCCAAATGATATATGTAGCATAAGCTGAAACCTCTTTGTATAGGCTAGATTATAAGCCCGAGATGTTTGAAGCATGTAATCCCATCATCAGTACAAAATTGGCTTCACTTAAAAACACATTAATTCAGCTGCTGGTTTGTCATATGAGCATTCAAGGCTTATCACCGTGAATGGCTCACTTCACCAGTAAGTTTAGATGAGATTGAAACGTCCTTGAAATCTGTAAATCTGAAGACTGTTACATATTCAGTACACCTGACGTAACAAAAGCACCAGTCTGGCCACAAGTGTTCCATTCAACCATATTCAACAGATGAAGAAAACAAAGTGACACAGGTTTCAGCAGTAGTGACATCTCGTCTGCGTATGATGTTCTATAATGCATTATTGATCTTTAACTGCCAGGCAGTTGTTGAGAACAAAAAACTTACTTCAGGATCACACATGGACATTATTGATTGTGTACGAAATGAGCATGTTAAAGTAATCGAATATAAGGTTGAAGGTGAAGAAAGCATTAGCATTGACAATATTCCTAGTACATGTGCAATGTGACTAACATAAACAAAGCTGTTATCAGAATTGGGAGACAAAGTGAAATAAACCATATTCAGTTGTTGCACACTAAACACAAAAGGAAATGCACAAAATGACCCAATAAAACAAGCTGACTGCTTAGAGCAGTGGAAAGCTGAACCTACAGTTGTTTACTGAGTATACTGTTGCAGCCAGTTCTGCTACTCTTCATTGCTCACTTTGAAACCGTGAACAGAGCTTGTTTTTGGAGCTTACATATTTGTAGCAGCCCCAAATTTTTGACATTTCTAGCTGTATTTGATGCAAGGAAACAGTGGTAAACTGTGATGAACTACCACATAACAGACTTTTTACAGCACAGTTTCATTAATGTTTCTGTTTTTTAATATCTTGCCTCTCAACTGACTGATAACAGATGATTACATAAAAAAGAAATGTTCAGAGCAAGACAGATGGTCTATTATTCTGGCACCCATCTCTGTAATACCTTGTGGTTCCCTGGATCCTTAGTGATCTGCCTCCTTACTGATTTGCCTCCCTTGTCCCACGTCCCTCAATTGTTTCTTTTTCTCTTCCAAGTGTTAGGAATATAACTTTTTACTTCTTCATATGCTTTTTGTTCGCTGTACAGGACGTAGTGCCTCATAAATAGTGGCTATGAATATATGTAATTGTATATAATTGTAGTTCATGATATTTTGATACATCTCTTTAGGGTAAACAAACAGGGTCAGTGTTGTATTATGTTCACTTTTTTAACAATTATGTATGCCAGAAATTTTATGTTTTTGAACTTTTTCATTTTATTATATAATCTTGTCATGTTTTAGTAGGAAACGACCTGATTTTTGTCCATTCAGGAAGGAGCAACCTCCATTTGGTGGTGCACCTTTCAGACCAGGAATGGCAGAACCAAGGAACATTCCACCTAAAGATGTCCGACCACCAAGTAATATTCCACCAATGGACCGGACAAATGATTGTGAAATAATTGTCTGTAACAAGAGTCAGAGGTGAGTCTACATTTCTCACGCTGGGTTTTCTGCTTGTTTGGATTTTAGGTTCATTGTGTCTGCTTACCTCATCAGGATGAACACTCATTCTGGAAACTAATAAAGGAATCAGTATTTTTCTGGCATAGTTTGTTCAGTTTTTTCCATTTGGGTTCATTTTGTTATTTTTGTGGTTTCAGTAAAAACTAAACAAGGCAATATTCGGTCAAGGTGGGGGGGGGGGGGGGGTCAGCATTAATAGAAATTAAGCTTGATTTAGTTTTACATAGTTTGATGACAGCAACCAGTGTCTTATCAGGAAAGTTTTATTATTATTATTATTATTATTATATTATTATTAGGAAGTCACTAGATCAGAAAAAGTTTCATATGCCAATACAAAGTTTCACACTGCTCATAGCAGTGCACAGTGCTCAGAATGCATTAAACAGCTGCCAGTGAAAAATTACAGAGAATGGCTCCACTTTAATCATACTGTGCTAACATATGCACGGTTAACATTCCTTATGTTTTAAGTTGATTCCAATTTACAAGGCATTACATTTAATCTTGCGGGTACAACAGAATGATTGTTACCTACATCCGTAACTGTATAAAAGCATATATTTACTGCAATTACTTAAATATGAATTGCACTATATTGCTGAAAGTGACATTACCCTTACAAGTATAGCATTCATACTGCAGGTAGAAGTATTGTGACTGATAGAAAAGTAATGCTTGAAGTTTCTACTAGTCAGCTGCCTTGTAACATTTCCCCCCCCCCCCCCCTCTCTCTCCCCCCTCCCTCTCTCTCCCTCCCCCCCCCCCTCTCTCTCAACTTTGGGAACTTTATAGTCACTGTAGTATGAAACTGATTTGTTTTTCAAACTTTTTGGACATAAAAAAAATCGTAGTTTTGCTGGCATAATGTACATTGTATAGTTGCTTGGATGGAGTTTGTTGATGCATACTAGAGCCTTGTGTCAAGAGACTGGTTTTTCAGCCTACTCTACATGCTGCATACAAGCAACTCAAGACCTGAAAAAGAACATAAACAAGAGCCTTTGTGACTAAGGCTCAGACAGTTTTGCTGAAGACCAACTCTATTAATGCCTTTGAATGAGCTTAGAAGTGTGCATGAGGTGTGTAGAATATTCCTCAACCTGGCAGGGAGTTGGCACTTATATTGATAAGTTTTTGTTGTGTTTGTGATATGTGGTAATGTAAGTCAAGTGTCCAGTTGATTTCTGGAATAGTTTTGTTTACTTGTCTTTTTGAAAGTAGTTTTGATGTCTGTATATTTCATTCAGTGGATAAACTTAACTTAGGACAGTTTATCAGCAACACAAATTCACCCAAAGCTTTGAGCAAAATATGAGCCTCATTTTGTTTTGGTTCCTAGACCCTTTTTCAACTGAGAAACACGAGTCTGATTTCTCTGCAAAGGATAGGTTACTGAATGGCATGAACAGGTACTTTAATGGGAAACTCTAACCTGTTGTTCACATATGACCCCCAAAAATGTTTTCAGAAATAACTGCCACCACTAAGATTGTGATAGTATGGGTTAACAGTAAGAAAACCATTGCTCTAAAATTCCACAATGTTCTTAACAAGGACATGTTTATCCCATCAGTCTCTATCAATGACGAATCAGTTGGTAACAATACTGAAACCAAATTCTTAGGACTTTGGCTGCAGAGTAACATCAGTTGGAATAAGCATATTGAATATCTCAATGCAGAACTGAGCAAAACGTGTTACCTTCTTTGTTCATTAATTTCATGCTGTAGTGAGAAAACAGTATTGAATGCATATCGTGCGTACTTTCAGTCTCGTCTTAGATATGGGGGGGTCACCTTCTGGGGAAACTCTAAAACAGCTAATAGCACTTTTAAACTACAAAAAAGGGCCATTAGAATCTTGTTTGGGTGCAAGCCTAGAGACTCTTGTAAACCACTGTTTAAGAAATCTGGTATTCCTCCATTACCATGTGTATACATTATGGAAACCCTTTTCTTCTTTAAATTAAATGTAATAGGCAAGGACTGGAGACTGCAAAAAAACTGCGATATATATGATCACTTTACCAGACAAAACAGAAACTTACATATGACTCAAATCAGCACAGCACTGTGCCAAAAAGGTACTTTTCACATGGGAGTTAAGCTTTATAACAAACTTCCTGAAAACATAAAAGCTATCACTGAGGTCAATACATTTGGAAAATCTCTAAAGTCATATTTACAGCATCACTGCTTTTACCTCATTGAAGAATATTTAAATTTATGAAATGTGTTATATAAATACTTACGTGTAAAGTGTATTATTGTAACCTTAAATATGTATGCCTTGAAATGACTTTCAGCCTGTATATTTATAACTTGACTTGTCCAATGTCTTATGCATAAGCCACTATGTAGACAACAGGACCAATAAAAAATACAATACAATACAATACTGTTCAGTGCCCAAAGCGCAGAATGTCATGATGGCCATATCTTGACTGATTTATAAGGGATTCTAATGCAGCTGTACCAAAAAGAAAAGTAACTATTCCTGTGAATGGCACCCGATGTATGGTTGACGACTTATGGAAGTTTTGATCTGGCCGTGAGTTGTACACGGATAGCCAAATGGTAAGGTCACTGCTCGTGGTAAGCGGGAAATCAGAGTTCAAGTCTCGGTCCAGCACAGATTTTCACTGTCGTCATTCCATTCTACAGCTGATGGTAGTCATTATTCGCAATTGCAAAATCGTCTAATATGACAGTATTAGTTTGGAGATAAAGTGTCCTTGTAACTGGTTTGTAACTGGCGCATGCACGGTATCAGTATGTTGCAGAACGCTGTGTGCAAAAATATGTTTTTTCAGGGAATTGTATCTTGTGTTTTATTGATCACAGAGATAAAGAGGTCAAATGATTTGGATAGCCATTGGCCTAGTGACCATTTTTACACCTATCCGAGTAGCTAACCTGCAGTACAGGGTCAAAATTTGGACACTACACACTTCCTCCTACCCAGGCAAATTGAACAAATCCATCAGTTCTTTTGCACCATTTGTTCTTGAGCAGTTCATTATAAAACCATATTATAAAACCCTATTATTAAAAGTACCAGCTGTGAGGCTGGCCACTTCTGTAATTTCTGTTCATGACAGATTGTCAAAAATTTTTCCATATGTTCTTAAATTGATGTTCTTGGATAACTTCATTTAGTATTATTATCTGTTACTGAGATCCAAAGCTTTGAAGTTACATATCTGATCTGAGGCCTAAATGTAGTTTTAACTAAAATAGTGAATGCATGGCAAGGATACTAGGATCATCACAAGGGTCCTGAGGTTGGCCAACTAAGTTTTTCATCAGCATTTATTTACCAGTAGAACTTGGCGATGCACTTTCTCTGTATAATGGGCAATTAACTCCTATACAAATATGCCCAAAGGAGTACTGCAGCGGTAAAAAAAATGGCCTAAAAAGGGTCATAATGTGCCTAAAAAGAACTTAAGATGATTGCCAAAATCTGTGCAAAACTGGAAAGTCTGCCAATTTAATAAAATATTTCTAATAACATTTTTACTTTCTTAAGATACAAATCATAAGGCTGGCATTTTCGATGAATTGCGATTGATTAGCAAAGTATCCAGAAGAAATGTAAACACAAATGATTTTGTGTTAACCTTGTCTAATGCATACTTATTTTCTGTTCTTATTTGTCAAAGTATATAAATGTATTAAAGTATGTAAATAAACTGTCAAAACTTTACTGAACTATAGCACTCGTTTTATATAAGCAGCACACTCCATTGTAGTAGGGCACATAAAAGGCAAATACGCTCCTCTTTAAAAGACTGTCAGAAAAGTGGGGAACCTGCTGTCTCAGTCCACCTTCTTCACCAAAAATTTTGGCATGCAAACATATTCGTGCTTTTTTTGTGCTGATAGAGATTAGCTGAGAGAGAGTGATTGTGGAAGAGAGAAGAAATAGTGCCAGTGTGTGTGTGTGTGGGGGGGGGGGGGGGGAGAGAGAGAGAGAGAGAGAGAGAGAGAGAGAGAGAGAGAGAGATATGGTGAGAGGGATAAAGTGGCTGTGAAAGAGAGTGGGAATGAAAAAGAGAGGCGAATTCGAATTGAGACTATACATAGGCTTGGGGTGTCCTCCCAGATCAGCGAACTTTAACGCACAGGTGAACGCATTTTGAACTGAAATTTTAAACATGTGTGTACATTGGAAAAAATAAGTTGGTTCCTCAGAATTTTTGTACTGCTGAGGTATGGTGCAGACAGTGGCATTGGGGAAGAAAGGCAGAAGAAGACAGTGTAAATGAAAGAGGACACAGTGATTGTGGGATATCTTGTAAATCAGGTGGAGAAAGAAAGAGACATTGTGAGAGAGAGAGACATGTAGGCAGTGGCAGTAGGTACGAATGCATAACCATGAAGAGAGACTGGCTAAAAGGAAGGAAGAGTGCGAATATGTTCACATGCCAAAAGTTTTTGGCGGGGAAGGCAGAATGAGGTTTGAGGCAGCTGGTTCACAACTTTTCTGTCAGTCATTTAGAGGAATGTATTTGCCTTTTTGTGCTCCAGAGAATTTTGCCACTGGTTGAAAATTGTTTGAGCTGTCGCATTGTTGTTCCAGGCAGCGGACTTGCAAAGGTGTACGCAGTAAACTTCCACATTGTCCTGCTTCGAAGCAATTTGGTAGATAGCATCATAGTGGGTGTTCTATGTGTATATGCTTTAAAAGACACTGGGGGCAAACAACAACATTTGGAGGGCTTGTGGTTGAAATAGCATCATAGTGGGTGTTCTATGTGTATATGCTTTAAAAGACACTGGGGGCGAACAACAACATTTGGAGGGCTTGTGGTTGAAATAGCATCATAGTGGGTGTTCTATGTGTATATGCTTTAAAAGACACTGGGGGCAAACAACAACATTTGGAGGGCTTGTGGTTGAAATACTCTTGTTTGGTCACGGTGCTGTCTTTCTGTTCTAATGGTCAACAGAAGTGGACTTAGGTAGGAGAGTTTAAAACTTTGTAGGTGGTTGAGAAAGTGTACTGGGAGGTGTAGGTGATTGAGAAAGTGTACTGGGAGATATATGACTTGAGTAAAGCATGTGGAAAAGAACTTCAGTGCAGTATATGCCACAAATGCACCTGAAATTACAGGTGTGGCTCAATATTGGTAATTCCATAACCCAGGCTGTGTAAGGTTGAGTTTCTTTCCCTGTGTTGGAGGAGTTCTAGTCCAGCAGCTGCCACATACATGTTCTGATACAAAATGATCAGTTAGCAGTGTACATATTCTGCCTGATGAGAGGATGACAGATACTGGTTGAAGGCTCTGAGAATGAAGTGTCATCCACCTTTGGGAGATGCTCATTGTCTTTTTGCTTTATCAAACAGCAGAAACACCGGGGTGGCAGGACTTGATGCAATTGATGAGTTTTATGCAATGGTTCTTGAAAGTGCTGTGTTGTTGCTGTCTGCTGCTGAAGTTGTTACATTAACTGTTGAGTGGTTTCCATGCTTCCCAACACTTCATAGTTCAAAAATACCATCATGGTTGTGCTATCTCACAATCATGTCATCACCATATTTGCAGACAGCAATTGACGTTTATGTCTACATAAAACTTGATACAGTTACATGAAATAAATGTGGCATCATAAACATGGAATCAGATAACTTCATCATTTGCTGAGCCAGGCAGGTCACAAGATGAAAACCTGTCCTATTCCCGGCCAAAGCAATAGTGCAGCAGCAGCAGCAGCAGCAGCAGATAACAGGCAAAGTCCAAATGGGAAACCAAACACAATGCAAAGAATCACCCAGTTCACCATGTAAGTCACATAGAGATCACTGTAGGATGGTAGCAAAGGCCAACAATGAACCAGCTTATATAATCAGCTTTATTTGCGCAATAGAATTCTTTGATCTATTTCATTTGTGCTTCTCCTCTGCATGTGGTTTAATACAATATCTTTTCTGTCCCATGATATCATGCTGTTGCAGTATTTATAGAATATTATAGCTTCATCAGGCCATAAAGACCTTGTGCTTTGAACTCCCATGCTCCCTCGTTGGCAGCAGTTGTGCGCTTCGGCATGTTTACAATTACAAAAACTGTATCTGGGAATTAGATCAAAATAAACAGTGACAAAGCACAAGAATACATTGTCAGTACTGCACTATTTGGACAAGTATGTGAAACATAACAACCGCCCTACATAGCAAAAGATGAAGTGGGATGAATTTTGACTTTATAAATACAATTGTAAATAATTCGCTTTCAGCACAGAAACTGTTCAAACTACTTTTGATACCAGTGTCAACGCAATCCAGTCGCTGTTAAATGACATTTCAGTTGGTTAATATATATGTTATAAGCTCAGTTTACATTAGCTTTCATACTCCAGGTAATCTCAAAGAGGTATACTCTGTCCCTTTGGTCTTGCATGAGACACTAAGTGACTTATAGGACATCAGTTGTGCTCCTGGTCAGGGTTTTGCTGTAAAAGGCCAGACAAGAGAAATGTTTCATGCTTTGCATGCGTACATTGTCGACAATTCTTCTTGGTGAATTAAAACCATGTGTCAGACCAGCACTCAGAATTTCAAATCAGCACACACACTGCTGCAGAGGGAATATGCATTCTGGAAACAATCCCACAGGCTGTCACTAAGCCATGTCTCTGTGGTATCCTTTCTTCCAGGAGTGCAAGTTATGCAGGAGAACTTGTAAAGTTTTGAAGGTACAAAACGAGGTACTGGTGGAAGTAAAGCTGTGGGGATGGGTCATGGGTTGTGTTTGGGTAGCTCAGTCAGTAGAGCACTTGCCCACAGAAAGCAGAGGTGCCAGGTTTGAATCCTGGTCTGGCATACAGTTTTAATCATTCCACTGCAGAGTGAAAATTCATTCTGGAGAAAATGATTGTTTGGCTTCAGTGCTGGTACATTGAAGTTATGTTGTAACATTGAAAAGGTAGAACTTACAGAACTGAATTGACCACAGTTCCCCAGACACGAAATCAACGAGCTAGAAAAAACATACAGATATACATTTACTAGGATGTCACCTTATCACTGCCATTTCAACCCAAACGGTGGAACCTTGAAGTTACTCCTATCATTACCATTTACCCACGTATTATGTCAATTTTTCGAGTCCCAGTCCCAACTGCATTAAATGGATGTTAAAACGACTCATTTATGAATTTTCCCTTCCTCCTTAGTGCTTTCAGAGTTGATGGTATTGTAAGCTGGAGTGAATCGGGTTTTTAATATCATTCATTTACTGTAGTGATATTGCAATACAAATTTGAAGTGTTAACTGTACAACCTTGATGATGGTACATTCATGTGTTAATTTTTTATTCATAATTGCGCTTATTATTTTAATTGTTGACTGGTTTCACCTCACAAGGTGACGTGAATTTTTATTTATTTAGTATGTACAAACCAAATTGGAATCCGATCACTATTTTGAAGCTTAAAAAAATATATTGGTATATTCACAACAACGTATTACATTTTCTATCCGAAACAAGTTTTTGTAAGTTAATTAAATTCAAAATTACTGCTTCAAAAACACTTGCATTTAGGAAAATTTACAAGCAAATATCAGTTTCAGTAAGTCTATGACATTATCAGCATGAAACATATTTACTAAATAATAAAATCATATATTCCATCAAGTATATATTTGCCTTGCCTTCATTTTAATTTGACTCTTGATGTTCTGTATCACTGTTAGGTGTTCTGGAGGTAGAATCAGAATCACATGATAGGGACTCCTTGCTTTCAGCACTGTAAGTATCATTTTCATTGCAGTCTCTTATAACAGTACCTATTTGTGGAGTTAACATGAAGTGCTTTGCTTGCCGTGACTTTCCTTTTGTTAGATTAAAGTGAACCTATTTCAGTGGCATTTTGAAGGCTGTTGTCCAAGAAACGTCTTGTTACTCAGTATCATATGTATCTGTGTCTTCTGGAATCTGTCATCGGGGCAATAAGGAAAAATTCCTGCTTCTCCAAATCCACGGTCTGTCATGTGTGGAATGAAAATTATTTGCATCCTTACTTCCTTCAGGAAGCTCAAGCCCTTAACCCAGAAAAGTTTCCGTGCCGCATTGACATCTGCCTGTGGTTTTTGTGGAAGTGTGCCATTCCACCTGAATTCACACACTTTGTACTTTTTACAGGTGAGGCATCCATCCTTCACAAGGGAAGGTATCTTCAACAACCACAATCAACATTTGTGCACAAGGAAAAATCCGCTAGCTGCCTTTGTTTGTGGTCACCAAGAGCACTTCACCATCATCATTTGGGCTGGTTTGATAGGCAGTAACATGATTGGTCCATGGATGCTCCCCCAACGACTGAATGCAGATACTTAAAATTTGTCAGGGAAACACTGCCTGAGTTGTTGGAACATGCTCCACTCACCTGTGGCAGCATATATGGTATTGGCATGATGGTGCATCTGCTGACTTCTCTCATGGGGTGCGAAATCATTTGGATGGTATTGGATAGGGTGCAGTGGACCGTTGGCATGGCTTGCATGTTCCGTCGATGCTTGATGCCCCTTGATTTTTTTGTTTTGTTTTGGTACACCTGAAATCTGTTGTTTATGAAATACCTGTCAAGACAGATGAAGAGTTAATAGTGTGAATTATGCCAGCTTCTGATGTAATCCCCACTTTGCCAGGTGTGTTTGAAAGGGTGTGATAATCACTTGGATGTTGTTTTCTGGAATGCATTCAAGCAGAATGATGTAATTTCGAGCAGTTTTTATTACTGTTTTCAAATAAAGGTCACAAAACATGAGCCCCATCTTCTTTTGCCTCAGTGTCTCTGAGAAAATTAAAACGTTGACCTGCTACCATGTCAACTCGGATGACGCATTATATGCTACCTTCCTGGGAGTGCGTAACACTGTTAAATGACGCCTGGTGCTGAATGTTAAGAGTTGTGGGTATGGGTTGTTATGCGAAAGTTGCTTGTTATGACCCACTCTACCAGCCCTCTCATTTTTTACATTCATTTTAGAAATATACAGTAGTTTCACAAATATGGGTAAAGAAAATGCTGCCTGTCAATCCAGTAGTGAAACAGTATAGTCAGCCAAGTTTGTTTCTATTTTGGTTTTTGCCTGCAGTGTAAGTACATTTGCAATGCTTTGTCTGGTTTCAGGGAATATGCCGAATATATTGAACACTGGTTGAAAGGAGTTGGTCTTACTGTTGATTTATTATTCCCAAATGAGGAAGTGCCCCTAAGTAGGGTACTAGCAAATATAGCAAGCCGTGGAACATTGTATGCAATAGTGGTTATGCCACAGAATGAAGAGCATCGCAGTCTCACGTTAAACATTCTTCATGGCTTGCCACAAGGTATTTCTTTGTTTCATGTTTCAATGTAGATTGAATTCATATTTAAATTTCCTTGGTGTGACTTTTATGTTCATCAGTATATTTCAAATATTTATAGAGTATGTCTATAGACTGAAGCAGTGAGTGAAAATTTTTACCAAGGCTGGGAATCAAACTGGGGTTTTGTGCTTATTAGGCAGGTGTGTTAGCCATGAAGGTTCAATGCTGAGGTGTTATTCCACAACATGGAGCGCCTCAGCAATTCTGCGTGTGTAAGGGGGAATTTAAAGTAGACTGTGGTGGCAGTGAGAATTTGGATCAAGGAGGGAGGTGTGCCAGGGTAATCCGTGCAGTTGTGTGGACCACTGTGCCAAGGTGGCTTAGTGGCTAATGCACCTGCCTGGTAAGCAGGAGATCCAGGTTCGGTTCCCGGACTTGGTACAAATTTTCGCTCACCGCTTCAGTCTATATTCATAAAATTATATCTGTATGAGTCCAGCTAAGTCTCTGAAAGTGTGTAATTTCATTCTGTAACTATAGAGTAACTGTAGTGTAGGGACTGTTTTAATTTTTACAATTACTATTTACTGGTGTGTAATGATATTTATCAAATTCATCATTTAAAAAATACATTATGTAACACAGATATTCAATTAATAGTCATTCTTATCTTAGCATATATATGGCAGTAACAGTCTTAAAAGTAACTGCAGTGTTTAATTAGCTTTCATTCGCAGAGTTGTAACGACAGTAAATTTTGGCGATCAACAATATATGCAAATCATAGCCTTTATTGAGGTAACTGGGTCTAAGAGTTCACAAATGATTTACATAGATCATTCAATGCTAACATTTGAGTTAATAGTCATTAATGAAGCAAAGCCTATAAACAAGTTCATGGCAGTATCAAAATTCACTGACAATGAAGTGAATGCTTGTATGAAGTAAGTACAAGATGAAGAATGTGTTTAAAAGGATAATAGTTCTACATGATATGTTGAGTTGCAGACAGGCATAACAAAAAGACTGCTAATCAAGTAAGCAAGCTTTCGGCCAAAAAGCCGCCTTCTTCTTCTTCTCCTCCTCCTCCTCCTCCTCCTCCTCTCTCTCTCTCTCTCTCTCTCTCTCTCTCTCTCTCTCTCTCTCACACACACACACACACACACACACACACACATGATGATGTCACTATTCCATCCTGGATTTTCCATTGTTCTAGTTCTTCACAAAAATTTTTCTGGGACCTCAGAAGGTAAGATTTCGTGCCCTGAAGCAGTTATTTGTGCTGTATGTGCAGGAGAAACTCAATGCAGGCTTCCCCATTAACCAAGAAGTAATCAAAATAAAGGTGGCATTTCATTTAAAATAAATATGGTCTTATGTGTGTGAGGGTGATGAAAATGGCTAAACTTGAAATGAAAGATAATGGCAATAATTATGATGTGATCGCGCAGACTGGTAGCATTAGATGGTAGGGGTGGGGGGGGGGGGGAGGGGGGTCATGTTTTGAAAGTAAATATCCTTGTAACTTATTAGTTTTTATTTGCTTTTTTAATGCTGCAATTTAAGCAACCAGTAATTTTCAGAAATGTAAAACTGATAATATTGGCTTTTTTGTTAGATTTGAAGATATTTTTTGTCAATAACACAACTTGTAATTTTGATAAGGCAGTATTTGGTAAAAATAAGAAAAAAATATAAAAGTATCTTCAAAACCCTGAGTTCATCTATATTAAGGGGCCCCTTATCGTAGGGTAAATATGATCGATTTTGTTACATGAAAAGACTGTACAGAAATTGATCTAAAACATACTGCACCTACAATATCAGGGATGTCCACAAAAGGGCATTCTTTTAGTGATGAAATATTATCACTTCAGTCTATGCCATCTGAATGATGTTTTCTGCAGAGTTGAAAATCCTAACCAGAATAAACATATCACCAAAAAATATATTTACATTGTGCACAAGTATTATGACGCAGAGCGTCGTTATATCGAAAGAAAAGTACAGATTTCTAAATTCTTACCCAAAGCAGAGATATTGCCATATTCACTGTGTAGTAACACACACTATATGATCAAAAGTATCTGGACACCTGGTTGAAAATGACTTAAAAGTTCGTGGCGCCCTCCATCGGTAATGCTGGAATTCAGTATGGTGTTGGCCCACCCTTAGCCTTGATGACAGCTTCCACTCTCGCAGGCATACATTGAATCAGGTGCTGGAAGGTTTCTTGGGTAATGGCAGCCCATTCTTCGCAAAGTGCTGCACTGTGGAGAGGTATCGATGTCGGTCGGTGAGGCCTGGCACAAAGTTGGCGTTCCAAAACATCCCAAAGGTGTTCTATATATAGGATTCCGGTCAGGACTCTGTGCAGGTCAGCCCATTACAGCGATGTTATTGTCGTGTAACCACTCCGCCACAGGCCATGCATTATGAACAGGTGCTCAGTTGTGTTGAAAGATGCAATCGCCATCCCCGAATTGCTCTTCAACAGTGGGAAGCAAGAAGGTGCTCAAAACATCAATGTAGGCCTGTGGTGTGATAGTGCCATGCAAAACAACAAGGTGTGCAAATCCCCTCCATGAAAAACACCACCACCACCACCACCTCTGAATTTTACTGTTGGCACTACACACTCTGGCAGATGACGTTCACCAGGCATTCGCCATACCCACACCGTGTCGTCTGATCACCACATTGTGTACTGTGATTCGTCACTATACATAATGTTTTTCCACTGTTCAGTTGCCCAGTGTTTACACTCCTTACACCAAGTGGGGCGTCGTTTGACATTTACCAACGTGATGTGTGGTTTATGAGCAGCCTCTCGATCATGAAATCCAAGTTTATTCACCTCCTGTCTAACTGTCATACTACTTGCAGTGGATCCTGATGCAGTTTGTAATTCCTGTGTTATGGCCTGGGGATAGATATTGGCTTATTACATATTACACCCCTCTTCAATATAATAAAATGTAAAATATTTGAAACTAACAGTAATAACATTTGTTTCACATATGATTCTGTCTCGCATACAGACGTACGACACAAGTGACACCCAATCACCTGACCACGTTTGAAGTCAGTGAGTTCCATGGAGCAGCCAATTCTGCTCTCATGATGTCTAATGACTACTGAGGTTGATGATACGGAGTGCCTGGCAGTAGGTGGCAGCTCAATGCACCTAATATGAAAAAGTATGTTTTTGGGGGTGTCCGGATACTTTTAATCACATAGTGTAGTACCAGATCATTTCCATATGGCAGAGTGAGGTCACAATTAACACACTACTTTACTGTAGTGACATAGCATTAGAAAACAATACATAATTGTGTCTCAATTATATGAGGAGGTTACATCCACTGTGCAGGTATTACATTACATAGGCGTCACATGAAAAGTGTGAACAACACAGTTTATAGAATGAGTTACACATGATATGTAGCACCAATGAACAACATGGAAAATGCCCATATCACTGCAGGCAGGTCAGTAAACGATGTTATGCATCAAGGCTTACAAGAAGGCAACTTGTGCCTGATGGTACTACTGGTAGGATATTCATTGAAGCAGAAAAGCTACTGAACAATTTACAAATTGTAGCAAAAGAAACAAAAATTATTGCAATAACAAGAGACAATATGAAATCTTCGTACAATTAAAAAAATCTATTTTGTAGTTGCCACACAGTGGCAAAAAAAAAAAAAAAAAAAAAAATTCCAGTACAGAATCATATGAAAATGTAAAGTTAACGTGATCCCCAAGTAACTTGTTCAATAGTAAAAAGATACCACATGAGTTCAGAAGTGTGTTGTGGTTTTTCTATTGGCATTCTTAGCGACACTGTCCTGTGAGGAACATTTTGTAAATAACTCGTAAACTGGCTGGCAATTAATAACGAAAAGACATGTGAATTAGAACCTAGCGAACAACTGCAGTAAGGACCAGTCTTACAAGTAGAATGTCCTTATATCTACATGTGACAGAAAATACTGTACATTAATACATATGTTTATAGGATGTAGCCCAGCATTTATGTAAATGGTAGTTGAAAAAATTGTATAAGTGTAATGAGGTAGAGACTAAAAGCAGTATATAGAAATCATAAATGTCATATTAGCCAACAATTCACAACCAGTTGAACTGCTACATTGTTACTATTAAGTTTATTATTATCAAAGACATTAAGCTACTTTTCATAAGGAATGCATGTATGACAATGAATAACAACATAATACTTCTGGTATTTAATTTATGGCATTTTAATTGGAGGGTACATGGCATTGCTTTCTGGTATGATTACCTTTATACAATCTAGACTTTTTACATACATATAGATGCGACATAAAAATTTGGATAAATTACGTCTACCAGCAGTTTGCGTTTAATATGACATTGATAATTTCTGCTGTGCTGTTGTTAATCTGAACCTTCTTACACTTATACAGTGGTTATGTCTACCATTTACGTATACATTATTTGGACTAATGTATAGTGCTTTCTGTCATACGAATATAACAGGATCTTACTTCCTACTTATGACTGTTTTCTTACTGTTTACAGGTAGTTGTACACAAAGTTCTGAGTCATGTCTCGTCCCTATATTAGTTGCCAATCAGTTTTGTATCTTACAATCAAATTGCATACAAGTGACAAGAAGCTTGCCATTATGTATAAGTGCATGGTTTCAACGATGTGGGGTTCTTCCCATATATATATATATATATATATATATATATATATATATATATATATATATGGTCTTTAAATATGTCTGCTTGTGTCTGTATATGTGTGGATGGATATGTGTGTGTGTGTGCGAGTGTATACCCGTCCTTTTTTCCCCCTAAGGTAAGTCTTTCCGCTCCCGGGATTGGAATGACTCCTTACCCTCTCCCTTAAAACCCACATCCTTTCGTCTTTCCCTCTCCTTCCCTCTTTCCTGATGAGGCAACAGTTTGTTGCGAAAGCTTGAATTTTGTGTGTATGTTTGTGTTTGTTTGTGTGTCTGTCGACCTGCCAGCACTTTCATTTGGTAAGTCACATTATCTTTGTTTTTAGATATATTTTTTCCTACGTGGAATGTTTCCCTCTATATATATATATATATATATATATATATATATATATATATATATATATATATATATACTCCTGGAAATTGAAATAAGAACACCGTGAATTCATTGTCCCAGGAAGGGGAAACTTTATTGACACATTCCTGGGGTCAGATACATCACATGATCACACTGACAGAACCACAGGCACATAGACACAGGCAACAGAGCATGCACAATGTCGGCACTAGTACAGTGTATATCCACCTTTCGCAGCAATGCAGGCTGCTATTCTCCCATGGAGACGATCGTAGAGATGCTGGATGTAGTCCTGTGGAACGGCTTGCCATGCCATTTCCACCTGGCGCCTCAGTTGGACCAGCGTTCGTGTTGGACGTGCAGACCGCGTGAGACGACGCTTCATCCAGTCCCAAACATGCTCAATGGGGGACAGATCCGGAGATCTTGCTGGCCAGGGTAGTTGACTTACACCTTCTAGAGCACGTTGGGTGGCACGGGATACATGCGGACGTGCATTGTCCTGTTGGAACACCAAGTTCCCTTGCCGGTCTAGGAATGGTAGAACGATGGGTTCGATGACGGTTTGGATGTACCGTGCACTATTCAGTGTCCCCTCGACGATCACCAGTGGTGTACGGCCAGTGTAGGAGATCGCTCCCCACACCATGATGCCGGGTGTTGGCCCTGTGTGCCTCGGTCGTATGCAGTCCTGATTGTGGCGCTCACCTGCACGGCGCCAAACACGCATACGACCATCATTGGCACCAAGGCAGAAGCGACTCTCATCGCTGAAGACGACACGTCTCCATTCGTCCCTCCATTCACGCCTGTCGCGACACCACTGGAGGCGGGCTGCACGATGTTGGGGCGTGAGCGGAAGACGGCCTAACGGTGTGCGGGACCGTAGCCCAGCTTCATGGAGACGGTTGCGAATGGTCCTCGCCGATACCCCAGGAGCAACAGTGTCCCTAATTTGCTGGGAAGTGGCGGTGCGGTCCCCTACGGCACTGCGTAGGATCCTACGGTCTTGGCGTGCATCCGTGCGTCGCTGCGGTCCGGTCCCAGGTCGACGGGCACGTGCACCTTCCGCCGACCACTGGCGACAACATCGATGTACTGTGGAGACCTCACGCCCCACGTGTTGAGCAATTCGGCGGTACGTCCACCCGGCCTCCCGCATGCCCACTATACGCCCTCGCTCAAAGTCCGTCAACTGCACATACGGTTCACGTCCACGCTGTCGCGGCATGCTACCAGTGTTAAAGACTGCGATGGAGCTCCATATGCCACGGCAAACTGGCTGACACTGACGGCGGCGGTGCACAAATGCTGCGCAGCTAGCGCCATTCGACGGCCAACACCGCGGTTCCTGGTGTGTCCGCTGTGCCGTGCGTGTGATCATTGCTTGTACAGCCCTCTCGCAGTGTCCGGAGCAAGTATGGTGGGTCTGACACACCGGTGTCAATGTGTTCTTTTTTCCATTTCCAGGAGTGTGTGTGTGTGTGTGTGTGTGTGTGTGTGTGTGTGTGTGTGTGTGTGTGTGTGTGTGTGTGTGTGTATATATATATATATATATGTGTATGTTGTTGACATATAATAGTCAGTTGAGTGCTTTGTTGGCGTGTTGTTTGCTTAAGTGATATACTATTTATAAAATGTGAACAAATTGCATAAGGTTTACAAGAGCAATTATCTAAAAAATGTTAATTTTCGGACACTGTCACTGACAACGCTGATAAAAAAACCACGCACACAACACACTTCCAAACTGCTTGTGGTGTTGTATTACTATGAGACAAGTTACTTGAGGCTAATATTAATTTTACACTTTCATATGATGGTGTGTTTTACTTGAATATTTCTGCTTTCTTGTACTCTGTTATTTTGTGTCATAGATGAAACAAATGTTATTACTGCTAGTTTCAAACATATTTATATACCACTATGTGGAAATTAGGGAATTGATTTTTAGTTGTATGAAGGTTTCATATTGTCCCTTGTTATTGAAATAATTTTTATTTCCTGTTGTTATAATTTGTAATTTGTTAAATAGATTTTCTGCTTCAGTGAATACCAGTAATGCCTTCTGGCAGAACATTGTTCTCTTGTAAGTCCTGAACACCGTTTAGTGCCCTGCCTGCTATAATATGGGCATTTTCCTTCTTGTTCACTGATGCTATGTGTTATAAGGTAATTCATTCTATAAGCTGTTGTTGTTCATGATTCATATGTGGAGTCTATGTAATAGAGAATGTATACACTCAGGGACAACCTGGAAATCTGGGAGAAACCCGTTTTTTTTTTTTCCGGGAAAAACCTGGGACTTTTTTTAGAATTCTGGAAATTTTTCATTGCTTCAGTCTTCAGTTAAATTTTTGTAACTTTGACTGGCAAGAACTGATAGTCAACCAAAAACTTTTACTGTATCTCAGTACTGCTGAATAATACTGCAGCAATAAAACATAAACTACAGAATAAAACCAAAATAAGATTTGTTGCAAAGGAAATGCACCATTTACAGCAACACAACACAGTGCACAAAGTGCATGCCAAAAGCAAGATGTGTCAAAGGGTTTAGGAGGAAGGCTATGGAATACTTCATAACAGCAAACTGCTTCCAATGAGCGTGACATCACAACTGTTTACATTAAGTCCGTTTTGAGTAGTTGCCAGCAGGTTCATGCGCGTGTGCAGTTGGGTTATGTATAAGCAGTGCTTTCTCTTGCTTCTGGCTACTTGAAGTGTGGGTGCAACAATAGCAAGAAGCAGTCTAGGAGAGCCTGGGCTCTTCCATTGGGACGATTGTTGCTTTGTCTCTGGGTCATAACTGTAAATCCAGCTCTCGTCACCAGTGATAAGCTGTGGCAAGAAGGTTGGATCATCAATGCGGTCTGACGAAGGTCCGTGCTCACTTCAACATGCTGTGCCTTCTGATTGGCACTCAAGATAGTTGGCACAAATTTTGGAGTGACACGATGCATGCTCAGTTCATCAGT
Organism: Schistocerca nitens; assembly: GCF_023898315.1. Classification (NCBI taxonomy): domain Eukaryota; kingdom Metazoa; phylum Arthropoda; class Insecta; order Orthoptera; family Acrididae; genus Schistocerca; species Schistocerca nitens. The sequence continues at coordinate 82,105,386 of NC_064617.1, read as the reverse complement.
CAACATTCGTTGACATGTCCCATAACCAATTCCCACTTCATCCGCAAGGTCTTGAATGGTTCAGCGTCAATCCGCACGAACCAATTGTTGAAGTTTGGCAACAATGTCTGGTGTTGTGTGGCTGACGGGCCTTCCAGTGTGAGCATCATCTTCAATGTCTGTACGGCCGACCCTGAACTGAGCATGCCACTCACACACACGGCTCATGCTCTGCCCCCTAAACACTTGTTGAATCATTGCAAGGGTCTCCGTAACACTTTTCCCTAGATTTGTACAAAATTTGATACACATGCGCTGTTCTGTTCGCGGATCCATCGTAAAATCGCCACACACCAAACACAGTGTGTTACGGAAATCACTGTGGACACGCAACACATCCTCCCAGTTGAATGCCATTCCGCACACTGACTCATCAGATATGCAGCTCTCACCACATAGTGGTTCAAAGATCTACTACTACTACTACTACTACTACTACTACTTTCTGGATGGCAGCACCAGCCCCAAAAATTTTGGATTCCAACTCGTATAGTGGGTCTGTACAAGGGCGGTGTACTCGACAGAAGTATTACGGAAATGGAAGAGTATGCAGATGAAGAAGAAATGGGAGATATGATACTGTGTGAAGAGTTTGACAGAGCACTGAAAAACCTAATTGAAATAAGGCAGTGGACTTCTCTAAAATGAGCAGTCACAGAATCTAGAAAGAAAAACTTAGGTGCAAAGAAGCACTGGGTAACAGAAGAAATACATCAGTAGATTGATGAAAGAAGGAAGTAGAAAAATGTTCAGGGAAAGTCAGAAATGCAAAAATGAAAGTCACTTGGAATGAAGTAAATAAGAATTACAGGCAAGCTAAAGCAAAATGGCTGCACAAAAAAGCGAAGAAATTGAAAAAGAAATGGTTGTTGGAAGGACTGATTCAGCATATAGAACAGTCAAAACAGCTTTTGGTGAAATTAAAAGCAAGGGTGATAACATTAAGAGTGTAAAGGGAATTCCACTGTTAAATGCAGAGAAGAAAGCAAATATATGGAAACATTACTTGAAGCCCTCTGTGATGGAGAAGACTTGTCTGATGACGTGATGGAAGAAGAAACAGGAGTCAGTATGGAAAAGAGAGGGAAGACAATGTTAGAATCAGAATTTACAAAAGCTTTGGAAGACTTAAGTTTGAATAAGGCAAGAGCTCCGTTATTGTGAAGCGACAGTTTTCACGAATCGTTTCATCAACTTTAGTGACACGATTGTGTCACAGTGCTCGGGCGTCCACTCTTCTCTTCATCATGAATGTTGGTTCGGCCATTTTTAACCGAATGCACCATTTCCAGACAGAGCATTCACTCATTACGTTGTTTCCGTACACTTCGCACAGTTCATGATAAATTTCTACAGATTTTAGGTTTTTTGCCAACAAAAACCGTATCACAGACCACACCTCACAACTGGTGGGATTTTTGATTACAGCGCACATTTAAAATTCGAATATCGAAAAAACCAGACGTGCAGAGACGTTCCTGCTGTCACCGGTGGATGCCAACTGAACTGCCGAGTACGCACATACCAAAATATACGCGATAAGTGTGCACCTAGCGGCATCAGATGGAAACTTTCCATACTTTCTGAATAGCCTTCGTAAAAGAAAGATTTAGGGGTGGAATTTAAATTCAAAGAGAAATTATATCAATGATAAGATTCGCTGATGACATTGCTATCCTCAGGTAAAGTGGAAACAAATTGTAGGATCTGAAGAATGGAATGCACATTCAAATGAGCACAGAATACGGATTTAGAGTAAATTGAAGAAACACAAAAATGAGAAGTAGGAGAATTGGTGTAGTTTCCCCTTACTTTCAGCTGTTCGCAGTACCAGCATAGCAGGGCCGCATTGGTTAATGTTACAAGACCAGATCAGTCAGTTATCCAGACTGTTGCCCCTGCAACTACTGAAATGGCTGCTGCCTCTCTTCAGGAACCACACGTTTGTCTGGCCTCTCAACAGATAACCCTCCATTGTGGTTGCACCTATGGTACGGCTATCTGCATCGCTGAGGTACGCAAGCCTCCCAACCAGCGGCAAGGTATATAGTTCATGGGGGCGTGTTCCATAATCCAAGCAATAATACGGTCACCAGGGTGTATACGACCCGGGACAACCGGGAGATCCAGGAAAAACCCGGTAATTTTTTCATCCGGGAGAAAACCGGGAAAAACCCAGGAATTTTTTAGAATTCTGGTAATTTTTCATTGTTTTAGTTTTCAGTTAAATGTTGGTAATTTTGACTGGTAAGAACCGATACTCTAGGACATTACTGTATCCCCGTGCTGCAGAATAACACTTCAATAATGAAACATAAACGAGAGAAAAAAAAACGAAAATAACTTAAATTGCAAAGGAAAAGCGCCATATGCAACAACACACAGTGCTCATGCAAGTGTCTGCCAACATCAAAATGTGTTAAAGGCTTTAGGAAGACTATGCAGTGCTTCATAACAACAAATTGCCTCCGATGAGTGTAAAGCCACAACTGTTTACATTAGATTCGTTTTAGCAGTTACGAGTAGGCTCATGCGCATGCACAATTGAGCCGCATTTGAGTAGTAGATTCTCCTGCTTCTGGCTACAGGAATGTGGCTGTTGGCTGTGCAAGCAGTCGCAGCAAGCAGCTAGATGCTACTGGGAAAAGGAGGCGCCAAATTCATCTTCTCGAGGGGGAAAAAAATTTGTTTCACAAAGCGCCTAGCATCCAGCGCACGTTGGTCCATCGATTGTTCATTTGATTTTGAAACGCGTCCCAGAACGTTTTGAACACATTTTAAGTTGATTTCTGAATGAATCATAAGTTGATTTTTCAATGCGTGCATAGTGTATATGATGTCTCAGTCAGGAGAATCCTCACCGCATCTAGAAATAAACTTTCCTCAGACAAAAGGGGATGGGGCTATACGAGCTGTTCAGAGTAAAGCCGAACGGATGAACGCCAATCGCTGTCCGATTATGTGGTTGATTGGGTTGGTGAATGATCAGCATTGTTATAATTACTAGCGAAATCCGTAGATTCAGACTACCAGAGTGGAAACAAACGACTAACAGGAATAACAGGTGTGAAAGATTACGTATTATCTTTTTGGTGTATCCAAGAAAATGAAATTCTGACAGAAAATTTTTGAACAGATCACTACACTAGTAAGGACCAGTTGTACAGTCCCTGGCTAGCAGCCGCTTAGTTCTATTCTGGAAGTAACATGGAAAATGTGTTGTACGAATATGTAACAACGCCTAACCGGAGGATAATCGTGGGATAACTAAACCTGTGATTCTGGCAGGATTAGTGAAGTTAATTGGCGAACAAATTTTGACAATGGCAGGAATAAAAGCACTCCGTCGTCAGGCCACAAGTGGCCCATCGGGACCATCCAACTGCCGTGTCATCCTCAGCTGAGGATGCGGATAGGAGGGGCGTGTGGTCAGCACACCACTCTCCCAGTCGTTACGATGGTTTTCTTTGACCGGAGCCGCTACTATTCGGTCGAGTAGCTCCTCAATTGGCATCACGAGGCTGAGTGCACACCGAAAAATGGCAACAGCGCATGACGGCCCGGATGGTCACCCATCCAAGTGCCGGCCACGCCCGACAGCACTTAACTTCGGTGATCTGACGAGAACCGGTGTATCCACTGCGGCAAGGCCATTGCCTATGGCAGGAATAGCTACAGAATTATTGATGACAAGATTGTTTGTTAGAACGAGGAAGGATTATGGAAGAATAAGACGATTCCAAATGTATATAAAAATTGCGTAATACTCCTTTTCGATCTTGTGCTTGAGAAACTGGTACATATGAATGAAATCTGAAACTATTATCTAACATAAAGCTTTTTGCTAGTAGTAGGCCTTATAGGCATTTGATATTGGTACTTCATGAATTATATTCTGTTGTGTTATAAAAATGACCATTTGTGCCAAAACAGTCTCGTTTATTTGGTGTATGTTACAAAATTGCTGCAATATTAGAAAGGCCTATTTTGTTTTATCTAGCAGACAGTGACAAAATAGATGTAATCAATTCGAGAAACCACACCAGTCTTGAGTATTATTTGTATTAACAGCTTGATCAGTATTAGATAACGGCATTTCGATTTTTATTGTAGCAAAACGTTTGACGAACTTTGATGAGGTAATAGATTCTTTCTCAGAAAGGAAACAACGCCATGTAAAGCTGTAGCAAGATTAGAGAGAAAAAAATGCTAGGAGCTAAGGATTGAAGAAATGTGTACTTTCTTGCTTGTCTCTTGTCTTTATTGGTTTTATATACCCTATATTTAATTTTATGTCACACAAAACAGCAAGTTGTTAGCTAATAGACAATAAAGAGTGCAAATTTTCTGAAGAGTTCTTGTTCTCCCGATTACAAATAATCCCATTCGGTATTAATTGCGTTCAATTTCCACTGTCCCGTATAGGTTTACAAAATGTACACATTTCAATTCCACAGAGCAAAATACAGTTACGTGCTATAGAAGAATGCTGTACGAAGAGGTGTGGCACTGCACTTAGGTACACTTAAGACCAAACAATTTGTCTTACGTATCCTCAAACACATATGTTTTGACTTTTCAGAAAGATGTGCGCTACAAGATGAACATATTTTTGAAAACTTTTTTTTTTTGTTGGTTGACCCGGTTTGCAAATACAGGGCTATTACAAGTGATTGAAGCGATTTCATAAATTCACTGTAGCTCCATTCATTGACATATGGTCACGACACACTACAGATACGTAGAAAAACTCATAAAGTTTTGTTCGGCTGAAGCCGCACTTCAGGTTTCTACCGCCAGAGCGCTCGAGAGCGCAGTGAGACAAAATGGTGACAGAAGCCGAGAAAGCGTATGTCGTGCTTGAAATGCACTCGCATCAGTCAGTCATAACAGTGCAACGACACTTCAGGACGAAGTTCAACAAAGATCCACCAACTGCTAACTCCATTCGGCGATGGTATGCGCAGTTTAAAGCTTCTGGATGTGTCTGTAAGGGGAAATCAACGGGTCGGCCTGCAGTGAGCGAAGAAACGGTTGAACGCGTGTGGGCAAGTTTCACGCGTAGCCCGCGGAAGTCGACGAATAAAGCAAGCAGGGAGCTAAACGTACCACAGCCGACGGCTTGGAAAATCTTACGGAAAAGGCTAAAGCAGAAGCCTTACTGTTTACAATTGCTACAAGCCCTGACACCCGATGACAAAGTCAGACGCTTTGAATTTTCGGCGCGGTTGCAACAGCTCATGGAAGAGGATGCGTTCAGTGCGAAAATTGTTTTCAGTGATGAAGCAACATTTTTTCTTAATGGTGTAGTGAACAGACACAATGTGCGAATCTGGGCGGTAGAGAATCCTCACGCATTCGTGCAGCAAATTCGCAATTCACCAAAAGTTAACGTGTTTTGTGCAATCTCACGGTTTAAAGTTTACGGCCCCTTTTTCTTCTGCGAAAAAAACTTTACAGGACACGTGTATCTGGACATGCTGGAAAATTGGCTCATGCCACAACTGGAGACCGACAGCGCTGACTTCATCTTTCAACAGGATGGTGCTCCACCGCACTTCCATCATGATGTTCGGCATTTCTTAAACAGGAGATTGGAAAACCGATGGTTTGGTTGTGGTGGAGATCATGATCAGCAATTCATGTCATGGCCTCCACGCTCTCCCGAATTAACCCCATGTGATTTATTTCTGTGGGGTTATGTGAAAGATTCAGTGTTTAAACCTCCTCTACCAAGAAACGTGCCAGAACTGCGAGCTCGCATCAACGATGCTTTCGAACTCATTGATGGGGACATGCTGCGCCGAGTGTGGGAGAAACTTGATTATCGGCTTGATGTCTGCCGAATCACTAAAGAGGCACATATCGAACATTTGTGAATGCCTAAAAAAACTTTTTGATTTTTTGTATGTGTGTGCAAAGCATTGTGAAAATATCTCAAATAATAAACTTATTGTAGAGCTGTGAAATCGCTTCAATCATTTGTAATAACCCTGTATTTTAGATCCGGGGCTGATGCGCGGAGCGGTCTGAGCTATAGTGGGTAGTTTCCACGTGACACGTGTGTACATTTAGTGATTTTGCTGCTTCCCCTTCATTTTCTCTCACGTCAAATGAAAACAAAATGGATATCTGTGGCCGGGAACTATCAAGTGAATTAAAATACATTCACATAATTATGGAAGGCTAAAATGTGTTATTAGTATCAGATTTTATTTTATTTCCACATTTTTGAGTAAAGCATTAATCACCTCGCAGAACAATGCAGTTATTTTTGTCTGTTTGCTAAAGAAATTTGACCTACATTAACCTTTTCCGCAGAGGCAGTCGATGTATTTCAAACGAAATGTTTAATTCGACAGTACTGGCTAGTTTCAACTGTTTGCTGCATTTCAAGTGCACATTTTCATTTTCTAGCACGTATGGCATTATGCCTCAATAAAGAACCAAACATGATATAATACAGTACTGGTGCTCCAAGAAAATTTACATCCCGAAAACGACACTGAAAAGCTTAATATCAGGTCGAGGTCTACTTCATTGGCTATCTGGATATAAGAATGTGCACTTTAAGTATGCACTTTAAATGTGCACGTTTTAGTATGGTTTATGAAATTCTGATGCTCTTGCAGTATCCTCTGATGTCTTGTGTCTTTTGTGACATAATGTATGATCTTTTAATGTTTTATGTGTACGTACATACGGGCTTCGTATGTCATGGTAGCTGCACAAGCACGGTGTCACCTGTTATCTGCGCTCTCTGGCAACTGCTGAAGCGAACCTATTTCTAATAGGTCATGGGAAAATATTGCAAATGGTAGTTTGAAATATCCTTTTACGTAAGTTGAACTATGTGCAAGAATGTACCATGAATTTCTTAAATGAAAGACTATTTGACTCTCATTTAAAAATCAACTCATTGATGATGAGCCATTTAAAAGAATTTTGAACCCTGAAGATCGGACATTTATGTCACTATTAAAAATTTTACTGGCACATTTGTGTGATATATCTTAAAGTGTAACATGCGCAAAAAAGATCAACATTATATGTGAAAGCTTAGCTTCTCTTGCAGCTTATTAACCTTAGAGACCAATTTTATATGTGAAAGCTTTGCTTTTCTTGTAACAACACTATGTATATTAATTTAAACTATCAACTTACCCCATTTGTGTGTTCGTGCTACATAACAGTGATGTTGCTGTTAGCTGACTACATCACGTGTCCTATGCTCTGAATATCCCCTCTCATCGGCTGGCGAGATCATGTGACATGAACTATGACTGGCTTGCAAAAGCACATTGCAATCTCGATTTCAATGATTCGCAAAGTAACATGTGGTGTTTGGTGGAATTCCATTGTATACTTTCATAATGCAAAAATACCCAGCGTACATGTTGCTGCACATCAAAGATATTTGCAAAATGTTTCTTTTGCCCCCAAGTTTCATTTTCTAAAGTACCGGAAGTATCCAAGCACTGATATGGTAGGCACCTACTGTTCATACTTTGTGACCATTAAATAAATATTATTTTTTGCCTGTCCTTCAATTTGTGGGCACCATTGAGAGGTGGCTGTAGATACACACTTAAATAGATCAGTGTGACTGTCAACACCTAAGTAGCCAGTATGAGCTAGTGCTGCTATTTTCAGGCCCTGAATTGTTTTTACCGAGTTCTTTTCACCTTTACCTGTTGCATCGAAACTGTGTAAAAGTAAACAGCATTTGATTATTTTTGTAGGACCAGTAACATATCGCTTACAGATTGTACTTTGCAATGTTACATGTTCATATCAGTAAGCTGCAGCTTATACGAAGTAAACCAATCATTAACATGGAGCTTGGTTTAGTACTTCACAAGACATTTAGCAATTGGAGGTACTATCCTCATGCTTTCCTCCTATATATAAACTACCTTATCCAGACAATCACACAAGTATTTACTTATAACACAGGATCCAAATTGTGTTCCCACCACATAACCAGAAGGAAAAAATGAAATTTTTTTTGCTGCATGTAACTGTAGCTTTGTTCCAGGGAGTAAATGTGATTCCCCAAGCAGTTAGAAATGACTGACATGTTTCATATCGCAGGAGTCTTTGCAGAATTGCTATTTGCACAGTCATTACATTACATGTTCAGCTTTTCTGTAGAATGTTATGCACTTTTGTGTCGATTAAATCGTATCACATCTTCGTGAGAAAGCAACGATATTAAAAACAGTACCGTGATTTTTTGCCCTATTTCTCTCTGAAGTCAGATGTACTTCATCCTTTATTTCTCTTTCATTTACTTGTTTTAGGTTCCTATTCGTATAGGAATTCTGAATGTTGTACATGTGATTCTAATATTTTTTGTTCTATTTGATATTATTCTATGGTTAAGCAAATATATTATCAGCTAAAAATGCCACTGTCAGAGCCCAAGAAAGGGGAATATGTTCCACCTTAAAAGACTGTCATAAAATTGGGGAACCAGTTTCTTCAGTCTGGCTTTCTCAACAAAATGTTTGGTATGCAAACATATTCACATTCTTTTAAGAAAGAACAATCTAAATCCTTTTATGCAGACTCTCTCTGTAGCGAAGCCATTATACTCATCATCTTCCTCTCACTGCCACTACCTGTATATGTCTCTCTCCCACTATCTTCTTTATCTCGAATTGTCACTTTCTCCTGTCTGTCTCTCCCATTGTCACTGTCTTCACCTCTTTCTCTCGCTCTTCTTCACCACTGTCTCCTCCTTTGCCACATTCAAAAATGGTTCAAATGGCTCTGAGCACTATGGGACTCAACATCTTAGGTCATAAGTCCCCTAGAACTTAGAACTACTTAAACCTAACTAACCTAAGGACATCACACACACCCATGCCCGAGGCAGGATTCGAACCTGCGACCGTAGCAGTCACGCGGTTCCGGACTGCGCGCCTAGAACCGCGAGACCACCTTTGCCACATTCACTGTCTTTTTTCCTCACAGCCATTATCCCATTCCTTTCTCCTGCATTGCTGCTGTCTCTTACTTTCTCACTTACAGTCTGCTGTCTCTATTCACCCACCATTGCCACAACTCCACACGTCCTTCGGGATTGTTTGCTCATGGTTTGGACCCCTATGCTGGGAAACACTTGGATGTAGGGAATGGGAGAAAGTGGGCAAATTTTTTCTTGTTGCAACATACATCCTTTTGAATCTGCTTACTGTATTCATCTCTTGGTCTCCCTCTACGTTCTGTACCCTTCACACTTCCCTCCACTACTAAATTAGTGATCCCTTGATGCCTCAGAATATGTCCTACCAACCGATCCCTTTTTCTAGTCAAGTTGTGCCACAAATTCCTCGTCTCCCCAATTCCGTTCAGTACCTCCTCATTAATTATGTGATCTACTCATCTAATCTTCAGCATTCTTCTGTAGCACCACATTTAGAACGCTTCTATTCTCTTCGTGTCTAAACTATTTGTCACCCATGTTCCACTTCCATACGTGGCTACACTCCATACAAATAATTTCAGAAAAGACTTCTTAATGCTTAAATCTACACTCAATGTTAACAAATTTCTCTTCTTCAGAAATGCTTTCCTTGACATTGCCAGTCTACATTTTGCATTCTGTCTACTTCGACCATCATCAGTTATTTTGATCCCAAAATAGCAGTGCTTGGCCGGTGTGGCCGAGCGGTTCTAGGCGCTTCAGTCTGGAACTCCGCGACCACTATGGCCGCAGGTTCGAATCCTGCCTCTGGCATGGATGTGTGTGATGTCCCTAGGTTAGTTAGGTTTAAGTAGTTCTGATGTCCTTAGATTAATTAGGTTTAAGTAGTTCTAAGTTCTAGGGGACTGATGACCTCAGATGTTAAGTCCCATAGTGCTCAGAGCCATTTGAACCAAAATAGCAAAACTCATCTACTACTTCAAGTATCTCATTTCCTAATCTAATTCCCGCAGCATCACCCGATTTAATTCGACTACGTTCCATTATCCCCGTTTTGCTTTAGTTGGTGTTCATCTTATATCCTCCTTTCAAGACACTGTCCATTCCATTCAGCTGCTCTTGCAGGTCCTTTGCTGTCTCTGACAGAATTACAATATCATCAGCAAACCTCAAAGTTTTTATTTCTCCTCCATGTATTTTAATTCCTCCTCCAAATTTAGTTTTCCTTTACTACTTGCTCAGTGTACAGATTGAATAACATCGGGGATAGGCTGCAATCATGTCCCACTCCCTTACCAACCTGCTTCCCTTTCTTGCTCCTTGACTTTTATAACTGCCATCTGGTTTCTGTACAAATTGTAAATAGTCTTTCATTCCCTGCATTTTACCCCTGCCACCTTTAGAATTTGAAAGAGAGAATTCCAGTCAACATTGTCAAAAGCTTTCTGTAGGTCTGCAAATGCTATAAATGTTGGTTTTCCTGTCCTTAACCTATCTTCTGTGAGAAGTTGTAGGGTTAATATAGCATCGCGTGTTCCTAGATTTCTCCGGAATGCAAATTGATGTTCTCCGAGAGCAGCTTCTACCAGTTTTTCCATTCATGTGTAAAAAGTTTCCTATTAGTATTTCCCAACCATGACTTATTAAACTGATAGTTCGGTAATTTTCATACCCCGTGGCACCTGCTTTCTTTGGAATTGATATTATAATATTCTTCTTGAAGTATGAGAGTATTTTGCCTGTCTTGTACATCTTGCTTACGAGATGGAAGAGTTTTGTTGTGGCTGGCTCTCCCAAGGCTGTCAGTAGTTGTGACAGAATGTTGTCTATTCCCGGAGCCTTATTTTGACTTAGGTCTTTCAGTGCTCAGTGCTCTTTCAAATTCTTCTCATAGTATCATATCTCCTATCTCATCTTTATCTACGTCTTCTTCCATTTCTATAATATTGCCCTGAAGTACATCTCCCTCATACAGACGCCTATGTAATTCTTCCACCTTTCTGGTTTCCCTTATTCGCTTAGGACTGGTTTTTGCATCTGAGCTCTTGATATTCATACAGGTGGTTCTCTCTTCTCCAAAGGTGTCTTTAATTTTCCTGTAGGCGGCTTCTGTCTTACCGTTAGTGATACCTGCTTCTACATCCTTACATTTGTCCTCTAGCCATTCATTCTTAGCCATTTTGAAGTTCCTATCAATCTCATTTTTGAGACGTTTGTATTTTCTTGTGCCTGCTTCATTTCTGCATTTTTATATTTCCTCCTTTCATCAATTAAATGCAATATATCTTGTGTTACCCAAGGATTTCTACTAGCCCTTGTCTTTTTACGTACTTGATCCTCTGCTGCCTTCGGTGCTTCATCTCTCAAAACTACCCGTTCTTCTTCTACTGTTTTCCTTTCCCCTTTTCTTGTCAATCGTTGCCTAATGCTCGTCCTGGAACTCTCTACAGCCTCTGGTTCTTTCAGTTTATCCAGGTCCCATCTCCTTAAATTCCTACCTTTTTGTAGTTTCTTCAGTTTTAATTGGCGGTTCATAACCAATAAATTGTGGTCAGAGTCCACATGTGCTCGTAGAAATGTCTTACAATTTAAATTTAAAACCTGGTTTCTATATCTCTGTCTTACGATTATATTGTCACGTAGAAGGTGTAATTAGATGAATGATGAACACTAACTTCACTTAACGAAGGTTTATTCAGCACTTGCACATACAAGAGCGCGGAGCGAACTGCCTCCGACCAGAACACATACAGTATATATACAGCTACAGAACATTCCAGTACAGTGATGCTTGACGTTTGTGGGTACTTCCAGAATGTACTCGAACCGAATATAGAAATTAAAATTGTACAGTCCAGGTGAGTTTTGAACTCGCGACCGTCCATGCAACAGTTTAGTATCATAACCACTTCACCACTGTACTACTCAGCTTCTTCTGCAACATTGCTCCCTCCTTAAGAGAGCAGCATCTCGGTATTACGTCGTCCTAGTCCAGGAACGCGTCATCGGTCCTGCATACTCCGACTCTCGATGACTGATTCTCGCCCTGTTGGTGATTTCTTATAACTTCTTTTGCTGCTAAGCTCTTTGTTACCTTTCTGCTTGTTGCCTGTCGCTGCAGTTTCGAATTTACCCTGAGTTGCAGGATCCTTATAGGGCTTCATTCGAAGGACGTGGGCCGTATCTCTGATCTTTCGTCGTCTTGTGTCAGGGTCAAAATCTTCAACTTCATAAGTAACATCAGACAACCGTCTTACAACCTTATAAGGTCCAAAGTAGCACCTGAGGAGCTTCTCAGAGAGACCAACCTTCCGAACAGGAGTGAAGATCCAGACGAGGTCACCAGGCTGGTAGACAACAGGGCGGTGGCTCGTGTCATACCTTCAGTGATCGTTTTCTTGAACCTGCAGCGTGTGGAATCGAGCTAATTGCCGAGCTTCCTCAGATCTGGTTAACATGCGGCCGATGCAGTCGTCGTCCATGTCATCAGGAAAAATGGCGTAAATCCTGTGGTGTCTTATTTGGTGGTGTTGTAGGCAAACGTCACGAAAGGTAGCACCTCATCCCAGTTGATCTGCTCGACATTGACGAACATTGATAGCATGTCAGCTAAGGTCTAAGGCATTCAGGAAGCCCGTTAGTTTGCAGATGGTAGGCAGTCATGTGATGAGTAATGTTGCACCGACGGTTTATCTCTGTCACAAGATTAAATTGAAAAACTTTCCCTTGATCCGTAATTAACAACCTTGGGGCACCCTGTTTTAATGCAATGTCTTCCACGATGAATCTGGCTGCCTTGGATGCTTTGGCTGTTTTCATGGCTTTTGTAATGGCATAGCGTGTTAGATAATTAGTGTAAACAATAATCCATCTATTGCCACTAGCAGACTTTGGTAATCGTCCGAGGAGGTAAATCTCAACATGCTGGTAAGGCATTTCAGCTGGTGGAATTGGTATGAGTCGGCCAGGTGGTTTCTGAGGAACTGCTTTTCTCCTCTGGCACTCTTCAACAGTGCGACACATAGTGACGGGCACTCCTAAATAAACCTGGCCAGAAAAATCTCATGCGGATTCTATCGTATGTCTTAATAAATCCTAAATGTCTGGCCTCAGGTGTGTCGTGGAATTTCTGTAGAACATCTAAGCGCATGTGTTTAGGAATCACTGGTAGCCACCTCTTTCCAAATGGATCAAAGTTTTTCTTGCAAAGTAATCCATTAACTACCTTAAATTGTCCTTGCACATCCTCTGACCGATTTAAGGCAAGCATAATTTGAGATATCTTGGCATTGACCTGCTCAGCAGAAAGATCCTAGAGTGCAGTGAGACAGCTAATATCTTCATCGAAGTTTTGATGGTCTTGTACAGGGTTTCTTGAGAGACAGTCAGCATCTTGGAGTTTTCTTCCACTTTTGTACAATATGGTAATGTCATACTCTTGAAGACGTAGTGCCCACCTGGCAACTCGTCCTGTTGGATCCTTTCGACCTGTCAACCAACAAAGTGAGTAGTAGTCTGTAACAACTGTGAATGGCCTTTCATAAAGATACTGTCGAAATTTGCACATGGCCCAGATCACAGCAAGACATTCTCTTTCTGTAGTTTAGTTTCTCTCAGCTTTTGTAAGTGTCCCAGAAGCAGAGGCTGTAACTTTCTCTTTCCCATACGAAATTTGCACCAGAATAGCACCGAATCCATACCCGCTGGAATCTGTGTGAAGTTCTGTAAGTGCTCTCTCATCAGCTACAGGGTCAGTCGTCAGAGCTTCTCGCAGCACTTTGTAAGAATCTTGTTGAGCACCACCGAGATAAATTTAGAATCAGCTTCTCACAACTCTTGGAGTAGCGTGGCTTTGATTCAAAAATCTTTGATAAAACGACATTAATAAGAACATAATCCGAGGAAGCTTCTCATATATCTAATACTTTCAGGAATACGAAAATCCATTAAAGATCTCACCTTTTCTGGGTCTGGCCGCACACCTTCGTTTGGCACAAAGTGTCCAAGTATTTTTATTTCTTTTGCTCCAAAGAGACACTTTCTTGGATTAAGTTTCAGTCCGTCTTTATCAGAGACACTTAAGAATGGCCCTCAGTCTTTTTATATGTTCATCAAATGTCTCTGAGAACACTATAATGTCATCTAAATAACAAAGACACATCGTCCACTTCAGGTGCCTTAGAAGATTATCCATCATCCGTTCAAAAGTTGCTGGTGCATTACACAAACCAAACGGCATTACCTTAAATTCATACGAGCCCTCAGGGGTGATGAATGCAGTTTTCTCACGATGAGCTTCATCTACTTCGATTTTCCAGTATCCCGTTCCATGGTTGAGAAAAACGTAGCCCCCTTCAGACAATCTAGTGTGTCATCAGTTCGTGGAAGAGGGTAAACATCCATTTTAGTTACCTTTTTAAGCTTCCTGTAATCAACACAAAAGCACCATCTGCCATCCTTCTTCCTGATGAGGACCACTGGTGATGACCATGGGCTCTGCGAAGGCTGAATGATGTCATTCTTCATAATTTTCTCTACCTCGTCGCGAATTATTCTGTTGCTGACACACGGTATGCTCTCTGGCTTATTGGTTGATGTTCTCCAGTGCTAATCCGGTGCTTTGCCATTGATTTGTCTAATTTGCTCTTCACCTGTGGATTGAAGCATTCAGAGAACTCTAGAAGAGTGGCAAGTAGCTTTGTCTGTTGTTCCTTGGTGAGATTGAACCGCATGACTGCTCCGGTCGCAGGTTCGAATCCTGCCTCGGGCATGGATGTGTGTGATGTCCTTAGTTTAGTTAGGTTTAAGTAGTTCTAAGTTCTAGGGGACTGATGACCACAGAAGTTAAGTCCCATAGTGCTCAGAGCCATTTGAGCCTTAGTGATATTTGGTGATAATCGAGCTAGAAGATCTTGTCTCGTAGTGGTAGTGCTTGTTTCACCCACAGACTCAGCATCAGAGGTTTCTGTGACACTCAGCTGTTCTTCAATTAACGGCTCAGCGTTTGCTACGCGCACGCATCTTGGAAGGATCTGCGGTTCTCGGCGGCAGTTAACTATCCACAATTCACGGAATCTGTTCTTAAACGAGATGACAGAGGATGGGATGATCAAGTTATTCTTCAGTAGTATGCTTATCTTACATTCCACTACAAGATCCATCGGTTGATGCATGGCATGACGCGTGACAGTTACCTTTCTAGTGCTGACTGCAGGAAGGATCACATCATCCAGCACACATAGTCTCCACACACTCGGATGCGCGTCTTCCTGTCTACAGTATCTTATCTCGTCTAGCATAATCTTCAAACGACCACAATTTATAATTGCCTGAGAAGCTTTCAAAAAGTCCCATCTGAGAATGACGTCACGACTACACTCTTGTAAGACAATGAATTCAATGGGCTGTGTATGGCCCTTATTCCCACACGAATGGTACATCTTCCTGTAAGTTTTACATATTTTCCATTAGCCACCTTCAGCAGAGATGTTTTGTTGTCGACAAATACGGTTTTCTGCAACTGGGCACAGTACTTCTCTGAAATCACTGAATATGATGCTCCAGAGTCCACAAGAGCTTGGCTGGTTGGCCATCCATGAGGATATCAATGTAGTTTCCTATCATTTTTGTAGTGATCAACAGCGGAGGAATTTTTGCTTTGGTGGCCTCACCTCCAAGGAAGGTCGCACCCTTTAGTTTTCCAGGTGGCTAGGTGATCGGCTGGAGCTTCTAGACGACGATGGAGACCTTGATCGGCGTGTTGGAGAGCGTCCTCTCCAGCGGCTAGCTTGCGGCGATGGCGACGTACATCGTCCTGCACCCATGTCTTCTTGTTCATCTTCGTCGTCCCGGAGTTGGCATCGGCTGAGATCTGACTGCTGTCTTCTGGCGCGGGCCTCATCAAATATCTGCCATCTTTCTCGACAGTGGCGCACCATTTGTCCCGGTCATCCACAGTGGAAACATACTGGTTGGTTATCCTGGGTCCTCCAGACATCAGTATTCCTTGGTGCCCAAACAGGTTCCTCATGCGGCATTGTAGGAATGTAACTCCACCTTGGTCTCGATTTTTTCACCGTTTTAAAGGGAAATGAAGGACAAGAGATTTGGTTCAGTGTCTGTTCCACTTCCTCCCTTATGACCTCTTGAAGCATCTCGGTTTTTTGCTCGCTGTGCAATCCAAGTACCTTCTGAACTTCCTCTCTCACTATCTGACGAAGAACACTTGTGAAATCAGTTGCTGCCTCCATCACAGACATCGATGCGACATTTGGAAGCTGTTCAAACTTCTTGCGTGTAATTTTTTTTGCATTGTCTTGATATACTGGCACCATTTTATGAGGTTGTCTGTTGTCGAAACCTCCTTCAGGAGTAGGGCTTCATACATGTCCTCAGCAACACCCTTCATGAGGTGTGCAACCTTATCTTCCTACTTCATTCTCGGATCCACAATTTTACACAGCTCCAAGACATCTTGAATGTAGGATGCTGTAGTTTCTCCTGGACGCTGTGCCCTGCACTTTAATTTATCTTCAGCCTTGTACTTCTGTCATTGTGTGTCGCCTAAATACTTGCGCGGTTCCACCTGGAATACTTCCCAGCTTGTGAACTTCTCCTTGTTGTTCTCATTCCATTGCGTGGCAGTGCCCTCCAAGTAGAAAAATATGTTAGCCAAACATGCGGTGTTATCCCATTTGTTAAATTTGGCTATACACTCATGTACCTTCAGCCACTTGTTTAGATCTTGGCCGTCATCACCAGAGAACCTGGAAGGATGTCTCATGTGGTGACACACAGTTGCTGTCATCGTAATGTCCTCTTCTTCTTCTGTCTCTGATAGACTGCGATCTGTTGAATATGGCTCGAACTCAGGTTTCTCGCCACGTAAACAGTGGCTCTGCCACGGCCTGATGGGAGCCACAGTGTCACTGATAATGCGCACTATCGCAAGTTCCAATACCCAGTGTCTCCACCAGAATAATGTCATGTAGAAGAAGGTGTAATTAGATGAGTGACGAACACTAACTTCACTTAATGAAGGTATATTCAGCACTTGCACATACAAGAGCATGGAGCGAACTGCGTCCGGCCAGAACACATACAGTACACATGCAGCTACAGAACATTCCAGTTCGATGATTCTTGACATTTCTAGAATGTACTCGAACCGAATATAGAAATTAAAATTGTACTGTCCAGGTGAGTTTTGAACTCGCTCACCCTCCATGCGATAGTTCAGCATCATAACCACTGCACCATGGTGCTACTCAGCTTCTTCTGCGACAATATAATCAATCTGAAATCTTCTGGTGTCTCCAGGTCTCTTCCATGTATACAGCCTTTGTTTATGATTCGTAAACCATGCTCGGTGCAAAATTCTACCAGTCGGCTTGCTCTTTCATTACTCCCCCCCCCCCCCACTCATATTCACCTAGGACTTTTCCTTCTCTTCCTTTCCTACTATCAAATTCCAGCCCCCATGACTGTTAAATTTTCAGCTGTCTTAACTATCTGAATAATTTCTGTTATCATCCTGCATTACCCCTATTTGATTTTGTATTTATAGCTCTGTATTTACCTGACCAGAAATCCTGTTTCTCCTCTCATCGAACTTCACTAATTCCTACTATATCTAACTTTAAGCTATCCATTTCCATTTTTAAATTTTCTAGCCTACCTGCCTGATTAAGGAATCTGACATCACAATCCAGTCTGTAGAATGCCAGTTTTGTTTCTCTGATAACAGCCAGTTCTGATAACGAAGTCATCCTGAGTAGTCCCTGCCTGGAGATCCGCATGGGGGACTATTTTACCTCCAGAATATTTTACTTAAGAGGATACCATCGTCATTTAACAATACAGTAGAGCTGCATGCCCTCGGGAAAATACAACTGTAGTTTCCCCTTAACGTCAGCTGTTTGCAGTACCAGTACAGCAAATCCGTTTTGGTTGGTGTTACAGCCATTTTAGCCAATCATTCAGACTGTTGCCCCTGCAACTACAGAAAAAACTGCTGCCCTCTTCAAAAATCATACGTATGTCTGGTCTCTCAACAGGTACCCGTCTGTAGTGATTGCACCTATCGTGCGCGCGTGCGCGCGCGGGTGTGTGTGTTTGTGTGTGTGTGTGTGTGTGTGTGTGTGTGTGTTCTCTCACTGACCATCAATATCTCTTTTATCTCCCACTGTTATTGTCTTCATCCACCTCTGTTTGTCTTTCACTGCCACTTTCTCCATCCTATTGTCAGTTTCCTCTGTCTTTCCCTCCCACTGGCACTGTCTCCTCTCTCTTGTGCTGTCCCTGTCTCTGTGCTACTCTTTTTCAGCACAAAAAAGGTGCATATGCGATTGAATCCCCAAATTTTTGGTGAGGAAGGTGGAATGAGGATTGAGGCAGCTAGTCCCCAATTTTTCTGTCAGTCTTTTAAAGAGGGCCACATTCACCTTTTTTGTACTCTTGACAGGATCATTTTTCAGCTGGATCCCTTCCTTTCCCATGTTACGGCAGGGTGTGCTCCTTACATAAAACAAATTCTGTAGATCAGTAAAGTTTTGACAGTTCTCTTAGGTACTTCAATATTTCTGCACACTTTCAAACAGTGGAAACTCCAGGTTGGAATATCTACAGACTTTGACACATATAAACATCAAATAAGAACGCATGATACAAGATTAACACAAAATCATCTCCCATCAAACGCACGTTCACTTTACACTACTTAACATAAAAATACACAACACTTTTAGGCTACACGTACAGTATACCAAAAAACGCATTGTTTGGTTTTCATGTTCAAGGAATTTGGTATGGAAAGATAGTTTTTTGTAAGCTGCTTACGCCACCAGGTTTAACTGTTGAACAATTTCCTGGTCATGACAGGATGTATAGCCGTGAAGTGCCCATTATAGAGACAGTGCATTGTAATATTTTATTGGTGGAAAAAATTGCTACTTAAAACATAGTTTGGTGACCTCAGAACCCTTTGCCATGTGTTCACTATATCAGTTAAAACTAAATTTACACCTCATTTCGGATATTATGTGCACATTGTATGTGCATAAATAGAGTAACTTCGAACCTCTGGATCTCTGTCACATATAATGATGATAAAAAAAAGTTATTCTCCAAGAACATAATTTTACGAGCATATGATAAAAATTTTGACGATTTGTTGTGAGTAGAAATTATAGAAATGGCCATCACCAGAGTTGGTACCTTTTGTATACAAAAAGTATGTTTTTTTTTAAACCGTCCATGAACGAATGGTGCTTTTATAAGCTATCTAAGGCCATCTGTAGAACACACCTAATGTAAAAGAATCAATCAATTTGTCTAGGCTGGAGGAATTGGGCAATGTTTAAATTTTCACCGTGTACTATATGACAACTACACGGAAAGAAGGGGTTAAGTCCAAATTTCACGAAAATGAGTTAAGTGGTATCATTATGAAGTTCATCAGATGTACTTTCAGTCGGGTGAACATAAATGAATGTGATGGGTATAGTCATGGAGTTACAGCCAGATTGAAATATGATACACATGGAGAAAATAGGTCGAAACCGTCCAATACATGGACAGAAAGGGTGAAGAACAGCAGGTGTGGATTTCTGAGCTGTATTGATTTTTTTTTGTCTGCTTTTTTGGAAGTTTCATTGTTGACATTGTTAAATGCAATGTCGTTATTGATCTTTCTTATGTTCCCTCTGCCACACACTGTCAGGTGGCTTGCGGAGTATGGATATAGATGTAGATCTATTATTGAAGCTAACAAGGAGCAGATTTGACATAAGTTTCTATGCTTTGTGCTGCTGTGGAGCTGAATTTCATGCCGTGATTTGTGCTAAGACAGAACAGCTTTGACAATCGCGTCAGCACTTTGTGGTGTGGTAGATAGAATTGAATTTTGTGTAAAATCCAATTGAGGTCGGTGTTTCAACTGGTGATGGAATATCCAGAGTCAAGCTGCAGTGGTAAGTCTAGAAAAAGACAGAGCTATGGTAGTCAATCTGAAGTATCTAAAAAGCTAAGAACAATGTCATGTGAAATAGGTGAGCATTATAACTGCAAGAAGAATTATACTGATTTGCTAACTGGTGCAGAGAAGTCTACATTAATATCTAATTTCAATTTGCTGAAGGACTGGAATGAGCAAAGTTGTCACCTGACAGGACTGATTTCTGTTGACAATGTACCGTGCCGAAGGACCTGCAGAGATGAGACAGTAGCTACTTTACGTGATTATACATTTCATTATAAGGTCAGAATAATGAGAGACAGTACTGTGACAGATTTGTCTGTTTGTCAAAAGGCCTTTATATCACTGCATGGCATCAAAAAAAAAAAAAAAAAAAAAAAATTGAAACTGTCAGGAATCCCTTAAAAAATGAAGGCATGATGTGCCAGTTGATAAATGAGGGAAACACGGAAACCAGATTCATAAACTTTCAACACAAACAGAGCAGAACATCTGCGCTCGCATCAAGTCATTTAAAGGATGGTCGTGTCATTACAGCACAAGTAAAACACAGTAACTGTATTTGCCTGAAGAACTCACAATCAAGATGATGATAAAGATGTTTCAAGAGACACATTCTACTTGTTCCGTGTCATATGAAACTTATCGTAAAATATTTAATACAAAATTTAATATCTCATTCGGTTTCCCTCGAAGTGACACATCCCATTTTCTGTAACTTTCAAAGGAGGCACAACTTGCACATGCAACAGACGGAAAAGAAAGAGCACACCTTCAAAGTAATATTAAGAGAGAGAAGATTGAGTATGAACTGCACCGCCATGTTGTTGATGCATTCTATCAGTGTAAAAGACAGTCTCAACAGAGAAGCAGAAAGTTTACAAACACAGAATCGATTTTTATGGATTTCCAATGAAATCTTCTATTTCCAAACATCAGCACTAACATTGTCTATTATAAGTGACAGCTTTCTCTTTATCTATTTAATAAACATTAACTCTCAGACAGTAATGCAGTGTTTTACATTTATACTGAAACTGTAGGGGAAGAAAGGTTCAAATGAAGTAGTTTCTTTCCTGCATCATTGTTACTTCATGTCTGGATCGTGAGGTTAAAAATTTGGAAATCTTCTGTGACTCGTATGGTTTTCAAAACAACTACTACAACCTTTTCAAGTTCATCCATTATCTTGTCCATCACGCAAAGCGATCTGAATCAATTCATGTGACATTCCCAGTAAGAGGACATTCATACCTGGAAAGTGACAAAGACATGGGCCTCATCAGACGTAAAACAAAAGCTGAACTCCCAAAGGACTGGACAGACATAATTAAAGATGCACATGCAAAACCCATTCCTTCTCAGGTTGTTGAAGTTGATGGCTCAATGATACGTGACTGGACTGATTTCTTGCAACCAAGATACTGACCAAAATGTTCATTTCCACCACGATTTATTAAGGAGATGAAGATAGATCGACACTATCCAAGGCTTATCATACATCATGACGCTTACAATGAGTCTTGGATCACATCAGTTGTTATAGCTCTTGCTGGACGAATTGAAGAGGAACCAGAACTTGAAGGAGAGATTTTGTTCCCTTCACCCTGTTACAAAAGTAGGCTGGTAAAGACTTTAGTCACAGTAATTAAATGAAACTAGGTCATATCAGTGTGTGAAATAGCAAGCCCTGCTTTACTATAACTAACCTATTGAGATACTACGCTAATAAGAGGTCACATGTCCAATGTTATAGGACTACTAACTATCGCCAAGGAAAGTATTGTGATCTGCAAGAACTGAAGAAGGTGTTCTGTGACACAGGGGCCAAAGAGTACTATACAAATATTCCTTTCCAGCAGTCAATTTACAAACACGTTTTGTGTTTTTTGTTTGTAATACGTAAAAAGTGAGAGAAATGAAGATTGTGGGTTATAAAAACTGTGGTTTATGCTGATAACTGAAATTACCTCCTATTAACTATATTTTAATGTATGTGTTGTAACCAATTATTGAATAATTGTTGGTAGTTTTATACCAGGTGATTTAAAGATACTAAAGTTGAGAAATGGTGCTATTAATCATTATAATTTACATGAGTTCAATGAAAATAAAACAGAATATCGATAAACAGTATTGTTCCTAAAACCTGATCAGTTGTGAACATCCTGTACAATAATTACTAGATTCAGAGACGAATAGAACTTTCAAGAGAGTTGCAGGGAAGTTTTATAGTGAAGTGTCATCCCAATATCACATTACATTCTGACTTTCACAATCAAATTAGTGCATTACACAAAGAAATTAAAAAACAGACTTAGAATAAAAAGACATACAGGGTCCAATTTTTAATAATAGTTTTTCCATTTTTAAGCAATGCTAAAGAATGTACTGTATAAATTACAAAAGCATATTTCAATAACCAATGAAACTGTAAAGTTTTGAACTTCAAAATTGCTCTCCTGCAAAATCTATAAAGTGGACTTAACCCCTTCTTTCTGTGTGGTGTTCATATGATAACTACAGCACGCCTCTTGCTTCGGTTGGTATACAAATTATTTCTAGGCCAAGGGCTATCCAAAACTCTTGACACCATATCTCTGTGATCATTAGAACCCAAGATATGAATTCTTGAAACATCGTGTTTTTGCGCGCATTGTTTTGGAACACATTGGTACTGTGCACTGTCTATGCAAAGGATTACCGTAATTTACGAACTATAAGGTGCACTTTTTCCTTCGAAATACTGCCTTCAAAATTCAGGTGAGTCTTATACTCGAAATTAATATAAAAATGTACAGTGTTTGGTTTAAAATTCCCATCAGACTTAAAGATAGCCGTATATTCAATGCCACGGGAAACCTATCTCTATGTGGAAGCAATGGATTCAACTGGCAGCAACAGTACACTGATGAACATGAATTGTAGGGATTCACAAGCTTGCTAACACCTGTCTCATCCTGCCCCACCATCACAAACCCAGAACACTGTCTAGCCTATGATGCATCATTGCAGTTTACAGTGCCAGTGAATATCAATTGAAAGTGATTTGTGTTATCAGTAACTACAACATTTTTGTTAGTAGCTAGATTTGTAATGGAAAAAAACAAAAGTATTTGTATGGTGCGAGCCATAAATTGAAAGTAAAAGCCTATGCAGAAGAACATGGAAACAGAGCAGCTGAGCAGCATTTCTGACCTCCACCAACAGAAAAAACTATTCGCAATTGGTGGGCTAGTAAAGAAGAACTGAAAAAAATGTTGTTGTTGTTGTTGTTGTTGTGGTCTTCAGTCCTGAGACTGGTTTGATGCAGCTCTCCATGCTACTCTATCCTGTTCAAGCTTCTTCATCTCCCAGTACCTACTGCAACCTACATCCTTCTGAATCTGCTTAGTGTATTCATCTCTTGGTCTCCCTCTACGATTTGTACCCTCCACGCTGCCCTCCAGTACTAAATTGGTGATCCCTTGATGCCTCAGAACATGTCCTACCAACCGATCCCTTCTTCTAGTCAAGTTGTGCCACAAACTCCTCTTCTCCCCAATTCTATTCAATACCTCATCCTTAGTTATGTGATCTACCCATCTAATCTTCAGCATTCTTCTGTAGCACCACATTTCGAAAGCTTCTATTCTCTTCTTGTCTAAACTATTTATCGTCCATGTTTCGCTTCCATACATGGCTACACTCCATACAAATACTTTCAGAAAAGACTTCCTGACACTTAGATCAATACTCGATGTTAACAAATTTCTCTTCTTCAGAAACGCTTTCCTTGCCATTGCCAGTCCACATTTTATATCCTCTCTACTTCGACCATCATCAGTTATTTTGCTCCCCAAATAGCATAACTCCTTTACTACTTTAAGTGTCTCATTTCCTAATCTAATTCCCTCAGCATCACCCAACTTAATTCGACTACATTCCATTATCCTCGTTTCGCTTTTGTTGATGTTCATCTTATACCCTCCTTTCAAGAAACTGTCCATTCTGTTCAACTGCTCTTCCAAGTCCTTTGCTGTCTCTGACAGAATTACAATGTCATGGGCAAACCTCAAAGTTTTTATTTCTTCTCCATGGATTTTAATACCTACTCCGAACTTTTCTTTTGTTTCCTTTACTGCTTGCTCAATATACAGATTGAATAGCATTGGGGAGAGGCTACAACCCTGTCTCACTCCTTTCCCAACCACTGCTTCCCTTTCATGCCCCTTGACTCTTATAACTGCCATCTGATTTCTGTACAAATTGTAGATAGCATTTCGCTCCCTGTGTTTTACCCCTGCCACCTTCAGAATTTGAAAGAGAGTATTCCAGTCAACATTGTCAAAAGCTTTCTCTAAGTCTACAAATGCTAGAAACGTAGGTTTGCCTTTTCTTAATCTAGCTTCTAAAATAAGTCGTAGGGTCAGTATTGCCTCACGTGTTCCCATATTTCTACGGAATCCAAACTGATGTTCCCCGAGGTCGGCTTCTACCAGTCTTTCCATTCGTCTGTAACGAATTCGCGTTAGTATTTTGCAGCCGTGACTTATTAAACTGATAGTTCGGTAATTTTCACATCTGTCAATGCCTGCTTCTTTGGAATTGGAATTATTATATTCTTCTTGAAGTCTGTGAGGGTATTTCACCTGTCTCATACATCTTGCTCACCAGATGGTAGAGTTTTTTCAGGACTGGCTCTCCCAAGGCTGTCAGTAGTTCTAAAGGAATGTTGTCTACTCCCGTGGGCTTGTTTCGACTTAGTTCTTTCAGTGCTCTGTCAAACTCTTCGCGCAGTATCATATCTCCCATTTCATCTTCATCTACCTCCTCTTCCATTTCCATAATATTGTCCTCAAGAACATTGCCCCTGTATAGACCCTCTATATACTCCTTCCACCTTTCTGCTTTCCCTTCTTTGCTTAGAACTGGGTTTCCATCTAAGCTCTTGACATTCATGCAAGTGGTTCTCTTTTCTCCAAAAGTCTCTTTAATTTTCCTGTAGGCAGTATCTGTCTTATCCCTCGTAAGATAAGCCTCTACATTCTTACATTTTTCCTCTAGCCATCCCTGCTTAGCCATTTTGCACTTCCTGTCGATCTAATTTTTGTGATGTTTGGATTTCTTTTTGCCTGCTTCACTTACTGCATTTTTGTATTTTCTCCTTTCATCAATTAAATTCAGTATCTCTTCTGTTACCCAAGGATTTCTACTAGTCCTCGTCTTTTTACCTACTTGATCTTCTGCTGCCTTCACTATTGCATTCCTCAAAGCTACCCATTCTTCTTCTACTGTATTTCTGTCCCCCATTCCTGTCAATTGTTCCCTTATGCTCTCCTTGAAACTCTGCACAACCTCTGGTTTAGTCAGTTTATCCAGGTCCCATCTCCTTAAATTCCCACCTTTTTGCAGTTTCTTCAGTTTTAATCTACAGTTCATAACCAATAGATTGTGATCAGAGTCCACATCTGCCCTGGGAAATGTCTTACAATTTAAAACCTGGTTCCTAAATCTCTGTCTTACCATTATATAATCTATCTGATACCTTTTAGTATCTTCAGGGTTCTTCCATGTATACAACCTTCTTTCATGATTCTTGAACCAAGTGTTAGCTATGATTAAGTTATGCTCTGCGCAAAATTCTACCAGGCGACTTCCTCTTTCATTTCTTAGCCCCAATCCATATTCACCTACTATGTTTCCTTCTCTCCCTTTTCCTACTGTCGAATTCCAGTCATCCATGACTATTAAATTTTCATCTCCCTTCACTAACTGAATAATTACTTTTATCTCATCAAAAATTTCATCAGTTTCTTCGTCGTCTGCAGAGCTAGTTGTCATATAAACTTGTACTACTGTAGTAGGCATGGGCTTCGTGTCTATCTTGGCCACAATAATGCGTTCAATATGCTGTTTGTAGTAGATTACCCGTACTCCTATTTTTTAATTCTTGATTAGACCTAGCCTGCATTACCCATATTTGATTTTGTATTGATAACCCTGACCGCAATCTATTGGTTATGAACTGTAGATTAAAACTGAAGAAAAATGAAGAAGACTAAATATGCAAATAGAGGATGGAATTCAAAATGTCCAAGACTAGAAGACAGAATATTGAAATGGATTCGAGGACACTGTCAGACTGGCATTGAAATTAATACAAAAATGATTCAAATACACACTTGTGAGGTAGCGCTACAGTGGAATTTAACAGACTAAGGATGGAGTTGGTTGGTAGTACAGGTTTATGAAGCACCATGGACTTAGCATATGAACCACAACCAAACATCTCAGAAAATGCCACACGCCACATGTGTATGAAGAGCAAATATTATCTTTCCATTGCTTTATTACTCAACATTGAAACAAAACCAGTGTCGAACTAATCCAGATAGTGGATACAAACAAAACTTCTCTTACATTTGATGTGTCAAGTAACTGAACAGTTGCTGTGAAAGCTGCTAAAATTGTAACTATAAAAATAAATGGTAATGAAAAAAATTTACTGTAGTGTTGTACTTTCCTGTTGTGCTGACAGTGCTAAACTTAATCAAGTGAGTATTTTCAAGCACAAAACAATGCAAAGCCTTCTGAAATACTGCTAGGTGTTGTTCACATACATGACGTGGGTTGGGTGGATGAGTTTGGTATGAAATTATGGATTAACGGGGTGTGGGAGAGAAGGAAAGGTGCTTTATTGAAGAAGAGTTCTCATCTCATGGTTGATCAGTTTAGTAGTCAAAATTCTGTGAAAAGGAAATTGAGACAGGGAAACACAGAGCTTGCTGTTACTCCTGGAGGACTTACTTCACAATTGCAACCTCTTTATGTCTCAGTAAATAAACCATTTAAAGTGTATACGAGACAGGAAGGAACAAATGGATGATGATGGATGAAACCAAAAATGAATTCACACTGAAGGGAGATTTAACACGACCTACAGTCAAACAAGTGTGTTGGTGGATAAAACAGTCATGGTCTAGAGTGAGAGAAGAAATTCTTGTTAAATTTTCAACAAGTGCCATAAGTAATACTCTCGGTGGCAGGGAAGACCATTTTATATATGAAGAGGACAACATTGTTGAAGAAGAAAACCAAGAAAAGTTCGGATGATGATTTTTGGGGATTTTGAAGGTTAGTTCTGATTTATAAACCTAAGAATTGTTTTTAGTCTGGCTTTGCAGTCTACTGATAAAAATATTATTTTTTTAAAAAAATTGCTTAAAAATTAAGGTGCATCTTATAGTTCGCAGAGTCTTATAGTGTGTGAAATACGGTACGGCTCAGATTTTGTGTGGGTGTCAGATTACAGAGCCAAATGTCCATGGGTGAGCCCTTTTGTTTTTTGTCACTTATTGCTGCTTTAATTTTTAACGGTGATTTATGTGAAAAACGTGGAGTTTCATCATTTTTCAGGGCACATTTTAAACTGCAGCTCCATTTACAATGGTTCATAGGTCACAGGAAGATGAGGGCATGTCAACTTCAATAAGACCATGCCTAGTATAGCATTGATATATTGAAAAAAAACCTTTGGGTTGAAGACAGGTCCAATATGTGGTTTCTTTTCTGAAAGTTGGTGTGTTAATTCTGCTCTGTTAATTCTTTATGCATTTCCCAAATTGTACCATAATTATGAATCCACATTGAACTGTGTATCCTCATACAAGTGGCTGAAAGAGTCTGTTCTTAGGTTGGTCGAAGGGCAGGGACTATACCTAGTAAGGCATTCTGGTGACACACCAGTGTACAGTTTGAGGACAGCTTTACTTATAAGGTAGTTCAAATGACGTAGTGATATGTACAGCAAGATTGTCATTTCCACATAGTTTTCAGTGCAAATTGTTGTATGACTAAATTATACTTAATCAGTATTAGTCTTTGACAGTATACAGCAGTGTTGTCACATCTATAAATGTCACTCTTGAGTGAAAGCAATAAGCACGTATATTTCACCATGCCAGTGCTACATTTCAAATGGTAGGTCTTTAATGTGCACAAACAAGAGCAGGACAAAACAAAAGAAGACATAAAGCACTAACACCTCTGCTCTGTTTAGTTAAGTGTAGGATCTTTCAATTTTGGCACTGTATTAAGTAAAAGAGTAATTCAGGTACCCATAATTACAAAATAGTAATTTTTAAATTATGAGTTCTGTATTTAATATGTTATGTGTCTTCATAATTGTCCAACTGAGAATTTTACTACATGTTTTATGACATTGCTATTACCCAGGTACTCGAAGACAGCGGGCAAAGTGACTGATGGGATTAGCAAAATCAGCTGTTGTTGATTACCATTGATTACCTTTTGGTCACATATCAACTATAGGCAACAGGCAACAGTATGTGTAGTGTGTAGACATCTATGAAAGCAGAAATATCATGTTAACATTTGTGAAACTTCTATGTGTAACTGAATTTTAAACCTTCTTACTTATTGACATGAAGTGCACTAAACACAGTTTGCAGGGTAAAGTTGGCAGGAAACAAAAAGCAGTCAGTACCTTTGAGGACAACTGAGTTCTATTAATTCAGCCACTCCCATCGGAATTAGAATCATACTCCACTTACTTTTGTTGAAAATTTCTTATATTGAACAGCAAAGAATGTACTAGTCACTACTATAATTCAATTCTTTCATCTTGGCGGTTTGCGCATGACCGCCCAGACGCGGGAGATTGCTGTGTTGCCAGTTGCGCACGCCAAGAGAAGCAGCTCCATAGTATAGTTCGTAAACTTATGTCTAGGGGGGCGCGCAGTTTATGAAGTAAAGCCACCACGGCCGCATTAACCCTTTCGCTGCTACAGAGACGTGCTCCCCACATTCCGCACTGTGTGCGATTTTGTCATCACTGCACTGCTTGCCTGTGCAGACACGTACATGGTGTTTCGACTGCTTTGACACACTTTATCATTTGATTTCACAAAAACTATTTGGCCCAAAAATTTGATTTTTACACATCTTCTTGACTGATACCTTCCCCCATAAATGGCTTAATTTTGTTTCGATGTTAAACGCAGTTATTGTGCAGCATTAGATGTAGTATACCATTGCACGAAATTTTGAAGAGTTTGCAGAGATAAAAGTCCATAGCGTATACTTTCCATATGGTCGAGTTTAGTTGCCACTAGAAATTTCAAAAAATTACATTCAAATGAATAAAATTCGATATTGTTTTTAAATAAAGAAAATATTAAGCACCGAACAAGGTTTGAACTCAGAACCTTTTCCTTCGCAGCCAAATACCTTAACCATTACGCTAACGCAGCTCGTCGTTCAATAGACCTCACGGAGCACTTTTCAAATGTCACGCAAAATACCGACAAACTCTGTTGGTACGACTATGAATTACTCACGTTTCGTCGAAGTACAATAAACAATTACCGTTGTCCTTTATTGCAAAAAAGCGGTTAGTGAGAATGATACAAACACCTATCCTTGCTATCGCCGGAATTAGGAGGCTTATTGCTTGTTTGGTTTAATTAATTAATAGAATATGAAGCAATTGGTATAAAGAATGCTTTTTCCAAACTTTGTATAAAAGAAAGTCTGCTACCAAGGCATTGCTTTTGTTCAATTACTTTATTTATCACTGAACGTTTCTTAAACTGGAGACACTCGTCCGTGCTCTGCACTGCAGTCGAGCTCTGGCAACGTCGTTCTCTGTTCATTGGCTGACTGTGTTTTGTGATGTCAGATGTGCAAAACGAACCTAAACTCGGCTGCCATCGTAAATGACGCGCACTTTAGTCACCTTTTTTTGCCATTTGTTGTACTGAACTGAAACAAATCTTCAATGTTTCAATTTAAAATGATTTGGTGTGTTAAAAATATAGATAATTGTTGTGTTGTGTGTGTCAGCTGTTTTACCTTTTTCGTACTCTGTGTCACGGTATCATGTTTATTTCTAGAACATCGAAATATGCCATTGGAGGATGCTATCCCAATGATAGAACGTGACTTCAAGGCACACATGCGTGGTGAGAAACCAGGTGGTCCACCGGTTCCGGGACCAACTCAAGGACCAACTGCTCCTGTGAGTGCAGGGCCAAGTGTGCCAGCTCCTATATCAGTGGTACCTGCAGCTCCATCTGTAGGCCCTTCGCTGTCTGACAGGCATCCAGAAGCTATCCAGGTGTTGTTAAACCTGTTGGCAGACAACAGACAGCTGACTGTGCTTCAGTATGATCGCATCATTCGTTATCTTCAGGACAAAAGAGAACTCCAGCTGAAGCTTGAACTTGGTGACGCTAAGGACATGCCACCAGCTAAAGGTAATTCTGTCAGACTCTCTCATGTTTGCTTGGATCAACCTGAACTGATGACTATATCCCTGAGTGCTGGTTGGAATGAAATGGTTTTCACTTCTCAGACTACCTTTCTCATAATTGCTCAAGCTCAGTAGGGAAGGTGAACAGTGACACCAGCTTGGCTGAGAGTTAGGATAATTACCGGGAGGGGAGCAGTGAGTGAGCAGCAAATTCTGTTGTATTGCTAACCATGGGAATCTATACCATGTACTTTAGCTTTTTATGAACATCTACCACCTTTAAACAGCAGTTTGCCTGAATTTATTTGTAGTCAGAATCTAACTGACTTCAAAATTGGACAGATACTTAACAGTAGTATTGTTTCCTGCAGGAAGTGGGAAATTTCTAGATAGGGGCTAGTGGTGTACTTACGTTTCTTGTTGCAATATTGTCTACACTCACCATGACGTATAACGGGAATGAAAGATGGTGTGTCAGCTGGTTCTACACGGCCAATGAGAGTCCAGCAGGTAGGCTATGTTTTAAATTTTTGTTTGACAATTACCATTAAAAAAGATTCACATCTTGTAATAAAAAATACATTTTTACAAATACTGTTGTGCAGTCAATATTAATAAATTATTTTGCACAACTATTTCCAGTTAAAAATTAATAAATGAAATTTTTTTTGATAGTTCTGCAGTTTCTTAAAAACATGTTAGCACCAATGAAGAGTAAAAGATGTAAATAAAACACTAAGATAAGGTTCCCTACCATTTTCCATGCAATAGTGAAAGGTTGCCAGGTGGAAATAAGTAAGCAAGTGTAAGTAAATTACCCTCATCAAATTTCCATATATAATTGTATATAAAATGCTGATAATTTTATTGCAAACATGGTGGTATACATTTGGCTTAAGAAAAGTAGGTGAATCTTAGGGTTGTTGTAACTTTAAGTTTCTGTAATACGAGAATGTGGTGCAACAGAGAAACACTAAACATAGGAACCTCTGTAATAGAGAAAGATGCAGAATAACAGCTGTGTGAAACAGTTACTGAGTTAAAGAGAGTTTGAATACTTATTTCTCAGTGTAATAGAGAGACAGTTTACTATACCACCAAGAAGCCATTTTCGAGTAAATAATATTTTTATTGATAATAGTAACAATTATGATTTAAATAATACTATTAATAAAAATAATAATTATTTGAACATTAACAGCATTTAAAAAGTGATAAAAACTAGTCTTTCTGCCAAGAATCTGATTTGGAGAAAAAAATATAAATAACAACAATATTACTAATAGACAAGCCTACAAGTGTATAAATTCCACTATGAATTGTGTAGCCTTTGTGGATGATCTAGTGATAATTCAGGCTCTGGAGATATGGCAACAAAATAGCTTAACCAATTGAAGATACAGTGAACAAATCCTTGGATTCAAATCTCATTTGAGAGGACACACTTTATGACAACCATAAAATCATCACCAAGAGAACTGGAGGTTGGACAAGGAAAAACTAAGCATGCAGAAACATTTAAATACCTATGTGAATGGATACAGCATAACCTATTTGAGAAAGAAGCCTTTGTATTGTACATTAACAAAATGAAAATATCCTAACAATTGACTAAAGGTATCTACAATAAGAGATAAATTTCATTAAGTGCCAAAATTAGACAATACCTAACCTGTTATTATAGCGTAGGCCTTATATGTGGCAGAGACTGTTACAAAGAAAGGTTTAATGTAGAAACATGAGGCCAAAGAAAGGAAGATTTTTCAAACAATCCTGGTCCCATCAAAGGAGGCATTACAACTGTGAACTATAAAAACACATGGAGAAGATAGTGACATGTTTCAGAAAAGAAATATTGCCTTTCATGTCCATCTCATGAGCGAGCCCTGGAAGTATATTAACCTACTTTCAAGATAAGAAAACAAAGGCATATGGTTCACAGAAATGAAGTCGGAAAAGGTCTTTGAGAACTAAAATTTCTTCTTAAAGTATCCATGAGCATGATCTACTCAAGAAAACATGAATGCACAGGTGTTTCCAGGAACAGCCGAAGCTGAATACAGGAAGACATGAACCCATGAGAGAAAAGAAAAACATCAAAAATGAAGGCAGGAGCATTGGGCGGCAATTACAGCTCAGGGAAAGATGCAGTTGACTTGACATGGTCTCTAGTTGACCAGGACGAAGAAGGAAAAATATTAATAAATATGGAAAAGATTTTGTGGTGTTTGATATCTACACTCATTGTTTTGTGTTTGGAAGCAGACAATAATTTTCACTGTGTAAATGTGTAACAT
The DNA here is from genome assembly GCF_023898315.1 of Schistocerca nitens. Lineage (NCBI taxonomy): Eukaryota > Metazoa > Arthropoda > Insecta > Orthoptera > Acrididae > Schistocerca > Schistocerca nitens. Next base: position 82,072,888 of record NC_064617.1, on the reverse strand, counting down.
AATAATAATAATAATAATAATAATAATAATAATAATAATAATATGTAAGTAATATTCACTTTCCTTTCAAATGTTACATAATTTGTTTAGTAGGGTTAATAAATGTAAGTGAAAAAATGAATCAAAACTTTAAAAAGTGATTAATGTGTTTGTTATAATAGAAACAATTTAATTTATCATATAATTTAAAATAGTGTGTTCAAATATTATACTTTTTCAGAAAATGATACATCAGAAGTAGCAGTATTGAAATCTGATACAAAGGAATTTCATCATTATTTTCCCTGTCTGTATAATGTAAAATTTTATTAACTTGTAAAGGCTCTTGGCTTTAAATAGCCATCCATGTACCATTCGCAAGATTCAGCATGAAAACTGCTCATTTTCTTTCTTCACTGAATCATTCATTTGGAAAATATGAAATCTTGGATTGTTAACAAGTGTACACTGCTTTGTCATATATAGAGCATTAAACTCTTGAACCATCTTAGTTTTTTCATCAATGAAAATGTCGACATCATCTGTTTGTGATGCAAAAGATCTTTTGTAGGTTTTGTTTTTTGAAAAAAATTTAGGTCTGACTTTTCCTTCAGTGTACAAAGCATCAGTGTGATCAGCCTGTAAACACCAAAAATTCTGATAGACTTAACATAATGAGGATCTCTACTTTGGTGCTAATTCTGTGCAATTGATACAGTTAATATCATTATTATTTTTGTCCTAGTTGGTGAACATGCCAACTAAATTTCTAATTCAGAAACATTATACATATTGATCAGATAATTATTGAAACATCAGTATAAGAGGCTTTTACTAAATGTGTCAAGTTGGTTAATTTTGCTAATACAAAACATAAATCGATTATGCACTTCGTGTTGACATTCATGATCATTTTTTTTAGTTCTTACGTGAGTTGCCTTCAGTTGAAAAGAGTAGCACTTACTCCCAAAGATTATAAAGACTTTCTTCATTTGCAAAGTTGATACCAAATGGTCAATCTCCCAATAATATAGTGAGACCTGTACCCAAAGCTTCCTTAAAATGATAATTCTTAGGACTTAACAAAAATTCGTATGTATTGGTTGTGGAGGTCCTGTAATCATATATGGAATATCAAACCATTGTCAACTTTGTTTTTCAGAATCCTTGATTGAAAACATTGAAGTGCTGTGAAATATAATATGTACTTCTGCAGCTTTACTTGAACAAAGTCTAATGAGAAGTGATTCAGCTATTGTATCAAAGATTTGTGGAAGGAAATGCGATCTGGTGTAAGAGGTAAAATCCATCTACTATTCCAACATAGGTTTGCGTTGCCCATACTGTGTGGACTTGAGATTTCAGTATCGACTAATGTGGACTTGCCTGCTTAAACATTTCACCGGTACACCAAGGAGGAGAGGGCGGCATTGGTGCTAGTGGCAATGTCAGTGTCCACCCTCCCCTCTCTCCCTCCCTCTCTCCCTCTCCATCGTCTCTCTCTCTCTCCCTCTCCATCTCCATCATCTCCATCTCCCTCTCCCTCCCTCCCTCCCTCCCTCTCTCTCTCTCTCTCTCTCTCTCTCTCTCTCTCTCCCTCTCTCTCTCTCTCTCTCTCTCTGTCTCTCTCTATATCACACACACATACACAAACACACACACCAACAAAAAAAAAAAAAAGATCAGTGGAGAGTAATGGACCAGAGATGTCTCGTTCCATTGTTAGCAATGCTTGTTTTAATCATTTTAATAATACTGTGAGGAAGTTACAGTTTCTGAACTGAACTGAACTGAACAGAACAGCTACATTGTTACACAGCTTCGCCATCACTGGTGGAGAAAGAAAATCATGATGACCCTAAGATTTGCTTATTTTTCCTAAGACAGCCCTATTCACAATAAAATTACCATCATTTTATTTATGATTATAGAAGGAAACTTGGAAATGGTAATTTACTCTCACAGGCTTACCTATTTTCATCTGGCAACCTTTCTCTATTGCGTGGAAAAAGTTAGGCAACCTTACTGTGACATTTTATTTACTTCTTTTACTCTTGATTGGTGCTAAATTTTATAAGAAACTGCATGAGAATAGCTATCAAAAAATTCTTTAATTAATTTTTAATTAATAATAGTTGTATAGGGATACAGGATAGCAACCCTGGCACATTTTATCCATCTGTACATGGCGTTGTATAGAATATGCATTTTATTAGGAAAGTCGATGTGGGAAGGTTGAGTTAAAGTCAGGGTCTTAGAATAGACTAGTACTCTATCTATTACACCACGCAACTACTCAGTAAAATACCACATTTTAATGCTGTTGTTCATCGCTATTAAAAAACACCTCACTTGCAGAGGCCCACCAGGATGAGTTGTGGCAGGGCGTGGTGCGTGGAATCTTAACCTACATCACTGTATGGTTTCAAAAAGTCAATCTCACTGCTGGGGACCTCTCCTTGTGTGGTAATAGTGCACTCAAATTGTTAGAGTTCTTATGGTGAGACTGCTCCACCTTGATCCAATTTGAGTGATGGATAATTTGCAATAAGTAGGGGCATTCAACATGTTGTCATGGCACAAGGTTTGGTATTGAGGTGGATTATTTAGGTACAGAGAACACTGCCTTGTAGTATCATTGTAGTAAATATTTGGATGGGCAATGTGAGCATGTGGAAACTAAGCAGTAAGGTGGCTTTTAGACTAAATTGATGTCCTCAACACTGCCTGATTTAATTACACTATATTCCACTACACTGGCTTTACTTTTGTTAATGTTTATCTTATATAACCTCTTCACAAGACATCTAGTATGTTGAACTGCTCTTCCAAGTCATTTCTGTCTTTGACAGAATTATAATCTCCCTGGCAGGCCTCAGACTTTTTATTTCTTCTCCTTGAATTGTAATCCCCCTTCCAAATTGATGCTTAGTTTCCTTCACAGCTTGCTTAATATACAGATAAAATAACGTTGGAGATAGACTACAACTCTCACTCACTCCCTCCCTCCTGTCTTCTAAGATGAATCATATCAGCATTGTTACTGTGCTTGTTCGTACATTTCTCTTGGACACACACTGATCTCTCCCCAGGTCAGCTTCTATCAGTATTCTGTTATTCTGTAAGTAATTGCAACCATGATAATAAATTTTGGTCAGACACCTTCTCTGCCCCTGCAAATGTTTTACAGTTTAAAATATGATTTTGAAGTCTCTTGTCATATTATTATTCAGTCTATCTGAAACTTTCCAGTGTCTCTAGTTCTTGTCAAGCTTCTTTCCTGATTCTTAAAGTGAGAGCTGGCAATGACGGAATTATGCCGTGTGGAAAAGTCCTCCAGCTGTCACCACCTTACGTTTCATTCTCTCAGCCCATGATCACTTACAATTTTTACTTCTCTTCTTTTTCGTAATAAGATATTCCAGTTCTCCAACACTAATAAATTTTTGTCTTCCTTAGCTATCTGAATAATTTCTTTTATCTCATAAATTTTGGTTGTCCACCCAGGTCACATTGTAAGTTCTGCATGATATTTCAGCAAACAGATTCATTCCCATCTTCAGGTGATTTCTGATGGGTATTGCTCTGTTTGTGTTGGTGCCCTATATTTATGGCTGCTCCCCCTCCCCAGTCACTTCAATCATCCCCATAACTGTGCGGTGGGTAGTAGTGGTAGTAGGTGTAAAGCTGTTCAGCTGCAAATGACGGTCTGCAGTCTGTGCTATCGCCTGGTGTGTGGGCCTCACTGTACAAGAACACTTCGCTTCTGCCCCCTCACCCCACTCGCCCCTCTCCCCCCTCAGCCTAGTTCGGGGTTCAATGCCTAACTCAGGTTGTCCATGGCGGCTCTCTTCTACCATGCATACAGTTCCCTAGTGTATGCCTAGACGCATTGGCAGTTGACCAACATGACTCAGGTTAACACCCCAGAAATCTAAAAGCCAGAAATACCCCAGGGAAACTTCACACCACAATTTTCTTTATCTCATCGTACATTATTTCAGTCTCTCATCTGTTGAATAGCTTTCTCATTTTTCTGTGCTTGTTTTACCAAGCTGATAGATGGCCACTTTTTCCTTCTTTCTGTAACGATATTTGTTGCTGTTTAATCACCACCACTTCATCCTCCTTGCCCCCTGACTCAATCTACCCTTTTCTGATACATGAAAATGTTGAAACATTATTTTGAGTAACTTATTTTAGGGCATTATGACAGTAAATGCTCATTATAGGCAAAGAAACTGAGTTGAGCAAATACCTTGGACAACTTCATGTGAAAAGAAAGAGGTCTTTCAGTCACAGGTGTATGATGGACAGCATTATGCATACTCTTTTAAGGATTAAAAACTGATTCTCGAAATCAATATTGCTGTAAACAATTTTATATAAATGAAAAGAAATGAAAGCATTTTAATGTAGATAAGTTGGAACTGAAATAATGTTGGCAAATTAATTTCATACATGTGAATAGGATGTTATGCAGTTTCAGTTTCATTTCTTTTTCCTCTTTTACAGAGCCACCAGCAAAGCAGCAAGTGGATTTACAACATCGTATTCTGAACATTTTGAACAATTCAAACAGTGGCACTCCTGGCCACCCCAGCGGCGCTATTGGCAATATGAGTCACCCCAGCGGCGCTATTGGCAATTTGAGCCACCCCAGCGGCGCTATTGGCAGTATGAGCCACCCCAGTGCTGGTATTGGCAGTATGAGCCACCCCAGTGCTGGTATTGGCAGTATGAGCCACCCCAGCGGTGGTATTGGCAGTATGAGCCACCCCAGCGGCGGTATAGGCAGTATGAGCAGTATGACTGGTTTGAGTAATCTCAACAACATGAGTAACCTGGCCCCTGTTCCTCCGCCCACACCGGTGTCAGCACCAGCACCATCCAGCTGGTCAAGTGGCTCTCAACCAAGCACTCCCGCACCTCTCCTGAATGATCCGGCTGTACAAAAGGCACTTGACAGCTTAATGCAAGGCAACCTGCTCCACAAAATTACACCCACCTCTGCTTCTGGCCAAAGTGTCACTGTATCCACTTCGTCCACTCTCAGTACGCCACCAGCACAACCACTGTTTGGGGCATTTGCCTCATCTGGTCGACGATTCTAGATTTATATGTCAGTTGTATCCTCTTGTTCCCCGCATACCTTTGTAGGTATAAAGTAGATAGGAATGACAGTGTATATTTTTATTATAATTATTTTAGATCATGGTGTTCATGGATTCAGTGTAGGACACTCATTATAAGTTAAGTCATATTTGCATCTTTTTAACAAAATGTTTGATGGACTATTGATGTGGCCAATAGTATTTTCCTTTTTTTTAGTTATGCTGAGAAGAAAAAAAGCCATTTAGCAGGGAAAGTGCACACATACATAAATAAACGGAGGGAGAGAGTGGATGGGTGTTTGATGATTGCATGTGGTTTGTGTGTGTTGACTTGCATACATAAATTCTCATGTAAAAGTGACATACTGAAATTCATATCTTGAGACAGAACATGCAAACATGCAGATATTTGTAATCAGTCCAAGTAATGTTTTTAATTAAATTAATGGTAGTTGTGCTGACCCCAGTACTGTAGAAACTGTTTTGTTTGAAAGGAAAAAAAAAAACAACAGCAGAAGACTTGTTTTCCTATGGACAATTGTTTCTTTTGTGTTTTTTGTTTTTTCGCCCCCTTCATAGTGAATTTTCATAAACAGCTTCAGTGTCAGTATGAATGTTGGCACAAAAATGATTACATAGCTGCACAAAGCTGCAGGCATATGAAATGTGGATAATCTTAACAAATAATTAATTTTCAATTGTCATGTAAAATATCTTGACTTAGTAGCTGACCACAGTAAAGTACAAATTTCTTTAGAATTTTTATACTGTGTGTGACTGAAAATGCCGACATACTCACAGAAGGTACTGTGTACAGATCTGTGGTTTTGTCATCGTCAGCTGTGCAAAATTTAATTGCATATTCCTGTGAGTGAATGCTTGGTATCTCAGATCAAAATGTCATGACATAAAATTAAATTCGAATCCAGTGTTAAATTTTATTTGCTGGATGTTACTTGTGGAATATTTCATTGTATAGAATGAAGAAATAAATGTAATTTTTTTCTATGTTTATCATTTTTCAATTTCAAATAAATGACTTCTTTCTTTCCACCATACATTTTCCAGGCACATAAACTGTTACAAGAATTAATAATTTTCAGGACTGTGTTAAATGCTGCATAGAGCACCTTTTTTATAGAAGAGATAATGTTGTTCCACATGCCTTCTCAGATAGACATTGATATTTTTGTCTGTCGGTGTGTGTGTGTGTGTGTGTGTGTGTGTGTGTGTGTGTGTGTGTGTTTGTGTGTGTCAAGTGCAATAGGATATATAACACATTCCATTTAATGGGAAAACTGTGTTTACATCCCAGTGTGGATAATGGAAACACCCCAAGAAATTTACCATTAAATGTGTTTTCCCCTATGCTTGCCTTTTTATTTGACATATAATGTGCACATTCCTTCCTGCAGCATATTTGATATTACTTTCTCTTCTCGCAAAACACAGATCCATCATGTGAATGTTGTACTTTAAATGCGAATAGTTTTGTACAATACAATATTTATATTTGTTTTTTTTTTTTCATTTGTATTATTGTATGATTATTTTAAATCTGATGTTATGCCAGTGTCTGGTGTGTGTGTCACCATATAAAAATGATAAAAATAAAAGAAAATGAATATGTAATCTGGAAATATTTTTTACTACATTACATTGCCTTACACATAGTTTCTACTTACAAAGGCATTTCCGTACTTGTCTGGATTATTTAAAAGTTTGCGTGCTTCCAGTTTTTATGTAAGATATATTGTGATAGAAGCCTTTTTTGAAGCTAAGCTATTCAAACAAACATAGTCCATATGTCATTAAAAGAAATTTAATTGAAGTTCAAGATGGAATGGGTGTATCCGCAGAGGAAATTAATGTACAAAGGTAATAAAATGAAGAAATAAAACCTAGCTGTTTGTGACTGGATATTATGACTTGCTAAGGGGGAAAGATTACTGTGATGGGACACTTTTATAAGAAGCTCAAAAGCATTGTAATGTTGTTACCAATACAACAAATCATTGTGTTACAAAAACCTTAAATAAATTTACAAAAATGTGTGAGGTTTTGATAAAGTTATTCAAAACCGTGAAACGTAATAAGTCAAAAATCTTGTGTGCATACTGCTGGTGGACATAGTGTTATTTAGTGAAGTACTTAAGATTACTGTCAAATGACCTCAGCTGACAGATCTCCGATGTTCTGAAGAACTACCTTGTTACATTAAATATGTTAAAACTGGACAGCTCTATAAAAATGAAGATTGTACTGAACAGAGATACAAAAGTGAATAATGTTGGTGGTATATGAAGTCCTTGTAAATCATCAACAGAGAATATTTGCAAAAAAATAAATAAAGTAACAAAAATGAGGTATGTGACAAACTTCAATGTTGATTACCTCCTCTAGTAATCTGATAAGCTTTGACTAGTATCTGTGACTTATTAGTAGTAATATTTACATTATCAGTGTAATATGTTGTCATAACTAAATTAATAAATGGTTTTATCTCTTTTGTAACCATATACTGAAGTATAGTTAGCATTTTATTAGATAATTAAAAATAAAATATGTAATATATTCTTTTTTTGCACATTAATGTTGATACTCTTGTGCCCATTAATTAATTAGTTTTTTATGGTTAGACATTGTTGTGCGTGTGTGTGTGTGGGGAGGGGGGGGCAGTGTCCATAATCTGTAATACTAATGGTTCGTTGATGCTATGGGTATGCTTCAAAGGCACTGCGTTGTTGTCATCAGGCTAGTGTATTCATCCATTTTTCCTAACTATCTCCACTCTTAATACAAGTCAGTTTACTGGTGTTTTAGCTTTCTTATGTCTAGTATCCATTTCATTATGATTGACCCCTTGCTTCAGGCTTCTCTTGGGGTTTCACAGTGTGATGAAAGTAATGTTGTAGCATCACCCCAAAGTATTGAATGTCTCTGGTTTCATTTGATGTGTAAGTGTTATGGTTGTGAAGGGATGGAATTCATGGACACATTATTGAAAAAGTTTGGTTTCCAACATTTTTGCAAATTGTCATAAAATCTCTTGTTTAATTGACATTTTCTTGCATTGTATGCGCTCAGATTCTGTGTTGTCAAATCCTTGTCCTGGAAGTTGCAATCGACTCTCGTCATGGTGATCTGTGAAGAGGAAATATATTTTAGTATTTCTGCAGACAGAACAGAAGTATACATTATCTACTGACCACTTACAGATTTGAGTGCCCTGCATACTGAATACATTGGCAAAATCCTGATCAATTAATTTTGTGCACAGTTAACATTTCTTCAATGTAAATATCTACATAAATTATGTTTTTACTACAATTTCCTTGTTATTGCACTGCAACAACAGCACAATGCTACTGTGCCCAATTGCAGTCCGGCATGGATTGCTGTAAAGAAAGAATGATTTTGCGAGTCAGTGAGGTATGACATATTGATTTCCATTATGCACTTGACTGATGAAATGAGAGTTCATTCCTTACAAAATGGATATTGGTTCAGGAGGAGTAATGTTCTGTTGCCACATACAGACTGACTTATATTTTGCTGATGCACAATAGACACACATTTAATGGGAACGTCTAGTAGTATTTATGATACGTTTAATTTTACTAGATTGTTTTACTTGTATTCAAAAGATGATTTGATATGGGTCATCATACTCTCCTCTGTGTCCAAGGAGGATTGGAGCTGATTTAGAAAGTATAATATTGCAAAGACAGTATGAATTAGAGTAGACTTACTCACCATTTAGAGGGGGCATTGAGCAGCAAAAGTTCTTAACAGTGTAATTGACTGCTTTTCTGAATGGTTTCATGTTGTTGTTGTTGTTGTGGACTTCAGTCCTGAGAGACTGGTTTGATGCAGCTCTCCACACTACTCTATCCTGTGCAAGCTTCTTCATCTCCCAGTACGTACTGCAGCCTACACCCCTCTGAATCTGCTTAGTGTATTCATCTCTTGGTCTCCCTCTGCGAATTTTACCCTCCACGCTGCCCTCCAATACTAAATTGGTGATCCCTTGATGCCTCAGAACATGTCCTACCAACCGATCCCTTCTTCTAGTCAAGTTGTGCCACAAACTCCTCCCCAATTCTATTCAATACCTCATCCTTAGTTATGTGATGTACCCATCTAATCTTCAGCATTCCTCTGTAGCACCACATTTTGAAAGCTTCTATTCTCTTCTTGTCTAAACTATTTATCGTCCATGTTTTGCTTCCATACATGGCTACACTCCATACAAATACTTTCAGAAAAGACTTCCTGACACTTAGATCAATACTCGATGTTAACAAATTTCTCTTCTTCAGAAACGCTTTCCTTGCCATTGCCAGTCCACATTTTATATCCTCTCTACTTCGGCCATCATAAGTTATTTTGCTCCCCAAATAGCAAAACTCCATTACTACTTTAAGTGTCTCATTTCCTAATCTAATTCCCTCAGCATCACCCAACTTAATTCGACTACATTCCATTATCCTCGTTTCGCTTTTGTTGATATTCATCTTATACCCTCCTTTCAAGACACTGTCCATTCTGTTCAACTGCTCTTCCAAGTCCTTTGCTGTCTCTGACAGAATTACAATGTCATGGGCAAACCTCAAAGTTTTTATTTCTTCTCCATGGATTTTAATACCTACTCCGAACTTTTCTTTTGTTTCCTTTGCTGCTTGCTCAATATACAGATTGAATAACATCGGGGAGAGGCTACAACCCTGTCTCACTCCTTTCCCAACCACTGCTTCCCTTTCATGCCCCTTGACTCTTATAACTGCCATCTGGTTTCTGTACAAATTGTAGATAGCATTTCGCCCCCTGTATTTTACCCCTGCCACCTTCAGAATTTGAAAGAGAGTATTCCAGTCAACATTGTCAAAAGCTTTCTCTAAGTCTACAAATGCTAGAAACGTAGGTTTGCCTTTTCTTAATCTAGCTTCTAAAATAAGTCGTAGGGTCAGTATTGCCTCACGTGTTCCCATATTTCTACGGAATCCAAACTGATGTTCCCCGAGGTCGGCTTCTACCAGTCTTTCCACTCGTCTGTAAGGAATTCGCGTTAGTATTTTGCAGCCGTAACTTATTAAACTGATAGTTCGGTAATTTTCACATCTGTCAATGCCTGCTTATTTGGAATTGGAATTATTATATTCTTCTTGAAGTCTGAGGGTATTTCACCTGTCTCATACATCTTGCTCACCAGATGGTAGAGTTTTGTCAGGACTGGCTCTCCCAAGGCTGTCAGTAGTTCTAATGGAATGTTGTCTACTCCCGTGGGCTTGTTTCGACTTAGTTCTTTCAGTGCTCTGTCAAACTCTTCGCGCAGTATCATATCTCCCATTTCATCTTCATCTACCTCCTATTCCATTTCCATAATATTGTCCTCAAGAACATCGCCCCTGTATAGGCCCTCTATATACTCCTTCCATCTTTCTGCTTTCCCTTCTTTGCTTAGAACTGGGTTCCCATCCGACCTCTTGATATTCATACAAGTGGTTCTCTTTTCTCCAAAGGTCTCTTTAATTTTCCTGTAGGCAGTATCTGTCTTACCCCTAGTGAGATAAGCCTCTACATTCTTACATTTGTCCTCTAGCCATGCCTGCTTAGCCATTTTGCACTTCCTGTCGATCTAATTTTTGAGATGTTTGTATTCCTTTTTGCCTGCTTCATTTACTGCATTTTTATATTTTCTCCTTTTGTTAATTAAATTCAGTATTGCTTCTGTCACCCAATGATTTCTATGAGCCCTCGTCTTTCTACCTACTTGATCCTCTGCTGCCTTCACTACTTCATCCCTCAAAGCTACCCATTCTTCTTCTATTGTATTTCTTTCCCCCATTCTTGTCAATTGTTCCCTTATGCTCTCCCTGAAACTCTGTACAACCTCTGGTTTAGTCAGTTTATCCAGGTCCCATTTCCTTAAATTCCCACCTTTTTGCCGTTTCTTCAGTTTTAATCTACAGTTCATAACCAATAGATTGTGGTCAGAGTCCACATCTGCCCCGGGAAATGTCTTAAAATTTAAAACCTGGTTCCTAAATCTCTGTCTTACCATTATATAATCTATCTGATACCTTTTAGTATCTCGAGGCTTCTTCCATGTATACAACCTTCTTTTATGATTCTTGAACCAAGTGTTAGCTATGATTAAGTTGTGCTCTGTGCAAAATGCCACCAGGCGGCTTTCTCTTTCATTTCTTAGCCCCAATTCATATTCACCTACTATGTTTCCTTCTCTCCCTTTTCCTACTGTCGAATTCCAGTCACCCATGACTATTAAATTTTCGTCTCTCTTCACTATCTGAGTAATTTCTTTTATTTCATCATAAATTTTGTCAATTTCTTCGTCATCTGCAGAGCTAGTTGGCATATAGACTTGTACTACTGTCGTAGGTGTGGGCTTCGTGTCTATCTTGACCACAACAATGCGTTCACTGTGCTGTTTGTAGCAGCTTACCCGCATTCCTATTGTTTTATTCATCATTAAACGTACTCCTGCATTACCCCTATTTGATTTTTGATTTATAAACCTGTATTCACCTGACCAAAAGTCTTGTTGAAACTTCCTGGCAGATTAAGACTGTGTGCCCGACCAAGAGTCGAACTCGGGACCTTTGCCTTTCGCGGGCAAGTGCTCTACCATCTGAGCTACCGAAGCACGACTCACACCCGGTACTCACTGCTTTACTTCTGCCAGTACCTCGTCTCCTCATTCTGGAAAAGTCTTGTTCCTCCTTCCACCGAACTTCACTAATTCCTACTATATCCAACTTGAACCTATCCATTTCCATTTTTAAATTATCTAACCTACCTGCCTGATTAAGGGATCTGACATTCCACACTCCGATCTGTAGAACGCCAGTTTTCTTTCTCCTGATAACGACGTCCTCCTGAGTAGTCCCCGCCCGGAGATCCGAATGGGGGACTATTTTACCTCCGGAATATTTTACCCAAGAGGATGCCATCATCATTTAGCCATACAGTAGAGCTGCATGCCCTCGGGAAAAATTACGGCTGTAGGTTCCCCTTGCTTTCAGCCGTTCGCAGTACCAGCACAGTAAGGCCAGATCAGTCAATCATCCAGACTGTTGCCCCCGCAACTACTGAAAAGGCTGCTGCCCCTCTTCAGAAACAATACATTTGTCTGTCCTCTCAACAGATACCTCTCCGTTGTGGTTGCACCTACGGTACGGCTATCTGTATCGCTGAGGCACGGAAGCCTCCCCACCAACGGCAAGGTCTATGGTTCATGGTTTCATTGTCAATTTTAAATTGACGCAACATATTCAGTTCTGCACATCTTCAGCTACTACACCAGTGAGAAGTGTAAAACGTAGTGAAATAATACATAGAATGGAAACTTCAGAATTTTTAGGTGTCTGTATTGCTGAGAATTTAAACTGGAAAGAGCACAATTTGTAACTCCTAAAACAACTTAGTTCAGCCACATGTGCACTTGACATATTTTGCATATTTTCATTCAATAATGTCATGTGGAGTAATGTTCTAGGGCAATTCATCTTTATGAAAGTAAGTCATTATTGCTGAAAAATCTGCTGTAGGAATAATATGCGGTGTTCATTTTGTAGACATCTGTTTAAAAAGTTGGGAATTTTGACTACTGCTTCACGGTACATTTATTACCACATGAAGTATGTTGTATGTACCCAATTACAAACCTAGAAGGCAAAAATGTCATTATTCCACATTAACCCTTAACTACTATCGACCGTCTGTCAGACCGCTACAAATTTTTGTGTCGAGATATTTCTCACACCCCTGCAAAGCCAAATGGACTCTTCCGGGTACCTTCTTACTGGCTGTCAAGCTACACGTGCCAGCATTCTTGCATTGTTGCTGCTCTTTGTTTCATAATTACTAGCCTTGAGACGTCTCACAGATGTATCATAGTGTTTGCGTGCCGCGTTTTTATTGCATGCTACTGTTTCTCCATGGCGGGGAGAGCTGGGCCTTCTATGCAATGTGTGTTATGTGAGGCAGATGTGGACGTTCAAGATTGCCTCGTTGAATCTTCGGATGAAGACTTTGATGACAGCGATAATGACCTTGGTTTTGAGATATTTAGTGATCACGACACTAATTCAGAGCAGGAAACTGAAAGTCATGAAGATATGACCACTGATGACAATGGAGCTTACTTCTTCGGTAAGAACAGATGTTTTCAATGGAGAAAAAATCAGCCACCAGCTAACGTAAGAACAAGGCAACACAACATCGTCTTGCATTTTCCTGGACTGCGACCGATGGCAAAAAGTCTTGGAGAAAACCCTGCTGTTTTGGAGGTATGGAAACTTCTTTACACCAGACATTCTAGACGAAATCATTCAATGGACACATCTGAAAATATCTAAGCTTAGAGCACAGTATGCTAATGATCGCTTATCCTATCTACAAGATGGTGTTATTGAATTGAAGGCTCTAATTGGTCTATTAGTGTATTCAGCCATTTTCAAGTCGGGGAACGAGTCTGTTTAAAGATTGTTTGCAACTGATGGAACAGGCAGAGATGTTTTCAGATGCACTGTTAGCAAAGAAAGATTTCTGTTTTTATTGTCTGCATTACGATTTGACAATCCAGATGATCGGGTGGAAAGAAAGAAAATAGACAAATCAGCAGCAATTTCACAAATCTTTTTGCGTTTCATCGAAAACAGTCAACTTAGCTACTCTGTAGGTGCAACAGTGTGTGTCAGTGAAATGCTTGTTCCTTTTCATGGAAGGTGTGGGTTTAGAATGTACATGCCAAACAAACCGGCAAAGTATGGCCTGAAAGTTCAGTGTTTGACTGACGCTCGTACAAATTACTTGTACAATGCACACATTTATTCTGGAAAAGGCAGCGACGGTCACACCCTTCCCAGCCATGAGAAAGGTCACAGTGTTCCCATACAGGCTGTTCTTCGATTGGTGAAACCCATTGAAAACACAAGGCGAAATATTACAGGTGATAACTGGTACTCATCAGTATAACTAGTCAATGAACTTTCAAAAAAAGGTCTCACATACGTTGGTACGCTGAAAAAGAACAAAATGGAAATCCCACAGAACTTCTTACATAACAAGAAACGTGGTGTGAAGACATCTGTTTATGGTTTTACAGAAGAAATGACTCTGGCTTCCTTCGCGCCCAAGAAGTCCAAAGCTGCTATACTGATCTCTTCTATGCACCATTCAGTAAACAATAATCCTGAATCAGGAAAACCTGAGATCATCCTGTTTTATAACACAACAAAAGGTGGTGTGGACTGTCTCGACCAAAGATGTGCAGCTTATTCGTCAAGTCGCCGGACAAGAAGATGGCCTTTGGCCGTTTTCTTCACATTAGTGGATGTTGCTTGCGGTGTAAATTGTTACGTGGTACATTAAGCTTTTCCAAAGGCAGAGGTAATGACAAGATTGAGCTTCATGACGACTCTAGCAAGAGACCTAGTTGAACCTCATATGAAGCGTAGAATTTCTATTGGACGCTTGCCACGAGAGTTGAGCGGCACCATCAGAAGAAAACTTCACTTACAAGGTGAGCCCCAGACACCGAAAGAAGAATTTGAAAAACGTGTGCCTTATGACCTCCTCGTCTGAAGAGGAAAACAAGGTATCCTTGTCAACAGTGTGGTGTTCCGATTTGTTTGGAGTGTTCCAGGAAGGTCTGCGTGAAGTGTTTGCAGGTGGAAATTGACTAAAGTATGATTCAGTGGCACATGAGAAAAAGTATTTAGTTTTCACTTGAAATTTTAGAAGTAAAATGTGACAAAGTTTCTCCATTCATAGACTTGTTGTTGTTGTGGTCTTCAGTCCTGAGACTGGTTTGATGCAGCTCTCCATGCTACTCTATCCAGTGCAAGCTTCTTCATCTCCCAGTACCTACTGAAACCTACATCCTTCTGAATCTGCTTAGTGTATTGATCTCTTGGTCTCCCTCTACGATTTTTACCCTCCACGCTGCCCTCCAATGCTAAATTTGTGATCCCTTGATGCCTCAAAACATGTCCTACCAACCGATCCCTTCTTCTAGTCGTTGTGCCACAAACTTCTCTTCTCCCCAATCCTATTCAATACCTCCTCATTAGTTACGTGATCTACCCACCTTATCTTCAGCATTCTTCTGTAGCACCACATTTCAAAAGCTTCTATTCTCTTCTTGTCCAAACTGGTTATCGTCCATGTTTCACTTCCATATATGGCTACACTCCATACAAATACTTTCAGAAACGACTTCCTGACACTTAAATCTATACTAGATGTTAACAAATTTCTCTTCTTCAGAAACGATTTCCTTGCATTGCCAGTCTACATTTTATATCCTCTCTACTTCGACCATCATCAGTTATTTTACTCCCTAAATAGCAAAACTCCTTTACTACTTTAAGTGTCTCATTTCCTAATCTAATCCCCTCAGCATCACTCGATTTAATTTGACTGCATTCCATTATCCTCGTTTTGCTTTTGTTGATGTTCATCTTATATCCTCCTTTCAAGACACTGTCCATTCCGTTCAACTGCTCTTCCAAGTCCTTTGCTGTCTCTGACAGAATTACAATGTCATCGGCGAACCTCAAAGTTTTTACTTCTTCTCCATGAATTTTAATACCTACTCCGAATTTTTCTTTTGTTTCCTTTACTGCTTGCTCAATATACAGATTGAATAACATCGGGGAGAGGCTACAACCCTGTCTCACTCCTTTCCCAACCACTGCTTCCCTTTCATGCCCCTCGACTCTTATAACTGCCATCTGGTTTCTGTACAAATTGTAAATAGCCTTTCGCTCCCTGTATTTTACCCCTGCCACCTTCAGAACTTGAAAGAGAGTATTCCAGTTAACGTTGTCAAAAGCTTTCTCTAAGTCTACAAATGCTAGAAACGTAGGTTTGTCTTTTCTTAATCTTTCTTCTAAGATAGGTTAGTATTGCCTCACGTGTTCCAACATTTCTACGGAATCCAAACTGATCTTCCCCGAGGTCCGCTTCTACCAGTTTTTCCATTCGTCTGTAAAGAACTCGTGTTAGTATTTTGCAGCTGTGACTTATTAAACTGATAGTTCGGTAATTTTCACATCTGTCAATGCCTGCTTTCTTTGGGATTGGAATTATTATATTTTTCTTGAAGTCTGTGGGTATTTCGCCTGTCTCATACATCTTGCTCCCCAGATGGTAGAGTTTTGTCATGACTGGCTCTCCCAAGGCCATCAGTAGTTCTAATGGAATGTTGTCTACTCCCAGGGCCTTGTTCGACTCAGGTCTTTCAGTGCTCTGTCAAACTCTTCACCCAGTATCTTATCTCCCATTTCATCTTCATCTACATCCTCTTCCATTTCCATAATATTGTCCTCAAGTACATCGCCCTTGTATAAACCCTCTATATACTCCTTCCACCTTTCTGCCTTCCCTTCTTTGCTTAGAACTGGGTTGCCATCTGAGCTCTTGATATTCATACAAGTGGTTCTCTTCTCTCCAAAGGTCTCTTTAATTTTCCTGTAGGCAGTATCTATCTTACCTCTAGTGAGACAAGCCTCTACATCCTTACATTTGTCCTCTAGCCATCCCTGATTAGCCATTTTGCACTTCCTGTCGATCTCATTTTTGAGACGTTTGTATTCCTTTTTGCGTGCTTCATTTACTGTATTTTTATATTTTCTCCTTTCATCAATTAAATTCAATATTTCTTCTGTTACCCAAGGATTTCTTTTAGCCCTCGACTTTTTACCTACTTGATCCTCTGCTGCCGTCACTACACTGAAATATTCACTCTACATTGCAAAGATGAGTCATAAACTGAAAGCAGAGTTTGCACACAATTTATCGTATGTCAAGTTGGATTTTTCCACCTAGTTGTGTTGCCAATTTGTAATATAATCCCTCTGATGGAAATCTGTGTGTGAGTAGTGAGCTAACAACTTGCTGTTATTTTCGTAACTCATAAAATAAAAATTTACTCCAGATTTTGTTTTAAGTGTCGAAGTGTTTAAAATACTGCATTGTTTTAAAACAAGTCAATTTTCTACAAAGCCCACCTCTAAGAAGTGTAATGAATGACAGGAAGTCAATAAACTATATATATCCTGCAAAATTCTCATTTGATATATAAAATATAAAAATGAGGTCTGTGAGACCTCTCCACAGTAATTGTGTTCCTGTGAATGACCATAGTAGTTAAGGGTTAAGGTTGTTTTCAGCACAAAAATAGTGCATAATACTGCAACCAAAATTTTGATGACTTACCCCATGATATAAAATGTCTGACAGATAGCAAAGTACAATTTGAAAATAAACTGAAAAAATCGCTTCTTCACAAATTATTCTAGAATTTCTGTTATTGTATTGTGTAAAAAATGGGTAGCAATTACTAACTCACATCTGTATATTTAATAATTAAAAAAAATGCCTTATAAATGTTCAGCATGTTGCCACATTTACAAATTTGTGATGTGAATGTAAAATGACTTGTTTCACTTCATTAAGATTTATTGTGCAAATGTTCTGTGGAAAATAAAGGCATGAAACCAACTATCTCACACACACACACACACACACACACACACACACACACACCTGCGGTCATGGAGGGGCGACAGTTGGGCCTATGTTGGGAGTTGTTTGTATGTGGCTACTGTCCATATTCCATCTTTCCCATTGTTTTAATATTATGAAGGGTCATTATTGAGGTGGTGATTGATGTCACATTTTTGAGAGTGTACAACTGAATTACCAGTTATATTTCAAGGGAACAGTTTCTGGCCCTGAGTAAGCTGAAACTTTTAAACACCATGAACTGTACTTAAAATGTTTATTAGCTATCATAAAGAATTAATAACTGATGCACATAACTGATACAGAGATACATATGTAGGAGACTTTGTTTCTGCTTTTATGTAGAGTCGTTAGTTCCTCTGCATCAGATGCCGCTAAACAAAAAAATGTAGTTGAGAGAGAAAACACAGACTCATGTTACAAACCCAAAAGTAAAACTGACTATAGATGCCATGGTTTGCGAATTATGTAGCATAATTGCAATTTTATTAAAATATATATCAAAAGGAAAATTACATAAGGGAATGTAAAATAAGACATTAATCACGTGCTTTAAGGGGATACGGAATCGGATTTTGGGTTAAAAAATCGAATTTTTTTTTATTGGCGTATTATATTCTGCCATGTTTCCTCTTTAAAATGACGTATCATACATAGCTCTACTACAATTATAACTATTTTATTTTTATATATTTGTGAGATCGGGTATTGCGCTTTAGTTATACACGTCTCTCGTGGCTGACCATGAACTTTTTGGCAGTACCTTTAAAGTGACATGAATTCAAATATCCCGGTTTCCAGCGACTATTTATACACTAGTTGCCCGAAAATGTTTCTCTCTGGTTTCCTCAAGTTACTCTTTGACTTTGTGGCGGGACTGTTTTGTAAACAGTGTGATATAAGAAAGTAGTTGTTGTTGAGTTATTTCGTATGTAGTGCTTCATTTTTCGCAGTGAAAATGCCTAGAGCTAAAGCAAAAGTATTTAAAAAGCGTGTGAACTGGCAAAAGAAAAGAAATAATGATTCATTAGCAAAGCAAAGCAGTTCATCATCATCACTGTTGGAAAATGTGAATCCACTTATTACTGATTTGCCGAACGAACTTACACCAAATGAAAACAGTGCTTCTCATAAAAAACTAAGAGATTTGGAAGAGAAATATAATTTACTTGATAGAGGGAATGAAGTTTTTGAACTCATTGATACGAATATATTGTGTGAAGCTCTTGAAAACAGTTTGTGCTGCAAAAAATGTCATGGAAACGTTTCTCTGAAAGTAGAATCCCATGTTGGCCTGGCTGCCCAGTTTAATTTAATATGCAGTGTTTGTAAATACAGCTGTAAGTTTCCAAGTTCGGTTTCAGTAACTGTAAATAATGGATACAAGAAAACTGAACTTTATAGTGTAAATATTAGGTTAGTTTATGGATTGCGAGCAATTGGTAAGGGCAAAGCAGCTGGTGATATGCTATGTGGTGTTCTAAATCTTCCAAGTGCACCTTCAAAGTTTGAAGCTTACAATTATGTACTAGGATCTGCAGTTGAAGATGTAGCACAGAAGTCAATGCAGGTTGCTGTGGAAGAAGCAGTGGAAGAAAATGACGGCAGTCGTGACCTCACAGTGGCGTTTGATGGCACGTGGCAGAAAAGGGGCCACACCTCCAACAATGGTGTTGTAACAGCAACTAGTGTTGATACTGGCAAGGTTATTGATGTTGCAATAGTGTCTAAATACTGTAGGTGCACAGGCAGGCTGAAAAATGAACACAGTGATGACTGTATTGCTAATTATTATGGTAGTAGTGGTGGCATGGAGGTTGCTGGGGTGAAGAAAATTTTTCATCGCTCTTCACAATGGTATAATGTTCGCTATGTCAAATATCTGGGAGATGGTGACTCTAAAGCATTCAAAGAAGTTTTGGAAAGCAAACCATATGGGAACAGTGTAAATATAAGCAAACTTGAATGTATAGGACATGTGCAGAAGAGAATGGGTGCCAGGCTGAGAAGGTTAAAATCAGTTATGAAAGGGAAAAAACTAGATGATGGGAAAACCTTGGATGGCAGAGGAAGATTGACTGATTCCATAATAGACCACATTCAGAACTGCTATGGCCTTGCAATCAGGCAAAATATACGCAATCTTGAAGAAATGAGGAGAGCTATATGTGCTTTATATTTCCACACCGCATCCACGGATGAGCATCCACAACATGGTTTGTGCCCCAAAGGTGAAAACAGCTGGTGTAAATACAATAGGGGACTAACAACAGGAGAGAAATACATTCACCACCACAGTCTACCATCAGCCATCATGGCAGAAATAAAGCCCATTTTCAGAGATCTGGCTGACAGAAGTCTTCTGATGAAATGTCTTCACGGAAAAACGCAGAACCCCAACGAGTGCTTGAATAGTGTGATATGGCATCGTCTCCCAAAAACAGTGTTTGTCGGAATTAATACACTACATTTTGGTGTGTATGATGCTGTGGCAACCTTCAATCTTGGAAATATAACTAAATGCCAGGTCCTTCAAAAGTTGGGTATGTGTGTTGGTTCCCGTACGGTACGTGCTATGTTCTTTTTAGATCAGCACAGACTAATGCATGCTGATAATATAATCAAGACATTAGTGAAAAAAGCAAGACAGGTGCAGAGGGGTGCCAAAAGAAGACTTGAAGATGATTATGAAGACTGTGAAGGGGGTATTAGCTACGGATCAGGAATGTTTTAATCTTCTTTCTCCGTTTCCCGTAAGTTTACTTTTTACTTCATCTAGGAACATTATCTCAGGTACTGGTCAACCTAGAAGTCTGAAATTTTTATGACGTAGTGACATAGGTCCCTATTACATACTGAAACAACGATTTTTTAATTACTTGATTTACAAAAGACTTAGGGGTGATAGTCTAGTAAAAAGCGATGGAAAAAATTTACTTAAAAATAAATGTACAA
Organism: Schistocerca nitens; assembly: GCF_023898315.1. Taxonomy (NCBI): domain Eukaryota; kingdom Metazoa; phylum Arthropoda; class Insecta; order Orthoptera; family Acrididae; genus Schistocerca; species Schistocerca nitens. Next base: position 82,052,285 of record NC_064617.1, on the reverse strand, counting down.
TATCTCTGTAAGAAAATACTTTGACAATAAACTGTTGTTTCAGTATTGTTGTAACATATGAATGCACATACAGTAAAATTTTTACCTCTCTGTCTCCAGTAGTTTGTGAGAAAATGTTCCCTATAGTAGGCATATATTAACATTGCGGGGATAGGTGATTCCGTATCCCCTTAACTTGGCCCCTATCTGATAGGTGAAAGTTGGCTGACTTCATGGCTCTCTTGAATGTTCACACTCGTTGCTAGCCTTAGCATGGACATATCAGTGGAAGGGATTCATAAGTTTTTCCTGTTACGTATCAACTTCTTCTAGATTTCATACATAATAGTTATTTCGTAGCAATAAGATACAGTTTTCGATTACTCTTCATGTCACTCCTGCAACACATTAACCCAATACATGTTTGTTTCTTACATAAGCTGTAGGCTGTCTGTCCTAGGAAGAGGAGGAAGCCAATGTGCTACAAGCTGATAGCAACCTTTCGCTCCCAGCATTCTCCACGAAGGGACCAAGATGAAGTGTACAGTTGGTAATGTATGTGGTTTGTAGGCAAAGTAGTGCAAACACATAACAAATATATAAGTACACTGTCTTCAGCTGCCAGAGGCAATTGAGCAACAGATTTTCACTTCTTGCAGCCAGGTTTGGCTACAGTGCCGCAACACATGAACATCTACATGCCATGTGGAAACCAGTCTCATTGGGTTAGCTGTAGTGGTTTACATGATGTACAACCAAAGATTAAAGTTCAACCTGGAGTCTCATCACCCAGAGTAGAACAACTGAAACGTCTGTTTTTCAGAGCAAAAAACATCACAGGCATTAGAATAAACATTCTGGTTTGTCCCTTTGTCCATTAATGATTTGTGTTAGTGAATTCTCCCTTTTTACTAACGATTTCAGTTCATTCTAACACACCCAGCAGCCTCCCTTTCAGTCCATCCATAGGACATGGGTACATCGTCATGCCATAATTTATATAATTTTGCACTTTCCCTTTGTTTGTTGTTGTCTTCAGTCCTGAGACTGGCTTGATGCAGCTCTCCATGCTACTCTATCCTGTGCAAGCTTCTTCATCTCCCAGTACTTACTGCAACCTACATCCTTCTGAATCTGCTTAGTGTATTGATCTCTTGGTCTCCCTCTACGATTTTTACCCTCCACGCTGCCCTCCAATGCTAAATTGGTGATCCCTTGATGCCTCAGAACATGTCCTACCAACCGGTCCCTTCTTCTTGTCAGTTTGTGCCACAAATTTCTCTTCTCTCCAGTTCTATTCAATACCTCCTCACTAGTTACGTGATCTACCCATCTAATCTTCAGCATTCTTCTGTAGCACCACATTTTGAAAGCTTCTATTCTCTTCTTGTCCAAACTATTTATCGTCCATATTTCACTTCCATACAAATACTTTCAGAAACGACTTCCTGACACTAAATCTATACTCGATGTTAACAAATTTCTCTTCTTCAGAAATGCTTTCCTTGCCATTTCCAGTCTACATTTTATATCCTTTCTACTTCGACCATCATTAGTTATTTTGCTCCCCAAATAGCAAAATTCCTTTACTACTTTAAGTGTTTAATTTCCTAATCTAATTCCCTCAGCATCACCCGACTTAATTCGACTACATTCCATTATCCTCGTTTTGCTTTTGTTGATGTTCATCTTATATCCTCCTTTCAAGACACTGTCCATTCCATTCATCAGCTCTTCCATGTCCTTTGCTGTCTCTGACAGAATTACAATGTCATCGGCAAATTGTGTGATCAAGACAAACATTGAGGCACCACATTTCCTCCCGTGATAGTATGGGACAGAAATGCATGCCTTTCTTTGTGGTGTCACACCAGATTTCTCAGACCTGAAGCCATTCTATCCACTTTCTGTCCCTCTGTAAAGTGATGCGGCACCCACTGCACGCAAATTTTGTGGTATTGCAAGTGGTCTGTGATGATGGCATTCACAGAGAAATGGCTAATGCCAACCTGTACATGATTTCATTCTCCACAGTTTGTCAGTTTATACAGACGAGTTTTTCAGTCCACCCCCATCACATTAGGGATAATGGCTTGTGGGCCTGTCCTGGACACAGATCATCTTGCAGTGATGTGCGCCCTTCCCAGAACTGCACTACTTTGCTTGCCTCCATCTTAACACTTGGATGAACCCACTAGAAGGTCAGTGAAATTTTGATGGCATCTCTGCACACGCCTGTTTTTAATGTGTAATTGCTGAAAATTTCATTGTTGTATGTCTGTTAGTTATTGTTCAGTGCTGTGTTGAGTAGAACATTGTGTCACACAGTTTGCGAATTTTGAGATTGAGTTAAGAGGAGCAATGCGTCTGCATTAAATTTTGCATTCAACTTAAGAAAACCTTTACAGAGATGCACCAAATTATGCAGGAAGTCTACGGTGATGAGTACTTAAGCCGTACTTTGTAATGTTGGGACCAAGGTTCAGTCTTCACAGTGGGTGGGGAAATGTTCTCAAAGACAAAAAAAAGCTCGTCAGGTCAGGTCAAATATCAAAGCCATGCTGATAGTTTTCTTTGACTTCAAGAGTCATACCAAGACTGCTTTCGGAAGTGGAAATGGCGTTGGGAGCAGTGTTATCAGTTGTGGAGGAGAGTATTTCGAAGAGACCATGCACAATAAGTAAAAGGTAAGTGTAGCAAAATTTCGTGGAGAAAGTTCTGGAATGTTTTGAACAGACCTCGTAGACCAGTTACCAGCAATCAAGGTCATAACCCAACAACTGTGTGCACCTGTCATGTGACACTATGCCATTCCCCTACCATATTGGTGACAGCATCGAAATGTAAAAACAGAGGCTACATGTCTCACGGACTGTGTATTATGACAGGTATTTGGTTTTCGTTCTACTTCTCTTTATAGATGCACTGCTTGTCAGTTCAAAGGATATTTATTTTTTATTTATTTATTTATTTATTTATTTCGTATTCCATTAATCCGTATTGTGATAAATCACAAGGATGTGGAATGAGTCATGATTACATACAACAGATATAATACACATATATAAAATGACAAAAATGTACCATAAGATTATGAATAAGTTTGTAGGTTAAAATCAAATCAAAGGTATAGCTCAAGTAATATAAAACAATACCTAAAAAGGAAATATAGTACATTTTCCAAATTAAACAAATAATACACATATATAAAATGACAAAAATGTACCATAAGATTATGAATAAGTTTGTAGGTTAAAATCAAATCAAAGGTATAGCTCAAGTAATATAAAACAATACCTAAAAAGGAAATATAGTACATTTTCCAAATTAAACAGTTAATGTGATCTATAGCAAACAAATTTTTATCAGTATAAAAAATCATTGCTTTATCTGTAGATACTCATCAAGAGAATAGAAGGAATTTACCATTAGGTATTCTCTCAATTTACATTTAAAAGTAGGTAAGACATTAATGTGATCTTTAATACCTGATGGAAGGGAGTTGAAAATTTTTGTGGCTGAATAATGAACACCTTTCTGAACAAGACTTAAATGTTTCAGATCCCTGTGTAGATCATTTTTAGACCTAGTATTATGATCATGACATTCACTATTAGATTTAAAAAGAGATAGGTTGTTAGAAACAAAAATCATCAAAGAAAATATGAATTGAGAGGTAAGTGTTAATATTTGTAACTTATGAAACAGACTTCTGCAAGAATATCTTGGATGAACACCACTCATGATTCTAACAGCTCTCTTCTGTGCAGTAAATATTTTTTTGGCTAAAGGCTTGTTGCCCCAAAATATTATGCCATACGACATGATAGAATGAAAATAACCAAAGTAGGCAGCTTTAGTAGCGTCCTCATCACCAATGGGGGTGATTACACGCAGAGCATAAGTTGCCACACTGAGCCTTCTATGTAGGTCTAAGATATGCTCAGACCAGTTCAGCTTGCCATCAATTAGAATGCCCAAGAACTTAGATGATTCACAGTGTAGTATATTTTGGTTACCACAGTTTAAGTGGCATACTTCATTTTCTTGTTGAGATGTGTGAAATTGCATATACTGAGTTTTCTGAATGTTTAGAGTTAGTCCATTGCACTTAAACCAGTGTAGGATGTCAACGAGTACAGCATTACATTTATTTTCTAGGTCACTGTTAGTTCGACTTCCAAGCAGAATAGTGGTGTCATCGGCAAAAAGAGTAAATTTACACTCGGTGTCTGTGCAAAGTGGGAGATCATTGATGAAGATAAGGAAAAGCAAAGGTCCTAGGATGGACCCCTGAGGCACACCACACTTTAATGTGCGCCAATCAGAAGAAATGGGACTATCATTGGCACCATTAATTATCACCTTCTGTTTTCTGTTTTGCAGATATGATTCTATCCATCTACCAATGCTACCTCGCAAGCCATAAAAATTAGCCTTATGTAAGAGAATGTTGTGGTCCACACAGTCAAAGGCCTTAGACAAGTCACAAAAAATTCCAATAGGTGACATTTTATTATTTATTGACTCTAAAATTTCATTTGTGAGAGAAAAAATAGCCTGCTCAGTTGATCTACCTTTTTGGAAACCAAACTGGTTTCTGTTGAGTATGTTGTGGCTGTTAAGATGTTCTACAATTCTTGTATACATTAGTTTCTCTAATACTTTTGAGAAACTACTTAGTAGTGATATTGGACGGTAGTTAGATAAATTAGTTTTGTCACCCTTCTTGAAAAGTGGTTTCACAACGGCAAGCTTTAGTCTCTCTGGGACAACACCTTGCTGGATAGACTCATTAAAAATGTGACACAGGACTTGACATATGTGGTAACTACAATGCTTCAGTATTTTTGGTGAAATGTTGTCAATACCAGTGGAATTTTTATTTTTTAAGGCCTTGATGGTATTTTTAACTTCAGTAATAGTTGTTGTTGTTGTGGTCTTCAGTCCTGAGACTGGTTTGATGCAGCTCTCCATGCTACTCTATCCTGTGCAAGCTTCTTCATCTCCCAGTACCTACTGCAACCTACATCCTTCTGAATCTGCTTAGTGTATTCATCTCTTGGTCTCCCCCTACGATTTTTACCCTCCACGCTGCCCTCCAATACTAAATTGGTGATCCCTTGATGCCTCAGAACATGTCCTACCAACCGATCCCTTCTTCTGGTCAAATTGTGCCACAAACTCCTCTTCTCCCCAATCCTATTCAGTACCTCCTCATTAGTTATGTGATCTACCCATCTAATCTTCAGCATTCTTCTGTAGCACCACATTTCGAAAGCTTCTATTCTCTTCTTGTCCAAAGTATTTACCGTCCACGTTTCACTTCCATACATGGCTACACTCCATACAAATACTTTCAGAAATGACTTCCTGACACTTAAATCTATACTCGATGTTAACAAATTTCTCTTCTTCAGAAACGCTTTCCTTGCCATTGCCAGTCTACATTTTATATCCTCTCTACTTCGACCATCATCAGTTATTTTGCTCCCCAAATAGCAAAACTCCTTTACTACTTTAAGTGTCTCATTTCCTAATCTAATACCCTCAACATCACCCGACTTAATTCGACTACATTCCATTATCCTCGTTTTGCTTTTGTTGATGTTCATCTTATATCCTCCCTTCAAGACACCATCCATTCCGTTCAACTGCTCTTCCAAGTCCTTTGCTGTCTCTGACAGAATTACAATGTCATCGGCGAACCTCAAAGTTTTTATTTCTTCTCCATGGATTTTAATACCTACTCCGAATTTTTCTTTTGTTTCCTTTACTGCTTGCTCAATATATAGATTGAATAACATCGGGGAGAGGCTACAACCCTGTCTTACTCCCTTCCCAATCACTGCTTCCCTTTCATGTCCCTCGACTCTTATAACTGCCATCTGGTTTCTGTACAAATTGTAAATAGCCTTTCGCTCCCTGTATTTTACCCCTGCCACCTTTAGAATTTGAAAGAGAGTATTCCAGTCAACATTGTCAAAAGCTTTCTCTAAGTCTACAAATGCTAGAAACGTAGGTTTGCCTTTCCTTAATCTTTCTTCTAAGATAAGTCGTAAGGTCAGTATTGCCTCACGTGTTCCAGTGTTTCTACGGAATCCAAACTGATCTTCCCCGAGGTCGGCTTCTACTAGTTTTTCCATTCGTCTGTAAAGAATTCGTGTTAGTATTTTGCAGCTGTGGCTTATTAAACTGATTGTTCGATAATTCTCACATCTGTCAACACCTGCTTTCTTTGGGATTGGAATTATTATATTCTTCTTGAAGTCTGAGGGTATTTCGCCTGTTTCATACATCTTGCTTACCAGCTGGTAGAGTTTTGTCAGGACTGGCTCTCCCAAGGCCGTCAGTAGTTCCAATGGAATGTTGTCTACTCCGGGGGCCTTGTTTCGACTCAGGTCTTTCAGTGCTACGTCAAACTCTTCACGCAGTATCGTATCTCCCATTTCATCTTCATCTACATCCTCTTCCATTTCCATAATATTGTCCTCAAGTACATCGCCCTTGTATAAACCCTCTATATACTCCTTCCACCTTTCTGCCTTCCCTTCTTTGCTTAGAACTGGGTTGCCATCTGAGCTCTTGATATTCATACAAGTGATTCTCTTCTCTCCAAAGGTCTCTTTAATTTTCCTGTAGGCAGTATCTATCTTACCCCTAGTGAGACAAGCCTCTACATCCTTACATTTGTCCTCTAGCCATCCCTGCTTAGCCATTTTGCACTTTCTGTCGATCTCATTTTTGAGACGTTTGTATTCCTTTTTGCCTGCTTCATTTACTGCATTTTTATATTTTCTCCTTTCATCAATTAAATTCAATATTTCTTCTGTTACCCAAGGATTTCTACTAGCCCTCGTCTTTTTACCTACTTGATCCTCTGCTGCGTTCACTACTTCATCCCTCAAAGCTACCCATTCTTCTTCTACTGTATTTCTTTCCCCCATTCCTGTCAATTGTTCCCTTATGCTCTGCCTGAAACTCTGAACAACCTCTGGTTCTTTCAGTTTATCCAGGTCCCATCTCCTTAAATTCCCACCTTTTTGCAGTTTCTTCAGTTTTAATCTACAGGTCATAACCAATAGATTGTGGTCAGAGTCCACATCTGCCCCTGGAAATGTCTTACAATTTAAAACCTGGTTCCTAAATCTCTGTCTTACCATTATATAATCTATCTGATACCTTTTAGTATCTCCAGGGTTCTTCCATGTATACAACCTTCTATCATGATTCTTAAACCAAGTGTTAGCTATGATTAAGTTGTGCTCTGTGCAAAATTCTACCAGGCGGCTTCCTCTTTCATTTCTTAGCCCCAGTCCATATTCACCTACTACGTTTCCTTCTCTCCCTTTTCCTACACTCGAATTCCAGTCACCCATGACTATTAAATTTTCGTCTCCCTTCACTATCTGAATAATTTCTTTTATTTCATCATACATTTCTTCAATTTCTTCGTCATCTGCAGAGCTAGTTGGCATATAGACTTGTACTACTGTAGTAGGTGTGGGCTTCGTATCTATCTTGGCCACAATAATGCGTTCACTAAGCTGTTTGTAGTAGCTTACCCGCGTTTCTATTTTCCTATTCATTATTAAACCTACTCCTGCATTACCCCTATTTGACTTTGTGTTTATAACCCTGTAGTCACCTGACCAGAAGTCTTTTTCCTCCTGCCACCGAACTTCACTAATTCCCACTATATCTAACTTTAACTTATCCATTTCCCTTTTCAAATTTTCTAACCTACCTGCCCGATTAAGGGATCTGACATTCCACGCTCCGATCCGTAGAACGCCGGTTTTCTTTCTCCTGATAACGACATCCTCTTGAGTAGTCCCCGCCCGGAGATCCGAATGGGGGACTATTTTACCTCCGGAATATTTTACCCAAGAGGACGCCATCATCATTTAATCATACAGTGAAGCTGCATGCCCTCGGGAAAAATTACGGCCGTAGTTTCCCCTTGCTTTCAGCCGTTCGCAGTACCAGCACAGCAAGGCCGTTTTGGTTAATGTTACAAGGCCAGATCAGTCAATCATCCAGACTGTTGCCCCTGAAACTACTGAAAAGGCTGCTGCCCCTCTTCAGGAACCACATGTTTGTCTGGCCTCTCAACAGATACCCCTCCGTTGTGGTTGCACCTACGGTACGGCCATCTGTATCGCTGAGGCACGCAAGCCTCCCCACCAACGGCAAGGTCCATGGTTCATGGGGAGGTCAGTAATAGTAACTGGGGCAATACAAATTGGGTCATACGTGTTAGGGTTAGCTCTATGTAATAAATGCGTAGCAGCATTTAAGGAACCGTTACAACCTACTTGTTCTGCTGCAGTTATGAAGTGATTGTTGAATATGTTGGAAACTGTTACAGGATTATGAATAACCTCATCCTTATAGCTTATCTCTGTGGTATTAACATTCTTGTTACTCTTGCCACACTCTCTCTTTATAACATTCCAAACTGCTTTTATTTTGTTCTCAGATTTATCAATTTCAGACTTAATATACAGGCTCTTGGATTTGTTTATCACCCTTTTTAAAATTTTACAATATAACTTAAAATGAGACCTTTCAAGGGGATCATTTGATACTCTTAGTGAGGCATGTAACTCCCTCTTAGTCCTGCAAGAAATTTTTATATCTCCAGTAATCCATCGTTTACTGGAAGAAACCTCATTGTTCTTTCTGACAGTTTTTTTTGGGAAAGCCATTTCAAATACAGATATAAATTCATTTAAAAAAAGGTTAAATTTATCATTAACATCTGATGTGCTGTACACTGGCTCCCAATCTATCTGTGACAAATAGTCGTTAAAGGCAGACACAGTTTCAGTGTTTATACATCTATAGGACCTATAGGTGTGGGAGATTTTATTGCACAAACTGATGTTATTTACTTTCAGAAGTTGTCCATCATGGTCAGACAGGCCATAAATTACTTTGCTCACACTAGCACTGTTGACTCTATTCTTGTCAATGAAAATATTATCTAGAAGGCTCTTGCAATTTTCTGTAACTCTAGTGGGCCAGGTAACCATCGCAGCCAAGTTGTAAGAATTCATTAAGTGGTCCAGGTCAGTTTTGAGGTTGTTATCAGTTAAGAAGTTGACATTAAAGTCACCTACAATTATTAAATTTCTAGTTTTAGAGAACAATTTGGTCAAAAGAGATTCTAACTTATTCATAAAGATGCAAAACTTCCCTGCTGGAGCTCTGTAAATTGCAAGCACAGTAAGTAACATGTCCTTTGCAGAAATTTCAGTCCCGCAAACTTCAAAATGTTGATCTACACAATACTTACTTAGATCTAAAGATTTATAAATGATTTTACTGTCTATATAAATTACAGCACCACCTTTCTCCTTACTTGTTCTGCAGTAATGAGTAGCTAGATCATACCCATCAAGCTGCAGCCCATCAATTCCAACTGTTACATGATGCTCAGTAAGGCATAAAACATGAGGACGGTCAACAGTGTCCATGTCCCCTAAATTTACAGATAAAAACTCTAATTTACTTTTGAGACTTCTGATATTTTGATGAAGAATAATAAGATTCTTATAGCTACCTCTACTGTCCTTCTGCTGGTCTGCTTGTCCATTAACACCGTTAGTCCCCGTTGCACTCAAAACTGTGTTGGATACATTAAGACCTATGTCGCAGCTGGAGATTTGTTCACTAGATGTCGTTGGCGAGGTCGGGTGGGTGCTGGCCATAAAAAATCACTGTTTCTTTTTGGAATTCTTCTTTCTCTCTTAGAAAATCGGGGATTACCTTTTATCCTTGGAGATACTGCATCGGAATTATTTTCCAGTCCTTGAGGTTCTTTGGGTGGAACTTCATCATATGGTATTAATATGTCATTGGCAGTGACAGGGTGAGACACAGCTATACATCTGTTTCTTGTATTCACATTGGTTCCCTGTCTATCTTGGCATGAATTGGTTTCTACAGTACCGGTACAAAATCTGACCTTTCTTGCAGAGCTGGTTGTAAGTGTTTTTACTACATCACACCGTTTCCATGGGTTTGATACTGATGAAGCAATGTTCCTGCACAGTCTGAGCTTTCCTGTTTTGTTCAGGTGTAGTCCATGATTAGTGTAATCAGGCCTTTGCAAGAATAAATTGACATCAATTACTTTCACATTAACAAAATTAGATGACAAATTCATTATATATTCATTAAATCTGTACACTGTTTCGTTGACTTCTGGCTTGTCATAACAGTAGGGAACGGTGCATAACAATAGCTTTGTATGATCAAGTGCTGCAGTCAACTTTTCTAAGTCTGGAATAAAGTTGTTTTTCTTACGAATGTCATTTATTCCTGCAAGGATAATAACTGCATCGTCCAAATTGAAATCACTAGTAAGATCTGATGCCCCTTCAACTACACCACTGAGGCATGCATTTGGTTTAACAACAGATGATGTGTAGTACTTGGGTTTCAAAAATTCATTTAGCAATGATGCACAGTTTCGCCCATGACTGTCCGATAGTAATAAAATCTTATTCGTTGGCTGACTCTCAATTGGTCTTTTTGTCGAATTTTTAGGAACATTGTCTCGTCCTACCACCTGAGTAGATTTCTCTGTTTCATCAATTTTATCACTTAAGGCACTAAAACGGTTGCTTGTATTCAGATGATATAACTGCTGAGAAACGAGATGTTTTGGTATCTTCTTGGGCTGGTGACAATTTGTGCTCTCGTCTTGGGATTCACTTTTGTTCTGTTGACTTCTGGCAGACAATGTGACATTTTCAGCTTTCAGTCTTTGCAGTTCTTCTAACAACACGGAAATTATTTCTTCCTTGCTGTCTATAGTGCCCACTTTTACGCAATTATCACATTTCCATATCTCTTGTTTTGAGTCCACCTTTGCACAGTTATAATGATAAACAATTTTACACTTAAAGCACATAATACCTGTAACGACTTTCTTTCTGCATGAGCATAGTTTGCTGTTTGTTATTTCTTGAAGCGCAATTTCGTGGCTGTATGATGAAGTTGATGCTAAGCAAACACTGAGTTTCTCATTTTTTACTACCACCTTCATAATTAAATAACAAGAGATGCACTTCCCATCACTAAATACGTCGAACTTCTTACACTTCACACAAACTTCGGATTGTTTGCTTTTATTTGCGGAACTCATGCTGTTCTGTTTACCGATCGTCAACATGGTTTCTTTTTCACAGTTTATAGATGCATCACAGTTTTTTTCAGATACTTTTAACACAATATAACACGTAATACATAACTGGTCACAATACCAACCGACATTTCTGCAAAATGCACACTTTTCTTCATTAAATTTACATTTATTACTGGAACTAACACACTCGCGAATTTAATTCGGCGCCATCTTGATTCATGCAAAAGGAGTTCGCCTAGGGAAAAGGAGGAGACACAAATGGTGGTCTGCAGAAGTAGACAAACCAATTGAAGAGTGTTGTAAAATGTAACTTGACTGCTATTCTCAGGAGGCACCAGAATGTGTAGAAAACTTCCAAGGCCTAAGGAAAAACATTGTCACAACTATGAGGAATCGCAAGAGAAAATATAAGAGATAACACTTTGATGAAATAGAAATGGACTTCTGAAAGAACGATATGCCAGACTTTTGTAGGGCATTCAAGACTAAGTAGATATGATTCCCAAACCTCATCTTTAAGAACAAGGAAGGAGAGATAGTATGTGATGATATACGCAAAACAGCTGGATCTTGGCCAGATACTTCTGTGCAGCTCATGAACTGTGAAGTGCTGTCTGAGATATTCAGTGATAACCAGAAAATACCAAATCCCTACTCAGAACCACAAACTATAAAAGAGGTGAGGAGCATCATAAATATCTTAAACAACAAAACAGCTGAACTTGTGAAGTATTCTAACGAGAATACAATTATCAATCTGTTACATAAGTAGAAGTAAGAGCAGCTTCCAGGAGGGTAGGCATCAGCATTAATACATCTGACACACATTGAAGAAGTTAAGTTGGATTGTAGGAATAAAGAATAATATTGTTGATACCAGTGACCTATAGGATATTCTTGGAAGCATTGCTGAATGGAGCAGAAAAGAGACTAAATCTACAAATTGGTGAATACCAAGGAGACTTAGTGCAGGTAATGTGCAGAACAGATCGTGAATCTGAAAAATCACATTTCAGAAGCAGGAGCAAAAGTTTTGTGCTCTCATTCATAGACTTGAAGAAAACCTGTAACTCGGTAGCTTGATGAATGCTGTTCCAAACTTTGGAGGAGATGAGTTTCAATAGAATATACAGTGCACTGATTAAACAGACATTAAGCAACACGACATCCAACATCAAGTTGAGAGACCTTGATCAGAACCAGTCAGACAGGGAAGTACTCTATCCCCTTTGCTCTTTCAATGTGTACTTGGTAAGCTGATCAGGGAATGGTGATGGGAAGTGAAAGGAGTGGGTGCTAGAAAAAAGAAATACAGGTAAACTGGCATTTGCAGACAATATTGTCGGATTCATTAGAAGAAGCAGTTAATCAAACCATGCAACTACGGATAAAAGCAGCTGCAGTAAGCCTACAGGTAGCTAGGATTATTAATTTGAATTTGTCTTAGTTGTCACACTACTGCCTCCCGGTGTCTGGTTTCTTGCTATAATCTGGTTTTGAACAGAGTTTGAAATGATGGATGCAACACTGAATTATTTAGCTTCACACCTTTTCACATTTATTGCCACTCATATCATCGTGATGATCAGCTTGTCAGTAAGAATTCGTAAAGTGATTTAATCACAGGTTAACACGTCCACTACACTAAGAAGTTGTGACAGTGGCAACCTGTTTTTGTTAGATCTTCTCCCTAAAGATTATTCACACACAACAGAAAGTTGGATTTATATACAAATTAATGTCACATAAAAAGTGTTCAATTTTCACTATTTATAGATTATACTATTAACGAAACAACTAAAGTGACTGATATTCGCACTAGCTACTGGCCATTGTCTCATGTTGACACTGAGATGTTCATATGTTGGTGCCTGTGCTTAAACTGCTTGTGATGTTGCCCATTACTGACATTGATAGACACACGTAAGAATAAATTTCAAAATAATTGAGATACATGTTGGTTATTGACAAAAGAAAGCACATTTAAAGGATGCCAATTTACACCAAGCAAAATAGTGTGTTCAATAATGAGAAAATTAACAAAATAGTAGCAACTATGTTGCAAATATAATGTACGCTCCTGAGAGGATTCATGGTGCCCAGTTTAAGTGTGCAGCCTCTGATTCCCTGTCTGTGTCGAGTCAAATTCGTTTGCGGTCAATGACACTGTAGTATAACCAATGCTGGTTCCCATGCCTTGCTGAGTTGAAATACCGTCTCTCTGTTAATCAGGTTATTACTTGTACATATTTTGACTGCTTCTTTAATGATGAAGTCCCAGTTCGTGGACTTCTTTTAAGGAATGGAGCACTTTTCTTTCTTCAGTGTTGATGTTCTGCTTGGGTGTGGCCATCCTAGTTATGGTCCTGAAAGTCTCTGGCCTTATTTCTTCAGCAGTCTAACAAGAAAGTTAAGATACCTTGCTCAGTGGTACTGATAAAATCCTTCATAGGCAAGGTATTTGTAGTGGACGCAAATAGTGATTTTACCTGCAGACAAGAGAAATGATACTTTTCATTTGCCTGAAACATCTTACTTCGTCAAAATGACGGATTTTCTGCAGGACTCAGCATATTGCTGTCTCCAAAAGGCTCCAGCAGATGCCGTACAATGGATGACATCTGTGCTCCTCAAATCCAACCAGTTTCCTGAAAAATCTGAAAAAGAGCTTAAGAGTACAAGCGCCAGTTCCACCGTAACATTATGGGCTGCCTACAATTCATAAGGAAGGTATTCTGCTTCGCCCTATTGAGAAATATAGGAGCCCCGTCATATTACCTAGCAAAATATCAGGCTTCTTTTCTGAGCCCGTTGTTAGGAAAATGTTAACATCACATTTGAATCTCGATCGATTTTTAAATGACTACTGAAGCCTCTCAAACCAGCTGACGTATTAGTGAGTTCTGATGTATCTTTGTTCACATAAGTGGATCTGGCAGATTAATTACAACTAATGGAGCTAAGTTGGAGGAGGACATCTTACATCTTTTAAAACATGTACTTACCTCTACTTTTATATAATGAACAATATTTTGAACAAATTGATGCTGTTGCTATGGGTAGCCCATTGTCTCCCATAGTGGCTGACCTTTTTATGGAAGACTTCAAGGGAAAAGCACTCAGTCAGTAATGTTGAAACCTAAATGTTTCTGGAGATATGAAGACAACACCTTTGTAGTTTGGCCACATGTGGCAGCAATCATTCCTGCATTTCTAGAATGCCTTAACTCTCTTCATCTTAGCATTAGCTTCACCATGGAAGTGGAGAAAAATGGAGAGTTCCTGTTCTTAGATGTCTTGGTCCACATAAAAGAAGAAATTTCTCTGGGTCACAGCGTGCTTCATAAAACAACTGCTGCTGACTTGTATCTATGAGCTGCCATCACCCAATTGATGCAGTGGTATATTATGGCTCTCATTCATGGGTCTAGTGTTACCTCAGATGCAGAGGGACTATCAGCAGAGCTCAATCATCTTCACTCTGTGTTCATACAAAGCATTTACTCTGATAAACCGATTTGTAATGCATTTCAACCTGCATACACTAAAGCTGAAGAACAGCCAGAAGAAACTGAGAACTCCATGAGGACGGTCTTTCTACCCTATGTTGATGGTTTGTTCTTTAAGATCGGCAGGCTGTTCAAGAAATATCAAATACTACGTATCTTCTGCTCTCCAATGCGAATGCAAACAGTGCTGGTTTCTGTTAAAGACAGCCTACATCTAAGGAAACCAGGGATATAAAATAGCCTGTGCCAGTGAGGAAATCATACACTGGCACATGTCTCACTGTTAAAGCATGGATGCATTGAACATAGACGTCATGCCAGAAAAGTTTGCTGTGGCTGAACATCATCTTGACATGGGAGGTAGCATGAACTACTGAGAGAGAAAGATCCTTTTGTTTGCTTCCATGTACTGGGCCTCAGCATTAAAGAAGCATTCAACATATGTACAAATAACGATCTGATTAACAGAGACAAAGGATTTCAGCTCAGTAGCACAAGGGAACCAGCATTGGCAGTACTAAGGCAGTGTCAGCTGCCAATGAATTTGAAGCAACATAGACAAGGAATCGGAGCCTGCATACATAAACTAGGTGCCAACACCCTGCCCATGCTCACACTGGGTCACAATTTGCAGCCGCAGAAGATGGCGAGCAGCTGTCTTGTTGAAATATTGTGCAACTTCCATGACATTATCCAATGCAACACCTTTGAACCACTGAAGCTACCATCTATTTCCTCTTTGTAAATCTGTGTTCCATACGTTCTGTAGATGTAGAAAATTTTGAATATCTTATAACAATTTATTTAAAAGATTAAACTAATTATTCCATTATAAATTCTGAAATTACACAGTGAGGAATTAAGTTCTCTGAAATAAGTCGTGGCATGTAACTATAGCAAGTTTACTGCACACATAATGGGGAAAAAATGTGTTTAAGAAGTGCAATTGCAGCAAGTGGAGCCACCCTCCACACTGCTACTCCTCAAGTTCCTAGATGGATGACAATAGGAGGGGGAATTCAGAAAATGAAGTGATTTAAATATCTAGGAGATTGGATAGAAACTGTTCTGGCAGAAAAAGAAGCACTGAGAGCAAGAGTAAACAAAATATATCTAGCATGAGGCGAACTATTAACATCTACAATAAGAAGACTTGTTTCAACCAATGTAGAAATGAGACATTAGTAGGCAGTGAGCTGTCCTGAAGTCATACCCATCAGAAAATCTGAACCAAGTAAGAACAGGAGTACATAAGAGACTAGAACTTGTAGAATGAAGGATATTGGGACCTCAAAGTACAAGAAATGGCGAATATAGAAGACAAGTGAAGAAAGAGCTACACTGTGGCGGCAAGTCATGGGATACTTCCCGATTTTGTGTCAGACTTCCTCCTGGTAAAGTGCGCGTCATTTATGAAGGCTGCCGAGTTTACGTTCGTTCTGCGCACCTGACGTCACAAAACACAGTCAGCCAATGAACAGAGAACGACGTTGCCAGAGCTCGACTGCAGTGCAGAGCACGGACGAGTGTCTTCAGTTTTAGAAACGTTCAGTCATAAATAAAGTAATTGAACAAAAGCAATGTCTTGATAGCAGACTTTCTTTTATAGAAAGTTTGGAAAAGGCATTCTTTATATCAATTGCTTCATACTCTATTAATTAATTAAATCAAACAAGGAATAAGCATCCTAATTCAGGTGAGAGCAAGGAAAGGTGTTTGTATCATTCTCACTAACCGCTTTTTCGCAATAAAGAACAACAGTAATTGTTTATTTCCTATTGTACTTCGACGAAACGTGAAAAATTCATAATCATACCAACAGTGTTTGTCGGTATTTGGCGTGATATCAAAGTCGTCTGGGAAATATATTGAATGATAAGCTGAGTTAGTGTAATGGTTAGAGTGTGTAGCTGCTAAGCGAAAAGTTCTGAGGTCAAACCTTCATCGGTGATTAATATTTTCTTTATTTTAAAAACAATATCGAAGTGTCTTACTTCATGAATTTTATTCGTTTGAATGTAATTTTTTGAAATTTCTAGTGGCAACTAATATCGACCATACGGAAAGTCTACGCTATGGACTTTTACCTCTGCAAACTCTTCAAAATTTCGTGCAATGGTTTACTACATCTAATGCTGCACAATAACTGCGTTGAACATCGAAACAAAATTAAGTCATTTATGGGGGAGAAGGTATCAGTCAAGAAGATGTCTAAAATTAAATTTTTGGGCCAAATAGTTTTTGTGAAATCGAATGATAAAGTGTGTCAAAGCAGTCGAAACACCGTGTGTCTGCACAGGCGAGCAGTGCAATGATGACAAAATCGCGCACATCGCGGAATGCGGGGAGCACGTCTCTGTAGCAGCGAAAGGGTTAATGCGGCCGTGGTGGCTTTACTTCATAAACTGCGCGCTCCCCCCTAAACGTAAGTTTGCGAACAATGCTATGGTGCTGCTTCTCTTGGCGCGTACAACTGGCAACGCAGCAATCTCCCGCGTCTGGGCGGGCATGCGCGAACCGCCAAGATTAAAGAATTGAACTATAGGTATAGTGCAGCACTCTACGTGGCAAGGACTGAACAAGTTGTTGGAAGTCCCTTGCAGAAATACTGAGCCATGCTTCTCCTATAACCCTCCATAATTGCGAAAGTGTTGCTGGTGCAGAATTTTGAGCACGAACTCACCTCTCGCTTATGTCCCATAAATATTCGATAGGACTCATGTCGGGTGATTTGGGTGACCAAATCGATCACTCAAGTTGTCAAGAATGTTCTTCAAACCAGTTGCGAATAATTGCGGTCTGGTGACATGGCATTTTGTCATCCATAAAAACTCCAACATTATTTGGAAGCCGGCCGGGTTCTAGGCGCTACAGTCTGGAACCGCGCGACCTCTACGGTCACAGGTTCGAATCCTGCCTTGGGCATGGATGTGTGTGATGTCCTTAGGTTAGTTAGGTTTAAGTAGTTCTAAGTTCTAGGGGACTGATGACCTCTGAAGTTAAGTCCCATGGTGCTCAGAGCCATTTGAACCATTTTATTTGGAAACATGAAGTCAAGAATGGTTGGAAATGGTATCCAAGTACCTGAACATAACCATTTCCAGTCAGTGATCGGTTCAGTTTGACCAGAGGACCCAATCCATTCCATGTAAGCACAGCCTATTCCATTATACAGGAACTACCAACCTGCACAGTGCCTTGTTCACAACTTGGGTCCATGGCTTCGTGAAGTCTGCACCACACTCAAATCCTACCATCAACTGTTATCAACTGAAATAAGGACTTATCTGACCGAGCCACGGTTTTCCAGTCGTACAGGATCCAACTGAAATGCTCATGAACCCAGGAGAGGTGCTTTGAGTGATGAGCTGTTAGCAAAGAAACTTGGGTCAGTCGTCTGCTGCCATAGCCCATAGCTGTTCTTCTGCACTGTCCTAATGGACACATGTGACATATGTCCCACATTGATTTCTGTGGTTATTTCACACAGTGTTACTTGTCTCTCAGCACTGACAACTCTACGCAAACACAACTGCTCAGTTGTTAAGAGAAGACCATCAGCCACTGCGTTTTCTGTGGTGAGAGGTAATTCCTGAAATTTGGTTTTCTTGACATCCTCCTAATACTGTGGCGATCTGAATATTGAATTCCCTAACGATTTCCAAATGGAATGTTCCATGCATCTATCTCCAACTAACATTCCGCATTCAAAGACTATTAACTCCTGTCATGTGGCTGTAATCACGCCAGAAACATTTTCACATGAATTACCTTCATGCTAATGGCAGCTCTGCCAGCACATTGACCTTTTATATCTTATGTACATGATACTGCTGCCGTGACTTCTGTCGCCTCAGTACATATAGCCAGATAAAGACGATCTTGGACACTATCAGGAAAAGAAGGATCATGTTCTTTGGATATATCCATAGAAGAGACCAGGGGAGACTGATGTATCAGACAGCAGATTCTTGTCAAAAAGAGAACCAGAATATGTGGTATCCAAGAGGAGGGATGTTGCAAGTCTCGCTGTGCATAAGGCTTGCAGCTAAATTTCATGGTCTTCTTGTGGAGGATACGCATTCACAGGGCTCCTACATTCAGTGCATTTCCTTTCCATAATTAGTGCTTCGAAATTACAGGAATCACAAGAAACATGTAAATAGAGTCAACATAGCTGGAGGAAACAATTCATTGACACACACTAAGAGCAACAGTATCAGTAAGTGGTGACAGAATAATCTAAAATATAACACCCAAAACGCTGGAACGTCTGTGCGATGCAGCAAGGAATATCACATCAGTGCTCCTAGCGGAGTGTGTGTGAACTCAGTTGACATAGTAAGCAGCCAATTCCATGATGGTAGCTGCATGACCACTTGTCACCCCACAGTCCCTACCCTATGGGGAAGTGGAGCATCGTCTTCATTAGTTGCCTCAGGCGCCGGCCTTGAGTTGTATAGCAAGTGCATCAGGTGTCTCGACCATGTCTGACATTGCATCTGCATACAGGGATTGCGAGAGATGGCTGTCTGCTGTTGGACAATAGTGTTGATCGGTGTAGGGGCAAGTGATCATCTAAAGATTAACACTGGTGTAATTCAGTCAACAGACACAGTGTTTCTCTTGCTCTTAACCAAAATATCCATCGTCTTGTATTGTCTCACTGCTACACGATATGGTGCAATATATTGTGGCACGAGTACAGGTTTGACACCATCTTTTCTTAGCACGATGTGTGTGCCGCACTTCAACTCTTTATGGATGGACGTTTGCTGCATGCCATGCTGTGAAGTTGGTTGCAGTTGCATATGCGAGATCCAATATATTGGACCATATCGTGTAGCAGTGAGACAATACAAGACAATGGATATTTTGGTTAAGAGCAAGAGAAAGACTGTGTCTGTTGACTGAATTACACCAGTGTTAATCTTTAGATGATCACTTGCCCCTACACCGATCATTTGAGAAACGTGCTATGAACTGCAGTGATTGTGATATGTCCCATTTCAAGGCACCTTGATCGACAAACTCAATTGGCAGCCACAGCGTTCCCCCACAGACCAATTGAGCACATGATGCTTTGAGGTCTGACTTGCTTGTGGGGCACAGGCCAAGCAGAACTACTGGTAGAGGCATCATCCACTTACATTCATGACACACGAGGGCTGCTTTCAGGAACCGGTGCCACTGCTCAGCCATGACGTTACTGGCTGGATGATAACTCATTATGTAATGCGATCCACTGCAAAACTTGTTGAGTTGTATAAACAAATCGGTCTCAAATTAGTGTCCTCTGTCAGGTGTTTTATGTAGTGGACATCCAAAGCAAGTTACCCAGTTGGACATAAATGCCGCACGTAGCATCTTGGTGGAGATGTTATCTGCAGGTATAGCTTCCGGCCAGCATGTGAATCTATCAACAATGGTTAGCAAATTTTGTTGACCTTCTGATGGTAGTAGCGGTCCCATGGCATCAGTTTGTATGTGGCCAAACCTCTCGGTCATGTACAAGATTTGCCTACCGGCAGTAAACATGATGTGAAACTTTGCTGTGTTGACAATTTACGCATGCACAAGACCACTGATGGCAATCCTTTTTTATCCCAAGTCATATGTAATGATTAAAGCATAATTGCTGTTACTCAGGGTTGACCAAAAATGGGCGGGCTGTGAAATAATCATTTGTGCAGTTCTGCTGGAACAAATAGGTGAGTTTTTCCGTTGGAGGGGGGGGGAGGAGGAGGAGATAAGTGTTTAACGTCTCATTAACAATGGGGTCATTAGAGATGGAGCACAACCTCAGATTAGGGAAGGATGGGGAAGGAAATTGGCCATGCCCTTTCAAAGGAACCATCCCAGCATTTGCCTGAAGTGATTTATTGAAATCACGGAAAACCTAAATCAGGCTGGCCGGAGATGGTTTTGAACCATCGTTCTCCCGAATGCAAGTCCAGTGTGCTAACCACTGTGCCACCTTTATGGTTGTAGGTGTCACAGTACTCCTTAGTGTTTGCCTCTGGTTATGAGAATGAGCATGAGCTGCAGATCTGCCAGAGTACTGTTTAGGCAATCTTGGAGTTCTTGGTCGGATTGCTGTGCTTGAGCCAGGTCGATTGTCTCTGTGTTCGTGTCGATGTGCAACAAACAGTCTGCCACTACATTGTTGAATCCCGTGGTATGCTTAATGTTGAAGGAAAACTAAGGAATAAATTCCAACTGATTTAAGTGCCTCGGAGGTGCTGCTGTTTTGGCAGAAAGCGAAGGTCAGAGGTTTGTGGTCCATGTAGATTGTGAATACTCTTGTCTCCAGCTGCAGACGGAAATATTTCATAGACACATAGACTGCCAACAATTCTCAGTTATATGTGCTGGAGACAATTCCTGAGAGATAAAAGCAAGGGGTTACCAAGCCTCATTAACATTCTGTTGCAGTGCTGTGTCAATGGGTACCTGGCAAGCATCGACTACTGGTGCAAAGGGGGTATCTAAAGCAGGGAAATGGCCTCAGTTATGCTCTTCTTAGCAGTCTTGATGGCGCCTATCATTTCTGTGCCCACTGCACAGGTGCCCTGCCTTTTGTTTTCGAACAAGCCAGAGCTGCTGTAAATGGTTCTTGAAGTTCTACTGCATGTGGCAGATGGCAGCAGTAGAAATTGAGCACTCCAAGAAACCTGCGCCATTCTTTCACTTTCTTTTGGCGAGGAACATTCCAACTGGCTTCATCTTTCTCTGGCAGAGGGTGTGGTTCCTCCAACGAAATAAAGTGACCCAAAAACATTATCTCTGCTTGTCCAAACATGCACTTAGAGATGTTCAAAGTAATGCTGTATCCGTGTAGGTGCTCGATAGCCTCAGTGAGGTGCTGCTCATGTTCCTCTGGCATTGCTGAGAATAGAGGCATTTCATCAAGGGAGGCGAAACGACACGGTAATTCTCGTAACATTGGCTCAATGAATTGTTTCCGTATTTATGCAGCATTCCTCAGGCTGAAAGTCATAAAGAAGCTTTCTAACAAACCAAAAAGTGTTATAATGGTCATCTTTGGAACGTGGTTTTCAGCAACCAGGATTTGCGTGTATGCTTTGGCACAATGTAACATGCTAAATACCTGTTTCTCACACAATGCGTGGTTATAGTTTCGTAGCAGAGGTACTGGATAATGGTCTGGGATCGTTCTTGCATTTAAAGCATGGAAGTTGCTGTATGGTGGCCATGGATTCTTCTGCATTCTTTGGGATGAAGTGCGAAGATGACGACCAGAGCCCTTTAGATAGGCAGATGATACCAAAGATTAGCATAGTGTCAGTCTCTGACTTAGCAATTATGTACACGTCAGGAGCTAATTGTCTGGACCTGCATGAAGTCAGAGGTCCTTCTGTAGTGCATGGTATCATGATGTACCTGTGGGGAGACCCTGCTGGTCTCGTGAGAGCAGGGAAGTGTTTGGGCAGCCTGATTCACCTTAGCGTTGTATGTGACAGTGTGACGTAGGTTCAGATGTCCACTAATTATAACAACTGACAGAGGATGCCAAATTTAGTCCAATTTGTTTACGCAACTGAGCAAGTTTTGTGATGGACAGAGCAGTGATGGTGTCCAGCAGCCGAGCATTGGTGATGTTGGCAATCAGGCAGTAACGTGCCAAGAGGTCTGTGCTGATGATAGACTCCATCACATTTGCAATTATCCATATCAAAGCACACCATAGACTTAGGTCCAGCACAAATTCTGCTAGCTGTACGTCATGATAACAGGGCTGTTAGCAGCCGACAGTTGAAACATGGTAGCCAGGCGATATTTGTGTAGCTTGTCCCATGACAGAAATCTGAGATCAGATCCTGTATCTATCAAAACCATTTGCCCTCACTTGAGCTCTATAGTAATTGGTGTACAGAAGGATGAACTGGTGCAGCTACCTCTGACAAGTTTCTGTTATTCAATGCGATGTTCTTGACGCTTGTAAATCCTATTCTGGACCACAAATCACGACGAGGTCACCACTATGACAAATCTTGCTGTGCGCGAGACTTGCGGCTAAATTTCATGTTTTTGTTGTGGAAGAATGGCGGTCAGGTGGCTCCTACATTCAGCACACTTTATTTCCGTAATTAGAATGCTTCCAAATTACAGGAACCACAAGAACCATGAAAATAGAATTAACTTAACTGGAGGAAACAATTCATTGATATACGCTAAGAGCAAGAGTCTCAATAAGCAGTCAAGAACAGGATAATCTAAAACGTAACACTCTAAACAATGGAATGTCTGCACGCCATGGCAAGGCGTAACCACATGTCAGTGCTCCTAGTGGCCACCATGTGAACTCAGTTGACACGTAGTAATGCCATGGAGGTAAAACAAGAAGGGAGGTGACATTATATGACAAACTTGAAACCGATGTCCGCCATCTTAACTAGCCCAAAACATTATGTTCACCGCATTCATTCCTTCATGATTCACCACTTTCATTCTTCCCCGTGACATCACTCTGATGTGCCTGTGCCCAGTTTCGACCGTTTGGATGCTTTGATTGTGTGGAAACGTTGTTGTTTCATCAAAAATGTCAGCTTGCGTTGTTTACAGATGTTCTAATTGATCCTTTCATAATCTTAAGTTTAAAGAAACCACATTTCGTTCGTGAGTGGAGCAATTAAAGCAATATTTTCTTTTGTGTACATAAGTCATTGTTGCAGAGTTTACTTTTATTGTAATGCTTTCATTTCTGTCATTTGACTTTAAATTTGTCTTGCTTTACCCAGCGTCTCTTCTTTCCTGTTTTTTTTTTAGTTGCCTTTCAACTCGCAAATGCTCCGACATTCGAATCACACTGGTCTTGCCCCTCACAACACATGGCTACGTTAGCACACTGATTGTTGGGGCAGAATTGATGCCCTAAATTTCTCTCGCCAATAATAATTATTCATTGTTGACATTTTCTCCCCCTTTTTAAAAAGATCCTGGTTAGAGCAGTCGGAGACAGCAGTCATGTGAGCGTGAGTTTTCTGTGTACGATTGTATGAACATGTATGTGTACTGTAATCCCTTTCTCAAGAAGGCTTTGGTTGGAAATTTATGTGAACTCTCTTTTCGTCGTGCCTGCCTTGTGTTTGGCGTGTGAGTAGCAATCTATCCATTTCACAGTATACTTATTCTGTCATGAAGTGGGTTGTAAATAATCCACTGGACCCCAACAGGATGAATGATTTATATAATTACAATACTAGAAGAAAATAATGACATTCATTATGACACACAGGTTTTGTCTAGAGCACAAACAGGGTTCACAATCATGGAACTAAAAGTTTTTTTTCACTTGCCTGACACACACAGCAAAGAAAAATTTGAAACTAAATTGAAAACTTTGATAACTCCTCCTATTCCTCAGAAGATTATCTATTGCTGTAATGAGTAAATAAAAAAAATTCTAAAATGTCTGTCTTCAATTAAAAAATGTAAAAACTTATAAATGATCACCAAAGAGGCATATTTACAAAAAAAGTAATTCATGTCATTACATAATAACTTGTCCCATATCATTATGACTTCTTGTGTAAATGATATATGGAACATTTAACTAAGTAACTAACTATTGGTATATCACAAAGCATGGTATAGACTTACATACTTTGAAAACCGCAAAATGAAATTCAAAAATAAAATCAAGCAGATGATCAAAGTAGATGTGCATTCCAATTCTGCTATGTTTGGTTATTCCTGAAAAACTGACAGAGCTACTGCCAAGAAATATTCTGGGAAAAGAAGCAAATAGGCTGCTGTTGGAAACGTAGGCCCAAATACTACACAGGTTAGGCTGTCATTACTAATAAGTTACTCACATACACGTTAAAGCAAAATGTCCGAGACCATTCCCTTAACTACATTTATAGCATTCCACAATGCTAGAAGATGTTTAAAAGAATTCATAGTTTTCTTTTTACCCAATAAGCTCCTATTATTGGCCACACACTGAATGGCGCATAGATAAGATTTCAAAGTGAGACTACTGCATTGACAATCTAACAAAACAAGAGGTATACCTTTATGCAGTTGTGTTTCTTTGACATTTCAATAATCATCCACTTTGTTGACATGCACAAGATACGATAGCATGCCTTGCTTCTTTCCTCATTGCACACGTCTATAGAGCATGTAGGTAAGTTTTTTTTGCAAACATTAACACTAAAAATGTTATGCATACGAGTTGAAAGCTGGAAATTTAATTAAGAAAACAAGCATTGGTTTCAGAGTCCCCGTTTCACTTCCTATCGATACAAATATAGTAAAGTGGAATTAAATAGATTACTAAAGCATGCTTTACACATCACTTCCTTCTGTTTCTGTTTCTGCTTATCCGAAATACAGCAGCAAAAACAATTTATGTCAATGAGGCAGAATGTGTCGTACAGTATTACTAGGGCAAATAAGCATTTAAGATCAGAAAAACGTTCGAAATTGCCTTTGTGAGACGGTATTCATATAAACTCTATAACATCTACTTTTTAAAACAGTTGTTGCGCGCACGCATCAGAAATAATGAACAAGTAGCAATTGTGAACAGTTGTCGGCTAACAATTCAGGTGCTTAAAATGGCGGCAGGCCCTGCCCTTTCTGGCTTCAAAACAAAATGCGGCATAGATTGGTTGAGATCTACAGCAGGGTTGCCAACCATAAAAATTTTTTCCTCGTACATAAACAATTAAAAATCTTGTATTTTGGTTTTCAAACCTCATACATTAATCAAGCATTTAAAATGTTATAAAACAAAGAAAGACATTAAATGAGTGTGAATTTAGTAGGCATTTGTTAATTTAAAAATTCTTAATTAAGCAAATAAAATGTTACAGTGGCCATATTTTCTAGACCCAAATTTTGGACACATTACTCGTTTTGGCTGTTTGGGCCGTGGAGTGGTTGGGGGGGGGGGGGGTGGATGATGAGACAAGATAAGATGTACTGGAATGTGTGAATGCTTAATATCGATTAACAACTATGATATAATTTTGTTTCACTCTCGGAAGTAACAAGCACATTGAGGTTTGCACATTAATAAATAATTTCACCACGAGATATACAATTAGGCGATAATTTATTAGTTTATAAAATTACACAGGTACATGATATATGGTTATTATTTAGACGATCTTTAAGGCACTTTAGTTAACTTTGTTGTTAGCTGACTGGAATATGTTCCCCTCTCGCTGGCGGGAAAAACCTCTTGGTTGCTTTGGGAAATGTTTGGTGACGAAACGTTTTTCGTTCCTGGTCTGCCATTAGAAGTGCGACTTAGGCCAGATCTCTCAACTGTGGCGCCATCTAACCTACATTTGCATACAACTATGAAATTTTTTGTGTTATTTTCTAGTTTTAGTTTATGTCTCCAATTATAATAGCAGGTACATCCTCAGCCTCACTGACATCGTTCTTATTTATGTTGCCATATTGAATAATCTACGAAAGGATAACGTTCTACGAGTCGGGGCGTGGAATATCAGAAGCTTGAACGTGGTAGGGAAACTAGAAAATCTGAAAAGAGAAATGCAAAGGCTGAATATAGATATAGTAGGGGTCAGTGAAGTGAAGTGGAAGGAAGATAAGGATTTCTGGTCAGATGAGTATCGGGTAATATCAACAGCAGCAGAAAATGGTATAACAGGTGTAGGATTCGTTATGAATAGGAAGGTAGGGCAGAGGGTGTGTTACTGTGAACAGTTCAATGACCGGGTTGTTGAATCGACAGCAGACCAACACCGGCAACGATAGTTCAGGTATACATGCCGACGTCGCAAGCTGAAGATGAACAGATAGAGAAAGTGTATGAGGATATTGAAAGGGTAATGCAGTATGTAAAGGGGGACGAAAATCTAATAGTCATGGGCGACTGGAATGAAGTTGTAGGGGAAGGAGTAGAAGAAAAGGTTACAGGAGAATATGGGCTTGGGACAAGGAATGTAACAAGCTTCAGCTAGTAATAGCGAATACCCTGTTCAAGAATCACAAGAGGAGGAGGTATACCTGGAAAAGGCCGGGAGATACGGGAAGATTTCAATTAGATTACATCATGGTCATTCCTAAATCAGATACTGGATTGTAAGTCGTACCCAGGAGCAGATATAGACTCAGATAACAATATAGTAGTGATGAAGAGTAGGCTGAAGTTCAAGACATTAGTCAGGAAGAATCAATACGCAAAGAAGTGGGATACGGAAGTACTAAGGAATGACGAGATACGTTTGAAGTTCTCTAACACTGTAGATACACCAATAAGGAATAGCGCAGTAGGCAGTACAGTTGAAGAGGAATGGACATGTCTAAAAAGGGCCATCACAGAAGTTGGGAAGGAAAACATAGATACAAAGAAGGTAGCTGCGAAGAAACCATGGGTAACAGAAGAAATACTTCAGTTGATTGATGAAAGGAGGAAGTACAAACATGTTCCGGGAAAATCAGGAATACAGAAATACAAGTCGCTGAGGAATGAAATAAATAGGAAGTGCAGGGAAGCTAAGACGAAATGGCTGCAGGAAAAATGTGAAGACATCGAAAAAGATATAATTGTCGGAAGGACAGACTCAGCATACAGGAAAGTCAAAACAACCTTTGGTGACATTAAAAGCAACGGTGGTAACATTAAGAGTGCAACGGAAATTCCACTGTTAAATGCAGAGGAGAGAGCAGATAGGTGGAAAGAATACACTGAAAGCCTCTATGAGGGTGAAGATTTGTCTGATGTGATAGGAGAAGAAACATGAGTCGATTTAGAAGAGATAGGGGATCCAGTATTAGAATCGGAATTTAAAAGAGCTTTGGAGGACTTACGGTCAAATAAGGCAGTTGTTGTTGTTGTTGTTGTCTTCACTCCTGAGACTGGTTTGGTGCTGCTCTCCATGCTACTCTATCCTGCGCAAGCTTCATCATCTCCCAGTACCTACTGCAACCTACATCCTTCTGAATCTGCTTAGTGTATTCATCTCTTGGTCTCCCTCTACGATTTTTACCCTCCACGCTGCCCTCCAATGCTAAATTTGTGATCCCTTGATGACTCAAAACATGTCCTACCAACCGATCCCTTCTTCTAGTCAAGTTGTGCCACAAACTTCTCTTCTCCCCAATCCTATTCAATACTTCCTCATTAGTTACGTGATCTACCCACCTTATCTTCAGCATTCTTCTGTAGCACCACATTTCGAAAGCTTCTATTCTCTTCTTGTCCAAACTGGTTATCGTCCATGCTTCACTTCCATACATGGCTACACTCCATACAAATACTTTCAGAAACGACTTCCTGACACTAAATCTATACTCGATGTCAACAAATTTTTCTTATTCAGAAACGCTTTCCTTGCCATTGCCATTCTACATTTTATATCCTCTCTACTTCGACCATCATCAGTTATTTTACTCCCTAAATAGCAAAACTCCTTTACTACTTTAAGTGTCTCATTTCCTAATCTAATCCCCTCAGCATCACCCGATTTAATTTGACTACATACCATTATCCTCGTTTTGCTTTTGTTGATGTTCATCTTATATCCTCCTTTCAAGACACTGTCCATTCCGTTCAACTGCTTTTCCAAGTCCTTTGCTGTCTCTGACAGAATTACAATGTCATCGGCGAACCTCAAAGTTTTTACTTCTTCTCCATGAATTTTAATACCTACTCCGAATTTTTCTTTTGTTTCCTTTACTGCTTGCTCAATATACAGATTGAATAACATCGGGGAGAGGCTACAACCCTGTCTCACTCCTTTCCCAACCACTGCTTCCCTTTCATGCCCCTCGACTCTTATAACTGCCATCTGGTTTCTGTACAAATTGTAAATAGCCTTTCGCTCCCTGTATTTTACCCCTGCCACCTTCAGAATTTGAAAGAGAGTCTACAAATGCTAGAAACGTACATTTGCCTTTTCTTAATCTAGCTTCTAAGATAAGTCGTAAGGCTAGTATTGCGTCACGTGTTCCAACATTTCTACGGAATCCAAACTGATCTTCCCCGAGGTCGGCTTCTACCAGTTTTTCCATTCGTCTGTAAAGAATTCGCGTTAGTATTTTGCAGCTGTGACTTATTAAACTGATAGTTCGGTAATTTTCACATCTGTCAACACCTGCTTTCTTTAGGATTGGAATTATTATATTCTTCTTGAAGTCTGTGGGTATTTCGCCTGTCTCATACATCTTGCTCACCAGATGGTAGAGTTTTGTCATGACTGGCTCTCCCAAGGCCATCAGTAGTTCTAATGGAATGTTGTCTACTCCCGGGGCCTTGTTTCGACTCAGGTCTTTCATTGCGCTGTCATACTCTTCACGCAATATCTTATCTCCCATTTCATCTTCATCTACATCCTCTTCCATTTCCATAATATTGTCCTCAAGTACATCGCCCTTGTACAAACCCTCTATATACTCCTTCCACCTTTCTGCCTTCCCTTCTTTTCTTAGAACTGGGTTGCCATCTGAGCTCTTGATATTCATACAAGTGGTTCTCTTCTCTGCAAAGGTCTCTTTAATTTTCCTGTAGGCAGTATCTATCTTACCCCTAGTGAGACAAGCCTCTACATCCTTACATTTGTCCTCTAGCCATCCCTGCTTAGCCATTTTGCACTTCCTGTCGATCTCATTTTTGAGACGTTTGTATTCCTTTTTGCGTGCTTCATTTACTGCATTTTTATATTTTCTCCTTTCATCAATTAAATTCTATATTTCTTCTGTTACCCAATGATTTCTATTAGCCCTCGTCTTTTTACCTATTTGATCCTCTGCTGCCTTCACTACTTCATCCCTCAGAGCTACCCATTCTTCTTCTACTGTATTTCTTTCCCCCATTCTTGTCAATTGTTCCCTTATGCTCTCCCTGAAACTCTCTACAACCGCTGGTTCTTTCAGTTTATCCAGGTCCCATCTCCTTAAATTCCCATCTTTTTGCAGTTTCTTCAGTTTCAATCTGCAGTTCATAACCAATAGATTGTGGTCAGAATCCACATCTGCCCCTGGAAATGTCTTACAATTTAAAACCTGGTTCCTAAATCTCTGTCTTACCATTATATAATCTATCTGATACCTTTTAGTATCTCCAGGATTCTTCCAGGTATACAACCTTCTTTTATGATTCTTGAACCAAGTGTTAGCTATGATTAAGTTATGCTCTGTGCAAAATTCTACAAGGCGACTTCCTCTTTCATTTCTTCCCCCCAATACATATTCACCTACTATGTTTCCTTCTCTCCCTTTTCCTACTGACGAATTCCAGTCACCCATGACTATTAAATTTTCGTCTCCCTTCACTACCTGAATAATTTCTTTTATCTCGTCATACATTTCATCTATTTCTTCATAATCTGCAGAGCTAGTTGTCATATAAACTTGTACTACTGTAGTAGGCATGGCCTTTGTGTCTATCTTGGCCACAATAATGCGTTCACTATGCTGTTTGTAGTAGCTAACCCGCACTCCTATTTTTTATTCATTATTAAACCTACTCCTGCATTACCCATATTTGATTTTGTATTTATAACCCTGTAATCATCTGACCAAAAGTCTTGTTCCTCCTGCCAACGAACTTCACTAATTCCCACTATATCTAACTCTAACCTATCCATTTCCCTTTTTAAATTTTCTAACCTACCTGCCCGATTAAGGGATCTGACATTCCACGCTCCGATCCGTAGAATGCCAGTTTTCTTTCTCCTGATAACGACGTCCTCTTGAGTAGTCCCCGCCCGGAGATCCGAATGGGGGACTATTTTACCTCCGGAATATTTTACCCAAGAGGACGCCATCATCATTTAATCATACAGTAAAGCTGCATGTCCTCGGGAAAAATTACGGCTGTAGTTTCCCCTTGCATTCAGCCGTTCGCAGTACCAGCACAGCAAGGCCGTTTTGGTTAATGTTACAAGGCCAGATCAGTCAATCATCCAGACTGTTGCCCCTGCAACTACTGAAAAGGCTGCTGCCCCTCTTCAGGAACCACATGTTTGTCTGGCCTCTCAACAGATAACCCTCCGTTGTGGTTGCACCTACGGTACGGCCATCTGTATCGCTGAGGCATGCAAGCCTCCCCACCAACGGCAAGGTCCATGGTTCATGGGGGAAGAAATAAGGCAGAAGGGATAGATAACATTCCATCAGAATTTCTAAAATCATTGGGGGAAGTGGCAACAAAACGACTATTCACGTTGGTGTGTAGAATATATGAGTCTGGCGATATACCATCTCTGACTTTCGGAAAAGCATCATCCACACAATTCCGAAGACGGCAAGAGCTGACAAGTGCGAGAATTATCGCACAATCAGCTTAACAGCTCATGCATCGAAGCTGCTTACAAGAATAATATACAGAAGAATGGAAAAGAAAATTGAGAATGCGCTAGGTGACGATTAGTTTGGCTTTAGGAAAAGTAAAGGGACGAGAGAGGCAATTCTGACGTTACGGCTAATAATGGAAGCAAGGCTAAAGAAAAAGCAAGACACTTTCATAGGCTTTGTCGACCTGGAAAAAGCGTTCGACAATATAAAATGGTGCAAGCTGTTCGAGATTCTGAAAATAGTAGTTGTAAGCTATAGGGAGAGACGGGTCGTATACAATATGTACAACAACCAAGAGAGAATAATAAGAGTGGACGATCAAGAACGAAGTGCTCGTGTTAAGAAGGGTGTAAGACAAGGCTGTAGCCTTTCGCCCTTACTCTTCAATCTGTACATCGAGGAAGCAATGATGGAAATAAAAGAAAGGTTCAGGAGTGGAATTAAAATACAAGGTGAAAGGATATCAATGATACGATTCGCTGATGACATTGCTATCCTGAGTGAAAGTGAAGAAGAATTAAATGATCTGCTGATGGAATGAACAGTCTAATGAGTACACAGTATGGTTTGAGAGTAAATCGGAGAAAGACGAAGGTAATGAGAAGTAGTAGAAATGAGAACAGCGAGAAACTTAACATCAGGATTGATGGTCACGAAGTCAGTGAAGTTAAGGAATTCTGCTACCTAGGCAGTAAAATAACCAATGACGGACGGAGCAAGGAGGACATCAAAAGCAGACTCGCTATGGCAAAAAAGGCATTTCTGGCCAAGAGAAGTCTACTAATATCAAATACCGGCCTTAATTCGAGGAAGAAATTTCCGAGGATGTACGTCTGGAGTACAGCATTGTATGGTAGTGAAACATGGACTGTGGGAAGAGAATCGAAGCATCTGAGATGTGGTGCTATGGACGAATGTTGAAAATTAGGTGGACTGATAAGGTAAGGAATGAGGAGGTTCTACGCAGAATCGGAGAGGAAAGGAATATGTGGAAAACACTGATAAGGAGAAGGGACAGGATGATAGGACATCTGCTAAGACATGAGGGAATGACTTCCATGGTACTAGAGGGAGCTGTAGAGGGCAAAAACTGTAGAGGAAGACAGAGATTGGAATACGTCAAGCAAATAATTGAGGACGTAGGTTGCAAGTGCTACTCTGAGATGAAGAGGTTAGCACAGGAAAGGAATTCGTGGCGGGCCACATCAAACCAGTCAGTAGACTGATGACCAAAAAAAAAAATAATAATTTTTCCCTAGTCATACGGCTGTACATGTTTTTTGTCGGTTCAAAATTGACGCAATTTCCAGTACGTGCTGGTCCTTCTATGCTCTCTGCAGCAAGAATTGTCCCATTCACACTTTCCACAGTTAGCCGATTTCTGATGTCTGTTTTTATCAAATTAACCTTACTGAAAACACGCTCGCAGTAGGAATTTGTATGAGGTAGGGACAGTGCAGTTAGAGTAAAAAGAGCCAGCTCAGAAAAATCTTCAGTTTTCAGTAAAAGATCCCAAAACTTATATGGCTCATAAGGTAAGGAATGAGGAGGTTCTACGCAGAATCGGAGAGGAAAGGAATATGTGGAAAACACTGATAAGGAGAAGGGACAGGATGATAGGACATCTGCTAAGACATGAGGGAATGACTTCCATGGTACTAGAGGGAGCTGTAGAGGGCAAAAACTGTAGAGGAAGACAGAGATTGGAATACGTCAAGCAAATAATTGAGGACGTAGGTTGCAAGTGCTACTCTGAGATGAAGAGGTTAGCACAGGAAAGGAATTCGTGGCGGGCCACATCAAACCAGTCAGTAGACTGATGACCAAAAAAAAAATAATAATTTTTCCCTAGTCATACGGCTGTACATGTTTTTTGTCGGTTTAAAATTGACGCAATTTCCAGTACGTGCTGGTCCTTCTATGCTCTCTGCAGCAAGAATTGTCCCATTCACACTTTCCACAGTTAGCCGATTTCTGATGTCTGTTTTTATCAAATTAACCTTACTGAAAACACGCTCGCAGTAGGAATTTGTATGAGGTAGGGACAGTGCAGTTAGAGTAAAAAGAGCCAGCTCAGAAAAATCTTCAGTTTTCAGTAAAAGATCCCAAAACTTATATGGCTCATAATTTAATTCAATTCTTCGTTTCCATTGATCGTCTATTATTTGTTTTTTTTGTGTGATCATCTGGTGCAGTTATAAGTGGAACCACATAAACAAGAGGCATTAGTGTTGGGAAACGGCTCCTAAATTTGTGAGAGAGCAATGAGTTTGGTTTGAAAACTTATCACTCTGACAAGATAGGGTCCTCCATGTTTTATCCTTTTTTTTTATTTCTGTGGCAGCAACTTTCTAGAAATGTTTGCAACATGAGAATTGTTCAATATCTGCAGGGTGCCTGATCACATCTGGGTGTTTTAGGAGCTTGTATGTACACTTTGATGCCAAGATACAGTCCAGTGTTATGTAGTTGATGTCGGTGACTTTCAGGGGCTATTTCACCTAGGTTTGGTCTTATGGCATATTCATGTTGTAAATAACGCAAATAAATTAATTCCAGGTTGAATTTATTAAATAAAGAGAGGGTCCGTTCAAGGAAACAAAAATAAAGTTTGTAGAATGGGTTGCTGAGTTTTTCAGAAATAAGTACGGTCAGATTTCGCACATCGGCTCTGGCTTTATGTACACGATTTTTAGTGAAATCGATAAAAAATACACGTAGGACTTACCACTGCTCTAATATTCTTTCAGCCACTGCTGACAATGAAAGCCATCTTGTCTGAAATAGCTTACGAATTTTGTGGGGTTCCACTTCAACAAATGACTGGAAGTTACGAAAATGAAACTGGCGTTTATAACAGTGTTTAAAAAAGTTACAAATATCACGAGCTAGTTGCTCTACACTTTCAGGTAACTGTTTACATGCCTCGCTGGCACACAAATGGGTTGAGTGACAAAGATATTTCATTATTGCGATTCCTTTAAAATCACGTTGTAATCTAGTTTTTACGGACTCGTTTTCGCCCATTATGGCGTTACACCCATCTGAGCCAAAGCTTATAACATTTTCTGGTGGGACTTTGTAGTTGGTGAATGAACCGATAAGAGATCTGTATAAAATCTCGGCACTGGCTGTGGGAATATCATCAGGATCGGTTCTTTCCTTAAAACTTTGTGCAACTACCAAAATGTGCTACATATTTTTTGAGCTTCTTGATCAAAATAGCGTACCACAACACAAGCAGTTTGGGCAGTTGAAATGCCGGCTGTCTCGTCCGTCATGACCGAAAATTTATTTTTTTGTAGTTTTTGGGCTAATTCTGCTTTATGACCTTCTCCAAGAACGTTCTTTACCACTGCTGTTACTTCAATTTGTTTAAGCTCTATTTCCTTAATTAATTTAGAATCCGTCACAACTTCTTTTAATAAAGGTATCAAATGGTCAGCACCCGAAAATGCAATGTTATGCTCTGTAAAAAAAGTAGCGAGTTTAATTTCTGCACGTGATTTTTCTTTATTTTGTGTAGTTACACTTTTTTTGGAATTTAATGTTTGCATTTTTACACTAGAACAGGTTTGTTATGTTTTTTGGTACTAGCGTGAGTCTTCAAATTAGATACTTCAGCTACCATCGATGTTCCCAGGCAAAATGCACGCTTACCTTTAGTTGAATCATTGGTGTCTGGCAAAAGCCAGTCTTTAAAGCCGGATCCTTTAACCACTGATGTCTAAAATTTTGAGAACGGTGATGCGATGATGGTGTTAACTTCCTTTTTTCTTGTCAAGCCGTCCTTTTTGGGTATTTATCTTTGTGGAGTAAGAATACACGAACGGTTACTGTCTTCCTCACAATCACACATAGTTATAGGTAAATATGTAGCACAAACAACTACACAAGAGAGACAATACTACACGTAAAGAACAGAGAAAAGTAGATCTACATATGGCGAGGCGGGCTATTGTCAGTGCAGGAAACACACCTGCGCTGAACTATTGGTGCAATGTGAGCCCAGAGCGCTGTAACGATCGCCTGATTTCGTTAAAGACCGTTGCATATGTGTTCATGCTCAAATGTGAAATACCTACTGAAATAATACCGCCGCGCCGGCTGGTGTGGCCGTGCGGTTCTAGGCGCTTCAGTCTGGAACCGCGTGACCGCTACGGTCGCAGGTTCGAATCCTGCCTCGGGCATGGATGTGTGTGATGTCCTTAGGTTAGTTAGGTTTAAGTAGTTCTAAGTTCTAGGGGACTGATGACCACAGATGTTAAGTCCCATAGTGCTCAGAGCCATTTGAACCATAATACCGCCGCACGCATTGTTAGACTGCATATGTTGGCAGCGCTACGATTTCAGTTCGGCAATTGTCGGTAAGCGTACTTTCGCTTTTGTGATAGACAACAAATACGAAGAACGGAATTTGTACCTCGCGGATTCCCGACTAACTAACCATAGAGTAGACTGCTTTTTCGTTTAAGTGATGACATATTTATTTAGGGATAGCTTAGACTAGCTTTCAGTATATGATTGCCAGTGTTACGTTAATTTTTGTGTGACTGAAGCCCACTGAAACGAAAATTAGTATCAATGGGAAAAAATTATTTTATTTCCATTGGACTTTCTCGTGCTGATTGTCACATAATCGAGTGTGCAAAATTCGAAACTTAGTTAAACTGAATTCCAGTGATAGGCTTCATCAAGTAATTATTGTTTTATGAATTGCAAATAAATAAAGATTGGTTAAAGTCATTATTACAATAAAACATTTAATTTCTTTAGTAATAGGAAAATCACAGGCATGTTGCGTTTGTATCAGAATTTTAGAAATTTAAATTTTAACTGAAAAGTACAAAACGGTTCCAACAGAAGCGCTAATTTTAGAGAACCTGCGCCATATTGAGGATATGAACGAGTCTAATGTAATACCGTGGAGAATAGATCTATTCTCCTTGAGTATCACATTTAACAGTTTTTGAATTGCTGAGTAACACTCTGTTGCGCATGTGTCATTTCCATGCCAATCAGAAGTATAACTTATAGTATGCATGGGCATGGGTCACTATTCCTTGTAAAGTTTTTCTAGTTTCCTGGGATGAGGGGAAAACGCGGCAAGTAGGAACGAAAGCAAAAGCCAACGAGTAACAGCGGAATGGCTTCTTCACAAAATTGCCAACGGGCACGCAGTCCTCGCTTATTGTGGTGCAAACAGCGCGAGAGTAAACACATTTGCTGAAGAAGCGTATTTGTGCAAGTTTATATTAAGTTACCGTACTTTTTCTATAGCAATATATATGAAATATAGAAAAAATTAAATCATGATATGACATTTATTCAATGATTGATACATGAATTACATTGAAATTCATGTAAAAAATTATTTTAATACTCAGAACGGATACAATCAGTCGCAGACACTGCATTCTTCTGGACTCTAGATTTCAGTATCATCATCATCGCCACCAGCATTATCATTAACACTATCGCGTCCACTGCACACTGAACTACTTTCACTGTAGTGCCGCACATTGAAAATCGCATTCGTTGACAGCAGTGCGTAAGACTACGGAAAGTTCCGGACTCTGCCGACGAGCTCCGAAGAAAACTGAAGGAGCTAAGGGAACAAGGAAAACTTGAAAGATACATTAAAATAAAAATAAAAAATCCGCGAATATGCTCAATGCGTCTATTTTTCATGTAGCGCACCTAATGTAGCCAAAGTGCAAAGAACCATTAACGCTATAAATTGTTTCCCACAATAAAAAATCATGTTCTAAAATTGCCTGTGTCGGGATCTCGTACATAACTGTACGAGCTTCACCGTGTCCTCGTACCTCGTACAGCATACCACAAATCTCATACGTTTGGCAGCCCTGATCTACAGGAACCAACCGCTGCTCTGTCGTCTCCAGAAGTAACCAGAATGCATGCTGCTGAAAATAACGGAACTCAATTTTCTAGAGCATGCGGTTCAGTGATATACAAGGTACGTACGATTATTACGCACAGGAAGAATATCTCACCTGTAAGAAGCATTTTCTCTCACCACATCACGTTCGGTTGGGGGAAACTTGGATAAATATTTGTCAGTCCAGAGCGACTGCGGGGACTGATAACACTACACGAGAGACAGTGAAAGGTCCAGTTGGAAAAGGCAGTTGGCTTTTTTTTTTTCGCATGCAGGAACAATCGGTGGGTTTGTGCCTAAAGCTCTGTTCTTGCTTATATCAAAGAAATCGGGGGCTTCTAAGGGGAAATGCTGGCAACGAAACTTCAATAGTTGTTTGTACACTCTTTGCTTCCGAAAATAGAAATGAACTCCTGTATAATATTCGATTATGCACTATATCACGCCGTCCAATCAAACAGTTCCTACATGCAGACGCAGGAAGAGTAGTGATTCATTTGATAGAGAAATTAAAAGGACAAAATTGCAGAGAATCCTGAAAGAGCATAAACCACGTAAAATGACTCAGGACACTGACAAAATTGCAGAAAAAATGGTTGTAGTGTGTTGGACCTTCCAGAATATCATTACCATTTCAGTGCAATAGAGATCGTGTGGGCTCAGGTGATATCATCTGTTGTGGACAGAAATAAAACTCTTAAATTGAAAGAAGTCGAAATTTAAATGCGTTAACCAGTGGTTACAGGTGTCGGTAGTAGTACACCCATAACAAGGAACAATATTGTCCTAGGATACAATGGCAGAACTGAAGACAGTGATCGGAACACATGCATTTCAACATATACACCCAAATCTTATCTTTTTAATTAGTAGGAAGTATGGTTCAATCTTGTTGGCCAAGGCAAAGTTGGGTAAGCACGAAGACAAGTGGCAGAAACCCTCGCCGTGTCTGGCCTGTGGTGGACTGACGTGTTATTGACTTGCTCAATTTGTGAAGATCTTTCTTTTCAATAAATCATCCAGTTTTTTTTTCTAAAATTGTAATCTTTTGATTGTCTCTATATGAACATCTCATCCACCGATTTCCGTCCCATTCGGATTATTCCTTTCATTTTTGTAATACTAGGGATACGAGCGCTGCTACCATTGGTAATTATATTATTATTATTTTCGATTATTCCCTTTTGAGAGAGCGATTGAACTTGAGTAGTCATGATTTCTTCTTCTTTCTTCGTTGTTCCCTGTGGTGTCACCGCCAGACACCACACTTGCTAGGTGGTAGCCTTTAAATCGGCCGCGGTCCGTTAGTATACGTCGGACCCGCGTGTCGCCACTGTCAGTGATTGCAGACCGAGCGCCGCCACACGGCAGGTCTAGAGAGACTTCCTAGCAATCGCCCCAGTTGTACAGCCGACTTTGCTAGCGATGGTTCACTGACAAATTACGCTCTCATTTGCCGAGACGATAGTTAGCATAGCCTTCAGCTACGTCATTTGCTACGACCTAGCAAGGCGCCATTATCATTTGTTATTCATCTTGGAATGCATGTACAGTCAGACCGATGTTCACCAATTATGGATTAAAGTTAAGTATTCCAGCAGCTACGTACTTTTCTTGATAGTATAATTACTTTACCTGTTCCAGACCTCACGACAGCCTGCGTGAGCTTAAACGCGTGCCTTTCGTCTTCCTCCAAACCCCGTGAATTGTCTCCTGCCAATTCACAACATTCCCAAACTCTCGTCATACGTTCACTCTGTTCTCTCTTGCGTTCTTCCGACCATCTTTTTCCAGTTCTGTTCTCCGTATGTTCTTGTTTATGTGTGTGTTTCTTTATGATGTTTCTAAACTGTTCTCTATTGTTTATGTTGTCTTGTGTGATCCCCAGTTCTTTAATGTCTTCTGCTTCAGTGATCCACTTTGTCTTGTTTTTGTTCTTGTTTACTATCTCAAAGATTTGTCTTATGAGGACTGCTTTTATTCATCCTTCTGATATGTCCATAAAATTTCATCCTTCTCTTTCTAGTGGTGTCTGTCACTGTCTCTATGTCTTTGTAAATCACTCTAGTTGGCCTCTTCATCCAAATTCCTTCCGGAAACAGTGGTCCATATATTTTCCTCAGAATTTTACTTTCCTGCTTTTTAATCTCTCTGATCTTCGTATAACCATGAATCACTGTAGTTTCTGCAGCGTAAAGTGCTTCTGGCAGGACTACTGTGTTGTAATGCCTTAGTTTCGCATTGACAGAAATAGATTTCTTGTTATAGTTATAACATCCACGATATATATATATATATATATATATATATATATATATATATATATATATATATATTGCGAGTGGAATATGAATGTGTGGATAATATTTATTCATTTATGTAATTATTTCTTAAAAAGATGATAATTATGTAAAACAGAGACAATATTTCTCTCACAGTCTTTGTTAATCTATGTCATTCTTTTCTTTTGTTTGTACCCTTTTGCCGTCTTCTTCTGATGTTCATCGCCGACGCAAGACGCGAATCGATTTGAGGTATGTTAAATGAAAAACATTTAATGTAAAATTATTGTACTGTTATGTTCATTTGATGGTAAAAACAAATAGAGCCAAATGCGTTAAAACTATTTATGATTAATTATTGAAAGTTCACTTCCTCTTTTAATTATAATTTTGTATTAATTGTTTTATCATAGCTGCAAGAAGCAGAGCCATTGTTAGTTGCGATTATATAGCAACTTCGTCTGTACTTCTAGTTGAAAATAGCATGGATTTGTGTTAAACTAATTTTCAAAACAATTTAATAATTTTTTTATTGGTGGCATCAATTTAAATGATTTATTGGGAAAAAGAAAATCTTAATTAAAAAAGAAATCCTCTATCTTTTGTTGGCCGCCATCTTAACTTTTATTACAGCGGCAAATTTAAATTACTTGAAACTGCAAACTTTCAATATTCCGATGTGTAAGAAATAAATGTGCACCGGTGGTACTAAACTCTATTTATAAAAGAAAAAAATTAATCGAATCAGACTGCATTTTCTAAGAACAGTGCTGATGGAATATATTGTTGAACAAGATTTCATTGCTGATGTATGTGGCCAAAATTAAACTACGCACGAATCACGGAGAAAAATATTTCTGGTAGCATACGTCAGTGTTGTGTGCGGGTGGTATTCTGTGGTTCCTTTTCATGATCAATTTGCTAAGAATAATTAAATCCATCGAAGACAAAGCTCTGATGTAAGATCGGTAATTTTAGTGATATGAACACAGCTTACAGTCAACATTATTACACTACGTCAGGTGGAATTCTTGTGCAATTTGAACAAAATAACTATCTGGGAGAAGTTGTAGTTTGAATAATGCATTTATACATGTGTATAATATTGTCAGTGTCATTTACAAAATCAAATCAATGCAACTGATAAAAAAACAGAGTCAATTCAAACCGCAGAATACCATAGAGTATTGTATCATCCATATTCATTGCACTTGTCGATGTTGATGTAACACGAAAACCGCCACATAGTGATTCCAAGTGAGCTTATATGCTTTTTGTAATCTGGAGATTCTATCTTCATTGGCTATTGAGTTCAGTCCTGATGGTTGGATTATCTCTCCCAGATATCTGAAGTGGGCAACTTGTGCCACTTTCCCGTACTGAATAGTAATGGGGAGATTATCTACAGGTTTGTTTTCCATATACCGTGTTTTCTCGTAGGAGATTTGTAGCCCAGTTTTCTGTGAGATTTCGTATAGTTTTTCCAATGCAAGTTTGGCTTCCTCTCTACTGTTAGAATGGCAAGATTGTCCGCGAAAGCCAGACACTTCACCCTAATTCTCTGCTCTTTTTTAATCCCAAGCTGAATTCCTTTTATTTCCTTTTCCCATCTTCTCTCAATTTTTCCAGAACCATGCTAAACAGAAGGGGGGACATTCCATCACCTTTTCGAACACCAGTATGGATATGAAATGCTTCTGATGTTACTCCCATGAATTTAACTTTGGAGGTTGTATCTGTTAATGCCTGTTGAATAATTGATCTTGTTTTCCTGTCAATCATAATCTCCTTTATAGTGTGAAATAATGTTTGTCTATCTATTGAATCGTAAGCCTTTTTAAAATCGATAAAAGTTACCACAGTATTTCTACATCTTCTCATTTGTAAAATCGTTTTTAAGTTCCATATCTGTTCGATGAAAGATCGACCTTTGCGAAACCCTGCCTGATACTCCCCTATTAACAGGTCCGCTTGTTCTAGTCTGTTTAACAGGGCCTTTGAAAGGATTTTATATATTACAGGGAGCAGGGATATTCCCGTGTAATTATTTGGATCGGTTTTTGCACCTTTTTTGTGGAGAGAGTTAATTAATGCACATTTCCACTCTGCAGGTATTTGTTCAGTTTCCCAAATATTTCATATAATTCTGTGGGTTGCTTGTGTGAGATTATTGTCATTTAATTTCCATACTTCTGATATGATTCAGTCTTCCCCTGTCGACTTGTCGTTCTTCAAAGAATTGATTTTTTCGCTTACCTCAATAAGTGATGGTGGATTTGAATCGGGATTGAATGTGGGTTTTCTCGAAATGTAGTTGTTCTGTTGGAGGCTCGCATTTGAGAACTGAGTGAAAATATTTAGCTAAAATTTGACAGTTCTTTTCAGGGTTGGTTTCCAGTGATCCATCTGGCCAGCGAAAGCTCAGATTATGTGGTTAATACCGTGCTAGGTTTTCTTTGAAAATTTTGTAAAAATTTCTGGTGTTGTTCTTGATAATTTCTCGTTCAATTTCTTTAAGCCGGCTTATATCATATCTACGTTTTTCTCTTCGTATTGCCTCGGATGATCTCTTTTGTATTCTCAAAAATTCCTGCCATTTTTCTATAGTTTTGTTGCTACTGAAAGTTTTCCAAGCTTCTATTCTTTCTTCTATTGCTTCATCACATGCACTGTTCCACCATCTGTGTTTTCTCTTTCTTGGGGGTTTGCCAAATTTCATAGTGTTTTTCAGTACTTCTGGAAGTTCCTTCCAGTTCGTTGCGTTTGATTGCCCAGTTTCCTGGAGAGTTTCCCTCTTGTTAAGTTTAAGGTATTCTGGATCAATTCTAACTGTTTTGTTCACTGGTGGTTTCTTTCTGTTAGGTTGAAATCTAATCTTTATCTGCAGCAGATGGTGGTCTGACTTAAAAAATCCCTTTCTGGTTCGTACGTTGAGTATTTCTTTGGTATTATTATTAGATATGGCAATATGGTCTATCTGAAATTCACCCAAAGTTGAATTTGGTGATTTCCATGTTGTAAGTTTGTTTACAGGTTTAAGGAATTGTGTAGACATGATTTGAAGATCAAAATTTTCGCAGGAGTTTATCAGTCTCTCGCCGTTCCCGTTGTTTTCCTGAATTTTTTCTCTTTGCCGAGTTGTCCATTGAAATCTCCTAACATAATTTTCACGTGATGAGTAGGGATTTTATTTGAGGTTTCCTCCAGTAGTTCCCAGAAGTCATCTGTTGCCTTGGGTCCGCCCCCGGTAGCTCAGTGGTCAGCGTGACGGAATGTCAATCCTAAGGGCCCGGGTTCGATTCCCGGCTGGGTGAGAGATTTTCTCCGCTCAGGGACTGGGTGTTGTGTTGTCCTAATCATCATCATTTCATCCCCATCGACGCGCAGGTCGCCGAAGTGGCGTCAAATCGAAAGACCTGCACCAGGCGAACGGTCTACCCGACGGAAGGCCCTAGCCACACGACATTTCATTTCATCTGTTGCCTGTGGATCTTTTCTATTGTAATCATTTGTGGGGGCATGTGCATTTATCAGTGTGTATGCCTTGTTTCCAGATTTTACTGAGATTGTCGACATTCTTTCTGATGTTGAATGGAAATTTATTATTGAGTCTATAATTGATTTGTGCACAACTAAAGCTGTGCCAAATTGTTTGGGTCTCTTGTTCAGCTGGACTGCAGGTTTTCCTTTGTAGATTCTGAAGTTTCCTGAATCAAAATGATTTTCATCAGTAAATCGTGTTTCTTGAATCGCAACGATTTTTATATTGAATTTGTCCATAGTATTTGTGAGTTGTTTGAGTTTACATACTTTGGAGAGCGTGTTTGTGTTGAGAGTTCCTATGAAGTTTTTCTGTTGTGGTCTTAGAGATTTTGAGAAGTTCCGACTCTTCTGTGTATGACGTTCCTGGTCCCCCAGAATAGGATGACCAGGAAGATTCAGTCTAGGCCGATGCCTGGGGTAACGGAATTCTTTCCTTTTGTTCCACCATGCTTCTTCACGTCGAAACTTGTTTTGTGGTGATCTTCTATGAAGGTCACATGTTTCCGACTTGATTGTTGAGATCGAGAAGAGTATCGAGCAGCCGCACCAACTAGGTGAACAGACGCTGACCACTACCTGCTGGATTCCAAAACAGACGCTAGTGGGTTTGGGCTGCCTCTTCCGCCAGTTCCTCCGTATCGATGATCTTCATCTCCGCCTTCACTGCCATTGAGGACTTCAACATATCAATGGCAAGGGGCCCTCACAAGGTATTGTCATCTGGGCCAGGTGAACCCTTTTTCAACCGGGTTTGGGACCGGCTTTGGCGGAGTTATTTGTAATTATATACCATACGATAATCGAAATATATGTAAATTCATTGTTTGGAACAATAATTTTGAATTTCTCAATTAAAAGTTGAATGGTTTCCCAAAACAAGTTACAGAATTTGGACTTAGAATTTGTCATAGTCTTTTAAGAATAATTAACATACAGAGTTATGTATCTAGAGATATAAAAGCTACGTGTCCATATGGTTCAGAGGAAGGTACAAACAATGTTGTCTCCAGTCTGCAAAGTAAGTTAAAGTTCAATGACATTTAATGTAAGTAATATACCAATAAAACGTCAATTTTTTAGGGCTCCATAAAAATGGTTAATACTACAGGGTGTCCCACTCAAACCTCCCTGATTTCAAGGATCCAGAAGAGAAAAACCACAGTAGATACGACAATGCAAAATGCACCACATTGTAGAGTATCTCAAAGAATTTATATTCGAGTGACAGAAGTGTCAAGTATCTTCGCTAGAGTGCAGCACAGTCACATCAAGTGAAAATGGCGACTCCACAGCAGCACGCGCAACCAGTAGTGTGGTTTGCAGAAACAAAATCGCCGATTACTGTGCAAAGAAATTATCGTCAT
Organism: Schistocerca nitens; assembly: GCF_023898315.1. Lineage (NCBI taxonomy): Eukaryota > Metazoa > Arthropoda > Insecta > Orthoptera > Acrididae > Schistocerca > Schistocerca nitens. Next base: position 82,008,243 of record NC_064617.1, on the reverse strand, counting down.
GTGAAAACAATTAAGGAATGGTATAGGAAGTTTCTGGCAACAGGAAGCGTTCTGAAACATTCTGGTGGTGCAAGTTACAGAGTTTCAGAAGAGACAGTGGAGGACATCAGACCAATGTTTCCCACGTAAGTCAATTCGTCAAGCATCTAGGAAACTTGAAGTACCTAGATCAAAATTGCATCGTGCAGTTCACCAGCATATTCGTATGTGTGCTCGCAAAGTGCAAATCCTGCAACATCTGACGCCTAATGACAAACCATACCGACAACAATTTGATGTGGATATGCTGCAGCATCTTGATATGGATGCCAGCTTCCTGGATAGATGTTTATTCTCAGATGAGGCGACCTTCCATCTATCAGAAAGGATTAATAGGCATAATGTTTGAATTTGGGGTTCGAAAAATCCGCACGTTGTCATTGAACATATCTGTGATAACCCTAAACTAAATGTGTGGTGTGGGCTAATGAACGACAAGATTGTTGGACCATTCTTCTTTGTGGAACAAACAGTGAATGGGTCAGTATATCTGGACATGTAGGAGCAGTTTGTGTACTCTCAGATACAAGACTTGCAACCCAACATCATTTTTCAACAAAATGGAGCTCTGCCACATTGGTCAATGGCTGTTTGCAAGTTCCTGCATAAGAAAATTTCCCAAGCAGACCCGGAGGACCCATTACCTGACCACCATGTTAGTAGAGGGACTAGGCCCACACCAGTGGATTTTGTTAGTGTGGGTTGCCTACATCAGGGGCAGGTATGGACTCAGGGGCAAACCTATTGTTCTCCTTTCATTGACAGATACTTAACCTATTGTTCACCTATGATTGACAGGTACTTAACCTATTGTTTTGCTAAAAGGATCCTTCCTTTTGATTGACAGGCACTTAACCTATTGTTCCCCCAACCCCTCCCACTCCCACAACCCCCACCCCCCTCGCTGCTACAGGTATTCTTTCAGGTCTGAGTTACTGGAATATGCTCCCCTCTCACTCTTTTTAATTTGATTGACTACTTAATTAAATTGATCAATTAATTAACCTCTCCTCCTCTGATAATCCCCCCTCCCCTCCCACCCTCCCTCCCGGAAATTGGCAGGAAAAAGACTCAGTTGATCGGTCATTTTGAGGGAAATCGATTGCTGTGTGTGGAATATTGTTTATTTCATCAATTTAGAGGATTCAAGGCAGTTTATGGAATATATGGGAATTGGTGGAGAGGAAGGATCTCATAAGAGGAAATTCAATGGTATATTGTTTATTTAAAACATGTAAGTCTTGCAAGAAGCAATTATATGGGGCAAACATGCTGCATAATCTAATGTTCGGCGCTGTACTCTGGGTGTCTTAACCTAATGTTTGGTCATTTGTCAGCACTTAACCTATTGATCTGTTAAATGGTTTCCCATTTCACCCCCATTTCCGTGAACTATTGTACCACCTTTGATACCTCCCACCATTTTCTATTACACTTTTCGAATTTTGCATGCTTTTGAACGCCATAACTCTCGCATTCTTCTTTGTCACCCATCCCCTTAAATTATTGTACAGCGTTTTCCATAAAAATTATGCAAATTAGCGTAGTGTTCTGCACTTAACCTGCTGTTCTGCTCCACGTGACCCGCTCACGCAATCCCTCCCATTAGCTACTGTACAGCTAACACCACGTTGATATAAAAAATTTATGCAAATTACTTAAATCGATGTTCTTCACACGTATGGGGTAGTTTTTTTTTAATTCATGGCATCCTATCGGTCATTCAAATCGATGGAATATAGTTTAAACAAAGATCGCTAATAAGAAAAAGCACCAATGAGCATACACACTGCTCTCTGCCCCCTGTCCACTGGACCGCACAGGACACTACCGCACACGCTCCCAGAAGTCGGGATGTACCGCCAGCTGCCAAGCCATGCACGGGTGGCCGTTTTGGTCATGCAGGCATGAGGTGACAACATCCCTTTCATACTTGACACCTTAGAAATTCCTGTCGAAATACGTGTTCACCTAGGCACCATTGCTGACGCAACTGGACAGGAGCGAAGACCTATTTGCAGTGCGACTCACCCTTGCAGACACTGCAGAAATCAATTCCCAGAGTAACACAAGCTGCTTTCTCTCTTGCTCACGATCCTAACGGGACAGCCCATTTATCACTGAATTCACACATCAAACAGCTGCTGTTGCAGGTGTGGGAGCACCGTCCACTATTATTTTCAGCAGACGAGACTTTCAGCATCAAAATTATTCATGCTTGACGCCTGAGAAATTCCTGTCGAAATACGTGTTCACCTAGGTACCGTTGCTGGTGCAATGACGCATAGCTGCGGTGCGGGTCCAGCGACAAGAGAGATGTTTTAATGCTTCCCAGAATAGCACAGGGTGCATTGTTCCTAGCGATCCTAATGGGACAGCCCATTCATCACTGAATTTACCCATGAAACTGCTGCTGATGCCAGTGTGGGAGCACCATCCACCATTATTTTCTGCAGACGAGACTTTCAGTGGCAAAATTATTTTGCACAGATCGCTAAATTACACTGGCAGTTAAACCCCGCAAATGTTGTCTACAGATCATCAAATACAGACACGACTGACAAGAATGTTGGGAGCCAGGTCACCAGTGTAACTACAATTAAATATTACGATTGCTCCTGCAGTCTGATACCGATCGATGTACAGGTTATGTCTCCTCTTGATGGCTGTGGTTCTAGAATGAATCTCAGTATCTATAGGGCACATAATTTTCCACGCAAAAAAATCTCTCTCATACCCTCACGGTTATCGATGTGCTGAATCTATACATCCCTCACAACAGGACACACACTCATCTTCTCTGGCTATGCCACAACATAAGTCATATTAACTTTACACTGCAATATATACACATTTTACACAAACAGTGCAGTTATCTCTTATATCTGTATAGCACCAGAAAAAATTATGGTATGCCTACACTCACACCGGCTATATGTCTCGATTCGCCCCAGTCCTGCGAAATTATCTGACAAAGTCTTCGAATCAGCGTTTCTGGAAGATGCTGCATCCTGCCAAGATTCTCTCTTTTTTTGTTTTTACATGAATAGTAGTTTGATTACTTCCCACAAACGTATGCCAGAACATAAGCCACAGTACCTTCACGTTCAAGCAGCAGCACAACATTTCTGACTATCATTTGTAGGTATATAAAATATTTATTATACGTCCAACTTGCGCCATCTGGGTGTCGTTTTCGCACTGCAAGAAAGTCTCCTGCCATTACGTATTTGTCGATGAATAAAGGATGTAATTACAATTTAAAAAGCCTTAGAGTGTTTTCTGTTTATCGATTTCACCACTTCCATGAAACCTTTTCATACACTCCTGGAAATGGAAAAAAGAACACATTGACACCGGTGTGTCAGACCCACCATACTTGCTCTGGACACTGCGAGAGGGCTGTACAAGCAATGATCACACGCACGGCACAGCGGACACACCAGGAAACGCGGTGTTGGCCGTCGAATGGCGCTAGCTGCGCAGCATTTGTGCACCGCCGCCGTCAGTGTCAGCCAGTTTGCCGTGGCATACGGAGCTCCATCGCAGTCTTTAACACTGGTAGCATGCCGCGACAGCGTGGACGTGAACCGTATGTGCAGTTGACGGACTTTGAGCGAGGGCGTCTAGTGGGCATGCGGGAGGCCGGGTGGACGTACCGCCGAATTGCTCAACACGTGTGGCGTGAGGTCTCCTCAGTACATCGATGTTGTCGCCAGTGGTCGGCGGAAGGTGCACGTGCCCGTCGACCTGGGACCGGACCGCAGCGACGCACGGATGCACGCCAAGACCGTAGGATCCTACGCAGTGCCGTAGGGGACCGCACCGCCACTTCCCAGCAAATTAGGGACACTGTTGCTCCTGGGGTATCGGCGAGGACCATTCGCAACCGTCTCCATGAAGCTGGGCTACGGTCCCGCACACCGTTAGGCCGTCTTCCGCTCACGCCCCAACATCGTGCAGCCCGCCTCCAGTGGTGTCGCGACAGGCGTGAATGGAGGGACGAATGGAGACGTGTCGTCTTCAGCGATGAGAGTCGCTTCTGCCTCGGTGCCAATGATGGTCGTATGCGTGTTTGGCGCCGTGCAGGTGAGCGCCACAATCAGGACTGCATACGACCGAGGCACACAGGGCCAACACCCGGCATCATGGTGTGGGGAGCGATCTCCTACACTGGCCGTACACCACTGGTGATCGTCGAGGGGACACTGAATAGTGCACGGTACATCGAAACCGTCATCGAACCCATCGTTCTACCATTCCTAGACCGGCAAGGGAACTTGCTGTTCCAACAGGACAATGCACGTCCGCATGTATCCCGTGCCACCCAACGTGCTCTAGAAGGTGTAAGTCAACTACCCTGGCCAGCAAGATCTCCGGATCTGTCCCCCATTGAGCATGTTTGGGACTGGATGAAGCGTCGTCTCACGCGGTCTGCACGTCCAGCACGAACGCTGGTCCAACTGAGGCGCCAGGTGGAAATGGCATGGCAAGCCGTTCCACAGGACTACATCCAGCATCTCTACGATCGTCTCCATGGGAGAATAGCAGCCTGCATTGCTGCGAAAGGTGGATATACACTGTACTAGTGCCGACATTGTGCATGCTCTGTTGCCTGTGTCTATGTGCCTGTGGTTCTGTCAGTGTGATCATGTGATGTATCTGACCCCAGGAATGTGTCAATAAAGTTTCCCCTTCCTGGGACAATGAATTCATGGTGTTCTTATTTCAATTTCCAGGAGTGTATTTTCGATACTTGTAAGTCCAGCCAGTACACAGTGGCGTCTTTTCAGACAGCCAAGTCGGGGTTTGTATCAGTGCGTTCCATGCATAGCTTCCACCACACACAATTTTCCCCTGACTAAGAAATCATTATGAGTGAAAAATATACTAGACTACGTTCATTCGGAATTAATTTTCTTTTTGTTTGTCTCTTTCAGCGCATTAGCTTTAAGTAACTGAATAATCACTTTGATTCCATTGTCATTCAGTTATTCAACTTCAAGTGTGTCCTGGATGTCTGTGAATAAGGTAATGCTGTAGTTCTGACGAGTGTTAGTGAGTGTGGTGAGCAAAGTATGGTTATGCTTTAGTTATCGCTATTAAAGGGGGATTGTGACTGCGCAGTTCTGCTTGTTCAACAATAGAGCTGTAGCCTTGCATTAGGAAAGATATTCCACAGCACTTACTTCCTTAGTATGTTACTGCAATGAATCTTGAGAACTATGGATTCAAGGGAAAAGGGAATGTTACTGCTTACAGCATGTTTGAGCTGGTGAAATCAAGAAATGCGTGTAGTGTGCTCTTTGGTGTTTATATGAAACTGATAGCCATCGGCACGTGAACGCTTTTGATTATTATATGTTCCCTACACAACTTGTACCATTACGCCATGATATATATTTTACTTGCCACCTGACGTATGTCAAAGTATGAGCCACGCGTTAAGCACTATGACTCGAATGTGCGATGCCACACTGATGGGCCGCCGTCAGCGTCCCTTATGTCACTTTAGTTTGAACTTTACAGCAACGTGATTCTCTGTTTTCTGAGTCGTGTAGCGGTTAATTTTTTCGTAAAACAAGGGAGGCATGACTGTGAAGCAGATTGCGGATGGTGGAATAGCAGATATTAAGTGTCATTTAGCTGACGTAAAGCACAAATCAAACATTCACTCTGAAAGCACTTAAAAAATTGGACATTTACGTTGTTTCGAATTCATTCAAACAGAAGCAATTAGTAACAGCAGCGAAATTAGCAAATGTGCCGTCATACCGTTAGTCATTTTCATCATCACTGACACGCAAGTCGCCTAAGTGGCGTCACCTAAACAGACTTGCGGCCGAACGTCGATGGGGATATCCCGGCCAACAAATGCTATACATTTTTTTTATACCGTTAAAAATCATCATGTCTTTGAAAACGGTGAACTATACTTACACGCTAAGCTGCAAACTGTTTGATGTTTCCAAAGCCACAAAAAGCGTGACGTTGGGCATAGTAAAATCAACAGCAATTCTAAAATAATTGTTAGCGCTCGACACTGGCAAATAAATACGTATCTGCAGCTGTTCACAGCTAAAAGCAGCATTTGCTCCAACCTTTCACTATTGTCAGCTTTAGTGAAGTGCCCGCTTTGCCCGATTTATGCTTCCCAAATTACGTCCATTTTTAGTCAATTTGAGGGAAATGTTCCCATTTGTCAGATAGAAATTGTGGCTGCTGTGACCTTCTCCACCAGACATCACGGCGCCTAGAGTATCAGCAACCAAACTGACAGCCTGCAGCCGCGAGTTGCCCGCTTCGCAGGCACACCAAGGCACTACACAACCGACAGCAATATTGATGAACAGCCACAACAACAACAACAACAACACAGCAAAGACACCAGCGGCCACCAGGGGCCACTACCGGCCCACATAAACATAAGGAAGAGGTCGCTGCAGATCCCGGAACTATTTTCACACGTCAAACCCCGTGATGGAAAATACACTCCTGGAAATTGAAATAAGAACACCGTGAATTCATTGTCCCAGGAAGGGGAAACTTTATTGAGACATTCCTGGGGTCAGATACATCACATGATCACACTGACAGAACCACAGGCACATAGACACAGGCAACAGAGCATGCACAATGTCGGCACTAGTACAGTGTATATCCACCTTTCGCAGCAATGCAGGCTGCTATTCTCCCATGGAGACGATCGTAGAGATGCTGGATGTAGTCCTGTGGAACGGCTTGCCATGCCATTTCCACCTGGCGCCTCAGTTGGACCAGCGTTCGTGCTGGACGTGCAGACCGCGTGAGACGACGCTTCATCCAGTCCCAAACATGCTCAATGGGGGACAGATCCGGAGATCTTGCTGGCCAGGGTAGTTGACTTACACCTTCTAGAGCACGTTGGGTGGCACGGGATACATGCGGACGTGCATTGTCCTGTTGGAACAGCAAGTTCCCTTGCCGGTCTAGGAATGGTAGAACGATGGGTTCGATGACGGTTTCGATGTACCGTGCACTATTCAGTGTCCACTCGACGATCACCAGTGGTGTACGGCCAGTGTAGGAGATCACTCCCCACACCATGATGCCGGTTGTTGGCCCTGTGTGCCTCGGTCGTATGCAGTCCTGATTGTGGCGCTCACCTGCACGGCGCCAAACACGCATACGACCATCATTGGCACCAAGGCAGAAGCGACTCTCATCGCTGAAGACGACACGTCTCCATTCGTCCCTCCATTCACGCCTGTCGCGACACCACTGGAGGCGGGCTGCACGATGTTGGGGCGTGAGCGGAAGACGGCCTAACGGTGTGCGGGACCGTAGCCCAGCTTCATGGAGACGGTTGCGAATGGTCCTCGCCGATACCCCAGGAGCAACAGTGTCCCTAATTTGCTGGGAAGTGGCGGTGCGGTCCCCTACGGCACTGCGTAGGATCCTACGGTCTTGGCGTGCATCTGTGCGTCGCTGCGGTCCGGTCCCAGGTCGACGGGCACGTGCATCTTCCGCCGACCACTGGCGACAACATCGATGTACTGTGGAGACCTCACGCCACACGTGTTGAGCAATTCGGCGGTACGTCCACCCGGCCTCCCGCATGCCCACTATACGCCCTCGCTCAAAGTCCGTCAACTGCACATACGGTTCACGTCCACGCTGTCGCGGCATGCTACCAGTGTTAAAGACTGCGATGGAGCTCCGTATGCCACGGCAAACTGGCTGACACTGACGGCGGCGGTGCACAAATGCTGCGCAGCTAGCGCCATTCGACGGCCAACACCGCGGTTCCTGGTGTGTCCGCTGTGCCGTGCGTGTGATCATTGCTTGTACAGCCCTCTCGCAGTGTCCAGAGCAAGTATGGTGGGTCTGACAGACCGTTGTCAATGTGTTCTTTTTTCCATTTCCAGGAGTGTAGTTCCGAGGTACTCATCCGCCGATGCGCTATAAAGGCCGGCGCTCGGCTGCACGTCGGCAGTTCAAAGACCGCCAGCAGATGTGGATAGCTGCCGCCCCAGCAGCCCGGCTCGGATCTTCTCGCTGATCTCTGGATTAGGCTTGGTATATCGGAGATGTCTGTGGCAGAGACTAGTAGGAAATTATTTCAGTTGTTTTCTATATTATTCTTGTATGTAGTTGTGATTCGAAGACGGATCACTGTGTTGGTGTTATACTTGGAGAATTTGTTTTGGTTAATTGAACAGTCCAATAAATTGTTTTCGAACTTTGATCGTTAGTTTCTTGTGCTTACGCAGACATATCAGTGGCAACCCTGGATACATAGAAAGCTGAACGTAAAGTTATCGTGAAATCTTACGTTCGGTTTTGTCGAATAGCAAAAATACCACAACCAACAGGACACAGTCAGTGCTCGCAGACCGGCACAGACTTGTTCAGCGTGGTCAGACTAGCACCGACCCGTCCAGCGCGCTCAGACAAGCATTCACCTGCCGGTGGGGTAGAATGCTGCGTTCCTATTGTCTCCCCTGGGGGAAGTGGTGTGTTGATGGGGCAGAGGGTATATAATGACCATTCTGCCCCCAGTCGTCCTCATTCTTTCGTCAACCACCGTAGTGTGTAGTCGATCGTCTTGTTCTCGCTCCTTCGCGTCTGTTTGCTCATTTCCTGCATGCGTGTTACCAGTTTAGGTACAAAAAATGAAACGTTCAGCAGCGGCATCAAGCACCGTCGGTAATGCCAGTGGTGGCAAAAGGCAGCGACCGTTAGAGCATGATGGGGAATTATCTGGTAATTATAGATTCAAATCGGTAACTGTACGTTTTCTCTTCCACTAGTCAGACAGGGTTGTAGCCTCTCCCCGATGTTATTCAATCTGTATATTGAGCAAGCAATAAAGGAAACAAAAGAAAGGTTCGGAGGAGGTATTAAAATCCATGGAGAAGAAATAAAAACTTTGAGGTTCGCCGATGACATTGTAATTCTGTCAGACAGCAAAGGACTTGGAAGAGCAGCTGAACGGAATGGACAGTGTGTTGAAAGGAGGGTATAAGATGAACATCAACAAAAGCAATACGAGGATAATGGAATGTAGTCGAATTAAGTCGGGTGATGCTGAGGGAATTAGATTAGGAAATGAAACACTTAAAGTAGTAAAGGAGTTTTGCTATTTGGGGAGCAAAATAACTGATGATGGTAGAAGTAGAGAGGATATAAAATGTAGACTGGCAATGGCAAGGAAAGCGTTTCTGAATAAGAAAAATTTGTTGACATCGAGTATAGATTTAGTGTCAGGAAGTCGTTTCTGAAAGTATTTGTATGGAGTGTAGCCATGTATGGAAGTGAAACATGGACGATAAATAGTTTGGACAAGAAGAGAATAGAAGCTTTCGAAATGTGGTGCTACAGAAGAATGCTGAAGATTAGATGGGTAGATCACATAACTAATGAGGAGGTATTGAATAGAATTGGGGAGAAGAGGATCTTGTGGCACAACTTGACTAGAAGAAGGGATCGGTTGGTAGGACATGTTCTGAGACATCGAGGGATCACCAATTTAGTATTGGAGGGCAGCGTGGAGGGTAAAAATCGTAGAGGGAGACCAAGAGATGAATACACTAAGCCGATTCAGAAGGATGTAGGCTGCAGTAGGTACTGGGAGATGAAGAAGCTTGCACAGGATAGAGTAGCATGGAGAGCTGCATCAAACCAGTCTCAGGACTGAAGCCCACAACAACAACAAGAACTTCATAGCATTTAATCAAAATCTTCTTATTATTGTTACAGCACATATGCACCAACACCAAAGCGTGGATGGTATGAACCCTATCGTGCAACAGCAGACACAGTGGCACCAGCTGCTACATCGACAGCATTGTAAGCATATATTCCTCTTTACACTACAGGTATGACCAGCGAGTCAGTAGATGATTTCGAGAGATCAAACTCGATAATGGTAACTTTTTTTCACTAAGAATTTCGTATTGAATAAATGTCTTATTGTTTCAGCATATATCCAGCGGGTAATTGATGAATCTGAGTGGCAACAGCAGCAGCAGTGGCAGCAACAGCAGGGGTTGCAGCTACACCAGCAGCTGCAACAACAACAACAACAACAACAGTGGCTGCAGCTGCAGCAACAGCAACAGCAGTGCCATCAGATGCACCAGCAGTGGCATGAACTGCACCAGCAGCAGTAATATCATCGTAAGCAGTATATATGTCTTTCATTGTATATGTAATGTATTGTGAACAAAGAGTTTGAGATTGTTGTAGATTATTTATAGGGACCAAAATCGATGAATGTTATTTTTTCACTAGGAATTTCGTATAGTACTGTGTATAATTAAACTGTTTCGTCTACATAATATGGTGTATATTCTTTGTTGTTGTAGCTGATTTCCTGACGTACAAACAAGGGGGACAGGCAGGGGTATGTGCTGGAGATAGGGAGATATCCAGGAACCATCGTAGATCTCATATATATATTTCTTCCCCATAGTTTCTATGTGTGTGTGTTTTGTTATTATTACATCATTACGTTGCAGGTGATATAGTGGGAATGAATCAGGCGAAGGTGAAATGCCACAGTGGGTGGAGGAGATGGAGAGAAACCTTCGTCACTGTGAGGAGTTGAGGGAGCTGTCAAGGAGCTAGAGCGAGACAGATAGTACATATACTCACACTGCTTACAAATAATTAGCGTAATTAGCATCCTTTCTTTCCTAACATAACATCTAAACGAGGTCCTGTGAGGCGTGCTTCGGCGGCACGAGCACCGCTAGTCGCAGCGCGGGAAGCGGCGGCCGCCGCCGCTGCTGCCCCCGGCCCCGCCTCAGCATCGCTCTGTCGTCCATGGGTCGCCCTCCCTCAGGCTAGCGGGTTAGGGCTGCAGCAACCAGGCTGCTCGCAGCAGCTGGATTCTGCAGCGTTTCTTCCTCCGCCGTCATGTCCTCGCCGATCACGTAAGGTACAGCACACACCCCAGTCCACCTCGCCAAATACATCGACTAGTTGTAGTTATAGTGTCAGTAATAGAGAAGATCCTGTGGCTAGTGGCAGTTCCCTCTCCTGTCCTTTTAGTGAAGGACGTCAGGTCAGTGGCACCATACTGCAGTTACAGTACTCGGTGATCGCAGACGCCTTTGAGGAGTGAATCTCGTTCACGAGGATCGAGAACCCGGCAGGAGGGTACTGCGAACCTGTTGGTTTTCGAAGGGCGTTGCCTTGCTGTCGTGGTAGCAGAGCTCCTCAAGGCAGTCAATGACCCGCAGTATCCCACCACCAAATGCAGTGCGGTGCTTTGCATTGAATTATTGCACCCCCCCCCCCCTTCCCCAAAGTTGCGTCTGGTGTTGAAGAGAAGATTCTTCATTATCTTTGAGGGAAAATGGCGTAATAACACGGAGCACGTCAATCGCCGAGTGGTTTCGTAAATCCACCTTGAGTGCTATATTGGGCTGGTTTTCTGAAATGGAAGTGAGAGGCTCACCTAAACCATTCAGCAGAATTCTACACCTGGACATCCACATACATGTCTACTATCCAGTAAATGCAGGGGCAGGCTATACAGGGTGTTACAAAAAGTTACGGCCAAACTTTCAGGAAACATTCCTCACACACAAATAAAGAAAAGATGTTATGTGGACATGTGTCCGGAAACGCTTAATTTCCATGTTAGAGCTCATTTTAGTTCCGTCAGTATGTTCTTCCACCTACGCTCAATGGAGCACGTTATCATGATTTCATACAGGATAATATACTTGTGCTGCTAGAACATGTGCCTTTACAAGTACAACATATGTGGTTCATGCACGATGGAGCTCCTGCACATTTCAGTCGAAGTTTTCGTACGCTTCTCAACAACAGATTCGGTTACCAATGGATTGGTAGAGGCGGACCAATTCCATGGCCTCCACGCTCTCCTCACCTCAACCCTCTTGACTTTCATTTATTGGGGCATTTGAAAGCTCTTGTCTACGCAAGCCCGGTACCAAATGTAGAGACTCTTCGTGCTCGTATTGTGGACGGCTGTGATACGATACGCCACTCTCCAGGGCTGCATCAGCGCATCAGGGATTCCATGCGACGGAGGGTGGATGCATGTATCCTCGCTAACGGACATTTTGAACATTTCCTGTAACAGTGTTTGAAGTCACGCTGGTACGCTCTGTTGCTGTGTGTTTCCATTCCATGATTAATGTGATTTGAAGAGAAGTAATAAAATGAGCTCTAACATGGAAAGTAAGCGTTTCTGGACACATGTCCACATAACATATTTTCTTTCTTTGTGTGTGAGGAATGTTTCCTGAAAGTTTGGCCGTACCTTTTTGTAACACCTTGTATAAAGCTCCCTAAAGATATAGCTAATAAGCAGGCATGTATTAATGTCCAAAATAGAAAGGATCAGACTTGTTTTGCATGGTCAATCCTGGCTTGCGAAAGAAATAGTATACAGAATCCAGAGCGCAAATCCCAATACGGTAGATACCTTGACATTCATAAGTGTTATAACGTTGATGGTGTAGAGTTCCCTGTCAAGATACAGGACATACCTAAATTTGAGGCACAGAACACCGGCATATCGCTTCATGTTTATGGCCTGGAGAAGAAAAGGAAGTCAGATGAGGAAGACAAGTATATTGTCGTCGGCCCCCTCCATTTCTCAAAAATTGCAGGTGAGCGTGAGCTGCATGTAAACATGCTGCTCTTCTCTGAAGGTAATAATTATCACTATGTTTGGATCAAAGAAATGTCCCGACTCCTTTCCACCCAGATAAATAAACATGAACATAAGCAACATATTTGTTTAAGGTGTCTGAATTATTTCTCCTCAGACATGTTATTATCCATGCATCTAGTAGACTAAGCTTCCATGGATCCAGTACGTGTTATTATGCCTACTGAGGACAACAATTTCATAAAGTTCAACAATGCCCACCACAAGGAGCGATGCCCTTTTGTAGTGTACGCCGACTTTGAATGCCTCCTCGCTCCTGTGACCCGCTGTGAAAGTGACCCTACAGCCTCATATACCACCTTTACAGGAAAACATGTACCATATGTGGCAGCGTACCAAACTGTATCATCATACGGTTCCAGTCTTAGCTGCTACAAATCTTATGTCGGGGACAGCCCTGAGGCTTGGCTGCTCACTGAGCTCGAAAAACTTTCATGGGAGGCTGATAAGCTTTACAGTGGCAACGTTCCCATGACCAAATTGAAGGAGAATGAAGATTTGTATAATAATGCGGTTGATTGTCATATTTGTCAGCTGCCATTAGATAGAAAAGTGGAAACTCCTCGTAGGGACCACTGTCATCTTATGGGGAAGTTCCATGGCGCAGCTCACCATGGGTGCAATTTAAAGTACCAGCTACCTAGACACATACCCGTTTTCTTCCACAATTTAAGTGGGTAGGATGCTCACTTTCTAGTTGAGCATTTAACTGATTTCGGTTTGGAGAAAGATTAGGTCAGTGTCCTACCTGAGACCATCGAGAAATACATTTCATTCTCCAAATGAATGACGCCAAGAATTACGCTCCACTTCCTTGATACGCCACGTTTTATGCAGGTGCCACTCCAGAAACTCACTGAAACTCTACCTTGGGGAGATATGCATATCACTCAAGCTACTCGACAGGCTACCTGACATATCTGCGTTCTCCAGCAATCATACAGGCAATGCCATAACAGATGCAGAGTATGAGCATGCCATGAATGTCTGGCGGGAATTCTATATTTCCACTTTATGAGAGAACGCATGGCTTTACATGGACACAGACGTGCGCTTGCTTGCAGAAGTTTTCGAGAAATTCCACAGTCTCCATATGACCACATATTCTCTGGATCCCGCCTTTTATTACACAGCACCTGGGTTGTCTTGGGACGCAATGCTCAAGAAAACGAACTGCAGCACTAAATTATTGACTGATGCTGACATGCTTCTTTTCTTTGAGCGAGTGATTCATGGTGGACTTAGCCAATGTGTTCATAGGCACGCAAAGGCAAATAACCTGTGGATGGGTGACAGGTTCAATGCATCCCATGATCCGAGTTATATAATGTACCTCGGCGCGAATAACTTATATGGGCATGTCATGCAGCAGTCACTGCCAATTGGTGAGTTTTGATGGGTGCCTGAAGATGAACGCAAGGGATTAGGTTGAAAAGTCATTGGGGGAGGGGGGGGGGGTATGGCAGCTGATTCTGATGTAGGGCATGTGGTAGAGGCAGAACTCACATACCCTATTAGTTTGCATGATGCACACGCTGATTTGCCACTGTGTCCAGAGCAACTAGTTCTGTGAGGAGGCTGCACACCAAAACTGATGGCAACACTGGGGGATAAGCGGAGATACATTATTCATTATCATAATCTCCAGCAGTGCCTCAGCTTGGGTATGGAGCTGGTTAGAATCATCCGGGCTATCTCCTTCAAGCAGTCCCCCTGGTTGAAGGAGTATGTTGTTGTTGTTGTTGTGGTCTTCAGTCCTGAGACTGGTTTGATGCAGCTCTCCATGCTACTCTATCCTGTGCAAGCTTCTTCATCTCCCAGTACTTACTGCAACCTACATCCTTCTGAATCTGCTTAGTGTATTCATCTCTTGGTCTCCCTCTACGATTTTTACCCTCCACGCTGCCCTCCAATGCTAAATTTGTGATTCCTTGATGCCTCAAAACATGTCCTACCAACCGATCCCTTCTTCTAGTCAAGTTGTGCCACAAACTTCTCTTCTCCCCAATCCTATTCAATACCTCCTCATTAGTTACGTGATCTACCCACCTTATCTTCAGCATTCTTCTGTGGCACCACATTTCGAAAGCTTCTATTCTCTTCTTGTCCAAACTATTTATCGTCCATGTTTCACTTCCATACATGGCTACACTCCATACAAATACTTTCAGAAACGACTTCCTGACACTTAAATCTATACTCGATGTTAACAAATTTTTCTTCTTCAGAAACGATTTCCTTGCAATTGCCAGTCTACATTTTATAGCCTCTCTACTTCGACCATCATCAGTTATTTTGCTCCCCAAATAGCAAAACTCCTTTACTGTAAGTGTCTCATTTCCTAATCTAATTCCCTCAGCATCACCCAATTTAATTTGACTACATTCCATTATCCTCGTATTGCTTTTGTTGATGTTCATCTTATATCCTCCTTTCAAGACACTGTCCATTCCGTTCAACAGCTCTTCCAAGTCCTTTGCTGTCTCTGACAGAATTACAATGTCATCGGCGAACCTCAAAGTTTTTATTTCTTCTCCATGGATTTTAATACCTACTCCGAATTTTTCTATTGTTTCCTTTACTGCTTGCTCAATATACAGATTGAATAACATCGGGGAGAGGCTACAACCCTGTCTCACTCCTTTCCCAACCACTGCTTCCCTTTCATGCCCCTCGACTCTTATAACTGCCATCTGGTTTCTGTACAAATTGTAAATAGCCTTTCGCTCCCTGTATTTTACCCCTGGCACCTTCAGAATTTGAAAAAGAGTATTCCAGTTAACATTGTCAAAAGCTTTCTCTAAGTCTACAAATGCTAGAAACGCAGGTTTGCCTTTTCTTAATCTTTCTTCTAAGATAAGTCGTAAGGTTAGTATTGCCTCACATGTTCCAACATTTCTACGGAATCCAAACTGATCTTCCCCGAGGTCCGCTTCTACCAGTTTTTCCATTCGTCTGTAAAGAATTCGCGTTAGTATTTTGCAGCTGTGACTTATTAAACTGATAGTTTGGTAATTTTCACATCTGTCAACACCTGCTTTCTTTGGGATTGGAATTATTATATTCTTCTTGAAGTCTGAGGGTATTTCGCCTGTCTCATACATCTTACTCAACAGTCTGGATGATTGACTGATCTGGCCTTGTAACATTAACCAAAACGGCCTTGCTGTGAAATATTCATTCAGGAAATTAAAGACGTCGGCCGTGCGATGTGGCCAGGCACCATCTTGCATAAACCACGAGGTGTTCGCAGTGTCGTCTAAGGCAGTTTGTACCGCCACAAATTCACGAAGAATGTCCAGATAGCGTGATTCAGTAATCGTTTCGGATCTGAAAAATGGGCCAATGATTCCTTTGGAAGAAATGGCGGCCCAGACCAGTACTTTTTGAGGATGCAGGGACGATGGGACTGCAACATGGGGCTTTTCGGTTCCCCATATGCACCAGTTCTGTTTATTGACGAAGCCGTCCAGGTAAAAATAAGCTTCGTCAGTAAACCAAATGCTGCCCACATGCATATCGCTGTCATCAATCCTGTGCACTATATCGTTAGCGAATGTCTCTTGCGCAGCAATGATAGCGGCGCTGAGGGGTTGCCGCGTTTGAATTTCGTATGGATAGAGGTGTAAACTCTGGCAGATGAGACAATACGTGGACGTTGGCGTCATTTGGACCGCAGCTCCAACACGGCGAATGGAAACCCGAGGCTGCTGCTGGATCACCTGCTGCACTAGCTGCGCGTTGCCCTCTGTGGTTGCCGAACGCGGTCGCCCTACCTTTCCAGCACGTTCATCCGTCACATTCCCAGTCCGTTGAAATTTTTCAAACAGATGCTTTAGTGTATCGCTTTTCGGTCCTTTGGTTACATTAAACCTCCGTTGAAAACTTCGTCTTGTTGCAACAACACTGTGTTCTAGGCGGTGGAATTCCAACACCAGAAAAATCCTCTGTTCTAAGGAATAAACCATGTTGTCTACAGCACACTTGCACGTTGTGAACAGCACACGCTTACAACAGAAAGACGACGTACAGAATGGCGCACCCACAGACTGCGTTGTCTTCTATATCTTTCACACCACTTGCAGCGCCATCTGTTGGTGAAAATTGTAACTACTGTAATTTCGAAAGTTCGTCCGCCTGAAAATGTACTGTTGTCCCAAGCATATTGCAACAAACGGTGTATTTCTATCGCTGCTCGTTTAGTTTTTATTGCTGTTTCAAATATACCGGTCATTTTTGAAACACCCTGTATATACCTCACAGTCCGTCAGAATTTTTATTCTAAAAAAAACCTTTGCAATTGTTGACTGTTGAAATTAGATTCTAAGCATGTGCAGTCCATCAGAATTATTGTAAAAGCTATGCTACTGGGGCTGTGGAATTTAGTTATAGTAGTAAAGAAAGTATCTCCACATTATTTTTTGCCTACCTGTGTTACTGTTGTAGCATGTAAGTTAAAAGTATTTCTGCATTGGAATAGCAGAGTCAATTTGTATCTCAAGAATACTATATTGTACCTCAAGAACTACATTGTATTTGTGTGAACTAAATAAACCAAGAAAAAAATTAGTCACCATACATCTTATTTACAAGAAAAGCCATATCCCTATCCCTATTACATTATTTATCATATGTATATATAAAGGCTGTGCATATCTCAAATGACATTAATTTTGCTGAAGATAAGGAGGTGAAGTTTAAGGTGGGAGTTAAGAAAATATATAGAATAGTTATATGGAATTATGCAGCATGGAAGCAGGAGGCACATGACTGTGTCAACTTCCAAAGATATATAGCAGACATGTCTAAAATTATATCTCCTGTGCTTCAAGAAAACCACAGACATAGCATGTTGTTAAAAACTGTACACCATCACAGCGGACACTGCACTGAGAAAAAAGAACACAGAGGTTGTGAGGCAAAATTTCATTTATTTCTCAAAGTAATTTTACATTTTCATAAACAGACACAGCAACACTTTTTCCATACATGTACTTGAGTCGATGGAGAGAAGGACACCCATAGAATTCCAGGTCTTGAATAGCAGTAAACTTAAAGATTCGACGCATCCATGAGATCTTCTCCTTCCTCTTCACATAGATGATGCTACCCGTGTAATCGAATAATTTAAGCGCTGTCAACATGTCTATAAAGGGTATGTCAGGATCATCCCAGTGAATTCCATGGTAGAAATGTGTTAACCACTTTGCACTCTTCTGTGTCTTAGCACCCTTCACATAGTTGAAAGACCTTGGCGATGCAATGTTTGCTTAGAATGTCTCTATCATTCCTGAATCTTCTGTGTACGCCAAATCTTTAAATTTTGTCTGTCTACGCTTTTCATCATAGAAACCATGAGGTAAAGAAATAGGTCATTAGAAAAGTAATAGCATCTTACTTGGCTACAGAACATACATTATTATAATTATTGATCTTCTCAGCTGGACACCAAATGCAATAAATTTTAATTGATGGTGAATCATCAGGGTGGCATCAACGCATTCAAGTCATAGTGCTTAAAGCATGGTTCATACTTAAAACATATGTCAGTTGACAAGTAAAATATATATCATGGCGTAATGGTACAAGTTGTGTAGGGAACATATAATAATCAAAAGCGTTCACGTGCCGATGACTATCAGTTTCATATAAACACCAAAGAGCACACTACACGCATTTCTTGATTTCACCAGCTCAAACATGCTGTAAGCAGTAACATTCCCTTTTCCCTTGAATCCATAGTTCTCAAGATTCATTGCAGTAACATACTAAGGAAGTAAGTGCTGTGGAATATCTTTCCTAATGCAAGGCTACAGCTCTATTGTTGAACAAGCAGAACTGTGCAGTCACAATCCCCCTTTAATAGCAATAACTAAAGCATAACCATACTTTGCTCACCACGCTCACTAACACTCGTCAGAACTACAGCATTACCTTATTCACAGACATCCAGGACACACTTGAAGTTGAATAACTGAATGACGATGGAATCAAAGTGATTATTCAGTTACATAAAACTAATGCGCTGAAAGAGACAAACAAAAAGAAAATTAATTCCGAATGAACGTAGTCTAGTATATTTTGCACTCGTAATGATTTCTTAGGGAAAATTGTGTGTGGTGGAAGCTATGCATGGAACGCACTGATACAAACCCCGACTTGGCTGTCTGAATATATACAAAAGACGCCACTGTGTACTGGCTGGACTTACAAGTATCGAAAATATGAAAAGGTTTCATGGAAGTGGTGAAATCGATAAACAGAAAACACTCTAAGGCTTTTTAAATTGTAATTACATCCTTTATTCATCGACAAATACGTAATGGCAGGAGACTTTCTTGCAGTACACCCAGCTGGTGCAAGTTTGGACGTATAATTATTTTTTATATACCTATAACTGATAGTAAGAAATTCTGTGCTGTTGCTTGAAGGTGAAGGTTCAAAAATGTTCAAATGTGTATGAAATCTTATGGGACTTAACTGCTAAGGTCATCAGTCCCTAAGCTTACGTACTACTCAACCTAAATTATCCTATGGACAAACACACACACCCATGCCCGAGGGAGGACTCGAATCTCCGCCGGGACCGGCTCTACAGTCCATGACTACAGCACCTAAGACCGCTCGGCTAATCCCGCACGGTAACTTGAAGGTACCGTGGCATATGTTCTGACATACGTTTGTGGGGAGTAATCAAACTACTATTCACGTAAAAACAAAAAAGATTGTGTATGTCTCGTCATAATGAAAGGATAGATTGGACATCGTGAATAGTGAATTCAACGCACTGAGAAGTAGTATATCCACATGTAAGTGGTGATAGATTAATTTCATAAACAGGTGCACAGTATTGGAATGCAAGTGTTAGCTGGACCTGCTATAGTGTAGAAACAGGACGGGCAATACGGCTGTAAAAATACGTCCCCTCGTCGGCAACCCTAAGCATATCCTCGCATTTTCCTTGTTGTTCTATCGATAGTGATGTTGACTACAGCACACCAACCCGCATCGGTGATGTCTTTCCAGGAATTACGTACGCAGCTGCGGTATTCATTGTCACACATAGTGCCGGACGCCTGTCCTTCATAACACTTGTTTGAGAGAATCTTGGCAGGATGCAGCACCTTCCAGAAACGCTGATTCGAAGACTTTGTCAGAGAATTTCCTAGGACTGAGGAGAATCGAGACATAAAGCTGGTGTGAGTGTAGAAATACCATAATTTTTTCGGGCGCTGTACAGATATAAAAGATAACTGCACTGTTTGTTCAAAATGGTTAAATTGGCTCTGAGCACTATGAGACTTAACATCTATGGTCATAAGTCCCCTATAACTTAGAACTACTTAAACCTAACTAACCGAAGGACAGCACACAACACCCAGCTATCACGAGGCAGAGAAAATCCCTGACACCGCCGGGAATCGAACCCGGGCGTGGGAAGCGAGAACGCTACCGCACGACCACGAGATGCGGGCGCAGTGTTTGTGTAATATGTGTATATATTGCAGAGTAAAGTTAATGTGACTTATGTAGTGGCATGACCAGAGAAGATGAGTGTGTGTCCTGTCATGAGGGATGTATAGATTCAGCACATCGATAACTATGAGGGTATGAGACAGATTTTTTACGTAGAAAATTACGTGCGGTATACATACTGAGATTCGTTCCAGAACCACAGCCATCAAGAGGAGACATTACCTGTACATCGATCGGTATCAGACTGCAGCAGCAATCGTAATATTTAATTGTAGTTACACTGGTAAACATGTTCCTGGCTCCCAACATTCTTGTGAGTCTTATATGTATTTGCTGATCTGTAGACAACTTTTGCGGGATTTAACCGTCAGTGTAATTTAGCGATCTGTGCAAAATAATTTTGCCACTGAAAGTCTCGTCTGCAGAAAATAATGGTGGATGGTGCTCCCACACCGGCAGCAGCAGCAGTTTGACGGGTAAATTCAGTGAGGAATGGGCTGTCCCGATAGGAGCACGAGGAAGAGAGAAAGCAGCCTGTGTTATTCTGTGAACTGATTTCTGCACCATCTGCGAGGGTGAGTCGCTCTGCAAATAGGTCTTCACTCCCATCCAGTCGTGTCAGCAACGGTGCCTAGGTGTTCACGTATTTTGACAGGAATTTCTCAGGTGTCAAGTATGAAAGGGATGTCGCCGCCTAATGCCTACGGGACCCTAACAGGCACCTGTGCGTGGCTTGGCAGCTGGCGGTGCATTCCGACTTCTGGGAGCGTGTGCGGTAGTGTCCTGTGCGGTCCAGCGGACAGGGGGCATTGGGAGGTGTGTGCACGCATTGGTGCCTTGTTTTATTAGCGATCTTTGTGTAAACTAAATTCCATCGATTTGACTGACTGATAGGATCCTGTGAATTAAAAAAAAAACCTACCTCATACATGTGAAGAATATCAATTTAAGTAATTTGTATAATTTTTTTATATCAACGTGGTGTTTGCGGTACAATAGATAATGGGTGGGTGTGGTAGAGTGGGTGACATGGAGCAGTACAGCAGGTTAAGTGCAGAACACTATGCTAATTTGCATAATTTTTATGTAAAATTCAGTACAATAGTTTAAAGGGGTGGGTGACAAAGAATGCGCAAGAAATGGCATTCAAAAGCATGCGAAATTTGAAAAGTGTACCAGAAAATGGTGGGAGGTATCAAAGGTGGTACAATAGTTTAAGGAAATGGGGGTGACATGTAAAACCACTTAACAAATCAATAGGTTAAGCGCTGACAAAGGACCAAACATTTAGTTAAGACACCCAGAGTACAGTGCCGAACATTAGTTTATGCACCATGTTTGACCCATTGTAACCTACCCGGAGAATTTTTGAAAATGATATATTAATTTAATTTCGCCGGAGAATTTTGAAAAAAGTAGGGACATTCGTGTAATTTCACCGGAGAATTTTAAAAAAAGGACAATAATATAATGTTAATGTAATTTCTTTGGAGAATTTTGAAAAGACAATAATTAAATGTTAATGGGAATAGAACCAAGTGTAATCTTCCCGCAAAAATGAAAGAAACTATTTTAAATGTGAATGGACATCGTGCTAGGTTTAACCTCCCCGGAATTATTTTTAAATAATATGAATTGAATGAAAATGCAAATAGGAGCCAAATGTCATCTTCCCACAGTACCAAAACTCAATGATAACAAAAATGTGCAAAAATGCTAAGTCCCCACAAAATTAACGTTATGATCAACCTGATAAATTTTATAAGGTCATCTGCGCTGACCTTAGGCCCTGTGCAAATCTGATAAATTGATTCTGGCAGGAAAAGCATAGGAAGTATTGTTTCAATTGTAATGATTATTTTCTTAAAAAATTGCTTTCAGAACAAAATTATTATTGGGGCGATTCTTGAACAAATTAATTACTGTTAAGATACATTACATTATCAGATGAGCGCAATGCTGCTTCATTACCTTATTTAAAAATACACCTCGTCCTGAACCTTGACCAGAGGCCCTTGTCGACGCCCGCCGACTCCTCACACACCACAACTGCGACTGTCTCTCGCGCGCTACTACATGCTCTCGCGACTCGCTACGTACAACAACAGAACAGTCGCGCGGTCAAGCGCAGACTAGCAACGATAAATAACTCTCTGGTCAGAGATTCTGTCATGCCTCGCCATCGCTGCTACCGAGTACATACGCGTTTCATAACCCTCCACTGGGGGGGGCAAAAATTTGGCAGCGATGGTGAGTCATTTGGACTTGCCATGAGCAACAAATTTTTTGTAACTAATTAACTTTTACAATTCACAGAATATTCAGATGTAGAACATGAATTAAATGTGGTGCACATGCACCAAGTACAAAATATTTCAGACAATGACAATGAGTACAGAACATATGACATAAGTGCACACACTGAAAAACTCTTTAGCATCTTAACAACAAAAAAATCATGTTGACAAGTGACATAAGTGCACATGCACTGTAGTTCAGAACATATCAGCAAATCAAAATGTATACGTAATGAGTACAAATGACATAAAGTGCACATGCACTGTAAAACTCTCTAATATTTTTACGACAAATAAACCTAATGAGTACAAGTCATATTGACAAATGACAAAAGTGCACACGCACTCAAGTAGTGAACATATCAGGAAATCACAAATGTATATGTAATGAGTACAAATGGCATGAAGTGTACACTCACTGAAGTTAAGTACAAAACATATTAACAAATGGCAAAAGTGCACACACTGTAATACTCTCTAGTATTTTTCTACAACAAACAAACAAATCAAGGAGTGTAACAAAGTCCACATGCACTATAGAAGTCTTTAGTAATTTCAGGACAACTGATTAACAAATAAAAGGAAATGCACACGCACTGTATATGACTTTTTCATTTTACAAGAATTAGGAAAGGAATAGGTAGGATTGCGTCATGGTTGTAGCACTTAGGTTGCACGCAGCTGCACTGAAAGTCCATATCTTTCCACAGAAGTACAACACCAAGTGAGACAATCTGAAGTTCTTTTCCCAGAAGTGTTTATCAGCGTAGCCAAGACACTGAAATGTCGTAGTAATATTCCATGTTATCACTTTGGCAGTACATCAGGTACACCAAACAGTGGGACCATAATAACGTCTCCATCGCTCACGGTGGTGGACAGCATGTCGTGTCAACACCACGCTCTTACAAGGCACACCAACGTGGAATTAGTGCAAAAACCAAATATAGTGCTCCATGATCATGAGGATATAAAGGACAAATGGATATTGCAGTAATTCAGGGTAGTTAGGCCAGAAGGTGAAGGACATTAAGTCACATATTAGTCTTCACTGAAAATTACATTAGTAGTTCGCGGCATTCATTGCCCAGTTATTGAACATTTCTGTACCATGTATGTAGTATTACTGAATAATGTTCATTGCTTGGCATTTTACTGACAACATTGGCACTCATTGCCTAATTATAAATCATAGAAATCATTCGTTTTACAGATAACATTGAAATTCGTTGCTTAATTACAAATCATCAGAAGTCATTCGTTTTGCATTGAAATTCGTTGCCTAATTACAAATCATCAGAAGTCATTCGTTTTACAGATAACATTGACTGCTTAATTACAAATCATCAGAAGTCATTCGTTTTACAGATAACATTGAAATTGATTGCTTAATTACAAATCATCAGAAGTCATTCGTTTTAGAGACAACATTGAAATTGATTGCCTATTTGCAAATCATCAGAAGTCACTCGCTTTACAGAGAACATTTTACAGAGAACAGTAGAATAAAAGTATTATTCACTGAAATTATGCTCATAGTATTTATGTATTCAATTGACATGCTATTCAGAGCTGATCAGTATTATGAAGAACTCTCTTAAACGGGTAGCATTATTTGGGACTGGTAATACTTTTTTTTGTTAGCATTACATTGCTTTGGGTAATTATAAGGGAAAGCAAGAAAAAGAAAAAAAGAAATTGCTTCTGGGTTGTTCCTGTAAATGAAAATGTGTAACGTCATTTGTCATGAGTCAGCTGTAGCAACGTTATGAAACAAGTAGAGTATATGTAATCACATTCATAAATGACATGGATTTAATGAACAACTGCTTATAGCACATTAATTTCATAAATAATTTTTCCTGCAAAAATATATAAGAAAAATGGATTATTAAGCTGAAAGAAGAAACGCATTTTATGCTGAAAGTAGTGAACTTCGAATTAACAGGTAGTGAAATGTGTATAAAAATATTTGTTCTCTAGCTGTCCTTTCCAAAACCTTCAGTCATCATACCATACGATATAAAACATACTGTCAAAACAAACTACAACACATACTTAAATAACTACATAGCATAAATACATAAACTTCAACATCATCCTCATCTGTAAAAAAAAAAAAAAACTTCATTATCCATCACTTCATTACTTATATTATCATAACTCCATTATTATCATCACCTGTAAAGAAAAACTTCATTATTCATAGCTGCATATTCTTCATCATTATTCTTCATCATTCATTATCATCTGCAAAAAAGTCACTTCATTATTCATTAGGAAATTATTCCTTATTTCTATCATATTTCATCACTAAAACTAAGATGCGTAGTTCTGTCTGACAGCCTGCATCAATCGCTTCGTATTCTGAAAGAAAAAATTAGTTAAGACTGCTATTCTACGATGTGTATTGTATATTCTTGTTAATGGTTGTTAATTCTGATCCATTTACTCTTCCTCATAAAGTTTTTGCATCTTCTTTCGTTTATTCCGTAGGTGAAATTCCCATTTCTGTTTAATTTATTTCCTTTACACGCATCATTTCTTTCTGAAATTGATGAACAAAGATTAATGTCTTGCATTTACATCATATACTCACTAAATAATGACTGGTTTATGGTAACATAATTAAGCATATAGCATAACATGACAGAAAACGTAATATGTCAAAAGCTTAGACAGTGTTCACAGGCAAAATTGTACACAGATTATCACAATGCAGCAGAAAAAAAATGTAAAACAGTCACGATGCTGAGATATCACGGGGCAAAAAATGTCAAAGTCAACTGGTGTTGGCTATATCTTAAACATTTCATAATGCATACAAACAAAACATGAAACAATCATAAGAAGGACAAAATGTGACGTTCGTTGTGTTCAGCTTGTATGTTGTGTGGTGTGGTTAACAGAGGCGAGAATTAAAGACTTTAATGGAGGGAAAATTTAATAAAAATTAATATGTCACTAGATAACATTGCATAATTATTCATAAGATACGTAAGTTTATCTGAAAAAATATGCACGGTCTGATGTGTAACGACAAGAAGAGCGACCTGCTAACCTTAGCTTGCCGGGCACTTGCCAAGAAAAAATACGATAATCATCAGTAGGTAGTCATGTGAATATAATTGCAGAAATAGTCATAAAATGTGTAAATGGCATCATAGCATGTTAAATCATAAAGTGTCTTCACTCAATAAAGGGTTTAATGTTAGAGACATGGTGGTTGCCTTTCCTTTTTTTTGCTTCTCAGAGTTTCGACGTGTACAACATTGGGGTGAGGAATGCTGCGAATCCGATATGGACCTGCGTATAGAAGTTCAAATTTACTGCACTTACCTTTTATTCTGCTGGATAAATAGTGTGTACGTACTAATATCTTCTGTCCAATGTGAAAGTCTCGGCGTGTACAAACCTGTTTCTGCTGTCTTCTCCGGCGCTCTGCGGCACGTTTGATGTTGTTCAGTGCAATGTCAATTATTTCATGGTGTCGTAGTCGACGAGATGTAGGAAAGTTTACTAATTCTGTAATTTTGTTAGGTGGTTCAACGTTTTTCAGTATAACAGACGGAGATAGCATAGTGGATTCATTTGGTATGGAATTAATTTCATCTTGGAATGAGAATATGTGTGTGTCCCAATCAATATGTCTTTTGTGGCAGTATATTCTACACAGTTTACCAATTTCTTTCATTAATCGTTCACAGGGGTTCGAAGAAGCATGGTACTTGGATACATAGATCGGAGAAATGTTTCTAACTCGTAACATGCGTGTCCATATAGCAGAACGAAATTGTGATCTATTATCGGAAATTACTCTCATCACATGCCCTACATGAAATAGAAAATGTTTTACAAATGCTTTCGAAACAGTTTTAGCAGTAGCTTTGCGTAACGGAGTGAAAGTAACAAATTTTGAAGTGAGTTCAACAGCGACAAAGATGTAGCAAAAACCTCTGTTAGTTCTCGGAATCGGACCAAAAATGTCTACAGCGGCCATATGTCTTAATTTAACGGGTACAATGGGATATAATGGAGGAATATGTGAAGTGGTGTCTGACTTAGCTTTCTGGCAAATTTTACATGACGCTAAAACTCGTCGTATACGTTTCTCCATGCTGGTAAAATAACAGTTCTGTCTCAATATAAGAAAACATTTTCTAGCTCCGTAATGTGCATAACTTAAATGAGTGTACCAGATTAATTTGTTAACCAGTTCGTCAGGAATGCATAATAACCAATTGTTGCTGTCAGGATGAGAGCGGCGAAATAGAATGTCATTGCATACAGTGTAATGGTTTCTAATCGTAACATTATTCTTATTTTGCCAAAGGTGTTTAATTTCTTTCCACACATTGTCTTTACTTTGCTCTTTTGCTATGTCCCGTAATGACGACGAAATAAAATTTTCAAATGCAACTTTCTGAATGAACATGACGCTGAAATTTGCTTTGCAGAAGCTGGTTGCGATGTCTTGCTGATTATTGCTGAGAGAACGAGATAGTGCGTCTGCTACAACATTTTGTGTGCCGGGAATGTGAACAATTGTGAAATTAAATTCCTGTAAATAAAGCTTCCATCTGCTTAATCTGTCGTGAGTGAATTTAGCCGGAAGTAAGAATTGTATCGCTCTGTGATCTGTGTAGACAGTGATATGTCTGCCATAAAGAAAGTGCCGAAATCTCGTAAAAGCCCATACATCACATAACGTTTCCAGTTCTGTAACAGAATAATTTCGTTCAGCAGGCGACAGAATGCGACTTGTAAATGCGATGTTTTTAATTACTGTACAACCATCTTCTTCAATTTCCTGAAAAATATGTACGCCTAAAGCTGTGTTGGAACTGTCGGTGGCAATGGAAAAATTTCTGGTAAGATCTGGGTGCGATGAAAGTGGAGCATTCAACAAGGCTTCTTTCAGGATCACAAATTCAGAGTGTGCTTGCTTATCCCAAGACCAAATAGTGTTTTTACCTGTCAATTGGCATAATCTAGGTGTGTCTAAAGCAGAATGATGAATAAATTTATGAAAAAAGTTAATTAAGTCCAAAAAATGCGTAGTTGCTTCTTCGTCGTAGGAACAGTAATGTCACGTAGAGCTTGAAGTTTTTCCGGATCAGGCGCAATGCCTTCTGCTGAAATTACGTGTCCAAGAAATTTTATAGAAGTTTTACCAAAATGCGATTTACTGAGATTAACTGTGAGTCCTTGTGCATGAAAAGTTTGCAACAGTTGTTCTAGAATCATATTGTGTTCAGACCAGTTACCTTCTGCGATAAGAATGTCGTCTACGTACGTCGTGATTCTGTCTTTAAGTTCTGTCGGAAGTATAGTGTTCAAACCGCGAATAAAAGCTGCAGAAGAAATAGTTAAACCGAATGGTAATTTACAAAATTGATAACAGTCGCCAAAACAGAGAAATGCTGTGTACTTTCTGCAATTCGGATGAAGTTGAATTTGCCAAAATCCCGATTTCAAATCTAGTGTGGAATAAATAGCCGTACCATGAAATTTCTGTAGAAGTTCCTCTAATGTCTGTGGTCGATCTGTTTCATTGATAATAATGTCATTGATGTGACGCGAATCAAGTACAAGGCGAAGTGACCCATCTTTTTTCTTAACAATATGCAGCGGGTTTATGTACGGACTAACTGCCGGTTCAATAATTCCTTGGTCGAGCATATCTTGCAATTCTTTCTTAACTTGTTCTCTATGGATATATGGAATGGGATAATGCTTTGCTTTAAATGTATCGTGCTGTTTAACTTGAAATTCATACATAAAACCGGAAATAGTACCAGGAATGTTGTCGAAAACTGGAGCTTGCTGTAAAAGAATTTTGTGTAGTTGCGTGCGTTCGTCGTCTGTATTTGCACTACTTTGTTTAACTTTATCAGAAATCATCTGCATTAAGTCGTAGTCAGCTTCGTCTGGAGTATTATAGTTATGTACGTACGTATCAGTGAACAATGTGGGATTACAGTCTATGTTACGTGATACGGAAATGACCCCTGTGCGGTTAATTGTTTGTTCTTCCGCAGATAGTGAGTGCTGAAACTCTAAAGCAAGTTGTACATTTTCATCCTTTAACATTAAATAAGAATTCTGTAAATCAATAACTGCGTCGTGTTGTACCAGAAAATTCGTACCTAAAATAACGTCTGTTGTCAATAAAGGAACAATCCAAAAATTTGAGTGAAAAGTATGACCTGCAATACAAAATGATAAATGCGTCTGTAATTTAACGTCTACACCTTTACTCGATACTGCTCCTTTCACTTTCGTTTTGCCTAATGGTAATGTAGGATATGTATTCTCTTTGTTACACTCGTTGAAAGTCTCCTCATTTATAACTGACATAGGTGATCCAGAATCGATTACTGCTGAAAATTTCGATGAACCTATTTTAATTTCGATGACAGGATGTGAAATGGTTTTCTGAACAACTGGTCATTCCTGTAAAAGAGTGTCTCTGATGTCGTCAAAAGTAATAACATTTTCGTGAACAACATTCTGCGTGTCTAAACTAGTGCTTGTGTTATTGGAAGATGCGACCTGTACAGTATCTAGTCAGATTCTATCTGACGTGTTATTATTATCAGGAGGATGTTGTGGCATTTCTACTATTTGAACTGTTCTATTACTTCTTCCAGACGTATTACGTTCTGGATGATACCTACTGTCGGGTTCATTCACGAGAATATGTTGTTGCTGATCATTTTGTTGCTGGTAAGACCGACTGTTATTATACGTACGCTGATAATTGTGCTCATTGTTTTTACGTCTGTCGTGATAGTCATTCCTATACGGTGCATTGCGATAGGAATTAAAATACTGTGTTTTCTCTACGTAGTTGCTTCTTTGCTGCCGTGCGTTACTATTTGTTGTACCAGAGACTATACGTGCACGCGGCGAAACCTTGTGCATTCCATTGTTGGTTAGGTATGCTAGCCGGCTGACTTTCATGCTGTTGTGGTGGAAAACGTCTGTTACTAAAATGTGGTTCCTGTTGCTGAAAATTTTGACGATATTGATAATTACAATTTTGTCTGTTATTAAAGTTTTGGTGGTTGTCATTCCTAAAGCGTCTGTTACTTTTACTATTGAAATTACGTGGTTGATCGTAATTACTGTATGTTTGTTGACCTTGATTATTATGTGAAAAATTTTTGTTTACAAAGGAATAATCAGATTGCTGTACTTCCAAAAGCTGCAGCAGATCCCTGAATGCCGAAATATTTTCTTTTTGCTGACCCATTAGAAGTGACACTCTTAATGATCGTGGTAATTTAGAGATACATAATTGAATGAGTGCAGATTCACTATAAGGTTCACTTAAATACTGGTTTTGTTGCACCATGTGCTCAAAAAATTGCGTCACACTGGGAAAATTTGAGTTCTCATAATTCGGTAAACTAATTAACTGCGCGCTGTGTCGTCTTCGACCAGTACGCTGACAGAAAAGCATTCTGAAATTCCTCTACTGAGTAACATTGTCTCGCGATCGGTCTCATATGAGTTGCCGGTTCGCCTTCCAAAAAACTGCAAATAAATTCAAGTTTGTGTGTTACGGGCCAAGTCGGTGGAAAAGCAAAGCTAAACTGTTGTATCCAATCTAGCGGATGAATCTGTGTTCTGTTATTTTTAAACACTTTAAATTTTCTCACTGACAGAAAATGTTTGTAATCAAAATTATCGTCTTTGTATGACGGAACAGGTTCTGTATTGTAATAGAATCTATTTGTCTGTGTCTGTTCTGAATCTAAGTCCCGTACTCTCTGTAGATTACTCAAATTATACGCGCTGCGTGAGTCTGACAAATGTTCGCCAAATGGCGTCTGCTGTGATGTGTTAAACCCAGAAACATTTTTTATCTCTGTCACCTCTTGCTGTAAACATAACAATTTTCTACGCAACGTGTTATTAGACGAATCGATCTCATTAATTGTCTGCTGTAAATTTTGGAATTCAGGTGTTTGGTTAAATGAAATCGGTGCAGTATCGTCTGATTTATTGTCATTAGTACTTTCGATAACGTCAATACGACTGGCCAATTCATCATATTTTTCAGTCAGTATTTTTACCTGATCATCGTTTTTAGTATCAGAAGTATTAATCTGTGTTTGTAATTTACGTGTGGTTTCGTTCAATTTTTTAATGTCAGCTTTGATGACATCGCAATCCTGTGTTAGTTCTAATTGTTCAAATCTGTCTGTCACTGTCTGAATATCTGCTGTGTGTGTATCTGTTTTTGATTTAAGATCGGAAATTTCATCACATAATTCTGTGTTCAACTGTTTGATGGTATTAATTTCGTCGGACACTGTAGCAATATTGTTGTCTACGTATGTCTTGGCTTTCGCGAACAATTTACGTTCATCTTTCTGTCTCTGTGCAGTGATTGTGTCCATGACTTGACGTTTTACTTTATTTTGATCCTGAATAAATTTGCGGAAACGCGTATCACTGTTTTGTATGTGAAGACTAAAACGTTCGTCAATTTGAGTGTTCTGTTGGTCGAATTTCGCGTCAATCTTTTCATCCATTGTGCACGAAAGTTCTGCTGTCATTAGTTTAAACTCGTCACGTAATTGTGTAGCTTTTTCAGAGCATTGTTTAGCGACTTCGCTAATTTCGTTTCTAAGTGTTGCTGTTGCAGCTGTTTTCATTTCCCTTAATTCCTGAGCAACAGACCTAATTTCTTCGCTATTTTTTCTTGAACAAGCCTCAATTTCCTCGCGTAATTGTTCCTTAGTATCATGGCACTGCGCGGCAACGGCTCTAATTTGTTCACTAAGCTGCCTAGAATTGTTGTCTAGTTTTTCATTTAACTGTCTGGAATTGTTGTCTAATTTTTCATTTAACTGTTTGTTCTGTTCACTAAGTTGTTGTTTGAGATCTTCTTTAAGACTGTCTTGTTTTTCATTATTATTGTCTAATTTTTTATCCAATTGTTTAAAAAATGCCATAATTTGATCCAACCCAAAATTAGCATTTCTATTCTCTGTGCTGTTTAATGATGGATCTGGAATTATCTCGCTTTCTGTAGCCATTTGGTTATTTTGAGATTTACAAAAAGGTTTGCCAGTCAAATGTACATTGTCAGTCACTGTTTCGGAATTAAATAAATCCGTACTACTTTGTGTATCCTGTTCATTTTCATTAGACAAATTTGTCTGTTCGTCACGTGAATTTAGTAAACCGGTTGTGTTAAGCTGCGCAGCGCTCATTACAATAGGGCGCCCCGCGTCGTCAATTGTCGTCAAATCAACAGAGGACATAACCGAGTTCGTTTGTTCATCATTAAGACAAAAATCATCATGAGTGGTTGGAACGCACTGATTGTCAGTGAACGTAGGATTGTCATCATTACACTGCGTGTCACAAGTACTATTGGTGAAGTTGTTTAAGTCGGTAATTTCATTCATTATACTTCGCGATACACTATTCACAGTCTTTCGCGGCATTTTTACAATAGACACAGTTATTCATTTAATGAAATAAGCACAATGCAAAAAGCAACAAACACAAATACAACAGAGCAATGAATTGCCGATGATCTAAGGAAAGAAAGTCATAAAATTAGTAAAAGCGTTGCGCCAAATGCTAATTATATTTTAATTAATAAGAGCAGATATCTAACTACTTCTCAGAAGATTCTCAACGAAATACGATCCTGGACCGGATGTCGCCAAGTGTAACCTCCCTGGAGAATTTTTGATAATGATATATTAATTTAATTTCGCCGGAGAATTTTGAAAAAAGGGGGGACATTCGTGTAATTTCACCGGAGAATTTTAAAAAAAGGACAATAATATAATGTTATTGTAATTTCTTTGGAGAATTTTGAAAAGACAATAATTAAATGTTAATGGGAATAGAACCAAGTGTAATCTTCCCGCAAAAATGAAAGAAACTATTTTAAATGTGAATGGACATCGTGCTAAGTGTAACCTCCCCGGAATTATTTTTAAATAATATGAATTGAATGAAAATGCAAATAGGAGCCAAATGTCATCTTCCCACAGTACCAAAACTCAATGATAACAAAAATGTGCAAAAATGCTAAGTCCCCACAAAATTAACGTTATGATCAACCTGATAAATTTTATAAGGTCATCTGCGCTGACCTTAGGCCCTGTGCAAATCTGATAAATTGATTCTGGCAGGAAAAGCATAGGAAGTATTGTTTCAATTGTAATGATTATTTTCTTAAAAAATTGCTTTCAGAACAAAATTATTATTGGGGCGATTCTTGAACAAATTAATTACTGTTAAGATACATTACATTATCAGATGAGCGCAATGCTGCTTCATTACCTTATTTAAAAATACACCTCGTCCTGAACCTTGACCAGAGCCCCATGTCGACGCCCGCCGACTCCTCACACACAACTGCGATTGTCTCTCGCGCGCTAGTACATGCTCTCGCGACTCGCTACGTACAACAACAGAACAGTCGCGCGGTCAAGCGCAGACTAGCAACGATAAATAACTCTCTGGTCAGAGATTCTGTCATGCCTCGCCATCGCTGCTACCGAGTACATACGTGTTTCACCATGTAATTGCTTCTTGCAAGACCTACATGTTTTTAAATAGCAGAGAATGATGAGGAAGAGAAATCCAACCCCCACAAACTGAATTCTTTGTAAATAAACAATATACGCTTGATTTTCCTGTTAGAGATCCTTCTTCTCCACCAATTTCCATATATTCTATAAACTGCCTTGAATCCTCTAAATTGTTGAAAGAAACAATATTCCACATGCAGCAATCAATTTTCCTCAAAATAACCGATCAACTGAGTCCTTTCCCCACCAATTTCTGGGAGGGAGGATGGGAAGGGAGGGGGATTACCAGAGGAGGAGAGGTTAATTAATTGATCAATTTAATTAAGCAATCAATCAAATTGAAAAGAGTGAGAGGGGGCATTTTGGTGCCTGTCAATCAAAATGAAGGATCGTTTTAGCAGAACAATAGGTTAAGTACCTGTCAATCAAAGAAGAACAATAGGTTAAGTACCTGTCAATCAAAGGAGAACAATAGGTTTGCCCCTGAGTGCATTCCTGCCCCTGATGTAGGCAACCCACACTAACAAAATGCACTGGTGCCGGGCTTATCCCTCTACTCACGTTCACCCGACAACACGGCACTTGATTTCCTCATGTGGGGATTCGTGAAGTCCATGTGTATGTGACCAAAGTGGATGATATTCCTACATTGCGGCATCGTATCATAATGCGATTACAGCAATAACAGAGGAAATAGGCGGGTTTGAGTGGGACACACTATATTTTTGAGGAGCCTTTTTGTCCATATGTCTCTGTCTGTCTGGGATTGCCATGTTTGAAATAAAACATCTTTAATCGTGTGTTAAAAACTTTGTTTAATACACTTTATAAATGAAGCATGATCTTACTAAAGCGTTTTAATCAATGTTTACAACAAATAACAAAGAGTTCATGTTTACATTTTTTTACCCAACTATAATGTAAGTCTCACCTGAGCGGGCAGGGGAGAAGGGGTCCATCACATCTCACTAAGCCTCGCCTAGGGGGAGGGGAGGGAGTATCCAAGTTTTAAAAGAAAGGAGCAACTCAATGCTGCATTGGCGGTGTACAACTTAACAAGCACTTATACCATTACCAAGGGTTATGTCTCAGTTTTGTATTGTAAGTCGAAATTAAACGTATTTAATTTTACTACACTCCTGGAAATGGAAAAAAGAACACATTGACACCGGTGTGTCAGACCCACCATACTTGCTCCGGACACTGCGAGAGGGCTGTACAAGCAATGATCACACGCACGGCACAGCGGACACACCAGGAACCACGGTGTTGGCCGTCGAATGGCGCTAGCTGCGCAGCATTTGTGCACCGCCGCCGTCAGTGACAGCCAGTTTGCCGTGGCATACGGAGCTCCATCGCAGTCTTTAACACTGGTAGCATGCCGCGACAGCGTGGACGTGAACCGTATGTGCAGTTGACGGACTTTGAGCGAGGGCGTATAGTGGGCATGCGGGAGGCCGGGTGGACGTACCGCCGAATTGCTCAACACGTGGGGCGTGAGGTCTCCACAGTACATCGATGTTGTCGCCAGTGGTCGGCGGAAGGTGCACGTGCCCGTCGACCTGGGACCGGACCGCAGCGACGCACGGATGCACGCCAAGACCGTAGGACCCTACGCAGTGCCGTAGGGGACCGCACCGCCACTTCCCAGCAAATTAGGGACACTGTTGCTCCTGGGGTATCGGCGAGGACCATTCGCAACCGTCTCCATGAAGCTGGGCTACGGTCCCGCACACCGTTAGGCCGTCTTCCGCTCACGCCCCAACATCTTGCAGCCCGCCTCCAGTGGTGTCGCGACAGGCGTGAATGGAGGGACGAATGGAGACGTGTCGTCTTCAGCGATGAGAGTCGCTTCTGCCTTGGTGCCAATGATGGTCGTATGCGTGTTTGGCGCCGTGCAGGTAAGCGCCACAATCAGGACTGCATACGACCGAGGCACACAGGGCCAACACCCGGCATCATGGTGTGGGGAGCGATCTCCTACACTGGCCGTACACCACTGGTGATCGTCGAGGGGACACTGAATAGTGCACGGTACATCCAAACCGTCATCGAACCCATCGTTCTACCATTCCTAGACCGGCAAGGGAACTTGCTGTTCCAACAGGACAATGCACGTCCGCATGTATCCCGTGCCACCCAACGTGCTCTAGAAGGTGTAAGTCAACTACCCTGGCCAGCAAGATCTCCGGATCTGTCCCCCATTGAGCATGTTTGGGACTGGATGAAGCGTCGTCTCACGCGGTCTGCACGTCCAGCACGAACGCTGGTCCAACTGAGGCGCCAGGTGGAAATGGCATGGCAAGCCGTTCCACAGGACTACATCCAGCATCTCTACGATCGTCTCCATGGGAGAATAGCAGCCTGCATTGTTGCGAAAGGTGGATATACACTGTACTAGTGCCGACATTGTGCATGCTCTGTTGCCTGTGTCTATGTGCCTGTGGTTCTGTCAGTGTGATCATGTGATGTATCTGACCCCAGGAATGTGTCAATAAAGTTTCCCCTTCCTGGGACAATGAATTCACGGTGTTCTTATTTCAATTTCCAGGAGTGTATTTTCGATCTCAGGGGTAACGAATGCGAATGTTTTGTTTTTTGTTTTGTGTTTTAGTTTTTGAATAAAAGAGCTGCTTCAGGTGATCAAGACTTCGTTCCTTACTCCGATATGTGTGCTCTGTATCTCTACGCTGTATTTCACTTCAACATAAAATGCAAGATCCGTAAGTATTTCATCAAAGGCCACACTCGAAATGAGGGAGATTCTGCACATTCGTTAATTTGGAACTAAGTGAAACGACAGCTTAAGGGTGACCCAGTGTGCACGCCAGGGTCATTCATTGCTCCTGTCCGTTGTTGTTGTTGTGGTCTTCAGTCCTGAGACTGGTTTGATGCAGCTCTCCATGCTACTCTATCCTGTGCAAGCTTCTTCATCTCCCAGTACCTACTGCAACCTACATCCTTCTGAATCTGCTTAGTGTATTGATCTCTTGGTCTCCCTCTACGAGTTTTACCCTCCACGCTGCCCTCCAATGCTAAATTTGTGATCCCTTGATGCCTCAAAACATGTCCTACCAACCGATTCCTTCTTCTAGTCAAGTTGTGCCTCAAACTTCTCTTCTCCCCAATCCTATTCAATACCTCCTCATTAGTTACGTGATCTACCCACCTTATCTTCAGCATTCTTCTGTAGCACCACATTTCGAAAGTTTCTATTCTCTTCTTGTCCAAACTGGTTATCGTCCATGTTTCACTTCCATACATGGCTACACTCCATACAAATACTTTCAGAAACGACTTCCTGACACTTAAATCTATACTCGATGTTAACAAATTTCTCTTCTTCAGAAACGATTTCCTTGCCATTGCCAGTCTACATTTTATATCCTCTCTACTTCGACCATCATCAGTTATTTTACTCCCTAAATAGCAAAACTCCTTTACTACTTTAAGTGTCTCATTTCCTAATCTAATTCCCTCAGCATCACCCGATTTAATTTGACTACATTCCATTATCCTCGTATTGCTTTTGTTGATGTTCATCTTATATCCTCCTTTCAAGACACTGTCCATTCCGTTCAACTGCTCTTCCAAGTCCTTTGCTGTCTCTGACAGAATTACAATATCATCGGCGAACCTCAAAGTTTTTACTTATTCTCCATGAATTTTAATACCTACTCCGAATTTTTCTTTTGTTTCCTTTACTGCTTGCTCAATATACAGATTGAATAACATCGGGGAGAGGCTACAACCCTGTCTCACCCCTTTCCCAACCACTGCTTCCCTTTCATGCCCCTCGACTCTTATAACTGCCATCTGGTTTCTGTACAAATTGTAAATAGCCTTTCGCTCCCTGTATTTTACCCCTGCCACCTTCAGAATTT
This sequence comes from Schistocerca nitens, assembly GCF_023898315.1. Classification (NCBI taxonomy): domain Eukaryota; kingdom Metazoa; phylum Arthropoda; class Insecta; order Orthoptera; family Acrididae; genus Schistocerca; species Schistocerca nitens. Next base: position 81,971,282 of record NC_064617.1, on the reverse strand, counting down.
GAAAGAGAGTATTCCAGTTAACGTTGTCAAAAGCTTTCTCTAAGTCTACAAATGCTAGAAACGTAGGTTTGCCTTTTCTTAATCTTTCTTCTAAGATAAGTCGTAAGGTTAGTATTGCCTCACATGTTCCAACATTTCTACGGAATCCAAACTGATCTTCCCCGAGGTCCGCTGCTACCAGTTTTTCCATTCGTCTGTAAAGAATTCGCGTTAGTATTTTGCAGCTGTGACTTATTAAACTGATAGTTCGGTAATTTTCACATCTGTCAACACCTGCTTTCTTTGGGATTGGAATTATTATATTCTTCTTGAAGTCTGAGGGTATTTCGCCTGTCTCATACATCTTGCTCACCAGATGGTAGAGTTTTGTCATGACTGGCTCTCCCAAGGCCATCAGTAGTTGTAATGGAATGTTGTCTACTCCCGGGGCCTTGTTTCGACTCAGGTCTTTCAGTGCTCTGTCAGACTCTTCACGCAGTATCTTATCTCCCATTTCATCTTCATCTACATCCTCTTCCATTTCCATAATACTGTCCTCAAGTACATCGCCCTTGTATAAACCCTCTATATACTCCTTCCACCTTTCTGCCTTCCCTTCTTTGCTTAGAACTGGGTTGCCATCTGAGCTCTTGATATTCATACAAGTGGTTCTCTTCTCTCCAAAGGTCTCTTTAATTTTCCTGTAGGCAGTATCTATCTTACCCCTAGTGAGACAAGCCTCTATATCCTTACATTTGTCCTCTAGCCATCCCTGCTTAGCCATTTTGCACTTTCTGTCGATCTCATTTTTGAGACGCTTGTATTCCCTTTTGCCTGCTTCATTTACTGTATTTTTATATTTTCTCCTTTGATCAATTAAATTCAATATTTCTTCTGTTACCCAAGGATTTCTATTAGCCCTCGTTTTTTTACCTACTTGATCCTACTGTATTTCTTTCCCCCATTCTTGTCAATTGTTCCCTTATGCTCTCCTTGAAACTCTCTACAACCTCTGGTTCTTTCAGTTTATCCAGGTCCCATCTCCTTAAATTCCCACCTTTTTGCAGTTTCTTCAGTTTCAATCTGCAGTTCATAACCAATAGATTGTGGTCAGAATCCACATCTGCCCCTGGAAATGTCTTACAATTTAAAACCTGGTTCCTAAATCTCTGTCTTACCATTATATAATCTATCTGATACCTTTTAGTATCTCCAGGATTCTTCCAGGTATACAACCTTCTTTTATGATTCTTGAACCAAGTGTTAGCTATGATTAAGTTATGCTCTGTGCAAAATTCTACAAGGCGGCTTCCTCTTTCATTTCTTAGCCCCAATCCATATTCACCTACTATGTTTCCTTCTCTCCCTTTTCCTACTGTCGAATTCCAGTCACCCATGACTATTAAATTTTCGTCTCCCTTCACTACCTGAATAATTTCTTTTATCTCGTCATACATTTCATCAATTTCTTCATCATCTGCAGAGCTAGTTGGCATATAAACTTGTACTACTGTAGTAGGCATGGGCTTTGTGTCTATCTTGGCCACAATAATGCGTTCACTATGCTGTTTGTAGTAGCTAACCCGCACTCCTATTTTTTTATTCATTATTAAACCTACTCCTGCATTACCCCTATTTGATTTTGTATTTATAACTCTGTAATCACCTGACCAAAAGTCTTGTTCCTCCTGCCACCGAACTTCACTAATTCCCACTATATCTAACTTTAACCTATCCATTACCCCTTTTTAAATTTTCTAACCTACCTGCCCGATTAAGGGATCTGACATTCCACGCTCCGATCCGTAGAATGCCAGTTTTCTTTCTCCTGATAACGACGTCATCTTGAGTAGTCCCCGCCTGGAGATCCGAATGGGGGACTACTTTACCTCCGGAATATTTTACCCAAGAGGACGCCATCATCATTTAATCATACAGTAAAGCTGCATGTCCTCGGGAAAAATTACGGCTGTAGTTTCCCCTTGCTTTCAGCCGTTCGCAGTACCAGCACAGCAAGGCCGTTTTGGTTAATGTTACAAGGCCAGATCAGTCAATCATCCAGACTGTTGCCCCTGCAACTACTGAAAAGGCTGCTGCCCCTCTTCAGGAACCACATGTTTGTCTGGCCTCTCAACAGATACCCCTCCGTTGTGGTTGCACCTACGGTACGGCCATCTGTATCGCTGAGGCACGCAAGCCTCCCCACCAACGGCAAGGTCCATGGTTCATGGGGGAATCTCCTGTCTGTGGAGCTCAAAAATGGCTCTGAGCACTATGGGACTTTAACATCTGAGGTCATCAGTCCCCTAGACTTAGAACTACTTAAACCTAACTAACTTAAGGACAACACACACATCCATGCCCGAGGCAGGAGTCGAACCTGCGACCGTAGCAGCAGCGCAGTTCCGGACTGAAGTGCCTAGAACCGCTCGGCCACAACGGCCGGTAATGCATGGAGCTAAACAACTGGAAAATCTTTCAATGTTATGGAACTGCGCTGTGAAGATCTTCTTACTATCAAAGTTTCAGCAACTGAAATGAGGACCCTGAATATGTCGGAGGTAAAAATAGCCACAGTGAAAGTTGTTTGAGTGGAAGACGGATCACAAGTAGTCTTTTTTTTTATTTTTGAAGAACGAGTGACAACCTTAACATCGCAAACAAAAAAGTAAAACAGATAGGATAACCTTACACTGACACCAGCTTTTAACACAAAACATCAAATAGCGACCAGCAAGAAACAAGAGCTGCTTGAATTAATCCCGAAAATCCACATACCTAAATTTTACAAACCATTCCATGAGCAATTGTAATCTACAAGGTGAAGAAAAAATGCCGCATTTGGCGGTCGGCATGCGATTTCTCATCTCAGTTCAAGGCAAAAGTGCATCTACGAAAACCTAGTCCCACAAATAGGTTTAATAGAAATGCGATTTAAGAAACGAGGCTCATGTAGCGCTGTAACTCCATGCAGCATGGCCAAGAACAGGTAAGGAAGCGTTAACTCTGTGCTGTACCGGAGCTGTCCCAAACAGAAAAAAAATTAGCGCAGAGTGACGAGGCAATGGCGTAGGGAAACTGAGACGCAGTCGCCGATGTTCGAGTCGCCTTCACACCAGCCTTTTTTAGTTTTTCCTTTTTCTTTCTTTCTTTTTTAGTTATTGCATCATATTGTATCCCATTTACACCTCCACAATGCGATGTCTTGGTTATTTCTTTCCGTTACTGTTACCTTCATTTGAACATTAATGCATAACATGAACTTCGTACAGACATAAAAGACCGTTTTGTTTCCTCCGTGACTCAAAGAAAAGCCAAAAGAAAATAGTAGTGGATATAGTAACATCGTCTGTATCCAATGAGATACAAAAGCTCAATAGGTAGGCTACACTACATTGCACATTATTCTACACACAATAATTCCATTCTGTATGTTTGACGTCTAGGTGTATATTCACAGAGCCGGTACAGACATGTAAGAGCAACATTCACTCTAGAGAAGATGTTCATAACGACCACCTTGCATTTATAAATAGCCTACTTCGTCACTCGCTGGACCAACCTTTGCTGGACCCTAAGCAACATACCTGCATCCACCACTGCAGAAGTGGCGTGCACGCGAGCTATTTTGGTTGGAGTACCATAAACTTGTTCCTGTAAGTGTCCCAGCAAATAAAAATTTGGTGGATTAAGGCCTGGAGAACGTGGAGGCCAGAACATTGGACCTCCAATCAGTTTCCCTGGAAAGGCATTGTTTCAATAGTTACGTACGTTCATTCCCCCCTCATTCTGAAACCATAGCTGTTGCCGAACACCAAGTGGGACGTTTTCTAATTCGTCAGGCAAAGCATTACAAAGAAACGTATGATATAGGGGCGCATTCAACTTGTCCAGCGATAGGTAAGGACCCAAGAGCTGTCCACCGGTGATTCCAGCCTACAGATTTATGCCAAAGCATGCCAAAAAGCCACATTCACAGGCGACACGTGGGTTGTGTTCCAATGAATAATGACTGTTGTGGAGGTTGCAAATACCTTCAGGAGTGAAGCTAGACTCGTCAGTCCACTTATAAAATGCTATTTATAAAATGTCCGCTATCTTCCACTTGATGCCGAAGGCATACACAAAACTGTACTCGTCAAATGCGGTGTTCTGGCTCTGGAGTTAACGTGTAATGATATGGATGCAGTTCTTGATCATACAACGCTTCAACAATCAGTCTGTGATATACCTGGAACTGTCTTGCACTATCACGGGTATTATCCGAGATGATTGGCGAACCGTTTTAAGAACCGCTTCCTCTGTTTGTGGAGTACATCTAGTCCTCGGACGACCTCTGTCCATTACTTCTGGCCTGAAAGTGTTGCTCCAGGTTCTTATCAGGATGGCGCCTTTGAAGGTACTGTGCAGCATACGCACGAGCAGCTTGGTTATCTGATGGATGCATCCGGCACAAAAAGCATTTCGACGTATTCATCATTTGTGTACTCCATCGGGAAGCCGCCTTACGTGAACTTGGCAGGACCAGTTATGGTTGTGCATTGCACGATTAGCAGACACATGCATGCAGCTTGATGGAGACCACTGTAATGTGACAGACTATTTTTATATGACAAAACGATGTGAACTAGGAAGCGGACGTGTAAAAAATAAAAAAGAAGAACCATGGCTCAATGGCGGTTGTGGATTTGATGTTCTAGCAGTCTACTCACTGAGCTACGGCAGCTGCAGTGTTGCCAGCTTCTCATTTTGAAACATTTGTTTTCAATATGGGCCTGATCTAATTTTGCTAGATAAACTTTTGTCTTGAATCTGGACGAGGGATCGCATGCTGACCTCCAAGTTTGTCGTTTTTTCTTCACCCTGTATATTGTTTTTACTTCAGTATATATTTTGTACTATTTGTTATATATAAATAAAGTATGCTATGAACGTAATGATAATTACTTCATTTCCTTTGATATGGTTACAATGTTGCCTTTTCTTATTTCCAGTTGCAAGAAAAAATAATACTGTTATAATAGGAAATTTGTGACAAACATTGGGCAATCACACTCTTTGTTATCAACAATAACGTCTAAACTCCACTCATTTCAAATTACATAACTGCTTTTAGCAGCAAGAGGGTCATAATTGGAAGGGGATAACTCTGAAGAACTATGGGAAACTGAGTAGTATTAATTCACGACCGCGTCTTAACCAGATGTTACTTGATAAAACTGTAGCAACTTGTTATTTTGACATTATAATTTCCAAAAATTACAACCGTTATGGAACGTCAGACGCATTTTCTGAAAAATCATGATTTTTCGAGCTATGTTGCTGTTGCAGCAAATGAGCAATGTCTTTTTGCAGTGGCAGTACGTCCTACAGCGCAACGGAGCTATAAACCCCCATACAGATAGTGCGTAAAGATTTTAAACTTAAAATAATCCATTCTCCTGCTTCTGTGGCAGATAGTTATTTAGGCATAGATATGAACGTCCCCGCCGACACCTACTGTCATGTTTGAAACTGTCGGTCACCTCCTATGGGCTCAGCTCAGTCCGTGTACAGAATCCTCACTCACGTTTTCCTTTCTTTACTTCTCCTTGCCAGTTGTCAGCACTGTTGATCGATGAATGTTAAGTGCAGCAGCTGCTCTGTCCACCATTCTTGTAACATCTAAAATCAGACTGCCGTTATTGCACTCGAGTTCAAAATAACTGCGCACAGAGCACACAAATTGTCGACCTTGACCACGGGTCGGAACTCCCTTTCCACAGTCGCTCTCTTCGCAGCCGGTGAATATGTTCTTGGATGACCTCTTTTACTGTGAATCCCGCGTTCAGTCATGCTGCACTGTTATTATCAACACAACGCCAAACCAAACACACTCGTTCACATCACCTGAGCACCGCAAACCACTTAAAGCACAAAAAATAACACTTCACAAAGAGAGCTTATGAATGTAGAAGCAACTGAAGTGCGACACCACATGGCACTGTTTACCCCTGGCGTGGAAACAGGGACGCTTAAACAACCGAACCGTTGGCAGCATGGTAGGGAAAGCCGGCTCGCTATAGGTGTTACCTGCGCAGTGGCGTCGCGTCCCCTCCGGCGAGCCAAACGTCAAAAAGTCGCAACTAACTTTAAACGTACTCCAGTAAGGTTCAAGCGCAGGCGACAGGCACGGTAGAGAACTGGGGGGAGGGTGGGCTTCATCAAGGATCGTGTGTACGTGCCTGCGCTACCAGCAAACCTCCCTGAATTAAGAAACTGGATTGAAGCGCTGTTGCTACAATCACTGAAGACACACTTATCAACATTTGGGAAGAACTCGGCTATAGACTTGATGTGTGCCGTGTGACAAATGGTGCTCACATTGAACATTTATAAGGTTCTTGGTAAAACTGTTTGAGTTTCTCTTTCATTTGATATATCATTTATAACTGTAAGTTTAATGTAATAAATATTATAAAGCGTTAAAACCCCGATTTTCGTTTATAAACACCCTGTATTAAGCCATCTGCTGATTGGGCAGCCATGACTACTAGAAATGAAAGAGCGAGTGCCATTGGCTGTTCCACCCATTGTCCAACTCACTGTAGAGGGAAGGGAAGCTAGGCTGAGGAGACATACAACTGCCCAGCGTGGGAGACACTTTGCCATTGTCAGACCTCTCTACAAAAAGGGGGACACCACAGGTCAATAATTATCGGCCAGTATCCTTGCTTACAGCATTTTCAAAAATCTTCGAGAAAATAATGTACTTAAGAGTGGTTAGCCATCTCAACAGTAATGGGATACTTAGTAAATCACAGTTTGGATTTCAAAAATGTTGTGCCACTGAGACAGCAATATACAATTTCACTGTCCACATAATAGAGTCTTTAAATAGTAAAATGTCACCAATAGGAATTTTCTGTGGCTTTTCCAAAGCATTTGATTGTGTGAATCATGAAATTATATATTACAGAAATTACAATTCTATGCTATAAACGGAGTAGCATATAAGTGGTTTAAGTCATACCTACAGTGCGGGAAACAAGAAGTTTCTTTATATGGGTCAAGTGATTTAAATAAGTTTGCGCCACCATCTAACTGGGGTGAAGTTACATTAGGTGTTCCACAGGGTTCAATCATGGGTCCTCTTCTGTTCTTGATATATGTTAACGACCTCCCTTCTTATCTGAAACAAGAAGCTGAACTGACAATGTTTGATGATGATACAAGCATCATTATTAATCCAGTAAAAGAAACTCCAATTAAAAATGATACAAAGAAGGTCTTTGGAAAAGTCATTAATTGGTTTTCTGTAAATGGGCTTGCTCTAAACTTTGAAAAAACACAGTGCATCCAATTGAGTGCAGCAAAACGTACAGTTCCTTCAATAAATATAACACATCAACAGAAGTCAGTAGACAGGCTAGCGAATGCTAAGTTTTTGGGTATATGTATAGATGAGAACCTTAATTGGAAAATTCATATTTTGTATCTTCTAAAGTGACCAGGTTCAGCAACCTTTGCAATCAGAATAATTGCCAGTTTTGAGGATACAGAAATTAGTAAGCTAACATACTTTGCATACCTTCGCTCTCTGATGTCATATGGAATAATATTTTGGGGTAACTCAACACTTAGACAGAAAGTATTCACTGCTCGAAAGAGCAGAATAATGTGTGGGGTTCATAGTTGTACGTCTTGTAGGCATCTTTCTAAAAGATTGGGAATTCTTACAACAGCCTCACAGTAGATTTACTCACTAATGAAATTTGTTCTCGAGAAAATGGACCAGTTAAAAAACAACAGTGATATTCATAACTATAAAACCAGAAAAAAGAAAGACTTACACTATCCTTTACTCAACCTATTTTTAGCCCACAAAGGGGTAAAATACGCCACTACAAAATTTTTTGTCAAATTACCAGATGAAATAAAATGTCTGACAGACAGCAGAAATAGCTTCAAAAAGAAATTGAAACCATATCTCCTTGGCAACTGCTTCTATACCACAGATGAATTCTTGAATAGGACTATCAATATAGTATTTGCAAGTTGTGCCATTTAAGGGAATGGGGTAAATAATAGAAATATAAATGTTAACACTGTATTGTTATATATATATATATATATATATATATATATATATATATATATATATATATATATATATATACACTCCTGGAAATGGAAAAAAGAACACATTGACACCGGTGTGTCAGACCCACCATACTTGCTCCGGACACTGCGAGAGGGCTGTACAAGCAATGATCACACGCACGGCACAGCGGACACACCAGGAACCGCGGTGTTGGCCGTCGAATGGCGCTAGCTGCGCAGCATTTGTGCACCGCCGCCGTCAGTGTCAGCCAGTTTGCCGTGGCATACGGAGCTCCATCGCAGTCTTTAACACTGGTAGCATGCCGCGACAGCGTGGACGTGAACCGTATGTGCAGTTGACGGACTTTGAGCGAGGGCGTATAGTGGGCATGCGGGAGGCCGGGTGGACGTACCGCCGAATTGCTCAACATGTGGGGCGTGAGGTCTCCACAGTACATCGATGTTGTCGCCAGTGGTCGGCGGAAGGTGCACGTGCCCGTCGACCTGGGACCGGACCGCAGCGACGCACGGATGCACGCCAAGACCGTAGGATCCTACGCAGTGCCGTAGGGGACCGCACCGCCACTTCCCAGCAAATTAGGGACACTGTTGCTCCTGGGGTATCGGCGAGGACCATTCGCAACCGTCTCCATGAAGCTGGGCTACGGTCCTGCACACCGTTAGGCCGTCTTCCGCTCACGCCCCAACATCGTGCAGCCCGCCTCCAGTGGTGTCGCGACAGGCGTGAATGGAGGGACGAATGGAGACGTGTCGTCTTCAGCAATGAGAGTCGCTTCTGCCTTGGTGCCAATGATGGTCGTATGCGTGTTTGGCGCCGTGCAGGTGAGCGTCACAATCAGGACTGCATACGACCGAGGCACACAGGGCCAACACCCGGCATCATGGTGTGGGGAGCGATCTCCTACACTGGCCGTACACCACTGGTGATCGTCGAGGGGACACTGAATAGTGCACGGTACATCCAAACCGTCATCGAACCCATCGTTCTACCATTCCTAGACCGGCAAGGGAACTTGCTGTTCCAACAGGACAATGCACGTCCGCATGTATCCCGTGCCACCCAACGTGCTCTAGAAGGTGTAAGTCAACTACCCTGGCCAGCAAGATCTCCGGATCTGTCCCCCATTGAGCATGTTTGGGACTGGATGAAGCGTCGTCTCACGCGGTCTGCACGTCCAGCACGAACGCTGGTCCAACTGAGGCGCCAGGTGGAAATGGCATGGCAAGCCGTTCCACAGGACTACATCCGGCATCTCTACGATCGTCTCCATGTGAGAATAGCAGCCTGCATTGCTGCGAAAGGTGGATATACACTGTACTAGTGCCGACATTGTGCATGCTCTGTTGCCTGTGTCTATGTGCCTGTGGTTCTGTCAGTGTGATCATGTGATGTATCTGACCCCAGGAATGTGTCCATAAAGTTTCCCCTTCCTGGGACAATGAATTCACGGTGTTCTTATTTCAATTTCCAGGAGTGTATATATATATATATATATATATATATATATATATATATATATATATATATATATGCAAATATGTGCATTTCTAGTGCACTTGACACGTTCCACATCATAACGGCTTCCGTACCGTGCGATTGATCAATGGAACACGCAACGAACTAAGTAACCTTGAAACGTCGTCGAGTGTGGTCGGAAGGCATCCTTTTCTAACGTGACGACCGGCAGAAGAGACATATTGGTGTGAACACTATGTTCACCCGGCTCCAAAATTGAGTCAAGAGCTGGCTGAATTCTTTTCGTAGATGTCCTGAGCGGAGAATGAATAGAGCCAATACAGTTAAGTTCTTGCGAGAACAGCGAGGGCAGAGTAACACTTAGCGCGCCAGCCTTGCGCCTGTGTTTAGCCATTAAAAGCAGACCAGGGCGAAGTAACGTTTTACGGTTCACGAAAACGTAGGGCGTGTTTGCTGATATAGAATCAGCGAGGCTCAGTATAGGATTTTGATAGATTTACAGATCCGACGACACATGGCAGCAGCCAAGCCGACGACGCTGTCCAACACAAGGTAAAGAACGCAGCAAGCCATTAAATGTAAACGTCGTGTCACAAGCCACTTTTAACTCCAGAGATACGAAGCTCAAAGCACGAAGATCTGTCCTCCTTGTAGCATTTCCCGAAATTAACGTATTTACTGCGTGCGCTCGATGCCATGCTTGGCTGGCATTTGTGGGGAGAGAATAAAATTTGTTACTGCTGGTAACTTTGTTCAGTTCGACATTAGGATAGTCTTCCACCAGAGAGTCTTTCACTCAGTTAAAATAATTATCAATCCTGAATTTTGTGATATTATTGATCTTTTATATTCTATGTTATTTGAGAAATTTAATACCAGGTTCCCCTTGTCTGAACAGGCGATACCTGATATTGCTCTTGTGCATTGTAATGACCCAACGCCGCGCTGGGTAACCGCGCAGTCTTAGGCGTCTTGTCACGGTCCCCGCGGCTCCCGCCATCTGAGGTTTGAGTCCTCCTTCGGGCATGGCTGTGTGTGTTGTCCATAGCGTAAGTTAGTTTAAGTTAGATTAAGTAATGTGTAATCTTAGGGACCGATGACCTAAGCAGTTTGGTCCCGTAAGATAAAAAAAAAACAACAAAAATAAATGACCCAACATGTGCAAAAGTCATTCCAATAAATACGATTACAGGGAATAGTTGATGTCTATTCTGAGATAGCCGTCCACTTCCAACATCATTGGAATATTTTAGGACCATTGATGGCAGTTATTCTTCTGAAGTCTAAACCCTTGATGCGTAATAGCACGTTTCCTTACAGGTCGGGTTCAAACTGCGTTATACGCTAAGTGGAATTGTGCACACAATACAAACATAGCATTCCCTTATTACCAACCCGAGGCGTGTTTAGAAGATGGTGCCTCCTGTCCGTAGCATTGGAGCAACGCTCTGGGTTTGTATTCACCAGCCTCCTCTTCCCCTCGTTCTGCTGGACCTCGACAACATGACACGTAAATAGCAGATTTATAATCTAATTGATCTGTACACAATTCTGTAACTTATAATGTCTGTTGTGTCATCTATCGCTGCGAGATGATATACACTGCTGGCCATTAAAATTTCTACACCACGAAGATGACGTGCTACAGACGCGAAATTTAGCCAACAGGAAGAAGATGTTGTGATATGCAGATGACAAGCTTTTCAGAGCATTCACACAAGGTTGGCGTCGGTGGCGACACGTACAACGTGCTGACATGAGGAAAGTTTCCAACCGGTTTCTCATACAGAAACAGCAGTTGACCGGCGTTGCCTGGTGTTGTGTTGCCTCGTGTAAGGAGGAGAAATGCATACCATCACGTTTCCGACTTTCATAAAGGTCGGATTGTAGACTATCGCGATTGCGGTTTATCGTATCGCGAGATTGCTGCTCGCGTTGGTCGAGATCCAATGACTGTCAGCAGATTATGGAATAGGTGAGTTCAGGAGGGTAATACGGAACGCCGTGCTGGATCCCAACGGCCTCGTATCACTATCAGTCGAGATGACAGACATCTTATCCACATGACTGTAACGTATCGTGCAGCCACGTCTCGATCTCTGAGTCAACAGATGGGGACGTTTGCAAGACAACAACCATCTGCACGAGCAGTTCGACGACGTTTGCAGCAGCATGGACTATCAGCTCGGAGGCCTTGGCTGCGGTTACCCTTGACGCTGCATCACAGACAGGAGCGCCTGCGATGGTGTACTCAACGACGAACCTGGGGGCACGAATGGCAAAACGTCATTTTTTTTCGGATGAATCCAGGTTCTGTTTACAGCATCATGACGGTCGCATCCGTGTTTGGCGACATCGCGGCGAACGCACATTGGAAGCGTCTATTCGTCATCGCCATACTGGTGTATCACCCGGCGTGATGGTATGGGGTGCCATTGGTTACGCGTCTCGGTCACCTCTTGTTGGCATTGACGGCACTTTGAACAGTGGACGCCACGTTTCAGATTTGTTACGACCCGTGGCTCTACCCTTCATTCGATCCCTGCGAAACCCTACATTTCAGCAGGATAATGCATGACCGCATGTTGCAGGTCCTGTACGGGCCTTTCTGGATACAGAAAATGTTCGACTGCTGCCCTGGCCAACACGTTCTCCAGATCTCTCACCAATTTAAAACGTCTGGTCAATGGTGGCCGAGCAACTGGCTCGTCACAATACGCCAGTCACTACTGTTGATGAACTGTGGTATCGTGTTGAAGCTAAATGGGCAGCTGTATCTGTACACGCCATCCAAGCTCTGTTTGACGCAATGCCCAGGCGTATCAAGGCCGTTATTACTGCCAGAGGTGGTTGTTATGGGTACTGATTTCTCTGGATCTATGCACCCAAATTGCGTGAAAATGTAATCACATGTCAGTTCAGGTATACTATATTTGTCCAATGAGTACCTGTTTATCATCTGCAATTTTAATGGCCAGTAGTGTATTTCTGAAACTGGAATAAGAAGAGCTTAGTCAGCAATTATAGGGAGAAGCTTTTTTCTTGGATTGGTGCATAAGTTCGTAGCATTTTTCCATAAGTTTAATAAACATAACAGATACACATAAAAGATACTTGAGTTACGAACAGTATACACTAATAAAGAAAAACGTTATGACCGCTGCTCATCGCGACCTTACAGGTAGATGCCGCCTGGCACCGTAGCGGTCACGTGAAGCTGTAACAAAAGTATGTGAGCGGAGCAGACACTGACGGGGGATCATCCTAGTGACGATATGGGCTGCAAATAGGGAAATCCATTCAGATAATCGACTTTGACAAGGGGCACATTATTATTACGCAGAGTCTGTGAAGGACTATCTGCGAAACGGTGAAGCTGGTCGAATGTTCAAGTGCTACTGTCGTGAACATCTACGTAAAGAGGTTGAAGGACAGTTAAACTGGGCGCTAAAATGGTTGGACGTCCACAACTCTTCACAGTACTTGAGATTCGGAAGATTGTTTGCTCTGTAAAGTAGGAAAGATGGTGATCTGTGGCATCTCTGCCGAAAGAGCACAATATTGGTGCACTTACAAGTGTTTCGGAGCACTCTGTTTATCGTACATTGTTGAACATGGAGCTCTGCAGTAGACCATCCCGCACGTGTTCACATGTTGACCCAGCGACATCATCAATTACGATTGCAGCGGGCACAAGACCATCGGGATTCGACCGTCGATCAGTGGGAGCATGTCGACTCTTCGGGTGAATCGCAGTTTTGCTACGCTAGGTCGATGGTCGTCTCCACAAACATCGTTATCGAGGTGAACGGCAGCTCTAAACGTGCAGCGCCACGGACGCAGGCTGGTGGGAGTAGTATTATGCTATGGGAGACATTCTCCTACACTTGCATGGTACCTGTGGTAGTAATCGAAGACACACTGACAGCTGAGAACCACCTGCACCCCTTCAGGCTTGTCGTCTTCCACAACGCCGATGTCATCTTTCAGCAGTAAAATTGTCCATGCCTCGAAGCCAAAACCGTGTTACAGTGGTTCGAGGAGCATGATAGCGAACTCACGTTGATGTCTCGGCCACCAAATTTGCCTGATGTAAACCCCGTGGAACCCATCAGGGTGACTATCGGGCGCCATCACCGAGTAAGCAAATCAATGGCCCGTTATTTACGTGAATTACATGACCGGTGCGTAGTCAACTAATGCCACATACCCTGGGCCGTCTTTAACCTATTGAAGGGCCTAGGCACATTAGGATAATGGGGCCCCTATGACTTTGCCAGAAGACTATTTTGTTAGAATAGACAAAGAAAGTAGGTAAGCGAGGTTCTAGATATATTTTCATTTTTTTACAGTCACAGTAAATGAGTAGACAATATAATATAATCCACAAAAGTATCTCTTTTAGCATTCACAGGTTAGTGCTTAAAAATCTACACTACAGGCCATTAAAAATGCTACACCACGAAGATGGCGTGGTACAGACGCGAAATTTAACCGACAGGAAGAAAATGCTGTGATATGCAAATGATTAGCTTTTCAGAGCATTCACAGAAGGTTGGCGCCGGTGGCGACACGTACAACGGGCTGACATGAGAAAAGTTTCCAACCGGTTTCTCATACACAAACAGCAGTTGACCGGCGTTACCTGCTGAAACGTTGTTGTGATGCCTCGTGTAAGGAGGAGAAGTGCGTACCATCACGTTTCCGACTTTCATAAAGGTCGGATTGTAGACTATCGCGATTGCGGTTTATCGTATCACGACATTGCTACTCGCGTTGGTCGAGATCCAATGACTGTTAGCAGAATATGGAATCGGTGGGTTTAGGAGGGTAATGCGGAACGCTGGATCCCAACTGCCTCGTATCACTAGGAGTCGAGATGACAGGCATCTTATCCGCATGGGTGTAACGGATCGTGCAGCCACGTCTCAATCCCTGAGTTAACAGATGTGGACGTTTGCACGACAATAACCGTCTGCACGAACAGTTCGAAGACGTTTACAGCAGCATGGACTATCTGCTCGGAGACCATGGCTGCGGTTACCCGTGACGCTGCATCACAGACAGGAGTGCCTGCGATAGTGTACTCAACGACGAACCTGGGTGCACGAATGGCGAAACGTCATTTTTTCGGATGAATCCAGGTTCTGTTTACAGCATCGTGATGGTCGCATCCGTGTTTGGCGACATCGCGGTGTACGCACATTGGAAGCGTCTATTCGTCATCGCCATACTGGCGTATCACCCGGCGTGATGGTATGGGGTGCCATTGGTTACACGTCTCCGTCACCTCTTCTTGGCATTGACGGCACTTTGAACAGTGGACGCTACATTTCAGATTTGTTACGACCCGTGGCTCTACCCTTCATTCGATCGCTGCGAAACCCTACATTTCAGCAGGATAATGCACGACCGCATGTTGCAGGTCCTGTACGGGCCTCTTGATGAGCTGTTGTATCGTGTTGAATCTGCATGGGCAGCTGTACCTGTACACGCCATCCAAGCTCTATTTGACTCAATGGCCAGGCGTATCAAGGCCGTTATTACGGCCAGAGTTGGTTGTTCTGGATACTGATTTCTCAGGATCTATGCACCCAAAATGCGCGAAAATGTAGTCACATGTCAGTTCTAGTATAATATATTTGTCCCATGAATACCTGTTTATTATCTGCATTTCTTCCTGGTGTAGCAATTTTAATGGCCATTAGTGTGTGTTGATTGAAGGGGTACCCTTCCAGATTTGAGATGGGCAAAATCGTTAATCACTTCTTCAAAATCTATAATTTTGAGCCACTCACATTCTATGGACATCAGCGATAAACTGGTTAATCTCTCTTGAAGCATTGTACTTCTTAACTAATTTTATTATTCTTTTCAATTTGGAGAAGTAGCGTTCTGCACTTCAATCGGTTACCATCATGCTTGAAAAGATACTCAATGCGATTTCTGCGTTTGGAAATGTGTCTTCAATTTTGTTTTCTTTCAAAACATGATATATTTCCAATTTACTATTAGCTCCTCCATTTTTATTATGAACAGTTTTCTAGTATTCTATTAAATACAAACATTTCGTTTCTAACTCTTGCTCGTTAGCGTCTTCATAATAAATTTCACCAAGTGCTTTGCAACTTTGTACCTGCTCTTCGGAATTCAGAGTTTTTAAGCGAAAAAATAAACCAAAACGTCGACTAATGTTCTCATACGAACTTAATCACTGAAGTAGGTGAACGCTGAGGGTATTAATTATGGGAAGAAACGTTTCTACTTTGACTTTCTCTTTGCCATTCAGTTGGACTGACGGTTCAGAGTCTTCAAAAAACCTCTGGCGCCTAGCTTCTGCGTTTTGTTCTTTGAGGTAGATCCTTGTCATCAGATTCCGAGTTTCTTTATTTGCTGGATGATTCGCAGTCATCAAAGTTATCATTGAGGTTAATGATAAAATCATCAAGTGAAGCGAACAAATTGGTTGCAACGTGCAGTGTTATTGTTTCTTTTTGAAGATAATTATTTGTTTTGTCTAGTATTTCCAATATAGAGCTCCAAATTTCCGCTAGTATAATTAATTCTAACTTCACCATTTTTCTGAACATACTAAGGTCTTCGTCTCCATTTTATTTTCTCTGTTCTGTATCTTCTGCGATGCACATCAAAGTTTCTATAATTTTTTTTATGACCTTCATGCAAGGCGCTTACTGCGTCAGCTCGGGCTGACCGTCTGGTTTGTGAAAGACTTCTGACAACTTTTTTGAACCTAAATGTTCTGTCAATATATTCCATTGGTGGGTAGAGCTATACAAAAAGGTGTACACTAACTGAACCATTTCAAAAAACTTTGTTGCCTCTGATACACACCCAGCAGCTTGGGCACCTACCAAGTTTAGTGAACGTCCCGCACATGGTACAAACGTGGCAAATTCACATTTTTCCTTGATTGTTGATTGTAGACCAGTATACTTCCCCAACATATTTGACGCGTTGTCGTAGCTTTGTCACCTGCAATCTTTTATGAGAATAACACTATTCCCTAAAAAATTGAAGATGGTTTCAGCTAAATACTCAGATTTATGGTGTTTAATAAGGTATAAATTTCAGGAATCTTTCAAGAGGAACATGGTCTTCTACGTATCGAATTATAAAAGTTAGCTGGTCAACATGAGACAGATCGGGCAGACTGTCAACGCTAATGGAAAAATACTTCGCTAGCTTAACTTCATTTATAATTTTTTTTAGGATCTGTTTTCCCATACATTAATATATAAACTCATTATCAGCATTCGCTGATAAATAAGAAGTGTTACCTTTTCCAATATTTCCAAATTTTTGTAAGTGATCTGCAAGAAATGGATCGAATTCACTCAATAATTCCACACATCCCGAATAATTTCCATGTTGGGAGATCCTAGGATTTCATTGTCACAGCGAAATGGAAGCCCTCTCGATGCTAAAAATTTTACAAAAGCTGCAGTCCGTTTAAGTACATTTCTCCAGTAATCCATTTCTTTTTTATGTTGAGGTAATAAGTCTATATCTATTCTACCAATGGCTTTATTTCGCGCCAGATAATTCGTCCTAGATTGCTTACGTGCTGGGCTATTTTCATGTGTTAAAATTATGTGATTAGTGTGCTTGTAGTCATTACATCCACTCGGAAAGCATAGATTTACATCTGAAAGTTTAAAAAAGCAGCATGAAAAACAAAGTACAGGGTTTTTGGAAGGCGATTTGTTCTTTAATTTGCGAATAAATAATGATTTATTACCATCTTTGTAGGCTCTGAATGCCTCGGAAAAGTCAGAATCTTTATTTTGAAAATATACAGGTCCCTTACAAATTAAAATTTCGCGATTACTTTCTATAAAATTTTCATGAAAATAGTCAATGGGATCGTGTGATATTTCTTCTGGCTTGGAAAACTGTTGTTCAACTGACACAATTGCCGGTGTTGGTGAAGTCACCGAAGTTGGTGCATCTTCGTAATAGGGACGGTCGCTTTCTGATTCAGTCTTTTCCTAAATTGGTAGAAATTAGAAATAGGTGTGGAACATTCAGAAATTCTCTCAATTTGTGATCGACACGACTCATCATGTGGAAGATTTATTATTTGATTGCTACTTACAGAAGTTGCTCAAGTAGTAGTAGTAAAATATGCTGTTACTTTTGGTAACTTTTCGACTACCTCATTCTGATGTATAGCTTTTTTCCTTTTTGCAGATCCCCTAGGACATGACGAACTCCTCATTTTATATTGTAATTCAGTATTTATTTTTACACCGAAAGTAGTCGCTAAAACACGATTTAAGGGGAGGTTCACAATTTTGGCCCGAAAAAAGCATGTCTTTTGAGAATTTTTTTCTCGGTATGAGTTTTAGAAATCAATGTCGAATTTGGTCATAATGTTTATTGATATTTCCTCTACAAACTGGAATTTTTTCGACCGGAAATGTCGAAGAACAAAGGCGGAAGTGCCCTCGGAACGAAACAGAATTTCAATGTAGACCTTCACGCGCCGTATGTCACAGGTCAGCCGTCTCGTCTGAAATCAAAATTGAGTTGGCGTTAGCGAAGTATATGGCATTCTTTAGGAGTTGTGCCTCGCTTAAGTTATTTGGACCATAGGAAACAAAATAGCGGGCATTTAAAAAAAATAGCGTTTTTTCATCGATTTTTCGAGTTCGTCGGCCAAGTAAAAAATTTATAGTTGATGGATCGGAATAAAAGTGGTACAACTCCTAGACAATTTAGTTAGCTTCGTCGGAAACAAAGAATCAAGCCAATCGGTTCAGTAGATTTAAAGTTACCATATTGCGCGATAAAAAAAAAAAACGTCATTTCGCGCAAAACGCGTTTGAAGTTTTGACTACATACAAATGCAATATTATGCAACGTACGTTCAATCTGCTATTCCGGATCCATAAACTAGTCCTTGCTCTTCTTCATAGAGGGCGTTCTGCTCGATCTGGGCCATCCTCTGCTGCTCCAGAGCCGCTCGTATGGCCGGTGACAAGCGGTTTTCGGCCGCTTGAATCCGGTGTTCGTCCGAATGCTTGGCGAACTGCATCGAATAGAGTCCCAGGGTGACGTCCATCGTTGTCATGATCTTCAGAAGTGCTGAATATCCTTCGTTGAAGCTGCTCACTGACAGGAGAGTCGCAATCTCCACAGTCTTTGCACCAGAATGCAAATGCCTGGGGGCTAACTTCCAAACACACGCGTTCAAATTTTCATTTGAATTTTGTGTGTTTCCTCCCAAGCACCGGTACAATAAATCGTCCTCCGAAAGAAAAAAAACTAGTGCGTGAAAAGGCCGATTTCAGGCAGGTGCATAGTTTTGTTCAACCGCGAATAACAAACATATCCGTTCCGTATTCGGAAAAACCGTTTCAGGGGTGGATTCTAAACACTTTTATGGATCCAAAAATGCAATTTTTAAAAAATCGATTTTTTGAACCAAAAGATTGTAAACCTCGCCTTAATCAAAAAATACCTCAGAGCACAGACAGTAACAACTACTAACAAAACAAACGTGACAACACCGCAGACAAGTACAGAGGAGTTCCCGACCGTCGGGTCGGTTTATTTGTCAGTCGGCCCCGTTTAATTTTACGTCGCTATTCGCTGCGTGCAGTACTCTGCACTGCCCAAGCTGATAAGCAAGTAGGTATTGTAGTCAGTTATTGTCGTTCAATGTTTTCGAAATAAATTTGTTTTTCGGTAATAAATATCGGCTATCATTTGGTAGCAGGAATCAGGGGGCCCGTATCGGCCGCAGGGCCCTGGGCACGTGCCCACAGTGCCCAGTGGGAAAGAGGGGCCTGCACATACTTCCTCGAACGTACCAACAAACTGTTGGATCCCTGATGCGCAGAATCATTGATGTACGAGGTGAATTCAAGTTCTAAGGCCTCCGATTTTTTTCTCCGGACTGGAAAGAGATAGAAACATGCGCATTGTTTTAAAATGAGGCTGCATTCATTGTCAATACGTCCCAGAGATGGCAGCACCGTGCGGCAGATGGAATTTTACCGCCAGCGGCGAGAATGAGAACTGTTTTAAATACTTAAAATGTCGCCGTTTTCCTTACTTGAACAGCGTGCAATCATTCGTTTTCTGAAATTGCGTGGTGTGAAACCAATTGAAATTCATCGACAGTTGAAGGAGACAAATGGTGATAGAGTTATGGATGTGTCGAAAGTGCTTTTGTGGGTGCGACAGTTTAATGAAGGCAGAACATCGTGTGACAACAAACCGAAACAACCTCGGGCTCGCACAAGCCGGTCTGACGACATGATCGAGAAAGTGGAGAGAATTGTTTTGGGGGATCGCCGAATGACTGTTGAACAGATCGCCTCCAGAGTTGTCATTTCTGTGGGTTCTGTGCACACAATCCTGCATGATGACCTGAAAATGCGAGAAGTGTCATCCAAGTGGGTGCCACGAATGCTGACGGACGACCACATGGCTACCCATGTGGCATGTTGCCGAGCAATGTTGACGCGCAACGACAGCATGAATGGGACTTTCTTTTCGTCGGTTGTGACAATGGATGAGACGTGGATGCCATTTTTCAATCCAGAAACAAAGCGCCAGTCAGCTCAATGGAAGCACACAGATTCACCGCCACCAAAAAAATGTCGGGTAACCGCCAGTGCTGAAAAAATGATGGTCTCCATGTTATGGGATAGCGAGGCCGTAATCCTTACCCATTGCGTTCCAAAGGGCATTACGGTAACAGGTGCATCCTACGAAAATGTTTTGAAGAACAAATTCCTTCCTTCCTGCACTGCAACAAAAAGTTGCGCGTGTGCTGTTTCACCAAGACAACGCACCCGCACATCGAGCTAACGTTACGCAACAGCGTAATAACAACTTTGAAGTGATTCCTCATGCTCCCTACTCACCTGACCTAGCTCCTAGTGACTTTTGGCTTTTTCCAACAATGAAAGACACTCTCCGTGGCCGCACATTCACCAGCCGTGCTGCTATTACCTCTGCGTTTTTCCAGTGGTCAAAACAGACTCCTAAAGAAGCCTTCGCCGCTGCCATGGAATCATGGCGTCAGCGTTGTGAAAAATGTGTACGTCTGCAGGGCGATTACGTCGAGAAGTAACGCCAGTTTCATCGATTTCGGGTGAGTAGTTAATTAGAAAAAAAATCGGAGGCCTTAGAACTTGAATGCACCTCGTATTTCATTCCAAAGACCGACAAACAAGCTATTAAGCAGGTGGTCGTAATGTTTTGGCTGATCAGTGTATTCTCCTTCACTATTTACTACTGGGGTAGCTTTACTATTCCACGACTGTAGAAAAGCCATGGTTTTGAGGTGAGGAACTCGTCGACCGATGTTCGAATCGCATTTTCACCCGGAAAGGAAGTTCCTTGGAGGTGCTTCGATAGAGGGCGGAGAAGGTGAGAATCTGAGGGTGCAAGATAGGTGAATAAGATTGATGTGGAATGACTTCCCGACTCGACTCCTGTACAGTGTTCTTTGTCAGTCCAGTACAATGCGGGCGGGCGTTAACGTGGCGAAGCATCAATTCACTCAGTCTTCCTGATCGTTGTTCTTGGATTGGGTCTGCAAGATGTCTCTGTTGTTGACAACAGGGATTAGCAGTGACGGTTACGCCTCGGGGAAGCAATTCGAAGTACATCAAACTGTCTCTGTTCCACCAGATGCATAACATTATCTTTTGGAGGTGCGCGCAGGTCTTTATGCAGGGAGTTGCTGTTTTGTTTGGGCTCAACCATTCCCTTCTTTTCCGTATGTTAACACGAAGACACCATTTTTCGTAACCAGCAATGATACAGGATAGGAATGGTCGGTGTTGTTCACAAGCCAATTGATGCTGAGTGGGCAGAATTGCACGTATGATCACCCACAGATTTCTATGATTTTGGCTTATAGCCCTCGGTACCCATACACCAGATTTTTGAACCTCTCCCATTGCATGCAGATGTTGCACGATGGTGGAATGATCGCAGTTCATTACATTTTCCCGTTCTCGAGTATAGTGATTTGGATCATTTTGGATTAATGCTTTTAAACGATCTTCCTGGACGCGGAAAGTCACTAACGTCAAAACGATCCTCCTTAAAACGAGAGAGACATTTTCTTGTCGTGTTCTGTTCAATGGCATTATCGACATACACGAAGTAAATGTTGCTGGCTGCCTCTGCTGCCGTCACCCATCTACTGAACTCAAGCAGAAGAATAGGTCGGAAACTTTCCGATTTCTCTACTTGGCATTCCATTTTCTACCGTGTACAGCTCCTCGCACGATCCTCAAATGACAAAATCACAACATGTAAACTCAAATAACAACAGCGAACTACAAATAAAAAATGACAATCGATAAATAAACCCATAGCAAGCGGAACACAAACACGCAAATCAAAAACGCTACGAACTTAGGTATCAACCTAATATTTGTTGCGCTTAACTTACCAACAGTGTGAGCAGCTTTTACTGTTTGTTACGCGGCAGAATTCGATCTGCAGTGAGTTGTGAGATTGCAGACATAAGTTTACAGATATACAATGTCTACAGTAGAGATAGGCAAAACCGAGAACTTTGAAGAATCGAAAGAATTGAACACATATCCGAGAACCCCAACAACATACACAGCAACACTCCTCTCTTCCCATTTTTTTCAATTTTTAAAAATTTTTTTTTAAGATTTCCTCCTGTGTACTGGATCGCTCTACATGCAATCTAAATAAGAGGAATCGTAATTTCATGCGTCAAGCAGTAAGACAACAAAAAGTTTCCATTATTTTCGGAATGATTTACAAGTAAGCTATTCTCAAAGGCAAACACATTCAAAATAATAGGGCAAAGAGCTCTTGACACTGTGTCGCCATATGTTTTTGTAGGCCATAAAAAATTTGGAGTTCAAGCAAAAGCGACGAAACTGTTCTCTCATTCAAAACAGTTATTAATTCTGACATCGAAAAGCTACCTTTAACTTTTCTCCGTCTCGACGAATTTATGAAAGGCGTTTGCTGCGTAAAGCCGAGTGTTGAACAGCACTTTTAGAGTTAAAGAAAAGAATTACGTTAATTACTGTGGCTTATTGCTTTCATAATTTATACAGTGGTGTATTCAAAGCACTGCAACAGTAGTTTGTGTCAGGCTGTCATCGAATAGTAGACAGTGTCGGATGTTCCATGCGGCTTTTCGCGGATGATGCTGTAGTATACAGAGAAGTTGCAGCATTAGAAAATTGTAGCGAAATGCAGGAAGATCTGCAGCGGATAGGCACTTGGTGCAGGGAGTGGCAACTGACCCTTAACACAGACAAATGTAATGTATTGCGAATACATAGAAAGAAGGAAAGAAGGATCCTTTATGATAGCGGAACAAACACTGGTAGCAGTTACTTCTGTAAAATATCTTGGAGTATGCGTACAGCACGATTTGAAGTGGAATGATCATATAACATTAATTGTTGGTAAGGCGGGTGCCAGGTTGAGATTCATTGGGAGAGTCCTTAGAAAATGTAGTCCATCAACAAAGGAGGTGGCTTACAAAACACTCGTTCGACCTATACGTGAGTATTGCTCATCAGTGTGGGGTCCGTACCAGGTCGGGTTGACAGAGGAGATAGAGAAGATCCAAAGAAGAGCGGCGCGTTTCGTCACAGGGTTATTTGGTAAGCGTGATAGCGTTACGGAGATGTTTAGCAAACTCAAGTGGCAGACTCTGCAAGAGAGGCGCTCTGCATCGCGGTGTAGCTTGCTGTCCAGGTTTCGAGAGGGTGCGTTTCTGGATGAGGTATCGAATATATTGCTTCCCCCTACTTATACCTCCCGAGGAGATCACGAATATAAAATTAGAGAGATTCGAGCGCGCACGGAGGCTTTCCGGCAGTCGTTCTTCCCGCGAACCATACGCGACTGGAACAGGCGAGGGAGGTAATGACAGTGGCATGTAAAGTGCCCTCCACCACACACCGTTGGGTGGCTTGCGGAGTATAAATGTAGATGTAGAATTTGTTCCGGCAGCAGTCCAAAATTGTCATGTTCACCACGGGAAAATTCTTATTTAAGGTACTGCATCCATTACAGCATTCATATTGCAAAGGGTCTAGTACTGTTTTTAATCATTCAAACGCTTCTATTGATTTTGTAAACCCATTTCTATAGTGCGCACTTCGTGTTAACGTCACTGATTGCCGTCGGTAGTCTTTCGCCGTTCGGAGTATAGAGAGATGAATTCCCATAAGAAATCCCTTTCCGTGTTCTAGACATAAAAAAAAAAAATTATAATAATATATCGACCCAGTCAACGAATTCGTGGCGCAGGACTGAAGTCCTAGCGTTCTCTTCTGTGTTTGTCAGTTCTGTATCCCGAGTTTCGCTGTTCGTTGCATCAGTACGCGTGTATTGTTATTGTCGTAGCACAATAACTACTTTCTGGATCTGTGATGCTATCAAGTGCCTTTAAAATAGTGAATATCGCTTTTAGACTTGATCTAGGTTTCAAGAAAGAAAAGGCTAACATATGGGACGTTTTTGTGCATTACAAGGAGCAGGATGGACTCATTTCAATGTCTTGCAACTTATGCCGTAAATAATCATTTTTAGAACACTACAAACGTAAAGAAACACAACATGTTCAACCCATATACAACTTCAGCAGAGAAACTGTTCAGGTTAAGAGGACAAATTTGGACTATTTTAGGGATGAGCAAGATATAACGGAAGACATTGGAGTTTTTCAAAAAAACTGAGCTGGCTATTCGGTTGAAACGACAACAATACGTAATGAAGAACTTATAATAAGCAAGAAAACTCAGCAGCTGAAACTTACCGGGAGGGGTGGCGCTGTTGTTAGCACACTGAACTCACATTAGGGATTTCGGGAGGACGACAGTTCAAACCCGCGTCTGGCCATACTGATTTAGGTTTTCCCTGATTTCCCTAAAGCGCTTATGGCAAATGCCGGGATGGTTCCTTCGAAAGGGCGCAACCGCTTTCCTTCTCTATACTAACCTAATCCGAGGTTGTGCTCCGTCTTTAATGACGTCGTTGTCGGCGGGACGTTGCTCACTAATCTGCTTCTCCTCCGGCTGTAACTTTGTACGGTCAGTGCAGGATTAAGCCTCCAAGAAGAAAAGAGCATTGATTGTGCACTGATGAAAATGATTGTAACATTTTCAGCCATTGTCCCGTCAATGAAGAGGACTCTGTGAGTCATTTTGTAAACTGAACTCAAAATACAAACTGCCTTCGCAAACGCGGCTTACTTGCGAGTCAAACGTGTACAATAGTGGTTGGGGAAAGTGGGTAGCCGATGGCTGCAGCCGCGGTGAGCGCCACGTGGTAGTTGCGGGCAGAGCCGCTATCGCGGCCAACGCGTAGTGGCGAGTTTCCAGTTGCGAGCCGGGCATGTAGGGTCTTCTGAGTTCTTGTGGTTATTAAGACCATGGCGGCGGGGGCAATTGATTTGGCAAACCTCACTCTGTCGCCTATGAAGCGTTCTGTGTGGACAACCCTTAAACGTTAAAGATGAATTCTTGCAAAGAAAAAATTACTTGAAACTTCCTGGCAGATTAAAACTGTGTGCCGGACCGAGACTCGAACTCGGGACCTTTGCCTTTCGCGGGCAAGTGCTCTACCAACTGAGCCCCTGGGGAGTCGTGCTTGGGTAGCTCAGAGAGCACTTGCCCTCGAAAGGCAACGGTCCCCAGTTCGAGTCTCGGTCCGGCACACAGTTTTAATCTGCCAGGAAGTTTCATATCAGCGCACACTCCGCTGCAGAGTGAAAATCTCATTCTGGAAACATCCCCCAGGCTGTGGCTAAGCCACGTCTCCGCAATATCCTTTCTTTCAGGAGTGCTTCTTCTGCTAGGTTCGCAGGAGAGCTTCTGTAAAGTTTGGAAAGTAGGAGACGAGATATTGGCAGAAGTAAAGCTGTGAGGACGGGGCGTGTCGTGCTTGGGTAGCTCAGTTGGGAGCACTTGCCCGCGAAAGGAAAAGGTTCCGACTTCGAGTCTGGGTCCGGCACACAGTTTTAATCTGCCAGGAAGTTTCATATCAGTACAATCCGCTGCAGAGTGAAAATCTCATTCTGGAAACATCCCCCAGGCTGTGATTAAGCCACGTCTCCGCAATATCCTTTCTTTCAGGAGTGCTGGTTCTGCAAGGTTCGCAGGAGAGCTTCTGTAAAGTTCGGAAGGTAGGAGACGAGATACTGGCAGAAGTAAAGCTGTGAGGACGGGGCGTGAGTCTTGCTTGGGTAGCTCAGTTGGTAGAGCACTTGCCCGCGAAAGGCAAAGGTCCCGACTTCGAGTCTCGGTCCGGCACACAGTTTTAATCTGCCAGGAAGTTTCATATCAGCGCACACTCCGCTGCAGAGTGAAAAACTCATTCTAAAAAAGTACTTGTAGTTTATTCTAATAACAAGTTATGTTATCATCCGTGTTAAGCAAATCCGTAATAGGTTTGTCAGTGCAACGAACGAATAATTACAAAGTGACTTCTTCCTACAGCTAGTAATCAGATTTCTCACAGTCGCCCTTTTTATAAATGCTGGTATCCTACTCCGTGCCACACAGGCAATCACACACCTGCAGTTAGCTGTAAGCTGACTATCTGGCGTTTTGCATACTTTGCTGTTTAATTATTTTGTGCTTTGGTCCTATCAACATATATAAGTTACGCTGTATGTATGTACGGGAATAGTTTTTTAAAATATAAGGGGTTGGAAATACGATGGGTTACTTTATAGTTACCTATAGAAGATTCTAACGAATTCTGTTCATTCCAAAATATCTGTTCTATAGAATTCCACTCGAACAACATTGAGATAAATATTAGATGTGTTTTCAATCACCAGCCGCGCGGGTTAGCCGACCGGTCTGGGCGCTGCAGTCATGGACTGCGCGGCTGGTCCCGGCGGAGGTTCGTCTTCTCTCGGGCATGGATGTGTGTGTTTGTCCTTAGGATAATTTATTTGCGGAAATACACGCAAGTGCCATACACGTTCGTTTAGATTTGATAATTGCATTTACCCCACACAAATTATGCATTATTTCCATCAGATATTTTCGCACACGGAACAGCACAACGAATTGAAATATGACGTTGTCTGACACTGTCATTCTATCCAAATTGAGAATACACTTGGCAATGGCACGTACACTGAAGAGGCAAAGAAACTGGTAGACCTCCCTACTATCGTGTTGGGCCCCCGCTAGCAAGCAGAAGTGGTGCAACACGACGGGGCACGGACTCCACTAATGTCTGAAGTAGTACTGGAGGGAACTGACACCACGAATCCTGCAGGGCTGTCCATAAATCCGTAAGAGTACGAGGGCATGGAGATCTCTTCTGAACAGCACGTTGCAAGGCATCCTATATATGCTCAATAATGTTCAGGTCTGGGGAATCTGGTGGCCAGCGGAAGTGTTTAAACCCGGAAGAGTGTTCCTGGAACCATCTGTAGCAATTCTGGATGTGTGGGGTGTCGCATTGTCCTGTTGGAATTTCCTCAGTCCTTTGGAATGCACAATTGACATGAATGGATGAATGATGACAGGATGCTTACATACGTGTCATCCATCAGAGTCGTATCTAGGCTTATCAAGGGTCCCATCTCACACCAACAGCACAGGCCGCACACCATTACAGATCCTCCAACAGCTTGAACAGTGCCCTGCTGACATGCAGGGTCCATGGATTCATGAATTGGTCTCCATACCCGTACACGTCTACCCGCTCGATACAATTTGAAGCGAGACTTGTCCAACGAGGCAACATGATTCCAGTCATCAATAGTCCAATGTTGGTGTTGACGGGCCCAGGCGAGGCGTAAAGCTTTGTGCTGCGCAGTTATCAAGGGTACACGAGAAGACTTTCGGCTTCGAAACCCCATATAGAAGATGTTTCGTTGAATGACTAGCACGCAGGCACTTGTTGATGGCCCAGTATTGCAGCAATTTGCGGAAGGGTTGCACTTCTGCCACATTGAACGAGTCTCTTGAATCGTGGTTGGTTCCGTCATTGCAGGATCTTTTTCCGATCGCAGCGGTGTCGGAGATTTTATGTTTTACCGGAGTACTGATATACTCGATACACTCGGAAATGGTCGTACGGAAAAATCCGCACTTCATCGCTACCGTACCTCGGAGATGCTATGTCCCATCGCTCGTGCGCCGACTATAATATCACGTTCAGACTCACTTAAATCTTGATAACCTGCCATTGTAACAGTAGCAACAGATCTAACAACTGCGCCAGACATTTGTTGTCTTATATAGGCGTTGCCGACCGCAGCGCCGTATTCTGCCTGTTTACATATCTTTGGATTTGAACAGAAATGACTATAGCAGTTTCTTTGGCGCTTCTGTATGTTAAAAGCCAGGCCCAAGTAGGATACGAACTGCGACCTCCGTTCCAGGCGTAGCTGGCGCTAGCCCGAGACCACAAACGGCTTCTCAACAGACGACTTTCGACACCTCCACACCGAGCGAGGTGGCGCAGTGGTAGCACACTGGACTCGCATTCGGGATGACGACGGTTCAATCCCGTCTCCAGCCATCCTGAATTAGGTTTTCCGTGATTTTCCTAAATCGTTTCAGGCAAATGCCGGGATGGTTCCTTTAAAAGGGCACGGCCGATTTCCTTCCCAATCCTTCCCTAACCCTTGCTTGCGCTCCGTCTCTAATGACCTCGTTGTCGACGGGACGTTAAACACTAACCTAACCTAACCTAACCTAACACCTCCACAGACAGGGACCCAACCGCCGTGACAGTTCCCGGCAGCACTTACCAGTATTTGCGGTGCGCCCACAGGGATTTTTGCCGCTCCACGTACATTAGTCTTAAACAACTTCTTTATCTTCACCATAACTTGTTTACAAAATATTTAATCCACTTTCATTTTCACGGTCGGTTTTGAAAGTTAGTTGGAACATTTCGTTATTTAATTCTATGTATCTGATGTTGCAAATATATTGTATGTTTTAATACATTTTCCAATTCAACGTTCTACAGTAGATGCTCGTTATTTTGACATCGAATAAACCAAAATTTCGGTTAACCAGTACTATAGGCCGATTCACGAGGAATGGCAGTTCGCGCAGCTCGAAACTCGGAAGGAGATTGCGTTGTTGCCGTTTCCAATCTACGTTTCTGGTACGCCCAAACACGCGCGTTGCGTTTGAAAAAAATGCGTATATACTGCAAATTATGTGTCTGGCTTGCTTGTACAGAATTTGTCGCTTACCACCAGCATCAGCAGTGACAACTCGAAACAAATGGAAAAAAACTTCAATAAATAAGTAGCTACGATCACGTTTAATGCTCGCGTTCATTACGACACTCACAGCAGAGCGCTGAGAACACTGATTGGTTGCCGGAGAATGAGATGGGCAGAACAAACCTAAACTCGACCGCCGTTGTTCACGACACCAATATAGCTGCTCGGTTCGTACTGAACTGTATCGAAAAAATCTACCGCTTAAACTGAACTTCGTATAATTCGTACCGTAGTTACTACAAACTGAAATTTAGTGCTCATATTACAGCTACCATATCTTATTCTTCGTCTAGACCGAAAAAGTATGTACATATATAATTCTGTGCACTACAGTATTTTCCGTCAAGCTTTTCACATAGTTTTCCTCAGTAATGTACAGAATTTCTCAGCAATGGTCCGATCGCTCTGTTGCTGCTCGCGTATGATTTTCACAGCGTGAGACGCAAGGGCGGGGAAAGACAGGGATTGGCCAGTAGGCCCCACTCAGTGCTCACCACGCAACAATCCAGAGAGCTCTCTGCACAGTATTGCCAACTTAGTGGTTCTTCCACTAAAAGTGGCGAAATACTGCTTCTAGTGGCTGGTGGGTTATTATAGTGGTTTATTAGAATTCAGTTTCAGTTACTGAAAATGCGATCTCTCAACCGCTAAGCTATTTATGTGTTTCGAGATATGCTATTTCTACTTTATTTGATTTCAAGAGTATTTAACTTTTACTGCGAATACAATACTGATGCATTACAATGTGACATCAAACGAAATCATCACACTCGATAGACTACATGCGGGGGATTTCCTACAGAATGAACAGTATTTAGTAGCCATAGTTACAGTTCATTTCACGAGCGAAGGCGGCTTGCGCAGGTGGGGGAGTGCAGCAACCGGTTTCAAACGGTGGGTGCTCACTTATTTCGTTGTCGCTTCGGATAACCAGTGAGCGCTTGTTGGCTCACGCAGGGTGCGTCACGTCAGATGCGCAGAAAAAGTAACTCGACTGTCATCGTTCGTGGTGTGCACTATACAATTTGTGATTCTCAGTGTATGGTATTATTTCACCACTTCATACGTGTATAACTATGCCGAAACCACAATACACGCAAAAGTTTCGGGATTCTTGGATTCAAGATCTACATTTAAAAGATTAGCTTCAAGTTACTGAAAATACTGTGGGTCAGGTAGCAAAGTGCAAATTTTCTGGTACAGTTTTGGAGATTTGAAGTCTCATGGGATGTCAAAGAAGCATCAAGAAAATAAAAAGGTAAACAACCTTTTTTTAATTGATTAGTTCAAATGGCTCTGGGCACTATGGCACGCAACATCTGAGGTCATCAGTCCCCTAGAACTTAGAACTACTTAAACCTAACTAACCTAAGGACATCACACACATCCATGCCCGAGGTAGGATTCGAACCTGCGACCGTAGCGGTCACGCGGTTCCGGACTGCAGTGCCTAGAACCGCACGGCCACCGCGGCCGGCAATTGATTAGTCATTCATTGATCGGTTTTAGAACTTCGATCACTCTTTGACTAAGTAAATTGTAGCAGGTTGTAACTATGCAGCCTAAACTTGCCTATAAGCCAGAGCCCACTAGGAAAAAAAAGGAAGAAGCAAGACTTGCATTATTCACAGCCATGCATGCTAGTATACGTATAGTCGACCATTTTGGAGAGGTAATTAATCACAGTCATGAAAAATTTGAAGTTTTTAATGAAAGAGACATATGACTGGTTTAGTCGCTCCTCTTACAGACCTCTTTATTAGGAGCTACACAAACCCCTCAACGATGGACAGAAAGTCTTAAAAATAGTTCAAGCGTGCCAGGCAAGGTGGTTATGAACAGAATCCGCTGTATCAAGAATATACGCGCAATGGTCAGAGCTAAAAACACATTTTTCCGGAGCTAAAGTGAGTGAAAGGTGTCACATGGCAGAGTTATTGCACGCTATGTAGGTGAACGAGACTGATTACGCATATATTTCATTCTAGTTATGAGGAGCCTGTGTCATACAGGAAAAGGCAAGGCATATGAGATGGCACTCAGGGACACCAAACGTAGACAGTTCCCAGTTATAAGACCACTGATTTTCATACACAATATTAATTGAAATAAACAGAGTCAATAAAATGTCAGAGTCGAAAAATATAGATCACACCATACTCTTTGATTAGGTGACCAACCTGACAGATATGCTTGTCAGCAAAGTTACGTTACCTGCAAATAAAGTTAATATTTTTACTCAAAATATTCGTGATTTCTTCGATCGAAGAAGTTATGTGGAATTCCGCGTTGAAAAGCTGTTGCTTGAAATGAGAGAAAAATGATTACCACGGGAAGATGAAGAAATATTGCGTAATCGCTGCATAACATTATTAGTAAGTCTAATTGAAGAAATAAAAAACAGGTTACCAGAAAATTTGATGTTGATGAAAAAAAATTCCAGAATAGGTGTTGAACAAGCACTTAATCACAACAAAGAAAATGTAATTGGTACAATGGCTCAGTTAAGTAAAGGAGTAGAATTTATAGCAAGTGGGGGATGATCAATGGCGACAAATTCATTTGTTGGACTGGAACGAGACCAAAGCTACAAGAAAAATTGAGAATGAAGTATTGCATTTCAAAGATGCTCAAGGGGAATCCAGATTTGAGGAATTGGCAACTTTTGCAGTTACTCTCCTAATACTGTCTCATTCCAATGCCGATACTTCTTAGCAGTATGAATGTAATAAAAAAAAATCAGAGGAATAGAATGAAGTGAATTCTTTTAACTGCTATATTAAGAATACGCTGTGGTTTGAGGTTGGAAGGAAAATGCTGCAACGAATATGAAATCCCAACAAACGTTGTAAAAGAAATCGGTACCAAAGAATCGTATCAATCTGAAATCGACGATGGTGATGATGCAGACAAAAATGATTATCTGAAGAAGATGAATTCATTTAAATAATTAGCTGTTGTTATAGAACAGTTTGTATGTCCTTGACCTTGGCTTGCTGATTCATTTATTGTATGGAAACTAATTACTAATATACTTATTGTTTTCTTCCATAACAATTTAAAAAAAAATTGTGGACAATGGAGAGAAGACTAAAACACAGGTTGCAGAACACTTTCAGATCGCGAAGTCTTCTGTCTCACTGATAACAAATTCAAGACAGAAAATAGATGGAAGTCTGGTAAGTTGCTCATTTGGCGGCAATAGCAAGGGCATGAAGCGAATCAAACATGAAGTAGTGGAGGATTCCCTATTTGAATGGTTTCAACAATGCGCTCACAGCAAATTCCGTTGTCCGGCCCCAAGAGTCAAGAAAATGCTCGTGAAATTGCTGTGGCTATGGTGTTTCAAGCAGAGACGTGGAAACAGTGCTCTCAGTGTTTGTGGAGGGGCACTAGAGTAAATGAGGAAGATGCCAATGAATGGGCTGGGGTATTTCAATCCACGTTCTCTCATTTCTTTCACCCAAGAAATGTGTTAAATACGGATCAAGTCGGCGTTTTCTATAACTTGATGCCTGGAAAAATACTATACGTCAGTGGCGGAAAACGTAATGGAGGAAAACGCAGGAAGGAGAGACTGACAATGGTCTTGCGTTTAATTCTGATGGTTCAGAGTAGCTCAAACCATTCGTGATTGAAAAACACAAGAAATCCACTTTGTCTTGAAAATGTCGTCCTATTCAATCAGCCATGCCACTACGAGAGTAACAATAAAGCTTTGATGACCAAATCTCTCTTCTGTAGTTGGCTGTTGCAGGTTCATCAATAAACGGCTGTGGGGAAAAGAAATATTTTTCTAACTTTGTACAACTTCTCGGCATATCAATTCGATGACCTGGAACTTCCAAACAAGTGGTTGTCTTCGTACTAGCTAACATCACGAGCCGTCTGTAGCTATTGGATCAAAATCGCCCCAGTGAAGCGTAACTGATAACGCCGCTGAAACTGAAGAGGAAACCGATGATGCAACATCTGAACTTTTTGGGCAATGGTGAAGCAAAAAAATGGTTCAAATGGCTCTGAGCACTATGGGACTTAACATCTTACGTCATCAGTCCCCTAGAACTTAGAACTACTTAAACCTAACTAACCTAAGGACATCACACACATCTATGCCCGAGGCAGGATTCGAACCTGCGACCGTAGCAGTCCCGTGGTTCCTGACTGCAGCGCCTAGAACCGCACGGCCACCGCGGCCGGCAATGGTGAAGCAACTTTGGATTCTGATGCTGCTCTTCTACAGGCTTACATGCGGCTGGTGCCCTCCTGTATCGTCAATATGTTGATATGGACGCAGGCAGACGATAACATTTGTGCTGACGAAGAATCAGTTATCAGTTTTCGTGATGATGCTGAAGAGAATTATAATGATTTACTGTCGCACGTTAGGTATCACACCGCCATCCCACAGTGATGTTGCAGTTGCTGTCCTCGAGAGATTTGTTGCCATTTCTGATGTCTTCTTGGCGTTTCATACCATAATATTATGACCAACAGCCTGACAAACACCAATTAATGCATAGAAGTAAATATGCAATGGATAAAAATTGTTGTAAACTAAAATATGTATTCTGATTAAAACAGAAAGAACAGCACATTAAAGTGTTTCTCATCGTATTATTGTTGTACTACATGATGCAGTAATTCTGTGGGAACAATAGTATTCCACAGTATATATTCCACTGTACTGTTTGAAAAAAATGATAACAAGCATTTGACAATATATAGAGTACATAAACTTTCTCAGTTAAACAAATACCAGAATTACGGCTGCACGTATCAGTGTAAAAGGTCGTGTAAATAGAGCATCCACATTCGATGGTACCCGTAACGAGAGAAAAAGCGATAACAAGATAAAAAGTGAACTCAGTCGTACATTTGTACAAAAAAATCTCGTTAATTCAAACTTCGTTAAACCGAACTGGCTACTTTTCGGTCCATTGAAATTCGGTTAAACGAGCGTCTACTGCAATTTGCGTAACAAATGACGAAGTTAATGACGTAGCCTGAATTCCTGTAATAAAAGTCAGCATCTAAAAATAGGAACAAGTATAAAACTGAGAACGTAAAACTTTCGTCTCATTTTGGACAACAGAAACGATAAAATACTCGATGTGATTCAAACCTATAACACTAATGTACGGTATAATCCCTACGATACATGGCTGTTCTGCGTTTCTGTATTAAATTTGCCATATCGAGACAAAGCATAGCTTAATGATACATTAGCTGTTATTGGTCAGAATATAAACGCTTGTGTCAACAATTTTCTGACACCACAAAGCGAGAACTGAAAACCGAGAACCGACGTCAGTAATCGAGAACTGTCTGAAATCGAGAACTTTGTAGTTCTCGGTCTGCCCGTCGCAGTGGCCTACACTACATCATATGTCCTCCTCTGGAGTATTTCTACACGGTACCAGATGTAATTGACGGAGGACACCAAGAAAGTTCAGAAAATGGCAGCTCGTTCTGTATAATTATAAAATGGGCCATAAACTGTAACGGATATCATAAGTGAGTTGGGGTGGCAAACGTTGAAAGAAACGCGTTTCTCTTTGCGGCGAGGTCTTTTCGCGAACTTATGATCGCCAACTTTCTCCCCCGAATGTGAAACCATTTTGTTGATTCCAACCTGCATCGGGAGCAATGACCATAGTGATAAAATAAGAGAAATCTGAGATCGCGCGGTAAGATTTAGGTGCTAGGTGTTCATGTTTCCTATGTGCTGTTGGAGAGTGAAGCCAGTGAAATAATCGGAAAGGAGATCTATGCATCTGCTTAATTGCAGAGTAACCATGCAGTGGTAGATGTATTTGTGCCTGTGATGGGGAGCGGGGGGGGGGGGGGGGGGGGGGGCGGGGGGCGGGGGGCTCGCAAACGACCGGCAACAGCCGCCTGGAACACTTTCTGTTGAGAACAGGGAAAGCGAGCGTCAGCTGGGGGCGGCCGGATGCGGGTGGCGGAGACGGGAGCAGTGGTGGAGGTGGCGTGGGCGGCGCCGGCGTCTCTCCCGTCAGTGGGCGAGCAGCCTTCCTCCCTCTCTGGCAGCATGTTCTGTGCCCGAAGGTCGCTGCGGACATTTGTAAGTACGACATGGCGTCTCAGACAATGGCTACGTGTTGGTTTGGTAACAAGATGTGGGCGGGTGTCACCACTCAGGTTATCAGTGGTCGTATGACTTGAGAACTGTCTATATGTGGTGTTCCCGAGTGCCCATCTCATATGCCTTACCTTTTCTTGTATGAGACAGGCTCCCCATAACTACAGGGCGGATGACGACACTGGCCGGTCAGCTGGTACAGCTAGTCTGCAGTGACGCAGCCAGCTGTAGTTCACACGTAAAAACAGACGAGCAAGGGAGCAATACAGCTTCAAATGTCATTTGATTTTGAAGCAGAAAGAAATAATACACTGCAAATCTCCCACAATACGCTCCGTAGACGACTAGACGAAAACCGCAACACGTTATCGTTTTTAGCTAACGTACTATTGTAATTAAAAACAAGAATGATGAAAATTCCTGACTTAACCACAGGGTAATTTTTCTGTATAATTTGTGTAACGTAACAGAGTATTGAAGGATTTCACCGTATAGTTAAAATTTGAGCCACTTAGCTCCTTTCTTATCCGAATCCGAGAAATATATTTCGGTGGCCGGCCGGTGTGGCCGAGCGGTTCTAGGCGCTTCAGTCTGGAACCTCGAGACCGCAGGTTCGAATCCAGCCTCGGGCATGGATGTATGTGATATCCTTAGGTTAGTTAGGTTTAAATAGTTCTAAGTTCTAGGGGACTGATGACCACAGAAGTTAAGTCCCATAGTGCTCAGAGCCATTTGAACCATTTTTACATTTCGGTTCTGGGAGTGTCACCTGCTAGGTTAATAGCGAGCGTATCAACAGCAGAATCTACGAAGCTATCCAGGCGCAGCATATTCTCTTCTTCTTTTATGACGAGCCGTTCTATATCCCGCCAACGTTCGACAGTGACACGTGAAAAAGCTGCGTGCGTTAGTTCCAGTACGTCTTCCAGCTGAACAATCTAGTTACTTCTCGGACCAAATCCCGCAGCTTGGCTCCAGATCAGTTCTGTTGGGTTCATATTGTAATGGTACAGTAGCAAATGTAAAAATGCAGCATTTGTATGATGTGCTCGATGTTGTGAAAATGATTGTTTTTCATGTTTCTACGATACTTATGTACCTCTGTGGTATAAAACGATGGACATAGTCCTAATGAAGATGATTTGGTCTTTCATTCTTTCCTTAAAAATTAAACTTATATCTTCTAGGATTAAAAAACTTTTATGAACAGTCTTTCATAAAACATAGATAATTAAGAATTTGTATTTGCAATGGAAACAGGAATTTCGCGCCCAATATGTAATTAAAAACAAGAAGACGTGCATTATTCATAAAAAATGCTGATGATTTTTGTAATTATGAGATGTATATATTCCAAATTGAACTTGAAAAAAATTATGCTGTGAAGATTCAAGTCAACGTACGAATAACCGCTTTTTGTTCAAATTCCATTACGCTACAGACTACGCCAATGAGGAGTTTCAGTACCGACTACATTTATATACACCACAGGGAAAACTTCAAAGCCGATTATCTAGTAAATACATGAAACACATTAAGAACATCCTATTTCTCTGCACTTTTTAATCGTGTTCCATACGCGTTTCACTACAGAATGGAAAGCACCCTCAGCCATTTTCATACTGCGCATTAACAGCGCAACAATCAGAGCACAACGCTGCAGAGGCTGTGACTGCACACGATTTTTGAAATAAAAACTATGTAGCTAAAGCGTGATTAAGAAAAACGTTGATGGCTGTTAATACATTTGAATGTCTTAAAGTTTCATTTAACGTAACTTAGTAATAAGATATCTAATACATAAGTACGACCTACTTCCAAGAGCGTAACAGCACAAGTGTACATGTGCTACGGCTTCTGACCAATCATCACGTTTGTGTTTGTTTACATTAGGTTTATTCTTATGATGAACGGATTATACTTATTTAGTAACCTTGGATTATACACTGCTGGCTACACCACGAAGATGACGTGCTACAGACGCGAAATTTAACCAACAGGAAGAAGATGCTGTGATGCAGATGATAAGCTTTTCAGAGCATTGACATAAGGTTGGCCCCGGTGGCGACACCTACAACGTGCTGACATGAGGAAAGTTTTCAACTGATTTCTCATACACAAACAGCAGTTGACCAGCGTTGCCTGGTGAAACGTTGTGCCTCATGTAAGGAGGAGAAATGCGTACCATCACGTTTCCGACTTTGATAAAGGTCGGATTGCGGTTTATCGTATCGCGACATTGCTGCTCACGTTGGTCGAGATTTAATGACAGTTAGCAGAAAATGGAATCGGTGGTTTCAGTAGGGTTATACGGAACGCCGTGCTGGATCCCAACGGCCTCGTATCACTAGCAGTCGAGATGACAGACATCTTAACAGCATGTCTGTAACTGATCGTGCAGCCACGTCTTGATCCCTGAGTCAACAGATGGGGACGTTTGCAAGACAACAACCATCTGCACGAACATTTGCAGCAGCACGGACTATCAGCTCGGAGACCGTGGCTGCGGTTACCCTTGACGCTGCATCACAGACAGCAGCGCCTGCGATGGTGTACTCAACGGCGAACCTGGGTGCACGAATGGCAAAACGTCATTTTTTCGGATGAATCCAGGTTCTGTTTACAGTATCATGATGGTCGCATCCGTGTTTGGCGACATCGCGGTGAACGCACATTGGAAGCGTGTATTTGTCATCGCCATACTGGCGTATCACCCGGCGTGATGGTATGGGGTGCTATTGGTTACACGTCTCAGTCACCTACTGTTTGCATTGACGGCACTTTGCACAGTTAACGTTACATTTCAGATGTGTTATGACCCATGGTGCTACCTTTCATCCGAACCCTGCGAAACCCTACATTTCAGCAGGATAATGCACGACCGCATGTTGCAGGTCCTGTACGGGCCTTTCTGGATACAGACAATGTTCGACTGCTACCCTGGCCAGCACATTCTCCAGATCTCTTACCAATTGAAAACGTCTGGTCAATGGTGGCCGAGCAACTGGCTCGTCACAATACGCCAGTCACTACTCTTGATGAACTGTGGTATCGTGTTGAAGCTGCATGGGCAGCTGTACCTGTACACGCCATCCAAGCTCTGTTTGACGCAATGCCCAGGCGTATCAAGGCCGTTATTACGGCCAGAGATGGTTGTTCTGGGTACTGATTTCTCAGGATCTATGCACCCAAATTGTGTGAAAATGACATCACATGTCAGTTCTAGTATAATATATTTGTCCAATGAATACCCGTCTATGATCTGCATTTCTTCTTGGTGTGGCAATTTTAATGGCCAGTAGTGTAGCTACTGAGCGAACGTAAAAATGTAAAATGTTGTCGTAATCTACTCATTAAGAGGTATAATTTCATCTTAAAGTTTTAACACAGTAAGACAACTACTACCATTAGAAACCCCCTCGAAACTTTTTCTTCCTGGCTACCCCCAGAATGATGAAAGGAGAAAAATTTATAGCTTGCTATCTTTTTGCTGTTCATGCAGTACAACTTAAGCATCAGGCATGACGTTTTAATTTATCACGTCTTTACTAGTAACTCTATTCGTAACACATTTTGCAGGCAGTATCCACGTACACCATTGAATGTATCTGCAAAATTATATCATTGTGTGACACATAGCTCAGAGGATACGATCTCATAAAAACTGAGTTGTGCAAAAATTAGTTTTTGTTTAGAACGGAGGGGAAATTAGCCAGACTTTAGTCAGCCAGTGTTTGATATGTAAAGCCTTATCTACTTGCAACAACATACGAACATAATTCCGAACCTTTTTCAAACTTTTTCTCGCTGACATGCTTAATGTCAAATATTTAACTCACTTACTTGTTTACGTAAAATACGGACGCAAAATCTGATGTCAGGCGAAAACGTAGTTTATAAAGTGAAGTTGCATGGAAAAATATTCTATAAAGTGTCTTCGCTATCATCAGAAGGGCTCTGAGAACCCCATATTAGA
This sequence comes from Schistocerca nitens, assembly GCF_023898315.1. Taxonomy (NCBI): domain Eukaryota; kingdom Metazoa; phylum Arthropoda; class Insecta; order Orthoptera; family Acrididae; genus Schistocerca; species Schistocerca nitens. The sequence continues at coordinate 81,932,383 of NC_064617.1, read as the reverse complement.
GTACTGAAGCACAACAAAAATTTTTTTGCGTGTAAAATCCGGTGTGAGGTGTAAAATTAGTTCAGTTTCACACAAGTAAACAATGAATATTTTAGTGACCCAAAACTACTTTTCATACCAGTATCATGCCCTGCTGTAGCAGGGAAAAGCGGGGAATAAGCAGGAAAATGCTCCTATCAGAGCACAAAAAGACGAATATGCTCTGTTTAAAAGATTCTAACTGAAAAGTGTGCTACCAGTTGCCTCGTTCCACCTTCCTCAATACGTTTAACAACTTTCCCAAAAAAATTAGCATTTCAGCATATTCGAGTTTCTGTATGCTAAGAGAGTAGGCGACATGGCAATGGAAAAGAGGTGTAAAAGCAATAAATACTGGAAGATAGTAAACAGTTGTTGTGGTATAGAAAGAATGAAGGAGACAGTGGCAGTGTGTGTGTGTGTGTGTGAGAGAGAGAGAGAGAGAGAGAGAGAGAGAGAGTGAGAGGGGGGGGGGGCAGTGCAATGTAGGACAGAACAGAGCTAGGAAAACAGTGAAGGAGACAGTGCCAGTGGGGGAGAGAAGGAGAAAATGGCCAATGATAATGAGCAACAGAGCCTATGACAATGACAACGAGGAATACAGAGATAGCGACAGTGAGATGAGGGAGCAGCATTGGGAAGGAATGATGAGACAGTAGAATTAAGAGAGAGCAAGAGGGAAACAATGAGAGTGAAAGGAGACAGAAGTAGTAGGAAAGAACAAAGGAGAATGTGAGACAGGAGACAGTGACAATTAGAGAGACAGAAAGAAATAATGACAATGTGTTGGGCTGAGTGGGTGAGAATGGGGAGGTGGGAGCGGATGGGCATGAATGACTTACAGTGATGAGTTAGTCTGTGTGAGCGAGTTACAGTTAGTGGAACTTGTGGGAGTGAAAGGTTAGTTGGAGTTAAAAAGAATGGGAATATGTTCGCACACCAAAATTTTGAAAGGTATTGGGGAAAGTAGAAAGAGACTGTTGGTACACCACTTTTCAGTCAGAGTCTTTTAAACAGGAACATATTCGCCTTATTCTGTGCTCTGATAGGAGGATCTCTGTGATAGTATGACCCTAGCTTCTAAATTGGATCATTGACATTGTTAACCTACATCACATTTAATGTCATTGCCGAAATTTCTGACCGTTTACACTTGCTAGGAAGAATGCAAATAAACGCAATCGGGTTCTTGTAACTCTCGAAAAGAAATCAGAAGTTACAAGAAATTTAGAAAAGAGCGAATCTGCTGTAAAACTTTCCTAGCGTTATATGATAGGCATACAAACAACGAAACACATAAGACAAAAACAGAAAAGCAGACTCTGCAAAAAGATCTGACAGCCCACCATAGTCTAAGTGCCTGAAAACTGTAACCTAGGCGAAACTACATGAAGCACTACAATCGAGGTTCTAGCAAACAAGGGCAGAATTCCGTATCATGTCTGATCGTTATAGACAAAACAGGAGAGCTCTGTGATTCTCGTCTTTATCAGGATGGCCGGCACAATAAATATAAACATCACTATCGAATTGTAGAAATCACTGCTCAAGACGACAGGCGTGGTGGTAACAAAAGTAGCGTAGCAGTGGTGATTCTGGGACAGGTAAACATCCGGCAACACATCACTTCTGGTGAGTACCCTTTCCAAAACATTGTTATAGGCATTGAGAAAAGTTACAGGATCTCGGCAGCCTGCTGTCATGTTATCAATATGTGCTTGTAATATGATACCACAGCATTAGGCTATCATGGGCGATCAAACTCAGATAGTGAACTTATCAAATCCGGTGTCAAGTTACACATCTGGTATCAGCTTAGACACGCAGCCTCCTCGGTTTCCCGCACTCCTTCTGTGTTGGTGATCCATCGGGAATTAATCACTGTCACCTAGGGGAACCCCCCATAAGCCTTAGGCAACTGTGTGAGCTATATTCAAGGTCTTGACGTGACTCTATAGTGGTCACATGGCATGAAATTGGTGGTGAACCCTTCACAGCGGGGGGAACACCATAAAATGTCAGGAAACACAATGAACCAATAAGATTTGAGCTCCCCTCCTCAATTCTTATAATTTTTTATAACTAGCTCAGCTGTGCATAAGCCTCTTTTCATTTGAAGTCTGAGCATTATGGGGGAGAGGTGTTGGTCTGTTATAAACAATAGAAAATTGTCCACAATAATTTTTTCTCTCTCTCTACATAGTTCAATTACTGTGTGAGCCTAGTGAGTTGTACTATGTAGTGTGTTGATAATAACAATAATATAAAATGACTTATGGTTTATTGACTACAATTTTTTTGTTAATAATTTTTTGTACAGTCATTAACAATAATATTTTCTGGTTTATTGACGAGTTTATTTTATTATAAAGCATTTCATCTTGTAATTTGCTTAAATACATTTTTCTTTTAAGCTAATAACCTCATTTTCTATTTGCACTAAAACTAGATGAACTTGGATTCTTCATTTCATATATAACAAGTACTTTGACTTGCTTCAGTATTTACATTTCTTTCACTAAACTTACATTAATCGTTTCTTTTCTATTTATGATTTTCTGGTTTCTTTCAGTTCTATAAACAAATTATATCAGGTACTAAACTAGATTTTAAATACTACATTTCCCATTTTGTTTATATATACTCTTTTATACAATATTTGCAATTCGTTCAGATTGGATGGATCATCATTTAATATATACATTGTTTTCATTCTGCTTATTCTATTTACATTCAATCAATCAGTTCTCTCTCTCTCTCTCTCTCTCTCTCTCTCTAGATCCCCCCTCCTTCTCTCTCTCTCTCTCTCTCACTCTTTGACACACACACACACACACACACACACACACACACACACACACACACACACACACATCTATGACAAATGACTCATCAGACTGTTCTGCAAGTACTCGCACATACACACACCAACTGTTTACTACTAAATATACAGCAACACAGTCAATAACTAAGGAATAGTGTGAGTACAGGAGGGTCCTGATCTTATGCCCACATATGAACCATTTGTCGTCATGATAGGACAGCCCTACTTTCAGTTGAAGAGCAGTATTTACCTCATGGCTTGGCAATACAAATATTACCTGATGAACCATATGTGGAGCTGTGCCAATGCCCTTGAGAAGGCACCTCTGTAATCTTCTATCGAGATAGCTTTTGAGGCCACATTATGGACACTCTTAGCCCACCTCTGGGTGGCGCCTGCATCTACGTGATATCTGTATAACTTAGATCTGAGCTCCACAAACTCCGCAGTCAGCAAACCATTCACCTCAGCTTTCATCAGGTCAATAACCTTTTTGTTTTGAGATGTTATTTCAAATAGATTATTGCCCGCATATCCGGACCTGTCAAATTCTTCGTGATTTATTCGTATGGATCACTGTCTTTCACCCAGTAGGTATGTGCCCGGGCATACACTAGAGTTTCTCGAAAACATCTGAGAGCATGTATACATCAGCATTGATGTATAATGTGGCACATTCTCCTCTATTAAGGATGCCGAACTTCTGCCAAACATTCACCATGTGCTCATACTCTGCATCTGTTGTGGCAATGCCTGTTAGTTTACTGGAGAATGCAGTTGTGTCAGGCATGTGGTTTCATGGAGTCCCTACACTGAATCAAGGTGTTCAAATGGAAAGACCCCTTCTTCATCACAATCTTAAACTTTGCATCATCTGGATAAATGGGTCTGGTCATATACATGTCCTCCTTATGCATAATCTCAGCAAGTTTCTGAAGAGAAACATACGTGAAGTGAAGTGACTCCAGGAACTGCAGTGTTATTCTTGGCGTTATTCTCTCTGAAAATTAACTCCTGTTGTTAGCCAGAAGCAACCTTATGGAGCAATATACATCCTCTTCATCTAGATTCTGGACATTAATACAAACATGTTAATCAGCAATACGTTTTGGAAAAATGATGAAACTGGGCCCCCCACCTTAACTGGAATGTAGATATGCAAGTACGTATCAAGGTGGAAGTAGTAGTGCAAGACCAGCATCAGGGCGTTCTGTTAGTGTGGGTTGCCTACATCAGGGGCAAGTATGCACTCAGGAGTAAACCTATTGTTCTCTTTTGATTGACAGGTTGATCTCGTGGGGATAATCCTTCCTTTTGATTGACAGGTGCTTAACCTATTGTTCACCCCCCCTCCCCCCCCCCTACTCTTCTCCCCGCACCTTCCAACCCTTAGAAAACCTCCCCTCTCCCTCAGTGATACAGGTACACTTTCAGGCCTGAGTTATTCAAATAGCCACATCCCATTCTATCAATTTGATTGACTACTTAATTAAATTGATCAAGTAATGAACCATTTCCCCTCTGGCAAACCCCTTCCCCTACCCCCTACCATTCCTTACCCTTCCCTGGAAACTGACGGCTCTATCCTGGAGAGGAAGAATCTCATGAGAGGAAATTCAGTTACATAGCAGAAGGTATATTGTTTATTTATAAAAAAATCTGTTTGCAGGTTTTGGATCTCTCTTGCTCATCATTCTCTGCTGTTTGGGAAGATGCAGGTCTTGTAAAGAAGCAATTAAATCAATCGCTTTTTTTATTCCAAGCGCACAAGGAATACGATCATGAAACACCCGTCACGTATTATTGCACTATTAAAAATCGTTTGATTGCAAAGCATGCACTACCCACTGGACTGCACAGAATGGTGCCCGCACAGGCTGCTGCACTACATCACACCTGCAAGACCCTGAGAAGCGGCCACGCCATGCGCAGCTGTTTGCTCAGGCTCTGCAACTGACAGAACGGAAGACATTCTAATCCTGAACAAAAGCATCCGAGAAATTCCTGTCGAAACAGGTGTTCTTTCTCTGTTGCTCTTTGTGCCCTGCTGGGCCTGCACATGCCGTCAGTCGGCGGTCAGACCGAACCTCAAACAATTCAGCATTTACCCTGTAAATGCTTGTGGAATACCATCACACATGAGAACTCCATCCTTGCAAGGCAAATGGCAGATCGGGAATCATTCCTCAAATACTGCTGAAGTCAATAAATAATTAATTTTTGGTGACATGATCGTGATGTAGGGAATATAAGGTGCGTGTGTCAGATCACCACTCCCAGTCACAGTGAGTCTCTGGAAGTAGAAGAAATATGACCCATAGTCAGCAGTCGAGATGCTCATTGGCCTCTCCATCACAGAAGAAGCATAAAAGTTAGTACTCATTACATGTCGTTGCTACTATTACTGCATATAGCAGTTCCCTTTCTTTGTTCAACTCTGTGTTATTGTCAGTGGTTCTTATTGTTTCTTCTTCTTCTTTGTTCAGCGATCTCTGGGGTGTCTGTTCCAGCAGCTGCCATCATCACCTTTTCAGGACTTGTAGTGAATTCTGATCTGTCAGGATCAGCAGCAGTAGCAGCATCATGGGATCCTGTAGCGCACATAAGCGCACATAGCCCACTTGCTGGAGCAAGACAATGAGCCACTATTGTTTGACCTGCTCATTGATTTAGACACCCAGCAAGCCCCCAACTCTCAGAAGAACTGTGCTGGAGGCCCTACCCCACACGGTGCAGGTCAGTACTCGTCTCTGATGTATGCACCACCTCAGAACATTCCAGTGTTATTGCAAGGACAGGTAGTCGATGCGGTGAATGAGAAGCTGCTGATCCCCCCCCGGCCACATTGCTCTACTGCTTTTCAGTTCAACATATGATTTTTAACAGCTGGTGGTTCAAAGAGCTTAAATATTGGTATAGAAGCATCAATGGACATTGACTGGCGTGTTGTGTTAGAGATTGAAAATGCATCGAGAAGTTTTAAAGTGCGGTTTATGGAGCTGGAATGCGATGAAGTGTGTTGTGCACAACATTACATCAATGAATAGATGACCTCTGAGTATTCTCCATCTCTGAACATTTACTGCATGGGTTAACACTTTCTATAACATTATTGTACGACAGTGCAACACTCACGATGACAGCTGCAGATTGATCCATTTATCTGCAAAACTCCACCCAAGAGGATGTCCTCATGATTAAGCCACACAATAGACATGGATGTCCTTTGGAGAAATAACTTGCTTTCAGCTGTTTGCAGCACTAGCACTTCATGGGTAATGTTACAAGGCTACATCAGTGATCCAGACTGTTGCCCTTTCATCTACAAAAAAGACTGCTACCTGTCTTCAGAAATCACAGGTTAGTCTGGCCTCTCCATAAATACCACCATTCCATTTATAGGCTTCTGTCTGTATTGTTGAGACATGTAAGCCCAACCCCCTCCTCAATTCCTCTCCTTCTACTTCTACCTCAGCAAGGCTTAGATTCATGATTGTAGTTTTTTAACTTAAGGCTTTAAATTTATAAACATCAGTTTCAGCAAGTGATTTGGAGGAATGGTGGCAAAATGTGGTTGGAGGGGCTAATTCCTTATGAGAGTGCTGCAACATATGATCTGTAACTCAGCAATTCTGCATGTGATACATTTCTTTCAATCTTTATATGTAATGCCATTCTGTGTGTATGTTGTCTAAATATTAGCTGTGTGTTTAAGTATGGCTGGAACAGAATCAACAATTTACTAGTACTGGTCAAATGATGAACCAGAGAACTTGATATGCTATCATGTACTACTCAAACAATCAAACGATATTTGACTCACACAGTGTGATCACATGCAATATCAATGCATGAGTAACTGAAACATTCACAAGATCTAGCTTTAGCCCTGCTTGACATCTGAAAACTGTGAGAAATGCAGGAGGAAGTATTGTTAAGTCCTACCACTGTACAAACTCCTGCTATAGTTGCATAAATTTGCAATAAGAGTTCTCTTGCAGAGTGTGTATATATACGGGGTATATCAAAAAGAATAATCCCATTTAAACAAATCACAACTGTTAGGTTATTTGAGATATGTGTGTGAACAACATACTGTTGGAAAGATGGCGGCAACTGTACGCGTAACTTTAAACCGCTCTGCAGTTTTTGAGGACTTAATTTCAATCAAGTGTATTGTTTGTGACGAAACAGTGCTAAATGGAATTAGAATATGCGTGTTTAAACATAAATAGTGCCATTCACACTGCTTTGCTCAAGAAGATTTACAAATACAGTGTAAATGTGACATAGAGTGTAACGGCCGCGAGATCGCGAGTGGAAAGTACTACGCGGGAATAGAAGACAGCGTGCATGACGAACTTCAAAAAGAACTTGACATTATAAAAAAATATATAAAAACAATGGAAAATTTGGTACTAACCATACGGGAACTGTCTGAATCGTCAAGGCAACAAGATCTCATTAATGCTAGCCATAAAATTCGTAGGTCTGCACAACCAAATGTACAAAGTGTAAACAGTACGACTGTAACTAGATATATCAACGAACTGATCACTCAAAAAGACACAAGTGAATTAAACGCAAGAAAAGAAAGTGTTAATAGTGCATCTATGGATAAAAATATGAACAAACTATCCACACAAAAATATACAAGTGGATTAAACGGAGAAAAACACAAGGTAAATATTCGTAAAGAAAAAAAAGTAAACAACCACGTTATGCATAAGCAAGGACACAAGCAACAGACATATATTTTTGCAGATAGTCATGGGAGAGGAATTACGGAAATTATGAGAAGAAATCACCCAGACCTTAATCTAACAGGCATAATCAAACCAGGCGCGCCATTACGCGAGATTCTGAAAAACAGTGACAACATATTAACGACCGGTAACAGCTGCATCATAATAGGAGGCGCAAATGATGTTTACTGTAATGAAACTTGGCGTGCAACGAGAATCCTAAAGGAAACTGTCAAAAGGATGCCTCGAGTGCATTTCTACATTGTTAGTATCCCCAGGAGACACGATCTGATGGAAAACTCGTGCGTAAACATCGAGATTGTTACAGCAAACAGGCTGTTTGAGAAAATATGTAGAGGTTTCCAGAATACGACTTTCGTAGAGATAAACAGTCTTCACAGAGAGCACTTCACAAGACATGGTCTCCACATGAACGTAAAAGGGAAAAAGATTATTAGTGCCGAAATACTTAAATTTATTAATGAGTCATCTGTAATGGAAGTGTCTCCAATCCCAATTCCGCCAAAACAAGAGTTGTCTGTAACAGTGGAACCATCATTATCTGCAGTAGAGCTACAACAAACACCAGTAGCAGCAGCAAAGGCTCAGATATTCTCCGCAGCAGTGTCAGTTAAACCAATAGCAGCAGAATCACCACAATCATCAGCAGAGCTGTCGTCATCAGCAACAGCATCCAGAACAGCAGACCCCATAATACTACCTCAAGGCAATGAAAATGCATGTGAGGAAAACATACAAGGGTCATTAGCCGCAGCAGCTAACAAAGAAGGGCAGTCACCAAGTCGGGGAGCACAGGAGCCACCTGCAACAGCAACCACACAGAAGAGGTACCTGAGGCCTGGGAGATCAACAGCAAAAGCAGGTTCCAATCAAGACAGATGCCTGAGAACTAGGAGACCTGCTACACTAAGTGAGGATTTTTTATGGTACCGAGTAAGCAGGAAGAGAACATGGAAAAAGATGTAAGTAAAACTGTCCATCTTAAATACCAGTGTGACAATAGTGAGAGGAATATAAACACCGGACAAAGATACGATCCAGGTTTAATGACACAAACTGAAAAAAAACATTGCATAGTACCAGAAGCAAAGGCAGCAAGTGAAGTGCTTAGTATATTACAGGAAGGGGAACTATTACATTTAAAGCCAACTGTTAGAATACTTCACCAAAATGTTCAATACATAAACAATAAAACAGAGGAACTAGAGGTAATATTACAGGAGTATAGGCCAAACATTCTAGTAGTTACAGAACATGGGCTAAAAGAAAATCACATAGGAATGTACAACTTGAAGAATTATGTGAGAGTAGCCAGTTTTTGCAGAACTTCCTATAAAGGTGGTGGGGTTGCCATTTTTTCTAACTATAAATCAACTAAAGCCATAAATATATCAAAATATGCTATAGAATTGAGCTTTGAAGCTACAGCACTGGAAACTAAAATTGCTGGGAATTTATGTTGTGTATTAGGTTTGTATCGATCACCAAATGGTATAATCAAAACCTTCTTTGAACAGCTGGAAGATATAATCCAACACCTCTCAAAAACATATGCTTATTTGATAATTATAGGAGATCTGAACATAGACACAAGTAAAAATACAGACAATACTAAGACCCTATTGGACTTATTGTGCATATACAACCTAAAAATAAAAATAGATAAACCAACCAGAGTAACAAAGCATAGTGAAACTATAATTGATCATGTAATAACAAATATTCCTACATGCTATTGTGACACACAGGTAATAAACTCCACATTAGCAGACCATTTTGCAATCATGATAGACATAAATATAAAGACTAGTGATTCAGTGCAGAAGATATGGGAGATGAGAAGACAGAACTACCCACATAACATAAATCTGCTAAAAAGGATGTTAGAGGCAGAAAACTGGGAAACAATATATGCAGCTAAAGATGCAAACAGCAAATGGAACCAGTTTTTTTCTTTATTCAATTATTATTATGATGTTACATGTCCTGTTAGTAAAAGGCTTGTCAAACAGCAACAAAAAAAGAAAAGCTGGGTGACTGGAGAAGTAATCCATGCCAGAAATAATCTGAGAGTGTATTATGACCTATCCAAACAAAAAAATACTGAGGCCTACAACACACTGTATAAAATAAAAAAGAAAGAGTACTGTAGTTTTATCAGAAAAACTAAAGCATCATTCATCAGGATGTCTATAGATAAGGGAAAGAACCACTCAATAGGCTTATGGTCGTTCATTAATGAAGAGAGAGGAAAAGTAACAAATCGGGCGGAGGACATCTGCCCACTGATGAGTGGGAAAAACAACGCAAACCCTCTAGAAGTAGCCAATACTTTTAACAAATATTATATTACTGTAGCAGACGAATTAATAAGTCAAAATAAAACAAATGCAGTAAGTAAATTGTTAAACCCCCCACATACAAATCATACTATGGTTTTCATACCTACAACGGATGCAGAAGTGTCAAACCTAATAAAACAACTTAAAATTAAACATTCATCTGGCTTGGATGGTGTCACATCACATCTCGTAAAGGAATGCAGAGAATGTATTTTAAAACCATTGACACACATGCTGAATGCTGCGATAGAAGAAGGTATATTTCCAGATTCACTGAAAGTAAGTAAAGTGAAGCCAATATTTAAGAAAGGGAACAGGGATGAACTAGGAAATTACAGGCCAATATCATTGATCTCAACATTTGCTAAAATCTATGAAATGATAGTAAAGAATAGAATTGTAAGTTTTATAACAAAGTACAGTATACTGCATTCATCACAACATGGTTTCAGAGAAGGGAAGTCAACAAAAACAGCATCAACAGATATAATTGAGCACATTCTTAATTTACCTGACAGGCAACAAAAGACTTGTGGGATTTTTATGGACCTATCTAAGGCATTTGATTGTGTGAACCACTCAAAATTAATGATGAAATTATATCAGTATGGAATTAGAGGAAAATGCTATGACATACTTAAATCATACATTACAAATAGGAAACAATGCACAGAAATCAGACATACTAGTGGGGGAAATATAACAAACTACAGATCAGAATTACAAACAGTTAAACACGGTGTGCCTCAAGGGTCTGTGCTTGGGCCAATACTATTTATACTCTACGTAAATGACTTCCCTAGCTATATAAATCAGAAACTTATAATGTATGCTGATGACACAACAATCATTTGCACAGCTGACACAAAGGAGGAGCTTGAGAAGGAAGCTCTCCTGACTATCGAAAATGCAAATAAATATTTAACACAAAACAACCTGTTTATGAATCAGTCTAAAACAATGAATGTAGTATTTCAGACCAAGCACAGTGAAAATTATAATATAAATGTTAATGTAAATGGAAAGACTATTAAAGAAGTAACCAGCACAAATTTTTTAGGAACTATAATAGACAAACATTTGGGATGGGGGGAGCACATAGATGCACTGTGTAAAAAGATAAACAAACAGATCTTCATCATGCATAAAACAGCTAAGGCTGTGGATGATAAAATCCTCAGATCAATGTATTATGGACTTGTCTTCCCACATTTGTCTTATTCAGTTCATGTATGGGGAAGTGCACAAGCTGGCTACCTAAAAAGAATATTCACAATTCAGAAAAGGGCAGTGAGATGCATTGCAAAAATACCACCAAGACAGACCTGTAGGCAAGCTTTTGTACACTATAATATTATGACAGTATATTCACTGTACATATACCAAAGCATAATGGCGGTAAGGTCAAGTGATAAACACCTCCTAAATAAAGATATACACAAACACAGTACAAGAGGAAATGAAAATTATTTCATGATAAACAGAAATCTAAAACTGTCTATGACTGCCCCAGAAGAAGCAGGCAAAAGGTTTTTTAATAAACTCCCCAAAATCATTAAAAAAGAAACAGACCTAAAATGTTTTAAAAATCATTTGAAACTATATCTCACAGAGAAATGTATATACAGTTTGAGTGAATACTAAGATGGTGTTTAATATGTTATATCATTACTGAAATGTACGTTTAAAATTATCATGTATGTTGTTTGGATTTGTGTGTACATATAATGTGAAACATGTAATACCTTTGTATGATTATGGACTATTTCTGTTTAATCATTTGTTTCATTTATATATAATGAAATCAAGTATGATGTTAATAGCTTATTGTATGACACACCCAATACTCTCAGCTGAATTTTCAGCTGGAGTCCATGGGCAAAGAATAAATAAATAAATAAATAAAAAGATCATACTCTCAAGTTTTACATGGCCATGGCCATCATGTCACACTCGCAGTGCAGGAATTTTTAAATTAAAGGATTACTGAGTGATGGACCAGTTGCACTGAACCAAATGATTCAGCTTTACATTACTGGCCCCCAAGGTCACTGGACCTGACTGTTGTTGTTGTGGTCTTCAGTCCAGAGACTGGTTTGATGCAGCTGTCCATGCTACTCTATCCTGTGCAAGCTTCTTCATCTCCCAGTACCTACTGCAACCTACATCCTTCTGAATCTGTTTAATGTATTCATCTCTTGGTCTCCCTCTACGATTTTTACCCTCCATGCTGCCCTCCAATACTAAATTGGTGATCCCTTGATGCCTCAGAATATGCCCTACCAACCAATCCCTTCTTCTAGTCAAGTTGTGCCACAAATTTCTCTTCTCTCCAATTCTATTCAATACCTCCTCATTAGTTATGTAATCTACCCATCTAATCTTCAGCATTCTTCTGTAGCACCACATTTTGAAAGCTTCTATTCTCTTCTTGTCTAAGCTATTTATTGTCCACGTTTCACTTCCATCCATGACTACACTCCATACAAATACTTTCAGAAACGACTTCCTGACACTTAAATCTATACTCGATGTTAACAAATTTCTCTTCTTGAGAAACGCTTTCCTTGCCATTGGACCTGACTATATGTGATTGTTTCTTTTGGGGGTTTGTAAAAGACTCTGTTTATGTGCCTCCATCACCAACAAATATGAATGAAGTGAGACATCAAATAACAGCAGCCATGGAAGATGTAGCTCAAGACACGCTCGCTGCAGTGTGGAAACAATTTGAATGCTGCACTGACTTATGCTGTGCATCTCCAGGGGGATATTGAACACCTATGAAAAGGTTCCCTGTTCATCAAAAAAACAAAATTCATTGCATGTGTTTATTAGTTTCAGAAATATAGACATGTACAAATGAGGTGATCCTTTTTGATATACCCTCTATAAATATTTATGTGATTTTGAAGTCAGGCTAACAAAGGATAAAATGGCCCTTAAAAAGATATTACATGACTGGGAACCCAATACATTATTTGGTTATTAGTGACTATAATGATTGCCTAGTTTTCCCAGGAGGTAGTTAGCCATTAGCAGCTTTGAACTGCAAATTCTAATACTGTTTATAATTACATTCATATGATGGTGCAGTATTTTTAAACCTCTGGAAATGGTAGATCGTTGATATGCAATTGTGCATGTTTTTGAATGAACACCTTTGTCAGAATTCTAATCCATATTTTACATGTTATAAATTGGCACAATATTAGTATTTAGACATTCTGTTTTGTCCTTGTCTGCTGATTGTCATTTCATACTTGCAGCACAGTAGTGTCAACAGAGATTTTGCGGAGTTTCTTCATCATTGATTCTTAATATAAATTTCCATTCTTTTGCAGGTCAAGCTTTCTACATTGTTAGAAGAAGATCTACATCTATATCTAGGTCCATACACTGCAAACTACTGTGGAGTATATAGCAGAGGGTATGTCCCATTGTACCAGTTACTGGAGTTGAAGAGGGTACTTGGTGCTCCACTGCTATTTCCTTGTTTTCCTGCTCCAGACATGAATGTTTTGCAGTTAAGAGCAATTGCTGCTAAGCTTCTGTAAGCACTCAATTCTCTCTAATTTTTACATTCGAGCTCTTTTCGTGAGACATACATAGGAGGAGACAACATAGTGACTCAGTTGAAGAGAAACTGAGATAAACCTGAAATTTACTGCAGGAAGTGATTGTAATCTCATCAAAAAGTCTGAAATTGATTGAAAAATTTCACACACACAAGGCTAAAAAGCAAAAACTAAATATTTAAGTAAAATATTTTTGATATACCAGGTTTTTAAAACAGACTACACCAGGTTTTTAAAACAGACTACTGTAAAAGGTATTAAATAATCTCTCTTACCCCCCTACAGATTTCAAATGTCTTAAGGGTAGTCCAGAAAATCTGTGCTTGTGAATTTTCAATAGCTGTGATATACCTGTAAAATTGAAAACAGAAAAGATGGGGTGGATATAACAGATAATAGGAAGGAGTGTAGAAACTAACTGTCACTGAGAAAAGTCACAGAACATTTCATATCATTTGAAGTGCAATAAAATTGTTAGCGACTTAGGTGAACTATTCATGCATCTGTTACTTATTGCATGTGTCCCACATTTTTCATTTTAAATTTTACAAATATTGTCATATCTATTAAAAATTCACAAGCAGAAATTTTCAGGGCTATCTGTATGGCATTAGAATGTAAAAGGGGCATTCAAACGAAACCTGGCCACTAGCGTAAGGTAATGGTAATTGTTATATTGACTCAAAATGTAGTTATACACAGTACAATTACTCAAAAACAGTTGCCAAAACTGTTGGCACATTTATCCCTTGTGACACTAGCTGGTCAATTCCATCCCTGAAGAAGGTACAGGGTGACACACGGGAGATGGACAGGTTTTAATGAAATAATACTCAGCCAACTTTAAAATTAATGCATGTTTATTTACAAAAAATCAAAGTTCATTATTTGCCATTTTAGTTAACAAAGTTATTTGTGAAAAATAATGTCGTCAAGGTGATGTCCATCATTTCGAATGCAGGACTCAAGTCTCTCCTCAAAATCCTCCATCACATGGACTAAAATCTCTGCAAGGATGGCAGCAATTTCTTGAATGATTGCATTCTTCAACTCGTCCAAATTTCATGGTTTGTGGTTATAGACACAGTTCTTAAGGTACCCCCACAGAAAAAAGTCACATACTGACAAGTCGGGAGGCCAAGGAACATTGCCAAAACGTGAGATAATCCGGCCAGGAAACATGTGTCTAAGAACTGTAATTTAAGTGTTTGCAGTGTGTGATGTTGCCCCATCCTGCTGGAACCAAACGCGTTGTAAAGGAATTTGTCATCTCCTTAGTTCTGGTTTCAAGAATGTTTCAAGCATATGAATGTAACGAACTGAATTAACAGTAACTATGTCCCCATTCTCTTAAGAAAAATTAGGTCAAATAATGCCAACAGAACCAAGAGCACACCAGACTGTTACTTTTTATGAGTGTAGAGGACGCTGGTGGATAAGGTGTGGATGCTCTATGGTCCCATTTAAATGAAAATGACCTTCATCGCTCATCAATAAAATTTAATTTTCATTCGATCCCAAAATCACTTGCATTCTGTAAGCGAAGTCTTCTCATACAGCAAAATCAGTTTCCTTAAGTTGTTGGACAATGAGCATTTTGTAGGGATGGAATTTTAATTCTTTATACAAAATTAGTCTAACCGATTCATGATTGATTTGTAACTCACTAGCATGACGTCTGGCTGACTGTCCTGGGCTTCTGACTGCCGCTTGCCTTACCCTTTCAACATTTTCTGGTGTTGTTACTCTGTGTCTTGGGCCAGGATGCTTCTTATCTAGTATGTTTCCAATTGATCTGAAATTTTCCACCCATCTGACGATTGTGTTACGACTCGAAACAGCTCCATGTCGACTGACATTAAACCGCGCAATCGCTGCGTAGCAATAATAGACTGACCACTTTTCACAAAACTGTCATAGATGAACACTTGAAGTTTCAAGTCCCACTGCTCCATAGTGACTGAGTAAATGAAATGGCGTCTTATGTGGATCAGAACTATCCCCACCACGACCACCTCCCACCACCGTGCCCTCAGTACTACGCAGTTCAAAACCGTCCATCTCCTGTGTGTCACCCTGTAGTAGGAGTCACACACTTCGTCATCCATTGTGAATTGATGTCCGCAAATAGCTTATTTTAGAAGTCCAAAAACATGAAAGTCACATGGTGAAAGGTTAGGATTGTATGGTGAATGTTCCAGCATTTCCCACTGAAACTGCTGCAATGTCGTCTTCACCGCATTGGCTGTTTGTGAATATGTGAAATTTAATCTGAAATAGTAAACTCATTTGCAATAATTTTGTAAAGGGCAATTTACTACTGGAACTGGGTATAAACACAACAGTATAAAGTCCAAAAAGTTAAAAATTTGAGCTATATTGACCTTTCCAGAGAATGTTTACATGAAGGAATTTCAGATAGGAATGGGAAGATAGTTCCATTTCAATACCAAAGGTTAGTGAAATGGTCTTCTACAATGTAGAATGTAGTGAATTTGGGAAAAGAATTACAAGCCAATACCCAGATGTAAATGCCAAAAACAGTGAGACATAGGTGGTGTGAAGCACCAAAAACATTAAATCATTAAATTATGAAATACAAATCATGGATAACATGTGCAACACCCAAAACATACAAAATTATAAAGGTATAGCATTAATAGTGTGTAATACTTTAGAGACAAACAATTTGAAATATTAAAGTCTACATGATATGAGGCTTCAATTACAACAAAACATTCTAAAATCATATATGACATACTGCCAAGGTGTGAATCAAAACCAAGTTCAAAACATGTAACATAGGATTCCTATCTAAGTAATACAAGATACATTTTTGCATACATCTAGAAATTTCATTTTCTTATGTAAGTTATTTCTTCTGGTGGGATCTCCACCCTCTACAGTACAATGTGACACTTCAGGCAACACTGTCTTTTCAGTACCTGAAACCACACACTGTATAAGTTTCAATCCGAATGGATGACATCACACACAATAAACAAAAGTTTCTGTCATTTATGATATCAATTTACTATTTTACTCATTTTTCACTTCATAAAGTAGTTCTTGAAATAGGTCATATCACCACAATACTAGACAAAACATATAGTAATAATAACATATGTATAAGAAATAGTATCAAGATATTGGCTTAAATAAGCATAATCATCATATTATAAATCACATTAATATCTTAAAATTGGATAATTTTCCTCCTCCTGTATACACAGTGTCTCACCCAAAGGCAACAGACAAGTCTAGTATGAAAGCAAACAGGTAGACCAGCACAGACCTCACAATGGTGCAAACAGGGAATTCCCGTGAGACAAAAACACTTACTCAGCCTGACACTTACCTAACATCTCAAGAGTGACTCTAACCCAGCAAGATATGTAAATGTAAGATAAAAAATCATATGTCATTACTGAATATTAAGTGTTCAGATCCAAATTATCATCTTTGTGTTATATGAGTGCAGTTTCGGTATATGTATAATTCATCTTCAATCTACATCACAGGATACACAGCATCATCTTGAAGTTTCTTGCAAAGTGTATATTTTTAGAAGAAAGGCTGCATTTCATAGCAGTAAACTTTAAATACTAAATTATCCATATGGTACGTAGAATCCAGCAAGTTCATATATATTATGGTATAGAAGGTGCGAGTTATTTGACCTAATCTTGGCCAAGTATGTCATTCAATTAGCATGTAATTAGTTAATTACTTATTTAAATGAGAAAAATTATCAAAGAGGGTATTCACAAAATAAATGAAACTTCAAGCATTAGCACTTAGTCTAAATAGGTCATGAGAAATCAGATAAATATATATACAATTGAAAGGTAATCAAATTGCAGATTTGCTTCCTAGACTATTACTGAAATCTCAGGTTGAAGTCAACATATGACAAAGATGTACATAAGGAAAAGAGGTAAACTGGTGGGGTGGTCATCACATGGATAACATAATACAAAATATAGAAGAAAAACTTACTGCACGTTATGAATGCAGAAAGATGGAAAACAGATTCTCCGTATATTTTTCTGAATACGACCCCATGTCAATGAAGGTGATACCTGAGTGTAGAAGTTACCATGCAGCAACAAGCAATGGCTTAAAAACAAATTAGCACAATAAGCTGTATAATATAAGATAGGCATGGTAATGCAACTTGAAGTTTAAACAAACTAACCCTAACATGCTACTCAGAATTGAAAATAAACGAAAATTGTCTGTGTGTTTACATAAGCAAAAAACCAAAATTCTAGAAATAAAAAATGGTAAGGTGGAACATCCAGTTCCATACCACTGTCACAGTCATAATACATAGCATAAGATACAAACATGAAAGTCAAAATTACTAAACAAGAAGTCAAGAAGGACAAAAGCATATATGTGAATATGTGGAACAGTCAGTCCCAGATACATTCTAATATGCAATCTGGAAGAGTTTTCTTAATTTCATATACAATTTCAATGAGTTTTATAGTACAAAAATTTAAATTACGTTTCAGTTAATTGTGAACAAATTGCTTTGAATAAGACATTGTTATTAGTGATGTGAATAGCTCTCAAGTAGAGCTATCATTTTAAATAATCATAATGAATAAATATTGTAGCCTCCTGGAAATGGTAGAAGTAAATTTTGAAGAATTTGTGGTGCAACATGACTGCACAGTTCATATCATAAAGTTTCAAAGTTGGATTATTAATGAACAGCTCACTCCCCTTAGTTGCTAATATAAATTGGGCAACATATTAATGTGAAATTTAATCTGAAATAGTAAACTCATTTGTATTGATTTTTTAAAGTGCAGTTTACTGTTGGAACTGAGTATAGACACAACAGCATAAAATCCAGAAAGTTAAAAAGTGAGCTAAACTGAACTCTTCAGAGGATGTTGATATGAGGAAGGAATTTCAGAGAGAAATGGGAAGGTAGTCCCATTTCAGTTGTTATGCTGATGGCCAGTACAAAGTCTAATGGCATGCTAGCTATGTGACACACCAAACTATTCCTTTTCCATGAGGACAGAAGAACTCTCTCACCAGTGCAGTGGTTGCCACCCACTGATTACTCTTGGATTTATATTCTAGCAGCCTTTGTTCTTAATAATGGTATGAGTTTTCTGGTTCTATTATATATAGTACTTATGACTCATTGCCATAACAGTAAGATGTTAAAGCAGGTGCCATTACCATTTGCAACTTGTATGGTCTTTCCCTGGGTGCTGGAACAGATCCCATTTGTTCTGGTCATGGATGTTCACATTGGTGATCTTCTGTTTGGCAAGTAAATACAAAGTGCTCATAACTATGTATTACATAATGATGCGTTTTCTCATTAATCATATGTGTTACTCCACCACCAAAGGTAACTTTTCACAATCAGCTACATATTCATGATATCTTAACATGAGATGTAAATGAAGTAAATGTCCCAATTTTGAAAAGGTGAGTGAACTGTAAGAAGCATGTATTCTAGAATGCAGACACAAAGGAATTACAGACACTGGCTGTGAGTGGGCATCGATTTAAATCATTGGGGAAGGGTTGAAAATTTGTGCCAGATGGGGATTTGAACCCAGGTCTCCTACTTACTACACAGATGCATTGACCATTGTTCCATCTGGACACAGTGGTCATCACAACTCCATGAACTACCTTAGAATGCCTCCAGTCAGAACCAAATTCTCAGTTGATCCATACACTATTAATCAGTGTACCTTGCCCATGGTCCTCACTACTTGTGGCATTTAGCCCATTCCCATAAGAGTTCAAGCCTGGTGTGTGTCTGCACTGAAGAGAGCATTGGTCATCCTCATCTTTACCAATGCTCTCTTCACTGATGAGACTTACCAAACAAAAGCGCTGGCAGGTCGATAGACACACAAACAAACACAAATATACACACAAAATTCAAGCTTTCGCAACAAACTGTTGCCTCATCAGGAAAGAGGGGGAAGGAGAGGGAAAGACGAAAGGATGTGGGTTTTAAGGGAGAGGATAAGGAGTCATTCCAATCCCGGGAGCGGAAAGACTTACCTTAGGGGGAAAAAAGGACAGGTATACACTCGCACACACACACATATCCATCCACACATACAGACACAAGCAGACATATTTAAAGACCATATGTCTGCTTGTGTCTGTATGTGTGGATGGATATGTGTGTGTGTGCGAGTGTATACCTGTCCTTTTTTCCCCCTAAGGTAAGTCTTTCCGCTCCCGGGATTGGAATGACTCCTTATCCTCTCCCTTAAAACCCACATCCTTTCGTCTTTCCCTCTCCTTCCCCCTCTTTCCTGATGAGGCAACAGTTTGTTGCGAAAGCTTGAATTTTGTGTGTATATTTGTGTTTGTTTGTGTGTCTATCGACCTGCCAGCGCTTTTGTTTGGTAAGTCTCATCATCTTTCTTTTTAGATATATTTTTCCACGTGGAATGTTTCCCTCTGTTATATATATATATATATATATATATATATATATATATATATATATATATATATATATATATATATATATATATAAAAAGAAAGATGATGGGACTTACCAAACAAAAGCGCTGGCAGGTCGATAGACACACAAAAAAACACAAATATACACACAAAATTCTAGCTTTCGCAACCAACGGTTGCTTCGTCAGGAAAGAGGGAAGGAGAGGGAAAGATGAAAGGATGTGGGTTTTAAGGGAGAGGGTAAGGAGTCATTCCAATCCCGGGAGCGGAAAGACTTACCTTAGGGGGAAAAAAAGGACAGGTATACACTCGCACACACACACATATCCATCCACACATACAGACACAAGCAGACATATTTAAAGACAAAGAGTTTGGGCAGAGATGTCAGTCGAGGTGGAAGAGTAGAGGCAAAGAAGTTGTTGAGAGACAGGTGAGGTATGAGTGGCGGCAACTTGAAATTAGCGGAGATTGAGGCCTGGCGGATAACGAGAAGAGAGGATATACTGAAGGGCAAGTTCCCATCTCCGGAGTTCGGATAGGTTGGTGTTGGTGGGAAGTATCCAGATAACCCGGACGGTGTAACACTGTGCCAAGATGTGCTGGCTGTGCACCAAGGCATGTTTAGCCACAGGGTGATCCTCATTACCAACAAACACTGTCTGCCTGTGTCCATTCATGCGAATGGACAGTTTGTTGCTGGTCATTCCCACATAGAATGCATCACAGTGTAGGCAGGTCAGTTGGTAAATCACGTGGGTGCTTTCACACGTGGCTCTGCCTCTGATCGTGTACACCTTCCGGGTTACAGGACTGGAGTAGGTGGTGGTGGGAGGGTGCATGGGACAGGTTTTGCACCGGGGGCGGTTACAAGGATAGGAGCCAGAGGGTAGGGAAGGTGGTTTGGGGATTTCATAGGGATGAACTAACAGGTTACGAAGGTTAGGTGGACGGCGGAAAGACACTCTTGGCGGAGTGGGGAGGATTTCATGAAGGATGGATCTCATTTCAGGGCAGGATTTGAGGAAGTCGTATCCCTGCTGGAGAGCCACATTCAGAGTCTGGTCCAGTCCCGGAAAGTATCCTGTCACAAGTGGGGCACTTTTGTGGTGGTTCTGTGGGGGATTCTGGGTTTGAGGGGATGAGGAAGTGGCTCTGGTTATTTGCTTCTGTACCAGGCCGGGAGGGTAGTTGCGGGATGCGAAAGCTGTTGTCAGGTTGTTGGTGTAATGTTTCAGGGATTCCGGACTGGAGCAGATTCGTTTGCCACGAAGACCTAGGCTGTAGGGAAGGGACCGTTTGATGTGGAATGGGTGGCAGCTGTCATAATGGAGGTACTGTTGCTTGTTAGTGGGTTTGATGTGGACGGACGTGTGAAGTTGGCCATTGGACAGGTGGAGGTCAACGTCAAGGAAAGTGGCATGGGATTTGGAGTAGGACCAGGTGAATCTGATGGAACCAAAGGAGTTGAGGTTGGAGAGGAAATTCTGGAGTTCTTCTTCACTGTGAGTCCAGATCATGAAGATGTCATCAATAAATCTGTACCAAACTTTGGGTTGGCAGACCTGGGTAACCAAGAGGGCTTCCTCTAAGCGACCCATGAATAGGTTGGCGTACGAGGGGGCCATCCTGGTACCCATGGCTGTTCCCTTTAATTGTTGGTATGTCTGGCCTTCAAAAGTGAAGAAGTTGTGGGTCAGGATGAAGCTGGCTAAGGTAATGAGGAAAGAGGTTTTAGGTAGGGTGGCAGGTGATCGGCGTGAAAGGAAATGCTCCATCGCAGCGAGGCCCTGGACGTGCGGAATATTTGTGTATAGGGAAGTGGCATCAATGGTTACAAGGATGGTTTCCGGGGGTAACAGATTGGGTAAGGATTCCAGGCGTTCAAGGAAGTGGTTGGTGTCTTTGATGAAGGATGGGAGACTGCATGTAATGGGTTGAAGGTGTTGATCTACGTAGGCAGAGATACGTTCTGTGGGGGCTTGGTAACCAGCTACAATGGGGCGGCCGGGATGATTGGGTTTGTGGATTTTAGGAAGAAGGTAGAAGGTTGGGGTGCGGGGTGTCGGTGGGGTCAGGAGGTTGATGGAGTCAGGTGAAAGGTTTTGCAGGGGGCCTAAGGTTCTGAGGATTCCTTGAAGCTCCGCCTGGACATCGGGAATGGGGTTACCTTGGCAAACTTTGTATGTGGTGTTGTCTGAAAGCTGACGCAGTCCCTCAGCCACATACTCCCGACGATCAAGTACCACGGTCGTGGAACCCTTGTCCGCCGGAAGAATGACGATGGATCGGTCAGCCTTCAGATCACGGATAGCCTGGGCTTCGGCAGTGGTGATGTTGGGTGTAGGATTAAGGTTTTTTAAGAAGGATTGAGATGCAAGGCTGGAAGTCAGAAATTCCTGGAAGGTTTGGAGAGGGTGATTTTGAGGAAGAGGAGGTGGGTCCCGCTGTGACGGAGGACGGAACTGTTCCAGGCAGGGTTCAATTTGGATGGTGTCTTGGGGAGTTGGATCATTAGGAGTGGGATTAGGATCATTTTTCTTCGTGGCAAAGTGATATTTCCAGCAGAGAGTACGGGTGTAGGACAGTAAATCTTTGACGAGGGCTGTTTGGTTGAATCTGGGAGTGGGGCTGAAGGTGAGGCCTTTGGATAGGACAGAGGTTTCGGATTGGGAGAGAGGTTTGGAAGAAAGGTTAACTACTGAATTAGGGTGTTGTGGTTCCAGATTGTGTTGAAAGGAATTTTGAGGTTTTGGAGGGAGTGGAGCTGGAAGTGGGAGATTGAGTAGATGGGAGAGACTGGGTTTGTGTGCAATGAGAGGTGGTTGAGGTTTGCTGGAAAGGTTGTGAAGGGTGAGTGAGTTGCCTTTCCGGAGGTGGGAAACCAGGAGATTGGATAGTTTTTTGAGGTGGAGGGTGGCATGCTGTTCTAATTTACGGTTGGCCTGTAGGAGGATGCTCTGAACAGCCGGTGTGGATGTGGGAGAGGAAAGATTAAGGACTTTTATTAAGGATAGGAGTTGACGGGTGTGTTCATTGGCTGAGTTGATGTGTAGGTGAAGGATTAGGTGGGTGAGGGCAATGGATTGTTCAGTTTGGAACTGGTATAGGGACTGATGGAAGGAAGGGTTGCAGCCAGAGATGGGAACTTTAAGTGTGAGGCCTTTGGGGGTAATGCCAAATGTCAGACAAGCCTGAGAAAATAGAATATGGGAGCGTAATCTGGCTAGGGCGAAGGCATGTCTGCGGAGGGAATGTAAATAAAACTTAATGGGGTCGTTGTGGGGGTGTTGTGCGGGTGACATGGTACTAGAAGGTCGAAAGTGTAACGTGAGGCTGAAATGAAAATGAATATAAAAATATGTGGGGAGAGATAAAGGTGAAGTAGAAAGCAAATGGAGATCTGGTGTGAAAAGAGGCGAAAAGGGGTTGGTTGGAGCTGGGTTATGTTGATCCTGTGGTGAAATAGTGTAGGTAGAAAACGATGTGCATAAAGGTTAGGTGGTTGTGTTGCCGCCAAAACACGTTAAAGGGTGGAGAAATTCGGGAAAATTTCGAAAAAACTACGTGAGGATGTATTAAAAGTAGTGGTATGGTGGTGGCAGATTATGGAAATGAGGCTAGCAATTGTCTGGTGGAGAAATAATAACGTTAAAACCTGTGGGAAGCGGCTAAAAATGGTCGGTGATGTGAAAAAACGGAAATCGAAATAAAGCAAAAGTTATTAAAACTAGCCGAAAAGGTTGTTTAATAGCTGAAAGGAACTGTTTGTGAACTGGAAACGGTGGATTTTATAGCAGTAGCGGAAGAAAAAAGTTTTTGGTTATGGTTTGGAAGTGGGTTACGTATTATTACGTATTGTTGAGTATCTATCGGCGGGATAAAATTGTATAGTGGATTACGGTAAAAAGGAGAAGGTGAATACAAAGGGAAACTACTGGCAAAAACAGAAGGAGGAAATAAGACGACAGAAAAGACTTCGAAATGTAACAGTGACAATAACAAACGTCATTGTTGGGTTCAAATTAATGATATGAATATAACAGAGGGAAACATTCCACGTGGAAAAAATATATCTATATATATATATATATATATATAATAGAGGGAAACATTCCACATTCCACGTAGGAAAAATATATCAAAAAACAAAGATGATGTGACTTACCAAATGAAAGTGCTGGCAGGTCGACAGACACACAAACAAACACAAACATACACACAAAATTCAAGCTTTCGCAACAAACTGTTGCCTCATCGGGGAGAGGGTAAGGAGTCATTCCAATCCCGGGAGCGGAAAGACTTACCTTAGGGGGAAAAAAAGGACGGGTATACACTTGCACACACACACATATCCATCCACACATATACAGACACAAGCAGACATATTTAAAGACAAAGAGTTTGGACAGAGATGTCAGTCGAGGCGGAAGTGCAGAGGCAAAGATGTTGTTGTATGACAGGTATGAGTGGCGGCAACTTGAAATTAGCGGAGATTGAGGCCTGGTGGGTAATGGGAAGAGAGGATATATTGAAGAACAAGTTCCCATCTCCGGAGTTCGGATAGGTTGGTGTTGGTGGGAAGTATCCAGATAACCCAGATGGTGTAACACTGTGCCAAGATGTGCTGGCCGTGCACCAAGGCATGTTTAGCCACAGGGTGATCCTCATTACCAACAAACACTGTCTGCCTGTGTCCATTCATGCGAATGGACAGTTTGTTGCTGGTCATTCCCACATAGAATGCATCACAGTGTAGGCAGGTCAGTTGGTAAATCACATGGGTGCTTTCACACGTGGCTCTGCCTTTGATCGTGTACACCTTCCGGGTTACAGGACTGGAGTAGGTGGTGGTGGGAGGGTGCATGGGACAGGTTTTACACCGGGGGCGGTTACAAGGATAGGAGCCAGAGGGTAGGGAAGGTGGTTTGGGGATTTCATAGGGATGAACTGACAGGTTACGAAGGTTAGGTGGATGGCAGAAAGACACTCTTGGTGGAGTGGGGAGGATTTCATGAAGGATGGATCTCATTTCAGGGCAGGATTTGAGGAAGTCGTATCCCTGCTGGAGAGCCACATTCAGAGTCTGGTCCAGTCCCGGAAAGTATCCTGTCACAAGTGGGGCACTTTTGTGGTTCTTCTGTGGGCGGTTCTGGGTTTGAGGGGATGAGGAAGTGGCTCTGGTTATTTGCTTCTGTACCAGGTCGGGAGGGTAGTTACGGGATGCGAAAGCTGTTGTCAGGTTGTTGGTGTAATGGTTCAGGGATTCCGGGCTGGAGCAGATTCGTTTGCCACGAAGACCTAGGCTGTAGGGAAGGGACCGTTTGATGTGGAATGGGTGGCAGCTGTCATAATGCAGGTACTGTTGCTTGTTGGTGGGTTTGATGTGGACGGACGTGTGAAGCTGGCCATTGGACAGATGGAGGTCAACGTCAAGGAAAGTGGCGTGGGATTTGGAGTAGGACCAGGTGAATCTGATGGAACCAGAGGAGTTGAGGTTGGAGAGGAAATTCTGGAGTTCTTCTTCACTGTGAGTCCAGATCATGAAGATGTCATCAATAAATCTGTACCAAACTTTGGGTTGGCAGACCTGGGTAACCAAGAAGGCTTCCTCTAAGCGACCCATGAATAGGTTGGCGTACGAGGGGGCCATCCTGGTACCCATGGCTGTTCCCTTTAATTGTTGGTATGTCTGGCCTTCAAAAGTGAAGAAGTTGTGGGTCAGGATGAAGCTGGCTAAGGTAATGAGGAAAGAGGTTTTAGGTAGGGTGGCAGGTGATCGGCGTGAAAGGAAATGCTCCATCGCAGCGAGGCCCTGGACGTGCGGAATATTTGTGTATAGGGAAGTGGCATCAATGGTTACAAGGATGGTTTCCGGGGGTAACAGATTGGGTAAGGATTCCAGGCGTTCAAGAAAGTGGTTGGTGTCTTTGATGAAGGATGGGAGACTGCATGTAATGGGTTGAAGGTGTTGATCTACGTAGGCAGAGATACACTCTGTGAGGGCTTGGTAACCAGCTACAATGGGGTGGCCAGGATCTTTGGGGCATTGTATGAATCCTGTATCAAAAAAATTGTTCATCTTTTAAAGTGATCCATGAATCGATCCAATTTGTTACTTCTTCATGAGATTGGAAGTGTTGGTCAGCCAGCCCATGTGCCATTGATCTAAACAGGTGATAGTCAGAGGGCGCAATGTCTGGACAATATGGCGGGTGGAGTAGGACTTCCCATTTTAACATTTCCAAGTACATTTTGACCTCTTTTGCAACCCAGGGTCGAGCGTTGTTGTGCTGCAAAATCACTTTATCGTGCCTCTCACTGTATTGCAGCAGTTTGTCTTTTAATGCTCTGCTCAAAAACATTAATTGCATTCAATAATGAGCACCTGTGATTGTCTCATTTGGTTTTAACACCTCATAGTACACGACACCGAGCTGGCCCCACAAAATGCATAACATGATCTTGGAGCCTTGAATATTCGATTTGGCTGTCGATGTGGTAGCATGGCCGGGATATCCCCATGATTTTTTGTGTTTAGGGTTATCATAATGAACCCATTTTTCATCCCCGGTCACAATGTGATGCAGAAATCCCTTCCGTTTTTGCTCTGAAGCAACTGTTCACATACACACAATCACCGTTCAACGTCTCTTCGTTTCAGCTCACACGGGACCCAAGTTCCTTCTTTCTGAATCATGCCCATAGCCTTGAGACATTTTGAATGGCTCCCACTAATTGTGCCAATTCTTCTTGAGTTTGACGTTTGTCTTCACTCAGCAATGTCTCCAATTCTGCATCTTCAAAAACATTCTCTCTTCCTCCACTATGCTGGTCTACAATGTTAAAATCACTGTTCTTGAAGTGTTGAAACCACTCATGACATGTTCTTTCACTAATAGCGCCCTTTCTATATGTACCTGAGAGCATTCAATGAGACTCAGCCACTGTTTTCTTCATATTGAAACAAAACAGTAACACCTCCCTCAAATGACAAGAATTAAGCTTGTAAACTGACAATTTCAATCAAGAACAACTTTATGATACAGACACAAATAGACTAATGTTTGAATGAGGTTATGTTGACTGAGGTCCAAGCCAACTGCCTGATGTGTGCTATTTGTTTCTTTCGACCGCTACTTACCACTGTCGCCACCTATCGGCAAACGGTGGAAGCAAAGTTGTACACCTTGTGTACACACACACACATACACTCCATTGCTCAACAGAGTTCCCATGTACATATCTTCAGCACTCATATCAGAGGTAGTTTACTATCTTCATTAATGAAGAACATCTTTGAATTCTAATATACAATTGCCATAGATGAGATGTACACACTTTATGAAGTTCATCATGTCATAAACATAGTGTGTGTTGCTCTAAATCTCTCATAAAATCAGAGGAAAATATGATGACATTTTTTCAAGAATCTAAATAATTATTTGTTGCAAATAGTTCATGTATCAGATGGTGAGAAAATAATTTGAAATTAGGAGCAAGATCTTTTGTTCATCAAACCCAACTCTATAATCAACTTAGATACCTCTGAACCAATCTGATGGTATAAAATCATCATTACTTTTTGTTTAGCACCTTCCCTGTGATCTTCTTTTCATTCAAAATTAATTGTGAGAACATTAATGCACATGATTTTGGTTTATTGTAAAACATATGTTGTAATTCTTAAAAATCCTTCCCTTTTGTTTCAGGTGAAACAGTAGAACAATGTCTGGAAACTTGAAAATTATAAGTGTGACAATAGCCAATGTAGCTGTTGCAATGTTGGTCTTTGTGGTTTTAATGTGGTAAGTCTAGAACAATACATACCTTGCAGTTCTTCCACACAAGCCATAGTTATTTCCTCCATAGTTAACTAGCCATCGACATTGTATTCTATACATGAATTGCACACATTTTCTGTTTATTAGTGGAGAGAAATAATGCATAGAATTGTAGTTAACTGAGAGTTAATATATCCCATACAACAGGCCATGCAGTACCTTTGACAGAATTCTATTATTGAAGAAGATTCCTCATAAAACACACAGTACAGCATAATTCTGTTGACACTCTATTTGTCAGTTAACTCTTGAAATAATATGAATACACTGCAACAACACATGTAACAGATCAAACCCTGCATTAGTGTCTAATGTAACTGAAGAGACTTTTCCAAGTGCAAAACATTATTTTCACGCAATTTATTATACAGTAATTAAGCTGACCTGAACCAGATGATAATGGAATCATATCTTTCACACGAACATAACAACAAATAAATAAGACTGGAAGAGGAATATAGACCCACAGACCTGTAATATCCCATGAACTCCCATTTATTTTGCTAGAATAATTCCTCGTTAGAGCTCTCCTCAGATTACAGATATTTTGCACTGTTTTCCTTAATATATTTTGAGCTAATTTTTGACACTTCATATTTCAAGAGAGCTGGTCACACGCTTTCTGTAACAGGTCCCCTTCAAACTGTGAGCTGTATCATAAAGATTACAGCAGAGACTGTTCAAGAAATTCTAGTGCAGAATGTTCCAACCAGTTGAACCAGGAAGACAAAGAGACATTTAATAAAGCGAGGGGTAAGTTACCCGTGTTTTTCTGTATTTTGTCTTTGGTACACTGTGCCAAACAGTGTCATAGGTAGGAAAGTACGATTACTTTACAGCAATTTTTTTTCCTCTTTTTCCCCAAACTGACAGTGCACCGTAAAATGATATGAGAATTTGCTGATTCCTGTGGTTTTAGCTGAGTATATCACTACTACTCAGAAATTTTACTTGTCATATATTTGGTAGAATGTTGCTTGCAACAGCTTTATTTTTCCTGTTACTAACTTATTAGCAAATGATGATGTAACTATTCTGCTCACATTTATTATGTAAATTAAAATATTATTTCACACATTTCATTGTATTCTAAATATTGAAGAGTTACCTGCAAATAATAAGAAAATAGTTTTCTACACAGGAAAAAAATACACTATTGTGTTAATATTTATCTTGATGTATTGGGGTGTCCATGATTGTTGAGCAAACTTTTATATCTTTCTCATACATTGCAGAGGCCCATGGCTCATATCTTTTCGGATTGTGCTGGATTCTTATGGAAATATCATGGTTTTACTTTTTGAAATGAAAGTACAACAAATGACCTGTAAATTTTCTTCATTTATTCATAAAACTGTTCAAATGAATAACTAAGATTCAAGTCTCCATAACAACTTCTTACCACCCCCACTCACTACCAATACTCAACAGTTCTCTCCTTGACTTACCTAATACATGCACTTTTGTAGCTTACTGACAGTGTGTGTCTTTTTTACAATATTATTGTAATAATGCCTTTTCATAATTTACAATGGGTACAAATTTGCAGAAATTAATTTATGTGCAACAACAAGGTTAGCAGAAAACATAGCCATATTTTACATAAAATAGTTTTGTAAAATGCAGAGCTATCCAATGCTAAGCATTGTGAGATGAATATCTTTAACAATTAATATTACAACATGTAAGTTTACCTAAAAAATAAATTGGTATAGTTCTGACTCTAATTCTACAGTTTTTAATATTTTATACAACATAAATTGTTCCAGTACATACTGAAGGCTAGTAAACTGAAAATTCCAGAATGAGATTTTCACTTTGCAATGGAGTGTGCGCTGATATGAAACTTCCTGGCAGATTAAAACTGTGTGCTGGACCGAGACTCGAACTCATGACCTTTGCCTTTCACGGGCAGCAAGTGCTCTACCATATGAGCTATCCATGCACAACTTACGCTCCCTCCTCACAGCTCCATTTCTGCCATTGCCTCGTCTCCTACCTTCCAAACTTTACAGAAGCTCTCCTGTGAACCTTGCAGAACTAGCACTCCTGAAAGAAAGGATATTGCGAAGAAATGGCTTAGCCAGAGCTCAATACTTACATTTTGTTCAATGAAAAGAAATCTCCCGGACTTTGGCGCCGAGGACTCCCTATCATTTTCAGCGAACAACGACTCCCTCTAACATGTACACAGAAACACTAAATCCATATTGAGAAAAACACTGAACCAATCAGTATCCAATCCTATAACCATTGATTTATTGTCTGAAAAAGTAAGTAATAGAGCCAAGATATAAATGTTTATTGATAATGGTACATGCATTCATATTAATAATTTCTAACTACACAGCATGTATAGAAGTGAACCTTCAGTATTGCTAGATGAGCAGAAAATGGACGAATTCTTTCAGTCATTTATATCTGAGGGATCTCAACACAGAGGAGAACTTCAACATGTGTCCTGTAATGCTTTTGCTTTCATTTATTTGTCCAAATGTACCTGTAAATTTAGAGGAAATCATTTCAAGGAAATGGATCATGCAAGTTTGTAAATAAAAAACTACAGTCAAAACAATACAAGATTGTACAATATGTATAGTAACACAGAATAATACAAAATCATTGAATATGTAGTACCATAACTTTATGTACATGTATGCCTATGGTATTATAATTGCATAGTCTGTTTGCCATAGGTCATTACTTTTGACGTCCCTGAACTGTGAGCCTTATACACATTACAATATTTAAGCAGAGATTTTACATCACACAACAGCTGTCCATTACATATGCAAATATAATACAAAATTTAGGGGAGACAGACAATTTTTTCAGTTTTGCCTTAATATAAACATTACACTGGTCTGCATTTTGAAACTTTTTGTTAGATGATTTGTTGAAAGTAGGTGTTCTTGAATTAATTTTTTATGCTGATTCTAGAAATAACGACTGTTTTTGCCTATCATGTCACGTTTTTACACAAAATGAGAAGTTATATTTTGACGAGTTTCACTTCTGAGTCCACAAATACAGAGGGGTCCAAAAAAAAATGTATACACTGTTTGAAAGTCCATGACTTACAAACTATTGACGGAGTTGTCTCATTTTTGGTGAAAGTGTAGCTTAAAGTCCAACTTAAAGATATCACTGTAGGTGTTCGAAATGGTCACCATTAACATCCACACACAAACAATGCCGCCAAACTGCAGCATGAACTACTGACTGCAACGTGTTCAGTTGGATATTTGCACATGAATGTATGATGGATTCTCGAAGTTCATCCAATGTGCATGGCTTTTGTCAATAAATGACATCCTTTAGTGTTCCCCACAGGTAAAAGTCCAGAGGAGTTAGGTCTGGGGAACGTGGTGGATACTCCACAGCACCTATACAGCCTAACCATCTTCCTGGTAGATTTTCGTCGAGATACGCCCTAACACAATTTTGGTAGTGGGCTGGGGCACCATCTTGTTGAAAATAAACTCTTCCATCTCCATACAAGTCTCAGATGGCAGGTAAAATGGATGTCTGAAGCTTCTGAAGGTACAGCTCACTGGTGCGACTCAATCCAGTTTCACGGGCACACTCTCTCACAGCTTCTGTGGTGAGTGAGTGAATTGTTGTGACACATGACAGGAGTTAGCTGGACTTGTTACTGTTACAGGTCATCCAGATCATTGTTTGTGTACATCTTCACTGGCTCTGTTTGATACTCATTTTGCCATTGCTCTTGAACCTCATTAATGTTTTCATACTTAAAATACCACTTCAAAAGTGACTTCCTTTCATTGAATGCCTTGCGCCAGCCATGTTTACTCGAGTAACTAGGTGCAACTAAGAACAAAACATTGACTATGTGGCGACTGTCATCTGACAAAACAAAACAACGCAATACAACACTTATGTGGCGATTGCCGGAACTACAAACCAAAAATGAGACAACTCTGTCAATTAGTTTGCCAGTTATGGACTTTTAAACAGTGGATACATTTTTTTGAACCCCTCTGTATATTCTAACACCATTTCACACAAGGTGGATTTTTAATCAAAACATATTTAAAAAATAAAATACATTTAAAAAATACTCCTCAGAACTCCCCTAATTTGTTTCTTGACTACATTGCATAAAACAAGAAGTTAACAGTGTTCCATAAATTTTTAAACTTTCTCTTCTTTGACTTCCTTGCAGATCCTTGTATACAATGACTGTCCCTCTTCAACAAACATCCAACAGTAGTCAGTTAACATAGCCCACTTGTACCTCCTCTTAATATCTCATTGAAGTCTTTCACTCTGCTCGTCAAATCTCATATGAGAGCATTAAGTTCACTCTGAGAGAACAGTTATGGAGTAAAGTCGCATTGAGGCTGGTGGACATCACTATCGTCTTCAGTAATTGCATCAACTCCATTTTCCTTATCATATTCTGCCACATTCTCTACAACAGCTGGAGGAAGAGGAGCAATGAGATCTTCTCCATATGCAAACTGGCCAAATGGCTGAATCTATGCTTGGATACACAATTTGCCTCTTATGTTGAACTGCACCCCTGAACATTAAACAAGCAGAAGTAACACCCATTAAGTTGATTTTTATGTTCCCTCCATACCATTGGAATCACAGATGGCATGCATGTTTTCTTTTCTTTTGCCCGCACTCTTAACCTTTCCACACAATAGCAGCAAACTCTCTATGGCATCCATCTCCTGTGCTGGTCACCAAGTTTCAGTTTAAATAAGCACAGTAAGATTTTTACACAAAGTCTGTTTAGCAACTGTATAATTTCCAAAATGTAACAGAAAATATTTAGATTCTTCACACACTTGCGTATTGACATAGTTAGTAACTATCAACAATAGGTGAAGTGTTTTATTAATACTGTCTTAAATATACAGAATAATCACAATATAGCACTGGTAACCCAAGCCAGTTAGACAAGCAACACTTTCAGGGTCACACAACAACAGTTAGCATCAACAGGTGTGACAACCTTAAGGTATACAGAGTCCCACTGAAAAAATTCCCTCCATAATCTAGTGGTACAGCAATATATCTTTGGAGTCAAATTGAGGCTAAGCTGTACATGATAGGAAAAACGCTAAATCCATATTTGGAATCAGCATAAAAAGCTGAGGTAGTATCACATAGGAGTTTTCAGTCATCTGATAGCATAAACATTTTCTGACAATTATCAGAAAATGTTTATTGGCCTACATAGTGATTTACTAAGTAGAAACATTGTTAGGACAGAATTTTTTTAAATTGTGCTATAAACTTTCTGACGCTGACTGGCAGTCTGTTGTAAAGTTTTGTACCAATCTGGCGCATGTGCTTTCGGGTGTTTGTTCTATTTGTTCACTGAGTGCAGAGTGCTGTGCTATTTTGAGCATTGTAGTTACGGAAGTCAGCATTTATTTGAATATCTGCAAGTTGGGCACTGAAAAAAAATATATATGGAAACATTCCACATGGGAAAAATATATCTGAAAACAAAGATGATGTGACTTACCAAACGAAAGTGCTGGCAGGTCGATAGACACACAAACAAACATACACACAAAATTCAAGCTTTCACAACCAACGGTTGCTTCATCAGGAAAGAGGGAAGGAGAGGGAAAGATGAAAGGATGTGGGTTTTAAGGGAGAGGGTAAGGAGTCATTCCAATCCCGGGAGCGGAAAGACTTACCTTAGGGGGAAAAAAGGACAGGTATACACTCGCACACACACACATATCCATCCGCACATACACAGACACAAGCAGACATTTTTGGGCATGGTTTTGCAGTGTGCCTATGGATGACTGTGTGTTATTCATGTAGCCCTGTTTTGAAACAGATAGTT
This sequence comes from Schistocerca nitens, assembly GCF_023898315.1. Lineage (NCBI taxonomy): Eukaryota > Metazoa > Arthropoda > Insecta > Orthoptera > Acrididae > Schistocerca > Schistocerca nitens. Next base: position 81,898,704 of record NC_064617.1, on the reverse strand, counting down.
TGTTTAGGTGGCAAATGGTGAAACACAAAAATATGGTTCTGTGTGTTGCAAGAGACTGAAAATAGCAGAAATATGCCATCCTGGTCCTCTCTGAGGTACAAAAATTTGTAATAATTCCAAGAGCAAAACAGGCTGAATTAAGTTTCTGTGAAAGTTTCATTACACAGTCACTAAAATTTAAGTTTTCAACCAAGTGGGATAGCACAGTGGTTAGTACACTGGACTTGCAATTGGGGGGATGATGGTTCAACCCACCTCCAGCCACCCTGATTTAGGTTTTCCATGATTTCCCTAAATATCTTACGGCAACTACCAGGATGGTTCCTTCAAAAGGGCATGCCTTTTTCCTTCTCCATCCTTTCCTAGTGCAAGCTTGTGTTCTGTCTCTAGTGATCTTGTTGTCGATGGGACATTAAACACCAATCTTCACCTCCTCCTTAAGTTTTCATCAACATGAATCCCCAGCAATTTTGTAGATGTCACTCTGTCTAGGGCTTTGTCACTCAACACCAGATCAAGATTTATGTCTGGCTTTTCCCCGAATTGCATATAATTTGTTTTATTTGCATTTAGTGGCAATCTGTTTCCATTAAACCAAGAGTGGACATTCTTTAGGACTTGATGAGTAGTTGTTTGCAGCAGCTGCTTTTCTACACTTATTATCACATTAATGTCATCTGCGAATAACAGCACATTTGCTGCACCATCTGATGCGTGGATGTCATTTATATAGACAAGAAACAATGTTAGACCTAGAAAACTGCCCTGTAGTACTCCTGTTTTCACTTTTTTGCACTTGATACTAAATTTATTTTGTGGTTGGAGTAAGCTGACATTAGTGCTAAACCTTTTCTACACTTATTATCACATTAATGTCATCTGCGAATAACAGCACATTTGCTGCACCATCTGATGTGTGGATGTCATTTATATAGACAAGAAACAATGTTAGACCTATAAAACTGCCCTGTAGTACTCCTGTTTTCACTTTTTTGCACTTGATACTAAATTTATTTTGTGGTTGGAGTAAGCTGACATTAGTCCTAAACCTCTTTTTCCTTGCCCCTTGAAGACCTAATGCATCCAATGTTTCTAAAATAATGCCATGACTGACAGTATCAAATGGTTGGAAGTAATTTAAATTTACTCCTAATACACTATTGTCTTTTTCTGAATTTTTGATTATTTGTTTGTTCTAACTTATTACTGCTGTTTCTGTATTTTTACCTGCCTGGTTGCCATGCTGATTTCTATTTAGTAACTTGTAGTCATTTATATATTTGATAATTCTATGCTTCATGAATTTTTCTAATATTTTGGAAAATGCAGGAAGGAGTGGTATTGGCCTATAGTTTTCTACCTCATACTTGTCACCATTTTTAAATAATGGCTTCCCTTTTGAGATTTTTGGCCTTTCCTAAACACTCCTTCACTAAATTATAAGTTGAGTATGTATGCCAAGGGCCTTGCATCCAGTGGACCTGTCATTGTAAGGACAGAGACACGCACCTCGTCTACTCCTGCTTTTTATCACATTTAATACATCATGTTCGTTTGTTGGCTTTGCCCTCATGCTGCAAGTGGCTTTTGAAATTTCTGATTCTTCTTGGTTCATAAATATAGAACGTAATGACATTGTTGCCTTTATGAAATAATTGTTTTTATAATTCGGCAAATCTTGTTTTTTAATTTTGACATTTTTAATGTTTTTGAGAATGATGGCCTGATCTTTGCATCTCTTGCCTGTTTCAGCCTTCAGAGTACCCCATATCCCTTCTGATTTGTTTTCAAACTATCTCATTAAGCTATCATTAGTCATAAATTTTGCCTTGAAATTACTTTTATATATTCCCTTTTGTAATTCCTAACATATTCGATGAATTGCGGGTCCGTCAATGTTTTCATTTTAAAAATAAGTCTCTTTAGTGTTCAATAAGATATTTTCATGCCAGCTGTGATCCAAGAACTTGACTTTATATTGCCATGTGATCTGGCTCTTGATAGATTCTTTCAAAAGCACAAAATTATTTATATGTGCTAACACATTCACTAAATAATACAAATGTATTTTGTATAAATTGTTGTGTAAAACAGAGAGCTTTTGTATGCTAAACTTCATAAATTTACTAAGATTTACTAAGAGGGTATCTGTCCCTGTTGACATATGTCAATGCCTGTAAGCAGCTAAGGGTGTTCATTTCATTGCAATTTCATTCTAACGAGCTGCTTGGTCACCGATGGTATCTGTTCTTTCGGACATGTCCGAAAGAACAGATACCATCCTAGTAAATATATAGTTATGGCTCACTGGCCACTTGACCATCTTCTTCTTCAGTGCCCGAACTCTTACGGGAATCGGCAACACGCTGCGAGTAATGAGTATAATGGGCGGGGGCACTACGAATGTAGTGCGGGACAATACGTTGAGAATGTGGGTTTCGCGGGAGGCGTGCCAGAGATAAATCCCTGCAGTCGCGCTATTCTCGGTGGCTCAGATGGATGGAGCGTCTGCCATGTAAGCAGGAGATCCCGGGTTCGAGTCCCAGTCGGTGCACACATTTTCATCTGTCCCCGTTGACGTATGTCAACGCCTGTAAGCAGCTAAGGGTGTTCATTTCATTGTAAACTTCATAAAATAAATCTTTTTAACAATTATTATTGAACTATGTAAATTTTCATTCTCTTAAATATTTATGACATGAATGCTCAAGTTTTACCATCTTACACAAAGAAAGCATTTCAAGTGTTACTGAATACTAGGAATGTGATAACTGTTTATGTGTTTATGGTACATCAATTCATAAGATGTGAACAAAATTTCTGGTTAAGTATTTTCTATTGTAAATTATATGTATAAAACTGAATATAGGTATGTATGTATGTGTAAGAGCTCCTTCCAGACCCTTGGTGAAAAGTGGTACAAATTTGACACTTGAACTACGTGGGGGGGGGAAACGGAAATCAGTTACAAACTACGGCGTGCACACACTTTATTCAACATCAGTTACAAACTACGGCATGCACACACTTTATTCAACATGTAAACATCATTAGAGATATTCAGATTCAGGTTATGATATGTTTGATATGCCTGCCATTGTTGGCTGTGATGTGGTGCAGATGAATAGCGAAATTCTTCATGACCCACTGAAGTATCAGAACATCAATGCTGTCGATGATCTGCTACATGGCCGTTCTCAGCTCAGAAATGGTTTTATGGTTATTACTGTACACTTTGTCTTTAACACAGCTTCAGAAAAAGGAATGAATGTGTTCAGATCTGGAGAATATGGCAGCCAATCAAGGCCCATACCAACGGCCTCTTGGTACCCCAGCACCACAGTGCGGCCCCCAAAGTGCTTCTCCAGGACATAAAACACTCTCCTGCTTTAATGGGGTTGAGCTCCGTCTTGCACGAACCACATCTCATCGAAATCAAGCTCACTTTGAATTATAGGGATGAAATTATCTTCCAAAACCTTCACGTTCTGTTCAGAAGCCACCATGCCATCAAGGAATATCGGACCGATTATTCCGTGATTGGACATTGCACACCACACATCACCCATTGAGGGTGAGAGACTTCTCAATCGTGAAATGTGGATTCTCAGTCCACCAATTTTGCTTATTTATGAACCCATACAAATGAAAGTGGGCTTCATCGCTAAACCAAACCAACATACGCATACAAATTCCCATCATACCCTACGGCCAGCCATGCATTTTTGATGTCCTAACACAAACCGTTCAAAAGTTATGAGATGGTTTTATTTCATATAGTTCAATAATTGTTGCTCTGTAGGAGGGTTTACAATGCTATAACTCTAATACTTATGGAGAAACAGACATGCATGTCTTTTAAGCCCCTACCATATAGGCTGCCCTGCACAACAGGTGTGTTGTGTGGAAATAGCATTGACTAGCTTTGCAAGACAGCCTTCACATCAGCTGCAAGAAATGGTTTTCTAGCCCCCAACATGTGGGCTGCCCAGCAGAACAGGCATGTTGTATTGGAGCAGTACTGGCCTGCTTTGGATGGGGGACAAAGTGTTTCCAAGCCCTTGACATAAAAACAGTGCTGCACAAGAGGAGTGTTGTGGGAGCAGTACCAGCCTGCTTCATTAACCTCTTTTTCAGCGGCTACATGTGCGGATGATGTGGGGGAAGATTGAGATGGATAGAGGAGGAAATGGAGAGAGAGGTGGGGGGGGGGGTAGTAGTTGCTGGATAGGGAGGGAAGGGGGCAGGAGGGGATGTACAGAGAGGGAAGGGGAGAGGAGTTTGACAGACAAAGTGAGGATGGAGAAGAGGGACAGAAAGAGAGGGCAGGACAAAATGGACAGAGGGAGGGGGGGAGAAGGAGCTGGAGAGAAAGAGGAGAGGGAAGAGGAGATGGACTGAAAGGTGGGAGGAGATGGATACATGGGGAGACAATGAAGTGATGGACAGAGAGAGAGGGGAGGAGCAGATGGAGCAAGAGATGTGCAAATTATATGTGACATATATGTATGCAGTTGAAGCCACGAAATAAAGGCTGGCTTCAAATGTCAATATGTAATGATTATTGTAAGTTGAAAATCAAGCCATGATGTAAATGACATGACAATATAATTAAAAAAAAGAAAAATCATCATTGTGTATCATCTTGTTAAGTAGGAAAAGTGTATTGTATGCTACAGCAGCTGGATATCAGACGATTACATTATAATTTCAGAGTGGAATGTAGAGGATAGGCTACATTCATTCAGAGTGTTAACAGACAATGGAACAGCTTTTCAAGTCATAAAGGCAAAAACTTGTCTAGTAATTAAAATAGAAAATCAGATAAGGATTTAGTGACAGGAGGAGAGATCATGCTAATACCACATAATAATGTCTGTGGCCTCCATAATGGCATCAATTCAGCAAAGATAGCCCATTCATTTCTTGAGGTACGAGTGATTCCTTACAGCTTCATCTGAAATTTAGTGTAAGTATTAGATCCTTTGTCACCTTTTAGAAAATGGGCAAGCCATTGTTCCTGAGATATTAGAGCTATAATCCTGCAACTTGCCATTGTGATGCAACTACAGGAGTTGCACAAAAATATGGAAAAACCAAAAACAACATATCACCATGCCTACTATGGTGTAGGAAACCTCTTGTCATTCAGAGCAGCTTCTAGTCAACTTGGAATGGATAAATACTGGTCCTGTATAGTTTTCAAGGGAATATTACACCATTCTTACAGCAAAATAGTGTCAAGTTCAGGTAATGATGATGGAGAGACAGCGATCACACACTCCTCTCTCCAAGATAGACCACTAAGGCTCAATAATATTGAGATCTGATGACTGTGATGATCATGGAGGATGTGACAATTCATCCTCATGCTCACAAAACCAGTCAAGGATGATGTGAGCTGTGTGAATGGGGACCTTGTTGTCTTGGAACACAGCACCATGATTTGGGAACAAACACTGTACCCTGGGATGATACTGGTCAAAATCCTTGGTAGTAATCCAAGCTTGCAGAGTAACAATGGGACCCATGGAATACCATGATATGGTTGACCAAAGCATCACTGAACCCCTGCCACTTTTCACTCTTGGGACATAAAGTTGGACAGAAGTTGGAAACAGTGTGAAACTAGACTCACCTGACCAAATGACTTTCTACCATTGCTCTCTAGTCCAAGTTTTTTTTTTTTTGCTTCGTCACCACATTTTCCTATTATGGGCATTTGCATCCCAGATGGCTTTGGAATTCCAACAATTCCCTTCTTATGGTGATCCCTTCGCATTGCCTTGGTGCTGACAGGGTTCAAAAGTGTGATATTCAGTTTTACCATGACTTTTCCGGCTGTTGTCCTCTTATTTTTCATCATGATCCTCTTCAATGACTGTCTGTCATATTTACTTAACACAAACTTTCATTTGTGTTGTTGCTTAGCAGATTGTGTTTTTCCGCTTTCTCTGTATGTGGTATAAATCATTGACATGGTGCCTCTTGAAACACATAACACTTCAGCTCCCTTTGTTATGGAAGCACTCACCATACGAGCACCAACAATTTGTCTGCATTCAAATTCACTTAGCTCCAACGTAATGCAGTTCTCATAACTAGACAGAAGGCTGTTCTAACCATGAGTGACACTTGCAACATATTGAGAACATTGCACAGGTGCCATTTATGGTCAAATACAACAGTGCAACCAGTAGGCTTGGCTAGCATCTGCATTTATGTTTAACCATGCATTTCTCATGGATTTTTAATATTTTTGGCCAACCCCAGCAAATGTGCAGAATACAGAAGTAACATCAGCATAGATCAGAAAGCAATATTGATGGAATTATCTCTCTTCAAATGAGCTGAAAAATTTCATCGTAACCAATATTGTAACAAGGACAAGGTAGCAAATAAAAGGCATTGGAATCATGATCATTTGTCAGTGCATTGTTAACCTGGTTGTCAGAAAATTCGTGAATTATGAACTTTCCCACAAATGTGCCCATTATGTAATCAGCCTCACCAAAAAGATAAAATGTATCAAATTTTGACACTGTATATCTTAAACTTAACATTGCCCCAATTGAAAAGAACTTATTTTTAGTCTATCTGAAAAATGCATTTGACTATGGTTTGTTAATTTAGTGGGCAATAAAATTTCTGTTACATATATACATCACAAAATGTATTTGGAATATTGTTATCCTACAGGTTCATTGCTGTAGCAAATTACACTAACAAATGAGTTTATTATTTCAAACATGTTTATGCCCTGCACTGAAATGCCTTGAAGGAAATGCTCATTGTTTATCAAAATGGGAATGGAGCAGAAGGTGAATTTTCAATTTTATGAAATCCGTTCCAAGTTGAACATCAATGGCAAGCAAATTTGTGAGGGAAGAAAGACCCATTCCGGTTTGAGTGCCATATTAGAAAGCTGCAACAAGAGCAAGAAAACTTCACTTCAAATTTAAATAAAGCCAGAGTGTCACAGACAAAGAAAAGCTGAATGAAACCAAAATTTGGGTAAGGAAACCCATGTTTGAAGCATTCATTGGATTAAAAAGCTCAATACTATCTACCAACTTGACAGATAATCCTAAGAAGTTTTGGTTTTGTACAATCATTAAACATACTGAAGCCATCCATCCAGATACTCTGTGATCATAATGGCATCAAAATGGAGGATGACCAAGAGAAGGTTGAAATACTAAACATCTTTTTTCCAAAACCATGTCAGTGAGCAAAATTGTACTGTGGTCCCCATTTAAACCAATGTCAATATTATGGATACTGAAATAAGTGACAATAGGATAGAAAAACAACTGAAATCGCTCATCAGAGGAAAGGCTACTGGACCTCATGGGATACAAATACAATTGTATATGGAGAACATGAGAGAACATGCTCCTCCTCTATTATCATTGTACCAATGGTCACTTGGCAGGAGAAGCGTTCCTAGTGATTGGTAGAAAGTGCACGTCATTTCCATTTTCAAGAAGTGTTGTCCAATAAATGCACAAAACTATTGGTCTATATCTGTGCTTTTGGTCTGTTGTAACATGTTTTATGCTTAAGTATTATGGCATTTCTGGATACTGAAAATCTCCTCTGTAGGAATCAATACAGTTTCTGCAAACAATGATCATGTGAAGCCTGATCACTCTTTTCATACATGAGACACAGAAAGCTATAGAGACCAACATGCAGGCTGATGCTTCATTCCTTGACTTCTGGGAGGCATTCATTTTAATTCCACATTGCTGCTTACTGAACAAATTACAAGTATATGGAAAATCAGAGCAGCTGTGTCACTGAATTAAAGAGTTTCTAGCAAATAGAGCACAGCGTATCATTCTCAGTGGAGAGAAATCTTCAGGCACAAAAGTGTCATAGAACCATTACTTTTCATAGTATGTACTAATGACCTATTGGATAATGTAGGAAGCTCCTTGAGGCTTTTTTCAGATGATGATGATGTATACAGAGAAGTTGCAATGTTACAAAAATTGTGGCAAAATGCAGGAAGATTTGCAGAGGGCTGGTGCTTGGTGCACAGATTGACAATTGATCCTCATAAGAAACAAATATAATATACTGTATATAAATAGGCTGAAAGATCCATATTGCATGATTATATGATTGCAGAATAATCATTGGAAGCAGTCTAATTGATTACATATTCAAAAAACAAAGATGATGTAACTTACCAAAAGAAAGTGCTGGCATGTTGATAGACGCACAAACAAACATAAACATACAAACAAAATTCAAGCTTTCGCAACCAACGGTTGCTTCATCAGGAAAGAGGGAAGGAGAGGGAAAGACAAAAGGATGTGGGTTTTAAGGGAGAGGGTAAGGAGTCATTCCAATTCCGGGAGATATTCAGGAATATACATACAAAGTGAATTAAAGTGAAACAACCACTTAAGCCTAATACTAGGTAAAGCAGATGCCAGACTGAGATTCAGCAGAAAAATTCTCAGGAAATGTTGTCCACCTGCAAAAGATTTAGCTTACAAAATCCTTGTTCTACCTATTCTTGAGTATTGCTCAACAGTCCACATCCATTCCAAATAGAATTAAAAGGTGAAATAGAGAAGAATGAAAGAAGAGCAGCATGTTTCATTGCAGGTTCATTTAGCAAATACAACAGCATCATGGCAATGCTCAGAAAACTCCAGTGACAGATGCAGACATTCTGCAGCATGATGTGGCTTACTGTTATATTTCTGAGAACATGCATTCCTAGAAGAATGAACGAATGTATTGCTTCCCCTTGAGCTTATATCTTAAAAAAAAAAACAATAATAATAAAAAATACAAATGTGAAGGTAAAATTAGAGAGATTTTAGCTCACACAGACGTTTACCAAAAATTGTTCTGTCCTTGAACCATTCCTGACTGGAAAGGGAAATGAGGTAAGTGACAGTGGTACACAAAGTATCCTCTGTCACATGCTGTAATACAGCTTACAGGGTATAGATATAGATACAAAAGTTGTTTGTGATTATTGGTGCAGTTGGTTCACATTCAGTTGGTATGTGCATGAACAAAAACATCAGGATGGTATGTGAATGGTAGTGACACAGCCAACACAATGATTTTTTTTTTTTCAACAAATGGAAGACAGATTTTAGCATCTTAACTGAAATGACCCAAAAATGAAAATAGGTGTTTCTGATAGGCTTAAATGGAATCTCCTGAGTGGTGTTAAAAATTATAATATCAATGGCATTCATTTTCAGATACATGGTGTCAAATACAGTCAAAATTTAGTACATCTGGAATTTTTGGTAACTCTAAATGCTGATGATATAGTGAATACATTTGTAGGAAGCTTCATAATTCACAGATTTTTCTGACAGGCGTACAGTCAATGCACTGGCAAGTGATCAGGATTCCACAACCTTTTATTTGCTCTTTGTTTCTTGTTAAAATCCAGGAAAATTTGCTGTGACAAAAGTTTTCAGTATATTTGAAGAGATTGTGTCATGACCATTGCTTTCTGATTTTGATTTGTATTATTCTTGTGTTCTGCACAAAAAATGTTGCATCAGAATGGTAAACTGCAGGATCCTAGTTCTATTGAGTCAGAAAGAATGGCTTGCCAATGTTCAGGATTTTTCAAGCTTTCCCAGTTCTGAGGAAAATTACTCTTGTGAAAACAGCTCTGTTACTTACACAAAGTTACATAAGGGACTGAAACTTGGCAGAAGTTCATGCAGGTACCTTAGATACAATTTATACAAAAATTCATCATCAAAACTGGATATGTTAACCTGGCAGAGGTTTCCAGATTGTGTCACTCAACAACAGAGCACTCATATCCATATCCAGCTTAAGCCACTCATTGAAGATTAGACCCCACAAAGCTACCCGACTGGGGGGATGCTGTTTGCAGTTTTTCACCTGCTGTTCCAAATAGTCCCAGACCTTCCCTATGGTATTAAGACTGGAGGATTTATATAGGCCATCTGAGATGGGACAGGCTGTCTGGGTCTGTCAGAACAGTAACGTGCAGCCCTATGAACACCCCATTGAAATCTTGGAAGATGGGAGTGTCTATAATGCACTCATCATGAAGATCTAGAAGAAAGCAAAACACTTCATCACCAAGAATATTGAAATAAACAATTTGTTCCATGTTGATGACAATGTGAATGAGTGGACCCAAGTCATGATTTGATTGAAAAACATTCCAATTCAGAATGCCCAAGTGCTGATATTCTTGCCCAGTAATTGTTTGCTAAGGTTGACTCAATTGGTCGGTACATGGTGTGCAGGGAGCTCAGAAGGATGGGTAGTTTTCTACCATCAATAGATATAAGCTGCAAAGATGAGAGTCAAAATAAAGAGGGAACCTGAATTTCAATTGTTTATTGCCACTTCTTTGTGGTGGTAATTTCTGTAACATTGTTGCACATACTAAAGGATTTGCTGTGCACTAGTATGCACCTTCTGTACTGCCATCAACTCGTCCAAAGAGTTACAGAGGTTGGGTTCTGAGGTGTCATGCAGAAAGACCAAGTTTTGAGCAAGTGGAATAGCAAAGGTTTGGCAACCCTGTGTAGTATTAGATATGTTATATTTAGAATCATAGCTCATGTTATGGGCGTTGGGAGAGGAAAAGTTACCTCTGAAATATCATAAGTTATACAGTTTATCAATATGCCCCTACCTCTCAGCTCTAACCACCATCTCTGCTTGTAATAATTCATAATAATATTAAAATTATTAACAGCTGACCAGTTGCAATGGATAAAGAATTCTTTACCTAGATTTCAACAAATTTAAATTTGTCTTCTTCAGAAGGTGGCAATTTTACAGTAGTATGGACTGATGTATCATCGCCATTATTACAAGTGTCGGCATAAGTCCATTTGTCAAAATTAAAATATAGCCCTAGAAATAGAGTTTGTCACGTAAATATAAATTAGTACATGGATGTTGCAGAGCTCACAACCGACGGTTAGTACATCCATGTACTAATTTATATTTACGTGACAAACCCTATTTCTATGGCTATATTTTAATTTTGACAAATGGACTTATGCCGACACTTGTAATAACGGCGATGATACATCAGTCCATACTACTGTAAAATTGCCACCTTCTGAAGAAGACAAATTTAAATTTGTTGAAACCTAGGTAAAGAATTCTTTATCCATTGCAACTGGTCGGCTGTTAATAATTTTAATACGTGTAACCATTGCTGTTGTGCAGCTATGTTTAAAATACTGAAATTCATAATAACTGTCACTGGACTATATATGGAATACATCCGATGTGGACCTACTCTGTGAAAAAAGGATTTTGGTGCTAGGATGTCCCATGGACATCCTTCCGCTAATCCAACCCCTTCCCCCACCCCCACCCGCACCCCCACCCCAATAATAACTGTACCTCACATGCCCCTATGGCAATCTGGAAAGTGACAGATACAGAAAAACCTCAAGGATGGGGCACAAAAGATATGTTGAGCTACCTTTACTTTTACCATAATAAAAAATAATCAAGTCACATGCAAAGTTTAAGAAACTTTTTTTTAAACTGATTATACACATATACAAGACAATGCCATCTTACGATATAAAAAAGTTACAATTGTGGTTCCCTTCCTTAAATGATGAATATTGTGCACCTATTCTTTCTGCCAAATTGGTTAATTACATTGTCAATAAGACAATCAATTTGGTGAGTGTTCAACAGAGCTAAGCCATTAAGTCAATCCTCCTTCATTGTCAAGCCATGTCTTTGTATGTCACAATGTTGAGAAACTTCTTTGTACTGTAGCAAAAGATGCAGGTAGACAAGCAAATATTTTGTGTAGCATGTGGAAAGTAGAATAGTCAGATTTAGGACAAACAGACAATGCTTGCATGACAGAATCATGATCATTAAGGGCATTTATGCTCATTTGCTTGTATTGAATAATCTCTTCTTACTCTCTTTTTAATCACAAAGAGTAATTCTTCTTCAAAGAACAGTAGTTCAGTTAAGCACTGATTCAGTTTATGTGCCAGATCCTTACTGTCATGTTTCAGTAGTTGTGAGGGCAAAAGAATGTTAAATTTTAAATGATAAATATTTTTTTCAGCAAAATGTTCTCTCATGTCAGTCCTAATATGGTCCAGTGTTGGAATAAAAACAGTTCTTTTCTAATATGTCATAGCATCATCATTATGATCACAGTTTTCCCTGTGTCTTTGTCTGCCTGTAAGATGGGGCACGTTCATCTCTATATCTAACTCTTCCATAACTGCCTTTGCCTCTTCAACAATACGAGCAAACTGGCTATCAGCATTAGCTCTCATGCCACCGTACACCTTGAGAGTTGAATCTAATTTGCTTCTGCCATCATGACATCCAAGCTAGGGTCTTGTAAGATTTTGCTGACTGGATATGTTATTCTCATAATTTCACTCAGTGTAAACAGGACAACAAGCTCACAATTAGAGAGAGCTCAAAGGAGAATATTGGCTCTGGCTGCCTACAACATTGTATGGCTTTAAGAACTTTGAATAACAGCATCATGTCACACAACCCATCTTGTTTGACAGTGTGATAGCAGCGAGTGTTTTGGGTGACTCTTCAATGTTGCAAACCACTTGCTAGATGCTGTAAAGAATGATACCACTTCTTCAATAGTACCAAGTGAGTTTCTCACACTTGTATCTTTGCAACTGCAAGAGACAGTAAGGTTGAGCTAATGGCTTCAACATGATGCTGCTTGTGTATTGATAGCTTTCTTTTTTATTTTAGCCACAGCTCCTTTCAGTTCTGACATATTAACTTAGCAACCATCCCAGTCTATACCCACACAGTTCTCCAGTGACAGAGAAAGGATTTCCATTCTCCTTAGAATCATAGTACCTAATACTTCACCAGTAATGCTACGCCCTTCATCTTGACTCTCTTGAGGTTTATTGTCAATGTTTCCACTACAATCATTGCCTTTATGGATGTCAACGAGACCCAAAAATCTTTCGTGTAACTTTCCATCAACATATCTTGCAGCTAAACACAGTTTGGTGACGTGCGCTATGTCCGTAGCCTCATTGAAGGTTATGCTGTAATAACGAGAATCTCTGATTTCCTCCAGTGTTCTCAATAACATCACTGTTTCACAGCACGACATAAGTTTGTTACACGTTGTTTTACTTATGTAAATGGCGTTTGCTTTAGTGGTCTCAAGGTAATGTTTAGTTGCAAGTCTCCAGTGTCAATCCTAAATCTTAGAAGAGCTCTAAAGTTGCCCTTGTTACTCACTATACTTTCATGATCATTTTCGTTTTCTAATAGATTCCCATCATCTATGCCCCCGCAAAGGAATATTTTGCTCTCCATGAAATATGATTGTTTTTATTGTAGGTACAAGACAGTCTCTGTTTACCCTAATGCTTTCCATTCTGTCTAGACAATTGATTTATGACCTTAAGTTCACAGTTGTCTTGTGTGACCAAAAATAATTTTGCACCTGTTGATGCTTCAGCATGGTACTTGAGCTGAGAGTGAATCTCAAGGTCACCATCTTTACCAGTAAGTTTGGCAAACTTTGTTACTGGTTCAGTCACACAAGTTTCTTGGCAGTAATGAATTTCTTTCCTCCAACCATTTCATTATTCACAAAAATTGAACAGTTAATGCAAAGAAGTCCCTTTTTAACTTGTGAGAACACCAGCCACGGATATTGTTCAAAGTGATTATTGTGCACTTGTCTGCATTCAACCTGTCCCCTCTTGTGCTTGGAACTACGAAAGATATAACCATTTTTAGATCTCCTTGGAGGTGTGAGAAGTTTGCGTTTTATATCATCACTAATATTTCCTGATGCTAATATATCCAAATAATTGCCAATATCCGTGGGATTAAAGGAATCAGTCAATGAACTTTGTTGTGGAAGTTTAGACAAAGTGCTGTGCTCTGCCTGTACATCTGATGGTGTTTTTGCGGCAGAATAGTGACTGGAATCTTCAGACGTTTCTTCTCTTCTTTTTCTTATTACATAACAATCCATTTTATTATATTGTTACGACGTAGACAAATTAGATGCCAGTTATTCTTTAATAAACACTCTATTTGCACTGGAAAATGCAACACTAGTACACTTAGCACTAAAACACATTCGGTCACACACCATGTATTTCTAATATCACTAAGCTCAACACTGACTGATGTCCATTATAATAGCCAATAATCACAGTTGTTCACTTTTTATCACTTCCAAATTATTGCGATTGTAGCTTTCAAACTGACTACCTGGCACCAACTCTGCTTCCCTTGTATATGTGGCATGGTTGTTTTGAGTACACTAGCTGGCAGAATGTTCATTTCAGGACTTTTATGAAGTGTGAACAAATACCTACTGTGAAAGCAACAAGTCAGTATGTACCTTACTATGTATAATATAAAGGCGAGTTTCCAATGATGATGTCATCCGGAAATTTATGTGTGTGGGAATTTTATTGTTGATTCCATACCTTTCTAGTGCATTTAATAGAGGGTCTATATAGTAACAATGCATTTTTAGGAATCTTCTCGAAAGTCACTATTACCGGAGATATATGCATCAATAGTTTTCCATACCTAACTCGTATTAGTAAAAATATTGTTACGAGTCTTGTAACAATATTTTTGCTGAGAAATTACTATGAATTACTATTATTAATACTTCACAATCAACTGATCACTCTAAATCTTGATTAATCTTCACACTTGCACTTGCTACAACTAGGACTCTTTACTTATTCATTCTCCAGTCTTAATATTTTTGCTTCTGAATGTAAACTAGCTTCCTATTTAGTGAATAGTCCGTATATATAATGCTATGTATTGAAAGATCTCTGTACAAGAAAACAGTAGAATAGTCATGACTATTCTCGAACAAATGCCAGACGAAATAACATATCGAGATCACTAGAATGGCTGTGACTTTTCTTGTAGGTATGTGTTAGTTATCTATGTGCCAGACAGAAATGTATAATATATGATGACACGGATGCATGTGCTGCACAGGAAAGTACAACTAATCGATAACTCAATTCAGTTGAGTCAACTGACGAAAGAAATGAAAGAATAGCATGTGGGCTGACTGTAGGGGTGGCGCGGGTGGCAATGCACGATGCAAGCGGGGCCCCACAAGGGGGGGGGGGGGGGGGATAGTTGGGTGACCCATGTGCCCCCGCCCCCATATGTTTCCGCCACTGAGTCTGGAATCTGGATCACATCCACAAACTAATGTGAGAACAGAGCATTTAAATCTAACATTAGGGGAAATGTTAAGCTGCTATTTAAACAGCCATCACAATGATTAGGATACTTTGTTGTCATACATGATAGCAGTATATAATTCTAAAACTCTTGAAAGTTGTGGCCTGTCTTTGTACTAGATGGTACATGCCATTGCCATTAGATGTGATCAAACAAAAAGCAGGAAAAAATGCTGAGCCAGTGTAAAATTTCTCAAAAATGTTGGGAAAAGTGTGGAAATGAGTACAGAAAGCCAATATCAAGGTCTTGGGTGTCAGCAGAGGATATGTAAACACAAGATGAGTCTATGAAAGTATCATGTGGATCAGTGGGCAATGTTGACAAGCCTATCAATCCAAAGGAGAAAACAAAGAAATTCATCACCTGGTACCAAGGTCCATATTAGGTTATTGAGACGACCTCACCAGTGAATGTCAAGCTACAGTTACCAATGTGCATGACCATTGTGCATGTCAGATGTGTTCATCTGCCACTGAGTGACACTCCCTAAAAAGACAGAGGGGGTAAAATGAAAAGATAGAAAGCACATACACCCACGCAAAGTGCACAATATATATGCATTGACATCATGAAAACAGTAGCACACTAAGATGTTTATGTTTACATTATAGGTGTTTTGTGTCATGCACCACAGAAACAAATGTGTGTGAATTTTGGCATATGGTGCATGTAGTTCTTGTGATATTTTAGATATTAAATCAGATGATGATGTATAGGGAAGTGACCATCAGCCTACCATTGGATACTTGTGGGGGATGTCATTAGTAGATCATTTAGATTACTGTACTATGTAATTCAGGGATTGTATGTTAAAAAGGAACATAAGATGATAGCAGCAGAGTGTTTTTTATTCTGTGGGAAATTTAGTATGGGTGTTATTTTGTAGCATTAGATTGGAAGATAGTTTGCACCTCTGTCAATACCAAGTCTGCATCCACCCATCCCAAGTGATTCAGGCTACCGCAGGAGCATGTGAGGTACTGTTATTCTTAGGGGGACAGGAGTGGAAGGATGTATGTGGGACATCCTAGCACTAAAACCTTTCTTTCACAGAGTGGGTCCACAATGTATGTATTTCATATACGGTCCAGTGGCAGGTATTATGAATTATTATGAGCAGGGATGACCTAAGGGTAAAAATGCTTGGAGCTGAGAGGTAGTGGGACATTGATAAACGTTATGACTTATAATATTTCAGGGCTAACTCTTCTTCTCCCAGCACCCATAACATGAGCTATGATTCTAAACATAACATGTCCAATACTACACAGGCCTGCTAAACCTTTACATATACCACTTGCTCAAAACTTGATCTTTCTGCATGACAACTCGGAACTTAACCTCTGTAACTATTTGGATGAGTTGATGGCAGCACAGAAGGTGCATACTAGTGCACAGCAAATCCTTTAGTATGTGCAGCAATATTACAGAGATTGCCACCACAGAGAAGTGATAATAAGCATTTGAAATTCAGGTACCATCTTGATTTTGACTCTCACCTGTGCAGCCTGTATTTGTCTGTGGTATAAAACTACCCATCCTTCTGAACTCCCTGCACACCATGTACCGACCAACTGAGCCACCCTTAGCAATATTTAGTGGGTAAGAATATCAGCACTTGGGCATTCTGAATTGGACTGGGTTAGCATAAAATCAACTAGAACAAGAATTGCACCTCATTGTAAAAATTTTAAGACGTATTGTTAAGCAATTAATTTAAGATGTATTGTTAAGCAATTTTCAAAAGTGATATCAGTCTACAACCCAATGGTCTGGATCTTTTAAAGAAGGGAGGAATGTTACACTATTACTTCCCAAATTGGTATCCATAACTGACAAGTATTCCACACCAGTCACTGACATGATGTTGGTCATCCAGCCTCAACTATTACTAAACATTGTCTCCACCAGCTGCAGGACTGTGGGATCCGCCTAGTACTGATGCTACTGGGCATTGAATCTGTGCCTTCCAACTGGAGAGTTAACTGCTGGCTGACTTCATCTGACTCAGGACAACTACTTGGTTTGCAGAGCACACTCAGGTGCCTCCTGCACTGAGCCCACACAAGGCTGCTGGCTTGTCACGTATTTACGCTAAACAGTGTGACCGAAGGCAGCCTGCTGCCCACTGAGTGACACGTCTCTCTGAACTTGTCGATGCACTGACCTGTCTGCGCCACTGATGCCACCTGTCATACCTGGTGACTCTGTGCCTCAACTATCTCCTGCTGCCACAAGCCTATCTAAACAAACACTGCCACTGGCATGCACTGTTGGGGCACTGACTACAGTAAGATGAAATCTTTGACTATTGTATGAACTCAAATAAAACAGTGTATTGTCATTTTCTATTTGCCTCTATGACTCCACAAAAGAAAAACACCTGGTTCTATATAGCTGCTGTCCCATCAATCATCCTGCACCAATATCATGGCCTGTAGTGAAGTCAACAACACTCAGCTCCATTCTGACCTCTCCTCAGAGCAAAGCTACATAAGAACTGGGCAGTAGCTGATTGGACTCTTGTCTTGTGATCTGATGAGTCATAATTTTGGATTTTTTTAAGTGGTGGAAGATGACCAGTGCATTGACAGGCCAAGAAGCTCTTTAACTCATTGAGTGTGGAATGTGTAATTCAGGTTGGAGGTGGTTCTATGATGTTTTGCAGCTGTTTTTCACACTATGACCTGGGTCCACTCATTCAGGTTACCATTAACATAGACTAGTGTGTTTAACATTCTAGGAGACCAAGTGTTGCCTTTCCTTGTAGATCTACGTGATGAGTATGCTGGGGTACTCACATCTTCCAGGTTTGTAATAACATGTTCACAGGGCTGCACTCATACATACCTGTTCTGACAAAGACTCAGACACCCTGTCCCATCTCATATCATCTGCTAAATACTCCAACCTTAATACCATAGGAGAAGTTTGGAACTATGTGGAACAGCAGATGAAAAAGTGCAAACAACGTCTCCACAACTGTGTAACTTCGTTGGGTCTAATCTTCAATGGCTGGCTGCATCTGGGTGTGGATATGGATACAGGTATAGCTGTTCTGTGTCAAGTGAAACAATCTGGAAATCTGTCCCAGCTCAATCATATTCAGATTTGATGGATTTTTGTATAAGTTGTACCTAAGGTACCTGCATGAACTTCTCCCAAGTTTCAATCCCTTATGTAACATGGTGTAAGTAACATAGCTGTTTTCACAGGGGTCACTGTCCTCAGAACTGGGAAAGCTTGAAAAATCCTGAACATTGGCAAGCCATTCTTTCTGACCTAAAAGAACTAGGATCCTGCTGCTTGCCATCCTGATGCAACTTTTTGTGCAGATTACATGAATAATACAAATCAAAATCAGAAAGCAATGCCCATGACACAATCTCATCAAACTCACTGAAAAATTTTATCACATCAAATTTTCCTCATTTTAACAAGATATAGGTAGTGAATAAAAGACTGTCACAGCAGTGGTGCAAACACAGTTTGAAAATTACGTAGTGACTGTGAAAGTTCTCATTGCTGAATGAAATGTACTTTGTGCACAGCACTTGTTTAAAGATGCACATAGGACAATTTTTTACAAAAATTACAAATTACACAAATATTACAGTTTACATAGTATTGTGAAATACAGGAAAAGCACAGAATAATGATGTACAATAGGCAAAAATATAAATTTGATTAATATTTCGTTCAATTTTCTTAAATTTATAAACATAAAGATTCTGTTTTACGTGATTCTGGGTGTATCCTAAAGCCTACAAAGCCCACCAGCATCCTTCCTGAAATTCAATGTTTTAAAGATTTTTCATTAACTAGGGGATTATTTTAGTAAAGGTATGCATTTTAGCAATCACTAAGTTTAGGGCCGCAAGACAATAACACTGAAATTTTGAAAGGATTATATTTTAAGATTTATATACTCTAGAATACCAGTATGATAATTTTGAAAAAAGTAAAATGTTTGTAATAGGAGAATTAGGGGTTTCAAATAATGTGTGTCAATCCTAAAACAAATAATGACTAACAGAGTCAAATTTTGAGGCGCACTTGGTTTTTGTGAATAATAAATTTTGAATATTTTTTCCCCATAAAATGTTTCTACATTAACTACAGTGTTGTTATCAGTAAGTTTTAAATTGCACATTGAATAATAGAATTTAGAAAAATGGAGCTGGAATAAGAACTTGGATAATCCGTATATGAACACAAACCTTCTGCGATTCACAGATCATTCATAGTAGACAACACTGTCAGTCAGTGTAGAAATATTCTTATTAATTACAAAACTGACTGTTTGAAAATATCTCAGAGAAGACAGAAATAAGTGTGTCAACCACTTCAGCATATGGGGTATTGCTTATTAACATAAACAAATGTTGTGTGTGCATAGTCCCATGTATTGAACACTGAGGTGACAAAAGTCATCGGATATGTACATACGCAGATTGCGGTGAAATCACACACACAAGGCATAAAAGGGCAGTGCATTTGTGGGGCTGTTTTTTATACTCAGGTGATTCATATGAAAAAGTTTCTGGCATGATTATGACCACACAATAGGAATTAACGGACTTTGAACACAGGACAGAATTGGAGCTAGATGCAAGGAACATTCCATTTCAGAAATCATTTGGGAATTCAATATTCTGAGATCCCCAGCATGAAGAGTGTGCTGAGAATACAAAATTTCAAACATTACCTGTCATCAATGACAACACAATGGCTCATGGCCTTCACTTAAAGACTGAGAGCAGCAAAATTTGCATTGAGTTATCAGTGCTAACAGACAAGCAATACTGCATGAAATAACCACAGAGAGATACGTAGGTCATACAATGAACACATTCATTACGATAGTGTAGCGAAATTTGGCGTTAATGGGCTATGGCAGCAGGTGACTGATGTGAGTGCCTTTGCTAGCAGTACAACATCATTTGCAGCCCCTCACTTGGTCTTGTAACCACATCAGTTAGACCCTGGATGACTAGAAAACTGTGGCCTAATCACATGAGTCCTGATTTCAGTTGGTAAGAGCTGATGGTAGGGTTCGAGTGAGGTGCAGACCCCATGAAGCCATGGACCCAACTTGCCAACAAGGCACTGTGCAAGCTGTTGGTGGCTCTGTAATGGTGTAGGTTGTGTTTACATGGAATGGATGGGGTCCCCTGGTCCAACTGAACCAATCACTGACTCTGAAATGGTTACTTTGGCTACTTGGAGACCATTTGCAGCCAAACAAGAATGGAATTTTTATGGATGACAATGTGCCATGTCACTGGGCCACATCTGTTTGTCATTGGTTTAAAGAAAGTTTTGGACAGTTCACGTGAATGAATTGGCCACTTAGATCACCCAACATGAATCCCATCAAACTTTTATGAGACATGATCAAGAGATCGGTTCATGCACAAAATGCTGCACTGGTAACAAGTTTGCAATTATGGATGGCTATAGGGGTAGCATGGCTCAATATTTCTGCAAGGGACTTCCAGCGACTTGTTGAGTCCAGGCCACATCAAGTTGTTACACTGCAATAGGCAAAAGAAGGTCTGTCATAATATTGGGAGACATCCCATGATTTTTGTCCCCTCAATGTGTATTACAGTAAGAAACCTATATCAGGTACTTTTGTAAACATTAGTATTGGTTACCTTAAGTTACAGACACTTGCTTACAACACACCCCCTCCCAGTTACATCTTCTGTGCCATATCTACATATGCCCTTAATCCTCTGCCTACTCTCTTGGAGCACTCCTGGTGTCACCACCCAGAATCACCCTGCACTTGAACAACTTAACCAGAGCCTTTGCCAGTGATGTGGATACCTATCTTCATACTCAGAAATGAGGAAATTCTACCCGGAATACTTCTGACTAGGTGGTATTCCTCTGCCTACCCAATATGCAAAGTATCTTATTTCATCCTTATGTGAAACTTACTCACAACTCCTTGCCACAAGGGACCATATCCCTGTAGAAGATTCAAGTGCAAGACATGTTCAGTGCACTCACCTGGTACATTCTATCCCAGTCTTGTCACAGAGATGTCCTATCCAATCAAAGCAGTGCCACACATGACATCAGTCATGTCATATACCAACCCTGCTGCAACATTTGTCCAACCACATGGTGTGATTAACGACTACCTGTCTGCTCAGGTGAATAGCCATCACCAAACTGTGCCCAAGGGCATGGCTGACCACTTGACCACACAATAGCAAAATATGCTGATGAGAGCAACATGTTCAAGTAAATGGCTGTTTCACAGTTCATAGCCTTACAATACATCCTTCAATTCTCCTCGTGCATATCTCCACTAGCCCTGTCCCATATTCACCTTCAGTCCACCACTTCCTTTGTTCTATGACCCCCTCAGAGTACTCTCCTTCACTACACTGTGTGCTACATGTAACTCCCCCTGCCTGTGCCAGGGTGAGCTCACCAATTCCACATTCGTATCCTGTCCCCTTTCTGTCTTTCTCTCTCAGCTTTCAGCTACATTTTCATTCCCCCAGTCTCCTCCTCCCTGCTTCCTGCTCCTCTGACCCACTCCACCTGACACAATCCTTCATCCCAGCTGAGCTGCAGCACCTGTACATTGTAGATAGAGAGGATAATGTAGTGTGCATGAGCTTAGTTTCGAAAAAAAAAAAATTGTTTGAAAGCTTATCAATGTTTTCAGTCTTATTTATGTCTTTCAGTTGCTCAACTTCTCAGCTATATGGTGAGTGCTTAACTTTATTCTCTCTGTCATGTCTGACTTCTTGGGCACCAAGGTAAGGTGGCTCATAATAATATGGTTAATTAGAACATTCTGAACAAGTAATACTTTATTAATTACAACAAAACTTATCTTTGCTCACCAAGCTCAGCTGTAGCTATGAAACTGCACACATGGGTTTGTGGTTCAGAACACAGTAAATGAGCCACAATTACTGAGTGGTGAATTGATACAAGTCCAGAATGGTGTCACTACAGTTACTAGAAAACACAAATTTGTTGACACAGTTATGATAGCGTTGGTGCATAGCCACAGTTCACAGGAGACAGAAGTCTCTTCACTCCCTAACAGTTAACAAAGGCTGTGTTAGGGTGAGTGGGCAGCACAACGACATTACTCCAACAGGAACTTCAGGGAAATGGGCAGGATCCCACCTCAAAGAGAACTGCCCTCCTGGCCTCTGGGAATCTATTTCAGGGCAGAGACATGGCAGTCACACCTCAGAACTATGGGAGGCACAGCTTCTTCTGGTGCCTCATGATACTGATTTTCTGTGCAGTATCTCTGCGGTCATCGATACATCTTGTGTCTCTCTTAATACCTGACAACACCACACTTTCCATTAGTTATTTTATTTTATGCAATGATTTTTTTTTCAGTCAGTCATGAAACAATGACAAGGCTAAAACCAGCTATGTATTTGTTGATTTACAGTATCCACAATGTAATAGTTAGAAGAATGGGAAATACACGTAGATCATTTGACACGTCACTACCTTTTTCCTTCATACTTTAAAAGTTTTAAAGCTGAAGATGCAAAAAAAGTGTTAATTAAATATTCATTGCAGGATATGAAGCCTATGGCAACAGCGTAACGTGTCGTAAGGGCTGGTGCTTAACTCATCAGCAGTGCCAGCAAGTTAGTGGATATTACTGGGGACTCTGTACCTTGCCAGACTCAACAAGTGGTGTCTGTTGCCACAGTGAGTAACTTCCAAAATATAATTAACAACAAAAGCATATTTTTTAAACAAATTAATATTAAATACACAAAAACAACAGCTTTTATCTACTTGAAATGTGTATTTCTTTCAGTGGATTATGTTATTATGATGTTTAGAATGTGCAGAAACTCAAGGAATTATATGATATTCACTAAAACTGCTTAAGAAAAGAAGCTGGAACAATCCTGAGTTACAAAATTGAAATAAAAAGAGCAAACATAAAATCAGTCAGCATGTTTGGTAGTAAAATTAAGGAAACATAATGCTTAAATTTTGGACATTTGAAGTGATTTGGATATATGCTGTGTGCATAATTTTTGCCATTAGGTGGCCTGAAGCATAAAACTCATCCTTTGTGGTTGTACCAACAGCTGTGTGCTGCTGATTTTATGAGACTACTAATAATGAATGTAGTATCATGCTGGAATCAACAGAGATATGTAAAATTTGCTACAACACTGAGACAAAGAAAAAATTACAATTTAATGGCAACAAACCAGTATCCTGTAACAGAATCAGCATTTGATGAAGTTACCTTTTACTGTTGCTATCTTTTACTGTTGCTACCTTTTACTGCTGCTACCTTTTACTGGTGCACAAGACAGAGGCTGTAACAACAGCCTCTGTCCTGTGCAACTAGATAATAGATACTTAAAATATTTCTCTGGTGAATGGCATTCCAGATGACATCGGTTGGAGGAAAATTAAGCTTAATGGTCTGTTGACAAGTGCCACAAGTGAATGACTATTTGACATAATCTGTGGTTGATGGCCAAAGGGGTAAATTGCTGAATGACAAGTCAAAGAGATAAATTATATCTGTTACATTAAGAAGAGTCTTGCAAATTCCTTGCAACATGTGGATAAGTGTTGTCCTGTTCCAAGATGGCCACAGCAATTTAGCGAAGTTAACTATTTGAAAACTCTACAATTTTCTTGATACAGCATTCTCTATTGAAAGCACATATAATCTGGAATGGCTGAAATGAGATAATAATATGGATTTATTGACCAGGAGACACTGTTGGGGCTGTTCAACTGCCAGGTATAATTTTTTCTGTTAGACACTAATCCAGTGATTTGTGCATTTGATGAAGATGAGATGAATGATAATGACAATGGCAACATACAGTCTGGAGCAGAAAAAATGCCCAATCCATATGGGAATTGAACTCAGGGTCCCACAATATGTGGACAGCAATGCTAACCACTAGATAATGAACTGCCTACTAGAGCAGCTGAGATCAACTCTGAGATGCAATAGTTTGAAAATGGAATTGATCTTTCTGCTTTTGCTTTACCATCACCAATTTCAGTTCTTGGGTCATCCATGGGTGCCTAGACGCTAACTTCGGCACCACTGATAGCATTTATATCTGACCAGAATTTCTTTGGATTCTGTGAGATATCTTTTGATAAGATTCTGCTGTGAGAGCCATCAAAGGCTTCATGCATTGGCCTTTACAGTCAAACATGTTACATTTAGAACTTCTCTATCTATGGCCCTATATTTTATTTTACACCTACCATGCAGTAGTTGCTATTTTTTAGAAGTTTCTTTACAACACTGTACCATGGAGGGCCCTTCCCATTATAAACTGTACTATTAGGTACATACAGGGACAGGATAAAAATATGGGAACACTAAGAACACAATACATTACCATGTCTAACACAGTGTATGGAAACCTGTTGGCATTCAGAACAAATTCCAGTCATCTCGGAATGGATAAATACAGGTCCTATATGGTTTTCAAGAGAATCATATACTATGCTTCCTGCAAAATAGTAGCAAATTCAAGTAACAATGATAGAGGTGGATAGAAATCATGCTCCCTTCTCTCCAAAGTAGAACACAAAGGTTCAATAATATGGAGATCTGTTGGTCATGGGAGATGCGAAAAACTCACAAAACCAGTCATGGATGATGTGAGCAGTGTGAAAAGGGGCCCTGTTATCTTGGAACATGGCATCACCATTGGAGAACAAACACTGTACCATAAAATGGATTTGATCAGCCCAAATGGTCACATAATCATTGACAGTAATGTGACCTTGCAGAGAAACCATTAGGCCACAGAATACCATGATATGGCCACCCAGATTGTTACCAAACCCCCACCATGTTTCGCTCTTGGGATTTATACTTATCTAGAATTTGGAAACGCTGTGAAGCAAGATTCACCTCACCAAATGACTTTCTTCATAATTTTTCATCACAATCCTTTTAAATGACTATCTGCCACGATCACACAACACACATTTTCATCTGCTTTGTGACTTAGCAGATCATGTTTTTCCACTTTCCCTTTAAGCAGTGTAAACCTTTGATACAATGCCTCTTGAAACACCAAACACTTCAACTACCTTGATTGCAGAAGCACTTATCATATGAGCACCAAATATTTTCCCACATTCAAATGCACTGAGCTCTGACTCACAACTCCTGCCCAGAGCTCAGTGTTTCAAATTACTCCTTCTTATATGATATAACTGCCTCTTTTTTCAGTTTACTCAAAGTATCTTATTCTTCTTTTGTTTGAGGCTCTGTAGAATGACATGTAGCCCCATCATGGATTGCATTTTCTTCTCCTCCTCCCAGAACTCCTTCACCCACTCTCTTCTTCTCTCCTGCTCATTTTTTGTGATCTTCAATATTATCTTCTCTAGTCTGCTTTGTTAGTGACACTCTTATCCTCTTTTTGTATCCTTCTCTGTTGTTAACTCTGGGATATTGGTCAGTGCATACTTGCTTCTGCAGTTTTTCATCCATTCCACCTTAATCACCAATTTTGACCAGTCCTTCCTGAGTTCAACAATCCACTTGGCTCCTATCTTTGCTCTTGTCCTTTCTGTTTTCCCAAATACTTTTTGTCATCCTATTCATATTCATCCTCATCACGTCTCAAAAAACTTGCCCTTTTCATTCAGATTTCACCTGATATCATACTCGTGCTCTGGCACAGTTCTTCTCTCGGTCTTCGTATTCATCTCTGGTCACCTCTTTTAGACTCAATAATCTCCTCAGTACTTTTATTTATTTCTTCTTTTTCCAGATGTTCCATGCCATATCTTTCTATTCATATCATCTCACTTTCATATGTTACTGCATTCCTGATCATTGCCTTGTAGGGTATGATCTTTGTGTCTGTAGACATATTCTTTTTATTGTATGTATCTCTGGCCATACAGGAGGGTGACCCCATCTTCTTCATCCTCTCTATTATTCCCCCACTGCTCCTGTTGCTTCCTATTGTAGATTCTCTCAGGTACTGAAATTTGTCTGCGTTTGCATAGTGTTTTTCAATCGCAAGTGGTAAGCAGTGTCTTTGTCTTGTTGTAAGTCAGAGTCAGCCATGCTTGCACATGTGCAGTCCAAGGCACTGCCTGTAACAGTACCACTCAGTATGAGAATCACAGAGAAGAAGGATGAGGACACTCAATAACTACTATGTAGATACATAATCAATGGCTACCACAAATTTGCTTCTAAATAACATTACAGAACCATGTAGAAAGAATTCAAAGATTTAGTTTATGATGAAAGAGTTAAAAATTTTAATGATCAACAACTGATTTGTTGTGGATTAGTTGTTCTGTACACCAAGAAGAATTTTGAATTAAATATGCAGCGATGGAACACATGATGGAATTGATGGTGCAAATAGAAATTTTCTGAAGTTGCACACATTTTTACATCAACAGTTGCAACAGTTTTTGATGTAATTGAACAAAGAGTATGGAGATGTTATACACTGAAGCGCCAAAGAAACTGTTATAGGTATGTGTATTCACATACAGAGATATGTTAAGAGGCAGAATATAGCGCAGCGGTCAGCAACACTTATATAAGACAACAAGTGTGTGGCGCAGATGTTAGATCGGTTTTCACTTCTACAATGGCAGGTTATCAAGATTTAAGTGAGTTGGAATGTGGTGTAATAGTTGGTACATGCGCGATGTGACACAACATCTACGAGGTAGTGATGAAGTGGGGATTTTCCCATACGACCATTTCATGAGTGTACCTTGTATATCAGTGATCTGCTAAAACATCAAATCTCTAGCATTGCTGCAGTCAGTAAAAGACCCTGCTAGAATGGGACCAATGATGACTGCAGAGAATCATTCAATGTGACAGAAGTGCAACCCTTCCACAGATTGCTGCAGATTTCAGTGCTAGGCCATCAACAAGTGCCAGCGTACAAACTATTCAATGAAACATCATCGATGTGGGCTGGACTGTTATTGATGGAAGATGTGTTGCCTGGTTGGATGAGTCTCATTTAAAATTGTATCAAGTGGATGGACGTGTATGGGTATGGAGACAGCCTCATGAATCCATGGGCCCAGCATGTCAGCAAGGAACTGTTCAAGCTGGTGGGAGCTCTGTAATGGTGTGGGGCATGTGCAGTTGGAGTGAAATGGGACCCCTTATACATCTAGATATGACCCTGACAGGCATCCTGTCTGATCACCTGCTTCCATTCGTGTCCATTGTGCATTCCGATGGACTTGGGCAATTCCAGCAGGACAATGCAACATCTCACATGTCCAGAATTGCTACATAGTGGCTCTAGGAACCTTCTTCTGGGTTTAAACACTTCCGATAGCCATCAAATTCCCCAGATGTGAACATCATTGAGAATATCTGGGAATCCTTGCGATGTGCTGTTCAGAAGAGGTCTCCACCCCTTCGTACTCTTACAGATTTATGGACAGCCCTGCGGGGTTGATGGTGTCAATTCCCTCCAGCACTACTTCAGACATTAGTACTGTCCATGCCACATTGTGTTGCGGCTCTTCCGCATGCTTGCAGGGCCCCTACACAGTATAACACTGTTTCTTTGGCTCATCGGTGTTTATTGCTCCGAAGAATGTTGGTTAAGTAAAAGGACATGTCTGGAATGAGTTTTTTGATTTAAGCTTCACTATTGTTGAATTTCTGAAGGAAAAAGTAAAGCAAGAATGAAAATCAGAAGATCATAAATGGATTGCATACCTCGCATTTGAAATGGAATTGACTGCACACAGCACTCAGTACAACATTGAAAGATGAGAAGCAATTTATTTCTGACTTCATGGCAAAATTGGATGTATTTAAAAAGATAATTGCATTATGGGAGGGACAACCTCTGATAAGGAACACTGTATATTTCCCTAAACTCATTGGCATTAAGGAAAACACAAATTTTGAAAAATCCATAGCTGCATTGAGAGAAATGCAGGAATAGCTTTCTAAACATTTTGAGGCCACTGCCAGTGTTACATCTATGTGGTTTTCAAGACCATTTGCTGTTTCTGTTTAAATCATGCCAGTGCATGTGCAAATGAATCTGGTCGATCTGCAATGCAATTCCCATTTGAAAGAAAAATTCTTTTATGTAGTAACTGTCCAGATGTTCCATGTTGTTTCCCCAGGAAGAGTTTCCTTATCTCCATAATGAGATTGGACACATTATATCACTCTTTCAGTGAATACATGTGTGTGAAAAGCTTTTTTCAATCATGAAACTAAGTAAGTCACAATTACATAGCAACTTGACTGATGAAAATTTGTGAAACTGGCTATATCTGTCCAAATGTCAACAGTTTGTGCTAGATATATATTTTGTCTTCAGTGTGCCAAAAATAATAAAATAATACCAAAAAACTCTTTTGTTTGTGATCTATGTTGTCAAGAGATATGAAACTAATACAAATGCTGCATGTGGCACTTTTGCTGTTCCCTCTTCCCCCTCTTTCTGCTATGGCAGTGTGGTTTGGTAGAGAGGAAAGTGTGCACTCAGGTGAGAGTGATTGGCAATAAGTGATCTTCAGTCTTGTTGGAATTGTGTGAACAATATATTTCATGTGTGACGGAGCAAAGTGCACTGTGTAAAATAGACCTCTTTGGCATTGCCTAACACTCTTTGTGTGCGCTGATTATTGTGTAGTGATGGCTGTAATCTTGTTTGTTCTTGAATGTGCAAATATAGTTATTAGTAAGATGTCCTTTTTCTCCTTAATACTTATTCAGCTGTGCAAACCCCAATAGGTTATGGGCCCGGCGTGCATTTGGAATAAGTATATCAACAAAATAGTAAGGAGAAAGTATTGGAAAAGTTCCAATTTACGTGAAGTGCGAGTGATCCTTACAAGACGATCGCAATTTTTTTCCGCATTATTTTTCGGTGTTCTTTACGGCAATAAAAAGCAAGTTACCGTTAAGAATACATGCGGCACAAATTCCACAGATTGAAAGACTTATAGGTCGCGAAAACTATGCAACCTGGAAGTTCGCAGTAGAAGCGTATTTACGTTTAGACGACCTATGGGACGTGGTAGATGGGACAATGAAATCCACAGATCAGAATTATTCAAGTAAGGATGTTGTTGTTGTTGTGGTCTTCAGTCCTGAGACTGGTTTGATGCAGCTCTCCATGCTACTCTATCCTGTGCAAGCTTCTTCATCTCCCAGTACCTACTGCAACCTACATCCTTCTGAATCTGCTTAGTGTATTGATCTCTTGGTCTCCCTCTACGATTTTTACCCTCCACGCTGCCCTCCAATGCTAAATTTGTGATCCCTTGATGCCTCAAAACATGTCCTACCAACCGATCCCTTCTTCTAGTCAAGTTGTGCCACAAACTTCTCATCTCCCCAATCCTATTCAATACCTCCTCATTAGTTACGTGATCTACCCACCTTATCTTCAGCATTCTTCTGTAGCACCACATTTCGAAAGCCTCTATTCTCTTCTTGTCCAAACTGGTTATCGTCCATGTTTCACTTCCATACATGGCTACACTCCATACAAATACTTTCAGAAACGACTTCCTGACACTTAAATCTATACTCGATGTTAACAAATTTCTCTTCTTCAGAAACGATTTCCTTGCCATTGCCAGTCTACATTTTATATCCTCTCTACTTCGACCATCATCAGTTATTTTACTCCCTAAATAGCAAAACTCCTTTACTACTTTAAGTGTCTCATTTCCTAATCTAATCCCCTCAGCATCACCCGACTTAATTAGACTACATTCCATTATCCTCGTTTTGATTTTGTTGATGTTCATCTTATATCCTCCTTTCAAGACACTGTCCATTCCGTTCAACTGCTCTTCCAAGTCCTTTGCTGTCTCTGACAGAATTACAATGTCATCGGCGAACCTCAAAGTTTTTACTTCTTCTCCATGAATTTTAATACCTACTCCGAATTTTTCTTTTGTTTCCTTTACTGCTTGCTCAATATACAGATTGAATAACATCGGGGAGAGGCTACAACCCTGTCTCACTCCCTTCCCAACCGCTGCTTCCCTTTCATGCCCCTCGACCCTTATAACTGCCATCTGGTTTCTGTACAAATTGTAAATAGCCTTTCGCTCCCTGTATTTTACCCCTGCCACCTTCAGAATTTGAAAGAGAGTATTCCAGTTAACGTTGTCAAAAGCTTTCTCTAAGTCTACAAATGCTAGAAACGTAGGTTTGCCTGTTCTTAATCTTTCTTCTAAGATAAGTCGTAAGGTTAGTATTGCCTCACGTGTTCCAACATTTCTACGGAATCCAAACTGATCTTCCCCGAGGTCCGCTTCTACCAGTTTTTCCATTCGTCTGTAAAGAATTCGCGTTAGTATTTTGCAGCTGTGACTTATTAAACTGATAGTTCGGTAATTTTCACATCTGTCAACACCTGCTTTCTTTGGGATTGGAATTATTATATTCTTCTTGAAGTCTGTGGGTATTTCGCCTGTCTCATACATCTTGCTCACCAGATGGTAGAGTTTTGTCATGACTGGCTCTCCCAAGGCCATCAGTAGTTCTAATGGAATGTTGTCTACTCCAGGGGCCTTGTTTCGACTCAGGTCTTTCAGTGCTCTGTCAAACTCTTCACGCAGTATCTTATCTCCCATTTCATCTTCATCTACATCCTCTTCCATTTCCATAATACTGTCCTCAAGTACATCGCCCTTGTATAAACCCTCTATATACTCCTTCCACCTTTCTGCCTTCCCTTCTTTGCTTAGAACTTGGTTGCCATCTGAGCTCTTGATATTCATACAAGTGGTTCTCTTCTCTCCAAAGGTCTCTTTAATTTTCCTGTAGGCAGTATCTATCTTACCCCTAGTGAGACAAGCCTCTACATCCTTACATTTGTCCTCTAGCCATCCCTGCTTAGCCATTTTGCACTTTCTGTCGATCTCATTTTTGAGACGTTTGTATTCCCTTTTGCCTGCTTCATTTACTGCATTTTTATATTTTCTCCTTTCATCAATTAAATTCAATATTTCTTCTGTTACCCAAGGATTTCTATTAGCCCTCGTCTTTTTACCTACTTGATCCTCTGCTGCCTTCACTACTTCATCCCTCAGAGCTACCCATTCTTCTTCTACTGTATTTCTTTCCCCCATTCCTGTCAATTGTTCCCTTATGCTCTCCCTGAAACTGTCTACAACCTCTGGTTCTTTCAGTTTATCCAGGTCCCATCTCCTTATATTCCCACCTTTTTGCAGTTTCTTCAGTTTCAATCTGCAGTTCATAACCAATAGATTGTGGTCAGAATCCACATCTGCCCCAGGAAATGTCTTACAATTTAAAACCTGGTTCCTAAATCTCTGTCTTACCATTATATAATCTATCTGATACCTATTAGTATCTCCAGGATTCTTCCAGGTATACAACCTTCTTTTATGATTCTTGAACCAAGTGTTAGCTATGATTAAGTTATGCTCTGTGCAAAATTCTACAAGGCGGCTTCCTCTTTCATTTCTTCCCCCCAATCCATATTCACCTACTATGTTTCCTTCTCTCCCTTTTCCTACACTCGAATTCCAGTCACCCATGACTATTAAATTTTCGCCTCCCTTCACTACCTGAATAATTTCTTTCATCTCGTCATACATTTCATCAATTTCTTCATCATCTGCAGAGCTAGTTGGCATATAAACTTGTACTACTGTAGTAGGCATGGGCTTTGTGTCTATCTTGGCCACAATAATGCGTTCACTATGCTGTTTGTAGTAGCTAACCCGCACTCCTATTTTTTTATTCATTATTAAACCTACTCCTGCATTACCCCTATTTGATTTTGTATTTATAACCCTGTAATCACCTGACCAAAAGTCTTGTTCCTCCTGCCACCGAACTTCACTAACTCCCACTATATCTAACTTTAACCTATCCATTTCCCTTTTTAAATTTTCTAACCTACCTGCCCGATTAAGGGATCTGACATTCCACGCTCCGATCCGTAGAACGCCAGTTTTCTTTCTCCTGATAACGACGTCCTCCTGAGTAGTCCCCGCCCGGAGATCCGAATGGGGGACTATTTTACCTCCGGAATATTTTACCCAAGAGGACGCCATCATCATTTAATCATACAGTAACGCTGCATGTCCTCGGGACAAGTAAGGATAGGAAAGCAAAATCAAAATTGATATTACTGATTGATTCGGTGAATTATGTTCACGTTGAAAAAGCTGCCCATAACCTATTGGGGTTTTGGACTATCTGCGTACAGAAGACATGTTAGCTGACCTTCTGATCAAACCCTTGGAAAGGGAGAAGTTTGAGAAGATTGTGGGACTATTTGGTTCATCTTGTGGAAGCAACACACAAAATATAAGTTCAAGGAGGGGTGTTGGAATTGTGTGAACAATATATTTCGTGTGTGACGGAGCAAAGTGCACTGTGTAAAATAGACCTCTTTGGCATTGCCTAACACTCTTTGTGTGCGCTGATTATTGTGTAGTGATGGCTGTAATCTTGTTTGTTCTTGAATGTGCAAATATAGTTATTAGTAAGATGTCCCTTTTCTCCTTAATACTTATTCAGCTGTGCAAACCCCAATAAGTCTCACTACCTTGGCTGTCTTGCTTAGGCTGTTGAATCGTTTCTTTGCGTTTCCTTCTGTCTCACTTACTATCGCTACATTGTCGGCAAAGATTAGGCAGTCCACATGAACTCTGTTGCTCTTTTTTGTGCCGCATGCATCTACGATATTCACACTTACTCATTTATTGCACTCCAGCATCTAATCACTTCATCCAGTGCTTTGGTGAACATAACAGGTGATAGTCCATATTCAAGTTTTACAAAGAGTTTGTCTGTCAGAGAAGTCTATGAATGTTACTACTATTTTTTTGATCTTTAGGACACCATGTTCTATCAGTTGATTGTTGAATCACAGTGATTAGCAAGATGCAACTACTGACCACTGTCCATGATTTGAGGGACTCTGCAATAATCAAGGTTTATAATAGATGGAGAAAAATCCCATGCTAAGATTCTAATAATGAAACTCCATGTTTACTCTTTTTCAAATTAATATTATATTACCTTAAGGTTCACATTTGTGTGTATCATACTCTTATTGGATAAATGGAGCTTCTTATTATTTCCTCAGGATCCAGAAAATTATTTTTCTGTGTGAGAATTATTTTATTAACTGATAATTTTCAATTTGAATATTAATGAACTTGATATAGTGTAGGTACAGTGTTGGCACTAACTTCAAATATTAAACAGATATGAACAAGAAAGTAATTAACCAGAATTGATCTAAAACAGGAACAGGTTTAATCAGAACGCTCACTATGTGTTATGGTACATCATATGCAGCCAGGCATGGTGCCACAATTGTTGGATTGTCTTTTGATGTGGAACATACTGCCGTACCTGACAATATATTCACTTCTATGGGTGCACTACTTATATGTCGGAGAGTGTACTAGTTTTCTATGTAATAATGTACTAAAAGTGTTGTTGAAATCAAGCACAAGTTTGGATACTTTTTTTGTTCTTTCTATTAAATGAATAAATAACATTGTATTCATGTACTCCTTGAATTGTATAGTGGTGTCTTAAAGGTACAAAAGAGGTGATGACAAAATATCTTTTAAGTTACAGACCTATTTCTTCTGAAAGTTATAAAATTTACGTGAACAAAAAACCCCCCGCCCTCCGCCTCTACCCAAACAAGTACACTCCTAAGCAAAAGTAGTTTTCCTGATACTAGACAAGTACAGCATATCATGACTCTTAATGAGTTCTTAAATTTGTTAATAAACTTTACAACAGTTCTAACCACAATTTTTGCATATTTTTGTGATTATTTTAATAGACTCTGGCCAGCCTGGGAAGCCATATATGTTAAAGCATCACTGCCCATATTTGGAGAGGTGATCCAGCCCTAGATCAAATCCACCTTGCAGATTGACAGCAAAGACTAGTGGTCCAGTGGTTTTAGGCAGTTTCCCATGGCCATCTAGGTAAATAGCAGGCTATTACGCATGTCCTGCCTCAGAAACATGTTATACAAACATTTAGAAAACATTCTTACATTTGATAATGAGATTTACTCTAGATGTAGACAGATGGGATATACAGGTTACAGGTTTCATCCGAGGGGCAGGGGGGGGGGGGGAGGCTATTGTTGTCAGTACTTAGCACTGGCATCCTGACACCTATTGTCAGTGACATTGCCAAAACCCACATAACAATACTGACATCACAGAGAAATGGAGAAAAGGCAAGGAAGAAGGATAATTAATAGAATCTAGCACAAGTATATCTTAGTACACACCTGATGCATTTGTGTATGTGTTTAATGTATTCATTTCAGTCATCTATGGTGGTATAATAACAATGGTAAATCTGTGATAAACTGTATTTATCTGTTGAGAGATCACTACTAAACAAGCAGAAGAGGTACATAGCCCAGATTTATTGTCTTTTCTATTTGTTTATCTGATGCTCAGTGCTTTTTCTGCTTGCTGAGTAAGGATCTATCCTGTGGTACATAATTAGTGTAGGACCATTATTATATAGATACTTTACCTGAAATACCAAACTGCACTTAAGAATTTGAAAAACTTAGATAAGTTACAATGTCCATTGTTGTCCTCATTGGAATTTATAATTACAGGCTACTTACGTTGTTGCTGTGGCTGACCGTGCTTCTAAAGCAGTGTAATGGAGACTTATTTTTTTTTAAAAAAAAGAACTAATATGATTGAATAAGAAGCTTCTCTAGAAGTTTGCTTCCACTATCCACTTATAGGTACAGTGGACTACAATAGCAATTATAATTAATTCCAGGTGCATTATTCCTTTGTCCTGTTACCTCAATAAATAGCATGGAAATTGATTCCTTCTTCAAATGCTTGAATTTTTACAGTTGCACACAAGAAGACACCAAAGGAAAGTTGCAACTTAATCTCAAGTGAACCCCAGGTTCTGTTTGAAAGCCCAGGCTTTCCTGGTCCAGTAGGACAACCTGTAGTTTGCAGTTTGGCATTGGTGACATCTCCTGGAGACTGCGGTGTTCGGTGAGCCTGTCACATTTCTTCTGAATACTTTGTGTATTCATTTGAATATTCATTTGCTGCTCATATCGTAACTGATACAAATATAGAACTATGATAACACACCAGGATTACATACCCACAAATACATATACAAGTACAGATAATTCCACCAATGGATAACTATGGAATGATCCAGTACTAGCACAATGAAGACATATGCCATTACAAGTGTCTTACATTTCCAATAAGATAGCAATGTCTTGTTAGTTTACTTTCATTTAGTGGAAGAGTTCTGTGTAACTGCCTTCTTGTTTTATACAGGAAATTGTAATGACAAAGGAGAAAGTTTTCAAGCTATTTTCATCTTATCATGACTTGAGACTCCCTTTCTTATCTTTTATAATGTTATATGCACAGTAATTATATGTAAACAATTTTCCATCTAATAGACAAAAAGCAGAATTAGTTCTTTTTATAGATGATTGAAGCATATACACTTGAACAGAAGAAATTGTAGGCAATGTTCTTAATAGTCTCACTGACTGGTTTTCTGTGAGTGGTCTCACTCTTGATTTTAAAAAGACAGAGCATATTCAATTCTGCACATCTAGAGGTACTGTACCAATGATGAAGGTAACACCTGGTGAAGAAATACTAAAGAGGGCAGAAACTTTGACATTTTTAGGTCTCCATATTGATGAGAATTTAAACTGGGAAAAGCACATTTTGGAACTTGAATAAACAACTTGGTTCAGCCACATTTGCACATAGAATCACTGCAAATCTTTATTGCTGAAATACATGCTGTAAGAATAATATGTGGTCCTCACCTACAATCAGTTTCAATCTACCTGTTTAAGGAGTTAGGCATTCTGCTTACTGCCTCACTATTTATTTATTCCCTCATTAAGTTTGTTGTAAACAATCCTCTGCAGTTCAAAAGAAACAGTGATGGGCATAATTAAGATACCAGAAAGGAAAATGACATTCATTACTCCAAATTAAGGTTCTAATTAGCGCAAAAAAGGGTGCACAATGCTGCAAATAAAACTGACAGACAGTGAAGTGAAATTTGAAATGAAAAAGTTTCTCCTTGACAGCTCTTATTCCATAGAAGAATTTCTATTATTGTAATATGTAAAAGGTGGTGGGCAGGAATTCCTAACCCACATATTTAAGAATAATAATAGAAGAAAAAAACTTATCAATGTTCAGCAATTAACCACAATTACAAATTAATTTGTGATGTGCATGTAAAATGACTCATTCCATGTCATTACAATTTATCTTGCAAATAATCCATGGAAGAGGAAACTAGCTAAATAACTCATTTGCTTTGAAGGTTAGACTTCGTACGTGCAAATCTTACACCTGCAATGGATGTAGTGTGTTATCAAGACATCGTCATGCTGATTTCATCTCCGTCAACGGTACAAAGTGCACCTTTTTGTGGCATGATTGAAGGTTACTCTAGTAAGTACCTACTATCATATTCAATAGCAGAATAATGCATTTTTCCTTTTGTACAGAAGTATACTTACTTGAACATATGAAATGCACCAAAGTATGGATTTCTATTTGTGTCTATTCTTTGCATGTCTTTGTGACTTAACATGCTAGTTGAACAAATATTTTCTGTTTCATCTCTTATAGCTTCTTACTAGCAACTTCCTCTTTATTTCTCTGCAGAAAGTCAGAAGTCTCTGAACATTTCAGAAACGCAATTACTCATAAATTGAAGAATCCTCATTTAGGACTAATATTTATTATATTAGCTTTTAAATACAAGTTTTTCTATTTGTAAAATGCCCAAATATGAAGTACAGAGATTTTATTCATATACTGAGTGGATAACATTCAATTCTGTGGGATATAATTAATCTTTTGCGTCATCTATAAAATTTTGGTCTTATGATGGGACATGTCTCAAAACTGACCCATTCATTACAAAAAAATAGCAGTTTTAGACCCTTGCTGCCCCGTGGAAAAATATTTGTAGACACCCATGCCTCTCCCTCCCTCCCTCTTCCTCTCTCTCTCCCTCCCCCCCCCCCCCCTCTCTCTCTCTCTCTCTCTCTCTCTCTCTGTGTGTGTGTGTGTGTGTACACAATTGTCTTGTGTGTGTGATTGGCAGCAAGTTGCTCAAAAATCAAAGTATGTATGGGCAGACCATACAGGACACCTGTGGGAGGCCCATGAGGCTTTCCAGAAGTGATAGTAATGCTCTTGTTAAATTTGTCTGCCGCATGTGATGAGTTTACAGCAGGAAACAATGTGACAGAGCCTGAGATGTTGGAGTTGGTGGTCATGTGTGTATGAGATGTGCTTGCTTATGTGTATGAATGGAGTGTGATCCTCTTCTGTTGATGAACGCTGTGGCCGAAAGCTTCATATAAGTGTCTTTTAATTTTGTCTGTGTGCATCGTAATGTGTTTTCTTTACAGTAAGTAGCAATCTGTCTTTTCCTACATTGTTGATATTCTTACCTGGAGTTTCCATTGTTTGATTTAAACCTTGCAATTCCATGGCATATTTTATATATGATTTACCCAGCTATTTCACACAGATTTAAGCCTTGTGGCTATAACGTGTGTTTGCTCTTTGTAATGTTTGTCCTTTAAATGACAAACTACAGACTCTCTGAACTACTTATGCCAGCCTATAACTTTTGAACTAATTTGTATTCCTTACTGCGCAAAGATAGTAAAGTAGCACATTTGTAAACAGACTCCAAATGCCACTCACATTCTAGTAATGATGAAAATGTTGGTTATAGACTTCCCAATCTTATTACATTTCATCAAAAACTGTTGGCTGTTGCAGAAGTCATTTCAGCTGCCAATGTAGTACCTCCTGTTGCTGTTGTAGCATCCGTTTTTGCTGACACCATAGGTGTTGCTGATCTAATTGTTGTTTCCACAAACTCAAAACTAGTGAAGCCACATTCCAAATTTCATTACATCACGTGAATTTCTCTCATCAGTAGACTATTGTGCATGATAGTTCCACTAGAACATGGTCACTGAGTGGAGGAGCAAAGTTGGTGGCAACTGTTGCTAGCGGCAAAAATGTGAAAGTCACTGTTCATTGTAGTAGAACTATTGAGAACTACTATAGAATCCCCCCACCCCCCACCCCCCTCCCACCTCTGCCCATTCTCCCTCTGCCACATTTGGTTGTTAAATTAGCATACAGATTCACAGAGTCAGTTGAAAAACCAATAAAAAAATTAAAAAAACAAGATTAAGTCAGAGTCGTAGTGAACAAAATCTGTGATACCAAGTTGCATGTCTGTCGGCATAAATAGGAAGAGAGCACCAGGTTGTTATACATTTACTGCAATATTGCTTTGCTGGTGGTTTCAGTCAGTATACTGCATGTAGTGTCTGAATTACACCCAACTGTTTATCAGTGTTTTGCCAGATGGTGTCTCCATTTGACTCGTGAGGCACATCAAGAGTGTAGGGGACTGAAAGATATATATTGCGATATCTTAATGTGTGGTTTGTTATCATAGACAACACTTTAGTTAATCAATAATAAGCCAAACATCTAAACATTATAAGTATGACTGCTAGGAATGTGGTTAAGTTAAAAGTAGCACACCCAACTTGAAAGCCTTACACAGTGTACCATTAAAAATTCACTTATCATACATTAAAATAACTCTTGAGTTAGTTCAACCTATTCTCCAACAAATTTTGAGATCAGTTTACATAAGGATAGTGGTATGTGAAACATTAGTTGTATGTATATGTCCTAAATTATAGCCACTCAGTGCTGCTCTTCCCATTCTTAATATTTGCCATATCTTCTCTAACTTGCTGTCCAGTAGTGGTATTATTTTGTAGATAAGAGAACCCATTACCCATCTTTTTCACGCTTATTTATAACTTAAAAAACATGCTTTCATTATTGCTTTGTTCATCTTCAGTTATTTACAATATATATGACTGTAATGACTATTTTCATACTGTTTTCTTATGTTTGTTGAATGATGCCTAAAACAATAAGAAAAGAGAAAGGAATATCAGGGTTTAACATTCTGTCAACAATGACGTCGTTACAGACAGAAAACAATCGGATTAATCACATTTGTTAGGATATAAAATAAAACTGTTTTGTAAAACTGTATGGAAATTACAATGTTTGAACATAAGCAAAAATGCCAATAATTATTTTCAGGTTGTTGATGCTGACCATATTTTTCTACTGTAAGAGAATTACTTATCAGCATATAGTTTCCTCTCACACTACTGCTGCAGGAAATCATTACACATTCCTTATGGCAACACTGCAGAGCAATGACAACTTCATGAGCGTGAGCAATGACTGTGTGTAAAGAATTAAGTGTGAAATATTAAGAAAAACTGAACCTATGAAACTATTCTATGAACCACAACACCCTAGTATCTCCTATCTTACTTCTTCCTACATCCCTTTATTACCATCACTAAGATAAGACCCAGATGCTCTAAAGCACTGTTCAAGAAAAATGAACGGGTAATAAAGCACCTTATGAAACATAGTGTGCATCATGTTTTGGAGGGATGCTGTAAGAAACATACTGCAACAAACGGGAAGCACTGGAAGACTATATAAATGTATATCAAAGTCCAGTAACAAACATCAATCACAGGAAACAAATTCATCTTTTTTTATTGTTCCCTTTGTCTTAATATTCATATCAAACACAGATAAGCTTTGACAAATCTATATATGTCATACAATTGCTGAAAATATTAATATTCTGCAGCTGTACTTGAGATAGCTGAAGGATCTACTGTGACTCTTGTTGTCCTGACACAAAATCCATCATCTTTTTGGAAGTTCCACATTGGCACCATCAGCTGTCAACATAACATAACCCCACCAGGTAAGAGAATATTTTTATTGTTTCAATTATAATAATGATTATCATTTACCATCCGAGTCAAACTACTACAGTGGTGTGTGTGTGTGTGTGTGTGTGTGTGTGTGTGTGCGTGCGTGCGTGCGTGCACGCGCGCACGCACGCATTTTGTCCATTAGTTCATCTAATCATCCTCTTTTACATGCTTGTCAGCCTGTGCTCTTATTTTCCCTTCAGTTCCTCAATGTTTCTTCTATTGACTGAGAAGTGACCTCTCTTCAAATAAACATTTATTTGCCACCTAATTTACTGGAAATGATCTCTTGTTCTGCATCTTTAACCCTTTTTTCTCCTGCATCTCACCTTCAACAGGAAATTTCCCTAGACAACACATCTGAAAGATCTTAATGTCTTAATGTGTCTCAGTGGTATATCCTGGAGTGAAACAGGTCATTGTTGCTTTTTTTTTATAGAGGCTTTGTTCAACCCAAGCAGGATTTTTTTGGTAGTGTGTATGGTTTGGCACAACCATCCTATCTGAAGAACTTGGGTGCTTTCCACCACAAGCACATAATAATGTGCAGAGCAAGCCATTTGCAGCCTGTGTGCTGAGTCTGGAGAACTGCCTTTAACCAGCCAACAGGAGGGTCTCATGGCACAATGTGTGTAGTTTAAAACTGTGGTTGATCTTGCAATTTGAACACTCTAAGACAGCAAGGTGAAAAGTTCTCAGGTTAGAGTTTTTTTCAGTGTTGAGTTTTTTAACTCTGAGCTGGAGTTTTCTTCAGGAGTAATCATGAGTCATCAGGTAGATGAACAGAAAGTAATGGTAAATGACACTAATGGGGAACCAGTGTCCACTTCTTGGGGCACAATAAACTGTGGAATCCCACAAGGCTCTGTTCTGGGTCCTCTACTTTTCCTTGTTTTCATAAATGACCTTCCAATGTGTACAAGGACTAAGGTAAAATGTACTTTGTTTGCCGATGACACAATGATTCTGGTAGACAATTCAACAAATACTAATCTTGATATCACTGTAAATGCAATTTTTCAGGCGTCGTTTAACTGGTTTACTTCTAATGAATTATCACTAAATTTTGAAAAAAACTTAATTGATCCAATTCCATACAAGCCAAAATATCGAAGGTGAGATTAATGTTAAATACAATGATGGGAAGTTAACAAGAATGGAGTCAACAAAGTTCCTGGGTCTACTTGTTAATAGCAATCTAAATTGGTCCTTACACATTCCTTGCCTGTATAAAAAACTAAATTTAGCAAGAGTCAGGTCAACAAAGTTCCTGGGTCTACTTGTTAATAGCAATCTAAACTGGTCCTTAGACATTTCTTGCCTGTATAAAAAACTAAGCTCAGCAATTTACGCTATTTGTGCGATTGCTTCCTTCAGTGACTTAATTACTTTGAAAGCTGCCTATTTTGGTTAGTTTCATGCCCTGATGGCCTATGGAATTATATTCTGGGGAAACCAACCAAAGGCAAACAAAATCCTCATAGCCCAGAAAAGAGTCAATTACAGACATTCCTGCAGGAAACTCTTCCAAGGGCTGAGAATACTCACAACAGTATCTCAGTACATTTTCTCTCTCATGTGTTTCTTGTGTAAAAACAATTCCCTTTTTGAAATTAACAGTGTGTATCATAACTATGACACTAGGGTAAAAAATGATCTACATCTTGAACAAAAGAATCTAAGTATGGTACAAAAAGGAGTACACTACTCTTGCATAAAATATTTAATGCTCTCCCTCAGGCAATAAAAATGTCAGTTACTGATTCACATACTTTTAAAGATCAACTTACACAATATCTTCTAAGTAGAACCATTTACTCACTGGACAAATTTATGTATGAGAATATGTGAATTGATTTTGATCTATTGTAAGTCTGTTCAATGTAATTTGTAACTAAAAAAAAAACAATGATTGTAAACATTTTTTTCTATGTAATATATTATTCATTGTACAACCTATTATTATAAACAAATGTCTCAAATCTATGTAAATGACACATTCTACACCCAAGCGATTTATCGCTAATGGGTCTGCAGAACATAAATGAAATAAATAAATAAATTGTTCAAAATTAATGTTCCAAATCAGAATCAGAATTTCTCTCATGACACGCAGATATAAATCATTGCTTTTAAGTACAGGAGGCTTATCAGTATGAATAATGTTGCAGACATACAATATGTAAAAAAGCTAAAATCAGTCTTAATTTACAAAAATCATTATTAATTTGTTTAGTTATACCACAAAGAAATATTCATCATTTAAAGTTTACATGAGTGAATAATAACATTTTTGCACAAGGATGATGAGTGATTTTATCTTCAGTAAACCTAGTACTGTGTTGTGAAAGTTTTTCATTTTTAATTTATTATAAATTTTCATGGCCTTGTATTGAGTCTGGAAGTAGAGCTTCTTAGTCCATATTTTTTGAGTCATACATGTGTTGAAAATGATTATGTATAAATAATATTGGATTGGTACAGATAAGGATAACAGTTCATAAACATAAATACATGGGATAATTAAAATTATTATATCCCTGAATAAAGGTCAGCTCGACTGTCTAGGATTAATATTACACATATTTCTAATAATTGTATTCTGAAGTAATAATATTCTGTTTACACTACTTGCATTACCACAAAAGATTATTCCGTATCTAACAATAGATCCAAAATAGCTCCAACCTATAACTTTCCTAGTGCACATGTCACTTGTGTAGAGCAATGTTCTCATGCAAATGCAAGACTGTTAAACTTGTTTGCTTAGAAGATTAATGAGAAAACCAGGATAATTTTTTTCAAGAAATATCCTCAGGTATTTGACAGAAACTGCTTCTCTAAGTTCCTATTTTTGTGGGTAATTTGGAAGTCACTTGACTTTGACTGTTTGGTTTTAAACTGAGTAAGTTGAGTTCTTTCAGATTTAATTTTAATCTATTTATATTAAACCAATGTTATAAACTATTTAGGGTGTCAATGACTCTTTCGGGAATTTGTGTTCTGTGGTTTCATTTTCAATGAGTACGGATATGTCATCTGCAAATGAAACTGAGTGGCATGTTATATTTAATGGTGATCAGTTACATAAACTAAAAATAGGATTGGGCCTTAGATGTAACCTAGTGGGACTCCCTGTGAAATATTTTTTTCCATTCCGAGAAACACTTTCCTGTGCCTGATGTCACAACTGCCCTTTGCTTTCTATCTGTTAAATATTATTTGAACCATTTCAAAACACTCCCATTTATTCTGTATCTTTTTAATCTATGTAACTGTAGAGTGTGGCTAACACTGTCAGAAGCCTTTGTTAGGTCACAGAAAATGTGTGTGTCTTTTTGGGATTTATCTAGAGATAAGCAAATTTTCTCAACAAATTTGTTGGTGGCACATATTGTATTCTTCCCTTTCTGGAAGCTGAACTGGTTTAATGTGATGTTATTAGATTTTGCTAGAAAAATTTTGGATCTGGATTACAACTTTTTCAAATACCTTTGAAAATATTGGGAGAAGACTTAGTGGTCAGTAGTTTCCTATATCTTCCTTTGAACCTTTCTTGAATAATGGCTTTATTATTGCATACTTAAGAGCATCTGAGAAGCATCCTCCCTCAAATGATGGTTTTATTATTTCATATAGGGGTTGTTACATTATACTAGAAAATCCTGTAATTACTCTCATGGGTATTTCATCCCATCTAGATGATTTTTTTCTCTTAAGGGAGGATACTATTTTTTTTTTTTTTTTTTTTTTACATCTTGAGCTGTGACTCATCAAATTTAGTTAGAACTTGCCTGTTATCCTGATTTAAATGAAAGGGTTGGGCATTATCTATGTAATCACTTACACCAACATCTGATTTTGATATATTACAAAAAACTCATTGAAATATTCTGATATTTCTGAATTATTACAATGCATTTGTCACCTATCTTAGTTTTGGAAATCTGTGGACTTCCGGCTATGACATCAAATTCACATTTCTCCATTGATCATACTATATTTGATTTATTTCTATGGTTTAGAATGAATTTCTTGTTTGCCATTTCTTGTTGTGCTCCCACATAAAACATGTTCTCTAGCAAGCACATCAGATTGAGTTTGTAGAAGAGGAAAATGATGCAGCCTAATTGACCAAAAAGGATTTACTTTAATAGTCTACCTTTCTCTTTCATCCTGTAACATTTGTTTCCTTTAAATCAACTATAGTGCTCTTCCTTCAAATTGATTTTACCTATAATTACTTATAGTTGTTTACTTTTTCTGCATCACTCTTCTTTGCTGTTTGCCCTTTAAACATCACATCAACATCCATGGGATATCTTATCTTCAAACTGTTGCCTACAGAATACTCAGCCTGAGGCATATAATATTGTTTAACCATGACTCTCAAAAAGAAGTTAACACAACTGCAGAGACACCAATACACTCCGTTTGTATTCCCAATGCTGCAGACTAAATCTTAAGAATGTACAAATATATGTTCTTTAAGGTGGCACTTATGTGAAATAGGTCAAAAATTTTGAAATCTTTTTGACATCAGATAGTTCTGTAGCATGTTAGAAATATTGTCTCCAACTTGCAGAGTTTAATTTGTGCTACAAATGATGTAAAAGCCATCTTGTTTCAACAAATGCACAGTGCTATGCCTCCATTTCTACATGACTCTGTCCTTTTTTGCAACATTTTACTATGTCCTGCCATCAGAGAAGACATGTGTAGAGTATAAAAGGCTGTGAGCCCATTTACAATGTGATTAACTGTG
The DNA here is from genome assembly GCF_023898315.1 of Schistocerca nitens. Classification (NCBI taxonomy): domain Eukaryota; kingdom Metazoa; phylum Arthropoda; class Insecta; order Orthoptera; family Acrididae; genus Schistocerca; species Schistocerca nitens. Next base: position 81,853,767 of record NC_064617.1, on the reverse strand, counting down.
ATTTATTAAGGAAATGTACACATGGTGGAACACAAAGCCCAAATGCAAGCTTTACTAACCTCATTTAAAAGAGATGCCGAAAGACAACATTTTGCTCATCTACTATTGCTAAAATCTCCTCATATCATGCTTATCTCAGGTTCATTGACGGTAACATTGAAAGAGTGATGACTCTTATAAGCCTAGGATTTGATTCAGTTTGATTCACTAAAATGTACTGAAGAAGACTGATGATGTGCATCGTACTGCTTGTTCTGGAATGCAGTGAAGATTATTGCCAAAAGGACATGTCAGATGGATCAAACTAGAGGAAAAGAGGTACATGAAGTCCAAAAAGACCAAATTTATGCTCATGGCCAACATTAAGGTACTTATTTCTGGCATAAATGCGAAAAAATCTTTTTTCTGCATTCCCTGCAACTTTTTCTGCTAAACCATTGCAGATAAAAATGTGAAATTTGCTTTAGACTTTGTACATACTATACTGCAACTTCTTTGGTACAAAATTTTTCCAAGTGCACTGCTATATAATTTATTTAAATTTTTGTGAAATAAAAATTGCTATATATCAGACACATAAATTTAAAAAACTACTATGAGAGGTCCTAGACTGATATTAAGAAACTGGTACACATATTTGTTTATCTAATTACTAAGGATATCCTACCACAGAGAAAATATTCCTCATGTGATATAATGTGTTCTTAAAGTAAGTCAAATTATTTGACAAAAAAATTGGAAAAGAATCCATATTATAACTACTAACATAATGACACATGCAAATGTGGTTTAATTATCGCTCAAACAGTAAAAGTTACATTAACTTATATGCCCTTCATGTACCCGTATATTTTCTCATATGTCTCCCCTTAATAGAGCTATAAATACACTATCTGATCAAAAGTGTTTGGACACATATTGGTGGACATTCTCATGGTGTGTGTCTGCTGTTCAACTTTATGGCAGCTTGGACTCTGCTGTCCAAATCTTTAGAGCGGTGCTCCATTCTTCGTCAAGAGCTGAAACCAGAGAAAGTAGTGATGTTGGATTTTGGTGTCTGGAATGAAGCTGATGTTCTAACTCTTCCCAAAGGTGTTCTGTCACATTCGTGTTGGGATTCAGGGCAGGCCTGTCCATTTCAGGAATGTTACTGTCCACAAACCATTGCCTCATATATACTGCTTTATGACACAGTGCACTGTAATGCTGATACAAACAGTCATCTTCTCCAGACTGTTCCTCTACTGTATGCAGTATACAATGCTGTAAAATGTATTCATTTCTTTCCACATTTAACATTTTCTTTAGTGCAGTAAGAGGTCCACACACTAATCATGAAAAACAACTCCATACTGTAACACCGTCTCCTGTGTATGTCGCTGTTGGCACTAAACATGATGGCAGGTAAAGTTCTCTAGGTATCTGCCAATCCCAAAACACTCCATCACATTGCCACAAAGTATTGATTTGATTTGATTTAATCAGGAAGACAAAACAACAGTGGTCTTAGCCTCCTGTTGCCTGCACAGAAACTAAGTTTGTTGTGTTGTTTTTCACTCTGTCTTCTAGTACAGCCTTAAAGAGTAGTAGGAGACCCTTTATTAGATCTATTCAGGAGCTAGTGACACAAATATTTTGCGTCTTTTGGTCTCCAGTGGTTATCACTGGAACAAATAGACTGTCACTGTGACAGTCCTTTTTTTGTGGTTATCTGCGACTCAGCATCTCTGCTATATGGTGAGTAGCAACTTTCCTTTTCACAATCCTTGTAGCACCTATGCAGATTCTCCTCTGCACACTTTCTGATAGCAAATATCTCCACCAATACTACGTGTAGCATGATTCACCATTCCAGATTATTCATTCCCATTCATCCAATGTTCAGTGCTATCACTCTTTACATGACACCAAATGTTGCTTAGCGGTGACTATAGAAATGTGTGGTTTATGAGGAGCTTCTTGAAGATTGTACTCTATTCTCTTTAACTCCCAATGTACAGTGATTGTGCTAGCTGGACAGCTGGTACCACTTTGGAGTCAACGCACAAGTGATTCCTTTAACTCATTTCATATTATATTTTACAACCACCCTCCACAGTGCCCAACAGTACCTGTCTATCACCATACGAGATTTCCCTGTTTTAGCTGTTGTAGTTCCTTCGCATTTCTACTTCGCAGTTTGCATCACCAACAGCTGACTTCAGCAGCTTTAGAAGGGTGAAATGTTTCTGATAATTTATTACTCAGTTAACATGCAGTGACTAGCCATGCTTGATGTCACAGAGCTTTCCTGACTGACCTATTCTGGTGTAATACATTCTCTACTGACAACACATTACTCTTACCTCCTTTTATACTGGTGGGTCTGCCACTCATGACATTTCACATTACATAGTGGTGTCTGGATACTTTTGATCAGATAGTGCATTTCTGACTGCACTTAAGATGAGTATTCTACATACTGGAGCTCACTATTTATAGCAGTTGTTCACTAAACATCCAATATTCACCAGTGTGTTTTTTCTGCCCCAGTAACTCTGCTCTGCCTGTTGTTAGTAGTTTTTATATGTGTTCCTTTTCAGACAACCCTCTCTCATCTTAACATCAACTCATGGTAGTTTTTATATCCTACTCAGCATACACTGTTCATCCAATGAGTGATGTCAGTGCAGTAATTATGGTGGCAGCTTGAACTAACAACTGTAAAGGACAGATATGCATTTGAACAGTCAGTTGTAAGCAAGTACTGCTAAGTAATGGATGTGAAGCCATAGTGTGTCAATGTTGTTGTGTCACAAATTACAGCGGAGCAACATCTCAAAATCAAGTGAACAAGGAATTCTCCAGAATGTTTCAAAGAGGAGAAAAAGGTGAGCAAAATTTGTCCCACACACCTTGCTTGACTCTTGAGCAAAAGAAGCATGGAAACCTGCTGTGACTACACTGAAATGCAAGACATAGTTCTTTTCTGGAAAAGAATCATTGTAGGTGACGATGTGTGTTGCTACCAACACGAACCTACCACAGATTAACAAAGTGCAGAAATTCACATGAAGAGTCAACACTTTGACAATACAGTCAACATTCGGGCCAATGTGAGGCAAGATTTGACAACATCCAAAATGTGTTTTACTCAAGTGTGGGGAGAACAGCTGAAACATTAAAACCATTAACTTAATTTTTCACTTTTTTCAGCAAATTTACATTGTAGCTGTCCAACTCCAGTTCCATTGATCCTATAAAAAAGTACCCATTCATCCATTTTCGTACCCTGTATCCAGCCAATGCTTGGTTGGGAATGGTATGGTACTTCTTCAGTTTCGCAGAGAACCATACCTGTAAATAGGCTATTATTATGGTGGGGTCACCACCATCAAAGGCATTTTAAAGCTTATTGCCAGCTCTCCCAACAGCAGAATCCAAGTACCCCTACTGCCTGGTCCTACATAACATCACTAAGCAGGTCAAGTCTTCTATCCAGTCACCCCAGAACCAGTCTGATTCAGCAGTAAAACACACCAAAACAAACAAATCACATTTAAAAAATCATTCATGCAGGAGGATCATCACACAAATTCTCATATGGAGGACATAGAAATAGGTGTCCCTGACACTGACAAGCAACTGAAATAGTTGGAAAGAGATAAGTTGCCAGGGGCAGATGGGATTGGCCCATTGCTAATCTTGCAATCATGGATCTTCTGCCCAGTACAAAGTCCCAATGACTGGAAAAAATACTTGTTTTGTAAATAAACCACCTTTCCTTGCTGCCATTTAATTTATTTTTTCCAGACGCATTTTGCCTTTTTCTTGTTATAAGGCATCATCAGTAGGATCTATAACAATACAGTTTTGTTACTTTTAGGTTATCAAACAGTTCACATTGCAATTACTTTTTTACATAAAAAATTGCAACATGAACTGTTTTATAATCTAAAAATAACAAAACTGTATCATTATAGTTTTTTATGTAAAAAGTAATTACTTACTTTTTTACATAAAAATCACAACGTAAACTGTTTGATAATCCAAAAATAACAAAACTGTATTGTTATTGATCCCACTGATGATGCCTTAGAACAAAAAAAAGGTGAAATTCATCAGGGAAAAATAAATTAAGTGGCAGCAGGAAAAGGTAGTTTTATTTACAAAACAAGTATTTCTGTACTGCTGTGGAGGATGGCCACACAAACGAACTTGTGACTGGTAAAAAATTCAGGTGACTCTTGTATATAAGAAGGGTAAAAGAATGAACCAACAAAATTGCAGACCCATATCCTTGGGCTCAGTATGCTTCACATATCTTGAACATATCCCAAGTTCAAACATAAGAAATTTCCTTGAGACAGAAAAGCTTCTGTCCAATATGTGAAACTCAGCTTGACCTTCCCTTGCATGATATCTTGACAATCATTGATGATGGTCGACAGGCAGATTCGTTATTCCTAGGTTTCTGGAAAGCATTTGACATGGTGTCACTCTGTAGACTTAATGAATGTTCACACTTACAGACTAAGTTCCCAGATACGTGAGTAGCTTAAAGACTTTTTAAATAATAGAACCCAATACATTGTCGTCTATGGCGAGTATTCATCAGAGACATGGATATTGTCAGAAATTCAACAAAGAAGTGTGATAGGACTGCTCTTATTATCTATATACATAAATGATCTGAAGGATAGGGTGAGAACCAATCTGCATTTGTTTGCTGAAGTCACTGTAGTATGCATAGGAAAGTATCCTCATTAAGTAACTGTAGAGGGATACAGGATTACTTAGACAAAATTCCTGTTTGGCGTGATGATTGGCATTTTGTTCTAAATGTTGAAAAATGTAATTAATGTAGATGAATAGGAAAAACAATACTGTAATTTTAGATACACTATTAGTGGTGTGCTATGTGACAAAGTCATCTGATTAAATTTAAATATCTAGGCCTAACTTTGCAAAGTAATATGAAATGGAATGAGCATGTAAGGACGGTAGAAGAGAAGGGAAATGGTTGACTCCAGTTCATTGGGATAGTTTTAGGAAAGTGTAGCTTGTTGGCAAAGAAGACCATGTGTAGACCACTTGTGTGGCCCATTCTTGAATACTGCTCTAGTATTTGGTACCCCACCATGTTGGATTAAAGAAAGGCATTAAAGCAATTCAGAAGTGTGCTACTAGATTTGTTACCTTATATATCTTATAATTAAATTTTCCTTGAGACATTTGAGTCTCATCAGCTACACCTAACAAACCAATCCCCATTACATCCACTACTGGTGTGCTATTCCAATGCCAGAGAACCTTAGCAATAGTGATGATCTAAGAAGGGGAAAATAAGCTGATGATATGAATTGATGTTTGTGTTGGGGGAGGGCATGCCAAGTAGCAGTGTTAACTATAGTGCTGCAGTGGTGTAATGGTTAGCATTCCTACCTAGAATGTGAGGAGACCTGAGTTCAAGTCCTGGCTGTGGCACAAATTTTAGTTCATTTCTTCAGCTTCCATCATTATATTGTTACGAGATGCTGCTGTAATTTACCGTCTAGTAAGGTCATCCGAAGACCAGTATCAGTTGCAAAGTGACTTAGAAAAGATTGCTGTATGGTGTGGCAGGTGGCAGTTGACACTAAATAACGAAAAGTGTGAGGTGATCCACATGAGTTCCAAAAGAAATCTGTTGGAATTCAATTACTCAATAAATAGTACAATTTTCGAGGCTGTCAATTCAACTAAGAACCTGGGTGTAAAAATTATGAACAACTTCAGTTGGAAAGACCACATAGACAATATTGTGGGGAAGGCGAGCCAAAGGTTGAGTTTCATTGGCAGGACACTTAGAAGATGCAACAAGTCCACTAAAGAGATAGCTTACACTACACTCGTTCGTCCTCTGATAGAATATTGCTGCGCGGTGTGGGATCCTTACCAGGTGGGATTGACGGAGGACATCGAGAGGGTGCAAAAAAGGGCAGCTCGTTTTGTATTATCACGTAATAGGGGAGAGAGTGTGGCAGATATGATATGCGAGTTGGGATGGAAGTAATTAAAGCAAAGACTTTTTCGTCGCGGCGAGATCTATTTACGAAATTTCAGTCACCAACTTTCTCTTCCGAATGCGAAAATATTTTGTTGAGCCCAACCTACATAGGTGGGAATGATCATCAAAATAAAATAAGAGAAATCAGAGCTCGAACAGAAAGGTTTAGTTGTTCGTTTTTCCCACGTGCTGTTCGGGAGTGGAATGGTAGAGAGATAGTATGATTGTGGTTCGAGAACCCTCTGCCAAGCACTTAAATGTGAACTGTAGAGTAATCATGTAGATAGAGTACATTCAGTTACATGTGAGTGTTATGGAGATGCTTCATCAACTCAAAGGGGAATCCCTGGAAGGGAGCTGTTAGGAGGATATAGGGGACATGTAATTGCAGCTGACTGCAGAATGATTATACTTCCACTGTTGTACATTTTGTGTAGTGCCAAAAAGACAAGATAAGAGAAAGTAAGGCTCATGCAGTGGCATATAGACATTTGTTTTTCCCTCACTCAATTTGCAAGTGGAAGAGGAAAGGAAATAACTAATAGTAGTGCAAGATACCCTCCATCATACACCTTAAGGCAGAGTGTGGGGTATGCATGTGAACACAGATGTAGATATTGTAAGGTCAAATGTCACATAATTTTTCAGTGTGTTTGTCTGTCAAGTAACAAGAGGCAGAAGTTGGTAACCACCCCTTTATTTACTTAAGCAGATGTGGAAAACCACCTAAAAACCACATCCAGGCTTGCCAGCACACTGACCCCATCAGGACCCATGAAGTGAATTTGATTCAGGGCCAGAACATCTCCTAGTAACATGTAAGTGGGTGCTTTAATGTGCTTGACTATTTGGGCAAGTAATGCTGTAAAAAACTTTGAGTAGCTAGTGTACGATGTCTATGCTGACAGTGCAATTTCAAATGCCAAGGTTGTGAAGTATCTTATGCAGGCTCACTCATTCAAGACATGTTAGTCCATTTGGCACCAAATCATGAATTTTGGACTAGGACATGAAGCACTTCAGGGCATGAGCTTACTGTTGTTCTCAACTGGGCACAGTTTTTTGAAATAGTACAAAGACTATTTGATAGTACAAAGACTATTTGATAATAATTTTGAATTTCAAAAATTTTCAAATATCAACATTGTTCTCACTACTCATCTGATGACAACAGCTTGTTGTTAACTTCCATAGTTGGCACATACCTGTAACAATATAAGGCACCACCACTTAGAAAAGTAATGAGTGGTATGACGTTTCCCGTGTAGGTAATTGCCCATGATATATGGTGTGAAGTCTCCCATTGCTCCCACTCAACTGATGCAGCAAAAGTCAATGACCTTCCCTGCATTACATTGTCTTTATAGTATCATAATCATTAGTATCGTAATCAGCATAATCTGTAGCAGAAATCTTGTATTGACTATTATCCCCTTTGAAGCTGAAAATGATATCCAGTTGTCCACACAGTGAACTGATGTATTTTGCATGCAACATGTCTGTATATAAGGCAACCAACAAGCATCAAAGTCACTATGTTGTGTTATACACAGGTCCAGAGTGACAATGGCATTCCAGACAACAAACAAATTTCAGACTGAGCTGATGTTCACCCTCCACTTTGATGGAGAGGACATGGTATTGCAAGATGACATGGAACTGCTGCTTCATAAATTTATGGAAATATGTATTTCTCTAATGATCATGATAAAAATGTTGTGGCCCACTTTTTTGTAAATTATGCAGCTGTATTTTTGTTGACAACACCTAGTATAATTTGCATTGCATGAAGCAGTTGAGTTGGCAAGGCTAAAAGACATGTGAGTTACATTGCCTACATCTTATGTTGTGTCAACTACCTTGGCAATATTATTGTAATAGGGACCATATGGGGTAGCACTTGCATAATTTAATAATTTTATTCATTCTGCTTCAAACCAGTGGATTATGGTGAAGTTAGATGAATACAGTTTCTCTGGGGCAAGTATCGAATACCAAGGCCACATGCTGAGAGGGCAATAGTCCACTGTCAAAGCAGTTAACAGCAAAGACATCTTAAGAGCACCTAAAAACTCAACGGAAGTGCATTCTTTCCAATCTGATGTTTGTTAATATAATGAATTAATTCCCAACATGACTCAAGTAACGTTTTACTTCACCTCAAGAAGAAATGTTTCAGATTTGAATGGCCTATGGCTCACCGGAAGGCTTTTGTACAACTAAACAACTGTCTTATATCGGTTTCTTGCTTGGCCACATTTATACCAGGCGATGTTTTATTTTTATTTATTAGGCTATAAGACAGCTTTCAAGCTGCATTCCATGCAGTTACATACTTACATGTTATCTGTGTTGAGATACAGGCTGTATTGTCAGTATGCAATTCTATAACTATACTTTAATTAAACACATGGCAGATAAGCTAACTTTAGTCATACTACACATAGTTGTTATACATACACTCTTAAGAATAATAAGGATAGAAACTGTTTGTTTAGAATTAGATTAATAGATTACTTGCATCATTATTTACCAATTCTTCAACACTATAGAAAGTTTTTTTCAGCAGGATTCTATAGCTTATTTGACCTTATTAGCTTTCAACTGCTTCAGCCCACTAAGTAATTTGTTAATAAGAAATTCTCCTGTCTGCATAATTTTTTTTTGTACGTTTGTTGATTTAATCCAGGGAATATTGAAAGAGTTCCTGTTCCTAATTCTATAGGAGTACTCAATCTAGCATCATCTTTACCCCAATTGATTTTGGTGTGAAATATGTATAGATATGGGATAGTTATTATTCTGTTTTCAGTGAAATGCATTTTGCAAGGAGTGTCGGCTCTTATATCATATCTGCATCAAATAGTTTTTTCTGTAAAAATAACTCTTCTGGCTCCAGCTGGGCTGTTGTTGGTGTTGTAGTTGTCATCATCATCATTGTCTTCAGCACAAAGACTAGTTTGATGCAGCTCTCCATGCTACTCTATCCTAAGCAAGCCTCTTAATCTCTGAATAACTACTGCAAACTACATTCTTTTCAACCTGTATACTGTATTTACCCCACGCACTGGCCTTCAGTACAACTGGTGACCCCTTGAGTCACAGAATGTTGGTTGGTTTGGGGGATTAAAGGGACCAGACTGCGACGGTCATCGGTCCCAGTCACAGAATGTGTCCTATCAACCAGTCCCTTCTCTTAGTCAAGTAATGCCAAAAATTTCTTTTATCCCCAATTCTGTTCAGTACATACTCACTGGTTGCATGATCTGCCCATCTAATCTTCAGCATTCTTCTGTAGCACCACATTTCAAAAGCTTCTATTCTCTTCTTGTCCACACTGTTTTCTGTCACCATTTCACTTCCGTACAAGGCTACATTCCAGACAAATACCTTCAGAAAATACTTCCTAATACTTGAACCTATGTTTGATTTAACAAATTTTTCCTCTTCTGGTATGCTTTTCTTATTATTTCAGCCTGCATTTTATGTATTCTCTCTACTTTGGCCATCGTACATTATTTTGGTACCCAAATAACAAAATTCACATAGTGCTTTTAGTGTCTTGTTTCCCCATCTAGTTCCCTCAACCTCTCCTGGTTTAATTCGACTATGTTCCATTACCCTTATCTTTTTTATTTATTTATTTATTTTTTTTATGTTCATCTTATATCCTCCTTTCAAGACACTGTCTATTCTGTTAAACTACTCTTCTAAGTGTTTTGCTGTAAAGTAAAAATATCACCAGCAAACCTCATACTTTTTATTTCATCTCCTTAAACTTTAATTCCTTCCTGAGAATGATTAGCTCACATTGTTATACTATAATTTATGTGGATGTGAAAAAGTGTGCAAGTAGTAGCTGTCTTGCACTACACAGGTTCTTAATTTCCTGATTAGGTACAATGCAGAAGATAGTTTGCTGCATAAATTGTCTGCGTGTGTTTCAGTTCAATTTGATGTTGATGTGGATACTCAGTAATTTGACAGTATCTTTACCTTCTCATAATCATCACTGATACCGCACAACATGGCATTGGTGCTGTCTTACTGTACCACAAAAAGAGATCATTGACACAGATCATCTAATGACTTTTTCATAATTTAATTTCTCCTAACTAGAGGAGGATATTTTAACAAAAAATGTAGGAGGTTAAGAAATTTCTCATATATCTGCATGGAATGAAATTTCGCATAATGATTGATAGTAAGTCATCTCTTCCTGGTAGACCACTGCTCTACGTTCCCAAAAGAGACAAAGCATGCTTGCAATGGTGGACCTTATTCTTAACCAACAACCAGTACAATATCTAGTACAAGCCCACTCCACAGGGCCTGGCACTGAATGTGCATTTTTAAGGAGACATGCTTTAAAATAGCTGATAACATGAAGAATTCTATAATCTATAAGGATTCTCCATTACTGCTCATGAAGTAGCCCAGCCTATGATGCAGGAACTGTTATTTCACATAGTACTGTTGTCTGCTTGGCATTGCTAGTCAGAGTCTACCAAAAGGGTCAGAACCAGGTTTTAAGATTTACTTCTCACTGCACCATAAACTGTATGCAACTAACACACACTATTATTGGCTATAAGGGACAAGAAATGCAAGGTTTATCCCACCTATGCTCTGGCCATGGCTCCTCCCATTACTGTGTCTAAACCACTGGGGGGTTGCATGCCTGAAGGTCCTGCTATGTACTGGCTAAGTAACCCATTACTACACAAGCAACTGACAGCCATGGCACAGATTACCTTTTCAAAAAATTTAGAAAATGATGTAAGGAATGCAAATGGATGGTAGTTATTGACATGTGTGGAGTCACCCATCTTACAGAGGCATGTAACAGTGGTCTGGGAAAACACCCTGAATTAATTATGCAGTACCTAGTTGACTAAGGATATTACATATTATAGGGCCACAACATGTTAGTGCCTTACTAGAGACATTATCCACCTCATATGATTTTCTCTCTCCTATTCTTAAAAAGTAACTGCTAAATTATCTGCTACACAAGAACTGTCTTTGTCAGTACTCCCATTCCCTTTAATGAAATAATATCATCTTCTACTGCTTCTTACCTAGTGTCTCTTTTAGTAGTTCTCCTTATATATTTTTGTCTGATAAGTCAGCTACATACAAAATGCCGTTGCAGCATTCCTGAATATGGAAGTTAATAGGAATATAAAAAAAGGGAGGAAGGTTTATCTGTTTAGCAAGAGTAATAGAAGCCAGATTTCAGACTACCTAACAGATCAAAACGAAAATTTCTGTTCCGACACTGACAATGTTGAGTGTTTATGGAAAAAGTTCAAGGCAATCGTAAAATGCGTTTTAGACAGGTACGTGACGAGTAAAACTGTGAGGGACGGGAAAAACCCACCGTGGTACAACAACATAGTTAGGAAACTACTGCGAAAGCAAAGAGAGCTTTACTCCAAGTTTAAACGCAGCCAAAACCTCTCAGACAAACAGAATCTAAACGATGTCAAAGTTAGCGTAAGGAGGGCTATGCATGAAGCGTTCAGTGAATTCGAAAGTAAAATTCTATGTACCGACTTGACAGAAAATCCTAGGAAGTTCTGGTCTTACGTTAAATCAGTAAGTGGCTCGAAACAGCATATCCAGACACTCCGGGATGATGATGGCATTGAAACAGAGGATGACACACGTAAAGCTGAAATACTAAACACCTTTTTCCAAAGCTGTTTCACAGAGGAAGACCGCACTGCAGTTCCTTCTCTAAATCCTCGCACAAACGAAAAAATGGCTGACATCGAAATAAGTGTCCAAGGAATAGAAAAGCAACTGGAATCACTCAACAGAGGAAAGTCCACTGGACCTGACGGGATACCAATTCGATTCTACACCGATTACGTGAAAGAACTTGCCCCCCTTCTAACAGCCGTGTACCACAAGTCTCTAGAGGAACGGAGGTTTCCAAATGATTGGAAAAGAGCACAGGTAGTCCCAGTCTTCAAGAAGGGTCGTCGAGCAGATGCGCAAAACTATAGACCTATATCTCTGACGTCGATCTGTTGTAGAATTTTAGAACATGTTTTTTGCTTGAGTATCATGTCGTTTTTGGAAACCCAGAATCTACTATGTAGGAATCAACATGGATTCTGCAAACAGCGATCGTGTGAGACCCAACTCGCTTTATTTGTTCATGAGACCCAGAAAATATTAGATACAGGCTCCCAGGTAGATGCTATTTTTCTTGACTTCCGGAAGGCGTTTGATACAGTTCCGCACTGTCACCTGATAAACAAAGTAAGAGCCTATGGAATATCAGACCAGCTGTGTGGCTGGATTGAAGAGTTTTTAGCAAACAGAACACAGCATGTTGTTATCAATGGAGAGACGTCTACAGACGTTAAGGTAACCTCTGGCGTGCCACAGGGGAGTGTTATGGGACCATTGCTTTTCACAATATATATAAATGACCTAGTAGATAGTGTCGGAAGTTCCATGCGGCTTTTCGCGGATGATGCTGTAGTATACAGAGAAGTTGCAGCATTAGAAAATTGTAGCGAAATGCAGGAAGATCTGCAGCGGATAGGCACTTGGTGCAGGGAGTGGCAACTGTCCCTTAACATAGACAAATGTAATGTATTGTGAATACATAGAAAGAAGGATCCTTTATTGTATGATTATATGATAGCAGAACAAACACTGGTAGCAGTTACTTCTGTAAAATATCTGGGAGTATGCGTGCGGAACGATTTGAAGTGGAATGATCATATAAAATTAATTGTTGGTAAGGCGGGTACCAGGTTGAGATTCATTGGGAGAGTGCTTAGAAAATGTAGTCCATCAACAAAGGAGGTGGCTTACAAAACACTCGTTCGACCTATACTTGAGTATTGCTCATCAGTGTGGGATCCGTACCAGATCGGGTTGACGGAGGAGGTAGAGAAGATCCAAAGAAGAGCGGCGCGTTTCGTCACAGGGTTATTTGGTAAGCGTGATAGCGTTACGGAGATGTTTAATAAACTCAAGTGGCAGACTCTGCAAGAGAGGCGCTCTGCACCGCGGTGTAGCTTGCTCGCCAGGTTTCGAGAGGGTGCGTTTCTGGATGAGGTATCGAATATATTGCTTCCCCCTACTTATACCTCCAGAGGAGATCACGAATGTAAAATTAGAGAGATTAGAGCGTGCACGGAGGCTTCCAGACAGTCGTTCTTCCCGCGAGCCATACGCGACTGGAACAGGAAAGGGAGGTAATGACAGTGGCACGTAAAGTGCCCTCCGCCACACACTGTTGGGTGGCTTGCAGAGTATAAATGTAGATGTAGATGTAGATGTAGATGAATAGCATACTCCTGGATTTCTTTCACAGTTAATTTTTCTTAAAACATTACAAAAAAGTTTACAATATCATTTTGTTGTTATGGCTATTTTGCACATATCCTTTTTTCTTTGTGCAGCGACTCTGATACTTACAGTAATCCAAGTTTTTTTAATTACTGCATCTAATTATCTTTATTTTGGAAAACTACACTAAAAACTGATACAAACTCATTAAAAAGTGTGTTGAATTTAGAGTTAGCATTTAGCTCATTGTAGATTTCAGCTCAATAAAAATATTTTAAGTTTTCTTTAAAATCTTCAATAGTTTTATCATCAGTCAGCCTTACTGTTTTCTTTGAGTGTTTTTATATGATACATGGAGCTAAGTCATGTAACATGACTAATTGTGCATTGTGATCTGACAGTCTGTTTATCACAGGATAACCATGCATTTGTTTAACTTTCCCTTCTTGCTTAAATACATTATGTATTAGGGTTCTATTATTTTGAGCATCTTGGATAAAACTGATGACTGATATTAAGTCATAAGTAGAGTGTGACTTGATGATAATGACTAAATTATAAGTGGCTGCCAGCACCTGTAAACCACTTTTCATGTTAGATTCCTTCAAGAAATTTACATTTCAAACATCACAAATCAATAATCTCTCTTTTTTTGTCCAACAAATAATGAATTTTTGAAAACACAATGTCAGTGGATGGATAAAAAACCACTCACCGTGCAACAGTAGGAGAAAACACGTATAAAAGCTGACGAATGTGCAAGCTTTTCAAGATTGTGACCCTTTCTTCTGGCAGAAAGGTTGAAGAGAAAGAAAGAGGAATGAAGAAAAAGGACTGATGAGTTTTAGGATATGGGGAGTGTTACAGAAACGTTGCCTGGAAGTCCTGGTCAAGGAAGACATACCAGTTGGGATTTATTTATTTTATTTATTTATTCTATGTGATCTGATGGTACACAGTGTGTTACAGATGTTGGAAAATATCAGTTAACATTGTTAACATATATTAACATATAGTATCCTGTATTATATTGCACAGATTGGTTAGGTTTACTTCACTCCATTGCTCAATGTTTCCAATTTAACATAAATAGTAAGATTACTGTTGTAGGTATTCATTTATAGAGTAAAAACAGTGACACAACAAACATGACTTCGCAGCTTTGCTAAATTTTATGTTGACTTTGTTGTACTTTATACTAGTGGGAAGATTGTTGAACAGTTGGAGGCCCATATGGAAAGCTCCCTTTTTACACAGTTGAGTGTTTGTACATAAAACATGCAGATTTGAGTTTTTCCTGGAGTTGTGTTTATGTATTTCATTATTTTTTGTGGCTCTGGAGTCAGTTGGCACTATACAGTTTCTGAAAAATTTTAGAGTCTCGAGAATGTATAGGCAAGGCAGTGTAAGGATTTCCAATTTTCTGAAGATGGGTTTGCAGGAGTCTCTGGGTTTGCTCCCAGTAGTAATCCTCATTGCTCTCTTCTGGATTTTGAATGTGCTCAGGGCAGGTGGAGAATTTCCCCAGCGTATCGCACCATATTTTAGGTGGGTTTGCATGTAAGTGTAGTATGCGCTGCATAATGTTTTCAGGCTAGCACATGATTTCGGTACATTCAATGCATAACAGCCAGTACTACATCTGGCATTTACTTTTCCTGTATGTGTGTTCCATTTCAGGTTATCTTGAACCCACAGACCCATGAATTTGAAAACAGTGTCAGTATCTGTTGGCTGGTTATTTACTGTGACAAGTGGCTGAGAGGAATTTGCATTTTGTGTTGTGTGAAAGTTCATGGAAGCTGTCTTTCTGGTGTAGGTAGTTAATCTGTTGATTTTAGCCCAGTTGCTGAGCTGTTCAGTGGCCAAATTCACAGCTTTTTGCACAGCCTTTGTATTCTCCCCTTTGAGAAGTACAGTTGTGTCATCGGCAAATATTATTGTTTTATGTGCAACTACATTCAGGCTCAAGTCATTAATGTACAGGAGGAAAAGTAGAAGTCCCAATACTGAGCCCTGTGATACACTTTGCTTTACAATTTTATTACTCAATAGGATTTCAGTTATTGAGTTGCTTTGCCTATTAGTGTATTTCATGCTGACTCTCTGCATCCAATTGGTTAGGAATGAAGCAATCCAATTGTTTACAATTCCTCTGATACCATCGTGTTCTATTTTTCCCAGCAATATTTTGTGGTCAACAGTGTCAACAACCTTTGACTGATCCAGAAATATGGCTGTTATGGGTTGTTTTTTTACCTAACAGATCTAATAGCTAGCGTACTTATGCAATCATATACTGCAGTTTAAGTAGATTTGTTGCTTCTGAACCCATGTTGAGCTAAACTTAGTAAATCTTTCTTTTTCAATTAAGTCCATCAGTTTTTTGTACATTATGTTTTTAAAAACTTTAGAAAAGCAGGATGAGATTGAGATAGGCCTTTAGTTATTCATATCTTTATTATCACCTTTTTTGAAGACAGGAATTACTTCAGAAAGTTTGAGAGCTTCAGGGAAAGAACCTGTGTGTAAAGAACAGTCACAGAGGTGAGTTAATGGTTCAGCAATTGTGTGTGAACAATTCTGATGACAGCTGCTGGGATACCATCAATTCCAGGTGAATATGAACTTTTAACTCTTGGAGAAGGAAAGATTGCCATGGATGAGATTCGAAAACCTGAGAGCTAGGAAGTTGATAGAGTAATAAACAAGACAGAGATTACTAGAGCGGAAAGATAGATGTATTATGTGTGGCTGACAAGTGGAGGTGGGAGGTAAGAAAAAATAAACGGATCAGAAAATAAAATATGTAGAAAACTAAAAGGGAGTGAAGAAATAAATAGTTACTGAAAAGAAAATAATATAAATTAAGGCCAGATGGTTGATGCAAACCAAGGAGATGTAATGCCAGTTCCCACCTGTGGAGTTCTGAGAAACAGGATGGAACTGGCGTTACAACATACCCTTAGTTCTCGCCACCCACTAGGCCTTAATTTATCACTATTTTTTCAGTATCAGCATGTCTTTTCAATAACTACTCCTTTTTTCATCCCCTTTTAGCTTTCTTCATATTTTATTTTCTGACCTATCTATTTTTCCTGCCCCCCCCCCTCCCGTTGTCTCTCATGCATAATACACTTAGCTTTCCTCTCTTATTAAGTCTAGTAAGCTTTGATTTGCTTATTGTCATTTCCATGGCAGGCAATGAAAACCTTATAACTCCATCTTGTTAAAATTTGCAGGAGGCACAAAAACTGCTTCTTAAAAAATAATATAAAGTGATAAAGAAAGTTGCTGCATGTGCAGCTGTATAGTAGAAGCCTAGTTATTGACAGATTAGAGAAACCCATGCAGTTTCAAATCTCTCTTTGACTATGGAGTTACTGGTTACTGATGGAGTTACCAGGTTTTCATTGCCTACCATCAATATTTTCCACCCCCAAGTTCTCTAGTTTTCAAATCTCATCTGATGTTGTGCCCAACAATCACTCTTTTCTTCTCATCCTGTCAGCTAAGTCTTCCCTGACCCGGGGTTCTAGACAATTTTTCTGTAACTCTCTCAATTTCCTAATCCTTGCCAGTCCTTTTCCTTCAGCTCTTCCCCTACAACCAGAAGAAGGAGCCACTGGTTTTGAAAGCTTGCACATTTCCTTAACTTTTGTATGTGTTTTCTCCTCCCACCCACTCGTTAGTAGATTTTTTTATCAATCTAATTACTAATGGGATAGATTTTTTATCTATCCAATTATACCTTTTTTGTCTGATATACAGCACAATAAATCATCTAAATTTATCTCAAAAATTTCCCAGTCAACCAGTGGAGACTAGTATGCTGTAAAAATCACAAATACCACATTTCCCAACATTAACTTATAAGCAGATGCTTCTATATCCTAATATATACCAAATTTACGTATTTCTACAGTTTTTTTAAAAATTTATATCCCTGTTTTATTGGATCTACATGAATGTGCAGTTAATTTATAACCACTTACATTAATATGTTCTACCCCTGTGGTTACATTATGTTCAGTCAGACAAATGACATCAGTTTCTTTCTAGCTATTAATATCTTGCAAAAAAAATTAAGAAATAGTTTCCTAATATTCTGATGAAGCAAAATGATTTCACCTTTCCCTTTATTACTGCAAGATGAAGTAGGAGTCTCTTTCAATTTAAATTCCTTTAATACTGTCTGACTGAATTTTCCCTAAAGTTGCTATCTCACCTGACTCCAACAACTACAGGGTTGTGTGCTGATGGATCCCCTTATGCCTTCAAGCCATGATAATTATATCACCATCGTCCTATTGCAACTACTCAAACGATGTAAATATGAGATTTTACGTCCATCTGAAGGAGCCCCTCAGCTCCGTGTTCACTCGCTTAATGTCAGAGTCAACCCAGTACTGGTCATGGCACCACAGAATCTTCTCAAAACCCATGTTTGTGTCCTAAGTAGCTATTCCTATTTTGTCCAGATAAACTCTGCTATTGTATTTTTTTGTTTTTAGCCAGGTTGTTTCTGGCTCCTCCAACTATCAACACCTGACCTTGTTTGATGAAATCCTTACTCTTTCAATATGATTCTAATTGTACAATTAGGCCTAAAAATATAACTGTAGACAACAGAAGAAAAATATACTTTTCACACTGTTTTCACTTATTTAACATGACACTAACACTCAAATGTAAGTAACCTATATTATATGTATAATGTTTTAAAGTAACTTCTATTTCTTATTAATATACTTATTTATGAGAGTAGGATTCACAATAATCTCATGGCTGCAGTATTGCCACGGTTGTGTTACTGTATTTGTAGACACATCACATTATACAACACATATTTTCAGGTGTTCATCCAGACTGCCTATTGCATTTTTCTGCATAATATTTCAATAACTGACTTAACAGCATTATGAAAAAGATAGATTGATACTCACTGGTGCTGGCCAGAGCAGCTGGAGATAGCGGTCATGTGTGTGTGAGGTGTGCATGCTTGTGTGAATGTGTGTTTTCTTTTCATTTCTGAAGAAGGATCTGGTTGAAAACTAAATGTGCAACAGTTTTTTCTTGTGCCAGCAATTCAATGGTCATCTTTATGGTGAGTAGCACCCTACACTTTCATAATATTGTTGATATTCCTAACTGGACTTTACATTGATCAACAACTGACTTAGTCATTTTCGTAGGATGTTGGAGGTGATGATTTTTTTCTAAACAGAAAAGTCTAACAGCAGGCCTATATCTTCTATCAGTCATCCTGAGAAAAACATCGCATCATTTGGACTTAGTGAACATGCTATACGTAGGAGCAAGTATTTTCCTCAGAATACAGGTGTGCTCCAAATTTAGCCCAACTGTTTGGAAAATTAAATCAGTTTTGTTTGCACACAAATATTTTTATTTATTTATTATTTATCTAGCCTGACCAGATTATGGCCTTAAGTTCCTCTCTTACATCTGACTGGGAACAACACATGCTAAAGGTCTTACAAAAACTTTCATAACAATAATAATTACAATAATGGCAATATGGTTGTTGCCAAGACAGTGAATATGACATCTGTGTATCACATAATTATACACAAGTAAATTTACCTTTATCTTCTTTTCCTTAATTTTTGGTGTTTTGTGAATGTTCACTCAGGTGTTTAAATTTAGTGATGCTTTCTGGAAATGGACTGTGGGTATCTCCTGGCAAATTGTTCCACTCCTTCACTCCTCTACCAACATACGACAATTTGCTCCAGTTGTTGTTTCATAATCTCACACTTATTCTATGCTGGTGGTCTCTCCTTTCCTTACATACCATGTCAGAGATCAGTCTATGTCTTACATCTTTCCACACATCCTTACCCACATTTGTTCAGTAAATTCTCCCCAAGTCTAGTTCCTATTTATCTTTGTGTGAGGTTTTCCCTTTTCAGTTTCTTATTCATTCCTGTGATAGTGCATGCAGGACTGGTTTAAGGCACAAGCAACACAAGGTGCCACATGGGGCACCATGTTCTTACAATGATGCGTAAACGTTGTTTTCGTCGTCGCCGGCGAATGCTGGTTTACAAATCACTTGTCAATGTGGACGGCACTCTTGATGCTTCGACATCTTCTGCGAAGGGTAAAAAGAATGAAACAAGAGGTGTAGGTAAAACTACTCAATTTGTTCTTATTAATGGTCCTACTTTATTTTGTGGTGCCAGGTTAAATTTTTCCTTAATGAAAGTTTCTTCTTCTTCCAGTTTGGGTAACGGATGGTTAACTGCAACTGTAAGAATTATGTATGGGACATACCACAATTAGTAGCTGTCGCTTGTCATACCTAGCTGAGAGAGGCACCAGGGGCATCCAAAAGCAAGATCTGTGTATCACAATTAGTAGTAAAAACTGACTCAGGTGGAAGTGTACAAGGGAAAAGGGGGTGAGGGGTAAGGGAGGGCTGCCAAATAATAAATTGCCTATGTGAAAAAATGTTGTCAAACTAGCTTTGATGACTTGTGCAGGGTGGAGCAGAGGAAACGCATCTTTTTCACTACTGAATGACTCAGACATAGTTTGATAAAAATAAAAACAAGTATTGAGTGATAGATTTTTTAATGCAGTTTTGAAATATACATACTTTAATTAGGTTCAAAAAATGTCTTGGAGATGACGTCCTTCTTACTGGATACAAATTTTGCTCCTCTACCGAAAGTTACGCATTGCTCTCTCTAACATTTCATTCAGCACGGCTTCAATTTCCTGATGAATGGAGTTCTTCAGGTCATCGATTGTGTGAGGCTTGTTCATGTAGACTTTTGATTTTAAATATCCCCACAAAAAGAAGTCACATATCGACAAGTCGTGTAAGCGATGGGGCCAGTAAACATCACCATATCTCTAAATAACATGTCCTGGGAACATATGTTGAACCATTTCCATGGATGCTCTTTCCATGTGAACTGTGGCACCATCCTGCTGAAACCATATTTCTCTCATGTTCACTTGATGCCTTTCAACTTCTAGACAAAGAAAGTTGTTTAACATTCTAACATAGAACACTGATGTCACAGTAACTGCAGTTCCCTCCTCTTCAAAAACATAGGGTCCACCAATCCCCATCTTTGAAATGCAGCACCACAGTGTTACTTTTAAATTGTGGAGAGGTCTTTGGTGTAATTAATGTGGGTTCTCTGGCACCCAATACTGACAATTTTGAACATTGACATAACCATCTACATGAAAATGTGCTTCATCACTCATGAAAACTGTAGCATCTGCATCTTCCGTAAAAATTTCGTCCATTACGCGACAAAACTCTCTGCACTGAACAAAATCCTCTTCACTAAGCTGCTGGATGATCATTATCTTGTATGGGTGAAACTTAAGATCATCATGTAAGATGTGGTGAAGCGAACAACGTGGCATACCCAGCGCTACAGCCTGTCGTCTAGCCAATCGTTTCGGACTAGCAAGAACTGCCGTTCTCACTTGGTCTACATTTTCTGGAGTATGAACTGAACGAGAAGACCAGGTGGTTTCTTTTTCATCACAGATCCAGCGCTTCTAAATGCTGCAACCCATCGGAGTACAGTATTTCGATCAGGCACTGCACCTTGACGTCCAACTCTAAAATTTTGACGGAAAAAGACGATGCACTGTGACTAGGGAATCATTGTTTCTAAAGTACTGTTCGACAACGAACACACAATTCTCTATGCTCCAATGCTCCATAGCGACTGAAACTACATTGTATGGGCAGTCTGGCAACATTCATTCAAGGTCAATACCCCCTCTCGTCGCTGTTTACTAGTGGTTCAAAAAACATGTTTTTCCTCTGCTCCACCCTGTAAATTTAGGAGATTTGAGATGGATATTTAGATTTACCAGAAGTAGTGTGGCAGTTTATTGAGTAAAAATCAGGAACTTCAAGCCTCCTTAAAAACATAATATGATAGTAGTTATAACTGCTAATGTAAACAGCATCTCAGAGAAGACAACAACAAACTTTGCAAAACAGGTATATTAGTAAGAAATTTTGGAAGAGAAGGCTGTCAGTACCATCATTGTTTAACTTTAGTTTCTTCTTTTCATTCTGTTCCCTTTCATTTCCATGTAAATATTTCTGTATAGCAATAGTATTTAATATACCAAGAAAGGAATGACTTTTGTTCCAGGAAAGGATGCATGTGGATTGCGAGGACCACGTCATGCACGGCATCGGTGGGATAAGGTTGGAGAATGGGATAAAGTGGTTCTGAAGAAGAAAGAGCAAGACATTCCAAGTACACATTCAAATACAGCTCACTCCATGAAACAAGAGCCTGAAAAGTTCCTTGCTGCTTTCAACCTGCGGAATGATATTGATACTGGAGACATGTCTGAATATTCGAAAAATGTGAATAACTCAAAAGAGGAAAACTATGAACAGGTTAGCAGAAATAATATTAACTATATTGGAAAATCATAATTCCTTCAAAAAATTCCAATTTGTGTCACAGAAAGCTACACATAAAGTTAGAAAATGTGGAATAGATGAGCAGTTTCTTTCAAAATAAAAAATCAGTCAAATTTTCCATTCACTGACAGTTAGTAAACAATTTCATTAAGACTGCTATTATTAATTTATACCTTGTTCAAATTATCAGTTCATTCTGCATGAATTTTTCTGCAGAATAGTAGCATCCCTGCAGAATGGTAGCATTCCTTCAACAACGTCCTAAACCCTGCTTTTTAGATAATATAGCTTCATGTGAGTATGTTCTAGCCAACAAATTTTGTATATTTTCATCCCTATATGAACACATCATTATAGTTGGTGTGTGGGAGCATATAATTATCTTTTTTTCCTGTGTTGAAAGTGTAGTCAAAATGATTTTTATCAAATAATTGTAGTATCTATATAAAATTACATTTTATGAACACTTCATTATAGTTGGTGTGTGGGAGCATATAATTATCATTTTTTTCCTTTGTTGAAAGTGTAGTCAAAATGATTTTTATGAAATAATTGTAGTATCTATATAAAATTACAATTTTATAAATTTATAGGAAGGGGTCAATTAGGAGAAACAAGTCTGGTTTTGCTGTGTACATCCTACTAAAGAATATTATTTTGAAATGCATTTATATGAACTCTCCTTTGAGTGGCTAGTATACAGAGGAGCAAGGTGCAGTGCTCACTTGGTTGTACAGGTAATGGTTGGTGTGGATAAAAATTTTGAAACAGGTAGTAGAATTGGCACAGTTAAACTCATCACTCACTGCAGGCTCTCTACATTGCTGCACTTTAACTGCCAGTACAAACAGTGCCACAAAATTTAATCCTGAAAGGAAAATCTGGCACTCATTCAATCTAAGAATAATTATGCAGACCAGTGTATACTTAAATTGGTGTCTTTTATTATGTAGTCCATAAATATTGAGACAATGTTTGAATAATCCAGATGACAATCTCCATGCCCAAGTTTTCACACACAACCATGAATTGATACAGAGTCCTTAACATCTCATTCCTTTGTAAGACAATGGATAATGAACAAACAACTGGTACAAGAGAGAACAATAAGCATTGGGCACAAAAGATCACTAACGCACAGTCATCATGATTTAAAAGTCTACAGTTGCGTAAAACCAGGCGCTCCAATGCGGGAAATTATAAAGGACGTCATAAAAGACAACAAAAAAAGCACAAATCGTTATATTTTATTAATTGCAGGTGCCAATGATGTGTACAGGAATGAGTTACTGAATGCTGTGCACAACTTAAGGAAATTTCTGGACGGTACTAAGAAGCAGAACGTGATTGTCACTAGCATTCCTTGTAGACATGACCTTATCCCCACTTCGTGTGTAAACGCTGAAATTAGGGAAGCCAACTCACAATTTCAGGAAATATGCAAAATGTATCCAAATACAAACTTTCTTTGTACAGATTTTCTTAAGAGAGACTGTTTCACGAAACATGGGATGCATCTGAACAAAAAGGGCAAGAAACTTTTGTGTGGAAAAGTCAGTGAAATGTTAGAGAGACTGAACAAACATAGTGACAGCATGTCATTACCATTAGCTCCAACAGTTTTAAAGCAAGCACCTGCAGAAGTATTTCCACAAAAAATGCTAAAACCATCAGAAACAATCACAGCAACAACAACAACAAAAGCAGCAACAGCAGCTGCATCAACAGCAGAGCCACCTCTGATACCAGCAACAGCAACAGAATCAATGGTAGCTGGACCAACTCCGCCAAAAGTAGTAAAAGCATCAAGAACGGTTACACAATCAACAGCAAAAGCAACAGAACCACCATTAGCAACAGCAGAACCATTTACAATAGCAGCAGAATCAACTCCAACATTAGCAGAACCAGTACTGTCAACTAAAAAAACTTCAGACAGCAGACGGAAGCCAGTGCCTCCATCCCATCTAAATGATTTTTAGTGGAAACCAGAAAGAAGAGGAAGCCCACAAGAGAAACAGAGATTTGACCTTATTTAAGTCGGTAAAGCAGAGAAATCTACAACAAGGTATTTACAACTTTAAAATAATCCACCAGAATGTACAGGGCTTGAGCAAGAAATATGAGCAATTAGACATGTTTGTAAATGAAACTATGCCTGATGTGCTTGGTATTAGTGAACACTGGCTATCTGATGCCAAATTAGAACTTTTTAAACCTCTAAACATGGTACTAGCTAATAAGTTTTGCAGATCTACTATCAGAGGTGGAGGTGTATCAATGTATGTAAAAAGCACATTTGATTTTAATTCTGTAAATGTAAGTAAATATTCATTAGAAGGAACAATTGAATTATGTGCAGCACGTATAAAGATACCAAATGATGAAATTTATGTTATATGTTTATATAAACCGCCAAGTGGAAACTTCGAAGTTTTGTGACATGATAGAGAATGTTTTTATATCACACTTGAACAAGTTAGTAATTATAGGAGATTTCAACATAAATGTATTAGCAGATAAGTTACACACTAGACTATTCAAGAATACTCTGCTTGAATATAATCTAAGATACCTGATAAACACTGCAATCAGGGAGACTGAAACATGCCAGTCTGCAATAGATAACATAATCACAGGTATTCATTTTTACGATCTTACATCTTCTGTTATTATAAGACCTTTGTCAGACCACCATGCAGTAGAACTAAGTGTGCACATAAAAAAGGTTCCTACACACAGTTGCTATAGATACACTCCTGGAAATGGAAAAAAGAACACATTGACACCGGTGTGTCAGACCCACCATACTTGCTCCGGACACTGCGAGAGGGCTGTACAAGCAATGATCACACGCAAGGCACAGCGGACACACTAGGAACCGCGGTGTTGGCCGTCGAATGGCGCTAGCTGCGCAGCATTTGTGCACCGCCGCCGTCAGTGTCAGCCAGTTTGCCGTGGCATACGGAGCTCCATCGCAGTCTTTAACACTGGTAGCATGCCGCGACAGTGTGGACGAGAACCGTATGTGCAGTTGACGGACTTTGAGCGAGGGCGTATAGTGGGCATGCGGGAGGCCGGGTGGACGTACTGCCGAATTGCTCAACACGTGGGGCGTGAGGTCTCCACAGTACATCGATGT
The DNA here is from genome assembly GCF_023898315.1 of Schistocerca nitens. Taxonomy (NCBI): domain Eukaryota; kingdom Metazoa; phylum Arthropoda; class Insecta; order Orthoptera; family Acrididae; genus Schistocerca; species Schistocerca nitens. Next base: position 81,828,840 of record NC_064617.1, on the reverse strand, counting down.
TGTCGCCAGTGGTCGGCGGAAGGTGCACGTGCCCGTCGACCTGGGACCGGACCGCAGCGACGCACGGATGCACGCCAAGACCGCAGGATCCTACGCAGTGCCGTAGGGGACCGCACCGCCACTTCCCAGCAAATTAGGGACACTGTTGCTCCTGGGGTATCGGCGAGGACCATTCGCAACCGTCTCCATGAAGCTGGGCTACGGTCCCGCACACCGTTAGGCCGTCTTCCGCTCACGCCCCAACATCGTGCAGCCCGCCTCCAGTGGTGTCACAACAGGTGTGAATGGAGGGATGAATGGAGACGTGTCGTCTTCAGCGATGAGAGTCGCTTCTGCCTTGGTGCCAATGATGGTCATATGCGTGTTTGGCGCCGTGCAGGTGAGCGCCACAATCAGGACTGCATACGACCGAGGCACACAGGGCCAACACCCGGCATCATGGTGTGGGGAGCGATCTCCTACACTGGCCGTACACCACTGGTGATCGTCGAGGGGACACTGAATAGTGCACGGTACATCCAAACCATCATCGAACCCATCGTTCTACCATTCCTAGACCGGCAAGGGAACTTGCTGTTCCAACAGGACAATGCACGTCCGCATGTATCCCGTGCCACCCAACGTGCTCTAGAAGGTGTAAGTCAACTACCCTGGCCAGTAAGATCTCCGGATCTGTCCCCCATTGAGCATGTTTGGGACTGGATGAAGCGTCGTCTCACGCGGTCTGCACGTCCAGCACGAACGCTGGTCCAACTGAGGCGCCAGTTGGAAATGGCATGGCAAGCCGTTCCACAGGACTACATCCAGCATCTCTACGATCGTCTCCATGGGAGAATAGCAGCCTGCATTGCTGCGAAAGGTGGATATACACTGTACTAGTGCCGACATTGTGCATGCTCTGTTGCCTGTGTCTATGTGCCTGTGGTTCTGTCAGTGTGATCATGTGATGTATCTGACCCCAGGAATGTGTCAATAAAGTTTCCCCTTCCTGGGACAATGAATTCACGGTGTTCTTATTTCAATTTCCAGGAGTGTATATTAGGATGAATACAGACCAAAATATAACTCAGTTGAATAATGTGCTAAGGAATGTGGATTGGAACAGTGTTCTAACTACACTTCATAGTTATGGCAAATTCTCAAGTGAACTATTCTACATTCTTAATCAAGCCTGTCCATTAATAAAAAAGAGAATTCAGTCACATGCTGTAACCCGAAACTGGATATCAAGTTCAGTCACTGAAGGTAGAGGAAAACTAAGATGGTATGAGTATGCTATGTTAAATGACTTGAGCAATAAACAATTAAAAGAAGAGTTCAAAAAGTATCAGAAATACTATGTAGACCTCCTAATTTCAGAAAAACAGAAACATTTTGAAAGTGTCATTCAGAACTCAAATAATATCTCCAAAACATCATGGTCACTAGTAAATAGAGAAATTGGTAAATCTGGGAAACATACAACTGAAAATCACTTGATGATAAACGGCACAATAGAAACTGATCAGAATAAGATAGCAGATCTATTTAACAATTACTTTGCTTCTGTTGGCTCCAGCATAAACAATCAGCTTAAAAATCATAAATACAAATTCAGAGTAACACCAGTGTCAGGAAGTATAATTTTGATGCCAACAAGTAAAGAAGAAATAATTAAAATAGTGAGTAGCTTAAAGAATTCCCATGCAGCAGGATATGATGGTCTTAGTTTGGACACTCTTAAGAAATGTATACATAAAATTGCATCACCTTTATCAACAGTTATCAATTCTCATATGGAAGATGGTCTATTTCCAGATGAGTTGAAAATTGCCCGAGTTGTGCCTATTTTTAAAAAAGGAAAAAGGAATTTAGTAGAAAACTTTCGACCCATTTCTGTTCTTCCAATAATATCCAAAATCTTTGAGAAAGTAATATACATAAGAATCTGGAACTTCCTGGTACGCAAAAAAGTGATTTCTAAGGGGCAGTATGGGTTTGTCAAGGGGTTATCCACCATTACAGCAACATCCAACTTAGTCAAAGGTGTCACTCAAGCAATAGATAATAAAGAACATGTATGTGGCATCTTTCTAGACTTACAAAAAGCATTTGACTGTGTTGATACGACCATATTGCTGGACAAACTGTGGAACTATGGCATTCGAGGCACAGCCCATAATCTGATGAGATCCTACTTGACAAATAGGAAGCAGTTTGTGTCTATTAGCACTACAGAGGGAGCATGCAAATCAAACACCACTGACATAAATTTTGGTATTCCACAGGGGTCAATATTAGGACCACTTCTTTTTATTATCTATGTAAATGATATTCAGTCCATAACAAACCATGCAACAGCTATCTTATATGCAGATGATACCACGTTAATATGCAGCAATCCAAGCTATTCACAGCTCGAAGTGGAATCCAATACTGCAGCAGGCTTAATTCTGCACTATTTTAATGAAAACAAACTAAAATTAAACACAAATAAATCTGTCTATATTGAATTTGATCTTGGGAGGCAAAAAACTCATGAAAACAAAATCTTAATGGGTGACAAATACATTAAAAAACAATACTCGACCAAATTTCTTGGTCTGACACTAGATGCAGAGTTAAACTGGTCTGATCATGTGAATGATATTTACAAAAAGCTATGTACTACCATATATGTCCTAATAAAACTGACACCTTTTTGTAACATCACCACTCTGAGGCAAATATATTTTGCACTATTTGAATCCCATCTAAGTTATGGGTTAGAGGTTTGGGGATCCAGCAGCAAAGGTAATATGAAAAGTGTACTTACATACAAAAGAAGGCACTTAGAATTATGGGAAATAAATGTGCCAGGGAGTCCTGCAGAAATTTGTTTAAAGAATTTAAAATACTAACTGTTCATAACCTGTATGTGCTGAAGATAATCATTATGGCAGTAAATAGTAACAAAACACTTAATAAAGAAATACACGATCACAACACTAGAGGCAGAGAGAGACCCCATATCATCTCTCATAGAACAACACTTTATGAGAAAAGCCCTCACTATGCAGGCATAAAACTACTGAATTGCTTCCATCCTAATATCTCCAAATTGCCCATTACAAAACTAAAAATGAAATTAAAATTATGGCTCCTAAACAATCCTGTATATTCAATAGATGAGTTTCTAGATTTAGTACACTCGTATGATGGAAGACCATCCATCTAAAAATATATGTAATCTCAGATCTTAGACTGTGTCACAAACTGTAAATATTTGAATGTCAGATATGAATACTGTGTTACAAACTGTAGATTCCTTAATCTAAGTATGGCAATAACAATTTTGTTTATGTATAGTCCATATATGTAACTCTGTTCTCTCAACTAAATTTAGAACAAGTTGTGTAGATAAAAGTGCCAGCCAATAATATGTAACCCTAGTAAGTAAGGCTCTGACTTATCCAGAAGACTGGAACAAAAAAAAACCTTTTTTTTGTAATCAGTTGATGTTGGATCAAAATAAATAAATAAATAAATAACTCTGGTGAACAGAAATCTTGTAACACAACATTAGTATACTATAACATGTATCTAACAATTTTCTTCTGCAGCTTCAGTATCCAAGATATGATATTTGACCTTTCCTGCAGAAATATACCTTACCTAGTAACAGACTGAAAATAATTATGATACACTACTTTTTAGTTTTGATGTCAAAAAAATTTGCTAATATTTGCAAAGAAAATGCAAACCAATAATTTGTTTGCCATGAATTCAGCATGTGTATTTTAACTGAAATTCCTGTCCCAATTTAAACCAAGAAATTTGATCACATGAACTTCTTCCATAAGTTGAGTATTATGATCTATTTTAATCTTCTGGCTTTATTAATGTGCGGTTTTGAACAGTGCCAGTTGGGTTTTTATAATACGGGTGGATCACCTCCAAACCAAACTGAGAGAATTTATATTTACTGATAATTCATTGAGATGATACAGGAACATGACCTAATATGGGACCCCAAGGCACAACAACTGCATTCAAAGAAGCGAGTATTCTTAGTTTTGTCTTTGTGTTGAGCTGGTGTGATGTGATCGACTGCAGAATACTGCTCTTAATCCCACATATTTGTAATCTGTTGATAAACAATGCATAGTTTACTGAATTGAAGGCCTCAGTAAAGGCACTTGCAACATTAATCCTTTGATGTAACACTATGCTAGTCTTTTCGAGAAAGATGTTTACTGCATTTGCAGTACTTTTTCTGCATTCGAACCCAATTAGTTTACTTACAATAGTCTCATATTATACCACAAAATTCTTGATCTAGATTCCAGCTACTTTCACCTGCATTTTTGATGGGGCTTGAAAAACAAAAATAAGTCAGTAGTTTCCCATGTCTCACCTTGACCTTTCCTTGAGCAAAAGTTTAACTTCTGTATACTTCAACATATTGGGAAAGCAGCTCTATTCAAAAGTTTGTCAATTATTAGAGTTAGTAGAGGTGCTACTATGAGATATACTGCTTTAATTACTTCAGTGTGTATCCCATCTCAGCCCGCAGAAATATCTAATCACAATTTTTCTGAATATTGTATTGAAACTTTGGAAAAGATTCTGAACATTTTAAACCTGTCATTTTGTAAATGTAATTTCTTCAGTTTGAGTACATATCATGCCCAAAAACTAAATTTGATAAGAAGGTGCCAAAACATGTTGTATTTCAAACACTTAGTATGTTTCCTTAATGTAGGCCACTTTTATCTTTTTATATTACTGATATGAATATGAATGCCAACTTCTTATTCAGTTACATTTATTTATTTATTTATCTGTCCACATAAATCTCTTTCTCAGTACATATATTGTACACAGGATATTGGACAGAAAACCTTTTTAGCTATTTGTTTTTCAAACGTCAAACATACATTATTTAAATTTTTATAACAAATTGTATCTAGACATTTAATAATTACAATTTTTTGAAATACTGTATAATTATAACTTATTATGAAATGACTTTGTCATTATCATTAAATATAGGATATTCAATGAGTTATCTCAAAGTCTTGTTATTCCTGTACCAATAATGTCAGGCCCACTCCCTGTCCCTCCCTCTCCTTGCTCACTACACCCGACACACCCTCTCGCACATGTCAAGCTGCAGTACTGCATGTCTACCACTGTGCATTCAGTTGGCACAATATAGCCAGCACAATATGTTTGTTTGTGTGTGTGTGTGTGTGTGAGAGAGAGAGAGAGAGAGAGAGAGAGAGAGAGAGAGAGAGAGAGAGAGAGAGAGAGAGAGAGAATGTGTAGTTTAGCTCAAAAACAGATTCATGTGATAGCTAGCAAAGTTCAGTTTTGTCTGTGTGCCTATCAATGTCTCAACACCTCTACTATTTAGTGAGGTGTTGCCTTTACCCCTAAATTATTTATCCAGTAACCAGAACTTCAATACCATAGTTACATAATGTAACCTAATAAACTTTTAATTAGTGCCAAAATTATAAAAGTATGATAGTGTTGCTAGCAACTTCTTTGTTTATATTTATTCATTTATTTATTTTGGACCCAATAATATTGTATTGTACAGTGAACAAAATATATATGACAAGTCATGTGCATTGAAATACAAAAATGTAGCATAAAAATATTTTAATATGCTATAAGAAGCAGTTACATGAAAACTGAATGTCCACCACAGTGGGGCCATGGAATGGTTACATTCAAAATTAATCACTAAACATGTTAACACATTTATACCACTGGGAGTTGAGATGACCAATTTCTGTTTGGTAGAATGCAGTTGGCTGCTGACTGATCCACAACCACACCTACTATTGTACTACCTCATCCAACATAAACTGACATCCACAAGTGTTTCTATAGGTCACTGGTGAAAGATCCAGGCTGTATGAAGGATGCTGCAGTATTTCCCAACCAAACAGCTGTAGCGTAGCCTATTTGTAACTGGCAGTGTGGACATTGGCATTATTGTGCAACAAAATGATCATCCTGTCCAACAGTATTCCTGGGCATTTTGGCTTTATGACACAACACACTTTCTAAACTGTGTCTTCATACTGCTGTGCATTGATTGACAAGCAGATACCCCTTGCAGTTGAAGATGGTCATCATGACCTTACCAAACCTGTGTAAACTGCTTTGGATTTCTTTCGCAGAGGAGATGCGAGATGTTTTCATTGTTGGCTTTACATTTTGGCTTGGTCTGTCAAAATGCTGTTGGACGGAATTGTCCTATTGCACAATAACGCCCACCTCACACTGTCAATCAGATGAAGGCTATGCTTCAGTGATTTGGTAGGGTCCCTACAGCCTGGATCTTTCACAATGTGATTTTCACATCTTTGTCAACCTGAAGAAAGACTTGCGTGGACCTCGGTTTCAGTCAAATGTAGAAGTGCAAGAGTGGGTGCAATTGTGGATCTGTCAGTCGTGGCTGACCGCATTCTGTGAAACAGGAATTGATCATCTCATCTTCCAGAGGGATAAATGTCTTAAAGCATGTTGTAATTATTTTTGAATGGAACCGTTCCATGGTCCCATTGTGACATGTGTTCAGTTTTCATCTGACTTCCCTTCATATAATAAGCTACAATAATACGATTATATAGCACGGCTTAACAAAAATTATGTAACTTCTGTGTCAGACTTATACAGTACAATTTAGTAACACTGTAACATTCAAAGTGATAAAAATTATAATACTAACAATAACTACAATAAAAGTTCAACTGGTGCTAATGCAAATTGGTCTTTAGATATTCATTAACTGAATAAAAACTGTGCACATAAAATATTTTTAACTTTATTCCTAGATGAGATGTATTATTGTTTTTATGAATGGGGTGGGGAGGATGATTTACTGCCCATATTTCTCACAGCAAATGGACTCCTGGCCATTATTTGGTTCACAAAATGTTTGCACTGAAAAATGTATTATAATTGTTAACAGACACGTTGACCTCACAGGTCCTTGTTAACAAAGGTTACTGCCTCTAATTTTGCTAATGCAAAATAAACTGTCTTTAGTGTTGTGATATCACAGGACTTCCTAAAAATTTGAAATGTATCACACAGACTGCTCAGTCTTTTGGGTAGCATTCCTCTCATAATATTCTGTTGTAAGTTACTGCCCATTCACATCACAATAAATTTTAATTTCTTAACTTGTTCTATTGTTTCAAGTTTAGGATGAGATCCATACAGGTAGGGTGATTTTTGAAGGCCCTGAATGGGTTATGTGCAGCTTTACTTTTATTTTACAATAATCTATTATTATACAACCAGGAAATTAATTTGTTTATAGAGTCAATAGAATCATCCATCAATACACCATTATTTGGATGGGTTGTGAAATGCTACCACAATTTTAACTGTGAACATTAATGTCCCACACATTTTGATTTGGCAGCAACAAAATTAAGGGACCAATATAAGTGTAGAAAATTGTCTATTTTATGGGTATATACATCTCCTATTGGAGATATGTATATCTTTTTGTATAAACTAAATCAAGTTTGTGATATGATATCCACTCCAAGGAGCAGTATCCTCAGATGTGGAGACCTAAATACATATACATATACTGAATTCTGGTGTTACCTCTGACCTATTCTTAAGCATCAGTCCAAGTTTCAATTTAGTGTCAATGGTTAACAAAGCAACAAGAATAACAAACCAATTTAGAGCAACTACTGGTCATGTGTTAGCAGATTTAGACAAAAAAAATCTGTTGGGTGGGTTACATAAATCTAGAATTATCTGACTGCTTCAGTCAAATTGCAAAGTATAAAGTGTCTATAGAAAAACAAAGAAAATGCACACCTACAGTTGAACATTTTCTAATCCAAAAAGGCATAAGCTTGTCAAATAAATAATAGACCAAACATGTGAAGTAGTACACACAGAGGTAGATGCAAATGAAAACTTCAAAAATTTCATGATACTATTCAAACTAAAATTTTAAGGAACTTTTCATAAAGTATTACATCCTCTAAGAACAGTCAAACAAACAAAACAGTGACAAAAGATATCAATAAACCATCCCAAACACTGAAGTACCTGAGCTCCATAAAAACAGCCAAACTAATCCATCTTTCTCACACTTTTATAAACAGTCTAAGGAAACATACGGGAAAGTGTTCCTTGCAGCAAAGAGTGCTCATATTTCCAAACTGATACTCACTGCTGAAAAGGAAAATAAAGCGCTATGGAAGGTTGTAAAGCACGAAATACGTAACATAAAGATGAATCGATCAAACTTAAAAATCAATGACAAAAGGACACTAATAAAAAATCCAAAGATTTGGCAAACTATATAAATAACTACTTTAAACAATGCAAAGTCCAGGATGGAGTAATACACTATGATAAAGGATAAACTGCTACTCACCACACAGAGGAGATGTTGAGTTGCAGACAAGCATATTGAAAAAGACTGCTAAAGTATTTGAGCTTTTGTACTTGGTCTGCATCAGACAGAGTGACAGCTCACGCCGGTGCCTGGAGATAGTAGCCATGCATGTGTGAGTTCTACTTCAGAAGAAGGAACTTGTTCAACAGTTCATACATTTTATCAGTCTGTTTCATTATGTTAATGTATGACGATGAGTAACTACTCAAGGAGTATCAGAGCAAAATTACAGGAAAAATTTCAAACAACCCCTTATCTCAAAAACCTAAATAAATGTGTATTACCACCTGCAGTAAAGGGGGAAGTTTACAAAGCAGTTTTCAAATTCAAAAACAAAATTTCAGTAGGATTGGATGAAATACCATTTTGCCTGAATCTAATATCCCCCATTAGCTGACATCATGAATCAATCATTCAAACAGGGCTGCTTTCCTGGCTCTTTCCAAAGACCAGGTCTGCTTTCAGTCAGGGAAAGACACTGAATTGGCAACAATATACCTCACAAAACATGTCCTAGAAGCATTGGATAAAGGTAAGTATGAGGCAGGTATATTTCTTGGTCTAACAAAGCATTCGATGTGATAGATCACAAAATACTGCTCAATAGACTAGATGAACCAGGAATAAGGAATGTGGTGAACAAGTGGTTCCAGTCACATCTAGAAAATAGAATACAACTGAGTGAAAAAATATATATCAAATAGCTCTAACTATACTGATAAACATGTTTCTAATCCAAAATTCACAAATCAGGTATACCACAGGGTAGTGTGCTAGGTCTAATACCGTTCCTAATTTACATTGATGATTTCCCCCAAAATATCAAACATGGGCAAACAATAATGTTTGCAAATGACCAGCATACTGATCACTGACTAGTCACCAGAAGTACTAAGAGTCAAAGCTAATGGAACACTTAACCATGTATGTAAGTGGGCAACAGACAATGAAGTCACCACAAAAACCAGCTTACAATAACCTTAAAGTAAATAATGAATCCAATCAAAGTGTGAAACATAAAAAACTTCTGGGAATGCATGTTGACTGTCAAAATGGGAAGAGCATGTAAAAATATTCAGTAACAGAGTCTACACTATAAGGAAAAGACAGACTGCTACTCACCATAAAGATGACACACTGAGTTGCAGACAGGCACAATAGAAAGAGAATTATGCATTTCACTTTTGGCTGAAGCTTTCTCCAGAAGAATAACACACATGCTTTCATTCACATAAGCAGGCACACCTCATGCACACGACTGCCATCTGTGGTAACTGTCACATAGAATGGAAGCAGCAATCTGGAGGGATGAGAAAGGGGAAGGGATAGCAGGGCATGGGCGGGGAGAGAAGACTACTGTCTGGCAAAGCAGGTAGGGACTAGACTGCCAACAGTGGAGCAGGGAGGTTTGTTAGTGGAGGAGGGAAATGGAGTGAAAAAGGAGAGGAGCCAGTAAGGTGCATTGGCAAAGGGCAGCAAACAAAGTGCATGAGGGGACAAAAATAGGAAGGAAATGAAAGGGCAGAGGAGGCAGAAACTGTTGGCTGGAGGGTGTGAGACCAGTACGTTACCATAGACCAAGGCCAGGATAATTTTGACAGCAGAGAATGTGTTACAAGGCTAATTCACATCTGCGCAGTTTGGAAAAGCTGGCTGAGGAGGGGAGGATCCAGATGGTCCGGGTTGTAGAGTAACCATTGAAATCAAACATGTTATGTTCACCTGCATGTTGTGCCACAGGCTGGTCTACATTGCTCTTGGCCACAGTTTGGCAGTGGCAATTCATCCTGGTGGACAGCTGGTTGGTTGTCATACCAATACAAAAAGCTGTGCAATGATTGCAGCAGAGCTGATATTTGACATGGTTGCTTTCACAAGTGGCCTGCCTCTGATGAGGTAGGATAAGTCTGTGACAGGACTGGAATGGGAAGTACTGGGCAGTAGGATTGGGCAGGTCTTGCACCTGGGTCTCTCACAGGGAGCCCTGATGAATAATGTGGTTCATTTGTTCTAGTCTTGGGATGGTATTGGGTGACAAAGGAGGACTCTTTTGAAGCTGGTTGTTGAAATGGGGGGAGAATGGGGGGTGTGTGGGGAAATGGCACAGGAAATCTGTTTGCAGATTAGGTCAAGGGCTTAGTGCCTGTCAGTGAAGGCCTTTGTGAGACAAGCAAAGGATGTGCTTGTCATTGCAGGTATGCCATCCCCAGGTGGCCAGGCTGTATGGGAGTGACTTTTTGAAGTTGAAGGGATGACAACTGTGAAAATTCAGGTACTGTTGGTGGTTGGTGAGTTTAATGTGGACAAAGGTGTGGATGGAGCCATCATAGAGGAGGACACTGATGTCCAAGAATGTGGCATGCTAGGTGGAGGAGCACCAAATGAAGCAGATGGGACAGAAGATGTTGAGGTTGTGGAGGAACAAGGATAGGATGTCTTGTCACTGAGTCCAGATCATGAAGATATCATCAATGTACCTGAAGCAGACTAGGGATTTGGTGTTTTGGGACACTAGGAATGTCTCCCCTAAATGGCCCATAAACAGGCTGGCATATGAGGGTGTCATGTGTTTGCCCATGGCTGTGCCACAAATTTCTTTCTATACCTTCCCTTCAAAGGAGAAGTAGTTGGGAGTTAGGATAAAGTTAGTAAGGCATATTAGGATTGAGGTAGTGGGTCTGGAGTCTAAAAGGTAGTGTTCAGTACGGGTAAGATCATGGGCATGTGGGGTGTTGGTGTCAACCGTGACGAATAGGGATCCAGGAGGTAGAGTTGGGTAGTGGAGAATTGGTGAAGGAAGTGTTTGGTATCTTCGGAGTGGGAGGCTAGGTTATGGGCAGTTGGTTGGAAGTGTCAGTCAACGAGAACTGACATTCTTTCAGTGGGAGTACTATAACCAGCTGCTATGGGATATCCAGGATTGTTGGGTTTGTGTATTTTGGGGAGCATGTAGAAGGTGGGTGAGCAGGGTTTCATAGGAGGGAAATGGATTCAGGGGAGGGCTCTGGGAAGGGCCTGAGGCTCTAAGGAGGGATGGGTATTATGTTGGACTTCCAGAAATGGATCATTCTGGCAGAGTTTATAGGTGGAGGAGGCAGATTACTGGCAGAATCCTTCTGCCAGATAATGTCATTCATAATAACAGTGGTAGAACCTTTGTCTGCAGATACAATGATTAGATCAGGATTTATTTTGAGATTGTGTATGGCTGTTCTTTCTTCTGCTGAAAGATTGGTGTTCTGAGGGAGGTACTGGGGAAGGGTGCTGAAGTCAAGTTGGAGCTAAGGAATTTCTGGAAGGTGACCTTGGAGTGGTTAGGTGGGAGGGGGGAGGATCAATGGTAGAGGGTGATATGAACTGGGAGAGGCAGGGTTCGTGTTGGAATTATGTTGACTTTGGTTGGAGGGATTGGTGGCTAAAAAGTGTTTACATTGTGGGGTTTGGGAGAAGGAGAGCAGGTCTTTGACAGGTCCAACATGGTTAAATTTGGGTGTAAGGCCTAAGGTAACAGAATCTGTACAGCATGCTATGCCCTCTGATTTCTTATGTCAGTTTGAGATATTTAATGTATCAGATCTTTACATTTCACTTATATTCATTCTGTCGCTAGTAATCACAATTTTTTTGGGGGAGTGAGTAGGAAAAATATCCAAACTATATTCAGGTCATAGAAAAGAGCAATATGTATAATAATCAAGAGTGGAAGTATGGTTCACTACCTTAAACTTCTTAAAGTGCTGGACATCTTACCTGTTCCTTGTGAATATATTTTTCAGAGTGTCACATATGAAAAATATTGAATACCATGTTCAGAGTTGTTTACTAGAGGATTATGAAACTAGAAACAATTTTAACTTGCATCTGGACAGAAAAATTGAAGTTAAAAAACTCAGCTAAGTTTACTGTACAATGGCATCAAATTATATAATAAATTACCACACCATATAAAAGACATTGATATGATCTGGTCTTTCAAAGCAAAACTAAAAAATTATTTACAAATTAAAAGTTCTTATACAGTAATTGAGTATACGAATTAAAAATTTTACTTAATTAAAAAAGTTCTGTATTATAATACATGAAGATATAATAAATATATAAGGCTAAAAACAAATGTAATTACAGATAAAAAGAAAATTCATTGTCCGTTATTGTGTAAGAAACTAACTGTGTGCTGTTAATTTGTCTATGTCTTGAATGATGAAATCCACATGGTGTAAATTGTTTCATGGATTGAGAAAGAAATAAAATCAAATTTATAATGAGGATACACAATGTAAAATGTTTCGTCCACATCATGCAATTTTAAAAAATAACAGTGTACCTATATGCAAGACTTACACAGTTTGCATGTCAGTAGTAGAAGCAAGCATGCACATTTCCAGCACAGACATACAATGTTGGTGGAATTTGCTGTAGTGTTGGCTTTGAGTCATATAGCTAACTGTAAACTTTCATTAATCTTTTCATGCTTTACAGGTGCCATCCAATATTAATGCTGCAGTGAGAGGACATCAGGACAGCGGATTCAGATTCATCATTCCAGTCGAGATAAACATCAATGAGCAACATGGAGGGATTTTTCAACAGAATATTTTCAATATTGCCATACAGCTATGGAAACCAAATGGTACAGATGAAAAAAGAACAGGGTTGCAATCCAAACAAACAGACTCCCAAAGCACGGGAAACACTAATTTGGATTTAATTGCAGAAAATGGGCCTAACAAAAATGCAACCAGCATGAACATTACAGAACTTGCTGATAAGCATAGCCTGGGGAAGCTTGGTACAATTTCTGACAACACAAGTGAGCACCAAATTAAGAAACTTGACTCAACAGATGCATCAATTAGACAGTCTGATGTTCAACCTCCAAAAAAAGAGCTGGTACAGTTTCTCATTGCCATATTATAAGCTCTATATTTTTACATTACTTTTAATGTCATGTAAATTTATTGTCAACAAATACATCTGACAATCAACATAATTATAAAATACATTACAGTAGAGCTCCTTGTTGGAATATCTACAATATAAGGCAAAGATAGTTTGCTACTCACCATAAATTTGACACACTGAGTTGCAGACAGGCACACAGTGTCACTGTCATGACAGTGAGTGAAAAATGTCTGATGATGATGGTGATCAATACTTTATTGACCATATTCTTAAGAAAATAAAAACAATGTTCTCTCCAAATGACAGAACTTCTGTTTGTGCTTGCTTTGCAAGTCTGACAAAAATACATACTGTTGGACATTTACTACAGGAAACTTCATGTGCAATGTTTTCAAGGGTCTAAATACACTATCTGAAGTATAATCAAAAGATTCACAAGCTTATCAATACACTTAGTTCAATCTTATTTGTCCTTAAAAGTTTGCCTCTCATTATAACATCCAAATATAGACACATACGTAACTATAAAAGAAAAGTCTAACATATTATATGTATTTTCACACTCTTATATCTTGTGGGATTCTTTTTTGGGGAATGAAGCTAAAACCCATAATGTTTCTGTTGAATCTGTTGAAAAAACAAACTGTGCAGTAAGGATATTATGTATATAATTTAGGAGTAAAGGAGAGAACTCACCAAACAGTAGAAGCACAGAGTTGTCAAAGGCACACAAAAATGAAGAAAACTTCACTAGCTTTCAGAAAAATCCTTTAACGAGCTAGAGTACACAGAAAAACACACACACAAACAAGCACACACGCACATACACACTTGTGTTGCTACATTATGTCAGCTAAACACACAATGCTGGGGCTGAAGTTTGGCAGGTGGGTGGAGGCAACAGGTTGTATAGGGTGAGGTGGTTAGAGGAAGAAAAGAAGTTGGCAGTAGGAAAGGAGTTGGGGAAGTGTGACTGTTGGCACAGAGGGAGACAGTAAGTATGTTGATAGGAATTTGACACAGTGGTGTGGGTACGTGGGTTAGTGGACATTGAGGTGGGAAGGTTACGGGAATGAAGGACATGTTGCAAGGATAATTCCCATCTCCATAGTTCAGAAAAAGCTGGTTCTCATGGGGGATGGGTGGGGGGAAGTTGGGAGCCAGATGGCATGGGTGGTCAAGCAGCCACTGAACTCTAGCAGGTTGTAGGGTCAGCAGCACGTGCTACTATTAGCTTATCAAGTCTGCTCTTGACCACACTTTGGCAGTGGCCATTCAGTCTGCTGGACAATGGGTTGGTGGTCATACCAACATAAAATTCTGTGTAGAAATTGCAGTGGAGCTGGTATACGAGATGATTGCTTTCACAGTTGGCCACACCTCTGACAGGATAGGTTAAGCCTGCAACAGGACTAGAGCAGGAACAGCTTGGTGGATGAATCACGTAGGTCTTGCACCTGGGTCTTTCACAAGGGTATGACCTATGTGGCAAGGGGTTGGGAAGCTTAGGGATGGACAATGATCCTGAGCAGGTCCGCTGGGTGATGGAAAACCACAGTAGGAGATGTGGAAGGATTTGAGTAGAGTGTCCCCACTTTCTGGGCAGATGATAGTCAAAGCCCTAGAGCAAGGGACACTGTTCAGTTGCTCCAGTCTGGGATGATACTGGGTGATGAGGAGGGTGCTTCTTTGCAGTTGGTTTTTAGAGGCACTGGGAGGATTAGGGGTGTGTGAGAATATGGCATGGTAAATTTGTTCAAATGGCTCTGCGCACTATGGGACTAAACTTCTGAGGTCATCAGTCCCCTAGAACTTAGAACTACTTAAACCTAACTAACCTAAGGACACCACACACATCCATGCCCGACGCAGGATTCGAACCTGTGACCGTAGCGGTCGCGTGGTTCCAGACTAGCGCCTAGAACTGCTCAGCCACCACGGCCAGTGGTAAATTTGTCTGGGAACTAATTTTGGAAAAAAGTGCCTATCTGTGAAGGCCTTTGAGAGTCCTTATGTATACTCGGAAAGGGGATGCTCATTACTGCAAATATTATGTCCGTGGGTGGCTAGGCTATATTGCAGTGATTTTTTGGTTTGGAAGGGATGACAGCTGTCAGATTGTGTGTACTGTGGATGGTTAGAAGGCTTGACACAGACAAGAGGCATGGATGGATCAAAGAGTTTGAGGTCAATGTCCAGAAAGGTGAATGTTGGGCTAAGACATATGGGAGAGAAGGTGTTGGAGCTGTGGAGGAATGTGAATACGGTATCTCGGCTCTGGATCCAGAACTAAAGATATTGTCAATAAACTTGAATGAGACAAGAAGTTCATAGTTTCAGGAGGCTAGGAAGGTGTGCCCTGGATTGCCCATAAACAACTTGAGAGAGAAGGGCACCATATGGGTGTTCATGGTCATGCTGTGGATTTGTTTCTATATCTTCCCCTCCTCAAAGGAGAAGTCGTTCAGTGTGAGGATATAACTGGTTAGATGTATAAGGAATGAGGTAGTTGGTGTGGAGTATGAAGAATATTGGGAGGGTTACTGCTCAGTACCATGCCATGTTCATAGGGTATGATGGTGTATAGGGGGGTGGCATCAATAGTGACAAGTTGGGGTACACCATTGTCATGCGCCCCATGATTCCACCTGCTATGGTGCCCATGTGTCACATTCCTATCCTACGCATCTGCTGCCTCTGCCTCCCACATTTCTATCCCACACACCTGCCACCTTCCTCTGAGCCATCAGCCATCCTTCCCCAACCCCTGATCCCACTTTCCTCCTCTTTTACAACGCTGCCCACCCCACAATCCCTCACCCCAGCCTAACTGCTGAACTATAGTCCTGGCATCGTGTGCAGGCCGGCGCAATGTAGTGACGCAGTGGCAGAGGTGTGCATGTGCATGTACGCTTGTGTGTGTGTGTGTGTGTGTGTGTGTGTGTGAGAGAGAGAGAGAGAGAGAGAGAGAGAGAGAGCATATCGATCCATGTGTTAAAAAATTTGTCAAATGCTAACAAAGTTTTCAATCCTTTTTTGTGTCTGTCTACGGCTCAAAGCTTTCATTGTTTGGTTAAGTTCTTTCCTTCACAACTGAATTATAGACATTGTGCCAGAATACTATGTAGCATCTACTATGGATGGACAAACAGTTCCTGGCTTTGGACAGAAAAAATAGAGTCAGTTTTAAGAGTACACATGTACAACACGCTCACCCATCCCCTTCAACACTGATGAACTTGTGACATTGTTTTTGCAGAATCTCTGGCCCACTTCAAAAGAAATTATATGATGAATGATAAACCAGCTCTCAGCAGCATGTTTATCTTCAGTATCATCAAAACGAAAACTCTGCATCTTAGGAAACAAATGGAAGTTGAGGGAGTCAAATTAAAATGCAGGGATTCCAATTTGGCAGCCACAACAGGGGGCATTGATAAATTGTCCTGCAATAAAAGCATCCCTTTGGTTAACTTTCTCTTTTCTCCTTCTTAACTTCCCCCTTTAGTTGGTTGGCTGTTTATCCTTGCAGCCTTCAGTTACAGTCCACCAACAAAATATCATATTAATCCCCCACAAAATGGCAATATGACGTTTTTGGCCAGTTTTGGGGTGCTGAGTTTCTTGTCACAGGGACCCCACCATATTGCCATTCTTTTGACTGTTCTCTGGTTTTGGGATCATATAGGTGAAGCCTTGTTTCATCCTCATTCACTAGCCTAGCCAAAACGTCCTTTACAGCATCAGAATAAGCCAAAACAGCTGTGGATGCTTCAACCCATGCCTTCTTCTGTTAACTGTCCAAATATTCTGGCACCCATTTTGTTGTAAACATCCTCATGTCCAGGATATTGTTAATATCCTACATGCTACTAGGAGATGTGGAGGTACCAACTTATAAACAGCATCACACATTGCTAGTTCTATTCATCTACAGCTGCATCTACATGACAATTCTACAAATCACACTTAAGTGCATGGCAGAGGGCTCATCGAAGCACTTTCACACTAATTCTCTATCATTCGGCTCTCCAATGGGAAAAAGTTGGTGATTGAAGTTTCATGAAAAGATCCCACTGCAACACAAAAAATTCCTTTGTTTTAATGATTTCCACCACAAATTCTGTATCATGTCCATGACACTCTCTCCCCTATGTCTTGATAATAAAAAATGTACTGCCCTTCTCTGAATTTTCTCAATGTGGACTGCCCATTATAGGGTTCATTTTCAATTGTGAGATGTCCAGTTTTGACATGAGACACCCAGGTGTTGACAGTGCTGCGGGAAAGATGCTCCCATTGTGACTGTGACATCTCAGTGCGAATTTTTTCAGGATTGTCCATGGAGAAACGAAAACTTCATAATTCCCAATAACTCCAAAGACGCAAACCTTGTTTGTGCCTCTGACAAGTCACATTCTCCTGCAATTAAAAATAGTTATAAGAATAGGAAATGTGGTATTTGCACAGTTACATAAAAAGATATCAGGCTTTCATAGAGTATGCTACTAATTTCATTTTTCAATTACAGGCCAAAGCCAGGTACTTTTCTGCCCCTATCCTCTCCAATAACTGAATATTTTGTAGAATACTCAACAAGGACATTGGAATTACTACATTTACTTAACAATGGTGTTATTCCATAGTATTACTTGTTGTAAACAATAAGAAGTTGTAAATAAACTACAGAATCCTTGACAGCAGTAGAGAAGATTTTGGCTCTTTGTCCTTGTTCAGCTATACAAGTGGAGTACTTTATTGACTTAAAAATACACCCATAGACATAAGAAATGAAATTGGTAAGGTCCTGAAATTCAACTGGAGAAATATGTTATCAACTGCTTCTATGAGTCCTCATTAACTCACAAACTCAAGCAGTGGATTAAGTACAAGGGTCACTCCAAAAGAAATGCACACTATTATTGTAAAAATACAGTTTTCATTCTGCATGTGTGAAAGATTTACAGTGTGTAGATACATCCTTCCCACTTGTTTTCAAACTTAGTTCAAACTGTCCCTGTGAGTGACGTCATCACAACATGTCTTCAAGACGGCTGCTACACTTGACGTTCGTCAGAAGCAACCCGCTGTCATAGAATTCCTGTGCTGTGAAAACGAGACAGTGGGAAACATCCACAAGAGGTTGAAAAAGGCGTATGGAGATGCTGCTGTTGATTGCAGTACAGTTAGTTAGTGGGCGAGCGGGTTACGTTATGAAAGTGGGCACGGCAATATTGAGGATTGTCCTCGCAGTGGCAGGCCTCATACTGCACACACTTCAATGTGCAGAGAGTTAACAAATTGGTGACTGCTGACAGACGTGTCACAGTGAACAAATTGTCACGCTACGTTGGGATAGGGGAAGGAAGTATTTGCAGAATACTGAAAGTGTTGGCGTTAAAAAAGGTTTGTGCCAGGTGGGTTCCCAGGATGTTGACAGTGACTCACAAAGAAACAAGAAAAACGGTATGCAGGGAAGTTTTGGAACAGTACAAGAATGGTGGAGATGAATTTCGTGGAAGAATTGTGACAGATGATGAAGCATGGCTCCACCATATTACACCAGAGATAAAGAGGCAATCAATGGAGTGGCATCATGCAAATTCTGCTGGAAAAGTTATGGCTACGGTGTTTTTCGATTGCGAAGGACTCTTGCTTGTGGACATCATGCAAAGTGGAACCACCATAAATTCTGATGCATACGTGACGGCACTGAAGTAACTTCAAGCTCAACTGAGTCATGTTTGACCACATCAGCAAAAGCAGGATGTTTTGCTGTTGCACAACAATGCACGGCCAAGTGTCAAGTCAAAAAACCATGGAAGCAATCACAAAACTCAGATGGACAACACTGAAACACCCGCCTTACAGCCCTGACCTGGCTCCATGTGACTATCATCTTCTTAGGAAACTGAAAGACTCTCTTCATGGAACAAGGTTTGAAGATGATGACTCCCTTGCACATGCTGCCAAACAGTGGCTCCAACAGGTTGGTCTAGAATTTTACCGTGTGGGTATACAGGCGCTGGTTCCAAGATGGTGTAAGGTAGTTGAGAGGAATGGAAATTATATGGAGAAATGAAAATATTGTTCCAAGATGATGTATCTACACACTGTAAAACTTTCAAACATGTAGAATAAAAGATGAATTAAAAAAAAAAAAAATAGTGTGCATTTCTTTTGGAGTGACCCTCGTAAGTTGTGATACATTAACAGCGACTGAGTTGTGTAATTATAAAAGCAGAATCTTTTCTTGAGTAAAAGCAACTTCCTAGTTATGTAAGACCCTAACATCAAGATTTTTAAGTGTGTAAAATAAAATATGCAAGTGCTGAAACAGTTCATCATAGCTGTGTCTCTATGACAAAGTATGTTTTGACTCATGTTATGTCTCAGAAGGTTCTATGGGACACAGTGTGTTTGAGTTAATGAATAAATGACGTGAAGAAAGCATACAAAGGTACTACCAATACCTTAAAAAATTAGGGCCAAATTTATTTTAAGCAAATTGTGGTACTCAATATTTCTGAGCACAACCAAAAAAATTAAATGGCGTTATTCACTTGACACAGTCATACATAACTTCATCATAAGCAATAAGTTGTACAGTATAAATGTTTTTAAGATGCAGTTAACAGCAGATCATAGCACAGAAAAATCTTACACTTCCATCTCACTACAGCAGAACCAATTAATAGCTGATAGTATTTCAATGTATGTTAGTTGTAATTTCTATTGAGTATACAATGAGCACTGTTGTTATATTTGTGTAGCACAGTTTCATTCTCAAATATTCTTTATAGGTGAACAGTATGACAGTGGAAGCTCCAGGTCAGAATACCAACAATATAAGGAAAAAGATAGATTGCTACTAAGCAAAAAAAGATGACAAGCACAGCGAAAAGACTGTTACATATTTAGCTTTGGGCCAAAGCCTTCTTCAGAACATGAAACACACACACACACACACACACACACACACACACACATTCATTACACAAGGAAGAACGTCTCATGCAAACATGACCATCATTTCCAGCAGCTTGGACTCGAATGCTTTTTGTAGAATAAAGTTAGTAAGGTCAGTTGATTGGTTGATTGATTTGGGGGAGGGTACCAAACAGTAAAGTCATCAGTCTCATCAGATTAGAGAAGGATGGGGAAGGATGTTCACTGTACCCTTTCAAACAAATCATCCCAGCATTTGTCTGAAGCGATTTAGGTAAATCATGGAAAATCTAAATCAGGATGGCTGGATGTGGGTATCAACTGCTGTTCTCCTGAATGCGAGTCCAGTGTGCTAACCACTGCGGCATCTCGCTTAGTTTAGTAAGATCTTTGAGGAGTAGTGGGTTTGGGGTCTGAAGGACATTGGGAAAAATAGTGTTCAAAGCTGTAAGTTCATGAGCAGGAGGGATGCTGGTGTTTAGGGAAGTGGCATCAACAGTGGTAAGTAGGGATCCAGGAGGTAAAGGAGTAGGAACGGTGGAGAGTTCGTGTTGGTCAGTGGGGGACAACAATCAGCTACAATGGGGCATCCAGGATTGTTAGGGTAGTGGATTCTGGAGAGCACATAGAAGAAAGGTATTCGGCATGTCATTGAGATGAGGAGGGAAATGGATTCAGAGGAGAGGTACTGGGAAGGGTCTAAGCCTTTGAGAATGGACTGGAGGTTATGTTGGAATAAGGGTTAGGATCACTGGCATGATTTATAGGTGGACAAGTCATATAATTGGCAGAGGCCTTCCGCCAGCTAGCCACTGCAATTCATAATGACGTAGTGGAACCTTTGTCTGCAGGTAGGATGATTAAGTCAGGATTTGTTTTGAGGTTGTGTACAGCTATCCCGCTGAAAGTTTGGTGTTCTTAGGAAGGGACCTGGGGAAGGATGGTGAGGCCACGTTGGAGGTAAGGAATTCCTGGAAAGTGACCTGGGTGTGGTTAGGTGGGAGCAGGGGACAATCACCATTAGATGATGATGTAAACTGAGAGAGACAGGGTTCAGTGTTGGGATTAGGTTGGCTTTGGTTGGAGGTATTGGGGGCAAAGAAGTAATTCCATTGCAGAGATCAGAAGGAGATTAGATCTTTGAGAAATACAATGGTTAAATTTAGATGTAGGGCTAAAGGTGAGCCAGGGTTTTGTTGAAAAGATTAACAACAGTGTTCCAGGAATGTTCTAGCTCTGGATTTGGTGGAGTGTAGATAGGTTGTTTGCGGATGTGGCAAGTTGGAAAGCTCAGTTGGGCTGGGTCTGGGAACTATGAGGTGTGGTGAAGAGGAACACTGTGGGTATATAGAGGGTTGTATAGTGGTGCCCCAAGTAGGCAGTAGGATGTCAGCAGTTGGATACCTTATGGAAGTGCTCCTCTAGATGCTGGAAGTAAGGGATTCAATTTCAGAGATGTGATGGATGTAGAGGGATTGCACAGTAGCAGTATCTTGCAGAGGGGGGCACAGGTGGTTCTGGGATGCCAGTGCCATGGAGGCAGTGGTAGGTTTGTTAGTGCCAGTGACTGGCAGAATCTGAAAAGGTGGTCATCATGAGAGGAGGCGTGGTATCCAGAGAAAAGAATTTTTATGGTTATGCCATTGGGGGTGGGGGGATCACATGGTTTAGGTAGCATTTACAGGACGGGATGCAGGACAGGGTTTTAGGCAGGGATAGGGGTAGTTTTCTGGACTGGTGGCAGGGATGGTATAGGGGAAACAGGGATGATGCAGAAATGGGCAAATGGAAGCATTGGTGGTCATGAAGGGAGCTGGATAACAGAAAAGACGTGTAAAAATACATAATGACATGCAAAAACACAGATACATAAAAAATGCACAAATTCATACAAATAAGCACAAATACTTTAAGAACATGAAAACACACAGGAGAAAAGGAACAGATGAGATTTTGGAGTACTTATGAGTTGGGATAAGGGAAGAGGGTGTAAAGGGGGACTGGTTAGGTCAAGGATCACAAGTTTGTGTGATACAGGAAGATGTGGAAAAAAAAAATGCGAAAATATCAAGGATGAGACAGGGCTCAGTAGGAAAAATTATAATTATTGATGGAAGGAATTTGGGGCATAAAATGCTGACTCCATCAACAGTCCACGCAGTTGCGTAACTGTCTGTTGTGAGCAGATAAGATTCTTGATACAGTGTAGCTTGGAAGTCAGAGCATGTGCAGATTGGATGGTGATGAATAAACACAGGAAAGAAGAGAGAGAACAGACACTGAGAAGATTAATGCTTTATAAAATAGTAACTAAACAAAACATCACAAGATTATGGGATGGAAGAAAAGGCATTAAACAAAATCAGACAATGGAAACTCCAGGTTGGAATATCAACAGTATAAGGAAAAAGGTAGATTGCTACTCACCATAAAGATGACATGATAAGTTGCAGACAGGCACAATGAAAAGACTGCTACACACTTAACTTCTGGTGGCCAAAGCCTTCTTAAGAAAAGGAAACACACACACACATTCATTCACACATACAAGCACACCTCATGCACACATAATCACCATCTCTGGCAGCTCGGACCTCTCTACCCTACCCTCACCTGCTTGTCGCACCGTATCTCGCCTGTGTGTCCTTTTCTTGGCCATTTCTCTCACTTTGTATTCTCTACCTTTTCTCATACTCCTTTCACACTGTGTGTTCTATAAATACCCATTCTTCCTAAGCGATTCCCCTGCTATCTCATTCTATCCCGCACCTCTTCCATGTTTCCACTATTCATGTTAGCCAAGATCACTACTTATCCAAGCTCAGCCACTGAGGGTTTTGTCTGAAATTTCAGTTGGTAATAGTCCTGTTACCTACTGTCAACACCACCTCTATTGCTATGTAAATTATCTGCAAAGTGCAGAGTCCACATGCATCACAAATTGTTTAAATTACAACATGTGGCCACAATGACTGCCACTGGACAGGTTAAAATATCTCTGTTTTGTGTTACACTGTGGCAAAAACAGTAGGGGGTAGCATGGTATAACCTTTCTAAATGGGAATATTTGAATTGTAGTCCTAGTACTCAGTAAGTCACACAACAGTAAAAATAGGTCATACAGTACAATGATTTGGCTTCACAACCAAAACTGCACAGCACTAAAAACAAAATAAAGGGCTGTTTTCTTCCATCTGTCATGCCAGTGTGGTGGTATATTGTCAGTCAGTAAATTATTAGTGCTCATAAATACTAGTGCCCAACTTTTTAAGGTTGATTGCTATTTTCTCTCTATTTGTACTTTGCGTGCCAGCAATTTTAGCATCACTTCACAACAATTTCATTAATGCTGCTTTTGCTTTTTTTTAAAAAAAAAAAAAAAAAAAAGAATAAATAAATTCAAATTTGATGTTAAGGTAAAGTGTTCAGACATCTCTTATACTATGTGGTGGCTGTCATTTAACAGTTCCGTTTTGGCAGTCATTGTCTTTACATATTTTGCTTGTTACTTGTTCGTATGCAAGTAGTAGCTGTGTGCGCTTGTGTCTCACTCAGGCAGATGACATGACACGGATCCTCGGAGGGAATCCGGTGCTGCCACACCAGTTCCCTTGGCTGGCTGCCCTCCTGCTGGACGGAGAGCTACAGTGCGGTGCGGTCATCATCTCCCATCGTTGGCTGCTCACTGCAGCTCACTGTGTCACTTTGTGAGTACTCCTCACCAAAAAAATTAAGCTTCACACAAGTAACTTCACTCTAGGATTTGTTGTTCGTTAAAATAAATTATAGCAAGCTCCTGACTATCACAAAATGGATTTTCAGGCTTGTGTATATGTTAATATTTGCCTTGTCATTGGCCGAGAGCATTGCTTT
Organism: Schistocerca nitens; assembly: GCF_023898315.1. NCBI lineage: Eukaryota > Metazoa > Arthropoda > Insecta > Orthoptera > Acrididae > Schistocerca > Schistocerca nitens. The sequence goes on along the minus strand of NC_064617.1, from coordinate 81,804,707 downwards.
TCACTATAAAGTTTATTTCAAGCAATGCTCACAAAATTATTTAGTGGCCACACCTGGTTTCAGCTGTCTACTTGTTATGAGTATCCCAGACATTTTGATTTGCCAATGGCTGCACCAAAATGTGCTAGGAGTCAACATTTCATTGAAGATATTAGTAGAGGCATTTCTCTAATAGAAGTCCAATATTAGAGGAGGAAAGTTGCTACTCACCATACAGTGGAGATGCTGAGTCACAATAGACACAACAAAAAGATTCACATAATTATAGCTTTCAGCTGTTAAGGCCTTTGCTGCAAAGTTCCATTTGCGTGTGTGTGTGTGTGTGTGTGTGTGTGTGTGTGTGTGTGTGTGTGTGTGTGTGTGTATGTGTGTGTGTGTGTGCAATTGTTACATTCCATCCTGGATTTTCCATTGTCTAATAGAAGTCCGAAAGAAATGTTTACTCCCAGCATATTTTAATGCAACAATCAGCCAACCTATATTTATATGGGCTATTGACAATAAGTATACAGTCAAAACTGGTGTAGTCACTGAATAATTTTGTGAGAATTGCCCAAAAAACAACTTTATGAAGCCATGTATAGTTTGGTGATTTTTGAAAAAATAAAAACCTGACACATTAAATTATAATTAGGTTGAATGCTTTTATTTAGAATAGAAATTTCTGGTTGTGAAGATGTAGATGACCAAAAACATTTGCAACTGGTTAAATAGTGATGCCTGTGAACCAGTATGTGAGCAGCTAACTGATAGTGAGAAAGGTGTGTTCAGTAGGCAAAGAGAGTGAAGATGAGGCACACTGAGGCACTGAAATGCATTGATCTGTTATCAGAGTATGCAGGACAAAATTCACCTGGCTATACTAATGTTTTGATTCTCCAAGAAGTGAGAACTATCACCAGTAGGAATGGGAATGAAAGACAGAGACAGGAAAAAATTAGCCTTTTATTTTTATAAAGTGAACTGAAAGCAAGTTATAAGAAATATAGTGTGTTTTAAGTGTAGTTTTGTAATAAGTTGTCAGTTTTTGGCAAGTATTGCACAAGTAATGCAGTGTGCTTTCAAATGCAATATGTAATGCGCTTTGTAAAGGTAGTAAATACTGATCATATTTTGGATTATCCATGTTGTTTGGTTATCTGTGGCATACTCAGTCTGTATTAACTCAGATATTGGGAGGCTGCTGTAGCTGAAAATTATGTTTGAAAGATCACTTCATTTGTTGTAGTTATGCACATATGAAGAACATTTCAAAACCAAATACTGATATTCTGAATCATTATAATATGTGGATGAGTTATATTCAGTCATTTCTTCACTGTAATCGAATCAAACAATTTCTCATTTTTCTTATGTTCTCTGTTCACTGTAATGATTAGTTGTTATTAATTAAAGTTAAATTATACAAAAATGCATATGCCTAAATAAAGATGGTGCATTCTCTTTGCCTTTGGAGCAAAAATTCAGGGCTAAGTATGCGTGTCTATTATTGATGCACTTTTTGTTTTGTGGTTCCCGTTCAGCTTACTGTTGTGCACAATTGTTGCAGGTACTCCAGCTCACAGCCTCTTCTGGCTAGATTCTCGGTGTACTTGGGCGCACATGACATATCTGCAATCTCCGAGCCTCAGCGTTTACAGATGACACTCCGTCGTGTGGTTTTTCATCCAGGGCATTTGACTATTCTCAGAGACATTGCTCTTCTTGAATTGAAGGAAAGCATCAGTTACTCATCTGTGATCAGGCCAATTTGTTTGCCAAATGCTGAACAATGTGAGTGCATGAATTATCACTAGTCATTACTTTTATCTTACCATAATCAGAGAAGAGTATAAAAAGTAAGTATTAACATTCCTAAAGGCAGTTTTTTCTGATTTATAATCAGTCATCCAAACTATATGACAGAGATTACCAAAGATAAAGCAGTGTTTTGCAGCTTTGCATGTCGACATGATTACAACAAAACTGGTAACCACAGACTATGTACACAGATAGTTCCCAGAGCTCATCTGTGGGACACATGCTATGTAAAGTTGCACAAAACATAAAGAGTGATTCCATCAGTGTTAAGCCTCTGCTTACCCAATCACAAATCTCCTTTCCAATTACATCTGTGGTCCTATCTCCAAATTATGCCTATTCTATACATGTTTCTTCTGCAAAAACCTCTTGCCCCAGTTTTATTATCAACCATTACTTTTGCAACATGCCCCTTCTCAATTTATATACTTTTTTTCCTCTTACGACAACACTGTGTCTCACTTTCTCCACCCGTACCACTCTCCTACACTTAGAGGCTGCTTCTCAGACTGTGTTCATTGTTCTACCCTTTTTGTCCTTGTATTCTGCCTGTGTTGGTTTCCTGCTCTCATATTTACTCTCCCAGTTCCACTAACTGTTGCTGTTGTCTTCTCATACTCATTCTTTCTTGATGTTTGCAGTGTCATCTTTAGCACCCTTCCCCTTCTGTTTTGCTGCTTTCATCTCTCAGAGATAAATTGTCTTTCCTCATGATATCTATTTTTCACTATTGCCCATTCCAAAGAATGTTTCTATCCTAGCTGCTGGGAGTGTTTTACACTTTTACTTTTTTATCGTGATCGTTGGATTCACTTTATCAGTGTTCATTCTCCTGCTCGTCGATTAGTCATGACTTTTTTATTAACATTTGTGTTACACACTTTTGTATCTTTACATGAGTAATGCACTTTCATTATTTATCACCTCTGCCATCATAATTCATGTAGCTTTGGGTGACTGAGGGAAGATTTTGGAGTTTGGGCACCAGGTGGGCCCATAATAACAATCTGATACACAACACTGTAATATTAATGTGGAAAACCTGTAGTATATAGAACTCTGAGACTAAAACTCAAATGCACAGACATAAAACTAACCATATGACTTCAGTGTGTACTATAATTCAAACATTCCCACATCAAAAAATAAATAAACAAAAATTAAAACAGTGGAAAACTCCAGGCAGGAATACCAACGATGTTGGGAAAGACAGACTGCTAGTTACCGTAAAGAAGACATGTCAAGTTGCAGACAGGCACAATTAAAAGATACTCACATATAGATTTTGTCCACAGCCTTCATCACTAAAAGAGAGACAAACACAGAAGCAAGCACACCTCATGCATGGCTGCCAACTCTAGCATCTTGGGCCGAGATGCTGGAGATGGTGGTCATGTCTGGGTGAAGTGTGCTTGCTTGCCTGTGTGTGTGTGTGTGTGTGTGTGTGTGTGTGTGTGTGTGTGCGCGCGCGCGCGCGTGGCCAAAAGCTACATGTGAGTGTCTTTTAATTGTACCTGTCTGCAACTTGACAGTAAGTAGCAATCTACTTTTCCTACATTGTTTGTTGTTGTGGTCTTCAGTCCTGAGACTGGTTTGATGCAGCTCTTCATGCTACTCTATCCTGTGCAAGCTTCTTCATCTCCCAGTACTTACTGCAACCTACATCCTTCTGAATCTGCTTAGTGTATTCATCTCTTGGTCTCCCTCTACGATTTTTACCCTCCACACTGCCCTCCAATGGTAAACTTGTGATCCCCTGACGCCTGAGAACATGTCCTACCAACTGATCCCTTCTTCTAGTCAAGTTGTGCCACAAACTCCTCTTCTCCCCAATTCTATTCAGTACCTCCTCATTAGTTATGTGATCTACCCATCTAATCTTCAGCATTCTTCTGTAGCACCACATTTCGAAAGCTTCTATTCTCTTCTTGTCCAAACTATTTATCGTCCATGTTTCACTTCCATACATGGCTACACTCCATACAAATACTTTCAGAAATGACTTCCTGACATTTAAATATATACTCGAAGTTAACAAATTTCTCTTCTTCAGAAACGCTTTCCTTGCCGTTGCCGGTCTACATTTTATATCCTCTCTACTTTGACCATCATCAGTTATTTTGCTCCCAAAATAGCAAAACTCCTTTACTACTTTAAGTGTCTCACTTCCTAATCTAATTCCCTCAGCATCACCCGACTTAATTTGACTACATTCCATTATCCTCGTTTTGCTTTTGTTGATGTTCATCTTATATCCTCCTTTCAAGACACTGTCCATTCCGTTCAACTGCTCTTCCACGTCCTTTGCTGTCTCTGACAGAATTACAATGTCATAGGCAAACCTCAAAGTTTTTATTTCTTCTCCATGGATTTTAATGCTTACTCCGAACTTTTCTTTTGTTTTCTTTACTGCTTGCTCAATATACAGGTTGAATAACATCGGGGAGAGGCTACAACCCTGTCTCACTCCCTTCCCAACCACTGCTTCCCTTTTGTGCCCCTACATTGTTAATAAACAAAAATGTATATGTAAGACATATAGATAAAAGTACAAAAATAAATCAAGGTTAATAAGCCTAATGTTAATGTTGCCCATAAACTCTGCAAATGGGGTGAATTAGTTACTTTGGAATATATTAAAATCTCAAGAGAGAAGACTGAAGGTCTCTTCTTGTCAATACTTACAAACCCCAAATATTGGTGAAGAGGTAATGTATAGTAAATTTTCATGTGGATAGGCATTTCCTCCAAATGACAGGGGATCGACAGAGAGGCAAATTTAAATATTGTGGAAGGTTACTGAAACACACACACACACACACACACACACACACACACACACACACACACACACATGTGGAACATAGCAATCATTTTTGTCACAATGTTTTGAAATAAAACAGCATGTTAAATAGAAAGACAGTCCCTGTTTGCAAAATGCAGTGTGCAATGGAGCTCAGCTGGACCAAGGCACCGTCAGATCAAAAACCATACTCTGTGTCATTGTCAGCATGTGGTGGACACACAATGCTATTTTTGTCCACATATGACACAAAATAAGACTGTACTGGCTTATGTGATGCCACCTCGCTAAACCATGCACACTTTATCAACTCCATTTTCAATTATTATTTGGGCATTTCTGTCTGATGGATAATCTTTACAAATCTTTACTTTTATGTACAGCTGCAGTTTTATGACATCCTAGCATCACACAAACTATAACTGCTGAAGGTGCCTCACCAGAGTAAGCATAGCTAAAGTAGGATTGGTTTAAGGTCACATGGGATCCATTAGCACCTATGAATTGCGGAGTCCCTATACAGCAACATGTTTTATTTTACTTCATTATGATGTGCAAAGTACCATTTAATGAAATTCAATTATGCTAATGTAAGCCATAAAAATGCTTTATGGTTTGATTTCTAACCATTATTTGACCAACATAATAAACATTAGTCAAGACAATAAAACTGCCCATCACAGCTGACCTTTGTAAGCTCCTTCACACAGCAACAAAAAACCTCTGTTCAGCCAAATAAATAGAAGAATGTTATTTTTGCGCTTCTCTAATAATAAATTTGTTAACCTGTTGAGGTGGCTCTGCAGCACCATTTCAGGAATGTTAAATTATAAAGGCGACTGCTGTTTCTATTCCGCATGCGATCTGTTGGTTACCCTCACTGTTGTGTTCAGGCAGTTACCTCTACTCATCTATGTATTAATGAGTTTGATCACCATTTTAGCCCCAATTGTACAGAAAGAATGTGTATAAACAATCTACATTAGAACTCCATGACAGAGATAAATTTCAACACTAATAACCACTTGTATGTTTAACCACTAGTTATCTAGTCTAAACAGAACACACAGAGGACAGTTATACAAAAGATTGTCACTTTGAAATCTTGTTGCAAACACTCAGAACTGTATTTATGATGTACAGCATATTTTTGTTTGTGCTGGGGCAAACAACAATTTTTGATCATGTAACTTTTTGCTAGACTAACACTGTCATAATATTTAAACATTTTCAGGCTATTCAGTGTGCCTGATGTGTGTTTCTCTCCATCAAAAAACTGAAATAAGATTTTAGACTTTTACGTAGATAGATAATGTATACACTGAAACTAATCAAATGAACATGGTATTCTTACTTTATTTTTGTTACTGGAAGAGAGTTAATCTCTATTCCACATCTTTACCATCATTTGAATTACTGGCAAGCAGGACTGACAGTTACGCCAGGGTGGCAAAATTGTTAGCACATCCGCCTAGCTAGATGAAGACCTAGGATTGAAACCTGGCCCTGGTACAAATTTTCATTCGTCGCTTTAGTTCGCATATATATCTTGCAGAACTGACAGTTGCCCATCATTGCAGGCATTGACTTCTAGACTCTCTCTCAATGCTGATTATATGTTGTTACAGATCACATTCAAAATAAAATTAATTGTATTAAAAACATTAAATTTAGACTTCAGCCTAGAGTAAAATTTCTTAATACTCTCTTGAGGATTAAGCTACAAAGGTTATAAAAGTCACATTGTTGTATTTATCACTGGAAGCTGGAAACCTAATACTGCAACATTTGGTGGCAGGCAATAAACTCACTGGCACACCTGAATGCACCTAAAAGTTTTACATATATCACAATTGGGCTGAAACAAGATATACAAACATATGGTAAAGGCTGAACATGAAATTAGTGAAAGGCAAAATGTACTTATACAGACGGTGGTAATATCACGTATACAAGGTATAAAAGGGTGACGCATTGCCAGAGCTGTCAATTGTACACAATTAATTCATGTGAAAAAGGTTTCTGACATGATTACGGCTGCATGATGGGATTCAGCAGACTCTGAATGTGGAATGGTATTTGGGGCTAGATACACGGAACATTCCATTTTGGCACTTTTTAAGAAATTCAATATTCTCAGATCCACAGTGTCAAAAGCGTGACAAGAATACCAAATTTCAGGTATCATGGACAATTCGGTGGCTGACACCCTTTACTTAATGACCAAGAGCAGAATTGCTTTGCATAGAGTTGTCAGTGCCAACAGAAAAGCAATACTGCAGGATATAACTACAGAAATCAATGTGGACTGCACAATGAACATATCCGTTAGCACAGTGTGGTGAAACCTGGTGTTAATGGGCTATGGCAGCAGACAGCCAACACAGTGCCTTTACTAACGGCAAGACATTGCCTGTAATGTCTCTCCTGGGCTTGTGGCCATATTGATTCGACAATAGACAACTAGAAAACTATGGTCTGGTCAGATGAATCCTGATTTCAGTTGATAAGAACTGAAGGTAGGGTTTGAGCATGGCACAGACCCCATGAAGCCATGAACTCAAATTATCAAGACTGTGTGAGCTGTTGGTGGCTAAATAATAGTGTGGGCTGTGTTTACATGTAATGGACTGGGTTCTGATTGGGTTCTGGTTATGTTCAGCTACTTAGAAACCATTTTCAGCCATTCATTGATTTCATGTTCCTAAACAACAATGGAATTTTTATAGATGACAGCGTGCCATGTCCCTAGGCTACAATTGTTTGCAATTGGTCTGAACAGCATTCTGGACAATTTGAGAAAATGATTTGGCCACTCAGATCACCTGATAAGAATCCTATCAAACATTTATCAGACATAATCAAGATATCAGTTCATGAACAAAATTCTGAAACAGCAACAATTAAGCAATTATGTACCACTATACAGGCAGCATGGCTCAACGTTTCTGCAGAGAACTTCCAACAGCTTGTTGAGTCAATCACATGTGAGTTGCTGCAAAATAAGCTGGGCAAAAGGAGGTCTTATACGATATTAGGAGGTATTCCATGACTTTCATCACCTCACTGTGTTATCACTAACCATAATTCAAACAAATAGATATCAGACTGTTAAAATACTCTGTTTTGCTTAGCAGCCTACATTATTTGGTGTGAGAATATCAACAAACAATTTTTAGACTAGTTAAAGAATGAAAGCACAGAATTTCAGTGGTGACAATTTGCAGTAATGAACAGCAGAGCAATTGTAAAATGTGTAAAATGTGATTTAATAAATTAGAATAGTGACAAATATAGTCTTCAAACATTGTAAAATATACATAATTTTATGTCAATGGCCTATTATTTCTTGAGCTTTATAAATACCATACACACATGCAATGCTAAATAGAATTATAATTTGCAATTTTAACCTGCTAGTGTTTAATTTTCCAGCACTATGACACAAATGGTGTCCTATTCTTATGCAGTAATTAATTTCTATTCCAAGGATTCTGTAGAATCTTCATAAGTGCACATTACTGCTGTCAACACTATTCTTTGGTTCCTTATGTGCAGTTCTTCAAACAGTAGACAACATTTGTTACAGTTGAAGCTCTAGAAGAGGCAGGCACCCTGTCAGAGGTGCTGGGCTGGGGAGAGGTGGGAAACAGCCAAGTGTCAGCGCTGCCGCTGCTGGCCCCAGTGCAAGTGGTGGGCCGTTCCATCTGCCAGCGTGCCTGGGCTGCACTTGGGGTCACGCTCCCACCCTATACCCTGTGCTCTGGCTCGCAATCTGCTGGCACTTGCAATGTGAGTCTGTGTGTACAAATGTCGCAATATTTGTGCAAAAATGTTGTTTCTGCAATTAGACATTTCAAAGAACATTACAGAAAAACTTCAGATATACTTCAGGATGAAAAGCACATTGACTAATAGTTGACCATTATAACTGCTGTTGTACATGTGAGTAAAAAGCATGCTGTCTCCAATTTTGTCACTTTGAGTTAGTCATTACTTCTTGTAGATGAGAAAGAGATATGTCAGGGACAAAGTATACCATGTCCTGGGGTGTATATTTTGTTGGGTTGGCAGAAGAGCCAACACCGTGTTACTAGAGGAGGCCGAAATGCACGCTCTTTAGCTCACGCAGGCTGGCATGAGGAGGGAAGAACTATGCTGACGTGAGGTCTGGAACATGAAAAGGAATTAGAATTCAGAAAGCGGACGTAATTAGTTTCATACTTAACTTTAATCCATTAATGATGAACGTCGCTCTTGACGGTACATGATTCACAATATCAATAGTAACTGAATATGGTGCCTTGCTAGGTTGTAGCAAATGACACAGCTGAAGGCTATGCTAAACTTTCATCTCGGCAAATGAGAGCATATGTAGTCAGTGAACCATTTCTAGCAAAGTCGGCTGTACAACTGGGGCGACTGCTGGGGAGTCTCTCTAGACCTGCCGTGTGGCGGCGCTCGGTCTGCAATCACTGATAGTGGTGACACGCGGGTCCGACATATACTAATGGACCACAGCCGATTTAAAGACTGCCACCTAGCAACTGTGGTGTCTGGCGGTGACACCACATTCCTCCCCCACAAATCGGCATACGGATGTGGTATAAAGCTTCCGACCGCTGTGGGGAGTACCCCATGTTGACATATGCGATGAGGTGGGAAGCCTAACAACAGGAGAGGCTGTGCCACCCTCACCCCGCCATTCGGACCGTGGGGACCTAGGGAATGCCTGCAAACCTACTCCAGGGTGCATACCAACATGCAGTGTATGCGCCTGTAAAGAGATAGGAGGAGCCGAAGGGTTGACCTCCATCGGGCCGGGGCACCCGACGGGCGAAGATGACATATGGTCCGGAGCGGGCAAGAGTTCCATGTTGGAGAACAACTGGTCACGGGGAGCGATCAGCGGCGGGTGACCCAGGGGGGCGCCCGGCGGCTGAAGTGACGCGTCCACTGCGGGCGTCGCCGGAGGGAGAACCGGCGGTGGCGGCGGCGCGTCGCCATGGGGCAAAATGGAAGGCAGCGTCAGTAACACCTGGGGCTGAGGTGAGCCAGTAGATCCCCGGGGCGCTGACCGGACGGCACCGTCGCTGAAAGCAGACAGGGAGCGGCAGATCCCGTGCGATGACAGAGGCGCAGCTGTTTGAGATGCCAGGGCACCTCATCAGAGGCCCCCAAAACCAGATACATAGCGCGTCCGAGGCAGCGAAGGATGCACCCTTCGAGCCAACGCCGTGAACCTCGATAGTGGCGGTAGTAGACAACATGGCCTGGGGCAAAAGCAGGTGTCTGCCGCTGCACAGGAACCTGATGCGGCGGATGTAGCAAAGACATCAAGGTTCGATGATGGCAACCGTGGAGCAACTCAGCCGGCGAGCGACCATCTCGGGGCTGAGTGCGATACGAGGACAAAAAGAGCAATAACGCGTCCTCCCAAGAATGCGACTCTTTCATCTTCAACATCTCTGACTTGAAAGTCCTGACCAATCGTTCAGCGACACCGTTTGACTGTGGCGAAAATAGCGCGGATGTCAGATGTTGAATACCATTGGCCTTGCAGAATAACTGAAATTCTGCGGACATGAATTGTGGGCCATTGTCGGAAACAATTGTCTGTGGAAGACCTTCAATGCAAAAGACAGTAGATAATGCTTGGATGGTGGCAGATGATGTCGTGGAAGACAGCCGGACAACAAAAGGAAAATTACTGAATGAATCTATCACAACCAACCATCGAGCATTCCAGAATGGACCAGCAAAATCTATGTGTAAGCGTTGCCAAGGGAAAGTGGCTTTTGGCCATGCAAAGAATTTCCGCGGTGGTGCTGATTGTTGTTCGGCACACACCATGCAAGAAGAGCACATATTCGTAATCGCAGCATCGATTCCGAACCAAGTACAGTGCTGACGAGCAATTTGTTTCGTTCTCACTATACCCCAATGTCCTTGGTGGAGAAGTTTTAAGACAGAGGACTGTAACGAACGTGGGACCACGACCCTGGACTGATCATTATCAGAACGCAAAAGCAAAACACCACATCAAACAAAAAGTCTCTCCTTGTGAGCAAAAAATCAGCGAACCAACGGGTGCCCGATCCGTGACTTTGACAAGGGCCATTGCATAGCAACAAAATGAAGAACGGTAGCAAGGACAGGGTCGGCAGTTGTGGCTGTAGCTACACGACGAAAATCAATTGGAAACGATTCAAACGTCATTGGTTGCCAAATCAATCAACATGCAAGCAAGTTCGGAGGAATCGAATGCCCTATCCTCAGCAACAGGCAAACGGGACAACGCATCAGTGTTTCCGTGCTTAGCAGTGGACTGATACAAGATATCGTAGTGGTACTTCGAGAGGAAAATAGACTAGCGAATGAATTTCCACACTGTAAGTGGAGGTACAGGCTTGTTCGGATGAAAAAGCAATGTCAAAGGTTTGTGGTCTGCGATTATGGTAAAGTGACGACCATACAAGAAGTCATGAAGCTTTGTAACACCAAATACGAGAGCCAATGCTTCTTTCTCAATATGTGAATAATTTCTTTGCGCAGACTAGATCAATTTGGACGCAAAGGCAATAGGGCGATCGTGCGAGCCATCTTTGTGTGCAAGCACAGCACCGATCCCGAAATCCGATGCATCCACCATCAACAAATGGGGCTTCTGGGGATCGAATGGCATAAGGCAAGTATTGGAAAGCAAAGCCGATTTCAACTGGCGAAAGGCGCATTTGCATTCCGTCGTCCAGACGAACGGAACACCTTTACGGTGTAAGCGATGAAGCAGAGCTGAAATGGAAGAGGCATGCAGTACATATCTATGATAATAGTTGATTTTTCCCAGCACACTCTGTAGCTGCTTGAAATTCTGCGGTGAAGGCAAGTCTTGTATGGCACAGAGGTGCGTGGGACTGGGATGTATGCCTTGGGCATGGAGTACATGGCCCAGGTATGGCAAGTCACGAGCAAAAAACACACATTTGTCCTTCCATAAGCGAAGACCATTTTGTCGCAAGACCTGAAATAATGTTCTGAGATTGGCTAAATGTTCTTCTTCCGTCTTTCCGGAGATCACAATATCGTCCAGATAGTTGGCTGCAGTAGGGACCAACGCACAAACAGTTTGTAGATATTGCTGAAACAATGCAGGGGCGGATGCACACCTGAATAGCAGTCGTTTGAATTGATACAAACCAAGATGCATGTTAACCACCAAAACGCACTGGGATTCTTCGTCCACTGGTATTTGCAAGTACGCATCTCCTAGGTCCAACTTCGAAAAATATTTGCCCGAGCACAGTTTTCCAAAAAGATCTTCCAGGCGGGGTAAAAGAAAAGTTGCAAACACTAGTTGTGGATTCTCTGTCGCTTTGAAGTCCACACAAATTCTCAATTTTCCCGAAGATTTGGCAAAATTACTAAGGGTGATGCCCAGAGAGAAGCCTGCACACGTTCAATTACACCTTGTGATTCCAAATCGTGTAATGTTTTTGCGACCTCTTCACGCAATGCATGGGGAACATTGCGCACTCTGAAAAATTTTGGTTGCGCGTTTACTTTCAGTTCCAAATGTGCTTTATAGTTCTTAGCGCAACCAAGGTCCAGTGCAAAAATGTCTGCAAATTCTTCACATAGACAAGAAACACTGTCTGGAGGCACAGTCTGGTTCACTGATAGGACCTGATTTACTATAGACAAGTTAAACAACTGAAATAAATGGAAACCAAACAAGTTCACTGCAGAAGAAGAATGAAGGACGTAAAATGACACAAGTTTTGTTTGTCCTTTGTATGTTGCAGGAAGGCTGCACTGTCCTAACACAGGGATCTCTTGACCTGAATAGCTAGTTAACTTAACATTTGCGGCACACAACGGAGGTGTGCCCAGCAGTTTGTAAGTGTCTTGATTGATCAGTGAAACTGCAGCTCCGGTATCAAGCTGGAATGGTATCACTTTGCCATTAATGTCCAAGTCGACAAAAATTTTATTGTCCTGCTGACAACGAGAGCGACTGTCTCGTGCAACATGAACTGACACTGGTACAAAATCACTTACGACTTGACGGGAGTTCCGGCGATGTCGACTATTTGTGGGACGAACACAGTCACTGAAAGATAGAGAGGCACTGGGTGAAGTGGAATGAACGACATGAATTTCCAGAAGCGAAGTTTCGTGAGCCTGAGTATCCTTGGTGCGATTCCGATTCTGGCACGAAGCAAAGGGCCTGGAATGGTTTGGAGACTCCGCTCAGCTTTTTCTGGCAAACACTCTGAACATGCCCTTTTTTATTACAGTAAAAGCAAACAGCTTGGTGTGACGGGCAATTCTCACGCGAATGTTTAGTAGCGCACTGCGGGCATGATTTGAGCACTGCATTTGCTTGCCGGCGTGGCACACGTGGCTGAGAGCCTGACGGCAGTGGCGCGGCCGGGCACGAGGACTGTTTACTGATCCGTGCAGCTCGCCCGGCAGGCTGGTTAACCTGACACACAGCTGACGAGGTTTCAAATGATTCCTAAGCAAAATCAAGTATGTGTCCTGCCGATCCAATATGTCCATCACCTGTTGAAGGGAGGGATTGACTAGTTTCAAAATATGTTCCCTTATACGAACATCAGAAACGTTCTGTGCAATTGCATCACGTACCATAGTATCTGAATAAGGGAGTCCACATTGACACTCAAAAGCACAATCCCTAGCAAGGCCTTGCAGGGTTGCAACCCACTCCCGATTAGTCTGACCTGCCGTACATTTTGTACGAAAGAAGGTATATCGTTTCGCAACTACATTGACTGATTTCTTCGTAGGACAGAGTTGCTACGTTGTGTCGGGGAAATAATTTGACTATCACACGGTAGGTTTGCACACTGACGGACGACAAAAGAAAAGGCTGCCACTCGTTACCTTGAATTCTGTAGGAGGCAAGATGGAATCCAAATTGGCGTGACCACTCCGTCCAGCTTTCCAGTGCAGCATCAAAAGGTCTGAAAGTTAGTGCAACGGCGTGTTGTTGTGTGAGCGGTGGAGCGGCAGCTGCCGCATCATTTTGCATTGCACGTTGACCCTGGACGAGCTGTCCAAGGGCATCCAGTAATGCCTGCGTCTGCTGATTCTGTAAGCGATAAAATTTGGACAGTACATCTGGAGATTGTGGCGAAGCCATTCCACAAGTAACTCAGGGCAGTTTAGATAAGAACACCGTTTTGACTCGTCGCCAATGTTGGGTTTGCAGAAGAGCCAATACCATGTTACTAGAGGAGGCTGAAGTGCACACTTTTTAGCTCACGCAGGCTGGCGTGAGGAGGGAAAAACTATACTGACGTGAGGTCTGGAACATGAAAAGGAATTAGAATTCAGAAAGCGGACGTAATTAGTTTCATACTTAACTTTAATCCATTAATGATGAACGTCTCTCTTGATGGTACATGATTCACAATATCAATATCAATAGTAACTGAATATGGCGCCTTGCTAGGTCATAGCAAATGACATAGCTGAAGGCTATGCTAAACTTTCGTCTCGGCAAATGAGAGCGAATGTAGTCAGTAAACCATTGCTAGCAAAGTCAGCTGTACAACTGGGGTGAGTGCTAGGGAGTCTCTCTAGACCTGCCGTGTGGCGGCGCTCGGTCTGCAATCACTGATAGTGGCGACATGCGGGTCCGACGTATACTAACGGACCGCGGCCGATTTAAAGGCTACCACCTAGCAAGTGTGGTTTCTGGCGGTGACACCACATATTTCCCCAACAATTTATCAGTTTACTGATCCAGTTGAATGTTTACTGATCCAGTGTTTTAATATGGCTTCTTCTTTTCTTTGTGTCCAGTTAATGGTTGCTTGGTGGCACAAGTAAATTTTAAATAACTTTTCACAACTCCACCAAATTTGATTTTCCAAGTTTATGTACATTTATTATCACAGACCTTGGCTGATGATGAACAGTTTTATACAGTAAATTTCACAGATCTGTAAACCTACAAAGACTACAATGAGTCTATATTGCACACTAACAAGTGGCAGTATGGCACTGGTACATATTCAATAAATGTCCATTTGAAAATATACACAAGTGTCTACATGCATTGGACTGCGTTTTACAGCTGCTTGGCATGGATTGAGTTATGTATCAATGACTACAAACATTATTTAAAGAAAGCTGTATGTGGAAGTTTACATAATGAATGTTAGATGCAAACTGACTGTGGCTTTGTGCACAGCACCTATTAAAGACACGCATAGGACAGTTATTGCAAAATGTTAAAATATACAGTTATTACATTTTCAATATAAACAGAAAAGAAACTTCTCTCTGTCCAAACAGGCCTTGGAAGGCCCAACAGTACTGACCAACAGCCATGTCATCCTCAGTCTATTGGCGTCACTGGACACAGGTGTGGAGGAGCACCTGGTCAGCACACTGCTCTCCCAACCATTGTCTGTTTTCATGTCCAGAGTCACTGCTTCTCAATCAAGTAGCTTCTTAGTTGGTCTCACAAAGGCTGAATACACCTCAGTTGATAACAGCACTTGGTAGATCTGAACAGTCACCTATCCAAGTGGAAACCCAGCCCAAAAGTGCTTAACAACGGTGATCAAGGCAACTGGCTAAACAATAAAAGAGATGGCTGATAATTAATAAATACATAGGGTTTTTGACCATTATAGGTATCGATGGAAGGTGTGAGTAGAGGAAAATGAAACAAGAAAATAATCCTAATAAACAAAGGTCCAGAAAGCAATGGTTTTCCTGATACGACATATGTACAAGTGCAGTCATGACATTATTACAGCACTGTTAATATCTACAGCTAAATTTATGATGTAGCTTCATTTCTGGCACATTGCTGTCAGTTATTTGAGTACATTACTTTCCTTTGTTGAAGCAAAGAGTGAACTCGAAGCAACCAATCACAGATCGAGTTTTGAGCAGTGCCAGCAATATGTGGGCAGTGAAGCTGTTGCATAAACATGGCCTTAAGATCCAGGTACTTGTTTCTGGCCCAACAAACACATTCAAATGAAGAAACGGCAGTTTTCCACAGCCCACTAGGCGAATACCAGGCTGTTCCCCACATCCCATCTCAGTTACACCACTTGCAGACATTTGAAACACGTTCACATTATTTCATGGTTTAATCTAGATGCAAAGCTGGAGTACACTGATCACTGATTCCATCCCGGGGGGTGGGGGGTGGCAGCAGGAAGGGCATCCGGCCACCCCTTTCAATTAACCATGCCAAATCCGTTGTAACCATGCCGACCCTGCGCAGACTGCGGGACAAAGTACTAGTGGAAGAAGTAGAACATTGAGGGGTATTCATCCCTTTCTTAAAATAACCTGATAGAACATCTGTGAGTCAATATTGCTCATAATATGGAGCAATGAATGATAATCAGAAGCTAAGAAGATGCTTCAACAAGCACCTGGCATGGAGCTGTCTGAGGATACTGTACCCCGAACTAGTATCTTTGAATTTAAAGATGAACATTTAGAAAAGCTGAACGAAGCAAGAATGGCACATAAAAACTGAATCTGCTGTTACGTATATTCCTACTTCTCTTCTCTTAAGACAGATATGGATAAATTTGAACAGAAGCAGGAAGAATGGTTAGCTAACATCTGGTCTTAAAGTATCAAATAGTAAAGAGAGACAAATTCCATTTGATATGAAGCATTAATAATTAGCAAGGAGAGGTCCCCAGTGGTGTGATCGACATTTTGAAATTATCTATGTGGTGATGCAGGTTAACGTCCCAGGTACCACACCTTGCAGCCATTCATCCTGGTGGGCCTCTCATCTGAATAATTGGCCAAAAAAGTTTTCAGAATTTCACATAATATGCTATAGCTTTAAAAAGTATTGTACTACAGATTGATTGCATAGTTTAATGGTTATACTGCAAGAGGTTGTGGTGTTTTGAATTTTTTTATTTTTAAATCTTTATCATAATTACTTTGAGCATTATTTTTATTCATTTAACTGGGCTAAATGTATTTTTTTAATTATATCTACACCTTTGTCACGTTATGTTACTCACGAAATTAACTTTTTCAGTTACTCTCATTGTTTGTTCCTATACTATTTTTCCACTTGGAATCTTTGTACATGTGTTTTTAATTATTTCTGCATGTTAAAATTATTTTAATTTCTTCCATTTTATCATCATATATTATCATCCATTTGTTGCATTCACTATTTTTATGCCTCATTTTGCTTGGATTTTGTATTCTCCTTATAGGCCCCTTTTTCATTTAGATCATGATCTGTTATTTTGTCCATAGTGCAGTAAGAATTTGTGTGTTAAATATTTGAGTGAGAATCACTGTTCAAGAAAATTTACATATTTTAACGAAAATTACATTTATGACACCACTGCCCTCTCAGTATAAATAGATTATTTTGTCCTTTGTTTTTTAACTAGTAGATTGGCATTTTCAAATGTTTAAATATTAAGGCAGGTAAAAAGCACTATTATATTTACAGGAAGAAAAAATGAGAGCAGTTGAAAAAGTTAGTATGTTGACTGAAATGATGTGACAAGGGAATAGAAATAATAAAAATTACATTTAAAGCAATTAATTGAATAAAATAATAATGAAGGTCATTTTGATAAAGATCTACAAATAAAATATTCAAAGCACTTAATGATGTTCAAGCACACAAACCCTAAATATGAGGCCTATACTGCAACCACTACACAACTGATCTGTATAACATTTTTTTTTAAAGCTGTAGAGCATCACACATCATTCCAATCTTTTTTTCCGATTACTCACAAACGAGGTTGCAGAGTCTGATACCTGGAACCTCAGCCTACAATACCATATAGATGGCTTCAAAAATTTGATCCTATCTTGTAAGAACAGAGGCTATATCACAAACTAATCTTAATTTTCCAAAAATAGTGCTTTAGAAATTAGTGAGGACATATTAACCAAACAAATATTCCAATATTTTTTGGAAACAGAAGCAAATAACATCTTGCATCACAATACTAAAAAAAATCTAGAAAAATGGTATTTGGAAATCATATACAGAAACCCTTTCAAAAATAAAATGCAAAATTTACAAGCATACATGTACATTAAAAATAAGATATAAGGTGTAGTTTGTTGGAAGAAAGAAAGTGACAACACAGAGAAAAGATAAGCAACTGTTGGAAACTGTGGAAGTACTAGAAAAAGAAACTGAATCTCACCTTTCTATGCAACACATTTTCAGGCAAGGATGTAATGTACAGCCTTACTGCAGCACAGCTAAGAAGTTTTCTCAAGACTGAGCCTGCAGTAGTTGTGTTGCCAGCCTTGTCTGGACTGACCACAGCTTAATTCATTGAATCACTCCAGCATGATGTACTCCACAGAAGTTAATAAAATAGAACTGGATTTTCATTAAGCAGGAAACAAAAAGAGAAAAAATATGGAATTCTGTTCCCTGCACTGACCACAGCTTAATTCACTGAATCACTCCAGCATGATGTACTCCACAGAAGTTAGTAAAATAGAACTGGATATTCATTAAGCAGGAACAAAAAAAGAAAAAGATATGAAATTCTGTCTCCTGAAAGTATTACTACGACAAATGGGAATAATTTTAAATCACTGGCCTCCAAATTAAACCATGTGCCAAGCATTTATCACTTAATAAAGGATTTTAAACCTAACTGTACAACTACTGCAGATTTGGTATTCCTAAAGCCCATTTAGGGTTTCTTCCAAAGAAATAATTAAAGAAGACTGCTGCATTAAACTCTGAGATAAATTTTTAGCCAAAGTTACCTTGATAGACTAGCACCACTGGAAGAAATGATGTTGAGGAGAAATGGATTTTCCATGTTGTATCCAACTGTTTCCAGAAAGAATGTTTTGAAACATCCTTTCAGATTAAAATGGTGTGGCAGACTGAGACTCAAACCAAAAAACTTCCTTTTCATGGGTAATGGTGTCATTGACTGATCTATAAAGGCTGCGGGTAAGCCATTTCTTCACAATATCCTTTCTTTCATGGGTGCTAGTCCAGCATGGTGTGCAGGAGGGCTATTGAGAAGTTTAGAAAACAGGGGAAAGTATTTTTAGAGATGAAGTTATGAGGGCATGCTATAAGTTAAATTTGGATACAATAGTAGGAAAAAACAACCCACCCACAAGTCACAGTTCTGATTTCAAATGTGTGTCTCATACAAAGTTTTAATCTAATAGGAAACCTCAAACAGTGCATACTCAACTGCAGTGTGATAGATTTAACTGTCAGTTGTAGTTTGCTTATGATTGTTCTTAGTAAGTACTTAAACAGAAAAATGCAAATATAAATGGAAAAATAGTTATCTGCAGATTTTCATGTCACAAGTTACTTCCTAATCTATCATTTTTTAATGATCCGCATTATATATTTCTTGATCAGGGAGACAGTGGAGGAGCCCTGATGGTTCAGGATGTTGACGGACTTTATTATGCCACAGGCATAATCAGTTTTGGAGCTCCAAAATGTGGCACTCCTGGTATCCCAGATGTCCACACTCGCATTGTCTCCTACTTGAATTGGATTTCTTTGGTCACCAGCGGTGGTGGTGCCTGGAATTACTCATAAATGGTGATGTAATTTTATCTTATGGTTGTGAAAATTAGTTAAAACACTTATGAAATACACTCTGTAGTAAACTGCAAACATAAATTGACACCTGGTACAGAGATTGTATGAAACATCAAAACATGCACTCACAAGACTCTACTTGTAACACATTTGTTATTCTTTGATTATCTTAGTCAATAGTGCTCGTGAAACATGAGGAAATAAAAAGCAGAAACAATGGCCTTAAGACACAGAAACAATGGCCTTAAAACAAAAAAAGGTGACAGTGTACCTTTTATAAAGCTATATTTCATTCCACAATTCATTTCTCTGTGGCTGAATGCACAGCACATATTTAACTGTTTGTCCTAAACTTTTTAGTGGGTGCTGTTAGTCAGCTTGTAGTAGGTGAACATACAGAATTTGAGTAGATATGTAATAGGCAGTGTAAGAGATTAATTTACACAGCAACTGTTAAACATCCAATTGTTTTCCAGGATGGAGAAAACAAATGCTTCAAACTAACATGTGAAGTTACTGAAGCATAATCAATATTAATGCGATGAAGAACTTATTCCCATTTCATTCTTAACTGAGTTAGCAATTACATATACTTACATATGTGGTATAGCCAGTAACCTCAAATACTGATGGTAGGCAAGGAAAGAAATTGTTACCATTTTTTCTGCAAAGAGACTGCATAATATCAGTTCTTTTACTTTCCTACAAAAATAGTTTGTATCTCATTTACATTATTATTTTTGGAACTGGTGAAAGAAATGAATATTACTCTCATAAATTTATACTTCCTCTTTTATCAAGTGATACCAAAGATTCTGAGTCTGTCTATAGGTTTCAGAATACCATCAATGTCCAGTGCTGTAATATAGCACGAAAATCACTGTTAAATTATGTACAATTCAGTTTAGTAAACATTTTCTTGTTGATGGATCTCCAGCATACTGGATTAATATATTTTATATGTTTGTCTGTCACTGTCCATGGTTAAACATGACTTTGTTGTATGTGTATGTATAATCTTGACATGGTTTATATGCTATTTCAGAGAATACTGTTTTGTTCATGTGGACGATTTTGAAAATGGATTCAAGTAACCTGAAACTAGTTATCAATTAAATAAAAAGAGGATCTTGTAACTTTGGCTGTCTTTATACTGAAGCGATTTCCTTTTTAGGTTTGTAAATATTGCAGTGGATGCTTTCACGCACAACAAATAGAAGTCTGTAATGCTATTACACCTGAAAAGCCCATCAAGATGATCCTAGAAACTATAGCTCATTGTTTAAATTTTCATTAACTAATGTACACTTTAGGAAACAGAAAAATCAAAGCCAGGTGTTAATATTGGATTTTTGAAAGGGTTACATTTTATAATTTTGTGTTGATTTTAATGACAACATTTTTTAATAATTATATTTCCAAAATAACATTTTTTAAAAAGGGTACTGTTCTAATAAATCAAGAAAATCAGGGCTTTAAAATTAATTGTATGAATTCTGCAGCAGACACTTATTAGCAGGGCCAAAACTTTGAGTATTGTGGTTTTAGGGTGCACAACTACAGTGGTCATTAGCGCTTTGAGTATTCAGTGGCTTACTAAAAATCTCCTAATGTAATCTTCTTTATACTGAATGTTGTATACTTTTGTATCATAGTGATCAGTCAAATGCAAGTTATACTTTAAACAATAAGGTTCATAAACATACATCATGTAAATCAATGCTGATATTTCATGTAAATTTTGTATATATATATTATACTGATAAAATTATGAGTAAGTTTTATCTACTGGTAGTCATTTCAAATCAACAAGACAAATACACTGCCACGGCAATATTATACCAAAACTATAATTCTAAATTACACAAATGAAAAACAGAGAATTTCATCATTCTAGTGTCTGCATTTTTATTTGTTGTTCTTGTTGTGGTCTTCAGTCCTGAGACTGGTTTGATGCAGCTCTCCATGCTACTCTATCCTGTGCAAGGTTCTTCATCTCGCAGTACCTACTGCAACCTACATCCTTCTGAATCTGCTTAGTGTATTCATCTCTTGGTCTCCCTCTATGATTTTTACCCTCTACGCTGCCCTCCAATGCTAAATTTGTGATCCCTTGGTGCCTCAAAACATGTCCTACCAACCGATCCCTTCTTCTAGTCAAGTTGTGCCACAAACTTCTCTTCTCCCCAATCCTGTTCAATACCTCCTCATTAGTTACGTGATCTACCCACCTTATCTTCAGCATTCTTCTGTAGCACCACATTTTGAAAGCTTCTATTCTCTTCTTGTCCAAACTAGTTATCGTCCATGTTTCACTTCCATACATGGCTACACTCCATACAAATACTTTCAGAAACGACTTCCTGACACTTAAATCTATACTCAATGTTAACAACTTCCTCTTCTTCAGAAACGATTTCCTTGCCATTGCCAGTCTACATTTTATATCCTCTCTACTTCGACCATCACCAGTTATTTTACTCCCTAAATATCAAAACTCCTTTACTACTTTAAGTGTCTCATTTCCTAATCCAATTCCCTCAGCATCACCCGACTTAATACGACTACATTCCATTATCCTCGTTTTGCTTTTGTTGATGTTCATCTTATATCCTCCTTTCAACACACTGTCCATTCTGTTCAACTGCTCTTCCAAGTCCTTTGCTGTCTCTGACAGAATTACAATGTCATCGGCAAACCTCAAAGTTTTTACTTCTTCTCCATGAATTTTAATACCTACTCCGAATTTTTCTTTTGTTTCCTTTACTGCTTGCTCAATATACAGATTGAATAACATCAGGGAGAGGCTACAACCCTGTCTCACTCCTTTCCAAACCACTGCTTCCCTTTCATGCCCCTCGACTATTATAACTGCCATCTGGTTTCTGTACAAATTGTAAATAGCCTTTCGCTCCCTGTATTTTACCACTGCCACCTTCAGAATTTGAAAGAGAGTATTCCAGTTAACATTGTCAAAAGCTTTCTCTAAGTCTACAAATGCTAGAAATGTAGGTTTGCCTTTTCTTAATCTTTCTTCTAAGATAAGTCGTAAGGTCAGTATTGCCTCACGTGTTCCAGTATTTCTACGGAATCCAAACTGATCTTCCCCGAGATCGGCTTGTACTAGTTTTTCCATTTGTTTGTAAAGAATTCGTGTTAGTATTTTGCAGCTGTGGCTTATTAAACTGATTGTTCGGTAATTTTCACATCTGTCAACACCTGCTTTCTTTGGGATTGGAATTATTACATTATTCTTGAAGTCTGAGGGTATTTCGCCTGTTTCGTACAACTTGCTCACCAGATGGTAGAGTTTTGTCAGGACTGGCTCTCCCAAGGCCGTCAGTAGTTCCAATGGAATGTTGTCTACTCCGGGGGCCTTGTTTCGACTCAGGTCTTTCAGTGCTCTGTCAAACTCTTCACGCAGTATCTTATCTCCCATTTCATCTTCATCTACATCCTCTTCCATTTCCATAATATTGTCCTCAAGTACATCGCCCTTGTATAAACCCTCTATATACTCCTTCCACCTTTCTGCCTTCCCTTCTTTGCTCAGAACTGGGTTGCCATCTGAGCTCTTGATATTCATACAAGTGGTTCTCTTCTCTCCAAAGGTCTCTTTAATTTTCCTGTAGGCAGTATCTATCTTACCCCTAGTGAGACAAGCCTCTACATCCTTACATTTGTCCTCTAGCCATCCCTGCTTAGCCATTTTGCACTTCCTGTCGATCTCATTTTTGAGACGTTTGTATTCCTTTTTGCCTGCTTCATTTACAGCATTTTTATATTTTCTCCTTTCATCAATTAAATTCAATATTTCTTCTGTTACCCAAGGATTTCCATTAGCCCTCGTCTTTTTACCTACTTGATCGTCTGCTGCCTTCACTACTTCATCCCACAGAGCTACCCATTCTTCTTCTACTGTATTTCTTTCCCCCATTCCTGTCAATTGTTCCCTTATGCTCTCCCTGAAACTCTCTACAATCTCTGGTTCTTTCAGTTTATCGAGGTCCCATCTCCTTAAATTCCCACCTTTTTGCAGTTTCTTCAGTTTCAATCTGCAGTTCATAACCAATAGATTGTGGTCAGAGTCCACATCTGCCCCTGGAAATGTCTTACAATTTAAAACCTGGTTCCTAAATCTCTGTCTTACCATTATATAATCTATCTGATACCTTTTAGCATCTCCAGGATTCTTCCAGGTATACAACCTTCTTTTATGATTCTTGAACCAAGTGTTAGCTATGATTAAGTTATGCTCTGTGCAAAATTCTACAAGGCGGCTTCCTCTTTCATTTCTTCCCCCCAATCCATATTCACCTACTACGTTTCCTTCTCTCCCTTTTCCTACTGACGAATTCCAGTCACCAATGACTATTAAATTTTCGTCTCCCTTCACTACCTGAATAATTTCTTTTATCTCGTCATACATTTCATCAATTTCTTCATCATCTGCAGAGCTAGTTGGCATATGAACTTGTACTACTGTAGTAGGCTTGGGCTTTGTGTCTAACTTGGCCACAATAATGTGTTCACTATGCTGTTTGTAGTAGCTAACCCGCACTCGTATTTTTTTATTCATTATTAAACCTACTCCTGCATTACCCCTATTTGATTTTGTATTTATAACCCTGTAATCACCTGACCAAAAGTCTTGTTCCTCCTGCCTCCGAACTTCACTAATTCCCACTATATCTTACTTTAACCTATCTATTTCCCTTTTTAAATTTTCTAACCGATTAAGGCACCTGACATTCCACGCTCCGATCCGTAGAACGTCAGTTTTCTTTCTCCTGATAACGACATCCTCTTGAGTAGTCCCCGCCCGGAGATCCGAATGGGGGACTATTTTACCTCCGGAATATTTTACCCAAGAGGACGCCATCATCATTTAATCATACAGTAAAGCTGCATGCCCTCGGGAAAAATTACGGCTGTAGTTTCCCCTTGCTTTCAGCCGTTCGCAGTACCAGCACAGCAAGCCCGTTTTGGTTGATGATACAAGGCCAGATCAGTCAATCATCCAGACTGTTGCCCCTGCAACTACTGAAAAGTCTGCTGCCCCTCTTCAGGAACCACATGTTTGTCTGGCCTCTCAACAGATACCCCTCCGTTGTGGTTGCACATACGGTATGGCTATCTGTATCGCTGAGGCACGCAAGCCTCCCCACCAACGGCAAGGTCCATGGTTCATGGTTTATTTATTAGCAAAATAGTAACATATTACAAGTTGTAATAAGGCTAAACAAACAACAGTGTATCCTTTGCAACTGTGCAAGTACATAAAGCTGTTACAAATATTGATCAGTTTAAAAGGAGCCTGAAAGACTTACTAGTGGCCAACTCCTTCTACTCCATTGACGAATTTTTTAATAGAGACAAATGATGTATTGTATATATTCATACTATTAGTATTGTTATTTCAGCTTAAAAAATAAATAAATAAATAAATAAATTGACATGTTCCACATCCATGAGGATCTCCTCAGCACGGATCTATGGAACGAAAAACTAATCTAATCTAATTTAATCTAATCCACGTGCTCTCTCTAAAGCATTGTAAATGACATGTAGCAGAGTGCAGCACTTTGTGAACATTGTGGAATTTACATCAAAATCAGGGACTAATATAGACAACTAAGTGTTCCATCAGTTCTCAATATCAGGTGCCAACTGTTTTTTATAATCAGTGACTCTGTACCACATACCCTGGAATAAAATTTTCCAGCTGAAGATACTGGAGAAAAGAGACCTAGCGTGCAGTTGTACTTGTTAGTGATTTGCAGCTTTCTCTTAGCACTTGGTCTTGCAAGTAGTCTATTCATATGAAGACTGCATTACAGTGAATGGCTAGATCTCATGCCTCTAAGTTGATATTTCATTCTTTGAGCAACCATAATACAGCCTTTAGCTCTTATGAATTATTGACCCATTTCACCAAATCAAGAATTAGTAGTGTCATTAATTTGTTGAGTTCTTAATACAAACAATTTGCAATTGTGTCAGGCTCTATGCTGGTTGTGAAATCACTTATAAAAACACTTCTGTCTACATGATAGACAACAACAGGAAAAGTACTTTCATATTGATCAGCTAGTTGACTTAGTGTTACGGAGAGCAAGAATGGGCTTCATGTTATGCCAAATGGCATTCTAATGACTCATTTCATCCTTTGATCTGGTAGTTCCCATCCCAATCTTGGATTAGTTCCATAGGGATCTAGTTAAGTTCCTATTGCCTTCATGTGAAACCAATTGCAAAAATGCTTGCATAACATCACTGATGATGTGTGAATATCAAAAACATGAATATCTCCAGCAGATGGTGTGCTCCCCCATCCCCCAAAATTTCCCCTTCTAATGTCTTAATGAGAGAAGGTATGTTGGCCTCATGAGTAGACACACCAAAAATTATTTTCCACTTGATCTTCCCAAATTTCTCCTTTGTCATAACTTGATGAGAAAGGTTTAAAAATGGTGTTTCCATGATCTTCTGTGAGGGTGTATTCCACACACCCTGTTGCAATTTAGTCCAGCATGTGACTGCGGTACGTACCCTTGTGACGTTATTGTGAAGACTTTTATGCTGATATCCCATGTCGAGCCTGTTGATGGAAGAACATCTTGTTTTCTGGGAAAACATACAACTCTTTGACTATCTTGCATACTATATGTCAGAGTATGTGAAACTCATCAAAGAGTGCATTGCTAGTTACATCCAAAGCATGGTTTTCACTATTCCAAATGTCCAGCTGACGTGTGATGAATAAGATTTGCATCAAGTGGATGTGCACAAACTCCCAAGTAAATTCAAGTTAGAGTTCATTCAAATATGGTAGGAATTGTATCAACTGATGGTGAAATACAAGTCATCAAACAGTTCTCAGATATATTCCAATAATGGTCATTAACAGTCAATAAGTCCACATTAAAGCTTTCTTGTGAACATGTTTTAGGATGGGTTAACTGTATTTTTCAAATTCATGAAATAGTCTGAACATCATGTGGGACTAACAACTGAGATGAAGAGTAAGCACCTTCATAAGCATTGGAGCATGAAGTTAGCAAGGTAGCATCTATTTGACTACAAGAGGCAACATTTATTTGATTTCCAAACCACTTAGGGGACTGTTTTTGATACACAGAGGTTCCTAGTATGATTTAATATAGTAAGTTCACAGTGTCTTTCTCATATTCCCACAGATGGTTGTCTTGTGTTCCATATTAGCTATGAGAATCACCTGTTATCTTCTTCACTTCATGATTCCTGCAATTGTTTAACAATCCTAAGTCCATTGGTGATTAGATTCACAGAAGGGGACAAAATGATACAAATTATATATATCCCTTCTTAATGTCTGTTTGGAATTAATGTATTCATTAAGAGCTGCTGTTGCAAAAGAGTGACATGGTGTATGTCCATAGACTTTTGTACGATAAGAGCATTGTCCACTTCCTCTCCTCTGAATTTCATTAGTTTAAGGATGTTGTCATTTACA
Source organism: Schistocerca nitens (assembly GCF_023898315.1). Classification (NCBI taxonomy): domain Eukaryota; kingdom Metazoa; phylum Arthropoda; class Insecta; order Orthoptera; family Acrididae; genus Schistocerca; species Schistocerca nitens. The sequence continues at coordinate 81,778,013 of NC_064617.1, read as the reverse complement.
AAAACTTTACTCTTAACAACAATATGCAAATAACACATCAGGGAATACCCTAAGAATCCATGGTGAATACTTGGCCATAGGTGTCCACCTCTTCACCAAGTACACACAAAACTTGAATGAGGTAATTATTGACAGTGAAGGTGAAGTTAAGTAGTTCTGCAGATACAAACTGAATATGCTTAAAATTATCCAAAATTGAACAATGGAAACTCCAGGTAGGAATTCAAAAATGTAGGAAAAGATAGATTCCTACTTATCATAAAGTCATATTAGTATCATAATCATTTAGTAAACACAGTCATGGTCACATATAAGTTGTTACTTTTTTATTTGTGGATAATTCAAAAGTAACAACTTATACGCTACAACGACTGTGTTTACTAAATAATAGATAATAAGATGACATGTTAAGTTACAGACAGGCACAAATAAAAGACACTTCCTCATAAGCTTTCTGCCACAGCCTTCATCAGAAAAAGCTTAATATTATCCAGGTAGTCCAAGTGGGCCTATATGATTCTATCCTTCCTGCCATAATGAGCATTAATAAATTCTTCACCTCCTGGTGTTTAGCTGCTTCTAAATAACCATGCAGAAATAAGTGCTTACGAATTATTGGCAGATCTGCTTTATGGGATGCATGAACAAGTCCACCAAACCATGCCAATATTTCTATGTCTCCTCAGAATGGCTCAAGCGTTATTGAGGGGGATATTATAATTGTTAATGGAACAACTGAAGTGAGATGCTGCAGGCTTCACTTTATTTAGGGTGACGTATGACACTGTACCCAACACTTGCTTACCTACTGCCTATGAGAGCACATTTGTTGGTATCTGTATATTCATTGCATTTATTTAAGTCTGCAGCATACTTACTATCATCGTGGAAGCTGTGAATATCATCATAAAGGTTTTTTAAAGTCTCCAATATTCTCTCCTCACTGGAATCTACACCTTTCAGTAAACTCCTGCACGTCCCTGAGAAAGCACAGAATATTGTCTCTTTTTCCAGCCAATCATCTCTTCACTGATATAATGTGTGACAACACCACTGGTTTATATATCTAATGTCTTGGTTCTGTTAATGGGGTAGGTCTATCTGCACAATTTTACCTGTCTATAATTTTTATTATTGTGTGTATAACAAAATAGCTAATAGCATGGATTACATAAGCTGGCACAATATAGTTTTTCTTTGCTATCTGTGAAGACAGTGTAGCGGTTTCCCTTCTTTGTTTCTTCGTTTGTTGATTGTCCTCAGTGTCGACGTACTGCACTGCTACACTGGCTGAAAAATGGGGTTTGTAATTTGGACACTGACTACAGTAAATAATGTAGCCGACAGATGCACAGTTGCGTTTCACAGTCTTTTACTTTCACTTTTCACAGCCCCCCCCAATAATACACATTTATATATGGCCAGTGCACTATTGCTCTAACTTCCTTTAAGCCTCATTAATAGTTAGCAGGCAAACGATCCACATACTGCTACAATAGTTTACTGTTGAACATCTACGTGCAGTAAAAGCCTAGCCACAAATTTCACAGTTCTTGAAGAATAAAAAGGTACATATGGAGCAGACACTGTCATGCAGCCTAATTGTGTAACACTTATTACACTGTTAAGTTGATGCATTGTTGTCATTCTAACCAACACATGTTCCTCGTCTGAAACTAGGCCGTGGACAGATTGTCTCCTGACCAAAAATCATGCCCTTATATATCCTCACAATAATAGGTACTGAAAATATAGTGTTGAAAGTTAAATTTACAGAAATTACAATTAAAACTTAACTCATTAAATTAACTGAATACATCAAAAAATTGGTTATTATTTAACAGTTTCTTCTACGACAAGAGTTAGGCCAAATTATTTGTTTAAATCATGAAATTAACATATATAGTTACACAAACAATACTTTTGACAAAACTGTTAATTACTTTGGAATTAATTAAGGGCTGGCTTTGCTAATATTTTTTCAAATAGAGCCAAATAGATACTTTAAGATTACTAGTATTTCATATTCCAAATGTTTACAATTAGCACAGAATTTATATTTGTTTATAAGTCAACAATAGAATTTAAGTTACGAAACAATTACTGATTTCACCCAATAACAAAAGATGCTAACTGTAAATAGTCAAAATAAATTAAAAAATTAGTTACATATACAACACTAAGCACAAAATTAGATCTGGTGTTATATTTTTTTAAAATTGGACAGCCTTTCTCTTATATGAAAATGCAGTTTATATTCATGTATATTAATGATAATTAGTTAAAACAGAAAAAAAGAATTTAAGGAGGCAGATGGCAAAACAAGAGGGGAAGTAAAAATTATCCCAGCTTGCTTCATCACAACAGCATACATATGTATGCTATATATTGCAGGTTTATGCAATTCTAGTATCCTTACTAATCCACATACGTCCTACTCACAACCAAAGCAGTAATTAAATAGTGGGTATAGTCAGTGAGCATCTGAGACATCATTAGGAGCATAGTAAGACCATCTGTTACTGTTCCATAATCTTCTGATATGGCATACAGTAAATATGTACAAATACATGCTCTCATGGCAATATCCATTGACAAAACATTCTTGTATTTCAAGTCATGTCAAGTGGTTAACTGCCCACTAGCTTTTGGCAGAGAATGCTGCTGCCATGCTTATATAGTCACATTGCTGCCAGCAATGTCTCTGTTACCTAGTCTCGCACCACATATGGCTTTGTTTTGATGGCTTGACCAGTGAGCCCCCTTGAACTCCCAAATCACAGGATCCCGGACTGTACTCAGCTGTGATCCACTGTCTTTATTGAGAGTGTTGTCCAATATTTTTGTCTCTATTGCTTCATTTTTATGCTATCCCAGAAACCACTGGTCCTTTTAATAACAGAAGTATCACTGAATGCAACTCAGTTTCCACTTTCTAGTGCATGCTCTGCTACAGCTGATTTTTTGGGAGTTCAGACAATCTGACCAGCATAAAACCACCCACACCCACACAAGATTTTGTATTTCCAGTTTGTCCTGAGACCTACAATGTCTACTGTTTTGTGGCTCAATAACAGGGAAGATTAGCCGGTGCCTCAAGAAACATAAAACAGGCACAGTCTTCAGAACGCCAGCAAAGATATGGCAACTGATGAAGCCTGTGAAACACAATGTAGGTCTCTGAACACCTGGAATACAGGGTGCGTCAAAAAAATGTATACACACTTTGAATAGTCATCGAACCTTTATTTCCCGTTCTACAATGTTAAATTTCTGGAAATGGAAAGCTTAAAGTCCAATTGAAAAAATAAATGTACTTTACAAATGTGATTAATGTTCAAACTGGTGGCCTTCAGCATCAATACATTTCTGAGTACGAGTCACCACTGTTTCCATACATCATACCAAAGTGTCCAATGAGATTTCTGCGCACACCGCCAGGTGACGTGGTTTACGTTTGTACACCTCATCTTTTACTGCGCTCCATAAGAAGAAATCCAGTGGTGTGAGGTCTGGAGAGCATGCATGAAACTCGATTGGTCCCCTGCGTCCTATCCACTGGCCTGGCACACTGCGATCCAGGTATGTTCATACGTCCCTATGACAGTGCGGCGGGGCGCCATCTTGTTGGAAATAAAACTCATCATTACCGTATAATGCACAAATGGCAGGGTATATGGAGTCAGCAAGCATTGTTAGGTACATTTCTCCAGTAACAGTACCTTCAAAGCGGAAAGGCCCAATGAGTCCCCTTGCAGACAAACCACACCACAATTTTACACCAGGCAAATTCACAGCCTTTTCAACTGTAATGTGAGGATTATCTTCAGCCCAGTACACACACTTCTGCCAATTGACAGTTCCATTGAGTTTGAATTGGGCTTCATCTGACAAAATTATGCTACCCATAAATCCCAGTTCACGTCTCACCATCTCCTGAACCCATTCACAAAATTCTAACCTTTGATCTGGATCGTTGTCACTTAGCTGTTGCACCAGCCTTGGAATGTACACACAAAACTTGCCTTTCTTCAGAATGCATAGCACACTACTAGCACTTACATTACTCTCACATGCCGCTTGCCTTGAAGATTTTTGAGGCGAACGCTGAAACAGTTCCAAGACCGCAGTTGTGGAATCATCACTTGTAGCTGTACGAGGTCGCCCTGGTCGACCTTTATGCACATCACACACTGTTCCATGAATTTCGAATTTGTCTCGTAGATGTGTAATTGTTAACCTTGAAGGTGGTTCTGTACCATACTCACTTCTCCACTGTCTTCGAACCGCAGCTACATTCTTAAACTTCCAGTACCACTTAATTATCTGCTTCCACACTTCAAAGCTCAAACGCATGTCCGCCATGTTGCAGTTACTTCCTTGCCAATGCTGCCACCTGTTGAAGAAACATAACATTACTTTCTCACAGATATTTAACCTTGTAGAATGGGAAATAAATTGTCTATGACAGTTCAAAGTGTGTATACATTTTTTTGACGCACTCTGTATATAAAATGCCATGTGGGTGTGGGCAGTTTTACATTGCTCAGACTGTCTGCACTATTGAACAGCACCGCATAGAAGCATGAAACATGTTTCTGCCTCCACTACCCCGAAAAATAAGCTGTAGTGGAGCAAGCACTGGAAAATGGACACTGGCAGCAGCACAGCTATATAAGCATGGCGGATGCATTCACAAGTCAGTCAACCACTTAACAATGACAGAAGAGATCTCTGCTGGAACTCATGGGCAGTCAACCATCTGCCATAGTAATGTGTGTTTAACCAATATTTTGCTCCACTATGTACTACACAGACCCATTTGAGCCAGTTTTCCATCTTATCTGGTTTTGGCATCAATTTCTTATATGGTGCAAATATATAGTTTCGAATAATAACATGTGTGAGTTTTGGCTTCCACAGCCATTGTCACCTGCATGTCACCACCCACCATCATATGAAACAGGAAGAATTCTTCCCTCCAGATATTAATTTAGAGGACATGGCAAATGATTGATGCAAGACTCTTGAAGGAGAAACTGTAGAAACTGTGATCCACTTTCAGAGCCAATGGGTCTGACAACAAACTATCTGTAGCATTATGGTACCAAAAAATAAAACTTAATAGTAGGAAGAGGCAGAACAAAAGCACGTTCCCTCCTATCAGTGAGCAGCACATCTGTGAATGAGTGGGAAAAGTTCTTCATTGTGTGAACAACAACGTGACTTACTGAAGCAGTAAAAAAAATCCAATGTGTGAGGCTCCATGAAGGATGCTATCAACACGCTAGACATGCCTCGAGCATACAAAGTCACCTGCAAGTGAGGAATATAATACATTACAACATACCTAACGGAACATGAAAGACAATAGCAGCTTGAGCAAAGCAGCAAGACGGCAGTGGCAAAATGTCTCAATAAGTGTGGCAAAACGTTACAATTTCAGGTAGCTTGTGCACTAAATAGGCAACCACTTACCTGCAAGAGAAAGGTAGCAGAGGTAACAGAAATTAAAAAGCAGTCTTCCAACATGAATCGTTATCAGGGATAAAGGTTTGCCTTGTCCCGAAAGCCAACAGTAGTCTAACTACTAACTGACAGTGTTCACAAGGCTGCCCCATAAGGCATGGCAGTACACATAGGGGCCACTGGCACATAATGCACTTCAGTTGTCTTGGCGTGGGAGCAAAATATTGCGTCACTGCTTTACATTTTAGCTTTCAGCCTAAAGGCTTTCTTCTCAAATAGAAAACGCACATAATATTGTTATTTCATTCTGGTTTTCCATTGTTAGAGACTAAATGTATGTGATTAGATGCAAGGTACTAGGATACACAGGTACGGCAGTCACAAAAATTGTCTGGCTGTGGCCATTCTAACTGGGTGTATTATGCACTGACATGGTCAAATAGATGCATGCTAAGATTTAACACACAAGTATTCATTGTTAGTTCTAAATATCTAGAGTCACCAAGGAGTGTCTGTCCACTAATTCTGATGCCACCTACAGCCTTTCTTAAGATTTTGTTATACTCCACACTCATATGTGTTCATAGGGAGAAAAATGTGGCACTTACAACAAACAACTCCGTCCCCCCACCTCTCCCTGTGGAATCTGGAGCATAGAGTTTTTATTCATTACATAATTTTACTATAACAAATATTTTGTGGATAACCATCAATTCTCTGATTTTTTTTGTGCCACCTATAAAATTTAGTTCTTTTGGCATGACACAATTTGAAATTGACTGACTCAATTTCTGAATCTGTTTGAAAGTGTTCATCCTTCTACATACGAAAAAAAAAGATTTGCTACTGCTTACAGTAATGCTCAGTGCTGTGTTTCTCCATTCAGTACATTGGAAAATGTTTCGTTCCTAGTGTTAGCTCACTATCAATAAGATGTTCAAGACACTGCTCCTCAAGCCTGTCCCACTGTCACAACAGCCCTCCTGTTGTCATCCAGTGTGTGTGGAGCAAGGTTGTAATGCACTGCAAGCACACTCAGTCAGATACATGTCAAAATACACCAGCTGCAATTCCATTTAGTTGATTCCTGCTGCCTGAAGATGATACTAAAATGACATGAAATGCTGACTGTAAAGCTGTACACTACTGATACTACACATACCTCAAATTAACCTCCGTAGTAATGAGAACTTACAGCATCTGTATATGATACTGCCCAAAATATAACTGATCAACCTCCTTGCTGAACAATGCATGCCTCATACAAATATTGGTACACAATGGTCATCAGGCATCTTACAAATCCTGCACTTGTTGGTGAAGAAATATAACACCACTGATCCAGGATCAGTTCCATATGTTTGCTTGTGTAATTTCTCACACATCACAGTGCCCAGCAGAAAGGCACTGGAAAGTAAAGGAATCCATCCAAAATGTCTTCTGCATTGTGGGTACTAAGCAAAAGGTGGTTGGCATTTTTCTTCTGTGACATCATTATACCTGGTTCAGTCCCACAAAAAATGAAGCCATCAAAAATCATTGCAATATTCAAATGTGGAAGTCATCAGATCAGTCAAAGAAGCATCGCACAATTGTACTATTGAAGACTGTTTGTAAGTTCTTCATAAACAGCATTTATTGAAGCAGGATAACGAATGAAGAAGAGAAGATCAGTTGCTTTCACTGATCTAAGTGCAGCTTATGATACGGTTTGGAGGCAAGGTCTGCTTTGTAAATTATTACAACTTATTTCATGCATACAGACAATAAAACTAATTGAAAACATGTTAGCTGAAAGGACATTTACTGTAACTTCAGAAAATGACAGTAGCTGTGCAAAAGTATTGAACAGTGTCTTACCAAAGGGATCTGTCCTTGCTTCTCTTTTGTTTCATTTATATTTACCTGATATTTCTCCAACACATCACAGAAAGCTTGGTTATCCAGATGACTGAATGGGCAATAGCTACCCATCACAGAACAACTGAAGAAATCCTAACTTCTGATCCATACATCTTAAGCCAGTACTTCTGTAAATGGTGATTACTACCTAACTCAAATAAAACAGGTTGCATATTTTCATCTGTGAAATAGACTGCTACACAGAGCCCTTTACGTCTATTTTGAAGGAGACAAACTTCTTCATAACATGCATCCAAGATACCCTGAGATAGTATTAGACAGGTTGCTTTCTTTTTAGAGGGCTTGGCACAAACATCTGCTAAGTTGAAAGTGTATATAACATTCTCCATACACTCTGTGACAATAGTTGGGGATCATCTACAGACACTCTTCAAGTATCAGCACTTGGGTTGGTATACTCAGTAGCAGAGTACTTTGTGTCTCTTGGCTTAAATATGTCAAAAAGATAGATGTAAAGCTTAACAAATCCAAGGGCATTGTTAGCAGATCAATACGATCTTCTCCCACATACTGGTTACCTATCTTCAGTCATATTCCACTTACTGATGTAATGTTGAAGAGTGCACTAGTACCTGAGTACCAGAAGATGGTTAAAAACTCTGACTTTACAATATTGAATGATGTATTCCCTGTGGAATAAAAAAGGTTACAATCAATACATCCCACTCTTATCACAACCAGGATCTTTACTGAAAATGAATGCAATGTCATCGATAAATGGAAATGCTGTTGCCAGCAAAACTGTCCTCCACAATGCCTGAAACTGCACTGCATCCACATGAAATGTTCAGAATTTGTACAGCCTCGGGCAATCTGGATTACCCTGAATTACATCTGAATGTACAATGGCGAATGTGCAGACATTCTCCACAAGTGGGACAAGTCTTCCTCACCATCTTGTATCTGTGGTGTGGAATGATGGACAATTGCTCATGTCGTATCAACATGTCTTGCATCTCCTTCTGATGATTTCCTGACAGTGAAGAATGGTGTAACAAACTATATAAAAGATCTTGATATTCGTCTATAGCTATTGTCATTTGTGTTACACCATGATGGAGCGCTGTGTTGAATTGTTGATATGTAATAGTTTCATAATCTTCTTGTGAATCAAAAACTCATAGTATGTCTTACAGTAAATAAATAAATAGTATCAAGGGATTTATTCTGTAATTCAAAAGAGAGACCACAAGGCTCTACTGATCATGTGGTGATGGTTGCATACTATCTAGGTTGGCACATTCTTCCCAGTACCTCAAAAAAAGCCAGCACAATGAACATACAGTCTATAAAGTGACAACGTACACACAGTCTATAAGTGACGACACACACACAGTCGAAGCTTGAAATAATCTTCGAGTCATGTCAACAGGCTGACCATTGCGCACAGGCTGCATTGTCTTGTTCATAACTGGAGACACAGTGGACTCTACTGAACTGCTCTGAGGAAGCAATTTTACTTTACTTTTAACTTCATTACTCACAAGATTTTTAAAATGGTATTGGGAAAGAGATTTCTGATTTGAAACACACAAACTATGCAAGCCATAACGGTGGTGCACCATGCATATTACAACTTAGGATTAATTTTGTGTGTGTGTGTGTGTAGTCTTACAGTTGGCTAGTCACCTATGTCACAATCTTTGATTGTATTAGGCATGTAATGAGATAATGACTATCTGATTTGATTTTAATTACACCCAACATTTTCCATCACACCAGTAATGTATGGTTAAATACAATGCAGTACACAACTTCTTCAATAGTAAAGGAGATGATGGAGGGCATTAAATAAAATGAAATGCTTAAATTAAATATCTGCAAAATGGTAAATGACCACTCAGAAATACAAGCATTCAGTAGCAGACAGGAATGTTAACAAGAAAAATTACAAACTGGTCTTTTGGATAAAGACCTTACATGAACTGATAATATGTAAACTCAAACTCATCCGAACAGAGATCAGAAGGCCCAATGGTACCGACCAACAGCTGTGTCATCCTCAGCTGACAGATGTTACTGTATGTGAATGTGGAGGGGCATGCGATCAGCACACCATTCTCCCTGCCTTTGTCAGTTTTTGTGGTCGGAGCCACTACATCTCAATAAAGCAGCTCCTCAATTGGCATCACAAGGACTGAATGCATCTTGCTTCCCAACAGTGCTCGACAGACGCTCCAACTGCTAGCTAAGCCCAACAGTGCTTAACTACTTCAATCTGATGGGAACCAGTGTTACCACTGTGGCAAGTCCACTGGCACTGATTGCATTGCTCCCACTACACACACACACACACACACACACAGAGAGAGAGAGAGAGAGAGAGAGAGCATATTATTCATATTAATCATGATAGTGCAGGAACTGTAATCTATATGTGCCTATTGATTTTGACAATTAAAGGCAATTAATTTAGCTCTCATTGCACATTTACACACAGATTAATATTCGGGGGGGGGGGGGGGGGTAATTCTATAGCTATGCACAAACAAATGCAATAAGAATATAGTAATGTGGGGTATACACAATATAAACATAGTCTATGAAACATCTATATAACTGACTGATGGAAGCAACAGCTTATAATATTAGTTAATTGACAAAGTATTACTGTAATGAAAAAATATATTTACTCGGAAAACTTTTCCACAGATTACTTTTAAACACACAGTTTCAAAATCAATACAGTTGTATGACATTGTATCTTCAACCACAGCTATCTACTTCAATGTACATAAACTACACAATAATTTCATTGGATATGACAACATAAAATAATATTTATGTGCCACAAGAACGCAACACATATTTCACAGTTAGGACGTCAGAGATACATGGCCAGGATAGCAGGCACCAGCGACACAACCAGCAGCTGCAGCGTGGCACAGAGAGACTTTTCTGTCTCTGCCAATTCCTCACTACGTGGGTGGAGTCCTGTGTTGGAGTATGAAGACAAGGCTTCAGACAATGCAAACCATTTTAATTATCATTTTATACAATGCACACAGACACAGACACACACACACACACACACACACACACACACACAATTTATTCTACTTCTGTTAAATTTTAAATAAAAATGGGCAAAAGTAAATACTCACATGCAGCTAATGGATGGTCAACACATATCCTCACATAACAGTACCACTCTTATTTCATTTTAAGTACATACAAAAAATTTGAACTCTCTTATACACTCACACATTAGCTGCAGTGACAGAAATGAAATATTGTTTGTTTCAATACACATACGACAAAACCATGAACCATGGACCTTGCCGTTGGTGGGGAGGCTTGCGTGCCTCAGCGATACAGATGGCCGTACCGTAGGTGCAACCACAACGTAGGGGTATCTGTTGAGAGGCCAGACAAACATGTGGTTCCTGAAGAGGGGCAGCAGCCTTTTCAGTAGTTGCAGGGGCAACAGTCTGGATGATTGACTGATCTGGCCTTGTAACAATAACCAAAACGGCCTTGCTGTGCTGGTACTGCGAATGGCTGAAAGCAAGGGGAAACTACGACCGTAATTTTTCCCGAGGACATGCAGCTTTACTGTATGATTAAATGATGATGGCGTCCTCTTGGGTAAAATATTCCGGAGGTAAAATAGTCCCCCATTCGGATCTCCGGGCGGGGACTACTCAAGAGGATGTCGTTATCAGGAGAAAGAAAACTGGCGTTCTACGGATCGGAGCGTGGAATGTCAGGTCCCTTAATCGGGCAGGTAGGTTAGAAAATTTAAAAAGGGAAATAGATAGGTTGAAGTTAGATATAGTGGGAATTAGTGAAGTTCGGTGGCAGGAGGAACAAGACTTCTGGTCAGGTGAATACAGGGTTATAAATACAAAATCAAATAGGGGTAATGCAGGAGTAGGTTTAATAATGAATAGGAAAATAGGAACGTGGGTAAGCTACTACAAACAGCTTAGTGAACGCATTATTGTGGCCAAGATAGATACGAAGCCCACACCTACTACAGTAGTACAAGTTTATATGCCAACTAGCTCTGCAGATGACGAAGAAATTGATGAAACGTATGATGAAATAAAAGAAATTATTCAGATAGTGAAGGGAGACGAAAATTTAATAGTCATTGGTGACTGGAATTCGAGTGTAGGAAAAGGGAGAGAAGGAAACGTAGTAGGTGAATATGGATTGGGGCTAAGAAATGAAAGAGGAAGCCGCCTGGTAGAATTTTGCACAGAGCACAACTTAATCATAGCTAAAACTTGGTTTAAGAATCATGATAGAAGGTTGTATACATGGAAGAACCCTGGAGATACTAATAGGTATCAGATAGATTATATAATGGTAAGACAGAGATTTAGGAACCAGGTTTTAAATTGTAAGACATTTCCAGGGGCAGATGTGGACTCTGACCACAATCTATTGGTTATGACCTGTAGATTAAAACTGAAGAAACTGCAAAAAGGTGGGAATTTAAGGAGATGGGACCTGGATAAACTGAAAGAACCAGAGGTTGTACAGAGTTTCAGGGAGAGCATAAGGGAACAATTGATAGGAATGGGGGAAAGAAATACAGTAGAAGAAGAATGGGTAGCTTTGAGGGATGAAGTAGTGGAGGCAGCAGAGGATCAAGTAGGTAAAAAGACGAGGGCTAGTAGAAATCCTTGGGTAACAGAAGAAATATTGAATTTAATTGATGAAAGGAGAAAATATAAAAATGCTGTAAATGAAGCAGGCAAAAAGGAATACAAACGTATCAAAAATGAGATCGATAGGAAGTGCAAAATGGCTAAGCAGGGATGGCTAGAGGACAAATGTAAGGATGTAGAGGCTTATCTCACTAGGGGTAAGATAGATACTGCCTACAGGAAAATTAAAGAGACCTTTGGAGATAAGAGAACCACTTGTATGAACATCAAGAGCTCAGATGGAAACCCAGTTCTAAGCAAAGAAGCGAAAGCAGAAAGGTGGAAGGAGTATATAGAGGGTCTATACAAGGGCGATGTACTTGAGGACAATATTATGGAAATGGAAGAGGATGTAGATGAAGATGAAATGGGAGATACGATACTGCGTGAAGAGTTTGACAGAGCACTGAAAGACCTGAGTCGAAACAAGGCCCCCGGAGTAGACAACATTCCATTGGAACTACTGACGGCCTTGGGAGAGCCAGTCCTGACAAAACTCTACCATCTGGTGAGCAAGTTGTACGAAACAGGCGAAATACCCTCAGACTTCAAGAATAATGTAATAATTCCAATCCCAAAGAAAGCAGGTGTTGACAGATGTGAAAATTACCGAACAATCAGTTTAATAAGCCACAGCTGCAAAATACTAACACGAATTCTTTACAAACAAATGGAAAAACTAGTACAAGCCGATCTCGGGGAAGATCAGTTTGGATTCCGTAGAAATACTGGAACACGTGAGGCAATACTGACCTTACGACTTATCTTAGAAGAAAGATTAAGGAAAGGCAAACCTACGTTTCTAGCATTTGTAGACTTAGAGAAAGCTTTTGACAATGTTGACTGGAATACTCTCTTTCAAATTCTAAAGGTGGCAGGGGTAAAATACAGGGAGCGAAAGGCTATTTACAATTTGTACAGAAACCAGATGGCAGTTATAAGAGTCGAGGGACATGAAAGCGAAGCAGTGGTTGGGAAAGGAGTAAGACAGGGTTGTAGCCTCTCCCCGATGTTATTCAATCTGTATATTGAGCAAGCAGTAAAGGAAACTAAAGAAAAATTCGGAGTAGGTATTAAAATCCATGGAGAAGAAATAAAAACTTTGAGGTTCGCCGATGACATTGTAATTCTGTCAGAGACAGCAAAGGACTTGGAAGAGCAATTGAACGGAATGGACAGTGTCTTGAAAGGAGGATATAAGATGAACATCAACAAAAGCAAAACAAGGATAATGGAATGTAGTCGAATTAAGTCAGGTGATGTTGAGGATATTAGATTAGGAAATGAGACACGTAAAGTAGTAAAGGAGTTTTGCTATTTGGGGAGCAAAATAACTGATGATGGTCGAAGTAGAGAGGATATAAAATGTAGACTGGCAGTGGCAAGGAAAGCGTTTCTGACGAAGAGAAATTTGTTAACATCGAGTATAGATTTAAGTGTCAGGAAGTCATTTCTGAAAGTATTTGTATGGAGTGTAGCCATGTATGGAAGTGAAACATGGACGGTAAATAGTTTGGACAAGAAGAGAATAGAAGCTTTTGAAATGTGGTGCTACAGAAGAATGCTGAAGATTAGATGGGTAGATCACATAACTAATGAGGAGGTACTGAATAGGATTGGGGAGAAGAGGAGTTTGTGGCACAACTTGACCAGAAGAAGGGATCGGTTGGTAGGACATGTTCTGAGGCATCAAGAGATCACCAATTTAGTATTGGAGGGCAGCGTGGAGGGTAAAAATCGTAGGGGGAGACCAAGAGAGAAGAATACACTAAGCAGATTCAGAAGGATATAGGTTGCAGTAGGTACTGGGAGATGAAGAAGCTTGCACAGGATAGAGTAGCATGGAGAGCTGCATCAAACCAGTCTCAGGACTGAAGACCACAACAACAACAACACGACAAAATATTTTGTTAGTGAGCAAACACCAGAATGACAGGAAAGTAACCAGTCATCCACCCACAATATACAATGACTGAATTGTCTCAAAATATATTGTTACATCATCAGTTAACTACAGTCTTGGTAATGATGAATATTCACCGATGTTATAACTGTAGACTAAACATCCAGATGCAAATCACAGGAAGTTTCAAATCAGCACACACTGCTGCTGTTAATATCCATTCTGCTAAATAGCTTCACTCAGCAAGGTACAATTGAAGAGTCTAGGGGAAAACATGAAAAGTCATAATTCTCATTTTTTTCAGGGGATGAAATTTAAAATTTAAAGACTCAAAAAATTTTGGTTTTTCATGTTATATTCTTTATTTTTGTTTAAGGTGATTAACACATATTCCATTAAAATGGTACTGCTGAAATTATACATCTGATTAATGGTTACAACAATGCATTTTTATCAGGAATACTGCTTGTACGGAGGAAAAATATGACAAGTCCATAACATATTTCATGTAGCTACAAGATTTCAAAGACTTTATGCTTATTTAAAGTCTCATTATAACAAATTCTCTAATGTAATCTTCCCATAATACACTATGAAACATTCTGTCCTTTTTCAATGGATGGGACTAATGCCGAAGACTATCGAAATACACTTCATTATGGCAAAATCTTTTCAAGTCATGCAAATCTCTGTGTTTCTCAGTAAATATTTTGAGATCACTCGTAAAGTAATCAGATCACCTACATTCAAATAGTTGTAGGCCTAATACTAAAAAAACCTTACATTACGAAATAAAAAAAAGGCTTCAACACACATTGTTGTAAAGGCATTACTGCACCTTCATATCGAGCAGGTGAGAGGTTGAGTTTGCCTTCTTTCAAGTTGATAACCCACATTTTCTTCCTTGGAAGAAGTAACAAAGCTTGCTCATTCACTCCATTGTAGCTGCTTCGAAACCAAACCAGGGCTGCATTGTGATTTCCAGTTCTCTTATTAGCCTGGATTGGAAAGGGAGTTTCGGTCTGTATGTTGTGTTATCCAGATGTGCAGTCCATCCTTTTATATTCTTAGTTGCTCCTCAACTTCAATGACAAGAAATGGCTAAGGGTGTGTGTGTGAATTCTGGAAAAACTGACACCAGTCCTTCAGGATTTGGCATTCCTGAACTTGGTTGATCATACCAATATTTTTATCACATTTGATGTATTGATGACCTCTTACAGAAAATGTCATCTTTACAAAGTCCAATAGTTTTTCTGTATGGACTAGATAGTGAAGAAATCTGAAAACAGTGACATTCTTGACTTTCCCTCTGCAAGATTCACAGCAGATCTACCTATGTCTGACTTCTGGAACTAGAAAATTGTATACAAAATGAAGGAGGAACAATAACATCATCTGCTTCCTTCTGACCTGTGGTCTTTTAACGCACATAAAAATCATTATCCTGTTGCCAAAACATCAACACTGAAATTAAATACAGACAACTGACGTTTATAATAAACTCCATTTGTCTTTATATTTGGACAAGAGAAATTTTTGCTGTGGTCCATCATTATTGCAACCTTTGATGGATTTCTCTGACATTCCTTCTTTGCTTCTTTCTTCCTGTCATATAACACACTTGATTTCTGTAATGTAATTCATTCCTTCTCCAAATTTTTCTTCTTGGCTAGAAGCTCATGGACATTCAAAACTTATATTGAAATCTGATTTGAATATCTTGTGGTATGTTTCATGTGATACAATCTGATCCTTAAACTTCTCCTTCAATACACTGAACATTTTTTTTACTTAAATACTGTAGTAGGTGAACTTTTTTGTCTTCATCAAATTGTAGTAGCTGTTGCAACATTTAACTGATTTGATGAGTAATCTTATTATTTCATTTGTTTCGTCCATTAAAACCTGAGGCTGGGTTTTATTTCTTCCTCTCCCATCTCGCAGACATTAGTCTACTGATTTAAGTTTCTCGAGTAAATGATCAACCTTGTCCTTCTTTATTCCATATAATGACATAAATGTTTGCTTGCACACATGTATTTCCTGGGCAGTTCAATTAAGTGTAATGCGAACACAGAATTTATAAGATGCATCACAAAACTGTGCCTCCTGCTCTTCTCTTCTAGGATGCCTGTGCTGTACAAGGACTACTGTAATTAAACCACTTAAACAAAGGTTTATTCCATAATGATTTTCAAATTGGTTCATATTATTAATAATATTCCTTTTATTTTCATCACTGACAATATCAAAACAATTGTTTTTGCACTCACATGGTTCTCTTGTCTCATGAGTCTACAGTCTTCAATGTTTTGAAGCATTTATAATGCAATCAAACTTCCATTTCTTAGTCAGCTTCACCAATGACATTCTCTATTTTTCTTTGTGAATAGATGCATCACTGTCTTCTTTATTCATATTACATTGACACAACACAACTCTAGATCGAACTTCCTTCACAGTCTACACAAAGCTAACTACAATGGTCAAATTACACATGACAATGACTGTGACAATGATGATAATATTAGTGTAAACAGACCTATACAGGCTAGGAATCATTACATTATAACATTTTGTCATTGCATTCAATGGAATTGTCAGGATATTCCCCTCTTTTGCATGGACTTGCAAGGTTTTTCCCCTACACACATTTACAAGATATTTAAATATCCCTCTACTTGTCAGATTTATGACAAGTTGTGCAAAACCATCTAAAACTGCACTGACTAAAATATTAAATTATGAAAATCTGGAATTTGGACTTATCAGGTTTTCCTCCTGGATTCTTCATTTTCTAACACTGCAGATAGCCAAATGGCTTAGAAACAGAAAATATACTCACAACACGGAAGTCACAGTCTTGGGTCAAACATAATATTATAGACACACTCAGCTCCCCCCCCCCCACCCCCCCACCCCCCACCCACCCACTTTATGTTAACTCTCAAGCAATTTCACTTGATCCCATGGTAGAGGATCATTTTTATGCATCCAGATTACTTTGAAGTAACACCAACTAGCAATCAAGTAAACCTCTGTTTATTATTTCAAAAGTGATCACCATAGCTGTTAATACATTTATTCCACTGTGAGCCATGGGAAGAGTGTGGGACTGTATGCAGAATGTGCAATGGCTTCCCACAGAAACTTCTGCAGCATAGTAGAAACAACCTTGACAACACGCAGGCAAGCAATATCCTGCAACAGAACGATGCCATCCCATCAACACTCCTGATCATTGGACATGATCGTGCACTTCAATTTGCCAAGTGTCCACTTACCGCCATGCATTAAATGTGGTGCCATGTCCCAGAAAGTCAGTGAGCACTGGGTAATGCCTGCCCACAAGCTGCCAAGGCTGTTTCGACTATGCTGCAGAAGTGTTGCTGGAAAGCACTTACACATACCCCATACATTCCCGATCTCATCCAAGGCGATATCCATATTTTTGGAGTCCTGAAGAAAGACATTTGTGACCACTGAAAACTTTAGAAGTAATAAACAGTTTCTTGCTTTCTTTCCATGTTTCTCATTTTCATTTGATGGACCCTTATGTGTATGTTTATTTGTGACATAGTTACATTCACTAAGAAATATTTAGTTGAAAAACTGATCAGCCAAAACATTCTGACCAACAACATACTATTGATATAAACACATCCAGGTGATGGCAGCATCATCATAACTGTTAATACACATCTATCCCACAGTGAGATGAGACAGTCAATGCTTTCGTGGAAAAATGCTTGCAGTTGCCTATGGAACCATGATTGTACTCGGGCATGCAGCTTTTTGTCCGAAGCAAATGATGATGGTCAGACACATTAATAGTGCATGTATTATTAGCGAGAATGCTGTCCCTGTGTAGAATGGCGAAGGCATGCAACCTATCTGAGTTTGACCAAGGGCAGATTATGATGGCCTGGAGGCTCGGGATGAGCATTTTGGAAACTGTACAACTTGTGAGATGTTACAGTAGTACAGTGGCCAGTGTACTCAACACATGGAAAAATCAAAGTGAAAACATGTCCAAGACATTGTGGGGTTGGAGGGCCACCCCTCATTACAGATGTCAGATGTCGTAGGCTGGGCAGACTGGTAAAACACGACAGGTGGTGAACTATGGTGGAACTAACACCAGAATTTAATGCTGGGCAGAATACAAGTGTGTCTGAACACACAGTGGACCAAACACTCCTAATGATGGTCCTCTGGAGCAAATGACCCATGCATATGCCAATGTTAACACTACGACATCAGCAACTATGACTGAAACGAGCAAGTGACCATCGGCACAGAAGTTGGCGCAGTGGCAGAGTATTTTTCACCACGATAATGTGCCATGCCACAAGGCCACGAGAGTGATGGAGTGGTTTGAGGAACACAGTGGCGAGTTCCAGATGATGTGCTGGCCCCCCGCACTTGTCAGGTCTGAACCCAATCAAACACATCTGGGATGTGACTGAAAATGGCATTATGGCTCATTGCCCCCTTATCTGTGCCAAAGGTGGACATACCAGCTATTAGGTAGGTGGTCATAATATTCTGGCTGATCAGTGTATAATTAGTCTAGTCTTGTACTCACAATGCTTAGGGGAGTGGTAAGTAGGGAATTGTAGTATATTTCTAGATTTATCATTTAAAGTTGGTTCTCGAAACTATGTAAATAGGCCTTCTCAGGATAGTTTGTGTCTATCTTCAAGTGATCTGACTCTTCAGCATCTCCGTGATATACTCCCAGACATCAAACAAACCTGTGCGCATTCATGCAGCCCTGTCTCTATACATTCAATACCCCTGTTAATCCTATTTGGTAAGGGCCCACACACTTGAACAATATTCTGGAATGAGTCACGAGTGTTTTATTACCAGGAGTTTGTATACTAATCACATTTCCCCAGTATTCTACAAGTGAACTGATGTCTGCCACCTGATTTACCTATGATGAGCCTAAGTAGTAATTCCATTTCATATCCCAACAAATTGGCACAACCAGATATTGGTATGAGTTGACCACTTCCAATTGTGGCTCATTGATATTGTAGCCGTAGCATTTTTTATTTGTTGTGGTGGTGGCGGGGGGATACATAATTTTGACTTTGCCTTTGCAACACTTCGAAACCCTTTCAAGATCTGACTGAATATTCGTACAGCTTTTTTCAGACACTACTTCATTACAGATAACTGCATAATCTGTGGAAAATCAGAGGTTACCATTAATATTGTCTGCCAGGTCATTAACATACACATGAACAGCACAGATCCCAACACACCTGGGCACGCCTGAAGTTACTTCCACATCTGTTGATAACTCTTCATACAAGATAATAAGCTGCTTCTTCCCTAGCAAGAAATGTTCTTTATGGTCAAAAAAAATTTGCCTCATACAGCACATGATGTTACTTTCAACAATAAGCATAAGTATGGTACTAAGTCAAGTTCTTTTCAGAAGTCAAGAAATACTACATCCAGCTGGCTAACTTGATCCATGGCTTTCAAGATTTGTGAAAAGTGTGAGCTAGCTTTAACATAATCAACGTTTTTGGAATCTACATTGGTTTGTATTAAGATCATTCCCTTCGAGATACATCAATTATGTTTGAGCTCAGGATATGTTCTAAGATAAAGCAAATGGTGGTCACAGATACTGGGTCATTTCTGATACCCTTGATTGTCAACAAGAATTTTTGAGACCAAAGCTGTATGATGAACATAAATTTAAGAAAAGTAGTAAGTAAATTTGATATTGATACAGAAGCTACTATTCTCTTTTGGAGCTTATGTGTACAAACATAACTTTATAAAAATAACTGACATTATGTATTGAAATTGTGAACTGCTGCCACATTATGTAATTATAAAATATGTGCCCACAATGTCACCTCAATGCCCACCATGTGTGGATGGATATGTGTGTGTGTGCGAGTGTATACCCGTTCTTTTTTCCCCCTAAGGTACGTCTTTCCGCTCCCGGGATTGGAATGACTCCTTACCCTCTCCCTTAAAACCCACATCCTTTCGTCTTTCCCTCTCCTTCCCTCTTTCCTGATGAGGCAACAGTTAGTTGCGAAAGCTTGAATTTTGTGTGTATGTTTGTGTTTGTTTGTGTGTCTGTTGACCTGCCAGCACTTTCATTTGGTAAGTCACATCATCTTTGTTTTTAGACAAACTTATTTTTAATAATACAATTAATATCAAATTGAAATTCCTGTTTATTAATGATGGTGAGACAACTAATCTTAAATACCATTACACAAAAATGGAAAAAACAGTAATACAATGAAGACTATCAGTGTTGCAGGGTCATTGCATTGTTATGGACATAACACATGTACAATTTACACTGAAGTATTAACTTGAAAACAAAAAATAGATAAATCTGAAATGAACAATATACAACAAAAGTTCCCTGGTGCAAGCTGTGTTGATTTGCCACCAAACAAAGGGACTTTCCCTTTTCATGGAATTACCCTGCAGCATTTCTTTAATATGGTAAGCATCAACCAGGAAGTATATTCTGACTGGTAGGCTACAGTAGCATGTAGGCTGAAGATGTATTTGATCTTGCACAGCCAACAAAATTGCAGCTTGCCATGAACAATGACACAACTGGAAGATACTTGAAACTGAAGCGTAAGCAAATGTGAAAATATGAAGTTGTGGACTGAGCGAGATGGCACAATGTAAAGACAGTGGGAGGACAGTGGTTCAAATCCCTGCCTAGCCATCCAGATTTAGATTCTACAAATCACTTGAGGCAAATGTGTTGTTGGTTCCTTTTGAAATGAACATAGCCAATTTCCCAATGACCCTTCTCCAATGCACTGGTTGGATCTTTAACAATATCTTCCTTCCTTCCTACCTTCCTTGAAGCTGTGGGTTCAGTATCTAATACCAGCAGGTTGGTGCTATAGCTAAGAGGCCCAGTGGGACTGGGTCAGTGTGCGTTGTGCCTCCCACATAAAGATCGCCCAACTAAAGGTATTTTCTTTGTAGTTGCCAACCCTACAATAACATAAAACATAGTTTATTTTGTACAGCATATGATCTGAAAGGTGTGCCACCTGGCATAGGTAAATTTCAGGATCTGTTAGCTGCCTAAAAACTAATTAAGCAGTTAAATAAAAATCATGAAATCCAGTGCCACAAATCAGCCTAAAATTGTAAAAACTACCATATCCAAGAGAGCAAGCAATTACAGCATTTGATATGAAAAGGAATTGTGTACTGTAACTAATTTCAAATTTTAAGGTTGACGATAGCCCTCTTCAACATGAAATGTCAGTTTCTACTAAAACTTGACACACAAGGCTATATTTTTTCTAGTAGCTCAGTGCGTTAAGAAACCAAATCTCAAAGTAGAGAATACATAGGACATCTACAGCCCCAAAGAAGTTGGGTCCTACCCATGGAGCCTGGATATCATGCAAGTGGTCCAGGTGGCACATTTATCTGTGATCAAGTTTAATTTATAGAAGTTACAATTTGTCACACAAGGACTATCATCATCTCTGTTAGGAAGTAGTGAGAAAGAGATACAACAGGTAACTACTGTGTTTCATTACAAAGCCCAAGTTTCCTTAGTGTGTGTGTGAAATTCTCCCTTCAACGTTACTGAGGTTGCTGCTGCACTGAGGGACAAAGGAAAGCAGGAGAAATGTGTACCTACTTCCTTTATTGCCTCATTCAACATATCACTGTCAAGGTGGTTACGAGGAATATGCCCACTGCTGGGTAATCAAATTTCTCATACCATGCACTCTGGAGTCATATTACGGACAGTAATAGACGTTTTTCTAAAGTGTGATTCATTTACTGTGCACATATTACTTGTTCACTCTAAAAAGAAGATTCTCTGCTCTCTCTGCCGTGGCTAAAAGGAGTGGTTGTTTTGATAGAGCTCAGAAGATTGGTGTGAGTTTGGACTGATGTTGCCTTGTTTCCATTGACTAGCAACCTTGACTTTTAATACTATGCGCTGGTACAATGAAATTACTGTAACCATATTGGTTCCACGTTAACTTCACCTTACAATTGTAATCATTTGCATAGGACATCCACCTCCCAGTATTGACTTAGGCCATCGGATTTTAACAGATTAAGTTATTCCCCTCAGCCTCTGTGTGGACAGTCACTGTAGAGCAAGTGATTAATATTGTTGTCCTCAAGTTACATACTACGTAAGAAGTAGAACATCTTTACTGTGCTGAAGGTGGGTCCAAAGTCTGGTTTTGTTGAAAGTCATATGTACAAGAGATATGGACACAAATACATAAAAAAATACAGGAAAATAATTTATTTTTATTTTCACAGTATTTTTACAATTTGTATCACATGTGATATCTACATCAACATCTTACAGTTCATTTCCTTCAGTATCTCTGTGACACTCTCCCATGGATTAAACAAAATGGTGACCATACGTGCTGCCCTTCTCTGTATACATTCAATATCCCCTATTAGTCCTATCTGGTATGGATCCCACACATTTGAGTAATACTCTAGAACCAGTTCCACAAGTGGTTTGTAAGCATCTCTTTTACAAACTGACTGCACTTTCCCAGTATTCTACCAATAAACTGAAGTCTACCAATTGCTTTTCCCATGACTGAGCCTTTGTGATCATTCCATTTCATATCCCTACGAAGTGTTACAGCCAGGTATTTATATGAGTTGGACAATCCCAATAGTGACTGATATTATAGTCATATGATACCTTGTTTCTTTTGGTTTTGTGAAGTGCACAATATTACACTTCTGAACATTTAAAGCACATTGCCAGTCTTTGCACCACATTGAACTTTTATCAATATCTGACAATATTTATGCAGCTTCTTTCAGACTGTACTTCATTATAAATAACTGCATCATCTACAAAAAGTCTGAGGTTACTATTATCTGCAAGGTCATTAATTTACATCATGAACACACCTTCCTGGGGCACACCTGAAGTTACTTCCACATCTGACGGTGACTCTTCATCCAAAATAAAATGCTGTGTCCTCCCTACCAAAAAGTCCTTAATCCAGTGACAAATTTCACTTGTTACCCAATAAGATCATACTTTTGACAATAAGCATAGCTGTGGTACTGAGTCAAATGCTTCCTGAAAATCAGGAAATACTGCATCTATCTGACTGCCCTGATCCACAGCTTTCAGTGCGATTTGGGTTCCACATGAGCAATGTTTTCAGAATCCATGATGGTTGGTACTGAGGAGGTCATTCTGTTCAAGATACCTCATTTTGTTTGAGCTGAGAATATGTTCTAAGATTCTACAACAAACCAATGTCAAGGATATTGTACTATAGTTTTGTGGATCACTTCTACTACCCTTCTTGTCCATGGGTGTGTGTGACCTGTGCTATTTTCCAAGAACTGGGCACAGAGTCTTCCCCCCCCCCCCTCTCTCTCTCTCTCTCTCCGTGGAATCTACGATAGATTAAAGTTAGAAGAGGGGCTAACCCAGCCGCAAATTCAGTATAGAATCTGACAGGGATTTCATCAGGCCAAGGAGCTTTGTTCATTTTTAATGATTTCACCTGTTTCTCGACATTATTGTCACTAACATTTTCTTCATTCATCTTTTCAGTGGTAAAGAGGATTAAGTTGGGACAATTGTCCTGGGTTTTCCTTATGTAAAAGAACACTTTAAAACAAAGTTAAGCACTTCAGCTTTTGCTTTGCCATCCTCAGTTTCAGTTCCTGTCTTATTTGCTAGGCACTGGACACTAACTTTAGGACCTTTACACACGATCCAAATATCTTTGGGTTTTGTGAAAGATTGTTTGACAATACTCTGCTACGGTAGTCACTGAATGCACCATGCATTGCTCTCTTGTCAGCCAAATGTCTTTTTTAACACATTATGCAGCAATTTCTGTTTCTTTAGAAGGTTCTTTACAGTGACTGTATACCAAGGAGGGTCCACCCCATTATAAACTGTTCTTCTGGGTACATAGCTATCCAATGCATGGCCAACTATTCTTTTAAAATTGAGCCACAGTTCTTTTACATGCTCCTGCATTGCTAAAAGTTTCAAGTCCTCATTGAGATATGACACTACTGAATTTTTATCTAGTTTGCTGAGCATGTACATCTCTCTGCTTCTATCACCTGTCCTTTGTACTTTGGAAATCATTGTTGTCACAATTGCATCATGGTCACTGATGCCAGTTTTGATCTGGATATCCTCAAAGAGGTGAGATCTATTTATTGACATTAAATCCAACATATTTTTATCATGAGTGGGCTTCCTAACTGTCTGTTCTACATACTTTTCAGAAAGGCACCTGTAATGTTTCACAGGATGTTGTAACCTCCCCACAAAATAATTTTAAACAATATGAATATGATTCTAATTTAGTGTAACCTCCCCACAATATAATTTAAAATCATTAATATAAATAAATATCATCATTCAGTGTAACCTGCCCACAAAATTCTTTCTGATTTAATCTAAGCTCAAAATTCATTCACATTTAGCGTAACCTCAAAACAGAAAAATTCCTAAACTTCTCAACAGTAAAAATTATAATTATGTCGTTCACATTCAGTGTAACGTCCCAATAAAAAATGAATTCACTAACCTGGTAATAAAACAATGTAACTAACCTCTCAATTAAATTGTCACTCACTTATGACTTTTCAATAATTCACTGTGAATTTAACCTGGTAAATTTTGGACGACAGCAGTGCTGCGTCATGGCCCTGAAAGATCATTCTGAATAAAAAAAGGAAAAATTCTTACCTCAATGAAGTCACCATTGCTCTTACAATAAATTTTTCCCGGCACAGCTCTGTGCAATGCTGGCTGATATATCTCTCATTTATGAAAGGAAGCAACTGATTTTTTTTTTCTTTTGCAACAATTGGGATGATCATGGATGGGAGAAATTAGTAAATTCTTTAAATTGAAATGAATGGTTGTTAAAAGTTACTTTTTGTGAGGAAGATTATTATTACGAGATTTTTAAAACATTTACATGGCACTTGAGATAATATTACTACATATGCGTGAGGCTGCTTTTTACCTTATACAACAATACTCAGGCTCCGGCATCGCTGCACCACAACCGGCCCAGCCAACACGATTCACCATACCAGACCAGAGCAGACTCCAGACTAGCAACAACTTACTGCTACAACTACACAGTTCTTACTGCAGTCAACACTGCTCTCTGGTCAGAGACCTTGCATATCGCAGGCAGCGCATGAGCAATACATCGAAATTACATGTGCTCGGACCTCTTACAATGTCTTATCATGCCCACCACTAAAAAGACTGTAATTTTCCCAATTAATTGTTGGATGATTAAAGTCTCCATTGCTGACTACAGTATGACTGGGGAACTTATGTACAAGTGAACTGAGATTTTCTCTAAAGTTTTTTGTTACCCCTCAAGAGTAGAGTCTCGTGGCCAACAGAAGTATCCAGTTATCATTTTATGCCCACCTCTGTCACTGAGTCTTGGCCAAACAATTTCATTTGTAGCTTCAGTTTCTATCTCGGTGGATTTGAATTTCTTGTCTACTGTGACAAATACAACACCTCCATTTCCCATTTGGCTATCCTTTCTCTATACACTCAAATTTTCCCCAAAAATCTGCCATTAATTTCATGTTTCAACTAGCTTTATCTACTTAGTATTATGTGAGCTTCACTGCTTTGCAAGAAGCTTCAAACTCTGGCACTTTGTTGCGAATGCTTCAGCAGTTAACCATTAGGATTTTAATACTCACCTGTGGGAGGCATTTCTTTTGATCTTATACTGACAATCCTGCGTGGTTTCCTAAAGCTATCATTATCTGGACTGAATGAAGAGTTGCCTAATCTAAAAAACCTTGTGTGCATCCCACAAACAGTCAGCTAGCTAAGTAGCAGGCTCTGACATGTAGTACATAAATAATAATACGCTGACAGTTGGAATATTTTGTGACCTGTCAAAGGCTTTTGACATTGTAAGTCACAAAATTCTCCCGAAGAAAGCCAACACCCTAGGAATGAGTGGAACAGTAGGCAAATGGCTTGAATCTTATCTGTGTGGTAGAAAGCAGAAAGTAATCATGGAAGGACTGCATGGTGGCCAGATGTCTTCAGATTGGGGCTCCATTGCCACAGGAGTACCTCAAGGCTCAGTATTGGCCCACTTCTTTTTCTAATATTTATTAATGATCTGCCACTATGCAAAGAACATGGGAAAAACACAATGTTCGCTGATGACGCTACCATAGCAGTTAATAATCCATTAGGGCATGTGTAAAATAAGACAGTACATAAGGGTTTTGCAGATACAACAAAACGGTTCGAAACTAGTGGACTTTCCATCAACCTAAAAAAGACAAATTATGTTCTTTTTTCCTTTAATGCAAATGTTACCAATGAAATTAATCTAAAAATGAGTGTACATGAGAGTCTTAAAGGTTGAGTCCTCCAAATTCTTGGGTCTACATACAGACAGCAAACTTAAGTGGCACTACCATATTCAAGATCTATGCAAAAGGTTAAGCTCAGCAACATTTGCCTCGAGAATCATATCAGGCAGTAGGGAGATGACCACAATAAAAACAGTATACTTTGGCTATTTCCATCAACTTATGGCCTACAATGTAATATTCTGGGGAAATCAACCGATAGCAAGAAAAGTGTTTCATGCAAGAAGTGAGCCATAAGAATTACGTGTGTGGAGTACATCATAGGCACTCATGCAGAAATCTATTTTAAAGATCTTCAAATCTTTACAACAACTGCTCAATATAATTCTCCCTGATGTGCTTTGTTTCAAAAAATAGCAACTTATTTAAACCAATAGTTTGTTCCATAATTATAACATCAGAAGAAAACTTGATATTCATTATGATTTAAAAACAAAGACTATGGTGTAAAAGAGGGTTTTATACAGTGGCACCCATATTTTTAATGCCCTTCCACCAATAATTAAAGAACTGGTTGGAAACATACCCAGGTTTAAAGAAAAGCTGAGGCAGTCTTTTCTCGGTGGATCTTATTACAGTATAGATGAATTTCTAAGCCAAAATGCATTATACCTCCTGAGTATGCTTAAATCTATTTTTGTGGCCTTTATGGCCTTAATCATCATTCTTTGTCTATCTACAGTGTAATTTAAAAATTGAAATGTTTGTATATCTGTATGTATAACTGTATATTCATTCAGAAGTCAAATATGATAACTCATACATAAAGTTATGTGTTAGGTTATCCGTTCCTGTTACTTGTATGATAAGAACAATATACTTGTGCACTAAACAATAATTTGTAAAAACTTGACTAGTTCTATATCCAGAGATACATCCTCATATGGATCTACAGAACTCGAAATAAATAAATAAAAATAAGATAAATACCAACTCATCCTGTGTTCGAGAACAGCATTCACAGTGGGGCTGCATTTTGGCTGCTTTGGTGCATTACAGGGCAGTGAACAAACAACTTTAAATTAAGCCTGCTGGTTATCTTTTAATCTGCTAAATTAAAATGTTGCTAATTCCCTTTAAGAATTGAAGCAAATACACAAAGCACAAACACCTGTGGTAAAAATTATTAACTTCCTAAAACGTTTTGGGGAGATTGTAGTTAGCAAACTTGAAAACAGAGTCCTTTTATTATAAATGTAGCTAATATATTGGGCTACTCCTCTTTACAGGAACACTAGATGTAACACAGTATGTTAATTAGAATATCTGCTACAGTAACTAAATCACGCCGATTTATTAGAAATTACTCATAGGTTATGCAAAGGACAATGGAAGCTTCTGAAAATTCTCAAAAATGCTTCTTTGCGTTACATGAGCTTTATTGTGATATAAATGCAGCTAGAAAATACGTAGAATTTCTGGAAAATCTAAAGCAAGTATTGAGGAATCCTCTTGAAAACAAAAACTGTGAATCAGAAAGTGCTTACAGCAGGCCTAGATCTAAAAAACTACAGAACAATTTCAGCATTCTAGACAGTGTAAAGGCAAACAAGGAAGACTTTAATGATATTGATTGGCATCTAACAGATGCTGCTGATATACGAAACGCTGCTGATATACGAAACGCTGCTGATAAATGAAAATATAGAAACAGCATTGCCCCAAAAGGCAGTAATGGCAGAAATACATAGGTATCTTAGGAAATCTAAGTTAGTTGTTTACTTAGACTGTCATGGTCACGATCTCACAAAAACCTTGCAAAATGAATGCAATCTTAGAGTTACCAGCTATGTAAAACCTGGGGCCCCTATGAACGAAGTTATAAGGAACATACAGCGTGATAACACTACACAAGAAAATCGGGTTTTAGTTATAATTGGTGGTGCAAACGATGTTTATTGCAATGAACTAACAAGTGCCATCCGTGACCTACGGAAAACCCTAGATACAGTGAAAAATGAAAGTGTAATAGTGACTGGAATACCACACAGATATGACCTAATAGAAACATCATGTGTCAACCAGGTAATTATTAAGGCCAACAGGCAATTTCGCAAAATATGCAAAGCATACAGAAACACAAACTTCCTAGATGTGAAATTCTTGGAAAGGAATAAATGAGATGGCTGAGATGATGTACACAAAAACAACATCACGCCTATTATTGTATCAACTCAAAATGGAGACGCCATCTCATCACAGATGAGAGGCCTACCAGCAACAAAAAAAAAAAAAAAAAAAAAAACAGCAGAACAAACACAACCAATATCAGTTACACAAAATGCAGCAGTACAAACAATAATCAAAGCAAAAATGCCAACAACAGCATCACCATCAACAGCAGCATCACAGACAGCAGTAACAACAGAAATCCCAGCATTAGCAGGAGCAGCAGCACAAACAATAATCGGAACAGAAATGCCAACAACAGCATCACAACCAACAGCAGCATCACAGACAGCAACAACAGCAGAAATCCCAGCATTAGCAGGAGCAGCAGCAGACATGGAAACAACCATCCATTTGGTAGCAAGTAGATGGAAAAGGACACCTCCTTCCCATAATTGCAGATATGACAAAAAAGAAGCCACCAAGTTAAGTAACATTAAATGTCTAACAGTACTCCACCAAAATATTCTGTGTGAAAAAACAAAGTGCATCAGCTGGAAGTCGAGTTACAAATCTTAGACAGCACTGTTATCTGTATTACAGCGCACTGGTGTAAAGAAAGTAAAATCTTATATATTAATTTACCCTCATATGTCCAAGCATGCTCCTATTGCAGAAACACAATGAAAGGTGGAGGATCATGTATTTATGTTAAGAACGGCATTGAATTTAAAGTCAGAAATGATATTATCATGGTAAGTGTAGACAAAGACTTTGAAGTGTCAGCAATAGAGATAGTTGCTATAAATATGCCCAAGAAACTAACTATATTATGTGTATATCATTCTCCCAGTGGTAATTTAGAGATATTCTTTTCAAAACTTATACAAAGCCTAGAACAAGCGTGGACTCTGAAACATAATATCCTTTTGTGTGGGGACTTTAACATAAATACAACTAAAACAGATGACACCAGTAACACATTTATGAATATCCTACATAGTTTTAGTCTATCATCACTAGTCAACCGTGCAACAAGAATAACCACACATTCATCATCTACCATTGAGCATGTAGCTACAGATGTAGGCAGAGAAAACTGTGATGTACTTGTCAAAAATCTGGGACTGTCTGACCATTTATGTCACAATAATAATAATAATAATAATAATAGCTTTATTCAACATCGAATGGTACACTGCACATGTACAAAGAAACAGTAATGATTAAAATTATTTGTACAATACACAAGACCCATTCTTCTGAATACGTCATTAATTTACAACAAAATTACAATAAGATGTTTACTGATTTCTATTCACATAATTTCACAAAGCATTTGTTGTTCTTGATATAAGTATGGTACTCTTCTAATGTGCAGAAAGGGTGTTTTACCAAAAATTTCTTAAGCTGATGTTTCAGTTTAATTGTAGGAAGAGCCATGACTGCACTAGGCAGTACATTAGCTAATTTTATACCTGCATACTGAGGCCCCTTTTCATAAAGTGCTGTTCTGTGGCTGCCAATGTAAAATCTTTCTTTATTTCTAGTATTGTACTGGCAGGAATCTGAATAAGTGTTTGGGTGCAGTCTTTTCACAAGCAATATGGCTTTTAGAATGTATGTGTTTATAACAGTTAACACCCCTGGTTTTGGAAACAAGTTGCTACAAGATTCCCTATATTTTGCTCCACAGATTATTCTCACATCCTTTTTTTGAAGAATAAGTAGCATATCTAGATTAGCTTTGGTTGTTACCCCCCAAATTTCAATACCGTAGTTCAAGTGAGAGGAGAAAAGAGCATGGTATGCAGTCATTAGGACTACGTGTATCTATAGAACTTGCTAACAGTACTGATTGCAAATATATTTTTTGACAACTTAGTTGTTAGGGAGTCAATATGTGTGTCCCATATCAGGTTGCTTTGAATTGTTATGCCAAGGAATTTTACACTAGACTCTTTCTTTACCAATTCGTTGCCAATGTATAATTTAATTTCATTTTTCAAACTACTTTTGTTAAACTCCATTAAACGTGTTTTACTGGTGCTTACATTTAAGTGGCTTTCATTAAAAAACTGAACAATTTCTTTTGTCACATTATTACAGTCGGCCTCTAGTTCATTACATGATTCCTTTTTACACACAATGGACGTGTCATTGGCATACAGAACAATTTTGGAATTTATAGTACAGTATTTGATATCATTTACATAGATCAAAAAAAGAAGGGGGCCCAAAAGTAAAAGCTTGTGTAAAAAAAAAAAAATCAAAACTGCATGTATATAAAAGAGTCTACTCACCATCAGCTTTGCAAGAGTTTTGTCGGGCAATCAGGATTGTGAAAGACCAGTGTATTGAACATAAGCATCACACATGCTTACAACAGCCGAGCAAATCCGCTATTGCAGAACATTGCCTTGACACCAGTCATCCTATGGAATACAACAACATGGAGATTCTGGCTTGCACGTCCAGCTATTGGGATAGTGTTATTAAGGAAGCTGTTGAAATCAGACTATCAAGCAACCTTATTAACAGAGATGGTGGATTTTGTGTAAATGCTGCTTGGAATCTGGCTCTGTCTCTCATGAAAAAACAGAGGGACAGAATTAGTGCTACCTCACCTGTTGATTAATAGTAACTATCAATATTTCTGATGTTGGTTATCTTTGGTTGTGTTGACACTTGTTCTGTGTGTGGTGTCTTCCTTGTTTCTCCTCTGTGAACCGAGGTATTAAATTTGCTTGCACATTTTTCCTTCCTTGCATTTGTGCCTTGAGAATGGCAGGGTGTGCTCCTGTCGAAATATCGGCGGTGTTCGATGACGTCACCCGGCAGCAAACCCGTAAGTTATTTGAAAACTCAATGGTATTGCTTCCAACTACTGAGGAGGAAGTATGCAATGTTGTAAGGCAATTAAAGAACAAAAGCTCACCAGGTTTAGATGAAATCCCAATGTGTGTGCTGAAAAAATGCATAAACGGTATCAAAGCTCCACTAACAGAAATCATAAATGGATCCTTCAAAACTGGTTACTTCCCTGACTATCTGAAGCATGCCAAAATTTTACCAGTTCACAAGAAAGGTGATGTAGAAAACGTTGAGAACTACAGACCGATAGCCTTATTGTCATGCTTTTGCAAAGTGATAGAAGCAATAATGAAAAACAGGCTTTTGAGCTATCTAAGTAAATTCAACCTCTCCTGCAATGACCAGCATGGTTTCAGGCCTGGTAGAGGTACAGAATCTGCAATAGCACAATTTCCAAATCAGTTTTAGAAGTAGCCTACTAGATGAGAACAGCTACGGAACTGGCCTTTTCCTAGACCTGTCTAAGGCATTAGATACAGTTGACCACCAGAAGCTGTCGCATAAATTAGAGGCACTAGGAGTAAGGGGAGTGGTTCTCAAATGGTCACACATGTCTCCAGTGGATCAAAGTACATTGAGAAACATATGTCTGATCCACAATATATCAATATTGGGGTCCACAAAGAAGTGTACTAGGTCTTGTATTATTTCTGGTGTATATAAATGATTTCCCGCAACATATCAGCCATGGAAAGAAGATATTGTTTGCGGATGACAGCAACATAGTAATCACCAGTAAGACACCAGCACAAATGTTGGAAAATTCTACTGAAGTGCTGATGGATGTTCACAAATGGCCTCAGGAAAACAAAGTAACTCTCAACACAAACAAAACAAATACAATATGCTTTAGAATGAACAGAAAACAAAGTCCCTGAAATTTAAAACTAGATAAGATCTCCATAGATGATGTACATACAACAAAATTCTTAGGGTTGCACATTGACAGCCAAATGAAGTGGAATGAACATGCTATGAAATTCTCGAAAAAGATATCCACAACATGTTATGCACTTAAGAGTCATTTTATCTGCATGCAGTAGTGAATGTTTGAGAAGTGTATACTTTAGTTATGTTCATTCAGTAATCAGTTATGATATAATTTTCTGGGGAAACAGTGCTCAGAATTTACAAACAGTATTTAAAAATGTAAAAGAGAGCAGTAAGAATTATAACAAAAAGCAGTAAGCGGGCTCACTGCAGAGAACTTTTCAAAATGTTAGAAATTCTAACTGTTCCTTGTGAATTTATATTCCAAACCATAGTGTACATCAAGAAAAATATAGAAAATTATAGCACAAATAGCAGTATTCGTAACTATAGTACAAGAACGAGTCACTGTCTTCACCTAGACAGGAAGAATAAACATAAGACTCAAAATAGCTTCTTGTATGAAGGTGTAAAACTGTATAATAAACTGCCATAGAAAATAAAAGAAGCAGATAAAATGCACCGCTTTAGGAAAAATCTTAAATTGTTTCTGCAGGAACACTGCTTTTACACTGTAAGTGAGTTCCTTAGTACAAAACGATTGTAAATAGCTTTTGTTTCACAATATTTTGATAAGGGTCAAAAATGATTGTAAATAACTTATATGTCACAATTTTTAACTACATATAACAATAAACTGTATAAATATATGAATGTACGCAACTGACAACATCCATACAATTTAAAATGTCCACAGATGGCTAAATAAATAAATAAGATAAGATAAATAAATAGATATGCTGCAAAATTCAGGGGCGATATATTCTTTGGCAGCACCAATGAACCAAAAACGCTGATTTTCAACGGAATTAGTTACATATCAAAAACACTTGTACCAGTAACTTATGAAAATAGTTTTGTAAGTGTCCGAAAATTCATACGTAAATATACAATGAAATTGGAGAATGATTTTTTGAATGAGTAGAGGCCTGCTGATCTCAAAAATTATAAAGAGAACAAATAATTTTACGCCTACAATTGACGATAACGATACGAGTTTATCGCGGCACTCGCCAGTGTTTGAAATTTCAGAATATATCACAACACAAACCGGTATTGATAGTCAATGAAAGATTACACAGAAGCGACACAATCAGTAAAATATGCAAATCTAGAAAATTAAATTGGCACAGGAATCTTGTATACACGGTCTCAAGGAAATTTCCTGTGTCAATTTTTATATAATAAACAAACTTGTGTATTGCATGGGTTTTTCACTTAGCTGTTTTCGTGAACGCATCTGTTGTACTCGCATGCCAACGAGGAAAACTGCTGCGTAAATTTATCTCCGTCAAAATCGCTAAAATGTGCAGCACCAACAAAGTATGTCTTCTGTCTGTTGCAGCTAACAATGTAAACATGCAACTTACATTCTATGTTGATAAAGCCATACTCATACATATAACCTTAACAACAAAATTTTCTGAACATTTAAAATAATGATGTTGTAGTGACAGAAACTCAATTTAAGCTCAGATTTACTTCTTAACTAAACTAAATAATTTATCTCAGATTTTAAGCACAGGAACATTTTACATGTGCTACATTGCCCAAATTTAAAGTCTGTATAACCCTGTTAACATGCATTTTTATCTATTTTTCTGTTCACTGTTCATCATCTGAGATAAGTGCTTAGCACTTAACACCCTGAAATCTACATATGGTAATATGTTTGGTGCTCTTCATTATTTTGTTTGTGGACCATCATCATCACCAACAGCAGCAGCAAAAATGCTCATTTTCTGGCACCCCATAGAAAATGATATTGGTCAACATCAAGGTTCAAAGCTTAATATTGTATTCCGTCTTTCCTCATTAATTTATTACTCTGCATTGCTTGCCTATATTCTAGTCGTGCTGCTGCAACAGCAAAATCGATGATGTGATGGAACACACTGCTTGTTAGTGCTATATCTCACAGTGTAGTTAGATCCGCACCACCCATTTATGTGTTATATTTTGTAATTGCATTTGGTCTAGGAATCTGTATGTAAGCCTTGTCCATCTTTGACCAACACTGAATGTAGAGAATATGATGCACGCCAAAAGTGGACAATGCAATATCAATAGGATTATCTCAAACCATTTGATAACAGCTACTTTTATCTTTCATCAGTTCTTATAACCAGATCAAATGAACTTCAGCCCTCCCTTTTCAAATCTAAATCTCTCCTGAAATGTATAGATTTTAGGAGGACTAGTCATTGCTAACTTTGGCCCACAAGTTAGGAGACTGTCTCGTGAGGGTACAGATGTGAAGTACCTGATTTATACAAGTGAATACATATAACTCTTCAATGTATAATGTGTTTGTATTTCCCAACATTCTCAGTATATGGAATCCCAGTACAGTTAGCATATTGAACCCAAAAAAATTTTTTTTTAAATTCTGCTCCACTACAGTCCACTGATTTTCCTGTTAGTGTAACAAGATCTACAATCACAAGGCAAGTCATATTATCAAAGATGGTTTGGTCAAAATATTATACAAAATGTTAAAATGTTGTCCTCATAGTTGGAGTAGTATCAAATGTTGCTGTTTCTGGTACTTCAGCATTATACCTGGAAATAAAAGTAAAATACACTACCGGCCATTAAAATTCCTACACCACGAAGATGACATGCTACAGATGCGAAATTTAACCGACAGGAAGAAGATGCTATGATATGCAAATGATTAGCTTTTCAGAGCATTCACACAAGGTTGGCGCAGGTGGCGACACGTAAAACGCGCTGACATGAGGAAAGTTTCCAACCGATTTCTCATACACAAACAGCAGTTGACCAGCATTGCCTGGTGAAACATTGTTGTGATGCCTCGTGTAAGGAGGAGAACTGCGTACCATCATGTTTCCGACTTTGATAAAGGTTGGATTGTAGCCTATTGCGATTGAAGTTCATCGTATCGCGACATTGTTGCTCGCGTTAGTTGAGATCCAATGACTGTTAGCAGAATATGGAATCGGTGGGCTCAGTAGGGTAATACAGAATGCTGTGCTGGATCCCAATGGCATCGTATCACTAGCAGTCGAGATGAGAGGCATCTTATCTGCATAGCTGTAATGGATCGTGCAGCCACGTCTCGATCTCTGAGTCAACAGATGGGGACATTTGCAAGACAACAACCATCTGCACAATCAGTTGGACGACATTTGCAGCAGCATGGACTATCAGCTCAGAGACCATGGCTGTGGTTACCCTTGATGCTGCATCACAAGCAGGAGTGCCTGCGATGGTGTACTCAACAACGAACCTGGGTGCACAAATGGCAAAACGTCATTTTTACGGACGAGTCCAGTTTTGTTTACAGCATCATGATGGTCACATCCATGTTTGGCGACATCGCGGTGAACACACATTGGAAGCATGTATTTGTCACCGCCATACTCACGTATCACCCGGCATGATGGTATGGGGAGCCATTGGTTACACGTCTCAGTCAACTCTTGTTTGCATTGATGGCACTTTGAACAGTGGACATTACATTTCAGATGTGTTATAACCTGTGGCTCTACCCTTCATTCGATCCCTGCAAAACCCTACATTTCAGCAGGATAATGCATGACTGCATGTTGCAGGTCCTGTAGGGCCTTTCTGGATACAGAAAATGTTCGACTGCTGCCCTGACCAGCACATTCTCCAGATCTCTCACCAATTGAAAACGTCTGGTCAATAATGGCCGAGCAACTGGCTCATCACAATACGCCAATCACTACTCTAGATGAACTGTGGTATCGTGCTGAAGCTGCATGGGCAGCTGTACCTGTACACACCATCCAAGCTCTGTTTGATTCAATGCCCAGGCGTATCAAGGCCGTTATTATGGCCAGAGGTGGTTGTTCTGGGTACTGATTTCTCAGGATCTATGCACCCAAATTGCATGAAAATATAATCACATGTCAGTTCTAGTATAATATATTTGTCCAATAACTACCCGTATATCATCTGCATTTCTTCTTGGTGTAGCAATTTTAATGGCCAGTAGTATATATACAATAATGTTTTGCTAACTATACTGTAAATATGCTGTATAAGCAGGTCTGTAGCAACTGCTTACTCTGCCTTGTGTCTCTATTTTCCACACTTGTGCTGGACTTCACTTGTACTCTGAACTGGATGATGACTCCTCACCTGCTGGTGCTTGTGGCCTGACAGCTACATCAGTTTCATCTTTTTCTTCAGATACCTCAAATTCTGGGTCCTTTACTGCCAATTAATTCCACTACTTCTTTATCAGCTAAACCTACAGCAAAAAGGGAGTTAATGTGTTAATTTTTTTTTCTACTGAGCATAGTTTACACTACAACACTAGGCTGCACACAACTGCGCTACCAGCCACTGCACATGTGCGGCACAATTTTGGTGAAACTAAACTGTTTCAGCTTGTTCCAATTTTGGCAACTCTATCTGTGTGAGTTTTGAAGTTAGGGGTGTCAGTATAGCATAAACAAAGTCAAATATGAAGTGGAGTATAGAGGGAATTGTTCGCTTTTTGGACATCTATACTATACACAGATGTTTGTGAGATTTCAATTATATTGATTAAAGACTCAAGCAGCAATGTATTTCTGCACTTGGGGCTGTACTACACCACCTAAAACATTGATGGACTGAAAATATCTGAGATGAAGAGCAAAATAAACTAAATTTGGAGTACATATACAAACGAACTGAGAAATGTAGGCAAGCAAAATTGACTGTGGAACCACCACACCTGCAAGATTAAAATTCAATTGTTCGAGTTAGCTAATTCTTTTCTCAGGAAAAACTGTGTATAGGAGAGAAAGCTACATAATTCTGGCAAGCTGAATTCTGTATTCAATATTCATTTACTTAAAACGTCACAGCAGTGTTTCACATTAACAATCTATAGTACATATTTTTAAACTATGTAATGTTGCGAAGATACAGATCCATTTGCAAGGATGAAGTTTGCAATCTATCCTCTTCTTATTGTGATTTGTTTTGAATTATTGTTGTTGCCAGATCACAGCTTTGTATCTATCAGCCTGCCACCACCCCTTCCCAGCATGCTTCTCCAAGTTCCTAGCTGGTAAACTGTTGTAATTACATTTATTTAATGCGGTAACCATCATTCAAATTCAGTGCCACTTGCAGAGCATTTAGAAGCCAAGAGTTTCTAGTGTATGCTTCTCTTTTCTGTAAGTGCTTCTTTGTGCAGTTTGAGTAGGGTGCAAAAAAACATCTCTGTGAACAGAATGTAGTGTCATGGTAGTGCCTTTCTGTTTTTTGTAACAGCAACGATATGAGTGTTTTAATTCAACCACCCACCCATGTCCATGCATCAGTACTCACTGCACACATAAAAATTACAACAGGTTATGGGCCTAGTGCACACGTGTAGTGAGTGTGAAAAAAGAACACGAGGTACAAGAGCTGATGAAGATGATCTATCTGATGTTCTACCTTAGCTGAGGATAAAGGGAACAATTCAGAATAATGGAACCATCTGTAAAGATACATCTGTGCAGAAATAACTATTTCCACTGGTCAATTCGTGTTCGTCTGTTGATACAACATTGTGAGGCATTACTCTATGGCATAGAACCCAGATTTGGAATATGTTACAATCAGCTGGACAGGGAGAAAAGAAGAAAAATGAGAGAGTCTTGTCCATCATTCTAAACCTGGTTGAAGACCAGTACCTATAGATGACTGGCACTCTAAACCTTGCGAAGAAAGCATCGGAGAAACTGGAAAAAATACACTGCAACAGCCTGCTTAACATTATATCCAAGGTGAGGACTTAGTAAATATGAAGAAAGAAGACAATATGACTACAGACGACTATGTAGTGAAGATACTGGCTGCCAACAGAATAGTGAAGCAAGGGGGCCTTACCTTTGATGAAAAAACAGTTGCAAGCTTCTTGCTTCTAGGACTGCCTCTGGAGAAATATGAAGGACTCACTAGAAGTTTAGAAAGAGACGAAAGCAGACTGACCACAGACCTTGTCATCAACAGGCTAGAATTAGAAGTGCCTGGAACCAGATTCTAAGCCCACTAAGAGCCGAGAAGAAGCCAAAGCAAATGCAGCACAAGTTGGAGGTCATAAACAACACAAGTTTTGCTGGAGTCACTACAAACACCATAAACAAAACCAAGAAGGGGAGAGTAACACAGCCAGCAGGAACACCCTATGTATGTGATTAAAAGTATCTG
The DNA here is from genome assembly GCF_023898315.1 of Schistocerca nitens. Lineage (NCBI taxonomy): Eukaryota > Metazoa > Arthropoda > Insecta > Orthoptera > Acrididae > Schistocerca > Schistocerca nitens. Next base: position 81,739,463 of record NC_064617.1, on the reverse strand, counting down.
GACATCCCACTAAACATACGTTTTTCATATTGGGTGCATTGTGCTGCCACCTACTGCCAGGTACACCATATCAGCGACCTCAGTAGTCATTAAGACATCGTGTGAGAGCAGAATGGGGCACTCCGCGGAACTCACCAACTTCAAACATGGTCACGCGATTGGGTGTCACTTGTGTTATACATCTGTATGTGAGATTTCGACACTCCTAAATACCCCTAGGTCCACTGTTTCCAAATTGATAGTGAAGTGGAAACGTGAAGTGACATGTACAACACAAAAGCATACAGCATGACCTCGTCTGTTCACTGACAGAGACTGCCGACAGTTGAAGAGGGTCATAATGTGTAATAGACAGACATCTATCCAGACCATGACACAGGAAATCCAAACTGCATCAGGATCCACTGCAAGTACTATGACAGTTAGGCGGGAGGTGAGAAAACTTAGATTTAATGGTCGAGTGGCTGCTCATAAGCCACACATCAGTCAGTAAATGCCAAACGACGCCTTGCTTGGTGTAAGGACCGTATACATTGGATGACTGTACAGTGGAAAAACGTTGTGTGGAGTGACGAATCACGGTATACAATGTGGCGATCCGATGGCAGGGTGTGGGTATGGCAAATGCTGGGTGAACATCATCTGCCAGCATGTGTAGTGCCAACAGTAAAATTCGGAGGCGGTGATGTTATGGTGTAATTGTGTTTTTTAAGGAGTGCGTGGTATTATCACAGCATAGGCCTACATTGATGTTTTAAGAACCTTCTTGCTTCCCACTGTTGAAGAGCAATTCGGGGATGGCAATTGCATGTTTCAATATGATCGAGCACCTGTTCATAATGCACGGCCTGTGGCAGAGTGATTACGCAACAGTAACATCCCTGTAATGGACTGGCCTGCATAGAGTGCTGACCTGAATCATACAGAACACTTTTGGGATGTTTTGGAACGCCGACTTCATGCCAGGCCTCACTGACTGACATCTATATCTCTCCTTGGTGTAGTACTCCGTGAAAAATGGGCTGCCATTTCCCAAGAAACCTTCCAGCACGACTGAATGTATGCCTGCAAGAGTGGAAGGTATCATCAAGGCTAAGAGTGGGACAACACCATATTGAATTCCAGCATTACCGATGGAGGTCACCACGAACTTGTAAGCCATTTTCAGCCAGGGGTCCAGATTCTTCTGATCACATAGTGTATCTCCCGTGGTGAAGCAGATCATATTGCCAAGGAGTGCCCACATTTCCATGGAAAACAAGAAGGGGTGCATCAAGCAAGCAGAATGTTACCAAGAAATCAGCATAGAGGGCAAATGAGTGCAAGCTCAGCAGTGGTAAGAATTATCCTAACAGTGAAGACTCAAGTGCAAGTGCAAAGAAAGCTGATGCAATAGTGGCATTGACAATGACCAAAAGTGGATGAGCTGTTGATGAAAAGGTGTGGGTTCTGGATTCAGAAGCATCACATCATATGACTAGTCACCGAGAGATGCTACAGGACTTAGAGATGGATAACTTGGGAGAAGTTGAATTGTATGATGGAAAAGTTACTAAAGTGACTGGTAAGGGAAGTGTTTCAAGGGAAGTGTTGTTATGAAAGCAAAAAAGTCATGTGGAGGTAAATCAATCCAATTTACAGACGTTCTGGTGAAAGAACTGGGTGGGAACTTGTCTGTTAAACAAATGGACAAGAAAGGAATGTGTATTAGATTAAAAAACGGTGCTGTTGATGTGTCTATTGGTGAGAAGGAAGTGCTGAGAGGAAGACCGTCAGGCAGTGATGTCTATTTAGTGCATTGTGAATATTACAAATTGAATAACAATACATTGATGCCCCACAACAACAAAACACGTCAACCAGTGGAAAATTAAGCAACAGCCAGACGGGTAGAAATTTTGTGGCACCACAGACTTGAACATTGAGAATATTAGCCCAAAGTCTGTGGAGTCACTAAGTAAAAAGAAAAATGTGAAGTTTGTGTGCAAGAAAAAATGAAAAGACAATCTTTCAAATCAAGCCAAACTACTACTGAAAATGTTCTAAAACTAGTACATGGTGATATGGGCTATATTAGACAGACATCCTTAGGTCGAGCACATTACTATGCTACTTACCTGAATGATCACTTAAGATATTAGGTAGTAAAAGTGCTAAAGCAGAAAAGTGATGTGTTTCTCTCTTTTGTGGAGTTTAAGGGAGATGCAGAGTGTGAGATTGTGAGACAACCGCAAAGCTTCTAATTGGACAATGGAACTGAGTACATCAACAGCACATTTGAACAAATGTTCAAGAAAGAGGGCATATTTCACTGGAAAAGCACAGTTTACTATTTCCCATCCAATGGAAAAGCTGGTTGCCTGAACCAAACACTTATGTCCAGTGTGAGGCATCTATTATTCCAAAGTGGTTTGCTCAACACTTTTTGGGGATAAGCTTTGATGTTGGCCTGCTGCATCTGTAATAGATGCCCAGCAAGATCCCTTGGTGGAAAAATTGTGTATGAAGTATGGAAACAGAAAGAAGTTATTGAAGAAAACGCTCCAAGTGTTTGGCTGCAGAGCCTGGACTAGCATATTGAGATCTGAAAAACTTGGGGAACGGCAGTAGAATCTTTTTATCATGGAGTAGAAGCAGGATCAAAAGGGTATCAAATGTGGAGCCTTGGACAAAGAAAAATCCTTTTGAGAAGAGATGCAATCTTTGATGAGAGAGTATTCACTCTGAAAGCTACAGTAAACAAAGAACTGTATCTTCCAGGAGAAGTAATCACAAAGCGGACAGCAACAGCTGATCCACACGGTAATGAGGTAACAGCAGACTATGCAAGATGGTGCAGTTGACCTTTCCTGATCTATCAACAGATGGCGACAACACACCACTGAGAAGTGCAGAAATGGTAGCAGATGATGCAGTTGAGTCAACAGCTGTTCGATGAGATGGGAGCCAATCTGGGATCGGGGAAGACGATGGATACAATACTGAAAACGGTGTAGTTACAAGCAGTGGAGATAGTGATGTGAGTGAGAAGTGCAATATCATGTCGGATACCGAAATTTCTAGAGCAAATAGTGAAGTAGAGTTACGGTGGTCTTCATGTCTGGTGAAACCGAAAAAGTGTGGTTCATGTTTTTTTTTTCCACCATGTGCCAAGTGAATCTAGCTGATTGAACATCAGTATATGAGGTTTCAGCCTCAGTTCACAGGCAAGTGTACAGCCATGGAGTCAGGGGCAAGTAGCTTAAAATGCTACAGTACATGGCAACTTGTCAAAATATCAAAAGCTGATCGTTTTATAAAAAGGAAGTGGGTGTTTACTACAAAGAGAAACAGAGAAAGTGTGAAACTTCCTGACACATTAAAACTGTGTGCCAGACCGAGACTCGAACTCGGGACCTTTGCCTTTCGCAGGCAAGTGATCTATCACACTCCGCTGCAGAGTGAAAATCTCATTCTGGAAACATCCTCCAGGCTGTGGCAAAGCCGTGTCTCCGCAATATCCTTTCTTTCAGGAGTGCTAGTTCTGCAAGGTTCACAGGAGAGCTTCTGTAAAGTTTGGAAGGTAGGAGACGAGGTACTGGCAGAAGTAAAGCTGTGAGTACCGGGCGTGAGTCGTACTTCGGTAGCTCAGTTGGTAGAGCAATTGCCCGCAAAAGGCAAAGGTCCTGAGTTCGAGCCTCGGTCGGGCACACAGTTTTAATCTGCCAGGAAGTTTCATATCAGCGCACACTCCTCTGCAGAGTGAAATCTCATTCTGGACACGGAAATTTGTAAATCAGAATTCCAAACAAATTTTCCACAACATGGCCAGTTCTTGAACGCCTGTAACTGAATATTGTTCCTTTAAACTCAGTGAGACATGCTTTGTAAAGGCTTCATTAACTATCGGGTTAATGGAAATGTGTCATCAGCAACTAAACTGCTCTTCTGGCAGGCCGAGAGTTCTGGACTCTAGTTCCAGTTCTAGTGTACAGCTCACAAAAATGGCATCATTAGACGCCCTTCCTGCTTCACCTATATCAACGTAAGTGAAATGGTAATTGCTGTCTGCAATGTGAAGAAAACCGTGGTGAAGGTAATTATGGAACTCAGAAAAATATTTGGTGGGTATTATATCACAAAATTTCCCATCTACTGCACCAAAGCATGGGAAATTCCATCAAACCTCAAAGTTCATCATTATATCCCCCCCAGTCATTTTCAGTCTGGGGAACGTGTAAAAAAGTAATCAGTATTAGTAATCAAAAAATTGTAGTTCATTAGAATGATACTAAATTATGATCAGGTATGCTACAGTTCAAGCTTTAACAGTCTCATTCTCTCACTGTTGTGAAAATCGGCTGGCATTGGACACCACAGTAATAAGTTAACCCCTCTCTGGCACACACCAAGCATAAACAGACTCAGTGATAGTGTTCATTGTCCCAGCAGCAGCTTGTAGTCAGCCTCAGAACTAAGTATGCAGAAAAGGCGTGTAGACACACTTTTCAGCATCTTGAAAATTTTCATAAATTGGCTATATCAAGTCCATATTTTAACCAATCTCTGACTACTCCTAGTGACATATTAAAAATATGACAGAGGACTTTATCTAATTCACTACAACAATATTTCAATAATTTACTGCAAATGTTATCAATTCCAGCATAATTTTACTTTTTAGACATAATTAGCTTTTCTATTTGCTTCACTGCTATTTTCCAAGCATACATATCATCTATTTTGTTAGTTACACCACTATGTAATAACCGTATAGCTTTATGTAGAGAACCCAAATTCAGCCTGCTGGATTTCTAACTGTTAAGAAAGGATTGTTGGAGATATTAGCCACAATTTCAGGATCTTACACTTTACTGCACTTATTTCTTAAACTAATCATTTCTTTGGTAGCTGAACTAGTCCTTGTCTAAATGTTTTACATATTTCCATTTGGTCTACAATTTGTTATAAGATTACCACTTTCCATTATTTGCGATCAGTTGAGACCTTCAACCATCACAGGCCCCTGTCCTCTCCCATTTGCTTCCTCTTGACATAGAATACAGTATATTTCACAATACCTGAAGTGAGTCTCAGTAGCTCATTTTCTGTTTTAGTGGAAAACAGCATATAGAAAGTGTTGGTTAGGGGGGCAATATAATGCCTGAGTTCTCCTCTGTACAGAGCGCCACTAGCAAGGCACTCACATTCAAGTGACCAAATCGTGATAGAGCCTCTACTTCCTGTAGAGGAGATGGATTCGAAGTAGATTATACTACTTACGGTAACTTTGGCATCCCCAGTGCACTATTTTCGGAAGCTCTCCATGCACACTCATTTGGAGCAAGTTCCAATAGTTTGACGGTAGTCAGATCGACTGCCAGCTGCTTACGAGGTCATCGTGCCACCATCAACGCACAGTAGTACTGTTCATTTTTGGAGCATCACCTGCGAACAGCTTTGTGAAAGAAACAGCGACACTTTCTGTGCAAACCACCCATCGTGCACGACAATGCGCGGGTGCATATAGCACAAGCTGTGGCTGCTCTGTTCGGTCGATGGGACCGGGGAGTACTGTACCGTCCACCGTACTCCCCAGACTTAAGTCCTTGTGACTTTGATTTTATTCCAAAGATGAAGGAACCACTTCGTGGCATTCGCTTCAGAGCTATTCCAGAGATTCGACAGCAGAAAACTGCTCCATTCGCACCATCAAGAGAACAGGCTCTGCTAAAGGTATACTACGCCTTCCACATCACTGGCAACGGGTTCTACAGAACGCTAGTGACTACTTTGAAGGACAGTAACAGGTGCAAACATGTAACTCTTTTGTATCAGTTGTGAATAAATAGTTGCCACTACTTAAGTTCCAACACTCGTCAGATAATCACAAGATTTCAGTGTGGTGCAATGATTGCCAACTTGCTTAAATTAAAATTGTGGACTTCACAAAGCATAAAAACGTTGTATTCTATGACCACAAGATTGATGAGTTACAACTTATATCAATCAACTCTTCCAAATACCTGGGTGTTGTATGAAAAAGAAATGGAATGATCACAAAGGCTAAGTCATTGGTACACGGGTGGCAGACTTGGGTTAATTGGCAGAATACTGGAAAAATGCAGTCAGCCTACTAACAAACACTTTTATGTGCAATTTTAGAATATTGCTATAGTGTGTGGGACCCATACCTGTACCAGACTCAGCTCAAAGGTAACTCCACACCTACTCGTTGGCAATACCATGAAGAACCAACACCAGAAAGACCATGCTCTTCAGCAGACGGTACACTGCTATCGGCCATTTAATGAGTATTGGAATATGTCGGACACATGTTATGGAAAATAACCAGTGGGATGATGATAGTATATTATATGATAATAGTTATTTATCCTGTTGCTCTGCACACCTATAAAGAGTCTTATCTTTGCATTAAGTATATTGTTAATTAAGTATCTACTAAGTGGTGACCCTAACAAAAGTATCATGGAACAGTTACAACAGCAAGAAGAACAAATGGAACAATTACAGCAACAATTACGTAACCAAGAATAGGTGATAATGTGTGATCAGCAATGACACCGCGAGGAAGAGATGGATGCACTGCAACAACAGCACCAGGTGTAGCTATGAATACAGTTGGAAGCAGAGAGAGCACCTATGGTGCAACTACAAGAATCGCCAGAGTCGATCAGCCAGGAAAGTGTGTGTCTGGGTCCGTAGCATCACCTGCCAGATGCCCACCAGCAGACATCACCAATTCTGCCTGCGCCCCAGGCGTGACCCCGCTGGTGCGTGTCTGCAACCGTAAGTACGGCGAGTCTTATTACCTGCCGCCACCCCCTGGGATCGTCCTGGCAGTGCAAGTGAACGACATGTCATTTAAAGCACCACTCCTCTGGATAGATTGTCTATCGCTTTGGTTCATGCACATCAAAGGCCATTCCGTCACTGCCAGGATAAGCCTAGAACCCACCAAATATACACTATTAGACAGTCACTCCGCCAGCGAGGTTAGCGATGTTATTACAAACCCACCTGCCTCCAGAAGGTACAAGTTTCCAAAAGGCGAGTTCATTCAACGACTTTCCATTCCTAACGTGCTGCGCTTAGGGCAATATTGTTGCTCAGAGAGCAAACTAGAGACAGGAAGCCATCACAGCTCTTGTGTCACCTTCGCACATTGGCTGACATGTCCTGCTTGCCAGAAATGTGTTGCACCCTGCGCATGGTAGTGTAAGGGATGAAACTGAGCAATCGTGGGCAAATTATCTGAGCGTGTTGCTGTGCTTGTGTTTACTTCAACGCATGCCAGAGACGGCCTGGATGACATCACCTCTTTTCTCGACGAGTTGACATGGCAGGTCACAGCCCTCAATATACAGAATTGTCAAGACCACACACCATCATAGGGATGATGTAGCGTGCACTCCTCACCCTCACCTAAACCGAAATTATTCAGAAAATGTTTCGAATCCACGAATGGGCCACGAACCCAGTCAAGATCTTCAACATTCCCTCCAAAATGTTTCTTGAAATTCTGCTGCAAGAGTACTTAACGGTCTTTAATGAAGTCCATCAACACATTATCGTCAGTAGAGGCCATATAGTAGGGAACATCTCACACAACCTATTTACAACTAACTGTATCCACAAACTTAACTTATTAATAAATCCTCGAATATTATCCAAACTAGTCAGAATATTTTCGTTACTAATTTGCATTTTCTGTTTACTTCACATAAGAGTACGAAAATATCGGAAAGATATACCAAATCAGATACTTGTTCATTATCTGCAAATAAATCCGCATACTCATGCTCCTGAATAGTAAAAAATGCAATTTCCTCGTCTCTAAGTGCAAACATTCGTTTTAACACTTTACGTCGAGATAACCATCGTACGTTTGTACGTAGCAAAAGTGTAGTGTTGTGTGATCCTTTTTCTTGGCACAAAACGTTAAAAAGCCGCAGATTTAAGCGCCGCGATTAGATTAATTTCACGGCATTTAGTACTTCGACCACTACAATTTGCAGAAGAGATGGCAAAGTCTTAGCAACAATGGCTTTGCGGTGAATGAGACAGTAAGTTAGGATGTACTTTGCGTACTTTAACCACGAACCTTTCACTTGGCCTGACAGAAAAGCGGCTCCATCTGTACATAGAGTAACGCATTCTTCCCACATTAATTCATTACGGATCAACATACCTTCGGTAGAAAAAAACTCTTGTTTGACCGCCAGTATAGGTGGACTCGTCGATCTGATGTGAGAACTTATGACTGCTCTTATTTCCTCCTTCAAAATATCTTCGACGTCAGTGCACATGTCACTAACGTGGCGGCTGATTGTGTCAGCAGAGAGAGGAATTTTTGAAATATCAGCACCCAAGGGCTATTTTTTTGCATTAGAGAAAGGGTATATCGGCATTAACAACGTTTCTGCTTTTGTGTGTGGTTCTTTGGCCTTTACGGTAAGTCCAGCTGTCGTCCCTGTACTTAACAGGGAGGAATGTTTTATTGAGAAATATCGTTTCAATTTACTGGGAACCACAGCAGCATTACTGAGTTTTTCACCACACACAACATACTTGGGGTTTGGGCATGTTTTGTCACTACATCAAAAAACCCTTAGTACGATAAATAATTATCACTAAATTGCCTTCTTTGAACCACTCTCTATTTCGGTTTTTTGGTCAAGATGTTTTCACTACTTGCACTCGTGGACGGTCCACTCCGTACAATAGATTTATCAATAACGGAAAAAATAGGTTAGTAACACTGTAATAGAAAATACTGGTGTAGCAGTCACAAAATTCTCACTAATGCAGAGCACAGCTGTGATGAAACTGAACCAAAATACTCAAAAAATGGAAAGTCCAGGGTGAAATCCTGTATTGTTATCTTACAATGTGTGGATCCCTTGACGATGAACGAAAAAAACAATGAAGTTTAGGAACTGGCTAAAAACTGGAAGAAATATCTAAATAAGCCAAAAAAATGAGAGAATGACATTTCTGCTAATCCCCATAATTTTAGAGAACAGTGCGTTCAGCCAGTCATACACAAAACCAGCGATGTTGCAAAGTACTTCTCATCCCAGCGTCATAGCTGGTGCAGCGGTATAGGCGATAATACAATTGTTTCACAATAAACAAACTATAATAAGAATATTGGTTAAATAAAGTACATTTAATTTCTATGAAAATACAACAGTTATCAGTATGTATTAAATAATTAAAGAATAAACAAGCACCTTCTACTGTAAAATCGAAAGAAATAAATTACATTTAAAGACAAAAATTCGGGATATTTATTGCGTGGAAATCTTTCAATTTCTTACAATAATATGTAAATGTTTGCGTCACACCCTTCACTTTGTGGCGGCACACCAGGTTTTGAACACTGATCTACAGAAGGCCATCCATCTGGAAACCGATGGTCCACCGTCCACCCAGAGGCATCAATTACCTCGCAACACCAGCCAGCCCAGAATGGAAACTGATCACAGATGAAAACTTCAGTTGCGTTTCGAGCCGGCAGACATTTCATAGCTCAATTTACACTGCGCAACAGCATTAAAGGATCACTTTGTCGAAGTCCTGTAATTCCCACCCATTGCGATGCTTAAGTTTGAAACTGGCTCAAAGGTGCATACGACCTTCCTCTGTAAAGGCGCACAAGTGTGGCGCTCTTCAACGTCATTCTCGGGCTCGACGATGGACCAAACTGCAAGGCGTCAACAAACAGTTCAGAAGTTCATGTGACGTGTAAGGTAAGTTTGTTGTTGTTGTGGTCTTCAGTCCAGAGGCTGGTTTGATGCAGCTCTCCATGCTACTCTATCCTGGGCAAGCTTCTTCATCTCCCAGTACCTACTGCAACCTAGATCCTTCTGAATCTGTTTAGAGTATTCATCTCTTGGTCTCCCTCTACGACTTCCACCCTCCACGTTGCCCTTCAATACTAAACTGGTGATCCCTTGATGCCTCAGAATATGTCCTACCAACCGACCCCTTCTTCTAGTCAAGTTGTGCCACAAATTTCTCTTCTCCCCAATTATGTTCAATACCTCCTCATTAGTTATGTGATCTACCCATCTAATCTTCAGCATTCTTCTGTAGCGCCACATTTCGAGAGCTTCTATTCTCTTCTTGTCTAAACTATTTATTGTCCACGTTTCACATCCATACATGGCCACACTCCACACAAATACTTTCAGAAACGACTTCCTGACATTTAAAATCTATACTCGATGTTAACAAATTTCTCTTCTTCAGAAACGCTTTCCTTGCCATTGCCAGTCTACATTTTATATCCTCTCTACTTCGACCTTCGACTACATTCCATTATCCTCGTTTTGCTTTTGTTGATGTTCATATTATATCCTCCTTTCAAGACACTGTCCATTCCGTTCAGCTGCTCTTCCAGGTCCTTTGCTGTCTCTAACAGAATTACAATGTCATCGGCGAACCTCAAAGTTTTTATTTCTTCTCCATGGATTTTAATTCCTACTCCGAATTTTGTTTTGTTTCCTTTACTGCTTGCTCAATATACAGATTGAATAACATCGGGGATAGGCTACAACCCTGTCTCACTCCCTTCCCGACCACTGCTTGCCTTTCATGCCCCTCGACTCTTTATAACTGCCACTGCCATCTGGTTTCTGTGCAAATTGTAAATAGCCTTTCGCTCCCTGCATTTTACCCCTGCCACCTTCAGGATATGAAAGAGAGTATTCCAATCAACATTGTCAAAAGCTTCCTCCACGTCTGCAAATGCTAGAAACGTAGGCTTGCCTTCCCTTAATCTATTCTCTAAGATAAGTCGTAGGGTCAGTATCGCCTCACGTGTTCGAAGGTAAGTTAACGACTTCATATTGACACCAAATATCACCACAAGTCTGCCCAATGACCCCGTGGACGTGTCAGCTGATAGGAAGGTCGTCACAGCTCCTCTTACCCACACTTAACCCCTTCTTTTGACGGCTCTGCGATGAAGGTCGGAACAGTTATACCCACCGTTTAAATCATGTCGTTTTCTTAAGAGAGTCCGAGAAAAAAATTCTAGACACACCGCTGCTCAGAATCAACAGAAAGACATAAAGGACCCCAATGACCACGTCTGTCGCTGGGGTGTTGAATTCCACACATTTCACAGTTAAAAACGACAGTTCGCAGTGCGATGAGCAAGAGGAAGATGTTCTTCGCAGTCTTTGACACTGCTACCGCCTTCGGGCAGTTCAAGCCTTCTTTAACGACATTGTTGGGCTGTATCTCCACCGAACGTGATCGCACCCATTTGGAGCACAGTGTGACCACAATTTTTGCCCTTGTGTACAGGTTGGAGCCACTAGGAGCCGTTCAAAACCGTTCGACGAAATTTTAACGTGATCTGAAGCAGGTAAGGGCGCTTACGCGTTTTCAACAATCCTAATTTGTGTCCTGTGGCGTGATCAATGGTGGATGCGACATTCACACACGAGTGTATAAAGACAGCAAAGGGTGCCTCTAAGACGCTCCCCACCCTCCTGCCCCTCCTCACTGCCCGCCAGTTTAGCAAAACCCCCGGTAGCATCTGCCCACCTTTATTAAGAATTTTAAAAATGTACCTATACAATCAAAGGACTCAGAAACAACAAAGCCCCAGGGAGGACGGAATAACATCGGAATTAATCAAGGAGGGAGGTGAGAGCTTGCACTTAGAGATATGTAAACTGATCCAGTTGATATGGGAGAAGGAGACACTGCCAGAAGAATGGAAATTGGCTATAATATGCCCAATATACAAGAAGGGAAGCAAAATGGAATGCGGTAACTACACAGTAATCAGCTTGTTGAATGTAACGTATAAGTTGGTATAAGGTGCTGTCAGTCATTATCCTCAGAAAATTGCAACCATTCATAGAGAACAACATACAGGAGTACCAGGCTGGCTTCCGACCAAACCGATTGACAATAGATCACATTTTCACACTAAGACAATTGTTTGAAAAACATTGGGAATATAATAAAGATATCTACAGCCTGTTCATCGATTTTCAACGTGCACATGACAGCATCCACAGGAATAGCCTATACAATGTGTAACACCTCACCCGTCACTTATCTGGTTTTGGCGTGTGTTCACCCCAGCTAATTGTCTAACAGATCAACAGAGAGTGCAAAACTGCCGCAATATCGGATAACGCAAAGAAAGTAATAAGGCCCTGTGACTACTGATTGAACTGCGGTGGCAGTGCTGGCATTAATTGATTCAGAATTGATCCCTTTTAATTAAAAAGGGGTGCACATTGATGTTATATTCAGCTATTGAACAACAGATGCAAATGTTGAACATAAAATTAATTAAGAAAGTGACTTGGGATTTCAACTACTTGATTGAAAACAGATGCCGTCGATTAGCACAAATTTATTTTAACTCACGACCTTCAATCTTCACATTACATGACTCTCCTAACAGGCAGTGGGAATAAATTGCGTTTACGTGGAGTAAAGCACGATAAATCAAAATTAATTCCTATCGACTGACCCAGGCGTAATGCGAAGTGCGAGAAGAATTCTACAATACACGGCCCATGAAACCCTCGTGGAAACTTTGCCGACGTGATCCAACAAATTAATCAGTGGCCTAACTCAAGCCGGAGCGGGCGCAATATCACCGAATTCAGCGTGGCGGGACGGCGTCGTAGTGCGGACGTCGGCCGGCCTCGTGGTGCTGTAATGCTGCGCTCGTCTATACACTCCTAGCTGTCTTGCTCAGTACATAGCTGAACGAAAACTTTCTATCTCCAAGCTCAATCGTTCCGTTTGCTAAGTCCAAAACTGCACAGATGCTCACTCTCTCTCAGGTAAGCTGAGTAAAGAGCGCAACGTCCCCACTCTAGGCAAGCTGGGAACGGAGAACCTCTACGGAGACTTCTTGGGAACTTGGCTTACCACAGACAACAACATAAATATGGACATCAAGAAAAGAACAGCAGCGGGAACGAAATGCATGCATTCCCTCAGAGAGATGCTTGGCTCTAAATCGATCTCAGTGAACACTAAGATGAAAATCTACAACACAGTGATATGCCCAGCAGTAATGTACGATCAGAAACATGGGGCATGTCTAAGCGAGAAAGGTAAAAACTATCCATATTTGAAAGAAGAGTAATGAGGAAAATATGGGGACTAGTTTTAGATAACGGAGAATGGAGGAGGAGGAAAAACGAGGAAATCTACCTTCTGATGCGACAACCAACTATCCTACAGAAGATAAAGAGCAAAAGAATACAATGGGTGGGCCATGTAGCCCGTATGCCAGATGGAAGACAGGCAAAGATGGCACTAGCGGGGAAACCAAATACCAAACGCCCCGTTGGACGACCAAGGCTGCGCTGGATGGACGACCTTGCGAAGGATCTAGCAGCCATGGGAATTGAAGACACCTGGAGGAACCGGGCACAAAACAGGAAGGAATGGAGGCGGTTTGTGGAAACAGCGCGTGGTCTGCAGGGTCTGTGATCGCTGAATATCTATCTATCGTATACAGATAAGTATGTCGAAGTCCTAGGCGCTTCCAGACAGGCAACCCCTTCGATACTCTCCGATTCCGTATGACCTAGCCGGCCGCAGTGGTCTAGCGGTTCTAGGCGCTCAGTCCGGAACCGCGGGACTGCTACGGTCCCAGGTTCGAATCCTGCCTCGGGCATGGATGTGTGTGATGTCCTTAGGTTAGTTAGGTTTAAGTAGTTCTAAGTTCTAGGGGACTGATGACCACAGATGTTAAGTCCCATAGTGCTCAGAGCCATTTGAACCATTTTTTTTCGTATGACCTACCACGGGGTGTTCAAAAAGTCTCTCCGCAGTGCCATATGATTGTTAGCCGCGCGTGTCGTATGCCGCAGTGAATATGTTGTTGTTGTTGTGGTCTTCAGTCCTGAGACTGGTTTGATGCAGCTCTCCATGCTACTCTATCCTGTGCAATCTTCTTCATCTCCCAGTACATACTGCAACCTACGTCCTTCTGAATCTGCTTAATGTATTCATCTCTTGGTCTCCCTCTACGATTTTTACCCTCCACACTGCCCTCCAATGCTAAATTTGTGATCCCTTGATGCCTCAGAACATGTCCTACCAACCGGTCCCTTCTTCTTGTCAAGTTGTGCCACAAAATCCTCTTCTCCCCAATTCTATTCAATACCTCCTCATTAGTTATGTGATCTACCCATCTAATCTTCAGCATTCTTCTGTAGCACCACATTTCAAAAGCTTCTATTCTCTTCTTGTCCAAACTATTTATCGTCCATGTTTGCAGTGAATATACCGAAATGAAACTCAGTGCAATACAAGTTACTAATTTATTGAATATTCATTTTACTTAAAAAATTTCACATTAAATGCCGGAAGTGTCCCCCCTGTTGTTGAATACACAATTCAATTCGTCTAATCATGTTTCCAAACACAAGCTGTAACAATTCTTCTGTAACAGAAGCAGAGAAAGTGGATATAGATAGCAGTTTTCAAAACATCGATGGATTTTGGACGGTTTTTATAGACAGTTGCTTTCGCTGCACCCCAGAAGAAAAAGTCAGGTGGTGTTAGGTCAGGCGATCGTGGAGGCCTAAGTCCCTGTGAAATTATGCGATTACCACAAACATCAGCAAGCAGTGACATTGAAACGCGAGCTGTATGCGCGGTTGCACCATCTTGTTGAAAATTTCACTTAACACAAGTTCTCCTATGAATGGGTACAGAATATCACTGCCGTATCGTTTTGCGTTTATTGTTTCGTTGAAAACTATGGAACCCACAATCCGACGTCTAGAAATTGCAATCCAGACTCCTATTTTCACAGAATGAAGTCGTTCCTCATGACTACACAATGGACTTGCAGTACTCCACATACGAAAATTTTGCGAGTTCATGTACCCGGTTAAATGAAAGCACGCCTCATCGTGAAAAACGTTTCATTAAGAATATCCCTACCATTATGTTGAACGAAATTTTTGAACCTTTGACAATAATGCAGTCTCTTGCCAAGATCGGTATTTTTCGGTTCTTGCACGACAGTCACTTTGTATGGGAAAAGTTCTAATTTTTTCCTTACAGCTGTGTGGGCCGTTCCGACACTAACATCGATTTCCTCGGCGAGTTTTCTTACTGACTTGTTCGGACTCATGGGCATTTTATCGGAAATATCGAGTAGTTTATCCTCAGATAAAACGCTAGGACGACCACTTCTCGGTGCATCTGTCACTGAACCCGTACTTCGAAATTTGTTAATCAGATCTCGCACAGTATCGCGATGTGGGAGTGTTGTCTCCGGGAAAACTGAAATATATGTTTGACGAACTGAAACTGTGTATTTACCGCCAGCTTTAAACACTTGTTCGACTAAAAACACATGTTCTTCAATGTTTAGCATTTTAAGTGACAAAAACGGAACAAACGAACAAAGGAACTAATCTTAAAAGTTCACGTCAACACGTAACGACACACCAACAATACTACTGACGCTGGCTGAGATGAACGAAACAGTGGAATGTTGTGAGAGTCCACTTGAAGGGAAGTAACCCAGGGAGGCACACAATCATACGGCACGCGCGCCTAACAATCATACGACACTGCGGAAAGACTTTTTGGACACCCCGTATCAGCCGCAATAGAATCCAGCAGCGCAGAGTGCCTGCAGGCGCCTGGTACTGTTGTCACGGGTTGTTTCAGTACGGGTACATTTTTAAGGTGCTCGGCGAAGGCAGGAGGGTGGCACTGAAGGTTTTGCCGAACTTTGGGATCTTGGAAGTACCCTTCGCCGTTTTATTCACGCATGAGCCAATATGTCGCACCTCCCCCCCCCCCCCCCCCCTTCCTCCATCGCGCCACAGGAAGATGCGAAATAGGAGATATGAAAAAGTATACACGCCATTTGATGCTTCAGATCACGTTTAAATTTCGTCGAATGGTGTTGAACGGGCCCTAGTGGTTCCAAACTGTACACGACAGCACGGTGCCCCAAGAGGTTCAGATCACATTTAATGGGGATGCAGCCCCACATTGTCCTTAGAGAAGGGTTGAAGCGTCTGAGGGTGTCAGCAGTGTCGAAGGGTCTCAAGAACGTCTTCGTGTTGTTCACCGCACAGCGAACTGTCGTTCTGGGCCGCGAAATGTGTGGGTAGTTTCACTGAGGTCCTTTATGTCACTCCCCGAGTATTTTCGTGCCAACTCTTGAGTGGCGGTGTGTCTGGGTGTCTTCTTCGGCAGCTCATAAGAAAACAGCGTGATTTCAGCGCTGTGTGTCGTGCTTCTAACCTCCGTTGCAGAGGGGCGAAAAGAACAGATGAAATTAGGTGTGTGGTTTGAGGTTTTCGGGCGCTAAACAGCATGGTCATCAGCACCCAAACGCATAGAAACAGGAACACATGCGGCGAAGGGACGAAGACGGACAGCGAACAAGGAGAACGGCTAAAAGACACAGACCTGACGCAGTTCCAAATCCTCACATACAGGGGCAAATCAAGAGGAGAAGAAACGCACTAAAACAGGAAAGGAACCACAAGGAAAAGAGAACAGAAATCGAAGTGAAACAAGCAGGTAATCGTGACTGGCGGATCTCTTACCTAAAACCTGGGTGAGCCAGTCACCCAGCAGCACATTAAAATCCTCTCCCTAAAATCCGAGGCAACAAATTGGACAGGACACAAAACCGTAAGACCTTAACCACAGTCGTTGCGTCGTCTTGCAAAATAGAGGGGCAAATCCGGTGACAAGGAAACCACCGCCCTCTGGTCGGAGAATAAAAGACAGTCAAGTAAAATGTGGCGGACAGTAAGCTGGACGCCACAAGCACTGCAGATTGGGGGGGGGGGGGGGGGGTCCTCCCGCCGGAGTAAAAAACCATGCGTTAAGGGACTGTGCCCGATGCGGAGGCGAGTGAGGAGAACCTCATCCCGCCTGCATGACTGGTAGGACGTACGCCATGGCCGCATGGTGGCCTTGACCAGACGCAGCTTATTTTCACCGACTATTAGCCACTGCTCTTCCCATTGACGCATAACACGAAAACGCAAAAGGGAGGAAACAGCATGGAGGGGGACGGCACATTGAGGGAGGGAACATGCATCTTTGGCAGCCACATCCGCCTGTTCGTTTCCCCTAATATCCACGTGCCCAGGGCTGTGATAACCTTCCCATCACGTGACGCCTCCACGGTGGCGCTGGGCAGAATTGTGGTGAAAGTTGGTGCAAATGTGGCATCATTAACCCACTTTACACTTCACATGAACTTCTGATTTGTGGCCTTTTTTCGCAAGTGTTGACACCTTGCTATTAGAAGCACCATCGAGCCCGGGGGTGACGTCGCAGGGTGCACCATTGCAGAGGAAGGCTCTACGCACCTTTGAACCAAATTTCAGACTTAATTGTTACAATGGGTGGGTTCGAAAACGTGATCCTTTACTTCTGTTGCGTAGTGTAGCTGCATTTCTTTTCTTTCCCTTGTGGGTGTGCGGTGTAGCGACCTCAGCTTGCAGTTCACTTCACACCTATCCGCTGGCAACGCCACAAACAACCAGCACCTTTAAGATTGAAACTTCCTGGCAGATTAAAACTGTGTGCCGGACCGATACTCGAACTCTGGACCTTTTCCTTTCACGGTCAAGTGCTCTACCATCTGAGCTACCCAAGCACGACTCACGCCCCGTCCTCACAGCTTCAATTCTACCAGTACCTCCTCTCCTACCTTCCAAACTTCACAGAAGCTCTTCTACGAAGGTTCTCAGAGGTAGGAGACGAGATACTGGCAGAATTGAAGCTGTGAGGACGGGTCGTGAGTCGTGCTTGGGTAGCTCTGATGGTAGAACACTTGCTCGTGAAAGGCAAAGGTCCCGTGTTCGAGTCTCAGTCCGGCACACAGTTTTAATCTCCCAGGAAGTTTCATATCAGCGCACATTCTGCTACAGAGTAAAAGTCTCATTCTGCAGACCTTTAAGATTAACCTCTACCAGATAGTACATCCATACCTGCCACACCCTAAGCATCAGTGTGTTACGGAAAATCACCAAGGGGAAGACAATAGTATATTATTTGTTAATCATTATTTACCTCATTGTTGCGCAGATTCATAAAGAATCTTACGTTTACACGAACTGTATCGTTAATTAAACGCTCATATATGAACTAGGAGGAACGAGGGATACTGAACGCATTCAAAGAAGGGCAGCACAAATGCTCACAGGTTTGTTTGCCTCATAAAAAGCATCAATGGATATCTTGAATTGACTGGTTCTTGAAGCTAGACACTAATTATCCCTTGAAAGTCTACTTGCAAAGTTTCAAGAAGCAGTTTTGAGTGAAGAACCTAGAAATATACTTTAGCTCCCTACTTTTCACTCCCACAGTGATCACGAGGAAAGATTAGAATTAATTAAAGCATGGACAGAGGCATTTACACACTCATTTTTCGTTCGCTCCAGTTGCGACTAAAACTGGAAGAAACTGTGGTACAATACTCAGTACCTTCTGCCATGCAACTCATTATGATTTGCAGAGTCTGTATGTAGATACACAATGAAAAGCCAAAGAAACTGATACACCTGCCTAATATCATGTAGGGCCCCAACGGGCACGCAGAAGTGCCGCAATGAGACGTGGCATGGACTCGACTAATACCTGAAGTAATGCTCGAGGGAATTGACACCATGAATCCTTCAGGGCTGTCCATAAATCCGTAAGAGTACAAGGAGGTGAAGATCTCTTCTGAACAGCACATTACAAGGCATACCAGATATGCTCAATAATGTTCATGTCTGGGGAGTTTCGTGGCCAACGAGAGTGTTTAAACTCAGAAGAGTGTTCCTGGAGCCGCTCTGTAGCAATTATGGATGTATGGGGTGTTGCATACTTCTGCAGGAGTTTCCAAGTCCGTCAGACTGCACAATGGACATGAATGGATGCAGGTGATCAGACAGGATGCTTACATGCTGTCTGTGTCGTTTCTAGACTATCAGGGGTCCCATGTCACTCCAACTGCAAATGACCCATATCATTACAGAGCTTTCACTAGCTTAACAGTCGCCTCCTGACATGCAGGATCCATGAGGTTGTCTCCATATCCACACACGTCCGTCTGCTTGATACAATTTGAAACGAGATTCGTCCGACCAGGCAACATGTTCCCAGTCATCTACAGTCCAATGTCGGTGTTGATGAGTTCAGGTGAGGTGTAAACTTTTGTGTTGTGCAGTCATAAAGGGTATACGAGTGGGCCTTTGGCTCTGGAAGCCCGTATCTGTGCTGGTGTAAGCTGTCGTCAGTACACCAGTCGGCAGAGATGTAGCAAGAAGATTGATAGTAGGCATTGGATCAAGCACGCCTATCACGAGAGAGGCCAGAGACATACCGACAAACAACACGCCGCCAACGTCCTCTCGACAGCATGTATTTAGGCTGCCACTGCTGACCGGAGGGCCTCACTTACTCATACTTACAGTTGACGTCTGGCGGTTCACATTGCAGGCTATGACAGTACATTGTGACCAGTTAAGTGTTGATAGCGGGACTTGTGCTTTACCTATAGCGAGACTGAAATCTGTAACAGCAAGAAACCGATACTGTCTTCAGGAGGGCTATTACTGAGGAGCTTGTAGCACAGCAAATGGCCTCTATTAAAGTTAAGTATCCAGTACAAGTAAATAAAGAGCCGTATTAATTCACATGTGCATTTGTGTTGCAGACAGACGATACGGGCCACCCATAACAACATCCTCTCCATTCCTTCCTACGGTAAAAGACTCTACAGTGGCGACAAGGAAACTACAATATCAATGATGTTCCGCTGAATTGTTCACACGCTGACACTTGTTGATGGCATAGCACTGAAATCTGCAGAAATTTGCTGAAGGGTTGCACTTGTGTCACGCTGAACGATTCTCTTCAGTCGTCACTGGTCCCGTCCTCGCCGGATCTTTTTCCGGCCCCAGCGATGTCGGAGATTTGATGTTTTACCAGATTCCTGATTATTTACGGTACACCCGTGAAATTGTCGTATAGAAAATCCCTACTTCATTGCCACCTCAGAGATGCTCTGTCCCGTCGCTCATGTGCCGACTATAACACCATGTTCAGACTCGCTTAAATCTTGATAACCTGCCATTGTAGCAGCAGTAACTGATCTAATAATTGCGCCAGACATTTGTTGTCTTATATAGGCATTACCGACAACAGCGCCGTATTCACCCTGTTTACATATGTCTCTATTTGAATACGCATGTCTGTACCAGTTTCTTTGGCGCTTCAGTGTCGATTCACAATGTACACAGATTCTGGATAAGGAACTTTTCTCATTTAACTATTATTCAGAGCAGAAAAAGCAGGTTTTTCCCCTTAATTTTTTGTTGAACAGTGCTCCGTATAATACGTAGAAATTAGTACAGTGGCACATGAATACAGATCATTTCAAATATACACTCCTGGAAATGGAAAAAAAAACACATTGACACCGGTGTGTCAGACCCACCATACTTGCTCCGGACACTGCGAGAGGGCTGTACAAGCAATGATCACACGCACGGCACAGCGGACACACCAGGAACCGCGGTGTTGGCCGTCGAATGGCGCTAGCTGCGCAGCATTTGTGCACCGCCGCCGTCAGTGTCAGCCAGTTTGCCGTGGCATACGGAGCTCCATCGCAGTCTTTAACACTGGTAGCATGCCGCGACAGCGTGGACGTGAACCGTATGTGCAGTTGACGGACTTTGAGCGAGGGCGTATAGTGGGCATGCGGGAGGCCGGGTGGACGTACCGCCGAATTGCTCAACACGTGGGGCGTGAGGTCTCCACAGTACATCGATGTTGTCGCCAGTGGTCGGCGGAAGGTGCACGTGTCCGTCGACCTGGGACCGGACCGCAGCGACGCACGGATGCACGCCAAGACCGTAGGATCCTACGCAGTGCCGTAGGGGACCGCACCGCCACTTCCCAGCAAATTAGGGACACTGTTGCTCCTGGGGTATCGGCGAGGACCATTCGCAACCGTCTCCATGAAGCTGGGCTACGGTCCCGCACACCGTTAGGCCGTCTTCCGCTCACGCCCCAACATCGTGCAGCCCGCCTCCAGTGGTGTCGCGACAGGCGTGAATGGAGGGACGAATGGAGACGTGTCGTCTTCAGCGATGAGAGTCGCTTCTGCCTTGGTGCCAATGATGGTCGTATGCGTGTTTGGCGCCGTGCAGGTGAGCGCCACAATCAGGACTGCATACGACCGAGGCACACAGGGCCAACACCCGGCATCATGGTGTGGGGAGCGATCTCCTACACTGGCCGTACACCACTGGTGATCGTCGAGGGGACACTGAATAGTGCACGGTACATCCAAACCGTCATCGAACCCATCGTTCTACCATTCCTAGACCGGCAAGGGAACTTGCTGTTCCAACAGGACAATGCACGTCCGCATGTATCCCGTGCCACCCAACGTGCTCTAGAAGGTGTAAGTCAACTACCCTGGCCAGCAAGATCTCCGGATCTGTCCCCCATTGAGCATGTTTGGGACTGGATGAAGCGTCGTCTCACGCGGTCTGCACGTCCAGCACGAACGCTGGTCCAACTGAGGCGCCAGGTGGAAATGGCATGGCAAGCCGTTCCACACGACTACATCCAGCATCTCTACGATCGTCTCCATGGGAGAATAGCAGCCTGCATTGCTGCGAAAGGTGGATATACTCTGTACTAGTGCCGACATTGTGCATGCTCTGTTGCCTGTGTCTATGTGCCTGTGGTTCTGTCAGTGTGATCATGTGATGTATCTGACCCCAGGAATGTGTCAATAAAGTTTCCCCTTCCTGGGACAATGAATTCACGGTGTTCTTATTTCAATTTCCAGGAGTGTATATATTGCTTTAGTTAAAAAATTCCATTCATGGCCTTGTGGCAATTTGATGTACACTGTCCATGGTGGTGACAGTGCTGCCTGATAACTTCATTTGTTAGCAGTAATGAACATGAAGCCCAGTTTCTACGTGCAAAAAAGACTTGCATATGGAAGTCACCAGTACCGCACTAGTCGAGTTAACTAGCCCATGGAAACTACCTACTGGCTCACTTTCATGCCATCCGGTCTGCTGCAATGTGAAATTCAGCAAGTTCATGCTCTCATATGTTACAATAGCTTTGGGACACATTGCGTCACTTCAAACGCTACTGTGTTACTTTATTACGAATAAGTAATTATAAGGAATTGCTGAAGACCAGAATGAAGCTCCTAACATGAGTCACAAGAGCATTTGGCAGTATACAACTTGCTTACTTAAGACAAAGTCCATTTTACTGCTGCGACGCTAACTATTCACTTACCCAAAGAAACGTTTCTGGATGTGTGCTGTTGAATGAACGAAAATTCAAATGAACCTAGCGTCAGTTGCTGACGTTCTTGTACGATGGTGCGGGAAGGTGCATGCGGCCAATTAAGTTATGCGGCTTTTAAACTTTAATGATTTCAAGCCAACAGGCATGACAGTGAACAAGCAATATGTTTCCACAAGGCAGCTGATTAGCCAATGCAGCAGTGACACAATGCATGCACAAGTTTTCGTTGCATCTGGAAATGAGGCTTAACTTATAGACCATGTGCACCTTCCCCCCCATCACCGTCCAAAAGCTTTAACAACTGCCGCTAAATAGACCTACTCTCATTTCACTTTCGATCGTTCAGCTGTAAGTGATTGACAACAAAATAGGCTCTGTCTTCAAGTAAGTAAATAAATACTTTGTATACTGCCAGAATCTTCTTAAGCCTTGTGAGAGGAATCTCATTCTAGCCTTTAACAGGTGCTTTTGATCACTTATTTGTAATAAAGTAACATAGAATCATTTGAAGTGACATAATGTATTCCAAAAGTATGGTAACGACTTAAATGAGATTTGTGTTACTGCAAAAGATCATTAGTGTAAATATATCTTAATTTCGATAACATGTTTCTAATTTTTTGCTACAGCCATTGAGTGTAAATAGTAGAATGAAGTGGAAATAGAAAACGTATTTGTGCCTTCAGAAATTTAAACCTACTCCTGACCTAACTGAAACCTCACATATATAGAATACCAGAAGTGTTCTTACGAGGCGTTATGCCTGAACGTTGCCTGTTCTGTACACTAGTACAAAGTATGGTTACAAAATAAAGAAGACATTATTTTTAAAACACATGTTGACTATAAGAACCTTGACCGAGTCTAGAATTAAAACCAAAGAAGACCTGTTGAGATAAAAGCCTTACTTTCCGATCTACCTTCGGGGTATTGTAAATAGTGGCCACAATTTCACATGGAAATTTAGAAATTGTGCCTTCGGGAATGCAGTAAGCATACTACAGTGATAATGAAGAGGTCTCCAGCTCCCAGGTATCTCAGGAGTACTAGTAACTTAAGGCAAGCTACAATGTCATCTCAAATATGTGCGTCTGATTTTCGCACAGAGCAAGAAATATAGCTCGAAAAAATTCAAAGTAGATTTTTATCATTTATTTACTTTTTGAATGACACTTCGTCACATTTGAAGAACATTTTTAGGAGCGTGTTTCCCACTCCTACAGGATTTCTACGAGAAACATGTTTTCATAAACAGTTGAGGAACTATATGAAGGAGAAGATATTGCTAATGAGGGAGAAATTCTGGAAGAAGAGAGCAGTGTGGATATCGACATGATAGGGCCCCCTATATCTAAAGAGGAATTCAACAGTGCCTTGAATGATCTAAGTAATGGCAAAGCTACAGGCACAGATAACATCCCAGCAGAAATACTGAAGGAAATTGGAGAATCAACAAAAGAGTACTTATATAAACTTATTAAAGAATACTATGAAGATGACAAACTGCCTATTGGCTTCTGTCTCGGGTTCTTCGGCCGACGTTCATCTAATCATTAGATGAACGTCGGCCGAAGAACCCGAGACAGAAGCCAATAGGCAGTTTGTCAACAAGTGGCCACGAAAGCCTCAACAATTTTGTACTATGAAGATGGAAAAGAACCACCTACAAATTTGCTTAACAGCAAAACAGTAATAATCCCAAAAAAAGGAAATGCTCTGGACTGTGAGAACTATAGAACTATCTCCTTACTATCCCACACTTCCAAAATAATGTTAAACATAATAAAATTGAGGCAAACCTAGGAGGAGACCAATTTGGTTTCAGATCCGGAAAAGGAATACTAACTCTGAGGATGGTATTAGAAAGACGAATTGGAGTTAATAGGAAAACCTACTTGACCTTTATAGATTTACAAAAAGCATTTGACACGGTTAATTGGAAATTGTTATTCCGAAAATGAAGGAAATAAATCTTGATTGAAGGGACAGAAGATTAATCTGGAACGTGTATAAAAGGCAGGAAGCAGAGATAGAAGTGAACGGTGTGAAGAAGAAAGCAAAAATAAGGAGGGGAGTAAGTCAAGGATGCCCATTATCACCATATTTGTTCAACTTATTTATTGAAAAAAAACCATTGAAACACTGAAAAGAATAACCAAAGGAATTAAAACTAACGGGGAACGAATACACTGTATCCGTTTTGCGGATGATATAGTAGTACTTGCTGACTCAGTAAAGGAAATGGAGTTTATGTTGCTAAAATTTGCCAAAATCCTAAGAGAATTTAATCTAAAAATAAACAAGAAGAAAACAAAAACTATGGTAGTTGGGAAGACAAAAGAAAATGGTAAAGTTAATATTAAACTAGAAGATGATTTTCTAGAGCAGGTTGAGAACTTATGTTATTTGGGGAGCACAATCACTGACGACAATAAATGTATCACAGATGTAAAGAGAAGAATAGCCTTGGCAAGAAAAGCTTTCCAAAATAAAAGGAATTTACTAACAGACAATCGTATAAGCCTAGAAAGTAGGAAAAAGTTTGCCAAAACTTTTGTCTGGTGTGTGTTAACATACGGGTGTGAAGCGTGGACTCTGGGAAAGGCAGAGAAAAATAGACTGGAAGCAATGGAAATGTGGATATGGAGAATAACGACGGAAACAAGCTGGGTAGATAGAAAAAGTAGTGAACAGGTCTTAAGAGAAGTGAATGAGAATAGAACGCTACTAAATTATATAGGAAGAAGAAAATCAAAAATGATAGGGCACATAATGAGACACAACCAGTTCCTAAAGAAAGTATTTGAAGGGAAAGTTTTAGGGAAAAAACTAAGAGGCAGGCCAAGAGCAACGTATTTTAATAACACCAAAGAAGATATGGGGATAAAATCGTATGAAGAATTGAAGAGGATGACAATGGAGAGAGGGACATGGCTAAATCGACAAGGCATAGCCTTTAGTTTATGATGATGATGATGACATTTGTTGGACTGTGCTCTTTTCGTTAACACACTGTGAACTGTTGAGCTAACATCGCCACAGTTACATTTTCACCTGCACGGCTTATTTCAGAAGACACCTTGAATGCAGGCCCCGTGGAAAATCAGATCAAGCATGTGGGAACACTTAATACCGTTCGAGGTCGATAGTAGGTTAATGCATGTCCAAGCTTTTGTTGCTGGTGGAAACGCGGCTTCAAGGGCCACATACACGAAGCGTCGGATCGCTGCAATCTTCGTTCACTTCGGCTCCGCCCCACACAATCGATTTACCAAGAAATTCAAATCAGTATTACGAACGCCACAGTCTCCTGCAGTTGTTCTATCATAAATAAACTGCTATGTTTAACAGAAGCAGCAGATGATTTTGTTACGTCCACTATAAAAAAAAAAAAAAATCAAACGATGCTGGTGGGCGTTGCTCGAGAGATGAACGTTGCCCATTTCAAGCGACTGTTGCGGTAAGGTGGTACACGTGCTATGCGCTTGAACAAAGCGTGTATACTCGAACAATGTCTCTCGCTTGCCTGTGGAGAATTTGTCGCTTACCACCACCATCAGCCATGACAAATCATAACAAATGAAAACAAGATTCACTAAATAACTCATTGCGATCATGTTTAAAGTTCACATTGGCTACGACATTCAAAGCGGAGTGCTGAGAACACTACTGAACGCTCATTAGCTGTCGGAGAATGTGTGACGAAGATGCGCAGAACAAGCCTGATTCCACCTATATTATTTACAAAAACAAAAAGACTTAAAAACGGATTTACATTTATTAAACTTGTTTTGAAACGATTTTCTCGGGAACTAGAAGCTATCTTACAGACCTTTTCATTGACGCCATGTGTGATATGTACATCTTTCCAAATTGCTAACATAATTTCCTTTTTCATTTATTAGTTTTGCAGTTAAACTGCAAGTATTTACGCATTGGTTTCACCCTCTCACTGTGTTTAGAGAAATGTTGTCAAAAGTACTACTACTAATTGTAAATTATATGAGGGAATGAAGGGACAAGGGACTCGATTGTCTGTAGAATGTTGTCATTCTGTTTATAAGTTAAAAACCTTAAAGAGCGTATGTAAGGTAGCTGTTTCATCGTTCCATGGATTTCTGCTTCTACAGCACAGGCTGCAAAATGCTAAGATAACTCCAGCTTCAACTTAATTAATCTGAAGGGTTCGTGCTACTTGACTCTGTGGATTCTAACGTAAAGTTGCTACCAAATGTGGTCACAGAGCAACGAAACTAAACCACACAATCACGCTTAAATAGGCAAACGAGTCGCAGCGATTCATCAAATTGCATGGGAATTTCTGGCGATCAGCATCGCTCGCTGGGATCTACGATATACGAATAGATCACACGACGTCATGTATCGGGTCTTTAACGGATATACAGTGAAAAAGACTAAAGCTTTTTACGCTTTCTAATGCTCTTTGAACTATAAATAAACTTACTAGTGGCAAATACAGAGGATGTGCATGCCACATGTCAACAGTACCGCTACTTAATATTTTAAATTACCAGACAAATGTGGTATCAAATATACTTCCTTACCTTCCCCATGTGAGCAACCGTTCAACATGAGTAATAACGCTAACTGTAACAGGTCCATGATTTTCTGGAAAACAAATCTTTCAGTCATACATCTTCTCTGGCGTTCGAAAGACAAAAAACTAACTAATAACAAAAAGAGCGTGTGTCACAAGCTCTTACTCTTTGACAATCCACAGAAAAGTATACAGTCGCAATATAGCACTTTCCTTGATACCAGTTGACAGCCGGAAGGACTCACTTGGTCTAAGCAAGTTGTCTCTGACGACGTATGAGCCGTAAGAATAACGTTTTATTTTTATTTATTTTTCTATGTAATTTATGAAATCTTTATTATAATTTTACCTACAAAGCGTGAGTGTAAAAGAGACGTCAATTACGAATACCGTTTGATGGCTCTGGAAGAAACGCAAGAAAAAAATGTTTGTTTCGAAAATAACTCACCTGGATTCTCGACATAGTCTCCTTCGAAGAACATACAATTGCTCCAGCGATCCTCCAGCTTTTTCATCCCATCGGAAAAATTGTTTCTGTCAAACTCTGCAAAATACTCGTTCACAGCAACTATCTCTTCTTCATTTGATGAAAATTTCTTCCCAGCAAGTTTCATTAGGGAACATGAAATCGCTTGGAGCTAAGTCTGGTGAATAAGGTGGATGGGGAACCAGTTCAAAGCCCAGTTCATGCACTTTCATCATTGTTATCGCGGATGTGTGGGATGGTGCATTATCTTGGAGAAAGAGTACTTTTTTATGTGCCTTTGTCTTTTCCAGTCAACTCAAGTTTAAAAACTCCAGAAACAAAGCTTAATAGGGCCCATTTATGGTTCTCCCTTCTTCCAAGTAATCTATGAGGCTTATTCCTTGTGAATCCCAATAAACAGTGGTCGTCACCTTACCAGCTGACAAATTGATCTTTGCCTTATTCGGCGCATTTTCAGCAGGCTTTGTTCATTGTTCTGACTATCGTTTTGACTTTGGTGTGTAATGATGGGCGCGAGGTTTCACTAACAGACACAAATAGGCGCAAAGACCTTTCAGATTGCGATTAAACATTGCCAGACATTATGCTGAAATGTGCCGGAAATGCT
This sequence comes from Schistocerca nitens, assembly GCF_023898315.1. Classification (NCBI taxonomy): domain Eukaryota; kingdom Metazoa; phylum Arthropoda; class Insecta; order Orthoptera; family Acrididae; genus Schistocerca; species Schistocerca nitens. The sequence continues at coordinate 81,711,488 of NC_064617.1, read as the reverse complement.
GTCGGTCGAATGTGAGAAATCGCGTACCCACGCCACACACAGCTTCTTCATAGCCAATTCTCCGTGCAGGATATTATGCACTCTCTCAGATGAGATGTCTACAGTTCAGCAATCTCACGAATTTTTATTCGACGGTCTTGCATTACCGTATCATAGTTTCCTTCGTGGGGACATCCTGTTGGACGGTCGGAGCGCGCTTCGTCTTCGACACTTGTGCTACCATATTTAACTTCATTAATCCAAAAGTAAATTATCTTCAATGATTGTGCAGGGTCCGCGTGAAGTTCATCCAGTTCTGTTTTGATTTGTGCGGCAGTCGAACACTTCAAATGAAAATGTTTAATGACAGCACGAAATTCGGTTCTCTTCATTTTAAATCGCAGTCGACACGCTGATCAATTCAGACGGCTGACAACAATGAATTGTACGCTGTATGTTGTTGAAATTCTTCACACGATCCGTGGAATAAAAAAGCTATCCAGCCACGACGGTGCAACAAAAATGCTCCAATCTTTAGGGAACTTTACGAGCGTTATCTAACCAACCTCTTAGTTAGCGCAAAATACTTGTAAACACAGCGAACACTCAGTCACATAAGGTAAGCTATAAAATCTTCATGAAGGAATATTTGCAAAACTGAATATATCAGCATTTTACTCGGATGGAAACAAAATATAGAAACACACTAATCCTACACGTAATGGTGCGACTCCAATGCGGCTGCTGAGACAACTGATATTTGGCACCATGATCAGCTGCTCATTTTTCTAGCCAAAATACAAAGCTTTCATTTTAGGAAATTAAAGTCAAATGAAACGATGTGATATATGTATGAGCTGTTTTCCAATTTGTTACTTCGAAGCACTCTAGTTCAGTTTCTGGTTCTCGTATTCAGCAACCTCTACAGCCATCCCCCCCCCCCCCCCCTTTTCACCTCTTTCAAACTCTTAGAAGTAAAACTGCTTTACGTACATACACAATCACAAATACCTTTGGCTTCGCGTAGTTATTTAACATTATTCGCCAAAACAAGTAGCAAACGCGATGCTACGTCAAAGATAGTATTCTTTCCTTGCAGCGGATTGTTAGTACAGTCCAGTTTTATTAATACAGCAGGTCAAGTCTCTAAACGGCACACAAATTCATGATCATTTTAGCTGAGAAGCATTGTAACACCTGTTGCTGTTCTCTTGGTCCATTTGCCTCTAATGATCGTATCCTGTATAACACACTGTTTACAGATGTACAGATGCGAATTTTTGATGAAGAACTGTCACGGATTCACACCTAGAAAACCACCTCGTATCGCAGGGTCCATTGAGAGTAGTTTTCACACAGTTAAGTCACCTCAAAGTAGAGCTGCTGAAGTAACTAAAAAACTGCAACGTAAAAAAAGTGATCATTCAAGTTGACAATAACGTGCCATGTACGCTGATGCGCTTTAGATTGTATGCAGCACAAGGCACACATTTAACAAGGCCGTGACCTCCCCACCCTCCAAAAGGGGGTCAACACTGCCGAGCGCTGTGGTTACATTTGGTGCTGCTCCAGTTCCTTGATGCAGTGGACGTGGTTGCCGGAGTCAGAGCCGCTAGAATGTCCTTGGATGCCTTCACATTTTCCTGCCATATTCAGCCCGTTATCAAAGCATTGACCACGACAGTTCTGGATGTCCCAGCCATCTCTGCTCAGATGTTGCAGTATTTCTCCCGCTAAGGCCCTTTCGGTTTTCTGATGACTGACGATAGAGTCAGCAAAACTTGCTTCTACCGAACATTCCCTACTCTTAATGTAGACATATATATACTGCTGAATCCTGCCTAGTCGTCGAATATGGGGTGCCTAGGAAACTTGCTTTCTCGGATCGCTACACAACAATCCAAGCAAAGCGCATTAATGAGTTTTATTATGTAAAGTAAATGACAATACTTTGAGAATTTCATAGATGTGTCGCAAGCAAAGGGCGACATGCAAAATAAGCAAGTTTCTTCATTATAGACAATGCTACATAGTACAAGTACTAGTCTTGAAGCTGTTGTAGAACTGGGCCACGATCAGTTTTTTTTTTATTTTTTCTTTATTGTCATTTTGATACCTTACAAACGAGGTAGGCCGGCAGCGGCCTATTTATGCCGCTCTTTGGCCATAGCAAAGACATACCGTACAACAGGAATACAGAAAAACAAACATACATGGAGGGCAAAAACGGGAGACAAACATAATAAAATAAACGAAGTCGTTCACTGACGCACTGCTTGTATAAAAAACGTTCAACATTGCACACAACGGAGAATACAGAATGTCACACGTGAACAGAGGAGCTCGGATGGAGAGACCGGCGACGATCTCCGGTGCACAAAGACGCACTGTTCACACAAAAACTATGGGAGCCTGCCAGAGGGTAGGAGGGAGAGGGGGAGGGGGTAGATGCCAGTGGGAGAGGAGAAGGGAGGAGGAGAGGAGAGGGTAGGGGTGTGTACGTGGAAGCCCGGGGATTGGGGGAGGGGAGGGAGGGAGGAAGATAGGAGGAAAAACACAGGTGGAGGAAGGGTAGGATCAAAGTTGGTAGGAGGGGTAGATGGAGGGGATGAAGGCATCATCAGGGAGGGGGAGTTGGCGGAAGCCACCTTGGGCAAGGGTATAGAGTGTGGAGAGATAGAGAGCGGGTGGGTTGTGGGAGTACAGGCACGGCAGCGGACGACAGTGGGAAAGGATGGGAGGGACAAGTGAGTGACAGGGATCAAGTTTGCGGGGGTTGTAAAGGATCCGTATCCGTTCGAGGAAAAGGAGGAAGTGTGGGAACGGAATTAAGTCGTACAGGATCTGCATGGGGGAGGGGAGGCGGATGCGATAGGCGAGGCGGAGCGCATGGCGTCCAGGATTTGAAGGTATTTTTAGAAGGTAGGAGGGGCGGCGGTCCAGGCGGGATGGGCATAACAGAGGATTGGGTGGATGAGGCATTTATAGGTGTGGAGGACAGTGGAGAGGTCCAGACGCTATGTGCGGCCAGAAAGGAGCTTGAGGAGGCAGAGTCGGGAGCGTGCCTTGGCTTGGATCGTCCAGAGATGGGGGGGTCCAGGAGAGGGCCGAGGGTGACGCAAAGATACTTGCCGGTGGGGTGAGGTTGATAGGGCCACGACCAGTTGGGTGAGGCACTTATGTCCTTATAGAGGCCGCTGCTGTCGCGTTGTCGTCCTCGAGGGAGGTCTGGTCAGCGTGCGATTGGCTGACTTCTTCTCACAGCATTCTCTGTTCTCTCATTCCCAACTGGCGTCTGGCGCTTGACTTTACGTCGTAACATTTACGACATGACTAATTCGTTTTACATATGCTGTGTCTGAACTACAGACTAACAACACAAAGAGTCACTCAGCACCTTTTACCTTGCCAATGATTTATCTCGAATACTGTTTCTCAAAATTTATATAATCTCGATCTGAATTTTAGGAGGAAAACTGTTTGGAATTGTTTTACACTTTGGACGTTTTATGTGCTCAAACGGTTTAGGATTGTTGCGAGTCTAATAAGCTTCAATATGCTCAAAAATATACAACAATTACTGTCGTTTATGGAATTGCAATCTCCTCTTAAAGCTAAGTTATTCCTGGCGCAATGGAGGATCACAACTACAATATATTTGAGAACACTACGCCACTTTTTTGGTTTCAGATAGCATGCCGTTTAGGAACCCAGCATCAATACAAATGAAAGTTTTTATTCGATTTACTAATTCTTCGAGTTTCTGAAGTTACTAATGTTTCGTGAACGTGAATGATGGGGTTCAACAGTTTCCAGTTATTGACCTCTTTTTCAAACTTAGATAGTGGGGGATCAACCGTTGTTTTTTTTTAAGACAAGGCAAGTGAAAAAAGTAGCATCTCCTTAACCTGTCTGTACAACACCAATTGGTTGTTTACTTTGTCACCGTATGGTGGAATTTAAAAAAAAAAACTGTTTCAGAGAATCGCGCTTCTGTTCATCTGTGTAGAGAAATTCGTAGTTTCACTAGTCAAATGTTTACTAGCATCATTAAACAAGTTTATAGCCATCTGCATCTGATCGAAACTTTGCTGGTCATTTCTGAGATCTTATAGATTGTGTTTGTTTTTACATATTAATTGAAATAAATGAATCATTTACATCAGAGATGCGGGCTTCTCCAATACCATAAATGCTAGTCACAGAGCAGTTGCTTAGCTTTGGATTACTTCTTTTCTTCTAAGCTAGTGACCACTTTCATCAAAGTGATCAGGCTGTAGTTATTTTCTTCTGAAACTGTAATGCTGTCTTGGCCTTGTAATACAACACGATTAATTTTAATGGATTGCTGCTCACCATATAATGAAGAAGTTGCGTCGCAGACAGGCCCAAATACCTTCCGAAACAGACCACATAGACACACACATTCATACAAAGGCAGTGTGTGTGAGCTGCATTGATGTGAATGTGTGTGCACGTGCGCGCGCGTGCCTGTGTGTGTGTGTGTGTGTGTGTGTGTGTGTGTGTGTGTGTGTGTATGTGGTCTATTTCGGAAGAAGGCCTTCTGGCCAAAAACTTACGTGTTTAGTAGTCTTTTTGTTGAGCCTGTCTGTGACTCAACTTATCCGCTACTGGTATATGGTAAGTAGCAATCTTTTCGTTTCACAATATTGTCATTATTCCATCCTGGATTTCCCATTGTACGATTAATTTCATCTACTTTTAACTTTTTTTTCCTTCTTGTTCTTCATTTAGTAGTCAGTTTGGAAGCGCCTAAGCTAGTTTCTTACTGTCGTCTTCTTTTCGTTTTTTGATTTTTCTAAATTGACTTCCAGAAGGTTTTTTCACACACTTTTAATAAAAACCGAAGAAACCAATGACCAATAGAAAAGAGAAGGTATTTTTTTCTGTATCCTACATCACATACATAGGTACAGGGGTTGGACGAAAGTATGGAAACATCAAAAACAAACACATTAGCATTCCTACTACGGTGTAAAAAAAACCGTTGGCATTCAAAACAGCTTCCAGTCGTCTCGGAATGCATAAATACAAGGGGGAACCCAAAAGTAACCGGAATCGTAATGCTGCACATCGTGTACTTGTAGTAGCAGGTTGCGCCGCCAAAGGGTTGTAGTAGGAGCTCTGCTGAGTCATTCTGCCACGCGGCGTCACCCAACAGTGAGAAGTGTGGTTTCTTTGGCAGTTCTTTGAGTGTGCGTACAGTGCAGACGTGACACAAGGAAATGGCTAGTTCTTACGAACAACGTGCGGCAGTGAAGTTTTGATACTTGCTCGGCAAGAACGCAGCAGAAACTGTTGCGATGATTCAGACAGCCTACAAAGACCATGCTCTTAGTGAAAAGCAAGTGTACGAATGGTTTTCTCGGTTTAAAAAGGGAGATATGGTGGTTGAAGATCAGCCCCGTTCCGGTCGACCTTCAACTGCTCGAAGCGAAGACAACATCGACAAAATCCGTGATCTCATCAGTGAAGATCGACGCAGGACAATCGACCAACTCGAGAGCTTGTCCGGGTTGTCCTGGAGCTCAATTCAGCGCATCTTGACCATCGATTTGGGGATCCGAAGAGTGGCAGCACAATTCGTGCCGAAGCTTCTTACCGGAGATCAAAGGGATCGTTGCGTTCAAGCCTGTCTCGAAATGAAGGACGCGTTCAAAGATGATCCCTTACTTTCAACAAAATCATTACAGGTGATGAGTGATGGTGCAATGGGTACGATCCAGAAAGTAAACAACAGTCATCACTATGGAAGTCACCTGACTCACCTCGACCAAAAAAGGCTCGACAAGTGAAATCGAATGTGAAAACGATGTTGATCTTTTTTTTTTTTTTTTTTCTTTTTGTGACATCAAAGGAATCGTACACTCTGAATTTGTCCCTCAAAACCAGACAGTAAACCAACAGTTCTGTATGAAGGTTATGAAATGGCTTCGCAGAAGTTTGTCGCGAAAACGTCCGGCTTCGTGGGATTCTGGCGTGTGGTTCCTGCATCAAAACAACGCTCCCGCGCACACGGCTCTCAGCGTTCGTCAGTTTTTGGCCTCATTGAAGACGACTACCTTGACGCACGCGCCCTGTTCGCCGGATTTAGCACCCTCGGACTTCTTCCTATTCCCGATGGTGAAAAGAGACTTGAGAGGGAAGCGTTTTGCGGACGTGGGAGACGTAAAACGCAATGTCATGAAAGTGCTAGTAGGTATCAAAGAGGACGAATTTAAAAGGTGTTTCGAACACTGGAATGAACGTTTCGACAAGTGTATTAATCCTAATGGAGAGTATTTCAAAGGAGATTGAGGTTGTATTTGAAAACAATGAAGTATATGCTTTCTAGAAAGAAGTTCCGGTTATTTTTGTGTCCCTGCTCGTATAGTTTCTGCACGATTTCCAAGGGATCTTGTACCACTGTTCCTGCAAAACAGTGGCATTGTGATGGCCAGAAGGGACGCCACAATTCATTTTAGTCTACGAGCTGTGTGAACAGGTACCCTGTCGTCTTGAAATACGGCATCACTATTGGTGAAGAAAAATTGTGCCTTTGGATGGACTTGTTCAGCCGAAATTGTCACACATTCCTTGGCAGTAAGGCGGCCTTACACAGTAACCATGGGGGCCCACGGAATACCAAGATATGGCTGCCCAGAGCGAAACAAGACTCATCCGACCAAATGACTTTCATCCATTGTTACATGGTCCATGTTTTATGCCTTCGGCCCC